>NC_134215.1:11035000-12285000 GCF_965140235.1 Caretta caretta
AGATATACTTTGATTCCCCATCCCTGTGTTTCAGTCCCCAGGTCATCAGGGTAAGGATCAATGCTGAGATTGTGCACCTATCCTTTGTGGGGGAGGACATGCCTTGTGTTACAATCCTTCCGGATGGTTAAGGGTTAATACTGAGGGTTTCCAAAGGAAACCCCACCTAGTCTTTCTCATGCAAAAATTGTAGGCATGACGTGGGTTATTTAAAGTAGGGGGGAAAGACAGAGGCTCCCTAGGAATGACAGGGATGTTGTGGATCCGTTAAGTATTGGAGAAAGATCAGCAAAAAATGTAACAGACAACAAGGGTCTGGTGTGGCCTGAAGCTTTTCTGTCGTCTTATCCAGTCTAAATACTGGGAATATAAGTCATGATTCTTGTTTACTTAATATTTAAAGATAAAAGGCCAAATACTCAGCTAGTGTAAATCAGCATAACTCCAGTGGCTCCAGAACATCAAACCCTTTGACTCTTGGGCAGGGGGAGGCTGGACAAAACAGACTAACTGAAAAATGTCAGCTGAAGTGGAACAGAATAATATGGTTTGCAACATTTTTAAGATGTGCACCTTATTTCTTCTTGTCATTTTCCCGCTGGGGAAAAGAATGGTGTTGAAAAGCATGCGGTTCATAGACAGGGAGCAGTATAAAAAAGTGCAGGAAAAAAGAACTTCAGGATATACACATAATACCCAGTTTGCTTCTGAAGCCAAACACCAGAACTTTGAATTTTAAGGTTTCAGAGGAACAGCCGTGTTAGTCTGTATTCGCAAAAAGAAAAGGAGTACTTGTGGCACCTTAGAGACTAACCAATTTATTTGAGCATGAGCTTTCGTGAGCTACAGCTCACTTCATCAGATGTTTACCGTGGAAACTGCAGCAGACTTTATATACACACAGAGAATATGAAACAATACCTCCTCCCACCCCACTGTCCTGCTGGTAATAGCTTATCTAAAGTGATCAACAGGTGGGCCATTTCCAGCACAAATCCAGGTTTTCTCACCCTCCACCCCCCCACACAAATTCACTCTCCTGCTGGTGCTAGCCCATCCAAAGTGACAACTCTTTACATAATCAAGTCAGGCTATTTCCTGCATAGATCCAGGTTTTCTCACATCCCCCCCACCCCCATACACACACAAACTCACTCTCCTGCTGGTAATAGCTCATCTAAACTGACCACTCTCCAAGTTTAAATCCAAGTTAAACCAGAACATCTGGGGGGGGGGGTAGGAAAAAACAAGAGGAAACAGGCTACCTTGCATAATGACTTAGCCACTCCCAGTCTCTATTTAAGCCTAAATTAATAGTATCCAATTTGCAAATGAATTCCAATTCAGCAGTTTCTCGCTGGAGTCTGGATTTGAAGTTTTTTTGTTTTAAGATAGCGACCTTCATGTCTGTGATTGCGTGACCAGAGAGATTGAAGTGTTCTCCGACTGGTTTATGAATGTTATAATTCTTGACATCTGATTTGTGTCCATTTATTCTTTTACGTAGAGACTGTCCAGTTTGACCAATGTACATGGCAGAGGGGCATTGCTGGCACATGATGGCAGAAAACCTGGATTTGTGCTGGAAATGGCCCACCTGTTGATCACTTTAGATAAGCTATTACCAGCAGGACAGTGGGGTGGGAGGAGGTATTGTTTCATATTCTCTGTGTGTATATAAAGTCTGCTGCAGTTTCCACGGTAAACATCTGATGAAGTTAGCTGTAGCTCACGAAAGCTCATGCTCAAATAAATTGGTTAGTCTCTAAGGTGCCACAAGTACTCCTTTTCTTTTTTGAATTTTAAGTAGAACTCGTGGTACTCAGTCCAATCTCTCTCTACATTCATATAAATTCTACAGGTGCTCCCTGTGCTCTTCTTACCTTTCCAGATGCCTCACCACCCGTATAATCACTGGTTTATTATTAATAATGTATATAGTGCTATTAGTTGTATCCAGGGGTTTACTATTGGTTGAATGTGCCACACGTAGAATAGAATCCCTGCTCCAAAGGGCGCGCAGACTAAAGGCACAGGTGGTGCCCAGATATCATGGTGCTGAGGCCGCGTCTACACTACGTTTACTGCAGCAGCAAAGCCAGAGCACTGCAGTTGTGCAACTGAAGTGCCAGAGGAGAAGGGTTTTTTCTGTCCAGGTAGGTCATCCATCTCTTCTACAGGTGGTAGCTTGTGCTGATGGAAGAGGTCTTCCGCTGACCGAATCGTGTCCACAGTGCGGGTCAGGTGAACCCAACTGTGTTGCACAGGGTGCAAAATTTTTCACCCCACTTAGTGATGTTAGCTAGGTCAGTCTAATTTTTAGGTAGAGACCACGCCTGGGTGTTGTATAAGAACCAGACTAGAATAGAGTGGATTCAATAAAATATAACGCAAAACAAATGAGTGCTATGTAGGTAACCACACACACACACACATAGACCGTAGCCAGCTATTCCTTCTGACTGGGGAGTCTGACTGACAAGAGTGGCTATCATGAGATATAGATCTCACAGTGCTTTGAGCGACTGCACAGCAACCCCTTTTTCTAACAACCAGTTGTGAACAAAGCCTTGGTCTTTCTGGAGCAGGCTTTGTGGCATCTGACAGAATGAGATCTCTGCCAACTGCAAATTTTCTGAACTTAAAACGATGGTTAAATAAATGTATAAATTACAATGGGCTGAAATTCTAATTGCTGTAAAATGCATGTTCTCTGTGCCCTCCTTGTGCTCGGTCTCCTCTCTAATTCTCAAAGCAATAGCGAAGCACATCGTTGATCCTTCTGACTTCTACCGAGGTTGCCTGTTGGCATATTTAACATCTCTGAACAGGGGACACTTTCTAATGAGTGAACAATCCAGACTCTCTGCCCCTCCCCCTCCTTCCTAGCCTGCCTTTGGTATTCAATATGCCTATTAGAGCACAGTGCATGTTATGAAGAAGAATATTATAACTGACTTATCATAGAATCATAGAATATCAGGGTTGGAAGGGACCTCAGGAGGTCATCTAGTCCAACCCCCTGCTCAAAAGCAGGACCAATCCCGAATTAAATCATTGCATCACTTCTCTGTGGTCGGGGAGGGGAAGCAGAAAAGGTTGATTGGAATAGCTGTATCCCAGAGGCAGACTCAGACAGCCTTTGTATCGTGATCTGTGTCAGTAATACCTGTGCAGCAATTTGCACAGACTAATCTGAGAGGGAGAACAAAGCGGAAGAAAAATATCCAAATTATAGTAAGTAAATTATTCAAACAGGATAATTAGTTTTTTCCTCCAAAACATGTAACACAGAACTGGAATTTCCTTTAATAAGCCCTGAATGCAGAGGCCTGGGAGGGTAAAGCAGTAAACCGTAAAGAAAAATACCAAAATCTTGAGGAGATGTTAAAAAGAACCTGTTTTCAGTTTATCCTTTGGAAAATAGCATCAGGCTTTTCCACTTCAGTTCAAGGCTAATGGGCCAAATGAGAGCTGAGTTGTTTTCCCCCTACAGGAAAATTGCCGCCTCGTGCTAGGGAGATGCCCTTCTTGACACACAGCTGAGAGCTGGCATAACTCACTACAGTACAATCTCCCCAAGGGCCTGGGCTGGGGTCTTCGCTGCAGAGCGCAGTAGGAGAATGGTTGTCAAGTGTTGCATCTTCCTGCAATTCTAATGCAACATGAAAGAGAGACACTGAAAGCCCAGGACAGTTGCACCCGCCTTTCTTCATTATTATTTTTTTTCCTAGAGCTTGCTAATTAAATCATTAAAATTTTATCTTTGCTTAACCATGGATAAAACCATTTGAAATGTTTAATTAGTATGCTGCAAAGAGATTTGTGTGAAGGCAGGAGCATTTGTAGAGTGTGAGTGGCGGCTGGGGGAGGAAAGAGAATATGTGTGAGAGCGCATTTCCTTGCAGCAAAGACCCTCCCTTGAAATAAGCTACAGATGAAACGCTGGACTACATTCATAAGTTTGTACCACCCTAGCATAAGTGGTCTGGCTCCCATTGAAGTCAGGGTATCTGCTCACAAAATACCTATAGCTGATCCCCACGATTTAGGCAGGTATGTAAGATAGACCCTTTGTTCCTTCAGCAGAAGGGTGAGGGAGGCCACAGCTGTTCTTCGAACTTGTACGTACGAGAGACATGTTGGTTAGGAAGGTGGACACTATGAAAGTGTCAAATGAAAAGTAGGTGTGGGGTCCATGCTGGTCACTACATGCTGCACCCAAAAGCCATGTAAAACAGTGTATACAGAGGCTGCAAGTTAAAGCTGCCGCCAGCAGTTTTAACTGCTCAGATGGTATAGAGTTGTAGGGGAGATGGGTTCTCTCACCCTTCCATGGGACAGGTTCAGGAGGAGCACCTTTGTAAAAGGAGCAAAGGGAACACTGTAGTCTAGACTCTGATATATTATGCAGTAAGCTTGTAGGTCTTGGCACAGTGACACACACACACACACTCTCTCTCTCTCTCTCTCTCTCTCTCTGCCTGATATGGAGCAGCAACACAAACCTGGGTCTCCCACATTCCAGGCAAGTGCTCCGATCACTGGGCTCATGACTATTCAGGGGTTTCAGTTTCTTGTTTTGACCAGAAATTCCATCCTCGACCATAAAAATCATCCCATTTTAAATTTTTGTTGAAACTAATATATTTTCATGAAACTTTTCAGTTTGCACAAAAGGGCAAGTTTTGTCAAAAAAAAATTGACCAGCTGGACCTGGCAGCCACTCTCTACTGACTCATGCTGCCTCTCTGTAATAGTTGTAATTAACACCCATTTTACTGTGGGGAAAACCATGCAGTCACCTATGACAAGTTGCTTGCATCATGCCCTACCCACCTAGGCCAATGCAAACACTATGCCTGCATTGTTCCTTTTGCTGCAGCCAATGGATACTTTTCCTGAATGGTATGGGGGAGACCCCTATGGGAATCTCATTAGTGCTGGCTCTTGCTTCTCATTGTCTTAAGAATTGTCATAATAGAAAGGAACTTACGGCAGCTTCAACTCATCCCTCATTACTGGGGCATGCAGTGAAAAGGGTTATTGAACATTACTTTGTGGGGGGATAGGAGGGTTAAACTGAACCCCCCTCCCAAGGTCATGAATATTTGTATGCACCTTTTTTATGCTCTGTAGGGCAATTGGGCTCATGCTGTTTTAGGCCCATGCAACACGGGCAGCTCCTACATATACCCAGTTATTTCCCACTAGGGTCCAAAATGTCACCCTTGCTTGCAGCCTGTGCTACCATATTGAAGTCACTGGGATTGCACTGGGCAAACAAGATCAGCATTTGGCCTTTGACTAGGCATATCATGTGCTGGGTGGGGAGACCCTCGGGTTACAGACCATGGCAGATGTCCCTTTCCACCCCAAATCCCTCTGCAGATGGACAGCTGCTGTCAGACCAGAGGAGCCAGAGAGCAAGGCACAAATAACAAGAGTCAGCTGGCACCTCTCCCTTGTTAACATTCCAAAGAGGAAAGGAAAGGAAAGGAAAGGAAAGGTGTATGTGGTCAGGGGATTTATACGGAGGAAAAGAAATTAGGGTGCTTGGAAGGGAAAGGGGTTATTAAAGGCCAGCCCCTGGTCATCATGCTGTCACTTGTTTATAGTCGCACACACACCCATGAAGTGAGATGTGCCTTTTTTTTTGGTAACTACACCCCTGTTCTTACAGTAAATAAATTGCTTACTGGCTGTTTTGCTAGAGACTGGCTTCCCCCAGGCAGTTCTCGCATGTCAGAAAAGTTGTAAGAACTGTGTGGTAAACAAAAATTTTAAAAAAAGAAGAAGAAAAAGATTTACCTTCTTCCTCCCCCCACTTCCCATAAATACTGTGATTACTAAAATCTCATAAAGACTACAAGAAATCAAAGTGTCTTGTGAAACATAACTGCTGTTATTGTGTTAGGTTACAGATATGCTGTGGTGGGGATGTGCGTTAACAACCCATAATTATATAGTACTCTATTTAGAAATGGCAGTGACAGCTATTAACCTGTTCTCTTAGTTATAGGATAATGATGGAGGGTAATCCCTTGATTGCAGTTAAATATTCTGAGAATTTGTAACGCTGTCTTCAGTGTTATCGGGTTCACTGGGAGAAAATTGCAAATGAGAGCTTGCTTGCTTCTTCATGTGTAAAGTTTTATATTCACTTGGCCCAATGGCTTGGCTAGAAGAAGGTTCAAAATGGGAGGGTGAGATTGTTGTTGTTGGTTATGCAGCAAAGGCTTTGCAGACACATGAGGTGGTGGGTAGAGCAATGGCTCTTTCACACAGGGTCTGTGATCAGATTCACGCCTTGGAGAGAGTGAGTTGATACGGTATTGCTTTCTGTGGGTTTGATCTTGCAATGTGCTGAATACTTGTCTGTGGTGCTGAGTGGGAGTCGGGAGTACTCAGAACCTTGCAGGACTGAGCCCTAAATGCAAACAATACAGCAGCAGCAGCAGAGCTGTCTGATTGTTGAGGGAAGTCAGAAATAGTTGCTTGGAATGATGGGAGAGATGAAAATTCTCCAGTCTTTTGGATCAGCCATGTCCAGCACAAGCTGGTTCTCACTTGTTAACGGACAAGGAGGGAGGATAGAAAAGGTGAGCTTCACACCTTACCTAGTGCTGAAGACTGACAATAACTGCACCTCCCCACCAGTAAAGCTTCACAATAATGATGAAGAGAAACAGGATGCCAATGTATCAAAAGCCACTGTTGTCATTGTGCTGAGGATCACTTTTATAAGGGTAGATGAAGGAAGCAGATGTTAAGGGAATTTTCAAGCAAAATCAACCAAGGGCTTTCACAATCCTTCTCTACCAGTGCACTGCATCACTCACCTGGTGTGACTTCTCCCTCCTAGGATAAGAAGGCCATTCAGCCTCCCTGCATTCAGCATTGTTTTCCCCCCATATTGTTCCATCTTTGTACCCCAGCTCCCATCTGGTGGATCACCTTGTCCTGGGATGAAACAGAAATTAGTTCTTATGTGCATTCGGTCCTGAGTTCCCCTAACCCTGCTTCATCAACTAAATCCTAAACTCTGACCTGGCAGGGATACATTTTGCTGAAGCAAAAAGGGAATTAGTCCTCCTGGATTTCCCCACATTGGGCCTGGTTCAAAGCCCGTTGAAAGTCTTTCTTTGACTTCAGTGGGGCTTTGGAGCATATCTTTTGCTGGGTCAATGGACTTGAGGGTAGGCATCCCCTTTTCAAATGCAACCCAGTGAGCACTGAGTCTCCATGTTCATTCAGACCTTCAATTTTGCTGCCAGTATGTCACACAGCCAAATAGTCAGTAACACCAAAGCACTATAGTGGCTTAACCATGCTAGCATATATTTTTTCACTGCTGTCAACTGGATACTTTGCACTGGGCTCTAGAACAGTAAAAAATATCCTACCTAAATTTAGTGCAGCTGCAGTCTTACCTGGCCCAGTATAGACCCATGGTCCGAGGGCTGAATATTGTGACTTGATATCCCATGCTGCATATGTACAGTTAGCTGATGGTGTGCATATGTGTTGAATGAATTGCTACATTCTATGATCCTGCTATCTCTGGACTTCAGAAGATGGTCATCAGTGTACCCTCTCCCCCACAAACTTTAGGATGGAGGAGTGGCCTACTGGTGTTATCTCCCAAAGATCAGTGCTGCAGCACAACCCGATGACATCCATAATCTTCTTTTACAACTGTTTTATTTTGTTTCACTAGCAAATTCTCTCACTTCTGCTTCCACAGAGACAGAATTTGTTAGCATGGCGTGTGTTTAATTATCTTGCAACAAACTGCTTGAAAAAAAAATAACTCGGAAAGTAAGATAGGCAGCTGATATTTTCTGCAAGTTCTTCTGGATCCCTTAAAAAATCCTAGTCCCCAAAATAAAACCCCTGAAGGGATTTGAAGTAATTTTAAAAAATAAACAAACAAAAAACCCTTTTGCAGTCCCCCTGAGTTTAACTTTCCCCAGGCTTTCTATCATCAATGTATGTCATTCATATCAAAGTAAGAAGCTCATAATAGAACAGCTAAATATCAGCACAACGCAACTACAGACTCCTGCAGAGTACAGAATAGATTATGAATTGCAGGTTACATTCTATCTTGAGTTATACCCATGCAACCCTATTGAATTTAACTGGGTTGCCTGGAGGTACCTTTAATAATTGCAGAATTTACCCATGCAAATCTTTCACAAAGCTGAGATATTTCCCCTTTGATGACATCAGTTTTCTCTCATCTCCTACAAAAGACCGGGTTATGCCACAAATTGGATTTTTGATCATCATATGGTGTGGTTAACAGCTAGTGTTGAGTCTTTGAAGAAATGCTATATTCTTGATTGTTTGGGGTTGTTGTTTCTTTTGGGAGGAGCATTTGCCAATATCAAGAGAGTTTGTTCTGTGCCTTCATCTCTCTATCTAGTCAATTTTTATGGCAAATAATTAATAAGAATTGCTCCCTAAAAACTGAGCACTGATGTTGGGCTGAGATTTCTTAAAGATGGGTTTTCTGCATACCATTTGTGACCACCTCTGTTCAAGAACTGATGTATATAATTTAAATAAAACAAGGTATGCTTTAAAAAATGCCTCCATGACACCACTTCTTCTCCAATGGAAAACCAACCTGCATGTCCCCAACATCTGCAACCACTCAGCAGGACAGCTACAGTATTATAACATGATAGCCCCCTCATAGTGTCATAATGTGATTTGGTCTTGCCTGTGTAGATTGGACAAAACCTTGTTGTAACTGTGTGGTGGAACCTTGCTACAGTCCTAGTTTTCATGCAGTTGTCTCACAATTAGCATGATTTGGGGTCCTCTGTACAGATAATACCAAACCACACGATAAATGTGGCCTCACAAAACTGGTGTTTTTGCCCTGTAGATGAATCAGTAATGACTGTCTCCAGTACAATACACACAAAAGCGTCCTTCAACATATAGGCTGTTTTGGGACAAGTAGGGTCAACAGCAGAATAATGTAATGACCTGAACTCCAGTTCTCTTTTTTTCCCCTAACTTGCTGGTAAATTATCTCAAGCACAATGCACATGCTGGGGAAAATGATCTTTGAGTTTATACCAGTGTTTAGGAGTAGATCAGCTGTGATTTAATGCATAAACCTTTTATCTATGGCAACCTAGGTTCATGTCTGGATTAAGTCACAGGATGATGAATTTGCCCTTAGGAAGCATTTTGACATCAGAAACAACATCTGCTGATGTAAATCCACATAGCTTCACTGTTTTGAGTGGAGCTATGTCAGTTTATACCAGTTGGGAATATCTAGCCCTAGGTATTGAGCGTGCCTGGCAGTAATAGCTCAGGAGAGGCCTGAGACTAGAACAGCTAGGGAGTTGCTAGTCAAGAATGAAGTGACAAGAAGAGCTTATTGGGGGCCGTACCAGTGGTTTAGAGGTATTTTAGAAGTTTTAGATCAGGAAACTGAAATAAAGGTTGTTAAAACCCAGGACTTGAGGACTGGGCTGTGACAAGGAGTAGTTGGAGTAGGTTCCATTGGGAAGGCCTGCTGAGCGTGTGCTGTCTTTGCAGTTAATTCACAGTTAAATGGGGGGAGAAGAGGAACAAATAGATGTGCTACGAGGGTTGAATCCTAATTCTGGGGCTGTGGGCTAAATCCATGGATCCTTCTGAGGAAAAAAAGTGATTCAATCAGGGAGAATTTTTGTGCCACAAGAAATGCAACATGCTTTGCCCTTTCCATCTATTATTTTCAAATGCATTTTCCAGGTCAGGTGGTTCTTGTCACTTGTCCCACTTCCTGACACCTGGCCTGAGTTGGATTTTCTAAGTTCATTACCCTCAATGTGAGCAACCAAAGGTGGTGTTTCTGGTAAGATGCCTTTCACCTTTCTCTTTCTACAGCTCTTCCCTTCCTCCTATTGTTATATTCTTTTTGCTTTTCCTTTCTTATCTATCTCTATTGACTCTTTCCTTTCAGTATCACCCATTAGTAGATTAAAAGAGGCAGCTGCAGGTCAGAATTAATGCACTGTGGCCAAATGCTGGGCTTGATTCTCCTCCAAGTTACTTCAGCACTGATGTAATTCCATTGACTTCAATTCCTGATTTACACCAACTTCAGTGAGGAGAGAATGCAATGCTGTGACAGGGCCGAGGCAGTGCCTGTCACACAGTACATGTCTCCAGCCAGTGCTATAATTGTGTCTCTGTAATGAGAACTAAAAAGAGTTAAGCAAGTTCACACTTTGGTGGTAATTATTTATTATTGCTTTGAGAAGACACTATCCCACTGTCAAGCTGTAATTCTCAAATTAACCCCTAGAGATCAGAGAGGCATCACCGCAGGAGCAGCAGCCTCAACAGGCTCCCCCGATCTGAAACAGTATTCTGTCTAGATGGCTTTGTTTCTTCTACTAGAAATGATGTTTGAACTGCGTGGGAGAGAGGGAGGAGGGGATGAGTGATATTGACACCAATAGCATGAAAGTATACATCATCATCCTACAATTGCAAATCGTATTCCACTGATCTAAAACTGGATTATTCAGTAACAAGGTTCTTTGCCTTCAAGATCTTTGGAGCATGATGAGACAGACGCAGAAAGGTCTAGCAACATCTTGCAGTTGACAGCAGAAAGCCTGGCCCAGTCCTCTACCTTGGCAAATATGTGATGTTTGAATTGTTCACCTGTTTTAGTAACGTATGTTTACCATGAATTGGAACCATCTCTGTGAAATTACTTTTCCTTCCCCACGTTTGAAATACAGGAGCTCACTGCAAACACTCTGCTTTGTGTTGGCCAACTTACTGAGCCTGATAAGGGAATCAATCTCAGCCTCTCAAGCACAATTCCATCTATATGCAAGTTTCCCAACAAGTGAAAATCTAGTTTAAGTAGAATTTTGTTTACGCCTTTTGCAAAGTGCATAGATATCTGCAGGTCTTGTGTTTATTTCATTTGTTCAGTCCCTGCTCAGGATGGGGATTTTGGTGGTGAATTATTTATGATTATAGGAAACAGGAGGGGAAGTGGTGAGAAGAATTTCCATGCAAACCTCATGCAGTTTTCAACAGATTTCACTAAAAATATTTTTTCTTTTCCCTGCAAATTTCATTTATGTTCTATCACTGGAGGAAACCATTATTGATTTATTTTAAAATATTTATGCAGAATTACAGTGGAAAGTTACACACATGCTGTCATAAATGTAAAGGGAAGGGTAAACCCCTTTAAAATCCCTCCTGGCCAGAGGAAAAAATCCTCTCACCTGTAAAGGGTTAAGAAGCTAACCCTCGCTGGCACCTGACCAAAATGACCAATGAGGAGACAAGATACTTTCAAAAGCTGGGAGGAGGGAGAGAAACAAAGGGTCTGTGTCTGTTGGTAGGCTGCTTTGCCGGGGATAGAACAGGAATGGAGTCTTAGAACTTTTAGTAAGTAATCTAGCTAGGTATGCGTTAGATTATGATTTCTTTAAATGGCTGAGAAAAGAATTGTGCTGAATAGAATGACTATTTCTGTCTGTGTGTCTTTTTTGTAACTTAAGGTTTTGCCTAGAGGGATTCTCTATGTTTTGAATCTAATTACCCTGTAAGGTACCTACCATCCTGATTTTACAGGGGTGATTCCTTTACTCCTATTAACTTCTATTTCTATTAAAAGTCTTCTTATAAGAAAACTGAACGCTTTTTCATTGTTCTCAGATCCAAGGGTTTGGGTCTGTGGTCACCTATGCAAATTAGTGAGGATTTTTACCAAACCTTTCCCAGGAAGGTGGGGTGCAAGGATTGGGAGGATTTTGGGGGGAAAGACGTGTCCAAACTACGTTTCCCAGTAAACCCAGTTAGAGTTTGGTGGTGGCAGTGGTTATTCCAAGGACAAAGGATAAAATTAATTTGTACCTTGGGCAAGCTTTAACCTAAGCTGGTAAAAGTAAGCTTAGGAGGTTTTCATGCAGGTCCCCACATCTGTACCCTAGAGTTCAGAGTGGGGAAGGAACCTTGACACATAAATTAAGGGAGAGCTGTATGTTTGGGAAGTTTATTTCCAAATAAAAAGTTGGAAAGGTTGTGTCTGCAAACATCAACGGACTCATGCTCTGCTAATAACGGACACCTGCAGTGGAAATTAGTCTCCACTAAGAGCATTTGGTTCAATTCCTGCTGTAATCAGAGGTATAACGAATGCATCTTCCACTTGTTAGCAAAATATACCAGTGACACAATACAAGACAGGTTGAGTATAATACTTAAATAAACTGCAGCCATTTAAAGGCTTAGTGTACATGACTGTAGCACCAGCACTGACTGGTAATAAGGTAGGGACAACACATATGCGTATACCATGTTGTTTTTTTTAAACTGCATCTCTTTAGAAATGCCACTAGCCTGGACTCTTCAATCCCTTTGGGGAATTTTCTGCCTTTTAGGTTATGTCTGTAGGGCAGTCTGATTGCAGCATATTGCAGTAGAGATATCCAAGCTCAGGTACATCGATAGCAGTGAAGATGTGGCAGAACGGGATTCCGTGCAGGATGTACAAGCCCACCTAGGACTCTGGGTACTATATAGCATAACACTTACTCAGGTAGCTAGCCCGCACTGAAACCCATGCTACCATGGCTTCACAGCTAACTTGAGTGTGTCTACATGTGCTGAGTCTGTCTACATATGCTGCAATTACATGCTCCATTTATGGTGGAGACATACCCTTATTTATCTTTTGACAGGGCTGGGCTTACAATTTGTGAGGCCCCAAGCTACCGCTTGGCAACCCTTGTTGGAAGTGATTATTTGGCTTGGCTGGGGACCTTGCATCCCCTGGGTGCTATTGTTGGAGACGGGATAGTGTGAATCAGTGCAAAACCTCCGGAGTGTGAATGTGGTGAAATGGGGAAAGCAAACACAAAGCCAAAGTGTCAACAAATGCTCAGCTGAGTTCCCTCTGTCTAAGGCCAGCCCTGTCATCCGGCTCTGGTTCTGGACCAGCTCATTCTTTCCTTATCCCTTTGGTCCCGTCAGTTAGTGCAGCCTGCAGCACGGTTTGAATCACATGTGCCAGCTCCATCTTCATGGCAAAGATCAATAGCCAGCAGAATAAGGGGATTAAGTCTTCATTAGCTTACATCCTTACATCTCTAGTTCTGTTAGTGTGGCATTGTCCTTGTGCTTAAAGACTTTGTAGGAGAGATCCTGTGCTGGAGACCACACTGGAGTCCCATCCTCTGTAAAGGAGCGAAAGATACGTGGCCTAAATTCTTCCCTATTGTGGCTGCTTTTTGCTGTGATCATGGCAAAGTATCGCCCTGTACCCAGCAAAGCTGTCCCTGAGATTATCACTCCAATGCAAGGTAGATCCTCTAGTGGTAGAAAGCTAGCAGTGTCCCCTATATCCCTTGCTGCCTATGTAGGGGATGGAGTAGTCTTAGGGCTGTTCTAATTTATAGTGGGGGACTGGTCTGGTGCACAGCTGGATCAGTATAAAGAGAATGTGAATGTGGCATAAAATCACCTTTGCATCCCCTGCTCTATGCATTCCTCAGCCACACCTGAGGACCTGGCCTATGTGGCTCCAGTTTGGAATATCAGTACAGAAGGACATAAAACATTAGCCAGTAATGAGTTAACAGGCATCCTTAAGCAAATAAAAGAGCCTGGATCATATCTCATTAGGTGTTCACAGAATTAATTTAGTTTGGTTTTGCATCTCTTTCAAATGCTGCATTAAGTAAGATCATCTGTCTCCTTCCAAGCAAAGTGAAACCTCTTATAATTGTCAGTTTCTTCCCCACAAAAGAACTTCACAATAAGCAGAAGAGGGTCACTAGACCTGGAATTAAATGCACACATTGGAATGCATGGAATTTAGAATGTTCATCCTACTTCACTATAAATGAAGTTCCATTCTATTGGAGGTCACTACCATGTGTGGGAATGCTTAAGCATGCAGCGTTACTGTGTTTGTGTCAGTTATATAAGCCTAATGCTCACCATAGAACTTTTTGTTCCTAAAATACCACAACTATTGTATTAAATTAGATGGAATAAATGAGCCAAAGGTGTTAACATAACCCAGTCACTGTGCACCATTAAACAATGTTAAGCAAGGTTCAGGCTTTAGTATACAGAGACCTCAGCCGGCTTAGTACCATGACAAACACATCATTAAAAATCCTTTTAACTTTTTATTGAAGGTGAAGAAAAGAAGTAAAAACAGTTAAAAAATTTGAGTAAGTATTAAATATGGCTTTCATTTTAACAACATCCCTTTCCCCTTAGCTGGAGAGAGTTTTTAAAAGGAAAAGCCTCTTGTTTGACAGTTTTTTAGATTGCATCAGAGATGATAACTGTCATTTTGGGGAAAAGAGAAGAAGCTAGCGGATATGTGCTGAAGCTGTTGAAGTCCGATCCGATTTCATCCCAGCTGGTGTTTGGGATTCAGTTGGAACCAGAATAGGTAGTGATGTTATCTGGGTTCCTCTCTCTGGATGGTAGTTATCTGGGTTCCTCTCTCTGGATGGGTCTGGTCAGGACATCCCTTAGGACCAAAATGACAAAGGCATAGGATCCCAGCAGATCGTGGGGGTGTAGCAGCCATGATAGTGAAGCTTGCTTCAGTAGCTTTCATCTATTCTTCTTATTTTTCCCTCCCAAAGTCTCTTTCTTTAAGGGCCTAAAAAGAAAATGAGGGGTGGAATAGCCCATCCTTTTATTACTTTGTCCACCAATTAGGCCTCGTTTCTTACATGTCAATTTTGGTTCACTGATTTCTGGACCTACATTTTCTTGTTTACCAGGCATGATCTTCACACAGTCCTTGAGTTATATTAGTAGGTCTTTTTGTTTACATTAATTCAGTTTTTCTGTCACCTTTTCATACCTTTTCTTATCAATATTTGTTGTTATAGGCTATTGTGAAATCTTATGAACTTTAACATACTTTTTACAGTTGAGCTCATAATTAGAATAAATTTGTAGGCTCAGTTATCACAATGGTATCCTAGAGATATTACTGAAGTGTTGCAACTCCATAAAACAGATATAATTGCTCTGTTACTGTTGTTAACGCTAGCCGAAAAAAGCAATTCTGATGGCATGCACTAACTCGGCAGGACCCAAAGATTGAATGGCTCAACCTGAACTTGATAATGAAGCAAGTCTCAGCAAGAGCAACACGGAATTCAGAGCTGTTTGAAAGGAAATGGGAAACAACTATCAATTATTTCAAAATAAATAACAGACTTAAAATTACTATCTGGTTTTGTATTCATTTGCTATTATTGTGAAGGTATAGGGCCGCTTTTGCTTCATTTAGATATGTTGTTGGAAACAAAGGGAAAGTATTATGTACATGTATATTTTGTAATATTTGAAATAAGTATAGTTTTGAGGGAACCTCTTGCCATCAAATTCCATATAGTGGGATGTATTGTTTGTGATAAAACCCCACGTAATCCCACCCAAACATCTCTATTTTCTAAATCTTCCATTGAACCTGTTTCCCAAAGTGTAACCAGGTACCCAAATGATAGTAAACTGGCATTGATCCAAAGGTATCTTAATTTGCAGAGTATATGCAAATTCTGCTACCTCCTTTGTATTTCAGTGTTTGGCTACTAAGTACGTAACCAAATGTAAGTCATTTACTTAACATGTAGCTCTTCCACCACATTTGTAATACCTGCTTTTGTAAATTATTATAAAGTAGTTTGTGATCTGCAGTATGAAAGATGTTACATAAACAGATACAATTTATTTTATCAGTCTTATAATGCTTTTCAATACTCAATCAGTTTAAAGAACCCTGTTTGTTTGACAGCTAAGTGCATTAACGTATGCTACTGTGGTATTTCTTTTGTAATGTAATTATAATTTTCTCATGTAGTTTCTGTGAATTATATCACAGTTGTTAATGTTATCCATGGCTCCAGTATGTATGGATGGATGTATTTTCAGTATGCCTTTCAAGGCACAAACCTACCTTGAAAACAGGGCTGCATTGCTAAATAGATTATATCAGCTAAATTGATCCTGCCCTGTGCAAATATCTTAATAAATAAAATAAATAACTGAGATTAATTTAGCAGGGCTGAGCATGTCACTGCCACTCAGAACAAATGCATATGAAATTACAGTCATTTGGCAGTCAAACTGTAACTAAACAAAGGCAACTTGAGTATCAAAGTTTTCAGCAGTTTGTAACCACTCTAATTAATTCTTCTATGGCTTTAACCTCATTATCATACTCAAAATGCTTGTTTATCAAACAGTTTTAAGGAGCCACTGTGGAATTATTCCCCTGCAGACCTTCAGAATTACTAATGACATGCCAGGCATTTGGATAAATCCTTTACAAAAATGCAAAGAAAATCCCAAAACAATGTGGCTGGTTTCTCTCCAGGTTTTATTTGCTATGCAAGTCTCGTAAATATGTACTTGACTCTAAGGCCATTAGGTGGCGCTTTAGAGCTGTTGGTTTGGCAGGTATGGTGTGCCATGAAATAACTTGTGGAACCAAGATGAAAATTGGTGAATCATCTACCTTTTAATTTACACGGAACAAAGTAGGGAGACTTTTTAAATGAAACAAAGCGATGTTGAAACGTGAGGCCTTGTAGATATTTTGTAGTGTGCAAAGCAATGACTGTACCTTTCTTCCAGCTCTTACGGCGTGATCAAAATCGTGTCTCTAGTAATTCTAACTTCTGTCTGTCTGACTCTTTATTTCTATGGGCCCCATCCCCACGGTATCTGAGTACCTAGCATGGTGGAGGTTTTTTGTGTGTGGGGGGGGGATGTTATTGTAAACTGTTTGTTTAATCTAATTTAATGCTAAGTTTAAAAAAAAGTTTTGCATTTAGTTCTGAATGTGGTGAGGTCCATGGTCGTTCTCATTTCTGGTGGCAATGAGTTCCAGAGTGTAGATCCAGCTTCTGTGAAAAGTCTGCCTCCTGTTCTTACAACCTTTCATATGTTTGGTGACAGTTTCATTGTTCTAGTGGAATGTAGCTGTCATGAAAGGTCATAATTACAGAGGTCATAATTGACTATTAGGACAGAGATCTTAACTTGCACTCTGCAGTAAATAGAGAGACAGCACAGAGAGCAGAGTACTGGGGAGATGTGTTAATGGTGACCTATGTGCTGAGTAGCTGGGCTGCTATGGTTTGTACTAGTTGGACTTTACTCAGGGTGGGTGTCTTCATTCCTAAATAGAACAAGTTGCAGACATGAGAAAATAGACATGAGACAAAATAGAAATGTGTTGAACACTGTGGCCAGTTGGATGGGGCTCAGTTTTCTAGCCAGCCACAGATGGAAGTGGGTGTGTTTTGTTGCAATGGCTATTAGGACACCCATTAACATTGAGAAGCCTGAAGCAAATCCCAAGGCTGTGAAATTATTTAACATTCTGAGGGAAGGTGTCCTCAATAGTGGGGTATATCAAAGAGGAGGCAAGTTCATCAGCTTGTTTTTTCTTCATACCAGCATCCCCCCAGTCTTGCCGATGTTCAGCTATCTTTTTCTGTATGTCTGTACTATAACTAGCATAATGGGTGCCCAACTCAGATGAGAGATGTAATACAAATAATATAATAATACAGAACTCAGTCTTACCTTGTTTGCACAACTGTGAGTCTGAGCTTCATCTGCATCTGTAGAGGGAAACTTGCATTAACACTGCTCCTGCACGTGCCTAGAGCTCTTCTCTTGAGATGTTGCACCAACTGAAATTCCTTTTGGATATGAATATACACCTGTATTCCTACTTATCTGAGTTCTGATGTGGAAATTAGATGCTGTGCTTGTGTGGACATCAGAATATTTATTGATATTTAAAATTTCATGTTCTGTGTATGGATGTTTGTGCATGAGGACAAACGACAAGTGTTGCAGATACTTAAATTAGGTGTAGTAGAAGATTTAGCATGAATGCTGCATTCTCTCTTACAATTCTCTTGGAGATGAGAATCATAGTCTCCAGAGAAAACTTGGTGGGAAATGGAAATAAATTATAAACATATAAATAACTTTGCAGTGCTTTTCACTGGTAAAGGCTGGTTTTTAATTTATGATCAGGTTACAGCTTCTAATTTAAAGCTCTTAAAACATTTAGAAGGAATTCTTTGAAATATTAAAATACTTTATAAAAATCAATCTGGAAAGTGATAGTTTTCCTAATTCGCATTTATAGTCTCTCTAATGCTTGTGCTCTCAGTGGAACCACATGGTGTCTGACTTCTCAGCCTTATCCATCTGCCGTATGAACAACATGAGAAAGGGCTACAGGATTAACTAAGGGAGGGATCAATAAGCACAAAAGAGCTGTCATTGGATTTCAAAAGTTTCCATCTAACTGGCTCCCTCTCCTCTTTCCTTACTGCTGTGAGCCTCTGCAACAGACAGTGAAGCACATCACTGAAATGTATCATAAACTCAGGGAGGAAATTACCTGATCTCACAGAACTATGTCACATACAATCCTATTGTGGAATTTAGATTGCTTAGGATTAACCAGGGCTGAAATTACATAGGTCCTGCAGGTTAGTACCTTGGTGCATTGACAGAACAGCTTGAGAGGCTACGGTTAGAATAGCAGGGGAACTACAAAGATCTGAAGGCTACTGACCGAGTGGAGGGGAAGAGGAAGCAAGACTGGGTGTGAAGTATGAGGGGTACTCCAGAGCAGGGTGGAGGCTCATTGACTGAGCTGGTGTGCTGGGACTGGAAAAGTGAGCTGCTGCTTGAGGGATATTGGCAGAATTGATGGAGCTGGCGATAAGGCAGGTACTGCTCATCAGGATTAAGATGTGCTAGCAAAGCTCATGAAAACGTAAACAACTTGTCTAAAAAATACAACATAAGCTGGACTCAACTGTGAAAGACCTTGAAGGTTTTGGTGGTGAAAGAGAGACTTTGGCCTTTCACACTCTGTGAGAAGGGGAAAATATTAGCTAATTTGTATGCAAATCGAGAATGATCCCATTCTTGTCTATTACTTGGCGTCCTCTCAGACAATGGCCCTTTTATTCCAGTTCACATAGCTAATATTTACACCGCCTGTGATGACAACTGGAGGGATGTTTTTCTTAAGTATTGTCAGGCATCCTCTCACGCTTTGTGTAAAAGCTTCTGTAACCTTCCCCATCTTAGCTTTGAATCTTTCCCTCTGGGCCTAACTCTCTCTGTACAAGTGGCCCCCCAGTTAAGCCTCATTAGAATTGGGCTCAGCAGACCACATGTGACAAAAGTGTCACGTGTTCTAGCGATAGAAGGGGAGTAGTGCTCTTGTAAAGGAAGTGCTGACTAGTGGGACAAAGGGAGCACTGTGGAGAATAGGCACCGCAGGAAGTACTGCCAGGAAGACCCAGAATGACAGTACCCTGCAGCCCTCTGATTGGCCCAGTGCCCATATTTAACCCCGGGGGTTGCCCCCGGAAGTTGTCTGGGCAACCATACAGACCTTGACCTGTTACTATGCTGGACTTTGCCTCATCTCTGGACTCTGACACCAGCCCGACTTTGACCCCAATTCCTGCCTCTTGATTCAAACCTGGTACTATTTCTGGTCTCTGACCCTGGCTCTTGTTTATGGAATCAGGTCTTACAATTCCCTCTAACTCTGGCCCGGTGACTTTTGTCCCTGGTAGGCAGACCTCCACCCAGCTGCAGCTGCTAAGTAAGACTGCCTATGCCCCAGTCCCTTTCACTCTGTCTTCCTATTGTTTGATCTTTCCCGACACACACAAATGCAGCCGTTCCTTTTCTTCCTATTCTTCTATGCCCTCATGCTAGAATACTGCACATGCTCTTCTCAAAGGTATTGTATTTCCTTGAGCATCACTCATTAAAGAATAGTATATAAAGAAAATGATTAAAGATGTCAAAGCAAACCTGCATGTGGTGGGGACAGGGAATTTAGAGAGAGTATACATATTTTTTCCTAGGCCCTTTTGTTGGAAGGTGATTTCCTTTTTTGGTTCTGCCTTTGGTGCATATTAGTCCTTTTTAGGTTTTTACTCTGAATTTGATGTGAAGGCTATAAAGATGAAATATGCAAAAATGACCAGTCCAGGTCCATCAATAGTGACTGAAAAGGACTTCAGCGTGGCTTCATGGGGTGGACTAGTTGTTGCTTTTTCTGTAAGGGCTGGAGGTGGGGGAGGGAAGGAAGAAGACTGAGACAAAGATAAAGATGGTGGTCACTGGCTTAGCACTTCCGACATGCTGCTTGAGAGGTGATAACAGCTTTTGGTATGGAATTAACAGTGTGTGTCTATATATAGGACAAGTGATAAAGAAATTCTGATCTTATATAGATACAGCTTGGCCTCTGGTTTTTCATTGATTCTTGTGGAGTTAATGGTTTGCTGGAATTTATTCTTAGGCTGGTGGTTCTGTATGAGGGATATAGTATGTTTTGCCTCCCCCAATTACAATCCAGAGCTGCTGGAGATATGGCTTTGTAATAAAGGCCTGACACAGAGGAATGCTGGCAACAGATTGCACTTTATTTCCTGGCCCCAGTCACCTGACATGGGCCAGGGGTAATAGTTTATTGCCTCGTGTCACATGGCCAGGTCACTATCCACTGACTCCAGTGGCTATTGTTACAGGCTTAACAATACTTATTTTTGTAAGCATCCATCACTTAGCTGCAGCAAATAAAAAAGCAATGGTTATAAGGAGGTATACATAGGCATTTTTATTGTGTATCCTGACCATCATTCCCATGATTTAGTTTATAAACAGCTACACCTGTATCAAGTGGAGTTCCCCAGGGGTCTGTTCTGGGTCTGGTTTTGTTCAACATCTTAATTAATGATCTGAACGATAGGATAGATTGCACCCTCAGCAAGTTCGCGAATGACACTAAGCTGACATGGGCCAGGTGTTCACTTGTGTTCACCAATGACACTAAGCTGGGGGGAGAGGTAGATACACTGGAGGGTAGGGATAGGGTCAATAGTGACTTAGACAAATTGGAGGATTGGGCTAAAAGAAATCTGATGAGGTTCAACAAGGACAAGTGCAGAGTCCTGCACTTAGGATGGAAGAATCCCATGCAATGCTACAGGCTGGGGTCCGACTGTCTAAGAGGCAGTTCTGCAGAAAAGGTCCTCAGGATTACAGTGGACGAGAAGCTGGATATGAGTCAGTAGCATGCCCTTGTTGCCAAGAAGGCTAATGGCATATTGGGCTGCATTAGTAGGAGCATTGCTAGCAGATCAAGGGAAGTGATTATTCCCCTCTATTCGGCACTGGTGAGACCACATCTGGAGTATTGCGTCCAGTTTTGGGCCCCCCACTAAAGAAAGGATGTGGACCAATTGGAGAGAGTCCAGCGGAGGGCAACAAAAATGATTAGGTGGCTGGGGCACATGACTTATGAGGAGAGGTTGCAGGACCTGGGCTTATTTAGTCTCAGAAGAGAAGAGTGAGGGGGGATTTGATAGCAGCCTCCAACTACCTGAAGGGGGGGTTCCAAAGAGGATGGAGCTCGGCTGTTCTCAGTGGTGGCAAATGACAGAACAAGGAGCAATGGTCTCAAGTTGCAGTGGGGGCAGTCTAGGTTGGATATTAAGAAAAACTATATCACTAGGAGAGTGGTGAAGCACTGGAATGCGTTACCTAGGGAGGTGGTGGAATCTCTATCCTTAGAGGCTTTTAAGGCCTAGCTTGACAAAGCCCTGGCTGGGATGATTTAGTTGGTGTAGGTCCTGCTTTGAGCAGGAGATGGGACTAGATGACCTCCTGAGATCTCTTCCAACCCTAATCTTCTATGAAACTGGAGTATATTAAAGCATACTCATGAAATGTTAGCGCACATTAGCAGGATGCACATAGACAGAGTTGTGCGGGGTAGATTGCACACTCCAGCTTGCCAATAACTCAATGTTCATGTAGACAAGCCTTTAATGTATGTTTGCTTTTGCTGTCAGATGTCCCTGAAGGGTTAAACTGTAAATTCATAGCACCCTCACCGCCAATGTTCTGAGAAAGGGTGTGCTTAACCTACGAGGGAATCTAGGGCAGAGGTCATCGCTAGTCCTGGGGGCCGAGGACATCTGGTCTATGTGGTTCCATTTCCATTAAAGGGTAACAGACGAGCGCCTGTGCCCAGGAAATGTACCTGCTGCAGCCTGCTGAGAGCCAGGGAAGCTTAAAGCATGTGAGTTCCGTGGACTGGGAGCCAACACAGCAGCCTGGTGAGGGTGCCCACTGTCACACACACAGCCCTCAGTAAAGCACCGGAAGGGGGTGCTTTACTGAGGGCTGTGTGTGTGACAGTGGGCACCGTGCATGCTGAGACAGTTGAGCAGGCTACAGTGAAACCCATCTCCCATCTGTTGTGTGGGCAAGAGCCACACTGACGTAAATTGAGCAAGATCAAGCCAGAATCAGTGGCATGGAACTGGGGAGAAGTTTTCTAAAGCCCCCCCCCAGCTTTCCCCTCAGCATGGGACCCCAATTTCCACAGCTCATGGAAGAAGCAGGAAAGTTTCTCTTGCACCTAATATTAGGTGAAAGCAAGGTTGTCCCATAGCAACTAGGAGGAAGAAATTCCTGCTCCCAGCCAGCATGTAGGCAAAGTCTGGTGTGGGATGGTTGAGAAAGCTTCACTCCCCTTTCCAACAAGCTGTTCTACTTGCAAAACCTCACCTGTCACAGCAGGTGCCAGCTCCTACAACCTTGCTGATACCAATGAATCATTTTCTCCGTTGGGTCTGGTTCATTCCTCATTCTGTGTGGTTGAGCCCCACTCAGCTGAGACCCCATAGCAGGCAGCATGGGGTGAAGTGATTCAGCTCCCCCTCCCTGGGAGATGGCCCCACCTTGTCTCCCCTTCCAGCCTTTTGGGGTCCCACAGGAGGTCATAAAGTGGCTACTGTTTTCTTTAGGGAGACATACAGGATGCATGCCTGCAGACTCTCAATCTGCCTAGTAATGCCTTTACAGGGGCCCTTCTTCTTTCTTGCAGGGGTTTTGCTCAGGGACTGGTGAAGGATATTGCTCACAACTAGCTCCTTAAGGGGCAGCACAAAGTCTTAAAACTTCTCATGAGAGAGTGTCTCCTCTAACTCCTCTAAAGAGAATGAGAGCTCTCTCAAGCTGGGGCTCTGAGCAAGATGCCTTGGCCTCTCAACTAAGCTTCCCAGAATTAAGCATGCATTATGTTTTCAGAAAATGAAGTGCTGTACGCACCACCCACCGACCAGGCAAAGTTGAAGAGCTGTGGAATTCTTCTTCACTTGGATTTTGAAGGTTGGTTTTTAAGTGGAGTAGGAATTCCCTATCAAGAACTTCCTGTACCTAAATGTACTAAAATATCTTCATTGTTCTGCCTAAGGTTAAGCCTGCTGTGGCCTCTTAATAAAGAAGATAGTCACTAGAACCCATTGGTGACTTCATTCTTAATGTTATTTGATGTTAGGTCCAGAGAAGCTGGTCATCGGGGCAGATACTAGACCCCATATAGAGGGAACATATTTGGAGTCTGATGTGATTCTGGGGAGATTGAGGCCCAAGGAGGAGATGTGTAGTATAACCTGTCTCATACTATGGCCCCCAAGCTCAGACCTCCATTTTCAGCAGATGATTCTTAAGCATGATGTCTATACAACTACTATGAGGGCAGAAAACCTTCAGCACTGCTTAGAGAAAGTAGCCTTGTCCATGTCCTGGGCAGAAGCTCTATCTATTTCTCAGGATTCCCACACCAAAAAGAAAAGTCAGAGTCAGCTGGCTCAGCAAGACGTACCTAGAACTGAGGTAAGGCCGTCTAGATCAGCTAGCCTTTCAGCGCATCGTTGCCCGGGCTGGAAGCCTCGTAATGGAACCGATGTCCGTCAAAACTCAATTAAGAAAACAAAAGGAAGTCCTGTGTGAGGAAGAGATGCTCAAAAGTGGACGCTATGGTCGCTTTGTCACATAGCTTTATCTTTACCTCAGTGGGCTAAAGGTGTCCTTTATGCTTTCTGCCGTGCAGCCAGTGAGAGTAAAGATGGTAAAGAAGATTATAAAGGAACAGGCCACTATGACTGTAGTCATCTTCTCATTAATCCTCAGATTTTGATTCTCAGACCTTCGTCAGAAGTAATTGGAACTTCCTCTCAAGCTCCTAATACACCCATACAAAACAGTACAACAGGGACCTATCCTGCACCAATATCTAGCGCTGCCTAAATTGTCAGCTGGGAAGCTGAGAGGAAGGAACTATAGTCACTCATTCTAAGAAGGTGATAAACACCTTCCTAGCATTTTGGAGGAAATTCACAAATGGGGTCTATCTAGATGTTGGTGATATAAGGGACACACACAAAGTCAAAGTCAGCTGAAGCAAAGGACAGTTTTGCATTTTTACAAGATGGCCTACCCATGGGGCTCAAGGCTATCAACTTTTGGAAAGACAAGTCAGGAACTGCAGGCATATTACACAATAAGAAACCCATAAGAATCTCTAGTCACTGGCACACAACCGATTACTGAGGGCTACCACTTTCATTGGCCCCATATGCAGATACATGTCATGAGTTTGATCTGTGGGTCATAAGTCCTAATAAAGTTACCTTACTCCATCAAGGTTGGTAGTTTTTGTCCTTTTCTCAGTGCAGGTAGCTTGTCTACTCATCACCGCCTTGCCAAAGGGGGTTTTGGAACTTGGTGTGTTCTTTATGAAACCTTGGTTACACATTCTGTCAAACATGGTAGTTTTGTGAACTAACCCAGCCTCCATCTCCGTCACCCCAATCTTTCTCATATAATAAGTGGTATTGTTGCCCTTTGGATTGAAGGAAGGAGACATGCATCAGCTAGATGGAAACAGAGTCTACAAAGGAATAAAGGTGTATATAGAAGAGGCATTCAAAATCTCAGGTACGACACTCTCAGTACTATGTATTCTGTGAAAAGTGCAGCTGTTTTGTAAGCAGAGACATCACATGCATCTTATGAGGAGATCAGTAAGGCTGCTACAGGGCCTCTCCTCCATACTTTCTCAAATCCTATAGAACTGACGTCTTCACATCTGCTGGTACAACATTTGGTAGAAAGGTGTTATGAAACAGGGTTCTCCAGTAACCACCAGGTACCTTTTCATTTCTACATAGGTAAACTGAATCATCCTCTCTCCCTACGAATGACACTGATTGCTACATCCCAGTGTGAAGGAAATTTCATGACATGGAGAGGACTGAGAAAGGAAAAATTCTAACTTGTGAATTTTCATTCCAGGATACTGCCACGTCAAGCATGCTGACCCTCACTCAGAGGATTGCATTATGTTCAGGGGGGGGGTTTCCTAGCTACTGCTTGCTGGTTAAGTAGTTTGAAAGGGAAAAGGGTGTTCCTCTGAGGAATCCCTAAACTTCATGTCAAGGCTCTGCTACAAATGATTGGAATTGACTAGTACCTGTGAACCTTTATATAGCTAGTATTGGAAGCTATTGTTCTGAAAAGTTCTTCCTGAGGGGCAGTCCTATACTCAGGCTCAAAGGAAAGATCTGATCTGTCTCTGGTTGCCATGAAATGGGGAGTGCCCCACCGTGAAAATTGTCTGCCATGGGAGAGCCTAGAATGAAAATTCACAGGTAAGAATTGGATTCCTAATTCACTTTGGAAGTTAATTAAAATTAATTAAGATAAACCAAATTAAGGCTACTTTAATTCTGATTGTGTGTGTCCATACAGGGATTTAATGCAGTTTAACTCATCTATATCTACATCTCAGTATCATCTACTCATCTACACCTTTAGTTAATTTGAGTTTAATTTTCCTGGGTACCCCGACGTAAACAAGTCCTAAGGAAGTTCTCCACTCAACCCCACTAAGCTTTATTGGAAGTTAAAGGTTTCGTGAAGTAAGGTTTCGTGGACATCCTTAACCTTGTAATTTTTTGACTGTTGGGTGTCTAGCTTTGCAACCGTAATGTTCTCTAAAAATAGTGGAGGGGGGGGGGTTGAGGCAGGTTGTTTGTTTAGTATGTGGATGAACTATGATATACTGATTACAGTGCTGTGGACACTGCAGTTCCTGGAAAAGGCCCTCATAATCGTGGGTGTGATAGCATGCACTCAACTCAACATTCATCTGTGTGATATTGCACTCATAAATTACAAAATCGCACTGATGAGAACTCTCCCACAGTGTTTGAAGAAGAGCCAGGAGCAGTCAAGGTCAAGCAGTCTAGTGCCTGTCAAGGATCTGATGCTGCAGAGACAGGATAAACTACACTGAATGAGAGGTAGGTTGAAGTGGCACTAAAATGATAACCGTCATAGGCATGGGGGAGGCTGGTTTGGAGGCAGTGAGCCAGAGTCTGTTTTTAGTTACACTAGTGTATATCCAGGGTAGTTCCATTGACTTCAGTGGTGTTCCTCAAGTTTTCACTGGTGGCATGATAGCAGAATGTAGCCCAGTTTGGGTACTGTTGGAAAGAGGCAGCCTCAGAAACTGAATGTTTTTTGGAGTAGCTGTAGGGGTTGCTGGCATTTTTTGAATGGGGGAGTTGGTAGTGATAATAATTGGGGACTTTGGTGGAAAGCAGGCAGAAACAGAAACCGCTTGGGGATAGCGTTTATAGTTGGGGAGGCCTCAGCAGGAGCTATCAAAGAGTATGGGGGCGGGGAGAATTGTCATAATCCAAGACTCTGGGGGAGGCAGGATCCACAGGGACTCATATCAGTGTATTATGTAAAATATAAAGCAGACCAATTGTGAATTACAGGGCTATAATTCCTGTTCTGAGTTCTGCTGATTACACAATCTACTTGAACTTCTCTCCCATGGTTTATGATGTCATCAGAACATCTTGATGGAATTATAGCCCTGTAATTCACAGCTGCTTGTTATTTATTACATGCACACGTATTTTTTATATTTAATAGCATGCCTCACACAGCTATTTTTTTCTTTTCTGCAGTGGTTTTCTCAACAGAGCATTATATGAAGCAGAAGAATTAAATATCACCGCCATGCTTGGGTTTATTTGCTAACCAAAATAACAAGCTTTTATAGAGCTTTATCATAGCAAGGCCACTGCTTTACAATAACATTAAAATGAAAAGCCATCTGGGGCAGCCGAGCTAATAATTATTTAAAATCATTTAAAAGCCAGTGAAAATAGATAATGCAAATGTAGATTTAAAACAAGGGGAAAGTAGGGACATGCCTTATGTCAGGCTAAGCCCAACCCTGAAAACCTTCTCATGTAAATAGCCCTGTTGAAGTCAACCAGTCGCATAAGGGATTGCAGGTTTGGATCCTTATTTTGTTACAGTTAGAAGGTCAGGGTCTGGTGACTGTAGATGCAAATACATATTTTCTTGGCAACAGTTGCTACAAGTCTGACGTGAAATTTACAATGATTGATAAGTGTGGCTGAGAGGTTTTGAATGGTTTTGTTAACTTCTACACATTTGTACTCTACTTTGCCCAAAGCCTTGGTTTGTGGAACTACATGGGAGTCAATGGGATGGAACTCTGGGGCTGGGAGTGGTGCTTTGCAGTAGAATCTGTGTAACTCTGGTTCCAGAGACCCTTGCATTTGATGGCTTCTCTCCCCCAGCTTCTTGGAGCCCATCCGAGCAGTACACAGGGTAGGCAGAGATTCACCTGCATTGTCACATTGCCCATGCTCCACCCCTGCCCTTAGAGCTGAAACCACCATGGCTGCATCAAGTGCCAAAAGGCTTGAGTTTGGAGGCAGTTCTGAGGGCCTAATAAATCCTGAAACCCTGACATGAGGCAGTTATCCTGGCTGCATTTCTCACAAGTGGAGGAAGCCACATATGAGTTATTCGGGTCTCTCTATCTTTCATATGCAGGCATCAGAACTCGAGGTCCAGGTTCTGTAACCAGAGGAGGATCTCTGTATCAAGGGACGCTAGGCATTGTAGACCGCCCTCCAGATGTTGGGCTGGGCTCTCTTCCAGCACAATGAGTTGTTATAGGTGATGCTGCACCATAGTCACAACTTGGGGAGGACACCAGATATCCTGAGCTGCTGTCCCTGCACGGCTGCCCCAGACCAACAGCCTTGGTGCTAAAGGCTACAGACTCACAGCAACCACTCCCCAGGTCCTTGATTGGATGGACAGGCAGCACTTTCATCGGGTACCCGCACTATATATAGCGCCCAACAGGAAGAGGAAGTTGTCTGAGCAGCCGCCCATTGCTTGCTGCCTAGAGTGCCTTGCCCTGTTGCCTCACTGGCCCCAGTCTTGCTGCCTTGCCTAACCTCATCTCCCTAACTGCTGACCCAGCTTCTTGGATTGGATCTTCCGGCTTCTGATCCCTGTGAGAACTCTGATCATTGCCCCGGACTGCCTCTGATACGGATTGACCTGCTGGCTATCGGACCACCCTCACACACTTGACTGCTGCTCTGGACTGCCCCCTAGCCCACCCTGGGCATTACACCTGTTAAGCCTGGTCCAGGATCTACAATCAAGTGGACATGGAGGTGGGTGTAGCATTGGAGCCTGAATGTACTTAGTTTGTTAGACCAACAGTTCTCAAACTGTGGGTCAGGACCCCAAAGTGGGTTGTGACCCCACTTTAATTGGGTCGCCATGGCTGGTGTTTAAATTTGCTGCAGCCCAGGGCTGAAGCCAAAGTCTGAGCCCCACCTCCCAGGACTGAAGCCGAAGCCTGAAGCCCTCAAGCTTTGGCTTCGGCCCCACTCCAGGGTGGCGGGGCTCGGGCTTCAGTGCCTCTTCCTGGGGTCGTGTAGCAATTTTTTGTTGTCCGAAGAGAGTCGCAGTGCAATGAAGTTTGAGAAACCCTGTGTTAGACTATCTTTCCAACCACTGCTTCTACGCTATAGTGGCTCCTTGGTGCTGCATGGTAAAAGGTCAGAAGAAACTGTAGCAAAGGAGTGTCAAGAGATCAACTATGGTGACACAGCCTGGACTACAGGAGTAGGATTCCTCCCCTGAATACAACCAGGTCATCCCAGACAAATGCTTTTATATCATCATACACCAGCATGTATTCTATTTATGCCTCATTTTATTGTAGAGGTTATTTTAAATTGTTCTTAGAGCTGCATTGGCACACATTGGCATTATTTTTATATCCCTACATCTGTGTAGCCAAGTTGCCTTGGTTATCATCTACCAGGCCTCAGAATGATAGAAAAACTAGAATAAAATTAAAACCCCTCAAAAACAAAAACTTTATGCCACTGGAACATGGGGATTCCCATCTCCCTATTGAAATGCAGCACATATTTCTAGCCAGCAGATTTTAAATCTACCACTGGCTCAGCACTAAATATTACCTATCCTGGATCTTAGATCAGTGTAATTTTGGGTTAGGAAATTAAACACCTGGAAGGAAAGAAGAAAATACCTTTTGGCTAAATGAAATGGAAGCTGCTCAGAGGCTTAGGTGGTCAGAAATAGTGCCAGTGGCAATGAATTAGTAGACAGAGTGCAGGTGGGGAGATGGAAGGTACAACATAAACTTAGCTGATCACGTGGCTGCAGAAATACAGGGTTGATGATACTCGATAGTGGTAGTGAGTTTCTAATGACAGTCCCACTGCGCCATTCTGCAGCCCTTTGATTGTGATTTAGGAAAGTGTGCTTAACTTTAAACAAATACTTAAATTCTATCAACTTAAATGGGACTTAAGCATATGCTTAACTGCATTCTTAAACAAGGATGCTTGCTGAATCAGGGCCTTAGTCCCCACGCTGGCAAAACGCCTGTTAACTTCTCTGAGAGTTTTACCTGTGTAAAGACTGCAAGACTGGACCTAACAGCCCAGATACTGAATAGTCCATGAGAGTTACATGGATAGATCCCCATTCATTGGAAAGAGAAAATGCTCTCTGTTTAAATAACATATAGGGTTTGGCGTGAATTGACAAAAGCTAGGGAATTCTACATTGTTGCCAACACTTTGCTCTTTACCCACTCGTTTTGCTTTTTCCATCTATAATAGGACAAGTTAAAGAGGCTGTCAGCACTCACTTTGTTTTTCCTGACTTTTGTCAGTTGAAGTTAGACCTTTAATGCTGTTTAAACATAGTTTTCTGAAATCGTGGAGGAAAAACGATGCCATATGTCACATAAACCTGGATGTAAAAGATACAATAGTGTAATAATGGGGCTTCCAACCTGCCAGGATATCCTTGTAAAGGAGAATTGATTTTCTCAAGGATTCTTTACTGGGCAAAACAAATTAAACCTACCTTTAGTTCTATTTGTTTAAAGACCTCTTTGTTAAAATAAGAAAAGTGATATAGAGAGACATTCTAATAAATTAGAACAGGATAAATTATACCCGGAAGCTTTCTGAATACCTCCAGTTATGAGATTCTTTATAATTGAAGAATACTGCTGAGGCCTCCCAGGAAGGGAGCCTGCAGATGTCTCTGAAACACTTCGATTGACTGTGGTTTATTTCAGCTGTGATTCTACAGCTGGTGTGTGATCCCTCTTTTTTCACCTTCCTTTTTGTCTTCATTTTTTTAACTTTTAACTTGATACGTCTTCTGACATGTAAAGGGGCTCTGAGTTAGACACACTGTCAAGTAGATTAGGCCCCATACTTGATTTTAAAAATAGGGTAATCTGCTCCAAAATGCTCCAGGATTTCTAATCAATCACTACAATCCGGATAATTTTTTTTTAAAAGCTAATATTTATTTAGGACACAGTGTGCACATTATGCTGGCCTAATTTATTATTGAGATGAGCAAACAAAGAAAAAATTCATGTTAATTTCAACGAGCATTACAAATGCATTAAAATAAATCTCATTATGACCAGATTCTCGTCTGGTTTAAACTGACCATTGTAAAAGTTCATTGATTTTAATGGAGATATGACAACGTACATGATCTGATGATATGATCTACTTCTGTTTGTCAAAGGAAATCTCACCACCACGTAAGTGGGATTTTTTCTAGTGTTCTAATAGAGTATTAGAAAGAATAGAGTGAAAAAAGTTAAACATTGTCTCCTTAACAAAGAAGAATGAACACTGTAATGTATTTGTGTTTCTGTGCTGCGATCTACTGGTGTGGGTTGTTAAGCTATGATAGCATAAATATGGCTGACTGAACCAAAGTCACAGTGTAACTCACTAGTCAATGTGTATTATGTGTCCCTTTTCTGTGTGCAATGGGTCTGTTACAGCTCTTAGCTTGGGAGCCTGGTTCTTTAGTTCAAGCTATAGTGATTTATGAAAATATGGTGGTCATCGCAAAACTGCTCATCTGGGATTTCCACTGCTGTGAGACTCAGATCCTCAAGATGGACTTCCTCTGTCCCAGGGAAGTATGTAATCCACTGTTCAGTGCATGTGATGTGTCCTTCACTGTGCCTGATGCACAGAGGATTAGAATCTGTTACAATCTTGCCCAGAGAGCCTAGATCTTTATCTCAAGTTCTGAAGACTCATGCACTTAGTTCTGAATGCTCCCAGTTCAAGCCATGGTGTTTTTGCTTAGACAAGGATCAGCATACCTCTCAACCTCCCCACTTGAATGCAATGTGTGACAAAGACTCTAAAATGAGAGAGACAAAAAATTTACATGTGGTGGAAACTTACAACTCTGAGATTCATTCATCTAGTGTAAATAGCTCTTTATGTAATCTTAGTTTCATGATTCTTTCTGAGGAAATAATTTGCAATACTAAAAGTGCAGGGACACAAACTGTGAGGAATGTGGAGAACTCTGGGACTGAAACTGAGTGACATCCCTCGAAATAAGGGACATTTGAGAGGCCTGAGTCTCAGTATTTGAGTCACTAATATTAAATTGCCTTGAAATAGATAACAGAGCTGTTTCATTTGTAAGAAAATAGATGCCTCCTCTGCTGGAGGTTGTGTAAAAGTTCAGCCATAATAAACTTGCTCCTTTAAAAACTGTTGTCTGTGTCGAGAGCTCGAGCTCTGTAGCTTTGTTAAATGTTTGGCATTCATAATTTGTAGATGTTTAAAGCTCAGTAAGGAAAAATTTTGAAAAACAAACTGTTGAGTGCTGAAAGCACAGCACTTGAAACGTAATTATTGGGAAAGATAATTTTTACAAATTAAATCACTGCAATGCTCCATTGGGCCCAGAAGCATCTTCAGTTTACTTGATATAAGCTGACATTTTGTACATTTGGAGCCATATGAACATGCACTATAGGGCAGCAGTAATGGTATTAGTTCCTTAATTTCTGCATCGCATGCTCTGTTAAGTAATGGCTCATAAGAATAAAATAAATCCAGGACTTGCATAAAGATGATCAGATTGGAATAATAATTGTGTATAGGCTCAAACCCAGAGCTCAGTTCATGCCACAAGTAGCCAGCTGCATGCTCCTACTCCTATTGAAGTCACTGGGATTCCTTCTGTTGAGATCAGTGGGAGCTAGATCGGGTACTAGGTGTGGAGAGGGGAGGAAGAAATTGTTTCCTGCAAGATGCAGACCAGCTTGTCAGTTATTCCATGAAGAATTTGCTAGCCCAATGGCTGGAGTAGGCCAGTTGTCTCCCACTGTGAGATAGGACAGGATGATCTATCCCCAGTCTGCTCACATTTTGCCAACTATGAGCCCCATGAGTGTTCACTCCCTCCCTCCTGCAGCTCACCAAGCTCCATACTGCATAGTGGGAGATCATCTCCTTTGCACTCTCCCTACATTGAGCACTTTCCATTGCACAGCAGAGCACACTGGTTCCACTGGGTGGAGCCTTTGCAGTTATGGAGGTGAAGGCTGGATTTCTTTCAGAGTGCTTTTTCATCCAAGGATCTCAATATGTTTTCCAGATGATAGGCCTGATGCTGTGAATGTGTACTCTTGGATGTAGTGGTTACTGCCATGAGTGGTTTCCTGGATGTCAGACACTACTCATGGCAGAAAAGACTATGCAGGTTAGTGAGTGTTTGTTTGCAGGAGGGGCCTATGTGCCCAGCCTTGCAGCCTAATGGCATTGACTTTGGTAAGAGTTATGACAACCCAAAGATTGCAAGATTGGGACCATTCATTCTCACAGAAGGCCTGTGATATACATAAGTGTTTACTGTAATTTTACAGATGGATAAACTGAGGCCCAGAGGAGTGACTTGAGATCACATAGCAAGCTAATTGCAGATTTGGAACTAGAACCTAGCATAGGCACCGAGTTCCCCTCTTTTCCCTGAGTGCTCAACCCCCACCTCTGCCCCCAGCCCTGCCCCCACTGCACCCCTTCCATGAGGCCCCCCCCGCCCCAACTCTTCCTATCCCTTCCCTGCCCCCATTCCAAACCATTTCCCATAGTCCCCACCCCAACTCTGCCCCCTCCCTGCCCCTATTCCAACTCCTTCCCCAAATCCTCCACCCCTGAGCACGACATGTTCCCTCTCCCCCGCCTCCAGCCCCCTGGAGTGTGCTAACACCGCCAAACAGCTGTTGGCGACGGCCGGGCAGGAAATGCGGGGAGATAGGTGGGAACGCGGCACGCTCAGGGCGCGGCACACTCAGGGCATGCCAGCCCCAGAGCACCCACGGAATCGGCACATATGGAACCCGGGAGTCAGGACTCCCTCTCCCCTGCTCTTGTTCCCGGACCACTCCCATCCCTAGTGTCTGAAGGGATTTATCCTGTTTGAGTGGCATGAAGGAATAGCTCATCTCAGAGAAACTTCAGCAAGGCTTAAAAAAAATGCTATCAGTGGAAAATATGTGTAAGCAGAGTCAGGATGAGCTCCACCCTGACATCTGGTGGTGAGGTATGGCAAGTTGTGGAAAAGAACTTCAGGGGCTGATCTCATTTGCACAGACACACTCACCCCGCCTGGCATGAGCCCATAGCTGCCCAAATGGTCACTTTGGCTGCTGTGGGATCCCCAGTTTCTCTGTTATTGGGGCAGGAAGAATAAATTATAATTATCCTGATTATGTGAATCAAGGACAGTGGCACTGTATTTGGCCTTTTGTTATGATGGAGGGACTCGCCATCAACTAAGTAGCACTCGCTAGGCAAGGGACATAGGTTCCAAAACTCAGTAAATTGAGAGAGGCTGGGGACAGGTATTAATATCTGGTGGTATGGGGCTGCTGATGAGGGCCTTACATGCTAATTGCACTTCCTCCTCTTTTCACTGTGGAATATCAGAGCTAATTTTGATTCCCCTAGGAGTCTAGTTACAGGCTGCTGAGCTGAATTCACTTTGGGCTAATGGTGCACCAGCACTGAGGTTCCCCTACTACAGGCTGAAATCACAAAAGAGCTAAACTTATTAAGAGCTGAAATCACTGAGTGTTGTGTTAAGTAGTGGGGGACCCTGAAGATATATTGCAGAGCAGTTTGCGGGACAGCTGGCAGAGCAGAGCGGCTCGTGGGACGGCTGGAGCGGCTCGTGGAATGGCTGGCAGACCAGAGTGGCTGGTGGAGCGGAACAGTTTGTAGGATGGCTGGAGCAGCTCATGGGGCATGGCTGTCAGAGAGGAGCGATTCATGGGACAGCTGGTGGAGCAGAGCGGAGCCCCATGAAGAGGTGGGGCAATCGGCTTTGGACCACATAAGGTGCCCCTTAAATCTCCCCCTCCCCCTCCCCCCATCTCCACCCTGGTTGGGAGGTAAAACTCTGCAGATAAACTTTTGAGCTCTGGTGCTGTGCTGCACTGACCAGGGACAGAGACTTTTGGGTTGTTGGACTTTTGGGACTTTGGGTTGCTGGACTCAAGAACCAAAGGGAAAGGACACGCCCCAGATTGCTTGGGGTGGGTTTTTTGCTCATGGGTTGTATTATGAATCCTGTTGGTGGTGTTTCCCCAACATAATGCCACATTGTTTCTCTCTGTTATTAAAAGGCTCTCGCTACACTCCGACCCTACTTGCGAGAGGGGAAGTATCGCCTCTTAGAGGCACCCAGCTACTGAACCTGGCCCTTGTTGCTGCCAACTCTGACGGGCAGAAGGATTACATATGTGCAGTAAAAACTACTGACCCTTACTAAATGAGCCTGAGAAATCTCACAAAGGGTAGATGAGAATTCTTGTAGGATAATTCATATTTAGACAGTGTGAATTACTTCAATGAATTAATTCAATATACAGCATTAACAAAACATGCAGCAGCTTTGAACCTTTGGCAGAATAAGACAAAAAGCTTGAGAGCAAACTAGCACTTTGCATTTCTCACATGGACTTCAGACTCTTTCCAATTTGCTTGGGCGTTTTTCCAGCAAAAGAAGCCCAGTGAGCTGTTCCTCTGAAAGGTGTAACTTCCGGTAGGGGGTGAGCCACAATGAGGTGCTGGTATGCTATAAAATGAATGGGGTTTGAAGGGTCCAAAATGACTCCAGGACCACATCTGGTCATGCATGCTTAGTCATTTATATATGGTACATTTACCTTATGTAGTAGTACATTTGTACTGGGTCTGTTCATGTTTAAAAAGGATTGTGGGCTGAATGTTTAACCTCACTGACACCGGGGCGACTTTATTGCTTTCAGTAGGGTTACACAGGTACTGGTAATGAGAGAACTTGCCCTTGGGTTTGCATAAGCATCCAAACAGAATCTGCTTTGTAGAAATATGAAACAAAGCAGAAAAAGCAGGGTTTTTTCCTGTCAACATGACTTCATATCACTGGTAACATCACAGAAACAATATGCATATTTATCCTCTCCTAGGCTTGGGCACAGCTGTCTTGCAAAATATATCAGTGAAACAGACAATGACACAACAACAAACCTGTGAAACAAAACTTTAAAAAGAAGCAACATTAATTATATTCCTCACAAACGAACACATTGAAAGTCAGGCAGAAGCCTGGATAGTCAGGATTAAGAATTCTCACTCCCACGAGGTGTAGATATTGCTGTGGTTGTCTTTAATATTATGTGTGATTATTAGAATGTGATTCTACACGATATTATGTGCCTTTATGTACTGCAATACCCAGAAGCACAATAGTCTCAGATAAAAGAAGATAAAATCCTCAAGAGGCTTCCAGAATGGGGCAAAAGAAAATAGAACATTTATCCAAGAAGCAATTAACTTGGTTAGTAATTTTGGGTATCCGATATTTATTTTTGAAGATATGTTTCTGAATAAAAGCTTTTTTTCCTCATAACTCATCTACTTCTCCTAGCTGAGCCTGTAGTGAAAACATAATCCTGTGTAGCAGAACCTCACTAATGATTGGGAGACCTATTGTGGATTACTGAATTTTGTGAATTAGCAAGTGCTGTAAGTGAACACAATAAAAAATAAATCAGGGATGCTGCGTTGCAAAATGAGCTTTATTCATTTATTTCTGACAAGTCTGGCTTAGTTTTAATTATTTATAATACTTCACAGCACACTAGTAAATGTGCTGCAGCATATTTTGTAAGCGTAACAAAGTCACTGTAATAAGAGACCATGCTAAAGCTCTCATCTGTCACATCTTTCCTGAAGTGGGAAATGTCCAAGGTAACAATAAATAGTTTTTTGGAGTAGCTAAGTGAGAGTTTGTGAGATTCTACTGGCTTGATGTGCTTGTGGCCATGGGAATCATAGCTCTGCCATAAATGCAGGGGACTGGACTAGATGACCTCTCAAGGTCCCTTCCAGTCCTACAATTCTAAGTATTATCTAGACCATCCTTGACAGGTGCTTGGCTAACCCGCTCTTAAAAATCTCCGGTGATGGAGAAGGATTGCAATGTCAAATTCAGCAATCTGGGCACTTTGTTTCCCTCCATTGTGCAGTCTGGTGGGGAAGATGACCATGCAGAATTTTCCTTCCCACAATTTAGCTGCCACCAGCCCCACCCATCCACATCAATGTGTCATAGGAAGCACCTGAGAAAAGGGATTGACCTGGAGAAGGCAGAAGGAGTCAGGGTCACATGGGTGCGGCTAGTAGAGGAGAAACCAATACCACCAAGGCACCATTCTAAGGCAGCTTTGCTGCCTGCCACTAGTAGGAGAGAGAGAACAGAGACAGTTGTACATGGCACGTGGGTGGCCCAAGGGCTTTGAACCTACATAACTCAGATTCTCAGGCTCTGTGTGTTCAACAGGTGACTCCCCAGTCAGTCCTGGACCACCAACTCTGCCTCACAGAGAGGAGCATATGTCAAGCTTTTGAGGTTAAGGATACCTTTAAAATATCCAAGGTAGGTCCTCCCCTTCCATGTGGTTTTAAATGGGAACTGAAAGTAGAGGTAAGTAGAGCCCTGCCTGGATACAAAATTTGTGCTGCATTTGGTCTGCACAAATGATCCGCAGATGTGGATATAAAGTGGATATCTCTGGATTTTCAGGGCTCTACAGGTAAGAGGGTGAGACACTTTGTAGGGCGAAAGCCTTTGTTTAAACTCAACTATATATTTTTTAAGTGGAAGGGTCAATAATTTAGTTTAAAACAAATCTGAAAAATTAACAGAGAGTGTGAAACATATCTTGGAGTTCTCTCTAGCCTGAAAGCCTTCCTTCTGACTCTGAGTTTCCTAATTTTTATGAGTTTAAATCAGACCTTTCAAACTTCCAGTCTAGCGTTTCTGTTTTGTTGTGTTATGTTTTTTGTGCTGTTAAGGTATTTGAAATCATTAACTTCCTGAATAAAAAGCTAATGTCCGAAATGATCTGCACTACAGCCACAAGGAAATAATGTAAGATACCTGGTAGTTTGTTTGTTTAACAGAACTTTGTGGCAACGCAACAGAGGGAGCCACCATTACAAACTCAGCATGAAAGAGCTTTGTTTTTCACCTATTTTTCACATGCAAAAAAATCTCCCCTTTCCTCTACATCAGTTGCATGGGTAATAAACATTTGTGTGTGTATGTGTAGCAGGTACCCTCTGTTGGATGGAATGCCAGACCTGCACAAACGCATGCTGTAGGTTCTTTCTCCTTCATTCTGTCCTGAGCACACATGCCAAGCCCGCGAAAAAAATGCAGAAATTGGGCTTGGTTTTGGTTTAATTGGCTTGTGAGTTGCTTGTTGGCTAGTTTTTGGCTTGTAGCTTGTTGCTTCCTTTTTTTGATTGGCTCCCGGCAAGCAGGGGATGGGGGCAAGCAGGAGCTAGGGGCAACCAGGGACAAGTGGGGGAGAGAGTCGGGGTGCACAGTAGGCCTACCACAGTCCCAGACTGCACACCGGGGGGATCTAGTCACATACACCAGTGGTTCTCAAAGTTTTTTTTCGCAGACCACTTGAAAATTGCTGAGGATCTCGGCGGACCACTTAATGATCTTTCCAGATGTTGTTTGTACTGTTAGCTAACTATTGTAAAGCACTTTTGATTAAACGTCTCTATAAAAAAAGCCTTAATAATAATTAATGTTTTTTGTTCTACAAATTAAAGCACACAACGCATATTTTAATATCAGTAGTCTTACCTTTCTAATGTGATGGATGTGTCCTCTCTACCCTGCCGCAGCAGCCCCCGACTTGGTGCTGGGAAGGAGGTGGGGGTCTCTCTCCCGCCACGGAGCTGGGGCTGGGAAGGAGGGCCGTCTCTCCCCGGCAGCCTCAGCCCTGGAGCTGGGGAAAGTTGCCTCTTTCTCTGGCCACCGCAGCCCTGCACATCCCAAATTCCCCCCACCCCTTCTTCTCACCCCACTGCCCCCTCCCATCTACCTCTTATTCCCCCCCAAGGCCACCACCTCACCTTACATGTGCGTCCTCTCCAGGGTCCAGGCACCTAATTAGTGGAGCCACACCTGTGAGGCTCCACTAATTAGGTGGGTGGCCCTTCATTCTCTTGTGTGCGGCCACCCAGGTGCACACCTTAGAGGGAACTATCCATGGACCAACTGAATGGAGCTCGCGGACCACAATTTGAGAACCTCTGATGTAGAGTGTTGGGGTTCTTAAGGATTGGCTTGTTTTGGCCTTGTTTTGAAATGGGATTAGCTTGATTTTTGGCTTATTGTGCTTATTTACCGCATGAAAGTTGGCAACTGTGGTCCTGAGCTGGCCTTGGGTTGTTTCACACTGGTGAAGTCTGATGCTGGAAATGACCCACAGCAGAAAGAGTGCTTATTTGAGGCCAGATTCTGATCTCAGATACACCAATGTGAATATGGAGCAACTACAATGGAGCCAATGAAATAACTCTGGATTTACACTTGTGTAAATAAGTTGAGAATTTGGCTCTTGTTCCTTATGCTCCTGAGACATGACACTGCATTCCCTTTTTCCAGCAGAGAGATCTGCCTCCCAGTACTGCTTTTAATCCTTTACTATAGCAAGAATGTTAACCTCTCTTCAGGTGTCGTCAGGGAGGAACAAGTGTTAATCAGTCTGGCTTATGGGGATTCTTGAATCTTAACAATCTTAAAAAGACTTTTGTTTTTTTTAAAGCCTTTCATGTCTATCTGCCACCTTCATGGAGTAACATGACATTAAAAATCCAAACCAAGGTGCCCATCCTGCAAAGACTTGTGCACAGCCTTAACTCCGCGTACTCTGAGCAGCTCACTGACTTCACTGGGATTGTTCACAGTGTGAAAAATTCAACATTTACCTAAGTCTTTGCAGGATCAAGGCCTAAAATGTTAATTGTGTTTTTGTATTTTCCTAACTATAATTGTATCTTTCCCCAGGTGACTGTCTAGGACAGTTGTTCCATCTCAATTAGAGAGAGCTGCAGAGCAAGAGATTTAGCTTCTGCTTAAATCATATGGTCTCTGTGAATGCAGCTCTGGTAAAGTTAATTTGCACAGAGCATCTGCCAACACTTCTCCTTCCTGTTTTTCTTCTCTCTTTATTTGCACCATGACAGAATTAATTAGTCTTCACTCACGACCTATCCAGTAGTATGGCCCAGGCATTGCCCCCTTTCCTCTCCCCTGGGAGCACTAGAGAATCAATGGAGGAAAAGAGAGGTGCCATTATCCCCAAAGGTGTCTCTTCCATCAAATGATCTGCAGTGGGTCAATCTAAGATCTGTCTGCAATCAAAAAGAATTATTTGACTGTTCCAGTGCCCCAACTTTGCCTTTGGGGTTATGCCAGAAATAATCAGTATCTCCTCCCCACCCCCAGCATATGGAGACATTCTGAGTCGCCAAAAATGTGTCTATTCTGGACTCCAAAAATAAAGTTGGTCTGCTCTCCGCTACACCCCTGGTTCCTCTTCCTTCCTCCCCCCGTCTCGTTTCAAGGGCATTGAGTTCCTCAAATGTCCTCTGTGGTGATCACGGTTTCCTATTAGACCTGTCAGAGCAGACATCGTCCTCCTGCTTCTCTAGTGTAAAATTGAGATTTATATAAACAAATGTAGCCACCCCCCAGCTCACTGATTCATCTAGCTGACATGAAACTCAAATGTTATAGATAAGCCTGTGGTAATTTTCATAGGATACCATGTAATGGGTCGATAAACCACACAGTTATTGCATTCTCAGATGTCGTCCACTTTCTCCAGGGCAGAGACAGCCAATATGGGGCGAGCTGCAATGGTCTCAGGCAACTATAAAAATAAAATGAAAAGTGACACTTTTCAACTCAGCAAAAAAGAAAAGTGAAATCCACTTCTCCACCCCTTTGAACACTTGTGTTTTAGCTTCCAGCAAGGGCTGTCACTTTGGACTAGACTCTGCAAAGAGAGAACTGCAGCCGAAAGCACTGTGAACATCTTCCAAGTCTTTCTTCTCACTCTCTTTCCTTGTTAATTCATCGCTACTAATCCTTTTCTTACTTGCTATAGTCCTAGGGTTTTTTTCTGAGTTTGATGGGGTGTCAGCCATGGTTTCCCCTGCTGAAGGAAAGTCAGGGCACAACTATATGGCAAATAGGTGTCAAGCTGTACCTTGTCTGATAGGGGCACTGCAGGGAGGTCTCAGTGCTATGTATTCCTGTTCTTCATGTCTCTCTGCACAAAGTGTCATGTCCCCATTTTCCTACACATGTAGGTCAGTATCAATGAGGCTCTTTCTCTGAGACAAAATGGCAACCATTGTCCTCTCTGTTTTCTTGCTCAGTCATCCGAGTGTATGAGAGAGAAATTCATTTAATTCTTTCCTTCTTGAGGTAGAATCTATTATCTTCAGGATAAGCCCTGCACAGGGGTCTTGGCTTTCTCAAATCAGTGTCTCAGGCCTGTTCCTAGACTAGGGTAGCTTTTAGGATCAGAAAAATAGCCTATTGTGAAACCACTGCCTCATCCTTTGTTTTTGCTTCCCTGTCCACATAGTTATACTTTTTTTTGCCAGCTGATCCCCATTTCCAGCTGTTCAGTGCACATGTGTGCATCCGTGTGTGCACTCCATTAATGTGCCAGGCTCAGAACATTTTAGTTAATCCCAGATAGGTAGCCACTAAAGAAATCCCAGGGGTTCCATCTCAGTCCCTCTTTCTGTTTGTAATTAGTGCAGTGTAGATTAGGTTGTTAATCCAGAGATCTTTCATACAGATTTTTTCTGGGCCCTACCCCCAGATGATATCTTCTGATTATTTGGCTTAACACGTCCAAAACTGAAATCCTTCTGAATGGCAATAAATGTGCTCCCAGCAAAACTACCTTACTGCTATATTTGTCCCCAGTGCCAGAAACCTAACATGGGAGTTTGGTTTGACTCTGACATATCGTTTGCTTCTCACATCTCCCAGTTCTACAATGCTAACTACTCAGCTCCAGATCCCCCACCCGTGTATCTAATCCTAGGCTGATCACTCCTCTGTCAACACTTTTTTTCGTGACTTCATCTCTTTCTGTGTATGACTGTAATTATCTCTTAATGACACATGTTGAGGACTCAATTAGGGTTGTCATGTTCTTATACAATAGCAGCTTGGAATTTGGGCATGTACTCTGTGAAGATCAGTTGTCTAGTGGTCAGAGGAGGGGCTGGAAATCAGGACTCACCTAGAGCACACTCGTCCTAGAATGCTCAGGGCACTTGGCTGTGATCTAACACAATCTAGCTGCCCCTTTCCAACTTGTGCCCCTGTATTGGCACCCAGATCACAGTTTTCTCCCATGCAGCCTTTTGCAAATTTTGTTCTTATCAGTGCCCCCACTTTACCCAGCTATGACAGGAGGAGAATAATTGTTACCTACCTGCCCCACAGGGTGAAGTTTATTTAGAGTCAAAGTGCTTTGAGAGCCTCAAATGAAAGGCTTAATGGAGGTGCAGAGTACTGTTACTTACAGTTGTTGCCCATCTCCTGTTCAGAAATATTAACTCCTTGTCCATTTCAAGCAATTAGTAGAAAGTCTTCCTCTTAGTCTCCATGGTTCTCTAGGGATTGAGCTTCAGCCTCTCATGCCTCACTATCTCCTCCTGTTCTCCAGCCTGACCCGTAGACATTTTATGTACAAGATTTCTTCCTATGCCCCATCTCTGTCTCTCCACAGTGGGCAGCGGTTCCTTCTCTCAGTTTCCCTCATCACCTCGAATGTCCTTGTTTGGTACTGACTTTCTGACTCCCTTCAAATTCCATCTCCAGTGCACTCTCTTCTGCCTGGCCCCGGCTCCTATTCCTCGCTAATAAAACCATCGAAAAGAGGCTCCAAAAGCAGTCTGGCTGTTTCCCCTTGTTCAGCTATTTTCCATGAAACTAAGGCCTGGTCTACACCAATAAGTTAAATTGATCCAGCGATGTCACTCAGGGGTGTGAAAAATCGACACCCCTGAGCAACGTAGTTAGGACGACCTAACCCTCAGTGTAGACAGCGCTATGTCAATGGAAGAATTCTTCTGCTGACCTAGCTACCATGTCTCAGGGAAGTGGATTAACTACAGCGACGGGAGAATCCCTCCCATCGCTGTCATGAGTGGCTACACTGAAGTGCTGCAGCTACAGCAGTGCTGTAGTGGTTTAAGAGTAGGCATAGCTTTATCCTTTGTACCCTTGTTCATTACTGCCGTGGTGTCTGCAGATGCTGCCTGTATACGATATTGTGACCTGCATACTTTACAGTCTCTACCTACACATACAAGTGATGCATTTTGTTAAATGTCTGTATGAAGGATGCAAAAATAAATTGGATTGAATTGTACCCCAGTGAGAATGACTCCACCCTCCTCGCCTCTCTTTATTTGTCTGCAGCATGAAAATAAAAATAAAACCTGTAGTCCTTCTCTTTATTACTGGCTACTTGCTGTTTCTGGATTATTTTTCTTTGTACAGAATAGTTTATGCATGCATGCTTACTGTGACAGTAGGATCTTATTTACCTAAGTTAATTTTGCTTGTATTGCAGTACACTTGAATATAAGTATGAATCTTGTTTGTTTTAGTATGCAGAGCTCCTTTGGTGAGTAGCAATTTGAACTAAATTACAAGTGTTCAAGAAATTCAGTCACATATTACAGAGCTGTTCAGAAACATCTTGCCGGACAAAACCAGATTCAAATAAAGCCATAAACTAAACCACTGTTTGTTTTAGGGGTCCGGTGAGAGGGCATCTGCTGGGGTCTTTGCAGGATTTGGGTGGTAGTTTGTTTTTGTTTCCAAAGCTGGTCACAATTTTGCCATCTGTCTCACTCGTGTCTCTGGCAGTCAGGACTGTAGTTGGCATCAATGTAATGGTTCCCAGTTCATTAAAAATGCAGACCTTTTTTTTCCTTTTAAATAAATCCTTCCCACTCTCCATGTCTTCACAGTCCCTAAACTGTCACAGAATGAGAGTACTTTATGGTTTGTCTAACAGGGTGTTCCAGCTCTGTGCTCTCATGAAAGAGAGCTGAGCACCTGTTCCTGGGCTCCGTGGGCTCTCAGGCCTTATAGCATATTGTTGCCCTAATACAACTGGAAAATATAGTCCCCTCCAAGCCCATGGCCACTTGCAAAATACACAGTTAAATTAAGCTGCCCCAGGCAACCACCTGTTCATTTCTCTTAATTAACTTTCTTCTGAATGAATTTCCATATTCAGCATATGTATTTAATTTATAAAATGCACCCATTTCTCAACACAGTTTTAATGAAAGCCAAAAGTGAAAGAAATATAACTCCCCCATACAACTGCTCCCAAGTAAAAGCTTGTGCCAAGGGACACCCATTGCCTTGTGTCTAAAGGTCAACATGCTCTGGGAAGCAGAGAAGCAAATTCCAGAGAACAGAACTTATTGTTGAGAACATCACACCAGTACCATTTGCTAATTCAGTCTTGGGACAGATAGCTGTGCTTGCCTTGGATGACCTCAACTCTGAGGCCAATATATGAGTAGAGGGATGGTCTCTCGAGTTGCCAGGATACAAACCATACAGGTTTTTCCTCAAACATCTTGAATTTCAGTTGAAAGAGAAGAGGAAGCCAGTGCAGCTGGCAAGGACTATCCTCTCTGAGGGTATTACCACCAAATAGGTGTCCAACCACATGCTAAATTTTAGTTTCAGAGTGTCCTTCAAGTGTAGTGCTAAACAGGATGCAACAGAGCTGTAACCACTAAAATAAAATACTGAGAAAAAGCTATTTCATCTTGGACAAAGGTGAAATCATTTCCCAAGATGCACTGTATTGTACTCATTAGGAGCTTGATCTTGAAGGTTGCTGAGCAGCTTCTGAGAGCTACATGACCTATAAAATTATGGATGCATAATGGTTGTCTTTCTGAAATAATTATATTGGGCAATTGTATGTTTTCTCCCGAACATTTGAGCTTCACTAAAGGTTACCCCAAATTTAGGCGCAAATTCTGTTTTGAAATTAAGCTTGTAGGTGAAGGGACAGTGTCCACCTCCTTGATCCCAAATCTGCAATGTGCAGGCAGAACACTCTGCCGGCAGGGAGCCACAAGGGGCACAGCAGTCTCCCTGTACATTATAAATTGCTGAACTGGGGACTTAATTTGTGCAGTGCCTCGCCAGCTCTGATAAGGGCCTCTGGGAAGTACTGTAATAAATCATCATCATAATGGGAACTTGGAGTTATATAGTGAACACAAAAAACACCTGTGCTCAGTCTTTGTATACATTTAGATTTCAGTTACATATTGTGGTACAGATTCCAACCTGTTCCACAGTGTAAATCTGAAGTAACTCCATAGATTATGATGATGAGGCCCGGTTTTTAATCTCTAAATATCAAAACACTTCACAAAAGAGCAGTATCATCACCTCCATTTTACAGATGGAGAAACTGAGGGTCAGGGAAGGGAAGTTAGTTGCCGAAGGTCACCCAGCAAACCAGTGGCAGGTCTCCTGAGTCCCCGTCCACTGCTTTAGCCACTTGGCCATACCTAGTGACGATGGATTTACAGTATATAATGGAGATCAGAATCTGGCCCACAATGTGTAGTGTGTGTAAAAAGCATTGGAACCAGGCTGGATGGAAATGCTATATATATATATATATATATACACACACACACAAAATTATTTAATATCATAGACATATCATGCATCGAGGGAGCCTAGCTTCTACCTATCAGTACCATTGTTTCAAAGAGGACTATGAAAAATGTAAAACATAAGAACATAACATAAGTAAAACTAGGTATTACGGGTTAATAAATAGCAGCCATATAATTTTACAGCCATGTTTAATCGCATGTAAGTATAATAGTGAGTGAAATATGAGTGCTATTTATAAGCAATTTGAGAGTTCCTCCAGACTTACAGTTAGTTTCATTCCCTTGGGGGGCACACAGTTAAAAAGTGAACATCAGAGCCTGAAAAGAACAAATAGAACCAAATACGATAAAATCTTTCACAAGCAACAAGTCATAGAACAATCAAACATACTGCATCTAAACTGTCTAAACTGACTTCTGAATACCTTGTAACTTGTTACCTGAATCTTGTCCTATTTTAATGAGCCCATAAAGAGAAATAACAGTTATAACAATATGTTCATATCATAGTCCAAAAGTCTGAAAACTGGTTCTCTGGACCCTGATAACCTCTCCTCAACTGCCGTCAAGTTACTAACCTATCCCGAATTTTTTCTGCAGACTCCAGGTCCTAAACTAAGAGTATCTTCCCTTCACATTTGCCCTGCGGTCTAGCGGCTTCCAATCCCTCTTCCTGCAATGGTTTCTTTACAAGTGAGGAATAGGGTGAATAAGTGGAAGGTAATAGATTCTGCTTGATTTGAGCACATGTAACATCTTTCCTTTGTTTTGCCATTTAAATTCTATTTATGGGCAGGTTACTCCATTACAGGGTTTCTTTCACTTTCTACTGAAGCTAGATTGGTCCATAAAGTTAATTCCTATATTCATATCCCGTGTCCAGAATTTTCAAAGCCAGGCTTTTCCATTTAGTTTTTTATTATTGTCTTTGCTCTTGCCTCCCAACTGTCCATGCATCATCCGTGTATATTGGATCATTTTTACTTCAGTGCCTTGATGTTTTGTCAGAATAGATTTATTAAAACAAAACACGTACCAGCTTCTCCTTCCTTTGGTTTTTTACTTTCTCCAAACTGCTAATGTATTTCCTTAGTTGTAGGACCGTAGTGAGGCCGAGTGGTTTCATAGGCACCAACTTTCCCTGGCACCAGTGGGTGCTCGCAGCCCCGCCCCACCTCCACCCCTGCCCTGCCCCCATTCCAACCCCTTCACCAAAGTCCCTGCCCCAACTCCACCCCCTCCTTGCCCCTATTGGACCCCTTCCCCAGATCAGCACCCCGGCCCCGTCTCCCCTCCTCAGCCCTCCCTCCCAGCACTTGCTGCGTGAAACAGCTGTTTCATGGTGCAAGCGCTGGGAGCTATGGGGAGAAGCCGGGACACGATGCGCTCAGGGGAGGAGACAGAGGCGAGCTGGGGTGGGGGGGCAGCGCGGGGAGCTGCCGGTGGGTGCAGAGCACCCACCAATTTTTCCCTGTGGGTGCTCCAGCCCCGGAGCAGCGACAGAGTCGGCGCCTCTGAGTGGTTTCCTTCTGAGCCTGACAGGGAACTGCCACTACAGACCCCCTGGTGGGTGGAGCCAAGCCAGAGCCGGAAGCAGAGCGGCAGGACAGGCAGTTTCAGAGGCGGGCCCTTTAATTCAGTTGAGTGGGAGCCAGGAAAGTAGGCCTACATCTCTAGCCCAGTTCAGGACTGTGGCCCTGCTGCTGAGCCCTGTAGCACCCTGTCCCCAGAGGACTGAATGCAGAGAGGAGCTGCTGGGACTGCCGTCCACCATTTACCCAGAGGAGTCTGAGGACTTGCAGACTACGGAGCCACGCCAACGGAGGGCAGTAGGAAGTAGCCCAGGGGAACCAGACGTTAGTCCAGTTGTGCTGCCCGGAAATGAGTCAGCGTGTTTTGGTGGGATCCCTGCTGACCCACTAGTGGGACCACCTGCCTCTGTTACAGGCCTGGGCTGGGACCTCATGGAGTAGGGTGGGCCAGGGTCTGCCTGCTGCCAACCCCACCCTTGGGATGGTGGCCTACTCACCCTAGATCAGAAGGCCTGTATCTTGTTGGTAGCATGCCCCAGCCAGAGGGCTGAAGCTAAAGGCTGCTTGTTGTTCTGCCCCAGCCTGAGGGTCAGAGCCCCAGATTATGTTTGCTGTCTGGCCTAGCCAGGAGGCTGGGCTAAAGACCACATGTTCCTCGGCCCCACCCAGAGGGTCAGGGCGTATACACTGCTCATTAATAGAGCTTTTTCTGCCTGATGCAGGAATCGGAGTGGTCTCCCTCAGAGCCTGAGAGGGAGGGGCCACTACAGACCACTACAGGGATTCAGTGTCTTTCCAATGGCATTGAATTTCACCTTCAGGCCCTCTTCACAGTTTTTAGTCCTGGACAAGCAGGGATCTACATTTTTCACCCTTGAAGTTAAGTGTCAAAGTTTTGATTAAGTCCTGCTGGTTTTCTGCTGATTTCCCATGACAATGCTATAACAGTCAGTGTCTGCCTGAAGGCTTTCGGTTGCCCTGGGATATGACATAGGAACATGTGACATTTGGGGCTACTGCATTGCGTACGAGTGGTTCGGCTCAGAAAATAGCCTGGCAGGCCACTTGATGCATAGTGTACTGATGCTGGGTGGCACAGTGCTTACTTCAAATGTCCTTGGGTGGAAAAGAAGAGTTTCATGCTTTGAAACAACACACACTCACAAATAAAAAAGGGAAGTAGCAGGAACACCCCGAGAATATCTCAAGCAATGACCAAAATGAATGTATCACCCTCCACCGTGATGATGGAAATTCAAACAACCTTAATGCAACTTCTACTGCATATCCCTCTCTTCGTCGGTTTTCCTTTCCACAAGGGATATTTTCCCATTATAACTCTGAAGTTCAGCCTTTGTATTTATAGACAAAGAGAAACCTGTTTACAATTTTGATATTCAAGGGAAGTCTAAATCTGACAGGATGTAAATAAATCTGAAACACAATTATTTTTTCAAACAGTGATTGATAGCCAGCTGGATCTACTCGTATTTTAACTTTACAATTGCATCAGCTCCTGTCTTCCTCAGATAGCACTTATTTTCAGCTCTGTGGTAGACTCCTATGGCATTCCACTTTTGGGTTTTGGATTTTTTTCCAATTTGCCATAGAGTTATGTCACGTTTGCTCCCCAAACTTACTCATATAGTTGCATTGGAGGTGCATTTGTAGAAGGTTTTACTTGGATATGCTATTAATAGTTCTCTCTGAGTCACTTCCCCGCTACCTATCTTACATTCGGCCAGATCCTCTAAAAATGTAATTGCTTATAAATGCAAAATAGATTTAGAGTATGGTTCAGGTTGGAAGCTAAATTAAGGTAAAAGACTAGGGTCCAATTAGGAGCAAGCGAAAATTTTCAAGCTCTTTTGGGATTTGACATAAGAAATTTTGTGGGATCAGCTGATCTCAAGAGATTTCTCATAAAAACAGCTGTTGTATTTGCAGCTGAATGGGCCCAGAAAACAAGTATCTTCTGATTTCAGACCCAAACTGGAACTAACACCACGGGGGGGGGCTCAGAAACAGGATTTTAAACTGAATCCTGCCTCCCCACAGAACTGGAAGGGGTTTGGATTTGTTAATTATTATTATTATTATTTTATTATTATACTATGTCTGTGATGTAGTAGATCCCTCTGTGTATGGCACTTAGCAAAGATTTGCTTCCTCCTGACCTTTTATGCAAGCTTTATGGAATTAAAAAGAGAGAAAATTAAGAATAACTCACAATCATTAAGACTGTGCAGATGTTTTCAATTTGTTTCCATTAAGAATACTGGCAAATTACTAATTAAAATAAATGTTGACCTGTGAAGAAGACTGCAAAATTTCCACTTTAACATAAAGGAACAAAAAGTAGCAGCCTGCCAAGCCCGAGTGCTGCTCGATTTTAATTTTGATAGAGTGGCCTTCTCACTCTGGGTGTCCTAACATTCTTCCCAGCTTAATCTGTTAGGAGTACGTATTGACAGTGGAATCACTGCATAGACAGAAGGATGGCATTGTGCTTCGGACTGGGAATAGAGCTGATCAGAGCTATAGTGGAAACTTTTTTTTTTACAACAAATGTTTCAACAACAACGACATTTTCAGGTTTTTCAGTGAAAAACTGAAACTGGATGTTTTCAGGTTTTGGACAATATTTTTGGTTTACAGGACCCAAACACACTCTGTGTGTGGGCAGAGATAACTGAAAATATTGTTTTGGAAACCAAACTTTTTTTTAAATTTTTTTAAATTTTTTTTTCATTTTTCACTAAATATATTCATGGGAAATTTTGAAGACTAAAAAATTGGCATTTTTGACCAGTGCTATCTGGGAGTCCTAAGTTCTTCTCCTGTCTTCATTATAGACTTCCTGGGTGAGTGGGCAAGACTTCTAACCTCCCTATGTATGAGTTAGCTTCATCATCTATAAAACAGGGATATGAATACTTATCTCGCAGGGTTGCTGTGAGGCTAAATTTTTGATCTGTAAAACTAAGATCCTTGGATTTGAAGCCCTATAGAAAGTATAATTAAAGCCAATAGTGCAGCTAGCGTGCTGAGAAATAGCTCACACACAGCATTAGTAACTAATGTCTGTGTAGCAGCGTGAGGCTGTTAGCCTAGAGTCAGACATTAAATAAACCCGTATTCTTTTGGAAAGAGTGCCATAGTATCTTAAACCTTCACCTATGCAACCCCAGAGGAAGGCAAAATGGATCCGAGTTCACCATTTCAGCTGAGGGTTGCTCTTCTGATAGGTTGCCACTAGGGATGTAAATACCGGTTTAAAAAGTTAACCAGTTAAATGATTAAAATTATATCGGTTAATCATTAAACGAGGTAACTCCGGCTGGCCTGGCACAGCTGGGGCTGGGGTAACTCCAAGCAGCCACCGCAGCTGGGGCTGGGGTCCTGCTGGACTGACGCGGCCAGGGTTGGGGTCCCTCCAGTCGGTGCAGGGTCACCAGGGTTAACTGTAAGCCTAATGCTTACCAGTTAACCGTTTAACCTTTTACATCTCTAGTTGCCACCCATCATTACTTTACTGTGAGGTCTTGATGGATACAAACGAAAGTCCTGGAGTGGGATTTGACCCCAACACCTTACAGAACAAGGGTGAATGTGCTAAGAACAGGCACACACTGCTAGACTCAATAATACTGTGCCTGTCACTAACGGCTACAAATTTTGTGCAAAAATACATAAAATCCTGTACAGTCATATGAGAGAAAATTTTATACTATCTGTTGCCCATGTGATATATGCCTCACTAGCACAATATTTCATAGTTCAGGCAATTGAAACACTATTTGAATGTGTATCATAAGCATACAGATGGGAACATTTTCCTGCTGGATTTAAACCATTATCCCCATAGGTGTTACAAAAATCCACCTGCATATTGCTTTTTAAGATCAAGGGGCATTTCTGATATCTGATGTTAGAGCTGAAGGCTTAACAGCTACTTGTCCACAGGATGGTGAAATGAATGGGGAAATACATCTGAGTCAAACCTCCAGAGTGACATAATAAATTATTAATATCTTTAATTAAGAATGATGTTCTAAGGCGGTGGTTTTTAACCTTTTTATGTTTGTGGGCTCCTAACAAAATTCTAATGGAGGTGCAGACCCCTTTGGAAATCTTAGACGTAGTCTGCAAACCCCCAGAAATCCGCGGACACGGGTTGAAAACCATTGATCTAGGATAATTAAAAACACTAATAATATTAAAATATGCCTGGATTCCCCCTCCATGGTCTACCAAGGGCACCCACTTCAGACTTCTGGCTCCCAACCATCACCTCTGTGGGGTGGAGACCCATGTCTCTCTCCCTCCTGACCAGCGATTTTAAGGCTTCCCAGCTCCCTGACTTACATTGTGATAGCCCCACAAGCCAGACAGCCTAAAAAGGCCTAGGGCTATGACCCGTGTATTGCCCACAGTTATAAGTTATTACACAGCTCCTTCTAAGCAAGCACATTTATTCTTACAGTAAAAGCATTACAGATAAAACATATTAAGACAATAAAAGAGCCTACACACATGCTAAAAACTTATCAAAGGCCACACCCAACTTCAACCTAGGACTCTAGTAGGTTTCAGTCCTTCAAAACCCAGAATTGGGCTTTCCCCATGGTTAAAGTTCGTATCTGTCTTAGATCCAGAACAACATCTGGGCAGATCATCTATTTCTTTATACAGTTTGGCCTTTGCTCTTGGCCTTCTGTAACAGGTAATCAGCAGACAATTACCCTCTGCGGGTATTGCTTCAAAAGGCTGCGTTTTTGTATAACTGGATTTGGGGAATTTGGGTTAACCTTCCCCTAGGGATTTCCCAGGAAATCGATTTAACACTTATTGTCCCAAAAGTCAATACTTCTCAGGCACAATTTCAGTATAGTCTTTTGAACTCCCAGGTCTCACCTCAGTCACATTTCCCCACTAAAGAGGATACACACAATCCTGGACCGCAATAATACATAAACGTAATACAATAAGGCTCTTCAAGGATATTGCAGGAAATCGACATCTCTATCATGAAAGGTATTCCTTAGTTCTGTTTCTTTGCTGTAAAGAAGTTGTGTTAACCATATATACAGGAGCACAGAGCTATGGCCTCCAGGACAAATGCATTATATTATTTCTCAGATCAATAGCTTGTGAAATGCATTTCTTGTATCCAGGGACTTTCAGAACTATTATGCTGATAAGGAAAGATTTTCTAGGAGTTAAGGGCAGTCTTTGCATGGGCTGGGATTACTGTCTTGGGAGAAGGAAGAGAAGCACAGGGATGACAATTTAAGAGCTGGATAGTTCAGTGTTCCTCTGCATTACCATGGCTGATTCTGGTCAGCCTCTTCAGCATGGGAATATCCAAAGACATTCAGCAGCTTTATTGCTGACTACAGAATGCCTTCCTGGGTGCCAGTGATCTAATTGCCATGGAAAGAGAGGAACATGGGAAGTTGTGCAAAGAGGATCTTCCAGTGGAGAGAGACGCTTTGCACAGCTCCTATGGCCTAGTCAAAGAGAGGATGCCTGCCTACAGACCACAAGAGTTCTAGTTTATGTCTGGGAAGGATGCATACAAAGCAAGTCCAGCAACCTGACAAGGGACTCTGTTAATGTGCTAAATCCACTCTATTGCTTGGCCACCCTGGTAGACCAAATGAGCTAGCTTCACCTCCAGCTTATACTGGTTTCTGAAGGTGAACTCAGATACAAGGCTCCCAATGGATAAAGTCCTACAGGGAGGGAAGGTATAGTGGGATAGTGCAGGGCATGAGCAAAGCCCCAAAAGTGGGTGGGGTTGGGCTGGGGGGGAGGGTTATGGACAGGGCAGCTGAAGGGCGCACTCATTCACCAGCCTCCATTGGCAGGGTTTCTATGGATCCACTAGAGGAAACTAAAACTCCTCTTCCCTTATAGCTATCCTGATGAAGAGTAGCAGTGGACACACCACCTATGTTCCCTCTTGGTGAATTTCTTCTTCCAATGCCAGATCCCTTCTTGTCAGAGAGATGCAATTTATACTTTCCCGTACCAGGCTGAGTGAATCTGGACTAAGAAGCTACAGGGGGAAAATACCACTTGCTCAAGAGCCTTCTCCATGACACTGAAAATCGGGATCAATGGCAAAAAAAAGTTCTTATAAAAGAAATTGGGATTGAGTGTGACCTTGTGTCTGGGGGCTGGATCACACTGGGCTAATCTCAGTGTATGAGGCTTCCATTTTATGATTAAGGATAATTTTAAATCATTGCAGGTTTCAGTGACAGGATCCATAGGGTTACTAAAGCCCCAGCAGATAATTAAGCAGTCTATAAGACCCCCCACTCTGAGCCCAGTGAATGCTTGGCTCTTCTTTAAAACAAGTTACTGAGTCTTTTGAAAGCTGTTTATGTTTACCTAACAGCACCTTGCGAAACAAACCAGGAACAGATCCTAATTCCCTCATGCCCTATTTCCAACCCATTTTCCCCCTGGGAGTCAGGGAGGGATTATCAGTGTTGTAAAGGAACTGTGGCTTGGTATTTATGTGAAAGATCTTTGGGAAATCTCAGCTCTGAACTGCCTGGTATTTGTGTGGAAGTGAGAGCTACAGGCATAGCTAGTCCCAGTAGTTGTGCTGCAAATGGTTCCCCTGGTGCATCTGCATATCAGCTTCCTCTGTGAAAAGAGTAGAAAGCATAAAACAGAACTTAGTACTATACTTGTTTTCTCAAAAATATTCTTGTTTCCTTCCTTTGCCCCAGCCTGTTGGCCACACTTCCCCAAAAGCTGCAGAACCTCTTAGAATGCAGTGTTTAAATGGCACTTCTGCCAGTAGCACCAATTCAGATATTTGGAGAGGGTACGAGGCAAATTCCAGCTTCCCTCCTCCCTCTGAGAGTCCAGCTCTCTCTAGGCCAGGAAACCTCCCCTCTCTCCTTCATAGATTCCACGGCCAGAACGATCATATAGTCTGACGTCCTATATAACATAGACCATAGAATGTCCCCAAAATATTTCCTAGTGTCTCTCTTAGAAAAACATCCAATATTAATTTTAAAAATTGTCAGTGACAGAGCATCCATCATGACCCTTGGTAGGTTGTTCCAATGGTTAGTTACTCTCACTGTTAACAATTTACATGTTTCCATTCTGAATTTGTCTAGCTTCAACTTCCAGCCATTGCATTATGTTGTACCTTGCTCTGTTAGACTGAAGAGTCCATTATTAAGTATTTGTTCCCCATGTAGGCACTAATTGACTGTAATTCAGTCACCAGCACATGAGCCAGCGCTGCCAGGAGTCAAGTTCTTGGCAGATTCCCCATGTGCCTGGTCACAACACCACTAGGCTCGGCTGCCCCTCTGTCCGAATGAAAGAGCAGTTGGGTCAACTTCAGTGGTGTTGTGGCACGCAGCTGGAGCGATGCTCTGGACCACTCCAATAGCAGTTGTACAGATGTAGAACAGGACCACTGCTTAAAAGTAGTAGGGTCATGGCCCCCTCCAGCTCTGAGGCCTATGGAACTTTAAGCAAGTGCCAAAACATTGCGGGGTCGATTCACGCTCCCATCCCCCAAGTCCTCTCACTGGGTTCTTCCTGCTCAAAGAAGGAATCATGCAGCTGAGCAGCATTCCTCGGTCTCCCACCAATCCTCTCTGTAAATGCACACACGCAGTACAGAGGTTTCACCACAGGCTGAAGAGGACATGTTTGTGAGAGGTCTGATAAAAGATGGCCCTCATTTAAAACTGGAACAGAAGGCGGTAATGAGAGGTGTACTGGGCTGTGTGTCGTACTGTACTGCAGCTCTCTGCTGGAAATGAGGAACTCCAGTATCCTTTGATCTTTGGGTTCTTGTTCTATTTATTAAAGTAATTACAGCATTTTAACAGGAAACTGGATTCCCCTTCAGTTTGAGCCTGCACCGGTTCCTTCCCCTTGGGGGAGCTTTTGCAAGTGCTCCCTAGCCATCAAGGAAAGAGGCGGAGGTGTGGATGCAAAGTGGGGGAACCACGAGGATGAATTAAAGTTGAGGACAGGGAAGAAGAGGCAGGCTGGCCCTAGCCATTTTGCTGCCCTCCAAAAATGTAGTTCAGCCAACACAGCGCATGTGGCCCCTTTCTAAAAAACGCTTTCATGAGGGATGTAAGTTTTCTGTTCAGTAATACGAGTATTTGAGACTTGCATTTTCTGCCTTGCATTCATTCTTTTCACTTTGCCCCCTCACTTCCTTTGCTGTTGTCTGTGACCCTGTTGTGTCTCTCAGTATTTTTCCATTGGCTTTTTACATTTGTTCTTCCGTCCACTGTATTTTTCTTTATAGCATACCAACTGTTCCTCTTTCCGTCTCTTCCTTCCTCGTTCTTTTCCAGTGTAGTGGTCTCTCCCCATGCCCTTGCTCTCTTCTCTCTCTAGGTTCCCCATTTCCAGTCTCTCTGATTTCTCCACTCGTCTAGCATCTCTCACGCTCTCCTATTTCCCGCCCAGCAAATACACACACACCAGTGTCTCTTTCCCCCCACACATTGGGGCACACACATGGTGGCTCCCTTACCCACACACTCACAGTCTCCTCTTCATCTGTCTCTTTACTCCCACTTAACTCCTGGTGCTGATTCCTGATGAAGCGTCAAGGTGGGCCCAGCTCTATGGCTGCCCTAGTGCCCCCTGCTGGGGAGTTAGTGTACTACTATACTGCTGCCATCTGTTGCATTCTGTTCCCCCTTACTCCTTGTGGCTGTGCCTATGGTAAGAGGCCTCTTTCCACATTTTGGAAGGTGAAGGTGCTCAGTAAGACCCCAGTATATGGGGGTTTGCCCACGTATGGCCCTGAGCCAGCAGCCCAGCATCAAGCCTGCAGAGGTTCTGCAAGTCAAAGCCCTGCTTTATACTGAAGTCAACAGAGATTTTTCTCCTCCTTGGTAAAACATGTAAAATGTTATTTTAAAAATAATAGTATTTACATTCCCCCTCCCTTCCCCGTGTTTAAAAACGACAAAATGAACAAGCAGCTAATAAGGTGGATGTCTCCTGGAGAAGCCTCTGGAACTTGGAAACGCTGGAACCTCCCAAACTCTACCTGAAACTGCTGCTCTTGAATCTTTTATTTTTCACTGCAGGCTGAAGTGTCCATTCGTCCTTTCCCTTCCCCTCTCTGGCTGGCGTGGGCTGTGGGCAGGGAAGGGCTATTACCTTGTGCTAGGAAAGGAGCAATACCTGTAACATGTGCATTTGCCATGTCTGCCTTTGCCTCAAAGGGGAACAGATTGTGCAGACTCTGCGCCCTGGTGATGCAGCAGACTCGTAAGAGGCAGGGAGGCAATCTGATACTTCCACCGAAAGCTGTAGTTTGTGCTTGTGCTGCTGCTGGGCTGCCCAATCCCTTTCTGGTTTAGAGGCTGGAGTTTGCTTGCAGTGCGCACCTCTGGGCTCTGCTTCCACCTGCGTCCAGAAGCCTTTGCAAGCAGTCCCTATACTGCAGAGCAGAGCTCTTCTTCTTCTTTTTTTTTTCTTTTCTTTTTCTTTTTTTTAACCTTGTGCCGATTAATAGAGTCTGGTTTCCTGTCAGGTCTTTGCATTTTCCTTCTCCGCCCCTCCCAGCCTGTGACACACTTTTTCTTACTTTCTGTCTTGCCACTTGCTCATTCTGACACTGGTGCACTTGCATCCTGTATTCCAGAGCCCTCTTCTCCCTAGACTCTTGGCTATCTGCAGGGCTCTGGCCCTTGCCATTCCCTTCCATCCCAGCAGATGCAGAGCATGGTTCACCTCTCTAGGGCTCCTGGAGAGGGATACTGACAAGTGTGTGGAGATGACCTACTGAATTTCACCCAGCAGCAGGACAGCAAGTGAGCCTGGTCACTCATGAGCGCCCAAGGTAAGGAAAGCAGCCACCTGCCAGACCAGCTCCACACCATTGTCGGCTGGGATGGTACTTGGTTCTGATCACTGCAGCTTTCAGTTTCACTCTTTCCCCCCGCCCCCCCCCCCCCCAGGAGACTTCTTTGATAGTCTTTCTGCGAGCTCCTTTCTCACCCTCGGCAGGTCTAGCTCCACTTTGCATGTACAGAAATTGCAGGTTGCATTCATAGGTGCAAGCACAAATCAAAATGTTTTGGGGGGATCAGGAGGAAGAATTAGGGGATAGGTAAGAGGGAAGGAGATTGATTGAGCAGGGCTGGCGATAGGGAAGTTTCTGTTCCCACTCACAGTACAATCCATCCTGCCCCTTTCTGTAAAACTCTTGTTTGAGGATTTATGCTTCCTCTAAGTAATAAAACCACTCTGAATGTTTTCTTGCTTTATAGTTGTACTTCTCATTTCTTCCACTCTGTTTTCTTTGACCCTGATATATCGTTTTTTATCTTTTCTGCCATCTTTTTACGTCTATTTTCCATCCAACATATTTTCTTTATTGTATGACAACTGTTCCTATTTTTCCTTTCATCCTCCTCCATCACCTTCCTCTTTTTTTAGCCTCTGCAGTGGGCTGTACCTCTTCCCCCAAGTTATTAATTTCTCTCCCCTCTCCCTCTATTATTTTGTTCTTTTCTGTCTTGTTCCCCTTTCCCATCTCTTTGTTCTTCCCCTCCTCTAGTCTCTCTCCACTTCCTCTCCCCAAAATCTCTCTCACACATAGGGCTGCCTGCCCTGCAAAATCAGTCTTGTGCACTGCTCTTGCTTTACCCCAAAATTACCCTTTCAAACACATGCTGCCTCCCTTTGCACCTGTCCACACTTGGAGGATTTGTTTCAAAAGCTCCCCAGCCCCCTTAAAATCTCCCCATCTCTCTCTCTCTCTCTCACTCACTCACACACACATGCCTATGCAGGTTTCTTCCAACTCTCTCACTAATACACAACAGACAGCCTCCCCCTTCCCCACACTGTCTGACTGTCAAGCACAGAGCCTCCTTGTATCTCCCTTTATATGCACATTGCTTCCTCTCCATGCATGTTTGCACATATATACGGCCTCCTCTGAAAAGGACCCATTCTCTCCTGCTGCAAGTGTTCTCCTCTTCCCACAGTTCCTATCTCTCCCCTCACCCCTCCCAGTTTTTCTGTCCTCCCATTGCTCCCCAAGTTCTGGCCCAGCCCTTCCCCCATGTATCCCTGTCTCCCCCATGTTCCTATTTGCTCTTCTCCCCCAGTTTTTCTTTGTCCATTTCTTCCCTTTCACTCCTGGTGCTACCATACTGGACCGGAGCCCACCTGGGCGGTCCAGCTCTCTGCTGCCTCCCGGCCTTTGTATCCCCCAGTGGTGCCTGCAGGAAATTTGGAGGAAGTACTGCGATATCTGTGCTTTCCCCTTCCATTGCAGGCTGTATGAGCAGAGCAGTGAGGGGAGTGAGGGTGGGCAGAGAAAGGGAATGGTTTGGTCCAAAATGTCCTTGGAGAATGGTAAAGAATCATAGAATGAGATATGTGCTTCAAAAGCTGGACAAGGAACTTAATTAAAACAGAGAAAACAATTACACTGTTCCCTCTGCCTGACTGCAAAGGTTCTGCTCAGGACTTTCTGAGCCTTGAGGAGGAGGTTGTCCTGTCGATTCTCTTGGATTATCAAATCCCAAAGATGTAGAGTCCGATAAGTGTGTGTCTCTCCATTAAGGCTAAGGTGTGATTGCTACCAGAACCTCACAACAATTCAGCAGGGGTTAGAAACAGCTGAAGAGGCTCCCTGTTTCTCATGTACTGAGAATTTTGATCCATCTCAAACATGTAGGATATTGGGGTAAAAGTACATCCAGTGACAACAGCTGATATTATGTCCTGGTTTAAGTTTGGATACGTTTTGGACTGGATTGTGACACTTAAAAGTAAGGCCTGAGACTTCTTAGATTTGACATCTCACACCCTCACATCCTTAAACCAGCGCCATTTAAGATGAAGATTTACTTCCAGGGCTGGCGGTGTTGTTCTGATTTCAGATTTCTCAGGTAAAGCAAGGAAATTGCCCCGTATCCCAGCAGAAGTAACAAGGGGTCTTTATGTTCTGGAATTCTTCTAGCACTCTGTCCTGCTCTCTCAGATGTCTAGATTTAAAGTAAAATCTTGTGGATGGCGGGGGGCGGGGGGAGGGGGGCTGCAAATAGCATGCTTGAAATGTGACAGCATCCCAAGAGTTTCAGGGATGCAGAGCTGGCAATCTATGGCCTTTTGTGAGTGACCATTCCTTCCGGAATGCTGAAACAACTGCAGTCTAATTTTTCTATCACCTGTTGACTTGTGGGCCTATTGAGAAGTAGAATTTCTACAAGTTGAGAATATTATCACAAGCAATCGGCTATCTGGGAGCCTTTCTCCCTCCAGCTCATGCTATTATATCTCATGGTCTGTTGGCTAGTTTTGTGGGCATGAAAAGTACTTTGAGTCGGGGCACTGGGGAGGGGGAGGATTAGTGCCCCCACAGTGAAAATATTGGGGGTGTGGATCTATCTTTCTGCCCCCGATGTTTTCCACCCCCACAATATCTCATGCAGACAAGAGGGGGACCAGAAGGAGGGGCTGGAGTGGCCACCAAGGTACACAAGATCAGGTTGGCCACCAGGGAGCAGGTACGACTCCCCAGCCCAGCCCGAGCCTATCTTTCAGACACTAGCCACAGTGGGTCCTGGTGGAGAAGCCCAGCATGGGGGAGGGGCAGGAAAACATGCATCAGGTGCTGGGGTGGGGAACAGCACAGGGCACCAGCACCTGAGCAGGGCGGCAGGGGGCCAGTAGCTAAGAAACGTGTGTTGGAGCTCAGGGGGCACTGAGCACCAACCACAGAGGAAAGGCTGTAGGAACTACCAGGAAGCCTCTTCCCAGCCTGGAGCCAGCTCCCTTCCCTTCCCCAGTCTTAGTAGCTCCCCTTGCTCCTCCTTCTTCTCCCCCCACCCCACCCCACGCTTTCAGTTGCACCATTTTCGTCATTCTGCATGATTCCACCTGGCATTTGAGGTTCTTCTGTGTGCTGGGTCACCACACCTGACATTTTGTGAGGCCCTGGCATGTCTCGTGTACCCTTTCATTATGTCCTCCTGCAAGGATTGTGGGACTACAATACAATCGCCATAGGTAATCAGACCTCCCGTTTCAGAGCATTTCCCTCTCACTGCACCAAGTTGCAGGCTGGGACACCTGATAAGTAACTGGCCTTTGAAAATCTCTCCCCAGGGCAACAATGTCTTGGCTGTTATTCAGTTCATGAGCTTACTTACAGTGGCTTCATTAATTACCAGGAGGGGTCTGAGGTGGGCTCTTTGTCATTGTAGCTAGTAGAAGTTTTGAATTTGCATGGGCAACTTCTCTTAACCCCTAGCTTTTCCTCGGTCTGCTCCAATATAGGTCTAAAGGTTAAAGCCACTTTGCCTTCCCTTCCACTGCACTGAGAACAGTTACTCCAGAATGGAGAATCAGGACATAAGTCTTTGACTCCAAGATGTTTTCATGTCGCTGTCTCCAGTAAGAGATGGCCCTGAACTAAGCAAATAACAAACCCTATAATGTATGTGGAAACAGTACAGTCTTCATCCATGCACCTCTGTCAATTTATCACCATTCTGATTTGCAGCAACTAAATTTGGACCCTTCATTGAACAAACTCTCCCAACTAATTTAACTTTAGTGGCCAAGAGCTGTTGCCAGTTTATAGCCAAGGGAAAGCAGCATGGCAATTGGGACCACTTATGAAAATGAGGGGTTTAGATAGTTTTTCTCTGAATCTTCATTTTGCTACTCGGGCAAATTATGACTCCTGTTAAAAAGCAAATAACAGTTTTTTAAATGCTTAGGGCAGGTCTACATTTAACATGCTGCATTGGTGCAGTTGTCGACGGGAGAGAGTTCGCCCATGGACGCAGTTTATCCACCTCCCCGAGGGGCAGTCGCTATATTGACAGAAGAAGCTCTTCCACCGACATAGCGCTGTCTACACTGGGGGTTAGGTCAATATACTACATCACTCTGGGGTGTGGATTTTTCGCACCCCTGAGTGATGCAGTTATACTGGTTTAGATCCGTAGTGTAGACCAGACCTTATTTTGTCTGAATTATGTACAAATTCATCCCCTTTGGAGCCTGGTGTTTTCTGGGACGAGCTTCCAAGGCATTTTGTGAGAACTTCAAGAGTCCGCCAGCCCCCTCTGTAGACAATCTCCAATGCTGCAAAAACAGCAAATGTGCTATTTCCAGTGTACTGTTTATAATAAAAAAACTATATTGAATTTTTGCTTTAACAGACTTTTAGCACATTTTGGGCCCAATCCTGACTCCTTATGCATCCCAAACTCCTTGGGCGCGCAAGGAATGTAAGATCAAGCCCTTTATTGGTTTTAACATAAATCTTGGGCCAAATTCTCCATGGTTTTGCCAGTGCAACTCTATTGATGTCAGTAGCATTCCCACAGTGTAACAGAGAGGAGAATTTCACCCCCAGAATGTGATGCTCCATGCTCCAGTGTCAAGAGTTTTGATGAATTTATGAAAACACACCAGGAACTGACAAAAAGTGTTTCCGTAAATCAAACAGTTAATAAAGTTCTCCATTTGACTTTTCCCTGGCAGCCCATAGGAGCTTTGCCCACTGACTTCCGCAGAAGCTGAACTGGGCTGATAGAGTGCTGCCTTCATTGCTGAGGGTACAGTGCCTGTACTTTTAAAAAAGGAAACAAGGAAAAGAATAAGTTTATTTTCAGTACAGATGATGGATTTTTACAAGTGTGCACGTAAAACAGCTTCCATCTCCCCCGCCCCAACGTTTCCTCAGAAATGCTGCCTTCACCCTCCTCTCTGGGTCAGTAGTTTTAATGGAGGTGAATATTTTCAGGAGAGTAACCTTTCTGCTTGTGATTTGTTCAACGGCTCAGGAGTTATAATGGTCGCCATAAGATTTATATGATTGCTGTCTGTGGCACAGATCCAACAAGGTAATAAAAAGTGTGTCTGTTCTAGCTTCCTCAGTCACTTTTTTCTCTCCTCTTGGCCCCCCCTCACTTTTGCCCCTTGCAGACAAAAAGGGAAAACAATGTCAGTCCATTTAAATTGCAGCTTTGGCAGAACTGGGTTATACCCATTTCACATAGGACGTGTCCTAAATGTAGTTGGTGAATTACTTCTTTCTGGAGGATTGTCACAATGACTTCAGTTGAAGTTAAAAGTGGTTTTCGGATTTTACTTTAAATCTAGACGTCTCTTCCACTCCACATTCTCCTGCCAAATATTTGGATTCCAGAAGAGACAAAATTTAGTGGGGGCCATATCCTGCCATCAGTCCACATGCAAAACTATCTACTGAAATTGGTGGGGAGTTTTGCCTTTAAAATCACTGGCAGATAGGGCTCTTCCATTTTTATACAAAAAAAACTAGTAAATTTTGCAAAGCTCATGAAAGTAAAGAACGAATAGCATCATTAACAGCTGGGCATAATGTATGTAGTTCCTGTGCAAGTGTGGCAGAGGGCTAGTTCTTGTGAAAGCCCCACTAAACCTCATCTGCTTTCACTGCTGTATGTTGCATTGCTTTCCAATGTAATCAGCTGTGATGGGTCTGTGTAGCAACTCAACAGGAAAGAGGACTGTGTCAAACATCCCTGAAAGTCTATCAGAAATGACAAACTACATGTTTTAGTTTAAAGACTTTTTAGTTTAAATTTTTAGTTTAGTTCTGTAAAAAATTACTATAGGCTTAATACTTGTTTCTTCGGTGACTGAATCTCTGTGTAAAGTAAATAAGTATAGCGATGACAGATGCTTGGATTCTGGTGTCTAATGTCTGGTTTGGCAGAGTCAAATATACTTTCTCTCTGCATGAATATCACGCTGTTCTGTGAGCCCTCCTAAATAGTAACATTTTAAAGTAAATTGGGTGAGTTGTGAGAAAATTCATAAGCATGAAGGTTCCTTATCAGTGTTAGAAAAACAGTCTTTGGACCTGATCAAAACTTCATTGAAGTCAGTGGGAAGACTCCCATTGACCTCAGTGGGCACTGGATCGGGTCCTTCATTGGTGATTAAGTTTTCCTCATTAATGTGGATAGAATAGGATATTTGCTCTGTGAATGCTGGAATAGGCTATATGGTGGTAGTATGTACATGGATGCAATTAGCAGTTAACAGATTGTTTCCCTTTTGTTTTGTGAGTATGTTGTGGACATATGTTCATAAACTAATTCTGAAAAATTGATATGTGATACATAAAATCCTTCTACATAATGATCATTGTAACAGATATCAGTATGTGCAATGCTAGATTGGTTAATGGCTATGGGTTTGCTTAATGGGTTTCCGGATATTGTTTCTACACCTAAGCAGAAGAGCCATTTCCATAAAAATTAGAAATAACCATGAAGAAACTCTTAAAATATTTCCCTCTGTGAATTCTGAATCCTGAGCATAAGTAAGCTGGGAAAACACCTGAAGTCACTTTACTGTGTGTGTGTTTTAAATAGGATTATTTACTTTCTACTTGCAGCACTCTATGGGTTCTTCCAAAACTCTACCGCTGCACCTTAGTCCTGAACAAGAACGAACTCTTCCATTCCAGACCTCGCTCCCACACTGCAGTTTCTATTTATTGGCGTCTCCTGAGCAAAGATTTGCAGTTCCATCAATCTCTAATGGCTTTGTAGCAAACCCAAAGATCCACTTTGTTGAGATTATCAAACTCATTTCACTGGTGACCTGGGAGAGTTGTGCTTCTTTGTGCAGCCTTTGCTATGAAAGATGTTGGTGCAATATGAAACATTAAATATTTAAACTCTTGTCTCAAGTCAGAAAGGGGGTGCTTTTCTTTTTCTTTTGCTTTGATTGTTAGAAGAAATAAAGGGGCCTTATGTTTCCTATAGGGCTGGAAACACTGAATCAGTTTATTTTTACCTGAAACTCTCTGGTCAGAAGGGAGGATGGGACTTCTGAGGCATCTCCACTTGGAGTGTTGTTGTACATGTTGGTGTTTGTATGACTCCCCTGTGCTTGTTGGGGCTAATGACAGTAGGAGCTCCTGGTTAAATGCTGCTGACAGTTATGGACATGCAATGCCAGTGAATTCAGGGGTGTTGCGCAGGTGTGAGAATCTGCTGGCCTTTTATGTGCATTACTGTTGAAGATAGGTTGAACTCTCCACTTGAAGAAAGCAATCAGAAAATGATATTCATGGCTGACAGTCTGGGCAGAAATGCTGGTAATTTTAACCATCACTTTGGAGGCTGGCAAGTTGTCAGAAAGCTCTGGCAACAGGTTCCGACCTTTTTTCTATAATGTGGAAGCCACAATGACTCAAAGTTGTATCATCATGGCATTGATGCTAAGTCACAACCTGATAGTGTGTCAACCTGAAGCTGTTTCAGGGACATCATCAGAAAAATGGCTTTTGAGCCTGTTAAATTACAGGTGTCACTAAACCTATATGGGATCCTGGGCCTACATTTGAAACATTAGCTATTGGAAGCAAGCAAGGGATAGAATTCCAATTTGGATAAAAGTTGACAAATTGTAAACATTCTTTGTTTCTGTTTCTTTTTCCGATATCTAGGTTTCACCTGCCTGAATTTCATATATATCTGAATTTTGTTTTTAATGGGCCCATTATTGATTTGTGAGAAGAAGAAAAGGTTGAATTTATGAATACTGATAGAATCATAGAAACGTAGGGTTAGGAGTCATCACGTCCAGCCCCTGGGCTGAGGCAGGACCAAGTGAACCTAGACCATCCCTGACAGGTGTTCGTCCAACTCCTGCTTAAAAACCTCCAGTGATGAGGAATCCACAACCTCCTTTAGAAGCCTATTCCAGAACTTAAATACCTTCAGAATTAGAAAGTTTTCCCTAATATTTAACCTAAATCTCCCTTGTGGCAGATTAAGCCCATTACTTCTTGTCCTATCTTAGTGGACATGGAGAACAATTGATTACCATCCTCTTTCTAACAGCCCTTAACATATGGAAAGACTGTTATCAGATCCCTGTCTCTCCATCATCTTTTCCCAAGACTAAACATGCCCAGTTTTTTCAACCATTCCTCACATAGATTTTTTTTCTAAATCTTTTATCTTTTTTGTTGCTCTCCTCTGGACTCTCCACATCTTTCCTGAAGTGTGGTGCCCAGTATTGGACACAGTGCTCCAGCTGAGGCCAGCTGGTGTCTGGCCTTGGCTCTGGTGCTCCAGCTATGTACCAGTGCTGAGTAGAGCAAGACAATTACCTCCCGTGTCTTACCTACGACACTTCTGGTAATGCATCCCAAAATGATATTAGCCGTGCACCTCTATCACATTGTTGACTCTTATTCAATTTGTGATCCACTATAACCCCAGATCCTTTTCAGCAGTCTTACAGTTATTCCCCATTTTGTAGTTGCCCATTTTGATTTTTCCTTCCTAAGTGAAGTATTTTGCATTTGTCACCTTTGTCTGGCTTGTCCTCGTCTGTCCCTCTACGAATGCAAGTCAATGCCACACCATTCTATTTTGTTGCAAGCATGTTCTTTCCATTTCTGGCCAAAGAGTTTTGTCATGGGATCAGCCCAGTGCATTTTCGGTCTGCCCATCAGTCGCTTGTGGTCTCTGGAGATCCAGTCACTGATGCGGGTTGTCCACCTATTGTCTTGCCTGCGGACTACATGACACACCCCCCTTCACTTTGCATCGTACATCGCCTGCACTACATTGTTCACCTCTGTATGCCTTCTGATCTCCTCATTCGGTATATGATCACGGAGCTATATCTTACGCATTCGCCTTTCCATTGCTCTCTGGGTGATAGTGAATTTTTCTTCCTCTGCTTTTGTCATTGACCAGCTTTCTGCTCCGTATATCATTGCTGGCAGAACAGTGGAGTTAAACAGTTCTTTCCTCTTCTTAATGGGCAGTTCATCGTCCAGTAGGGAAATCTTTATTTTGTTGAAACTTGGCCACCCTGCCTTTCTCCTCCTACTGCATTCCCCTTCAAATGAGTGGATGTGATCAATTGTTGAATACCCTTAGCGGAAACCAGCTTGTTCTCTGCTTTTGTGCATTTCAAGATCCTGCTTAATCTGATTGAGTATGACACGGGTGAAGACTTAAGACACTTGTGAGAGGAGTGTGATCAGACAGTAGTTGCTCAGTTCTTTTGTATCACCTTTCTTCATCAATAGTATTGTTTTCAATTTCTTCCATTCATCTGGAACACGCTTAGCACTTGTCTTTACTGAATTTCATTTTGTTGAATTCAGACCAATTCTCAAAGTCATTTTTAATTCTAATCCTGTTCTCCAAAGTGTTTGCAACCCTTTCCCACCCTTTCCCTCTCTCCCTCCCGCATTTGGTATCATCTGAAAATGTTATAAGCATACTCTTACCTATATTTGAAGCTGCCAAATTTAATTTGAATTTTCCCAAGGTCTCCTCAGCACTGGTATAGTAGAAGTTTTGCCAGTTAGGATTGGGGTATATTGGCAGATTACTGCAGAGCATGTATCCTAGAAATGAATGTCCATTCATCAGCTTTTTATGATTATGAATGTTGTTTGGGATAAAAATTTCAAAAGCACCTAAGTGGCTTAGGCTCATAAGCAGGGTTACCATACACTGAGTTTTCCTGGACATTGCCTCTTTTTTGAGCCTCCATCCTCTGTCTGGGAGGATTATTCAAATAACAAGCAATGTCCAGGACTTTTTTAGAGCCAGATGCTGCAGCTCAGAAAGAGCCCCAATTGGTCCGCTTCCTGATGGGTCCCTTCCCTGCATTGACAGCTGATTGGTCCATTCCTCTGCAGCCACAGCTGGCAGATCCTGCCTACCCAGGCCCCAGCTCCTAGCCCAGGGTAGGGGCCTGCAGAGAGGCACTGGCTGACAGCTGTTGCTGCATCCTGGACTTGCGCCAGCTGCCCTGCCACCATGACAGGGAGTGACGCTGTCCCCCACCACCACCTCCAGTGAGTACCCCTGCTGCACGTATCATCTCCAGCTCCCCCAAATGTACTCTCCTCCAGATCCCTTCGCCCCTCCCCGACAGTGTCCTCTTTTCGGAAACCTGAAATATGGTCACCCTAAAGTCCCATTTATTTTAATGAAAATCCCAATGGGAGTTAAGCACCTAAAATTTTGAAAGTGGGATTGAGACTTCTAAGTCACTCAAGTGCTTTTGATAACATTACCCTTCGTTTCTTCTATAAAAAACCTCTGAAAAGACCAAAAAAATTAACACACAAAAGTTAAAGTTGTGACAGATGAGTTAAAAGAAAAACCCAAGGAAATTCATAGTTAATGGTGCTATTGCTTTCTTAACTCACCACATTATATTAGGGTAGTGTAAGGATGTCAAACAGTGATTAAGTAGCATAACTTATTTGCTGTAGTGCCCAGACATTACAGAGCAAGTTAAGAATGGAGTGTCAGGCGTAATTGTGCGTTTTCTCGTTGTATTGGCTTGTGTTACATGCCTAACATTACTTTAAATGTAGTTTTGTGTATGTTGGAGTTTTCTCTTATGTTTCCCCATGGCTAGTAATATTTTGTGTTGTAGTTTTCCTCTCTTTCATGTGCCATGTTATCCATTACTGTTACCAGCCCTGCCAGGATGTCCTTGGAGAGGCGCCTTAATGGAGCTGTCCCGGTTAAAGAAATTCAATGTGATTGAGCTGCAGCAAAGAATCAAAATCCAAATATCTGAAAGGGATGAATAATAACTAGGTATTAAAGCATATTGGTTATTTATTACTGGCAGAAGGCAGGAAAACATTAGCATGTAAAAGCTTCATATTAATCACTGCTGGTGAGTGGAAACCTGAAAAGTCACCTCTATCTTTGCTAACTCCATTTTCATTATTCCTGGTGTGTTATCACTCTTCCAGCCCTCTCTCCCCCAACATCCTCAGCTGGTAAGAAGTAATTCTGAACAGGCAGGCTACAAAAAGAGACAGGGTTAATTACAGGAAATAGAAGTAGCCAGAATGCCAAAATAGGGCAGGTGTTTTCTTTATTTTTTACCTGCTCAGATCCAGCTTCAGCTACTGTCTGCAGGGAGGAGGGTGAGAATAAAATCCAGAATCTGAGTTGTTGTTCACTGTTCTTCGTCAGGGTATAAATAGGGGCTGCAATCTCAGCTGGGGAAAAAATCTATGATGAGAAATGGAGGGCAGTGCAGTGGTTAGAGTAGGGCAACTGGGCATCAGAATTCCTGGATGCATTCCTGGCTCTGCCGCCAATTCACGGTGTTCCTCTGTCTACCCAAATGTAAAGTGCGCATAATGATACTTATGTGCCCCATGGAGGTGTTGTGAGAGTTAAATGATGTTTGTAAAATGCTCTGTGATCCTCCATTGAAAAGTGCTGTGCGAACACCCAGTGAGCTTGATTTGATCTGAGAGGCTTTGCCAGCAGTCAGGTATCAGCACCTGGCACTTTCCTGGGCCAGCATTACAAAGCTCTTACTTTTCCAAACAAACATCAGAGATGTAAACTCCCTGCCTTTAGGCCACGCTGAGGACGACAAGATCCTGTTTCATCTGGAAAATCCTCAGCAGCCCCGAGCCATCTCTGTAGCAGTTCCACACTGGGTAGAATGCTGCTGGTTCTTAGCCACTGGGTATGTCACATTGGCAGGCAAACTGTTTTGTATGCAACCTCATTCCTGCATCTTTCAGGATTTCAAGCCCTGCCCTGAAGTCTCAGCAATGAAGCCAGAAGAATTAAATAGGTTTCAGAGTAACAGCCGTGTTAGTCTGAATTCTTAAAAAGAAAAGGAGAACTTGTGGCACCTTAGAGACTAACCAATTTATTTGAGCATGAGCTTTCGTGAGCTACAGCTCACTTCATCGGATGCAACTGTAGCTCACAAAAGCTTATGCTCAAATAAATTGGTTAGTCTCTAAGGTGCCACAAGTCCTCCTTTTCTTTTTAAGAATTAAATAGTAACCAGGGCCAGTGCTGTTAAGGCCCATCTACTTTAGAAAATATTAGAGAGACAAAGTGGGTGGGGTAATATCTTTTGTTGGACCAACTTCTGTTGGAGAGAGAGACACGCTTTCGACTCTGTCTCTCTCTCACCAACAAAAGTGGGTCCAATAAAAGATATTACGTCACCCACCTTGTCTCTCTCATATCCTGGGACCAACATGGTTACAACAACACTGCATACAACAATGAGAAAAGGTTGTCATTTACAGCTAGTTCAAGTACCAGCAGTACTCTTGCCCACCCACAGCATTGCTCCAAATGCTTCCCAAATAGTCCAGAAATCATTTCACTTGCACTAGCCCGGGCAGCTCCTGTGAACATTTCCACCCCCACCAATTCATTTCCAACCTTTTACTGATAGAGTAGGTGGGAAGTGCAGATTTTGTGGTTGCACTGGTTCACTCAGCTCTCCCAGTGTTCTCCCACAGTGCTTCCCCGCTTTTCAGTGATGACTCTGTACAGGGTTGTTTGGGGGTTTTTTTTGGCAATTTGTGCTCCTCCACTACGGCAAAAAGGACCTGTGCATCCTTGCTCTGAACTTACCTTAGGCAGCTGTGGCTGTGTGATTGTGCAGGAACCTGGCACACTTGTTCCCCCTTACACACACACTGATACACAGACCCAGTTGCAAGAACTTCTGTCTTCTGCTGCTCAGGAGCTGCGTCAGAGGAGCTGGCAGAATAACACACGTACACACACTCCTAGGAACAAGCCCCTTGCTCTTAGGGTATGTCTTAGGCCCGTGTCAGCTGGCTCAGGCAATTGCAGTATGGACATTCAGGCTCAGGCTGGAGCCCGAGTTCTGGAACCCTACCCCTTCACACAACCTCCTTTCCCTCTGGAGCTATGGGAGCTAGAGACATGGTAAGCCCAGAGGGAAAGGTGCACAGCCCACGGAGGCCTGGATGTGGGCTGAAGACTCTTGTGAGGGACACTAGGTTTCTATATATTTTGTAGGACTCTGGTAAGCCCCCCTGTGCTCCTCTTCTGCACTGTTTATGTTGCTGTTTCACACTGGAGTGATTGCTACCACAAGGATAGAGAATCTTTCCCAGTAAAGAAAAATGGGGCACAACAGCCTTAGAAGAGCTGAAATTCTGGCAGGGCAAAGCAGGAGTTAAATTGGCTGCTGCATCACAGTTGTGTTTTATGCTTGCCTGTCACCTCATTTTCCATGGTGACTTCATTAGCAGTGAGCTGCTAATTAAATTTCATATTTATGATGAGAAAATAAAATCATTGACCCTTTTTTAAGTAGTCCCCCCCCCCTTTTTTTTTTTTTTTTTGCATTTAGGCTCAGCCAGCTGAGTCAGCAGTAGAGCGTCTGCAAAGATGAAACTTACCGGCTTTCACAAGGAAGATAAATAGAACAAATAATGATGGAAGGAGAGTCTACTCTGAAACCATGTAGTTATTACACTATATTAATTTTTTAATGCAAGAAAACAATTCAGTTTGCTCTTCTCAGAAAGCAGTGTTGCTGAGAAGAGGGGAAAGAACCTTTTTGATTTTTTGAAGGGTTCAGGATGTAAATATTAATCTAACTCTCAAAAGTTTGTTTGTGATGGGAGATAATATGTTGAAAAAGACTTTAGACTGGTCCACTGACAATGATTACCACCATCTACTCACCAGTAGACTGTCTATGTCTTGGGTTCCCAAGGATTAAATATTACCACACATAAGCATTGATTCATGGTGCCAAGTGTCTTCCTCTTGGAATCTGTAGTTTTTCTGTAGTAGTGTAGAGTTTATATGGTGTCAGCAAACCAGAACTATAAACTACTACTCCCAGCAAGCTTTGTATGCAAGAAGTGCTCAATAGCCGCATCCTATTCATGCAAAGCGAACATCTGAAGAAGGCTTTAAGGGACAGATTTTCAAGTGCTCAGCATCTATAACTGAGCCAAGATTTTCAAAGAGCTCAGGCAATTTAGGAACCTAAATAAGGGACAGATTTTTTGAAGGGCTTGGTACCCAGCAGCTCCCACCCATTGTGACACATAGGACCAGATTTCCTCACCATCTGGGCTAGGTCTTTCAAAAGTCCAGCTGTGATATTTCCCGAGGGCATCTAGGGTTGTGAGGCACCCCACCACCACCTGCCATTAGCATGAGGAATTCTTGTTTGTGCCTACCAGGAGTCAGCTCCCCAACTCCACCGGCAACACAAGCATTCCCCTCGAGACGTGTGCAGGCCCCACATTCCCTCTGCGGGTTAGTGATCAGCACACTCCAACCCCTGAGCCCTCTGAGCATCCACCCTGGAGTGTCTAGCTCCTGTTCCACTGAACACTCACAGTATTCACAGATTAGCTGCTCCCAAAGAAGTATTGTGCACCAGTTTACCTTCAGATCACTGCTCTATTTAACACATAGCACATAAATATGGTTGAAGTGAAAACAAGTAAAAGTTTATTTAACAAAGCTTAGAGATTTGAGAAGCAGCAAGTCAAAGTGTTGAAAACAAAAGGTTACATGTAAAATAACATCATGATACACAAAGACTTAATTGCTGATATACTCTCCTGTCTAGTGAAGTTTAGCCCATCTAAAGTCTTTGCAGCATTTTCCAGCCAAGATTAAACTGCAAGTCACACAATGATCAGCCAGAGAGAGAAGTGTCTACTACCCCCTGCCTGATGCAAACCTGTTTGTCATCTTCTGGGGAGCTGTCTTATGACTTACATACCTTAAGAATATCATTTTCAGTGTAGACACATAGCTGCTTAAATATCCATACATACGTCTTGCAATGATTAGGACAACCAGTGTGTTACTAGCTGTCGGTAGAGACCTCACATCCCACCCTTTGATGCACTATTATGTAGATATCAGAACCAGGCTATCCCTGTAAACTCCTATGCATCCCTTATGTCCTCTGCCAATTGACACCAAGGGGTCCCTGGGTCACACCAGCCATTATTTTGCTGCTTACATGGCAGCTGAGTTCTTTGCAAAATATGATCTTGATTGTGGGTTCTGAGCTTGTTGAAAAAAAAATAAAAAATCTAGTCCTAAGGCTCTTGAGTAGAGGTGAGAGCTGAAAGAATTCAGTCCTCAAGTGTGGGAATTATTTACCCATTCTCAGATTACAAGAAGAAGGTGACCATCAATGGATCTCAAAGGCAACATGTTTAATGAAAGCGAATAGCTCTTTTGCATAAATCATAATTAACCCTTGGTAGTGGGTGAAATGAGATAGTGAGGCGTATAACTTGTACCTGCAATCTCTTCAGTTCCACGAGCTAGAAGAAACATGGGTAAGTATTGTTGTTCCTCATGTTTCAGGAGAGAAACCAAATACAAAAGGGGAAATTTTTAAGGGCCCAAATGATACTCTGGTACCGTGCCTTTAAAAAAAAGTCTCTCTAAATACTTGGGATTAGGATTCTTCCACCCGCACCCCCTGTCATGTTTTTACAGTATTGTCCAGAAAGGGTGTTTTACTGGTACTGGCCACTCTCAGAAACAGGATATGCATGTAGATGGAGCACTGTTCTGATCTGATCTGGCAGTTCCTAACTGCTCCTTTCCTATGGTGAGAAAGGGGAATTCAGTCAATAGTACTCCTTCATCCTGGGTTTCCCCATACTGCTCCTCATGATGACCACATTCTCTTAGGAGAAGAAGGTAGTTAGATTTCTGACTCATTCAGTTCTTGGCTTCTCCACTCTTCATCAGTGATGCAGCTTGACTCTGAATTGTACAAACTGGCCTCTTCTGTGGTGAAAGTGGAATTGCCATGTTTCACTAGTCCCTCTGGGAACAACTTTTCCATACTGGAGTTTGTACCTCATCTTATTCTCCTTGGCTAAAGCAACGTGTACAGTTTCAGCGTAAAGCAGCACAAAGGTATTTGTTTAACTAAGTAATGTCTGCACAGCACAAACAGTAATGTTTGATGCTATAGGACCTGCTATAAAGGTCCCGAGTATTGCTGTTATTCCTTTTCCCTGGCAGTGGGATAATGATTAATGGAGAACGTTGCTTACAGGAACAAAGTACAGTCCCACCTGTTAAGGAGTTAGGAGTTCATTACAGTGGGGCTCATCATGCTGCTTCCCTAATAGGCTGTCTCAAGGGAATGTTCTCCCAGGCTGGGAGTGATCTTGTGCATTCCATCTCTCTTTTCCCCACCCTTTCACTGATGCACATGTCACTGCAGAAGGACCTCTGTTGCAATGTCTGCGGAAGAGAGGGCTGCCTTCAGGTAACACCCGTCTCCCCCATCACATCCAGAGCAGAGCTCTCTATCTCCATGAGACACTTCCTCTTTGATTTCCCTCTACAGAGGTGTCATGTTTTAAAGTCACCCACAGCCTCTGTTTAGAAGAAATGGGGAAGTGAGGCAGCCCCCAACACCTCTCCACCCGCTATATATAGACACAGCATTTCTGAGAGAGGATGGTGGGTGTGCGCTTCCGGAGCTGTGTCACACAGTCCCGCTGCAGCAGCAAGTGAAAAGGCAGGACGCACAGCGAGAGGAAGGAGAGGGGATCAGAGGGGGTCACAACGAGGGGAAGCCAGTTTAATGAGATGAAACTTATTTAAAAGATTCAGCCAGTTCTATATGAAAGGCACAGCTTTCTAACCAGCAGAACAGCAGGTAACCTGCCAGGAGCTGCTTCTCACTCCTAGCAGGGCATTGTCTTTCCTCAGCAGTGTTGCATTTTATCTGTTGGGTAACTTTCCTTGCCAAGTGACATCCAGATTTCTGTGTGTGGTTTGTGCTTCGCTGGCTGGGAAGAGCTCATGGCACTACCGGCTTTAAGCCAGGGATACCATAAAGGCAGTCTGAGGAACATTGGCACTGCCCATCAAGAGGCATTTCCAAGGAGCTTCATGACTGAGAATGGAGCCTATCACCAGTTGAGTAAGTATGTGCCCCCCAGAGGCTAGTGCACCCTCTGCTAAGTTGTAGCACAGCATCATATCCCATCATTTGGCCCAATGATTCTGGCTTGGAAAGATACCTGATGCCTGTGTTATGTATGGCATTTACTTCATTCTTCAGGTAGATCTGAGAAAGAAAGTTGTGAGCACCTGGACTAGTACATTAATGGATGGTGCACCAAAGAGTAGTCTTTACATTACAACTGTTGGCATTTCGAAGGCATTAATTACAGGGAGGTACAAAATTGAATAAGTAGTTAGGTGAATACTATATATCTGAGGTTCAAGAAGTAGGACACAGATGTTAACAACCATTGGTCATAGGATGCTGAGCGGTTTTTGGGACGACAAATTCAATGGTAAACAGTTAGCTGGTAAACATACAAGTAATTGATTCTATATAGAGAGCTAGGTGTCAAATCATTATACCTGTGTATAGTGCACTTGAGATGTTTGAAATAGCTGTCATATTCCCAAGAAAGGACAGAATTGTTGTATTGTGATATTTTATTTTAGTGGTGAGGTTTTGTGTCTTATATTGCCTTACGTGTTGGGAGTAGTAGGTCTGCGAAGATCCATCTGTCTGCTGAAACTGTCAGTCAGCTTGTCACTTGTTCATATCTCATATTTCTTGTATTTTGTCTAGCCACAGTGTAGTACTCTCATTTGTGAGCAGGAGTGTGACAGTACATTCCTAACAGTATGGTGTTACTGGATCTCCTACAGTCTTTTGAGTAAAGTATTATTCATGAATTTATCTGGGTCAAGATGAAGACAGCGGAATTACATGAATGTAACAGATGAAAATTTGGGCCTTTCTGCTCATTGGAATGTCACATGAGTTTGTGCTTATTTCTTGCTGAATTTGGACACTTCCTGGAAAATGAGACAATCTGGTCCTGACTCTCAGACATTCCATGTCATGAATTGGTTGTTTGGAAATGACAGAATACTGTACTTTCAACAAGAATCCCATTGACCTCACTGGATGAGAGAAACATTGCAAGTTTGAATTTTGTGGATGCATGTTCTAATCCAGGTAACATATGGGTTTACAATAAGCCAAAACTTAAGTAAATAACACCTATGATAATTGTATATGGTACAATTACATTTCTTTCTCTCTTAATATTTATCTATTTGTACTCATAAAAGGGAGATGCTAATAGCACTGGTGAAAACCGGCTATAATGCACGCAAGGGCAGTGGGAGCTTTTGCTAATGTGGGAATGAACCTCTGTCCCAACCTTGGTTCCCACACAGCTCTGTCAATTCAACTTAATCATGAGCCAAGGCTCACTGTACCAGAGTTATGTGCTAGTTTATGATGGAGACGAACACACACACACAAATATATACAATAAGTAGGGTTACAATTTTGTCACAGAAGTCACAGAATCCATGACTTCCAGAGACCTCCGTGACTTGAGCCTGCGGCAACTGGAAGCTGCAGGGTTCCCTCCTCCCCCCGCCCCCGTAGCCAGCTGCTGTTCGCGGTGGGGGTGCCCCGTAGTCCCTGGCAAACAACGGGTGGCAAGGCCCCCGGGAGCTCCCAGCCATCGTGGGCGGGTGCCACACAGCTCCCCACGGGCAGTGGGGGTGCCCAGGAGCTCCAAATCACCGCAAGCTGCTGAGGTGCCCTAAGCTGGGAGCCATGGGAAGTGGGGTGACCCCACAGCTCCAAGCTGGGGCCCTCTGGGATGGTGTGGGGACCCCACAGCTTCCCATTTTGTCACGCATATTTTTAGTAAAAGTCACAGGTAGGTCACAGGTTTCCGTGAATTTTTCTTTATTGCCCGTGACCTGTCCGTGATTTTTACTAAAAATATGTGTGACAAAATCTTAGCCTTAACAATAAGACCTAAGCTAAAATCACCAGACACATTTGCACTGGTGGCCAAAGTGAATTTTGAACCCAGATCTCCTGAGTTGAAAGGCTGGCGAATTGACCTTCCTCTACCTAGCATCTTGTCCTCCTCTTCCTCTTAACTCGTAACTCTTCCTCCTCTTAGCCTCATTGGAGTCCAGATCCCAGTTGTAAAAGCAGACTGTTCACCACCACTAAAAACAAGTGTGAAGCCTGGCAATGGGTTTTCCGCAGTCTCAACACCTTTCCCTAGATCAAGTATCTCATGAGCCAAGTACTACCCAAGGACAACAGCCTCTTTTTATACCTCTGCTTTTCCCACACACGAGTAAAAAGAGCATGTCTGTGTCAGCAGCTAAATGCTGCATTCAAATAAAAAAATTCCAGTTTTTAAACATGTTTGTATTACACTATCATCCTCATTGTCGTTGTCCTCATCATCATGCACAGTAGCATGGAGGATGTGTAAATTAAAGCAAAGCTAAGTGTCAAGCTTTCGTCTCTCTGCTTGCTGCTTCTCAAATCCTTTTAAATGCATGAAGTAAATTCCTATGGTAAATTATTAAAATTATTGTACCATTAGCTTGATTTGCATGCTCTGAACTAACCCTAATCTTTAGCATGCCAAGGTCTGTCTCCGGACCTCCCCATCTTACACTCCCTGTATTTTCCCAATTGCTTCTCACCTCTCTCCATTTTTACTACAACCCTTCTTACTTTCATCCCCATCTCTCTTGTGTCTCCTCTTTGTCTCTGTCTGCATTCACCTCTCTCTCACCTTTCCTTCTTCAGACACCCCTGGGGGAATACTGCACCTTAAAAATTCTGCACACAAGATTTTAAAATTCTTCAAAATTCTGCAAATTTTATTTGTCAAAATTTCACTATATAATCACACCAGTTTCAGTTATTTTGGTAATTTATTTCAAAATACCTGTCAGCAAGAATGTCTGTAACAATACAGACACTCACAAAAATTCCCCCAGGAGTAGAGAGGCAAAGAAACCCCTACAACAACCCAGCTCCTTTTTCTCTGCTCCCTCCTCCACAGAGCCCAGCCAGGGGGCCAGACACTCACACTCTCTCCCCTCTAGAGCCCAGCCATGGCCCTCCCAGCCCAGACACTCACAGCACTCATGGCCCCCCCAGCCCAGACACTCTTATCCTGTACCCTCCCCCCCGAGAGGCCAGGGATCCAGAGGGAGAAACAGCCTGATGCTGGGTCCCGGGCTTGCATGGTGATTCCTGCACACTGCCCCCTTCTTCCTTCAGGGTGTGCTGGAAACTGCAGCTGCTGGGAACCCTCCAGTTCCCCCGGCCTTGTCATCTATTTGCGAGCTGGGCTCTGCACTTACCCTAGTGGCAGCGAGCATCTCTGCAGCCCATTTCTGTGGGGGGGAAAGGAAATTCTGTGTGCACAACGTTAATTTCTGCAAAATTCTGCATTGTGCAGTGGCGCAGAATTCCCACAGGAGTAACACTTGTCAAGTTTCAGAGTAGCAGCCATGTTAGTCTGTATTCACAAAAAGAAAAGGAGGACTTGTGGCACCTTAGAGACTAACCAATTTATTTGAACATAAGCTTTCGTGAGCTACAGCTCACTTCATGGGATGCATTCAGTGGAAAATACAGTGGGGAGATTTATATACACAGAGAACATGAAACAATGGGTGATCCGATGAAGTGAACTGTAGCTCACGAAAGCTTATGCTCAAATAAATTTGTTAGTCTCTAAGGTGTCACAAGTACTACTTGTCAAGTTGTCTGTCCAGATCACAGGTTTAATCATTCCTTTTTCTCTTAGTATGTATTGGGAAATGACATGGGTAACGCTTTCAGAAGAGTCTAAGTTAAATCCCATTTTCAAAAATGACTTCGACTCTTAGGAGCCCAAGTCTCATTGTCTTAGGGCTGGTCTCCACTGAAAATTTACATTGGCATAGCTATGTCTCAGGGTGTGAAAAATCCACAGACCTAATCCTGGTGTAAAGACAGTACTAGGTCAATGGAAGAACTCTTCTGTCAGCCTAGCTACTGCGAGCTACAGCCTAGCCACCTCTCTGGGAGGTGGATTAACTACAGTAGTGGGAGAACCCCTCTCGGCACTGTAGGGAGTGTGTACCCTGAAGCACTACAGTAGCACAGCTGCAGCTATGCTGGTGTAGCATTTTAAGTGCAGGCGTAGCCTCACCGCGTTCAAAATGGGCTGTCGACTCCTAAGTCACTCACAGATGCTTTTCAGAATGATTCCTCACACAACCAGTGCTCAGATGCTATGGTGGTGGGTGGGATAGAAATACCTGCATAGAAGAGAATACACACAGAAAGGGTGGCAAAAAAGCCTAAGAGTAGCTACCCTGCTGTTTGCGAAGGAGGGTTTTTTCCATTTTCTGTGTTTTTATTATTGGTAATGGATGTTGTGCAGGCAAATCTGATTGGATGCTGCCTGTCTGGGCTATTACAATCTGTTGTGGGTTTTGCTATTCAGACAAAATTAGTCATTTTCCTTCCTGTATGAGAACTAGATAAGAACTCTGAAGGGCTAACGCTAACAGACTTGAGGAATGTACAGTAGGTTTGCCCTGGACCACAGATATCTTACCAGATGGAGAGAACTGCAGAAAACATGAATCTTAATCTTGTACCGGACTGAAGTCACTGCAGGGACAAACTAAATATTATTGCACTGATTAGGAGAACACATGACCTCCACAGCAACGTCTTATAGAACAAACCAGCATTCTCAGTAAAGGAGCAATTTGCCCTTCCACAAAATAGATTAAAGCTAGGGATGGTAATCCCCATGCAACCCCAAGTAAAACTAAATGGAATAAGCAAGAGTGTGTATGGTTCAGATATTAAGCAAGATTATCCTGGCATGTGGAACAATTGCCAGCATTCTGTCTTCGATGTGTGTCATCTTTTCTAGACTGTGAAGTGCAAAGCCACTTCTGAGCACTACGCAATAACGATAATAATTGATCCTTGCTTCATCCATGCATGATTCTTTCACTTTTTGGTGGAATGGAGTTTTATGTGGTTCCATTATTAGTTGGGAAAGTAGAACTCTTCTGAGGTTCATTCCAGTTGTTCTCTCCTGTTTACAACTCCTGACTAGGAACTAATCTCCTGCGATTTATTCCACTCGTTTAATATTTCATAAGGACATAAACATGAATATAGGGACAACTTTGTAGATTTCTCCTTTTTATTCTTCTAGGTCTGAATCTCTTGAGGAAGTGATAAATATGAAAAGTGAAGAGGAATTCTTTCTCTCTCCTTTTGCCAGCAGTGAGTTGGGTTTGCTTCTAGAGCATTCTGAACCACAGTGTAGGTGTTTGATTTGGATTGTCCCTCTCTCGCTTCTCTGATGTGTACTGAAAATGATAGTTGGTTCCCTTGTGGACCCAGAGGGAAACTGAATAACGGGTAACTCTCTTGTGAACTGGGAGTGAAATCGAGTGATGTATGAGCGTGCCTCTCAGCTGTCCTCAGTGACGACTGTGATAGGCTGAGCCTCTCCTTTGGGTCACACTCAAGCAGTTTGAGTCTCTTTCACTTCCATAGTCCTTTCCCCATTTGGGAACTTTACTCCAAACTCTATGGCGCTATGGGGATCTCCTGCTTAAGGGGACATTCAGCCTCTGAGTTCCCTTATAGAGGTCTGATTTGTATGTCAGTCTGGCACAGATGGACCTGGGTCAAGGTTTATCTTCAACCCCTGCCCTGCAGTGATCAGGTTGTCCTGGGTCTAGTAAGTCCTTGTAGGCAGCAGAGTCTTGTCAGCTGTTTCCCTCTCAGCTGCTTTGTTGCAAGAGTCAACTACTTCTGAGACACACCAGCTTTCCTCCTGGTTGCTACTTCTTCCTGTGACAAGCTTTCTTTTTTAAGCTTGCTTCCTTTAGCTGGAATATGCTTTGCAGGTGTGCCAATTTGGTACCATTTGAGCCCAGAGAAGCTTGTTAGCCTTCTCCGATTGGGATGAGGGCATGCCTTATGACAAGGACCCAACTTTACCTCACTGATTCCTTGCAAATCTAGTAATGGTCTCTTTCCCTCTGTAAGTTATTTGTAACAAGAAGCCTGACTCAGTAAGAGAAGTGGATAGAAGGTATTTATGCTAATGGAAAACTATATTGTGTTTAAAACTTTCTATTCTATTTTTTATGGGTCCGTCATTTTATATCTTCTACATTTTGCTGACCTTGGGGCATTTAGCAAGCTGGTTGACTCTCTTATAGACAGAGAGAGGGAGTGCTGATAGCAGTGGTTGTTTCAGTGTCCACCCAAACTATGTAAAGCAGAAACATAGCTATTTTCAACCCTGATTATCCAGCAACGCTCTCAGCCTCCTAGAGATACTTTGAGGATTTCAGAATCTGAAGTAATAATACTGTGGTAATAATAAATAACACTTCCCGAATACCTACCATCCTGGGATTTCAAAGTGCTTTGCAGTTACTAATGAATCCTGCCTTGTGATGTTGGTATTTATTGCTATCCTCATTTTCAGATGGGGACACTGCAACACAAGGAGACTAAGGGTATGTCTAGTCTAGACGCGATAAATCGACCCCCGAGCGCTCTCCCGTCGACTCCTGTACTCCACTGCCGTGCGAGGCGCAGGCGGAGTCGACGGGGGAGTGGCAGCAGTCGACTCACCACGGTGAAGACACCGCGGTAAGTCGATCTAAGTACGTTGACTTCAGCTACGTTATTCACGTAGCTGAAGTTGCGTAACTTAGATCGATCCGCCCCCTGCCCCACGAGTGTAGACCAGGACTAAGGTTCAAATTTTCAAAAGCAGACTCTGATTTTAGGTTCTCCTACTTTAGGGTATCCAAATTTAGACACCTGTCTGGACAAACTTTTCAAATGTGGCGCCCAGAGTTAGGTATCTAAATCCATAGTTATGCATCTAAATAAAAGGGGCCTGATTTTCAGTAGTGCAGAACACCCAGAACTCCAGCCGGAATCAGTGAGAGTGGTGGGTGCTCAGAACCTTTAAAACTAGACTGTGGTTGTCTAAAGTTCAGCACCTGCAATTCAGAGGCCACTTTTGAACTTTTGGCCTTCAATGACCTACCCAAGGCTATATGAAAAACTAGTGGCAGAGTCAAGACAAAAAACACTTTTCCTGGTTCTTTAAGCAAAAGAAGTGATTTTCTTATCACATTTCACACTCTGATTTTCCTTTGGGAGAAAAAATAGCACTAAATCCTTCTCTTTTTATTGTGTTTTGTTGTTGTTGTATGTTGCTCTGATACTGCAAAGCTGCATCTATACAAAGAGAGGGCTTATGAAAAAAGCTCTCTGCTGTCATTAGTATTATGATTAAGGCTACATTTTTGTCAAGGGTATTTTTAGTAAAAGTCACCGACAGGTCACGGGCAGTAAACAAAAATTCATGGCCTGTGACCTGTCCATGACTTTTACTATATACCCCAGACAAAATATTGAGGTGGGGGGCGGACCAGGGGTGCCATGAGTACTTGAGGGGGGGAAGGCCGGGGTGCACCGCGGGTGCTGGGGAAGGCAGACATGGGGTGCTGCGGGTGCTGGGGGGGGCAGACTGGGACACCGCAGGTGCTGGCGGGGAGGGTGGCAGTGGCGTGCAGCCCAGGACCCCCACTGGTGCTGGGGGGTTGGTGGGGCTGGCAGGCTCCCTACCTGGCTTCATGCATCCCCAGAAGCAGCGACAACCCTGTCCCTCAGCTCCTAGGTTTAGGCACGGCCAGCCAGCTCTGCATGCTGCTGCCACGCCGAGCACCAGCTCCCATTGGCCATGAGCTGCATTGGCGGCCAATGGGAGCTGCAGGAGTTGTGCCGGGAGGGAGGAGCAGTGCACAGAGCCCCCTGGCCGCGCCTCTGCCTAGGAGCCAGACATACCAGCCACTTCTGGGGAGGTCCCCCCCCAACAAAGTAAGCGCCACCCAGAGCCCTCACCCTCTCCCGTACCCTAGCCCTGAGTGCCCCCCCCCACACACCTCCAAACTCCTGCTGCTCGGGAAGAGAGGCACGGTGACCTGAGACTGCCCCAGCAGCAGCCATTGTGGCTGACCCAGGGGCTGCCGGAGCTGCTCAGGTCAGCCCCATGGGCCAGTCGCACTGGCCACTGCAGAAGTCACGGAGGTCCTGGAAAGTCACGGAGTCTGTGACCTCCGTGACAAACTCGCAGCCTTAGTTATGATTTATTTTATTAGGTGCTCTGCAAACACATGCTACGAGGGCACTTCCTGTCCCTTGTGTGCCAAAGAAACATACAAAGGAAGAGAATGAGCTAAAACATACACACAAAGTGTTGCTGATGATAATAGGCACACAGCTTGCAGGTTCCAGCTTTAAAATGTTATCTTTCTTATATAACCCCTTTTCTTTTTTATAAATATTATTTAAGACCTTGCTTTTATTTCAACTATTTAGCATCAAACACTAACCCACTCTCTCCCCACCACCACCCCGTTTGTATATTAATGTGTAGTTAACATGAGAATTTTCTGTGTTGTGGTTTCTTTTTAACTGCCACCACACTATGAACATCTGTGAACAAAATGCGGAAGTCCAAGAGACCCAGATAATTCACCACTTCCAGAATAAACTTCCTCCTCCTCCTCACTTGCACAGCACCCTGTGTTTTTTTGTATCTCATGAAGGAGCAACCAAGTGACCCACAGAGATAGCTGAACACTGTGCTCCCACTCAGTTCTAGAGAGCAGGGTTTGGTTCTGGTCACCTCAGGACTGATAGAGTGGCAAGAATTCAGAGCAAAGTAATGGAAACAATTAAGGGACTGGAGGAATTAACTTCTGCACCATCATGGTGAATGCTGCTGTGTTGAATAGAAGTCTGGCCATGGGAGCTTTTTCACAACAGTGTTTTAGCAATGCTCGCTTGAATTGCAGAACAACAACTCCTCCATCCCCAGGATTTTTCCCATGCTGTTCTTGTTGCTTTTAAGGGAAGCTCCTTGCCTGTCCTGCCTTTGGATTTCCGCCTAACTAAGAGACCCCAGGATTCAAAGCTAAACTCATTCACTGGATGTTGTTAGAATAAGAATTAAACCCCAAGCATTTTATCTGTCTAAAAATGAAGCTTTAGATCTGACCTGGAGATGAGTGCTTTATGGAACCCTGGCTCTGAAGCCTGGGCGGTTTTTTCACCTTGATCAGTGGAGAGCAGTCCCTGGCATGTGAAAGAGTGAAGGCTGAGAGAGACCAGAGAAGAGCTTTAACTGTGAGGTGATTTGTTCAGTCAAAAAATATAACAAAAAGAAAAAAATAGCAAACACATAGGAAGGTGCATTTGTGTGAAACAGCCAGGAGAAGGCTGAGAGAGAAAGAGAGAGGGGAAGAGAATGGTTCTTTTAATGTAAAAAGGAATTCTCTCTTTTATTCTTCTGAATCCACGAAGACCTTTGAAATAGTTAGGACTAGCTGGAGGTTATTATTGGATTAAGATCTCCAACTGTTAAAGAATATCTTGTATACTAAACACTGAAAGGAACAGCGGGAGAGCAATTTCTCAACTGCTGTGGTTAGTCTTATTTCTTTATGGCCAAATCACTGTTCAAGTCAGCCCAAGTTTGTGTATTTGCACCTGTGATTTGTGATGGATGCCAAAGTGTTTCCATGGTATTTAATAGTCTCTGAAGGTGTCAGGTTACAGCTCAAGAAGTGCTGGAATCAGATGATAGAGAATGCTTATAAAGATCAGATGCAATAAATGGTTACACATTTCAAGGACATTGAAATCTGTCATTTTTAATTGGTTTTTATTTTAAGTGAAAACAGCTTCTCTGCAAAGGTGTCAGAAGAAGGAAGGGCAGAGGCAGGGAATAATACAATTCAGACATGCAGGAAGTGTGTGCTGCTGGAAGTCTCTTCTCCATTTAAAACGCTTAGCCACTCATGCAGTGAATTTGTTAGTTTTCATTGGCCTTCAGTTGACCGCCTCTGTTTCCTGACCAGAGCACCAAGGCTCCAGCCTCTCACTATTATTTAATTCATTATAGAGTATTAGGTTAAATAGACATTTGGTGCTGTCATAGAATCACGTTTAGTTTTTCCAGTGAACAGCTGGAGTAATTCTATGGAAGAAAATGGAGTTACTCCAGGCTCACACTCTTGTAAATAAGAACAGAATCCGACCCAAGGAATCCCACAACAGCAAAACCCTGAGCTCCTGAAGGGAAGAGGGTGCTGTATTTTACTCACTAATAGCCCCTGTAATAGACCAAGCAGCAGCTCTGAGAGGAGTCAAGGATGTTTGTCATGCTGGATTTCAAAGGTGGGAGATGTAAAGAAAGAAGCAAAAAGGCTCTTGTATGGAGACGAGGACCACGCCTCTTGGATGTTTTAGATGGCTAGTGCATGTGTAGTAAATCCTTGTTTTATAATGAAATTCTTATATTTCTAAATGTGGGGGATCTTGATGGAGGGTTTTTTTTAATTCCTATGAAAACGTTTCTGCAATAGAGTGACAGGTTTCAGAGTAACAGCCGTGTTAGTCTGTATTCGCAAAAAGAAAAGGAGTACTTGTGGCACCTTAGAGACTAACCAATTTATTTGCGCATGAGCTTTCGTGAGCTACAGCTCACTTCATCGGATGCATACCATGGAAACTGCAGAAGACATTATATACACACAGAGACCATGAAACAATACCTCCTCCCACCCCACTGTCCTGCTGGTAATAGCTTATCTAAAGTGATCATCAAGTTGGGCCATTTCCAGCACAAATCCAGGTTTTCTCACCCTCCGCCCCCCCCCCCGCCCCACACAAACTCACTCTCCTGCTGGTAATAGCCCATCCAAAGTGACCACTCTCTTCACAATGTGTATGATAATCAAGGTGGGCCATTTCCTGCATAAATCCAGGTTCTCTCACTCCCTCACCCCCCTCCAAAAACCACACACACAAACTCACTCTCCTGCTGGTAATAGCTTATCCAAAGTGACCACTCTCCCTACAATAAGAAAAGGAGTACTTGTGGCACCTTAGAGACTAACCAATTTATTTGAGCATGAGCTTTCGTGAGCTACAGCTCACTTCATCAGATGCATACCGTGGAAACTGCAGCAGACTTTATATATACACAGAGAATATGAAACAATACCTCCTCCCACCCCACTGTCCTGCTGGTAATAGCTTATCTAAAGTGATCATCAGGTGGGCCATTTCCAGCACAAATCCAGGTTTTCTCACCCTCCACCCCTCCACACATAAACTCACTCTCCTGCTGGTGCTAGCCCATCCAAAGTGACAACTCTTTACATAATCAAGTAGGGCTATTTCCTGCATAAATCCAGGTTTTCTCACATCCCCCCCACCCCCATACACACACAAACTCACTCTCCTGCTGGTAATAGCTCATCTAAACTGACCACTCTCCAAGTTTAAATCCAAGTTAAACCAGAACATCGGGGGGGAGGGGGGGGTAGGAAAAAACAAGAGGAAACAGGCTACCTTGCATAATGACTTAGCCACTCCCAGTTTCATATTCTCTGTGTATATATAAAGTCTGCTGCAGTTTCCACGGTATGTATCTGATGAAGTGAGCTGTAGCTCACGAAAGCTCATGCTCAAATAAATTGGTTAGTCTCTAAGGTGCCACAAGTACTCCTTTTCTTTTTGCGAATACAGACTAACAGGGCTGTTACTCTGAAATCTCCCTACAATGTGCATGATAATCAAGGTGGGCCATTTCCAGCACAAATCCAGGTTTTCTCACCCCCCCCACCCCCATACAGACACAAACTCACTCTCCTGCTGGTAATAGCTTATCTAAAGTGATCATCAAGTTGGGCCCACCTTGATTATCATGCACATTGTAGGGAGAGTGGTCACTTTGGATAAGCTATTACCAGCAGGAGAGTGAGTTTGTGTGTGTGGTTTTTGGAGGGGGGTGAGGGAGTGAGAGAACCTGGATTTATGCAGGAAATGGCCCACCTTGATTATCATACACATTGTGAAGAGAGTGGTCACTTTGGATGGGCTATTACCAGCAGGAGAGTGAGTTTGTGTGGGGCGGGGGGGGGCGGAGGGTGAGAAAACCTGGATTTGTGCTGGAAATGGCCCAACTTGATGATCACTTTAGATAAGCTATTACCAGCAGGACAGTGGGGTGGGAGGAGGTATTGTTTCATGGTCTCTGTGTGTATATAATGTCTTCTGCAGTTTCCACGGTATGCATCCGATGAAGTGAGCTGTAGCTCACGAAAGCTTATGCTCAAATACATTGGTTAGTCTCTAAGGTGCCACAAGTACTCCTTTTCTTTTTGCAATAGAGTGGTATTGCTGAGTGAACTCCGCTCTGAATCATCTCATGGAGGGATCCGATCCTCAGTGATGTCCCAAGGGAGCACTGGCAAAGAATGTAACAGTTCCTGATTCCAAAGAGCAGGCTAGAAGAGATTCTGGGATGTTGTGAACTCCAGAGAAGAGTTTATATTGCTCCCCTCAAGGCCCAGCTGTGAGCTTATTGGAAACCTATCAAAAATCAAAGGATCTGGGGCATTGGGCTTTTGGATGCAAAAGACTAGCCCTGTGATCTTTAGTTCCAAGCTTTGACCCACATTTGGTCCATCCTCTCAAGGAAAAGGGCTAGAAATTTAGCTTTAAAAGAATGAAAGCTATGATACTCTTAGGCCTTGTGTGCATGGGATAACTTTAGGGTTTTTTGCGGGGGGGCGGGGATAAACTACCTTACACACACATACTTTTTTCTGTTTTAATTCTCTGGCATCGTATCCTACACTTATTATTCTACTTTGGAAGTGAAACACCACTATTCCAGAATGAGTTTTTTCAGTGTAAGGTTCCTGTGAACACATCTGTAGTTTGGATTAACTGTTTCGCTTCAGGCAGTCCTCCCACTGCTGTCGAAACTGCATAGCTTCACATCTGGATTGTGTGCCCTCTACTGTTCTGGGGTTGTTTTGAATGGACTTTTAAATGCTGGCACTCAGGCAAGTGCATTCCTTTGCAATTCCTGCCTGTGGTGAGTTCACACACCTGGAGCTGCATACCCAATATAGCAGCCATGCCCTGTGCTTCCTCGTGCTCCCATCTGGCAGTTTTGGACTTCCTTGCCTTCTGGCAAGAATAGATCATCCAGGCCCATCTGAACAACGTCACTAGATGCAAGGAGAAACAAATGGAGGAGAAGGGGTAGTCCTGGGACACAGGCCAGTGCTGCTATAAAATAAAGGAGCTCTGGCAAGAGACAAGAATGGGACCTCCAGTAATGCGCCCACTACCTGTCCATACTATGAGGAGCTGGACTGGATTTTTGCAAGGGAGATCACCACCAAACCCCAGCATGGGGAGGAAGGCCTTGGATGGCACTGTAACAACTGCCAAAGGCACCCAAGTGACCACAGACAGCATCAACAAAGCAGTGTGCATACTCCCTTACTGTAAAAAGGACAGGAGGACTTGTGGCACCTTAGAGACTAACACATTTATTTGAGCATGAGCTTTCGTGAGCTACAGCTCACTTCATGGGATGCATTCAGTGGGGAGATTTATATACACAGAGAACATGAAACAATGGGTGTTACCATACACACTGTAACAAGAGTGATCAGGTAAGGTGAGCTATTACCAGCAGGAGAGCGGCGGGGGGGAGGGGGAGGACCTTTTGTAGTGATAATCAAGGTGGGCCAATTCCAGCAGTTGACAAGAACGTCTGAGGAACGGGGGAGGAGGGAATAAACATGGGGAAATAGTTTTACTTTGTGTAATGACCCATCCACTCCCAGTCTTTATTCAAGCCTAAGTTAATTGTATCCAGTTTTCAAATTAATTCCAATTCAGCAGTCTCTAGTTGGAGTCTGTTTTTGAAGTTTTTTTGTTGAAGAATTGCCACTTTTAGGTCTGTAATCGAGTGACCAAAGAGATTGAAGTGTTCTCTGACTGGTTTTTGAATGTTATAATGTTATTCTGCATTAGTTCTAGCAGTAAACCATATTCAGAAAAATCTTTCTCACATAGACAAGGTGTCAAATTTCTCGTTCCCCCACATTTGAAGGTGCTTTCGGCCCCAGGCTTCATAGACCTAAAGGCTGGCTCAGCCCAGTGATTCCCAGTGTTTGCCAGGCAGTTTTGCAGTTCCTGAAACTGGAGGCTGAGGAAGTCATAACACACTGAAGAGAACTCTTCTGGCCCAAGGAAAATTGTTTATTGCTATTGAGCTAATTAGTTACTGATTAAAAGTCAGTTACTAAGAAAAGTCTCATAAAGCAGAACTCTGTTCTCAGACCTGGAGAACAGCACATTGTTGTTCGATCACATCCTTTTAAAAAAGAAAAGGAGTACTTGTGGCATCTTAGAGACTAACAAATTTATTTGAACATAAGCTCTGGAAGGAGCTTTAAGGAGACTGTCTCTGCCTTTCCTTTCCCCATCTGAGGGTGTTGTGGTGTTTACATGATATATCTGCTGTATGCAGCATTCTTCACACTTATTACACTTGATTGTAGGCCATGCACATAGAAAGTTATTTTCTCAAACAGATCGCTAGGAAGGAAGGTCTTGGAAACCCTGTATTGGGAGTCAGGAGAGCTGGGTTCAGCTCCTGCCACAGACTTTCTCCCTGTGAACTTAGGGGTTGTCCATTAATTACATAACACATTTTGGTGACTTTTTTTAAGATCCACCCACCCCCTTGGAACGCTGGAACAAACACACAGATTAAGGACCCCTAATGAGTTATGTAATTTGTGGATGGCCCCTTGTGCAAGTCACTGAATCTCTCTGTGCTCTCAGCTCCCTATCTCCTCCAGCCTTTGTCTGTCCTGTCTGTTTAGACTGTAAGCTCCTCAGGGGGGGAACTCTCTCTCCCTATGTGTTTGTAAAGTGGATCTGCAGTGTGGGTTGGGCTCTCCCAGGCACTACTGTGATATAGTAATGGGAGGCTGCTGTTAACATCTTGAAGACAGGCTGAGTCCAGCCAGCGAGAATGGCTAACTCTGACTTGATTGCTGAGTTTAGAGTACATTATAAAAACATTTAAAATTCAGAGTACCTAGCGTTCCTACCTGATTCCTGGGAGATTTCTTTTCCTGTGTGCTGACTTACTTCGCAACATGTTTTCTCACCTCATTGCCTGCCCTGTAACCTCCCCAGATGAGCTGGTCACCGAGAAAAAGTTGGCAGGAGACCGCTTAGCAACAGGTCAAATATTATGTGACCACATTTGCATGAGTCAAGAATATTTTCATGCTCCGATGGTGTCACACACATTTAAACCCATTCATGCACACCCACACAGATACCTGGACGCACACAGGTACTTACATTCATGCCCATGCACTGATTCACAGACAGCCGCCCTGTACTGCGCATGCATACAGCTACTTTTGGAAATTCAGATGCAGTCACTTACACATGTACCTGCACATTGCACAGACACCTGAAAGAGCACATGCTCAAATCTGTAAAGCTGAGCTAAACCTGCGTGGGGCGGGGGAGAGTGAATGCCCCATAGTACTTTAGTGACTGCATGTCTTTGGGCTGCTGAGCTCTGCAAATTCAGGCCCCTTTCTTCCATTACACTTCCTGCAGCACAGTAACCATTCAGAAGAGGAATTCTCTGATGTTTAGGGACCATCATAGAGTTCACTGGGATGCAAAAGCATCACTTGAGCAATATGCCGTCGTTCAGAGGCTAGCTAGAACCTCTCTAAGCTGTCACTTCTCAGATGAGCTGAAGACAGGCTGCACTTCAGCACAAACAGTTTTAATATAGGGCAATATCAGCATTCCTGAGAGGTGCAGCCGAGTTCATCGTATGTGACAGGGCAGCTCAGAATGGTAAACAGGACTGAAACCCCCCTGAGTCCATGCTGATTTGTTTCCCTTGCTAAGGAGCCGAGCCAGAAATGGATGACTGCCTAGAGATGCTGAAAGATGAGGAGGAAGCCCTGTGGGAGAATGTAGAGTGCAATCGGCACATGCTGAGCCGGTACATCAATCCAGCCAAGTTGACCCCATATCTGCGTCAGTGTAAAGTCATCGACGAGCAAGATGAGGATGAGGTGCTCAACTCGCATATGCTGCTCTCCAAAATTAACCGAGCAGGTAATTCATTCCTGAACAGCCAAGACTATGTGCTGCATTGCCTGGGTTGGGTTTGACCTGGCCCCAGCGTTGAATTAAAATCTATGAAGGGGTCTCTGTTCCCTTTAAGTTAGATTTTTGGGAAAAATCTGATGTTCACGAAAATGAAGAGCTGTTTGGTAATAGTGACTATGGCCAAGCCTGTGTTGTACAGAATGGCGCTCACAAAGCTTTCATTCCTCAATTTGCCAATGCATTGCAGTTATGATAGGAAGCAACTACTTCCATGCCAGGTGCCCAGATATCTCTGTCAATCGGGGCTGGTCAGCAGCAACCCTTTAATCTGAGCATCACTTTTTGTGGAAAGGTTTGCCATTCTGGCATTTCAGTACTGTACAGCGTGGGCTGTGTTGAATACCACTTGTCTTTCAAAGGCTCAAATCCAAACGCTACCTTCCTTACCCCATTCCTTCAGAGTAACAGCCTGCACAAAACATGGAGAATACATGGCATAGCTTCATGAGATCAGCTGCGCACAGTGTGACAAGACTGGCTTTTCCAGAGTGTATTTATGTGCCAGCAACTGTTCAATCTGAAGCGGGGTTGGCCTCAGGGTTACAATATCTGATTACCCTGTTCTCAATACTCCTGTGTCCTTTCTCATTGCACTATTTTTGGGTTGTCCCTAGGCCGACTGCTGGACATCCTTCATACCAAGGGGCAAAGGGGCTATGTAGTTTTCTTAGAGAGCCTGGAGTTTTACTATCCTGAACTCTACAAACTGGTGACGGGGAAGGAGCCCACACGGAGATTTTCTACCATTGTCGGTGAGTAGGATCAGTCCCTGAGGAAATAAGGGCTGGAGTCAAGGCATGAGAGAAGACTCCGATTTTTTTTTCAGATGAGAAGTGTTAATGAGGCGTAGTGACGGGTGGTAGCTCATTCCCACCTCTCACTCTCTGGTCTGGTACGGCCTAGCATTGACTAAGCTGTTGGTGAAAGCAACACCCCTGGTTGCTGGAGTGAAGCTGAAGAGCTTCAGTAGGACTGCTACCCAGTCTGCCTCCATTTCTAGAATGGTAGTCATTACAAGGTGCCTCACAGAAATAAATTAGGGACCAGAATCTCATCTCAGTTACACTGATGTGAGTCTGGGGTAGCTCTGTTGAAATAGACAAAGGTACTCTGGATTTGCAACAGCATAACTGAGATCAGAATCAGGTCCAATGGGTGTACATGAACCTGCTCCACCAAGTCCAAAACCAGGTGCATGTATATGTGTGTATTCACCATTGTAGTATATATGCCTGTGTATTAGAATGTGTGTGAAGACTGACTAGATGAGTTTGAGTGTACATATGCAGTTGCATATGATGTCTGTGTGTACTCTGAACGTGGGCATGCATGACTATAAATATACATGTGTGTGTGTGTGTATAGTGACTCTATATATGATGGGGTGCATATATGGATGATTGTACTGTCTATGTTTGGTATTTGTGTGTCTGTTAGTGAGTTTGACTCTGTCTGTATATTTCATTGTTTGTGTATTGTGTGTGTGCATTTGTTTGTTCCCCACCTGTGCTGTTCCAACTTTGCCTGAACCCACATTATTAACCTGCTCTAGAGCAGTGCAAAAGACCTTGGAGCTGATGGGCTGTTTCATTCTTTTCAGTGGAGGAGGGACATGAGGGTCTCACCCATTTCCTAATGAATGAAATCATTAAGCTACAGCAGCAGGTGAAGACAAAGGATGTGCAGCGCTGTGAACTCTTGGCCAAGTCCCGCCAGCTGGAGGATGACAGGAAGCAGCTGAAACTGAACAATATAGAGTTACTGACCTTCCAGGAGAGATACAACAAGATGAAGGAGGAAAGGAACAACTACAATGACGAGCTGATCAAGGTGAAGGATGAGAACTACAACCTGGCCATGAGATACGCCCAGCTGAGTGAAGAGAAGAACATGGCTGTGATGAGGAGCCGGGACCTCCAGTTAGAGGTAAAAGAGATGCTCTGGATTGGTTTGGGTCTAAATCACAGATGGAGGATGAAGTGTAGCAATTGGCTCAGTGGTATTTTCAGTTATGCTAAAGGTATGTAGAACTCATCCTTGCTTTGCTTATCCAGGTTAGAGGCTCACAGCATAATGAAATGTTAAGCTGAGATGATGTGTATTGGTATAAGATTCCCTGTGAGGGGTGGCACTTCCCAGCCTATGGAGAAAGGAAAAACATTGTTTTTTCAGCATCAATAATATATTGGGACAGTTACCCAAGGATACACTAAAGTTTCATGGTGGTTTATCCAAGGATTCTAACATACCATGCTAGCACTGTATTGAGCTGTTGGGAATTAACCACCCCAAGAGCATGAAGTCCATGTTTTGTATGCACTCAGCTAGAGGTGAGGGTGTATTTAGAGAGGCATATACCAGAGGCTTGATGTATTTTGGATAATCTTTTTTTTTTCTGTGCCTCTCTGCTTTTCATTTGTTCCTGGGGTGTCCTAGATTGACCAGCTGAAGCATCGGTTGAATAAGATGGAGGAGGAATGCAAGCTGGAGAGGAACCAGTCACTGAAGCTGAAGAATGACATTGAAAACCGACCCAAGAAGGAACAGGTTCTGGAATTGGAGCGGGAGAATGAGATCATGAAGACCAAAATCCAAGAGTTACAATCTATCATTCAGGTAAACCAGAGGAGGAATTACACCCCGTCCCCTTACTCTCTGCCTCGAAATCAGTACACCCTCCCCCCCATTATACTGGTGGGAAATGTGGGGTGAAGCTGTGCCCCCAAAGCTGCAATGAACCCAATCACCGTGTTTGCAAAGACCAAAAGGTTACACAGCCCCCAACTTTCTGCAGATTACCCCACATAAAACAGATGAACAAGCAAAAAGAATTCTTAACCTAGTAAAGCTAGATGCAAATACAGGGCTGGATCCTGCAAGGTGCTGAGTGTCTGCTATGAAGTGCTGAGCCCTCTCAATTCCTATTGAAATCAATGAGCCAAATCCTGGCTCTGCTGGAGTTGTTTTGCCCAACCTCACCAATGCAAAACCACCTTAGCAAGCTCCCCTAAATTCTTCTGGTGTAGGGTCTGCATAGCCAGCCCTATGTCATCACCCACGCTGGAGTAAGGGATTTGACTGGGGAAAGGAGGCCTGTTCAGAATGTTTCTGCTCTCCAGAAGGGACAAGCTACTGAGATGACCTCCTTGTGGGTTATTGCAGAAAACTACTCTAACTTGCACTGGGGGCTTCACCAGGGGGTGGCCAGCTCCAGATTTGGGGTAAGGGAAGGGCATAAAGGAGGGCACAGCCACTTTAGCCCTCCTTTTCAGGTGATGTGCTAAGCAGGGCTTGGCCAGACCCCAGGATCGATCTCAACATGTGGGTGCTCAGCACCTTGCAGGAACAGACTTTCCTTTTTAGAATGACACCTTTTAAAGATTCTCAACTCATTCTTATGCCAGAGCACAGCTGTAGCCTTTCTGGTAGTGCCTAAGAAGCCTTAGGGCTTGCCTTCCCATAAACCGCTACGCCACTAGAGTGCTTCAGGGAAGACGCTACCTATGCTATGTAGGCACTCCATCTCCCAGGAGGTAGGTCGATGGGAGAATTCTCCCATTGATTTAGCGCAGTTTACACCGGGGATTAGGTCCGTTTGACTGTGTCACTCAGGGGTGTGGATTTTTCACACCCCTGAGCGATGTGGTTATACCAACCTAATTTCCTAATATAGACCAGGCCTTAGTTTTCTACAAGGTAAAGGTCAAATCTTAAAAAAAGGTATAAAAATATCCAATCTTACATTGAGATGCGATCTAATCTGAAGACTCGTATGCTGTTAAAAAATTAACATGATGATTACTATGACACACAAGGAAATAAGGAAATAATCACCAAAAAATAACTATCTAAAAATGGAAACAAAACACTCTCAAAATAACAAAAAGTATTTAGAAATACTTTTTATTCAGTAACCAAAATGTCAGTGGACTCTCTAATTTAGTATAAGTATTTTTAAAATAAATTTGCATTTTTCTTGCTTAAGATTTTTTACTTTGATTCCCGGTTTATGTAGTTATTTTTGGATGCAATTTATTTCTCCAACAGTCATCTTGTTAACTTTAATTCCTAAAGGGGAAAAGAAAGTTTCTGGACATTGTAGAAAATGAAGTATAAGTTCTAGGCAGGGGCATTGGTGACTCTAGGCATGTGTTTAATATTCATTAAGCACAGTCATGCAAAGTCTGCATGCTTTAAAAATTCCTCTACATGTTTTCTTGGGCCCTGCTCCTTGGCAAAGGGCAAGCTCTGTGCTCAGTGTGGGCTGATTAATAGAGAGAGGTTTTGAATGCAGGGCCTGGAGCAAAGGAGAGGCTGTTCATTGTCATTGCATCCAAAATGTATCCAATTATATCAGATCCAGTAAAAACAACCCCTTCTCCACAGCCATTCTGACAGTGAGCAGGGCTTTGTTCAGCTTTCAAAACATTAACAAATATCCCTCCTTTCTCCTACTTTCCTGCTGCAATCTCATTTTCTCTTCTTTTTCTTCTACTGTCTGTTTCTTTCTTTCTTCTCCCCTCTGTTTCTTTCTTTCTTTCTCTCTCCTCCTGTCCTATATCTTTAAACCTTGTCCCCTCAGGCTGGCAAACGTAGCTTGCCAGATTCGGACAAAGCCATCTTGGATATCTTGGAGCATGACCGTAAGGAGGCGCTAGAGGACCGCCAGGAGCTGGTCAACAAGATTTTTTATCTCCAGGAGGAGATCCGTCATGTGGAGGATCTGAGAGACAAGGTGAGAGAAAGACAGGACTGAAAGAGTGGGATCAGATCTCTTTGAGGGATCTCTGATTGCTATGACCAGTGATACCTGCAGGTGACTGCTAATGGAGAAGTGCAGTAGCAATTTGGTTCAGTCCTCACTTCCCATCCTGAGCTGTTCACATGAATCTGTCTAGGGTCTGTCTAGGGCAGGGCAGGTGCAATTCCTTGAAATCAATTAATTTTCACATAGACAACATTCACTGCTGTGGGGGTAATTTACAAGACTCCATCAGCATCAGCTTGGACTGCAGTAGTCTGAGCTTCCTCACAGCCATGCCTTTTCAGCACGGAGCTACACTCTAGCCCTATGTGTCTATGTCTTATATAAGCAAATGTATAGATTAGTGTGCACCTGGAGGTGAACAGGAATCTCCTCCGTGCCACAGGGCAGACCTCCCGACTGCTTTGATGTACTGCTTTTATTGATTAGTCTGTGTCATTTGCAGTATCTTGAGGAGAAAGAAGACCTGGAATTAAAGTGCTCAACTCTGGGGAAAGACTGTGAGATGTACAAGCACCGTATGACCACGGTGATGATACAGCTCGAGGAGGTAGAGAAGGAGCGAGACCAGGTACATCACATTTGGAGGGGGGGAAATAACAATGAGAAATTGGATCTTCTCTTTCTTCTGTTTCTGTTGGAAGCCACCTCTGGGAATTGGGGGTAATTGGACCCAAACTGTCACTACATTTGTTACATATAATGGTTGCTATTAAAAAAAGGAAACACTTGCTAGGTAGTGGCATTTGCAATACTGCTATTATCTACTAGTCTAAGCGTAGGGAAATTCTTCGAGGTTCTGTGGCAGCTGTCAGTGGGTGCTGACTCTTTAATGGCAACACAGTAAGCTGCTTATTAGTGTCAAGGTTTTTGGTTAGCACTCTGCCACATTTGCTGCCAACTAAAAGTTGTCAGCCATCATCATCTTCATTAATCATATTACTATAGTGCACAGAGGTCCCAAACATTGTGTTAGGAGCTGTACAAACACACAGTAATAGACAGTCCCTGTCCCAAAGACGGCACAGTCTAAATTAAGACGAGAACCCATGTGACACACATGTGTGAAGCAGTGTTTTCTTTCCTCTGCAGGCATTCCGTTCCCGAGATGAGGCACAGACCCAGTACTCACAGTGCCTGATTGAGAAGGACAAGTACAGGAAGCAGATCCGGGAGCTGGAGGAGAAGAACGATGAACTTCGGATCGAGGCAGTCCGAAAGGAGGCTTGCATTGTTAACCTGGAGTGCAAACTCCGACGACTCTCTAAGGAGAACTGTAATGACCAGGTAGGTCCAGGAAGAGCTAGCTGTGCTCTCTTCTCTTCATGGCTCTGTCTCAGTTACAGCATGATGTAGAGGAGGATGGGATTTTATTTTTATTCCGTCTGTGAGCAGCAATGCTAGCCTGAAAAAAAGCAGTTGAGGGAAATTTCTCTTCTATTCAATTTCAATGCTGTGAGAGGCCCTCCAGGGCTAAGGGTTGGAACTTGGCTCTGCCACCACGAGACTGGCAGTTCACTTCTGCTGAGCCTTGACACCAAATGGAAGAGGAGGAAATGTAGAGGGTGGATTACCTGCATACTGGGGAAGGAAACGCCTAACAACTCTTTCTGAGGAGCTAGTTCTAATGAAGTTTGCAAATAGGTAAACTGGTAACGGGCCATGAACTATTGCTAAAGACGAACAGAAATTTCTGTGAATTTCAGTTTCAGTCTCTAGTTTGAGACCTGAACCACAATCTGTTTGGTCAATAGACAGCGGCTGAACCACTTGAACTACAGGTATGTGGCTGAACACCATGACAACAGAGCATGCAGGCCTCACTCGGTCCACGAGAAGTGGTGCTACGCTTTTGGCAGTAGCCTTCAGAAAAAGGTCACTAAAATCTCTCTTCTATCTCTAGAGTTTACCAAGGAATCTGCCGGTTACCATGATTTCCCAGACCTTTGGTGCTCCTGGCCCCAAAGCCAATGGTCAGGAAGCAGATGACTCCTCCACCTCTGAAGAATCAGCAGAAGACAATAAATTCTTCCTCCTTGATCAGTCTCGACTTAAGAGAAGAATGAACCTGAAGGGAATCCAGGTGTGTCCCAATCTGAGGCCAGAACTGTGTAGTTCAGATGGGTTGTGGAGGAGATACAGTCAGGCTTTGTTGGGGGGGAAGCAATCAGGTTTTGCGAGACAATTGCTGCCCCCTTTTCCTCCTCCCCTATGCTCTCCGTACTCGTGCCGCTCATTTATATTCTCACTATGGCTTCAATAAAATGGATCTTTGCCTCCTTAATAGTAGTGAAAAAAGTATGTCTTGAAAATTGGTTTAATGCCCTAAGCCCAGCACATGTGGAATGGCTGGTGGGAAATGCAGCACTGATGGAAAAGCTGGCATAGTATGGAAGGAACAATCGGAAGAAATAAACAAAATCTGGAGCAAAATTAGCTAGCTAATTCGGAATTACATGAAGCATGTCCTACTCAATCAAATATAAGCGGCAGCCTGACTGAGGCCCTTGACTTCCCTGACTACTGGGCTGACGGTGGCTGCCACTGCATTCATGAATTGTAAAAACCTACCATCTAAGATTGGTATAGAATGTATGAGCTGCTCTTTCTCTGTCCTCATCTGAATTCTCTCTGCCTTTCCTAACCTTTCTGAGCCCCGGCTGCCTTTATTGCCGGGAGCAGTAGAGGTCCATTTTTCCCTTTTATATGGCAAAGGGAGGCTTCTTGTATGAGCAGCCTGTTGAAACCAGTCACAAGAGACCCACTTCATCTTTTGTCATTGCCTCTCCAGAATATGGGAACTGCAGTGCATTTGGTGTTTAAATAACTCTTCTCCAGGCCCTGTTTGATGAAGGCACATAGGCTCTGCAGTGTGACAAAGGGGAAGGAAGGGAGGTCTCTGTTTTACAGTGAATGTGACACCTACCCTGAGTTTGGCTTGATTTCTGTCTTCTTTCTTTCAGCTACCACGAGCTAAATCCCCCATCAATACAAGCAAAGCATCAGATTTTCAAGGTCAGAGAGAGCACCAGTGTCCCAATTGTCTGTCTCAGTCTGTCTCATCTAGTCCATCTGCATCAGTTTGTTCTAACAAACATGCCAACAGGGCGAACTCAAAACTAAACCTGAGAGACTAAGGAACAGTCTTCTTTTGCACTAAATGATGTTAATCATCATTTCAAATTGACAAGATGCTGTCTGATCATTCTTTCCATCCATGGTCACTCTATAGACTCCTTTATCCTGTCCCATAGACAGTCTCAGCTTTCTAGCTACTTTTAACTTGCATCTTCTATCTGATTATAATTTAAAAAGGGACAAAATTAGATCTACTTTAAAGATCATCAAACCATTCTTCTGATTCTGAATATTGATGAAATCTTTGAGTAAGAAGGTCCCCTAATCTACTCGGTCATCTAAACAGTCCCCTTATCTGTTGGCAAGCTGGAGTGCATTTTTAACTCATTTTTAACTGCTGATATTAATTTTTACATATCCATCAGTTAGCTGTAATCTCACCAAATTACCATGTGCATCTTGGCTGTCTGAATTTTCCTAGTGCCCTGCATTTAACTAACAGACATTTAACAAAAAATAATGGTTTGAGCAGGGAGTATGTGCATTATTTGTTGTGTGCAGGCAGTATGCTCAGTGTTGTACAAAAGGTAGAGGAAGACATGGTCACTGCTCCATGGAGCCTACATGTTAAGCAGACAATCAGTAGAGTTCAGACACACAATATGTTAAATGAGCAGATGGATTAATCTCCACCCATAGAGCAGATGACCAGCTCCAGCTCATTTAAGTTTTTATACAAATAAGATATTTCTTTAATGTTCATGAACCTCATAGGAGAAATGTGTTTTAAAGAAGGGGTTGAATGAGGGGCAGGGTGGTCCCCAGAAGTGTGCACATTCCTGCTTTAGAGCATCTCCCAACAAGATAGGGAGGAAAGGGTGATAGAATCAGAAGTCAATGGAGAGCTTCCTCAATCTCCCATTTAGAAAAGAGAATGAAGGGACAGACAGAAGATAAGCTCGAATGGTTGGAAAATCCTACGTCTTGTTGGGAATGTGAGGAAGAGTTTTATACTGAAGCGGATCTAATATAAATATCTCTGGTGTACGTCTCCCTCTCTGCCTTTGTCTCTGTCATTTGTGAGCACAGCAGTCAGAGCACAGGATGAAGATGGGGCTGATGCCAGCAGCAGCCGCACAGACACCAGTTCCTCCAATCCTGTTTCCATCAATAACTCAGTCAGCGGCTGTGAAGTTGGCAAAATTGTAAGGAACCTTCGGGTGCCCCTTGTTTGTCTGTGACCTTCCCTGTAATGTGATTTAGAGCTCCCACCCCTAGAACTAGCTCTGCACTAGCAGCCCAGCTGCGATCAAACTCAGGGCCCTGTCACTAGTTCCCTAATCCTTTTTACCAGCATTTTATTAGAACCATGTTATTAACCTTTCCCAAAATCACATACCTGGCTTATGTTTATTTAAAGATATTTCAACAGGACTTTACAGGCTCTCGGTATCTCATCTCTCCATTTAACACTTTGTGTAGGAGGTGGAGGCTTTTCTTCAAAGGCTGCTTTGTAATTGATTTTAGTGGAACATTTGAAATTCTATTGGAGTTTCTCATGCCCTTCATGTCCATAACCCACAGTGGGTCAGAGAAGGGGCGCAGCTAGCAGCTGCTAATTTCTGCACACACTAACCAATCCGTTTCTGCAGTAGCCCCATAATCTCCCAAGGTAGACATGCCATTATACACAATGTGAGCACCGGCACAGCAGGTGTAGTTAGAATGATCTTGCAGAGTGTTAATAAAAGACCTGATGAAGAACAAAACACCTTGCCGGAGCACTGTAAGAAATGCTGCCCCCAGGAAATTAAAAACTATAGCCTAGACTAGCCAGTGGGGGACCCTCTGCCACTCATAATAAGCTCAGCTGCCTTTATAGGGATACTCTTGGGACTTTTAGTCAGATACACTGATGAATTACACTGTCTTGATTATAGTGCAGTTTAGAATAGTTTATGAACTGGTGCTATTAATTTATTTAGAATGAGCAGAAATGTATTTTTCTTTCTTTTTCTGTAGCCTCTGATACATGTATTCACAATGCAACATAGGTCCCACTTAACAAGGTTAAAGCTAAAACTCTGCAGTGAAGTGAATCAGCCACTTTGCATTGCTCATGTGCATTGTACTCTGTGACCATGGAATGAGTTTATCCTACTCCATATAAGACAGAGACTGTCAGTAAAGCACCAGACCAAAACACTTATGGCTTTTAAAATGAGAAATAAGAAAAGGAGTACTCTCTAAGGTGCCACAAGTACTCCTTTTCTTTTTGCGAATACAGACTAACACGGCTGCTACTCTGAAAATGAGAAATGGATATGACACTTAACATGGATTTTCTTTCTTTCTTTTTAAAATAAAAGCAAACCCTGAGAAATCGCAACCACAGTATCATGTCCACCACTCCAGAACCTCCAGGAAATGATTCAATTGTCCGACGGTGCAAAGAAGATGCTCCTCATTGCAGGTGAGTAGCTGTGTTGGTGAAAGATGGGTAAAAACATTGTTAAGGCTATAGAACTAACTGTGCCTCCTACCCCTTTCAGTCCTTCCCAAGACACTCCTCAGGTGACTGGCCTGGCTTCCCACACCTCATTCTGAGTGGAATCCTGTGGTCCAACCAGACTCAGACTGGATGCATGGCTCCCTACTATGTTAATGACACAGGCCCAGCTTGGTTTTGGCACTGGTACGAATTTCCCTTGAGGAGCCTGTGACAAGCATATGTTTGCAGTGATGCAGAAACAGCATCTTCAAAACAAAGCTTTCTTTATTCATTCTTCAAAGGTGCAAAGTACATAGAACCCAGGGTTAAAAAAATAAAAAGCCCCTACACGCATGGGTAGGGTGGCCACTCACACATTCCTGGAGTAGCGGACATTCTGGTACTTCTGAGAATGGCATGGGCCCTGCCCTCGCCGGCATAACCCTACCTCTCTTGTTGTGACCTCATGTGCATGGTTCGGGCCAGGTCATGCCGCATGGGGGTGCCGTTTTGAAGAGCATGCCACTCTGCCCCTGCCGGCGTGACTTCTCTCACACAGTGCATGCGACATTACATTGGCAAGGGCAGAGCAGTGCACTCTTCATTACGGCATCTCTCGTCCGATACTGGACAAAACTATGGGTGGTTTAGTCTCAGTACTCAGCAGGGGACAAAGATTTAGAAAAGCAGGGCTGTCTGGTTTAAAACCAGACGAATGGCCTGCCTATGCATGGCTATCATTACACCTCTGTAAATTCCCCTCAGCCCAGCTCTCTCCATCTCTGGCAGGGGGAAACAGACTGACCGTGCTGCAGTTTCTGCTGTGTTTGTCAGCCTGTTAGCTCTTCACTGACACACTGTGAACAGCCTCTCCTAGCTTCTGCAACCCCCCCACTCTTTTCTAAGGTCTTTGAGGGTAGGGTCCCCCTTGATTCCAGGCTTTAACCTTGGGAAGAGTAATCCATTCCATGGATTCAGTTAGGGGGTATTCCCCAACTAACTGTTATCTGTGTCATTGTTTTACCAGTCCTTCTTGGTTTCTTTAATTAAACTCCATAGGAAGTACCTCCATCATAACCAAACATACAGAAGCCTGAACCATATTCATAACAAATAATACAGATACTTCCCAGTTCACCATAATTGCTGATGTGTCATTTAAGTTCAGACTTCCTTTAAAAAAAAAAAAAAGCAGAAGTCCTGGGACCTGACCTTGATATGTGTTCATATGGGATTGTAGCACCCCAACGGCTGCTATTGTTGTCACACCAAATATTGGTCTTTTATTAGGAAATGCAAAACACTGGTGTTCCGGACACACAGTGGAAATTTTTTTAAACTTTATTTTTATATAAACATATAATGAAACAAAACATATATAAATGCACGCACAACATGGAAATACCATATAAATAACACAATTCAGTGTTCATTATTTGTAAAACCTGGAAGAAACAAACAAACCAACAAACACAAACCTGAACCCATAGAGGTCATGCAGGGTATCAATTTTTAAAGTGACTATCTAAATAAATAAGTGAGAACATAACCTATGAGTATCGGGGACTAATATATACTGAACTGCTAATGTATGCAATAGTTTCATGTGTGACCAAATTTTTTCCAAGCATTTCTATTAAACAGAGTCATTTTTTCCATTAATGCAGTAGCAGAGAGCTTACTAAGCCAGTCTGTGTTTGAGGGAGGAATTGCAGATTTCCACTTTCTCAGAATAACTCTTTTGGCTACAAAAACAGTGACTGCAATCCATTTATTCATGTTAACTGGTAATCCCAACTCATCCAGCACTCCTAACATCAGTGGAAATTTTAAAAAGCGAAAAATACAGAAGTTAAGGTTCTTATTAAAATGTTAACTTTGGTACATTGCATATATGTAGCATTTTTATTTCTATTTTTCTTCTTAAAATCTAGGGTATTACATTTTTGGTTGTTTCATTACATGTTTACTGTAAAATGTACAACATGTTGCCATAGGTACTTAATTTTTCACATTTCCTGACTCTCTTTGGTTTAACTGTGCCCTCTATAAATTGTGCTGTTGTGGGGGCAAGAGGGTTGCATGTGATAGCTATTTTTATAAAGGCAAAGGAGAGAGAATAGGCAAATGCCAGTGCTTTGGTAACATTAACACATAAATGGTCCCAAAGAGGTTCTGAAGTTCACACCTCATTGAGGTTAATGGGGTGGAAGAGGAAGCAGAGTTCACATCCCTTTGAGACAGTTTTCAGCATGGTTGAGCTGAGAGGAGAGAGCAGCCCATCTGCGTACAAGGTGTTGGCTGTGTGTCAGCATGTGAAAAAGATAGACATTTAGGCCACTGAGTTGGGCTGCCCCCCGTTTTTGAATGCCCAGGCTGAGGCAGCTTGGGTCTAGTTTTCAGAGGAGCAAGCCCTTGTGCATTTGAAGTCACTAGGAGCAGAGGGTTCAGAGCCTGTTTAAAATCAGAACCAACGTATCTCAACCTGGGCACTCACAATCAGTGGCCATTTTTGAAAATTTGTCTTAGTTTTTTCAAACGAAAACTTAACATTTGCAGCATGCAGTAAAAACTATAATGCCATCTTAAAATCATAGTATCTGCCATGTTCGCAAACCTTTGGACCCATGACTGTCTCTAGTTCCAGATGTTACGGCACTGGGGTGGTTTTTTGTTTGTTTGTTTGTTTGTTTGTGGAGCTGTGTGTGTTTGTGAGAGAGAGAGAGAGACTCACATTTCCTTCATGCAAGCTGTCCCAGCAGCACATCCTGTTTCTGTCTGACAAGACAGATGTGCATAGTGTCCAGCAGAGTTAGAGTCTACATATTTAGCCAATTGGATCACTCAGTTGTCTGGACCTATAATAACTGGGCCTACAAATTTACCTTAATTGTGAGTTCAGTGGTGAAAAGTGAATGAAAGTTCGTAAAATGTCACAATAACCTATAATAACAAATGTTGGAGAGAAAAGATGCAATAGGAAAACAGACTGAATTAGTCTAAACAAAAGGTGCTACTAATATAATTCAAGGACTCTTAAGATCATGCCTGGTAAACAAGAGAAGTGTGGGACCGGAATTTAATGAACCAAAGTTGATGTGTTGGAAATTAGGCCTAACTGGTGGACAGAATAATGAGGGGATGGGCTATTCCACCCATCATTCCCTTTTGGGGTCCTTAAGAGACTTTGGGGGTAGCAGGGTAAGCTGGCTACCATAAAACTAGCTGATTAAAAGACAGGAGATAGGGAAGGAGCAAGCCTCATCATCATGGCTACCTCCCCCACCATCTCCTGGGACCCCTGATCTTTGTCATCCGATCCTGAAAGGTGTCCTAACTGGGCCAAAAGAGAGGGACCAGATGACATCACCATCTACACTGACTCCAGCTAATGCCAAATACAAGCTGGGTGTGAGACTTTGTCATCTCCTGTGTGTCCTTTTCCTTCCCCACCTTGTTTCACCTTCCTATCCTCTCCTTTTCCTTCTGTCTAATAAGGAAAGCCTATTACCAAAAAGGCAACTAATGCAATGCCCTAAATAGCCCAGTGCGGGTACCAGTTTGTCAGGTCTCAGAGTGACTGATACGACCAGGTGCTGGGCCTGTGTTTTTTCCAGCAGTAAGGCTGCAAGTCAGAGTCAACACCAGAAATGGAAATTGCATTGTTTTTAATCTTGGCTGATCTTCTTCATGATGAGCAGCATCTTACTCCTTTCTCAAGAAGTCCCTATGAAGTCACCTATTGTGTAGGAAGGTGCTGTTCAGTAACTATAAGGGAATCACAATCTGGCCCCTTATTTTTATTTTTAGTAAAGATGTCAGCAAGACCCGAAGTGGCTAGTATTTTGTCATGGTGCCTGATCCAACTTCCATTGAAGTGGTGTATCTTACCGATTTCAAAGGGATTTGGATTGGGACGATGGTTGTGGAGTGGGAGGTTCTGCACATAGCCAGGTACACCTAGACATTCCTCTGATTTCACCAGACATTCCATTGTCAAAGGTCCCTCAGAAAGACCCGTGCAGCTGTTATAATACTGCAAGTACACTTCAAAGGTATAACTAAAATAAATCATTTTTATTGCTCTACTTGAAGCCCTTCCCTTACATTTTGGACCCAGTGTGGAATAAAGCACATAGCGGTCTAAAGCAGGTACTATGCATGCACTGTATCAAAGTGTTCAAAAGAAGAACTGAAATAGTAAGTGCAGATCAACCAGTTCAGGCCACCAGAGACCACAGTTTCCTTCCATCTGTCAGAACCTTCACTTCACTACCTCTCTGTTAACACTTCTTCCTTCTGAACTTCCTGCTGCTTCCCGCGCCTCTCTCTCCTCCACGGGCCTCTCTAGATAATGTTTCCTATGCAGCCTTCCTGCTTCTTCCCCGTGCCACATGTGTCTGTAAAGCTTAGTCTGTTGGTGCTGTCCTGCTGTTTCACCTGCCACCTTCAACACCTTCTTCCATCACAGAGCTTCCTCAGTCAGAGCCTACCGATACCGGCTGAATTTTGAAAAGTGAGTCTCTCTCTCTCTCTTTGTTTTTTAATTCCAGTCTGGCTGAAGAGGACAATGACAGCTTTGCCTATGATACTTTGGAACTAGATGGTAAGTGAGGGGAGGATACCAGTTTGTAACCTTAGCTCTGAGCCATGATCATCGTTCCTTAACTCACCAGATGCAGATACTATCCACCAGCCCCTATGATCACATAAAGGTATAACACCTCCTGGATGTGGTCTTCTGTCCCATCTAATGGCACTTAGAAAGAGATTAATGAGTCTGCTACAGCCTTAGCTAACAGCTATGTGACTTTCAGCTCACGTAGTAGAGCTAAATGTGGAATTTAGCTCCCGAGGTTTGCTCCCAGGGTCTGTCAGTGTTACATATGGTTGGAGGAAGGCGGATACATGATATGCACTGGCTTTCCATTATCACAGGCAGAACTGGGATAGGAGAGGGATGCCTGATGTTCACTGACCTCCATTAAGACAGGTAGAACCTCAGCAGGGATATAAAGGACTCCCACCCTCACATCTTTTGGAAAATGTAACAATTAAGACCAACTCAATTCACACAAGACTCTCTTTTTTTCATATGGAATATGGAATAGACCCCAATATGCAGGGATTGTAATGACCAGAAGTGACATTCAGTGCTGAAAAGGAAACAAATGACAATTGAACCTTGTATTTTAGAAAATGGTGTTGGAGCACTGGCTGTAGAGGGAGCTGCAGCTTGTTTCGTCCAAACCTCTTTTAGCGGGAGTCACAATGAGAAGTGATATAGGGGCAATGGCTGTGAAGCAGTTCTCTGAGCCCAGCCTTTCCCAGCAGGAGTTGCTATAGGGAATGGTGAATGGATTCTGGCTGTTGGAGGAAGAGGTAGTGTGGACTAAGCAAGGGACTGGGAACCAGGAATTCCTGAGTTCTCATGCTGGCTCTGGTCCAGAACGGATGTGTGATCTTTGGGCATGTCCCTGAACCACTCTGTATTTCAGTCTATCCATGCACAGAGTGGGGATAATGATGCTTTTCTTCTTGGGCTGTTGGGACCATTAGTTAACGTTTATAAAGAATTTCTCAAAGGGATTGTTACATTCCATCATTCTTTCACTGTTCCAGTGGCCCTGGAGCATTTATGGAAAACCATTTCTGTGGGGCTGCTAATTTACAAGGTGCCTTACAGATATCAATGCATCCTCTGTCCTAACAGTCTAAATAAGATGGGACACAAAAGCACAAGAAAAAGCCCAGGTTTGCACTTCAGAAGAGGAAAGGCAAGATGGTGATTAGTGATAAGAAGGAGGGGGGAGCGATTGCTTGAAGAAGTGGTCTTAGGGAGGGATTTGATTTGGAGGAGAGAGAAGGCATTTGGCTGGTAAGGACTAGGTGACTGTTCCAGGCTTAATAGACAGCATGACAGAAATATGAAGCTGAGAGTGACCAGATAGACTTTGGATGAGGGGGATTCTCATTCCTGCCTCCAGGGCTGGTGGATCCCATTCCCTGCTGTGAATCAAAAGAATGTGTCTCTCCCCAATCCTTGCCCTGGGATCAGCTACGCCTGCACCTTTCCCCAGTCTCTGTTTCCTCACGGCATTGGGAATTCCTTCTGATTTTTGTGTCCTTTTTCAGATGACAGTCATGACAGATACTCTCATGGAGCTCCCTCAGTGCACTCCTCCTCTTCCTCTCACCAGTCTGAAGGCATGGAAGCCTATGACCTTGAGCACGTCAGCTCCATTTTTAGGAAGTTCTCTCTGGAAAGGTATTTTGGGGATGCTGGTTTATCTGCCCTAGGCTGATCTGGGGACATAAAGGCTACCCAGGGTAGGGTTGCCATCTTTAAATGCAAGATATTAGATGAATACCAGAGGCTGGGATATCATATGGCATGGTGATATCACAATGTTGCATGGGCAGTTCGCTTCCTCATGTCCTCATGTCACAGTGCAGCAACACAACACGTTATGTGAGGACCGTTTATCCTGCAAACTGAGGCTGTGATTGACTGTCATGATTATCTCAGAAAAATCAGGGGAGGCAAGTGATCTGAAGAAAGTAGCTTCAACCTAGTGACCTTGTTGTCTCCCTGCTGCTGGTTACTAGACACTGTGCCATTATATATCTGAAGCTGTTCAGTTTTGTTTTGGCATTTAGGAGGTGCCCAGATGCAGCTCTCTAGTACAACTTATGTAGTAGTGTAGCAGAGAGGACAGATTTCTCGGGGATATTAGATCCTAGTGCTTGATAAATGTAGAAAGCTCATTTGCATGCCCCGTTCCCTCCCCACATTTATCCTGAGTGGAGAATTTCTCTGCTGGTCCCAGACCAGTTGAGAGAAGCTGAGAACTGCATTGTCTAAGCTGTTTGTTTTTTTCATGAACACAGACCTTTCCGTCCTTCTGTGACATCTGTTGGTCGCATTAAGAACTCTTGCCACACTATCCAGCGCATCACACTGAATGGAGACAGCCTCAACTCAGAAATCACTCTGCTGGGGGGGAATGACAAAGGAACCTTCATCAGCTCTGTCAAGCTGGGATCCCTAGCAGAGAAAGCAGGCCTCCGGGAGGGACATCAGCTGCTTCTGGTGAGCATTAAACAAACAACGAACAGTGTGTGCTCATTGCACTAATCCCCTTTGTTTCTTTTTTCTTCTTTTAATTCTCTAGTAATGACAAAACTTGAGTGTCTCTGCAGCCGATATTCCTACATCTTTAGATCCAATCAGGAATCCTGCTGAGCAAGTCTGGAAGTGGGTGTATTTGTGGGCTTCCCAGACACCTGCACAATTACAGCTTACAATGACTCCAGCTGGAAGAAGCTGGGACAGGAGTGACTGTCCCCTCCTTTTACACCCTTTGTTATAGTGATACCCCTTGGAAAAGACTAGCACGGGAGTGGCCGTGAGCTTTCCCTGTCACCTCTGTCTCGTGTTTGCTTGTTTGTTTTCTCTTGTTCAGTCTGTAGAGGCTGGTAGGAGGCAGCATGCTGTGAGAGAAACAGAGCCCTGATTGGGCAGCCAAACAGTCAGCCAGCGGCACAGGTGCAGCAAACAGAGCTGTAAACAGGGGAGTTTGAGTGGGAGTGTGTAAGGGGAGTATGGGGGTAGGGATGGGTGGTCTTCTGATTTTGATCTGGTGTTTCTTTGGGTCTTTGGGTCTTTGTTTTTTCTTTCACAGGAATTTAGGCAGGAAAGCTATGGCAGGTACAGAGGCAGCAGTGGTAGTGACCCAAGCAATGGAAGAGACAATGAAGATGACCGGACGTGGAAGCTGTGGGATGTACATGATCTTACAGCGGGTACCTGAAAAAAGCTTTGTTTGTATGAAGTTCCACTTGATAGAGCTGATGGAAGAGAAGATCTGAGGCATGGAGATGCAGGTGGAAATTATGGTTGAGTTTCGAGGGGGATTCGAGAAGATGATGGAGCAAAGGCAAGAGGAGGCTGCAGGGGAAAGTCAAGACTTGCAGATGCAAGCTAGACTGAAAGGACTCAGAGCAGAGTCTGGTGGGTGAGGAGAGTGGTCAGTGGAAGCATGTGACTACAAGAACCAGGCTGAGGAAAAGACCAGCTGGTGAAGGAGAAATAGAGCTCAGGAACAGGTGTGCCAAGTTGGAAAATGAAGAAGGGGCACAGCAGGCTGTAACTGAAGGAGGGAGGGCAAGGAAGAAGAGAAGAGTTGCTAGTCCTACAAGAAGAGAGGAAGAGTCAATGGAGATAGCCGGAGTTCAGAGCCTCAGGAGGATGCAGGATGACTTGCAGAAGGTTGTAAGGGAGAATAGAAGACAAGAGGACTCGCAGCCAGAAAGAACAGGAGGAAGGCCGGAAAATCATACCATCACCAGGAAAGTGCAGGTCTACATGACTGGGGACTCCCTACTAAGAAGAACAGACAGGCTTGTCACTACGGCTGAACCAGAGAACAGAAGGGTGTGCTGTCTGCCAGAAGCTAAGATATGGGATGTGGACCTGAGGCCGAAGAGGATCCTAATGGAAGCAGGAAAGAATCCACTGATTATCCTTCATGTTGGAACAAATGACACAGCTAGATTCTCACTGGAACATATAAGGAAATGGAGGCTCGTTTGATGTGCAGAGGGATTCTTCCCGTCCCTAGAGGAGGAGAACGAAGGCGAGACAAAGTTATGATGATCAACAGATGGCTCAGGCAGTGGTGCTATAAGGACTTTGGGATGTTTGACCATTGGGAGGCATTCATGGACAGAAGACAAGTTCTCATGGGTTGGACTCCATCTGAGTAGGAAGAGAAATAGATTTCTGGGATGGAGGTTGTCACAACTCATTAAAAGAGCTTTAAATTAGGAACTCAGGGGGAGATGGTTGGCAGATGCTCATGTAATCTCCATATCTGCTTTTAACAATAAGAGGAAGGAAAATCAAGGAAGAATGGACACAGCAATGTAGAAAGGAATAGCTAATATTTTTTTAAAAAGCGGGGGGAAGTAATCCAGGAAACTACAGGCCTGTTAGTTTGACCTCAATTGTATGCAAGGTCGTGGAACAAATTTTGAAAGAGAAAGTAGTTAAGGATATAGAGATGAATGGTAATCAGGATAAAATACAACATGGTTTTACAAAAGATAGATCTTACCAGACCAACCTGATCTCCTTCTTCGAGAAGATAACTGATTTTTTTAGACAAAAGAAATGCAGTAGATCTAATCTATCTGGATTTCAATAAAGCATTTGATACAGTTCCACATGGAAAATTATTAGGTAAATTGGAGAAGACGGGGATTAATATGAGAGTTGAAAGATGGATAAGGAACTGGTTAAAGGGGAGACTACAACATGTCATACTGCCAGGCTGGATCGAGGTTACTAGTGGAGTTCCTTTGGGATCGGTCTTGGGACCAATCTTACTTAACAGTTTTATTACTGATCTTGACACAAGTGAGAGTGTGCTAATACAATTTGCAGATGATACCAATTTGGGAGGTATAGCCAATACAGAGGAAGACCGGAATATCATACAAGGAGATCTGGATGACCTCATAAACTGGGATAATAGAAATGGGATGCAATTTAATAGTGCAAGATCATGTTTAGGGACAAACAACAAGAATTTTTGCTGTAAGTTGGGGACTTTTCAGTTGGAAGGACAGAGGAGGAGAAAGATCTGGGTGTACTGGTTGATCACAGGATGACTATGAGCTGTCAATGTGATGCGGCCATGAAAAATGCTGTCCTAGGATGCATCAGGTGAGGCACTTCCAGTAGAGACAGAGAAGTGTTAGTACCATTGCACAAGGCACTGGTGAGAGCTCATCTGGAATACTGTGTGCAATTCTGGATGTGATGGGATCCCCAGAGTGCAGCCTGAACTGTGCCCTCTGAACTCTCTCCAGCCTGGGTTGTCTCTCAGAATGCCTTGCTAGTGACCTGCAGCAAATCCCTCCAGGGGCTGTTATCACTCAGCACAACCGCATGTGGAGACCCAACACCCAGCTAGATTGCATGAATGCTTCCAGAGCCACTCATGAATCACATGGAGAAAGGCACCAGAGCCAAATCCCCCCAGCTCCCAGCACTGTACCTCAGGAATATACCGTCTTGTGCTGCTCAAGATGAGCAGTGCAAATTCATTAATTGGTTCACCTCTTCATCAATGGAAAGTGGATATACACCAGCCTTTGTATAAAACCTGAGCACATTTACCACACACTTCAGGCAAACCCACTGGTAAAGATAAACAATTGGATTGACTACAAAAGATAGATTTTAAGTGACTAAGTGATAGGCAAAAAGTCAGAGTTAGTTACCAAAAGAAACAAAATATAAGCACACAGTCTAAACTCTCAACCCTATTAGACTGGGCACCAACTAGACTACGCAGTTTTTCTCACCCCACTGGATATTGCAGTTCTTAATATACAGATTTGTCCCTTAAATCTGGACCAGTCTACTCTGTTGGAGTCTTCAGTCTTCTTCCGAATGTCTTGGTTGCTTTCAGCATAGGTGGGGGCAGAAGAAAGGCGAAGCATGGGCCTGCTCTGTTCTGTTTTATACCCTCAGTCCCATGTGCTTGGGCAACACACAAATTCAGGCATGTCTGGTGGGCATTACTGAGTCTCTAGGCAAGGTTGAGCAATTCCCCTGGTGTGGCCTCGTGCAGGTGAGTCATTGAATTGTAGCTCCCTTGCTGTACAATGGCTGCTGATGGTTGTATGACACCCCTCCCAGGCACTGGTTACTTTCCTGGCTGTTGCATCTGGGGAGCTAATATCTGGCTGATTCTCCAATTTACAGCATGTTTTAGTGACAACCATACAACACAATTCTCATAACTTCATATGCATTAATGATATACATATATGGATAGAGAAATAACTTTCACCAGATCATAACCTTTCCCCTGATACCTTACAAGGCATGCTTTATATGTAAGATCATGATGATATAAAAATGAGGAATATGGGGATTACAGGACGCTCCCCCAAGGTATAGAATGTCACACTGGATATCCCATGTTTAAGAAAGATGAATTCAAACTGGAACAGATGCAGAGAAGGGCTTACTAGGAGGATCCAAGGAATGGAAAATCTACCTTATGAGAAGAGACTCAAAGAGCTTGGCTTGTTTAGCCAAACCAAACAAAGGCTGATTGTTCTCTATGAATACATCAGAGGGATAAATACCAGGGAAGGAGAGGAGTTATTTAAGTTAAATGCCAGTGTGGACACAAGAACAAATGGATATAAACTGGCCATCAAAAAGTTTAGGCTTGAAATTAGGTAAAAGTTTCTAACCATCAGAGGCGTAAAGTTGTGGAACAGTCTTCCAAGGGAAGCAATGGAGGTAAAAAACCTAACTGGCTTCAAGACTGAGCTTGATAAATTTATGGAGGGAATGGTATGATGGGACTGCCTACAATGACATGTGGCCCATCTGCAACTGCCAATAGCAAAAATCCCCAATGGCTGGAGATGGGATACTAGATGGGGAGGGCTCTGAGTTACTACAGAGAATTCTTTCCCAGGTATCTGCCTGGTGGGTCTTGCTCACAAGCTCAGGGTCTAAGTGATCACTATATTTGGGGTCAGGAAGGAATTTCCCCCCGGGTCAGATTGGCAGAGATCCGGGGGGGGGGGGTGGAGGGGAGCGGGGTTTGCCACCTTCTGCAGCATGGAGCACAGGTCACTTGCAGGTTTCAGCTAGTGTAAATGATGAATTCTCTGTAACTTGAAGTCTTTAAACCATGATTTGAGGACTTCAGTAACTCAGCCAGAGGCTAGGGGTCTGTTTCAGGAGTGGGTGGGTGAGGTTCTGCAGCCTGCAATGTGAATCATAGAATCATAGAATATCAGGGTTGGAAGGGACCCCAGAAGGTCATCTAGTCCAACCCCCTGCTCGAAGCAGGACCAATTCCCAGTTAAATCATCCCAGCCAGGGCTTTGTCAAGCCTGACCTTGAAAACCTCTAAGAAAGGAGATTCTACCACCTCCCTAGGTAACGCATTCCAGTGTTTCACCACCCTCATAGTGAAAAAGTTTTTCCTAATATCCAATCTAAACCTCCCCCCCTGCAACTTGAGACCATTACGCCTCGTTCTGTCATCTGCTACCATTGAGAACAGTCTAGAGCCATCCTCTTTGGAACCCCCTTTCAGGTAGTTGAAAGCAGCTATCAAATCCCCCCTCATTCTTCTCTTCTGCAGGCTAAACAATCCCAGCTCCCTCAGCCTCTCCTCATAAGTCATGTGTTCTAGACCCCTAATCATTTTTGTTGCCCTTCGCTGGACTCTCTCCAATTTATCCACATCCTTCTTGTAGTGTGGGGCCCAAAACTGGACACAGTACTCCAGATGAGGCCTCACCAATGTCGAATAGAGGGGAACGATCACGTCCCTCGATCTGCTCGCTATGCCCCTGCTTATACATCCCAAAATGCCATTGGCCTTCTTGGCAACAAGGGCACACTGCTGACTCATATCCAGCTTCTCATCCACTGTCACCCCTAGGTCCTTTTCCGTAGAACTGCTGCCTAGCCATTCGGCCCCTAGTCTGTAGCTGTGCATTGGGTTCTTCCGTCCTAAGTGCAGGACCCTGCACTTATCCTTATTGAATCTCATCAGATTTCTTTTGGCCCAATCCTCCAATTTGTCTAGGTCCTTCTGTATCCTATCCCTCCCCTCCAGCGTATCTACCACTCCATGTGCAGGAGGATGATCCTGATGGTCCCTTCTGACCTTAATGTCTACAAGTCTATGAGCTGTTATCCTTTAAACTGTTATACCCAGTAGCCACTTCTGCCTGGAGAAGCTGTCATTGTGGTAGCTCTGTGTTTTGTCCAGCCCCATGGCTTGTGCACCGTTCCCTACTATAACTCCTGCAGCAACTGGACATACTATGAGCTTCCCCCCACCACCAGGATTCCTATACCCTTCCCTATTGCCGCTCTTGATAGGAGAAGCTGGGAAAGGAATAGCTGCCAGCTTAACCTAAAGCCATCATCCCTATACCATTCCCAGTAGTGACTCCTACTGGAGAAACATGGATTATCATGGAGTTACAGTTCCATCAACTTCTAGAATTTCTAGAGGAGAGAAAAGAAGCTACAGACAAATAATTTAAATGTAATTTCATTGCTAGCAAAAATAGGCAGGTTGTTTAATCTAGAAAGGAACTATAGAATGTAATGGGTGACATAGTTGGCTCACACACTGAGCTCACAGCTAAGAGTCTCTCTTTCATCTAGCTGGAAGGCTGCATCAAAGGGGAAAATCAGAGCGTTCCCTTGGATACCTGCACAAAGGAAGAAGCTCACTGGACAATTCAGAGGTGCAGTGGATCAGTAACACTCCAGTATAAACCAAACCATGAAGGTAAGACCTGAAGTTTGGCTCATCACAGATTGCCAGAATTCTAGTTAAGGCAAGTCCACTGCTAAATCAGAATCCACTGAGCCAAACTTTGCTTTTAGTTGTACTGGTGTAAACCTGAGGTAAAATCCATTGGTTTCTATAGAATTACTCCAGATTTACACCAATGTAACTGAAAGCAGAAATAGCCCATACATCTGGCATTCCAAGAGTCTGCAGAGCTTAGTGGGTGGGTCATTGGAAACAATAATCACAATGTGCCAGATGATTTTTGTATACTATTTTCTGTGATGTAACATGGTGTGCTAAGTTTTCTTTTACACCTCTAAAGTCTGATTTAACAGTTACACTTTGGAGATTACCTTGTTTATTACTGTTGCAGTTTTATCTTATCTTTAACAGCTGAAGTGCAGGCATGGTGAATGGAGTTTGGTTTTAATGATCATGGCTTGTAGGAATAATTTGGTATTTTGGATTAAAAATTACATTCCAAAACCCATTTTTTACTTGTGTAGCTATGTTGGCCCCTTCTTTATCCTGGGCAGGGGAATTCAGTTGTACAGATCATGCTGGAAGTGATTGCTTTGATTTTCTTTTGATGTTTAAGTAGAAAAGAATATCACACTTTTTTGAGCACCACTTGGCTGCTGATAAAGCATGTTACAGATTGTGGGAGTGCCAGGTACAGCTGCTAATAAAGTTAATAGCTTGCCATTAGACCGCCTGGTAGAATTCATGCTATATTTGCAGGATGCAGCTTAAGCTTTTCAGCCTGTGACTTTGTTGGGAAGTTCACTGTTTTATGGATGATTTGTATCTAACCTATCAGAAATGTATCCTTACAACAGGATTCTCTTATGGACTGGGGTACCTGCAGCGTGAGCTGCTCCCAGACCATTCCAGCTATCACTCTAGAAGTATGAGTTTCCTCTCGGAAGTGCCCTATCAATTTAAACTAGGATTTCAGTGTGGTGAACTTCTACCACAACGGTGCCTACTCATTGAAAGCTAGGAATACAGCAGCATTTGGCCACAGATTGACCATGCTTGGCTCCTTCCTTTGTTGCTACAGGTTACAGGAAACTGCTGACGGAACTGGAAGAAGGATTGATCACATCAGGGGACTCATTTCACATCCGCCTGAATCTGAACATCTCTAGCCAGCTGGACTGCTGCTCCCTGTCAGTGAAGTGTGACGAGATTGTGCATATTCTTGACACCATGTACCAGGGGAAGTGTGAGTGGCTGTGTGCCAGAGTTGACCCTTTCACTGACAGGAATCTGGAAATGGGGACCATCCCCAGCTACAGCAGGTGAGCATAATGCAGGCTGAAATAGGAGAGTGACCATGACCATGAGCATCAACTGTATGAGCACTGTTGTGTAAATCAGTACCTGCTATAATGGGGGGAGTTGCAACTCTCAGAGTTGGTGGTCAGGACGGGTGTTTGGTTGAAAGGTGAGCATAAGGGTTTCCAGATTTTATTAAGAGACTGTGAGTTTCTCAGAGAGCAGGATAGGAAGATGTACAACGGAGACCCCCTTTTCCTCAGCTCCGTACCACAGTCCTGCTGACTATTTTGTTCCATGTCTTTACTGTGTGATTCAGCCATTCCTCATTGCTGTTCTCTTTAGTCTTTTCCCAAACACTGACCATTGCATCCACTCTTCCTCTGGATGGTCTCAAATGCATCTTCTTGATCCACATGTTCACTGTTTCTTGCAGAGCCCAGCAACTCTTTCTGGTGAAGCTACAGCGGTTGATGCACAGAGGCAGCAGGGATGAGACGGAAAGTTCATCCAACACTCTTCGAGCACTCCGGGTAGGGCTCCACAGCCAGGGTTTTCCACACCAATTGTTCCAGCATTCTTTATTGATCACTACTTCATGTTTACATTACATTCCTGTTTTGAATCACTCTCTGTAAGCTTCCTTTGGTCCCCCCTGTGGGTAACTGTCTTGTGTCTCCATTCCTTTTACCCACAGTGTTCCCTGCTCAGAGGCTAGCTCCAGTGTAATTTTAACTCCTGATGCTGGCAGGGAGAAGTCTCCACATATTTAATATCCATTCTACCTGGTCTCTAGTCTCTTTAAGTCTTCCACACCTCAAACCTCCCAAAGGTCTTTCCCTCAATCCTGGGGAAGAAGCTATGTCTTTAGAGCTAATAATTAGAATCTCTTCTCTCCTATCTTGAACAAGCATCTAACCTTTAGAGTTCTCTTTGTCCCAGGCCCAAAGAATCTGTCTCCTCCAAAAGTATATCCCGTGCAGAGAAGTGGGATTACTGTATCTTCTGTGCATCAGGTCTTCAGACCTTTCCCCTACTCACAGTGATACTGGGTTGAGTCTATTCCTTTAGCCCCAAGAGTTCCTATTATCTACACTAGTACATTAGTTTTCTGCTGTATTAGCCACTTTGTGTGCACCTAGCCCTCCTTTAACACACTTTGGGATCACACGTAAGAATGCTTCTAATAATGCAGAGGTGCTACAATCACCATTTGGATTAGACTTCAAACAAGGCAAAGCACCAGAAGGTCCTCCAGTCTCCACTGATCAAGTGTCAGGGTAGATGGCAATCATTGGCATAAAAGCATTACTGGATGCAAATAGCCTTGCCATCCCACAGCAAACTAGTCACTGCACAGGTGGCCTCTGGTCAAATCTCTAGTGCAGACACAGTCACAGAGCTTCCTCTGAAGAGAGGCATGTGGTGAAGTAGAAACAGGAGCAGAGTTACTCATCATAGGCAGTGCTAGGTCTGTAGTTTGGACAGAACACTCCTTGACTTTGTAATGGATATGAATGCTAATGAGTCACTATCTCCTTAACTGTAAATAGCCAAATAGCTGCTCAAGGCCTGTTTTGTTTTTGGATGCTGCAATTTACTGAAATTGATCTTTTCCTGTACAATTCTTATCAGAATACACTGCAGCCTGAGGACCCACAGAATGACCCCAAAGCCAGCCCTCGCCTCTCCCGTGCAAGCTTCCTTTTGGGACAAATTTTACAGGTAATAAAGTTAAAATTCTCCTCTACAAAACATCAGAGCATGATTTTTCACTGGGAGCTTTGAGTCAGACATCTCTTTGTGACATTCTCAGGTATCATGTTCTCTGAGTCTAACTTCCCATGTTGGAGACATTGTACAAGTGCTTATGATTGTGACAAAGAGCTTTAACATATGAGAAATCTGATTGATTTATACTTTCTAACTGTCCCTGTCATGCGGGACCTTTAGCTTTTAATACTCTCATCTCCATTATTAATATAATCTGGATATAGCATACAGCCCTGGCCTGAAGGGCTGAAATGGACCTCATCTGAAGCATGACAATAAATTCTCTTGGCCAGACTAACTTTCTTGGTACTTAGGAGAATGAAATCCCAGAAGAGAATAGCTTTTTAATTGCAGGGGCAGACATCATGGAGAGGATGGAGAATGGGTGGGTGAATGGTTCGATTCATAGATTCCAAGGTCCAAAGAGACCATTGTGATTATCTAGTATGAACTCCTGTATAACAGGTCATTGAACTTCCCCCAGACAATTCCTAGAGCAGATCTTTTAGAAAAACATCCAATCTTGATTTTAAAATTGTCAGTGATGGAGAATCCACCATGACCCTTGGTAAATTGTTCCAGTGGTTAATTACTCTCACTTAAACATTTGCACCTTATTTCTAGTCTCAGTTTATCTAGCTTCAGCTTCCAGCCATTGGACCATGTTATGCCTTTCTCTGCTAGACTGAAGAGCACACTATTAACAAAAATCCCTAAGGGCGTGGTTTGGAAGGTTAGAGAATGCCCAGGTTGGGGAATGAATATTTGGGTGGATGGTGGATGAAAGAAGCATTTTGTTAGGTGTTAAATTCTGCTATAGGAAAAAATGTCGAGTGCTGACAAGCTAAATGTTGGGGGTTGCAATAAGTTAACGGTACAGAAATGGGGAGAGTCTGTGGAACTGCTGTGCTAACATTCATAGTGGGCATGCTACTCCCCAGTGAGTCCAGCTGTAGTAACTTGGTTGATGCCGGAGGGTTTTGAGAAAGAAATAGAACATGACTCATAAGTAGAGAGAACAAGAGGGAAAAAATCCCACCGGGAATAACAAAAGTTGAAGGTCAGATCTATGTTGTTTAAAATAGCCCTGGAATTCAGCCAGCAGCTCTGTGGAAGCGTTGGTGAACCTGTAGCCTTGTTTTTGAGGTAATTCAAATCTGGTAGATAATGGAAGGGGACATGGAGCAAACAAATATGTGGAAGAATAAAGAATATAATTCCATAGAATGGATGAAGGTCAAGCCTCTTTGTTTGCGCCTTTCAGTTTGTTAGCAGGTCTGAAAACAAATACAAACGTATGAACAGCAATGAGCGAGTCCGCATTGTCACTGGCTATCCCTCCAGTCTGGCCCGGACCTCTTCTGAAGCAATGAAGCTGCTGCCTGATAAACTGGAAGGTAAGGACATAACAGCATGACAACATTTTACACCCACTTGACATAGGTTAAATGACTACACAGGTGGAAGGTAGGGCACAATCAGGTCCGAGGCCTTTTCCATCTCTAATTTTTATGTTCTTCTGCATGTGACTCAATCCTTGGATTTTTCTGGAGAGGCAGGGGGAAGATAGCCCTTGAAAACAAGTCCACTGGACTGAAACTGCCTATTTTGTTGACAACTGTTCCTAGGTTCTCTCCTGTTCTTCCTCCAAGGAGGCATAACTCCAAGTAGTGAATTAGAGTTGAGCAAAGGAAAATTTAAGCTGTTAATCAGGAAAAATGTCTAACTGAGTGGTCTATTTAGCTGTGAAATAGTCTCCTGAGGAAAATGACGAGGGGCCTATTGCTTGAGTCATTTACAACTAGACTGGACATTGCACTGGAGAATATACTGTAGGGGACAGTACTGCTCTGGGTGGAGGGATTGATATAATGACCAAACATGCAATTCCCTTCTCTAACATATGTGATTCTTCTACATCCTTCTCCCAGTACTGGTGAAGAACAAACTAGATTGTAAACGGTCTCCTCTTTACTCAGATTTGGATTCAGAAAGTGAAATCAATAAGAGCCTAAGTCTGATCCCCTATAGTTTGGTGCGACCAATCCACTGTGACCGCAGGCGCCCAGTCCTCTTCACTCCCACTATGCTTGCAAAGACCTTGGTGCAGAAGCTTCTCAATTCTGGAGGTGCCTTGGAATTCAACATGTGCAAGCCAGGTAATTGTGTAAAAGATTGCAGTACTAAATTTACATGCTAAATTTAGCAAGCCTTTTTACTATGCTAAATTTAGCAAGCCTTTTTACTGTAGGTATACAAATGCCAACTGCTGGGGACTCCTGCTGCCATGTCACCACACAGGGTAGCTCTGGATCCTGTAATGTGACAGTTTGTAAGAATATTCTGAATGTGTCTGAGATATCCATCATAAATGGTCCTGAGGTGCTGTCTGTGAACGTTGTACATGTGTATGTTCTATAGTTGTCATGATACACTCCAGGGACTGGCATGTTGTGAGTGCTCTTTGTCAGTACTAATGTGTTTAACTCTAGGTAATGTGACATTTTGATCAGCTCGTGTCTAGTTGTTGCTATAATGATGAATATCTTCCTTCCAAGCAATTATAGGTTTCTTTCCAGTCCAGGGCATGAAGATCTTGCATTTGATCTTCTCCAAAGACTGGGTTTTTGAGTGAAACTCTTTCTTGTTAACTGTTTACCATTCAAAGCAGTATCCTGTACGTGATTGCTCTGGGATACTACTGTCACCGCTCCAATTAAGCGCCACCTGAGTTCCACTCACCAGACAGCTATGAGGATCCAAGTGCTGAATCCCTTGTGTTTTAAGTCTGCAGACTAAGAACAGAGTACAGTCACTACCCTGATTTAGGGTCCCTAACACACCTTCAGCGTATAGATCTTAATCTGGCACCCCCTCTCGAGAGCTTAGACTGCATAGTCCAATCCCTAGAACCAGTGCTGGGCCGTCAGGATATGTCTTCACAGCACAGTTACCTCGGGTTATAACTTGACTGTGACCACTAACTCAATTCCCATCCACACACATAAATCTCTAGCTTGAATTGGTGCTGTAGGCTTGGGCTAGCTAGCCCATTGGTGGGGTCTTGGGCTGAAGCTCAAGTGCTTCTGAGTAATACAGTAGGGATGCAACAGCTTAAGTTGCAACAATTCCACAGCAACTAATCAAAACGCACCCTCAGACTCCTGCCATAGCTTAAACACACCCTCTTTCAGAACTCCACCTGAAGTTTTGAGGCTTCTGGGTTTCCTCTTGGGGGCACGTGGTAAGGCGTAGCACATAGCACATACAGACTTCGCAGAGGATTCTAACACATTATTGCTCTTTCTTAATAGCATTAGACATACATCCCTATACACAAATAATAAACCCTACGTGCATTGCCCTGCCTTAGTTTCGTCACCATTCTGGAGCATTAGAGAGTCAGAGTCCTTTGAGGCCATCAGCATCCTTCCGTTGCAGTGCATGATTTGTGTTCAGAAACATGTAGCCTTCTCTCCAGGCTCACCCATGCCAACTTTGGCTGGCCAGTCCATCCTCTTCCCCTCTCCTGCCCACACTTTCTGTGTGTCTCTCTGTGAGCCCTTTCCTAGCCTTTCAGTTCTTCGGTCAGGTGACTCCTCAACCAGCATGTTCTGATGATCCCAGACCATTATCAGGTGACTTCATTGCCAGGTGATCTCTCCCCTGACAAACCAGTTTTCCTGGTTGGGAACCTGTCGATTGTCCAGGATGTTTATATTTGAATAGAAGACCATCTGAGTTAATGACCCACTGTTGTCAGCTCTGTATCAATACCCTTTCAAATTTCAGTCCAACACAGAGGTAAAGAGGTCACAGAGAAGGTAACAAGGCCCCACATTCAAAATGGAGTTTGCAGCTTGGTAGAGTTACAGACAAAGAATTCATAATCCCACACAAAAATAATAAACTATACAAACAGATTCCCCAGACCATCACAACTACCTCATGAAGAGAGACTCTTAGGTTAAAAACCATCTATTCTGAAATCCAAGTACCCTGGTCTGTGTTGTTATGAACAACTTAGACTAATATAAATACAGTATTTTTAAGAGTCTAATTTACTCTCTGATATTTGTATGGTTTGTTTACTATTCTGCATTTCATGCACCTTGGACAGTGAAATTGTCTGTTGCTAGTCAGAATCATAGAATATCAGGGTTGAAAGAGACCTCAGGAGGTCATCTAGTCCAACCCCCTGCTCAAAGCAGGACCAATCCCCAATTAAATAATCCCAGCCAGAGCTTTGTCAAGCCTGATCTTAAAAACTTCTAAGGAAGGAGATTCCAACACCTCCCTAGGTAACGCATTCCAGTGTTTCACCACCCTCCTAGTGAAAAAGTTTTTCCTAATATCCAACCTAGACCTCCCCCACTGCAACTTGAGACCATTACTCCTTGTCCTGTCAGATTGATTTTCAGATTCGCAGGCTCTGTACAATGCTATAGAGTTTGGTTTGCAGTGTTTATTTAGTATGAGTACAAGAGCTGGGTAAGCTTTTTGGGAGAGGGACCATCTTTCTGTTATGTGGTTGTCCAAGACCTAGTTCAATGGCACTTGGACGCCTTGGCCCCATGGCAACATCAGTAATAATGTGGTGATATAGTAACATATTACTGTGTGAAATGCTGTCTCAGCTACTGTGTAATATTCCAGCCTTGTGATTTGGTGCTGTGGAACATAATTGCTCTTGGATCTTAGGTGTTGGTATAGTTTTTACTGCATCATATTGTCATCATTTGGTGCCTTGATTGTGTTGTGGTGATTGCTCAGAAATTCACTGGGGCAAGCCATATTTGAGGTACTGAGCCAAGGCTTCAGTTCAATTAAATGAATGAAATGAGACCAGCACTCAGAAAGACTCTTGGTCTTCTTTCACTGTACCATCAAAGAGTCTTGTCTGAATTCCTGCTGGACAGTTTCCTAGGTGCACATATTATGTGAACCTACTAAGCTTGCCTTCATCCCCCTCCCTCTCCAGATATTGTAACAAAGGAAGAGTTCCTAAAGAAGCAAAGGACGGAGACTGTCATCTTTTCCAGAGAGAAGAATCCAAACACCTATGAATGCATTGTACCTGCCAATATTGAGGCCGTCACTGCCAAGGTGAGGGGAGTGGAATGTAGCCAGTATTTAGGCTGTCTCTGAGTCTGTCTACAGAGCGGGTTGCTTTTCATAAACAAAGTGGTCAATTAACTGCCACATTAAGGGCTTATATTTTCAGAGTAACTTCTTTTTTCTCCCTTTCTCATCCTGTTCCCAGATTTCTATTTATCTTTCCCCAAATAGCTTTAGCTTTGTGCAGTTATTTTTCCTTTCTTTTTGATCCTTAACCATATCCTTTTACATTCGCGCTCTCTCTCTGTGATGGCCTACTTTGACATAGTGAAATACCCTTTCATTTCCTACCCATTCTTCCCTAGTCAGTCCCCCTTTCGTTTTATCTCTGTGCAAATGCAAAAGAGAGAGACAAGGACCTAGACAAGGAAAAGGATAGACTGGGACACAGAGAGAGACAATGATATGCAGTATAAAGATAACATTGTCAAAGACAGAGAGATAGCTTCAAATACAGTGTATTTGTTACACGGTGGAGAAAAAAAGGAGGATTAAAGTGAGTAGTTGGTTGTTTTTCAGAAGAAATTACAGTATATGTTCTCTTTGAACAAAGACCACACCTGTGCATGTGAACATATAATATATGTATGACTTTATTTTTTTATTTATAGTATTTTAGCTTGTTTGTTATCTTTAGATTGAGTCACTCATTTTTAAATCTTTGCAGAAGGAGAGCTCTCATACTGAGTATTAAAATTAGCTTTTGTCTGATTGGCTAGTTTTGAATTCATGGGAGGAGTTTGGACCTGAAATGTACATTTCATTTAAAGGTTTTACATCAGGTCTGATGAATGAAGAGCAATTCACCTGACCCTGTTGAGATATGTCTGTCTGTACCACAAGATATTAGTGCTGTGGACGTTCCCTCATGACCCTGTTATGATTTTGTTTTTAGAATAAGCATTGTCTACTGGAAGCTGGAATAAGCTGCACAAAGGATTTAATCAAAGCCAAGATATATCCTATTATTATCTTTATCAGAGTCTCAGAGAAAAACATCAAGAGGTTCAGGTAACATATAAAATCTTTCAAACATTTGCTATTCTGTCTTTGTCACTGAATAACACTATAGTCCAATGACTTTATCATTGAGAGAGAGAGAGCTTCTTCTTGCTAATCTAGTACTTCAGTATGGCACTATTTCCTCTCATGACTCCTCCCTAGAAATATGACCACTGGAGGAGCTATGAGTTTCCCCAAATCCAGCACTCTATCACCACTCCTGATGGCAATGTTTGTTGCAGGAGGATGGCACTGAACTGGAATATCTGTGTGCTCCCCCATACTTAGCACTCCTGTGCCATTCCCTACAGTGATTCCTGCTGGGAAAGATTGGGTCTGGAGCAGTGATAATTTCCCTACAACGAGCACTCCTTCATTGTTCCCCATGTCAGTTTTGGTGGGAGAGAACATGGCCAAAGTAGCTGTGATGTTCTAGCTCTCCTCTGCCCTTCTTTACATCAACTCTTGCTGGGAGAGAGGGAGATTGTAGGGATTCACTTTAAACATAAACCTATTTTGCTTATTTTCGGCTTGGTCATCTGATGCAGGAAGCTGTTGCCAAAGCCAGAGACTGAGGAGGAGTTCCTACGCGTGTGTCGCCAGAAGGAGAAAGAACTGGAGGCATTACCATGCCTTTATGCCCTCTTAGAGGCAGACATGTGGAGCAGTATTGAAGATCTCATCCGAATAATTAAGGAGAAGATTGGGGAAGAGCAGCGTAAAACCATTTGGATAGACGAAGATCAGCTATAAAAATAGCAGCAAATAAAGTGGAGCTCAGTGGCAATGAAAGGACACAGTAAAGTGGAGCTGGGGCTTTCAGAATTCTCTGATGCAGTGCCGGCCGCTCCTGTTTCATCTTTGCTGGCTGGGGACTCTTGCTGCTGGCAGAATTTGTGTGTTGAATGGAATCAGAGCTGTGTGTTTAACAATGTCACAGATGCTAGGTAGCTAGGACATGGATGAGAACATGGCTACCAGCATAGCGCTGGATCCCCCACTCAGAGTCGGCAGCTGTTTAACATATGAGAAGGCCAAAGATCTCGAGAGGGAGCTTGAGGTAATTTATTATGTATAAAGATGGACCTCATTTAATCTCCTGACGTGACCAGAGTAGTGAAATCTATAGGGAGATAAAGGATGAGGGTCAGGTTGAAGGACATGGAATCTATGGAGTGCCCCACGCCCAATCCAAAGTGAAAAGCTGAGTATGTTCCATTAAAGAAGCTACAGGGTGCCCAGTAGCAACAGAAACACTGCAGCTGATACCCTCAGCAGCTACACCACCCTGTGTGTACATGCATGTGCAGTCATGTTGGAGGGAAAGAAAATAATCATTGTTCCTGGAATGAATGAAAATGACAATTTTCCCTTTATCTTTAAACCTCAGTTCTGTTTAGCAATTGTCAGGAGCCTGCCTAGTCATGGCACCCTCAACAAAGCAAACTCCCAGCACCCCAATGGCAAATCAAACCTTTCCAAATCTGCCCACACTTCACTTAGTTTATCCCTGTTACTGTTATTTTACTAGTCCCACCACTTCAATCCTTAATTTCAAAAGCATATTTTAGTACTAAAGCTGCTTGGTGCAAATGATGGGAGCTGACTCCAGTTCTCTGTGACAAAAAGATGCCAATATAATTAAAAGGTAGAGTGTATAAAACTATAACTCAACCTATCTTAATGTACGGAACAGAGACTTGGCCAGCCACAAGACAGGAAATCAGTATGCTCTCCGCCATGGAAATGAAGATGCTGAGATTGTCAAATGGTTGGATGCTCTGTGATAGGAAATGTAATGAGGTTGTAAGGGGCCTAATGTGGGTTGCTGATTGAAGACAAATTGAGGAAGATTAGGTTATGTCGATATGGAGACCTGAGAGCAATATCGGTAGGATGGCTCTTGCAATGTTTGTAGACAGAAGAGGACAAAAGAGGAGACCGAAGATTCGGTATGTAGACCAAATATCTGTAGACCTCAAAGAGACCAATCTGCATGACAGCCAGGCATACAATCATGAGTTTTGGAAGAAGGCTATAAAAGTCGCTGACTCCCAATAGGGAGGTGGCAAGAAAGAAGATGATGCATTTTAGTGCTGTTGGAGGGTGCAGGACTAACACTCCTGGAAACTGGATGTCTGCATTTACCCCAGAGACCTACATGCTTCCCCAGCACTGCCATCTGCCAACATGCCTGCTCTGAATGGGAGGGGGCATTTTTAGAGGAAGATGGAGGAAGTTCTTCCTCTAGGGGAAGTTCAGTTTTCATGACCCATTCAGTCCTTGGCCTCTGCCATGATTGCCAGAATGGAAGCCAATAAGTATCACACTTGGCTGTAGACAGCTGGGGTAAAAATTTCAAAAGCATCCAAATTACTTAGGAGTGTAGGCCCCGTTTTCAAAGGACTGCCTTCTGTTGAGTCAGTGGGGCGTAAGCTTCTTTGCCACTTATGTGCTTTCGAAAATGTTACGCCTGTATACTAGGCACTGGATTGAAACCACCAAATTAATGTTCACAGCAGCCTTCCAATAATAATGATGTCCACCATTACTGACCTGGAATAAATGAAACAGGGACCTGTGGCTGTATATCCCTTTTCCCTTGAGTCATCCAGGCCTCCCCATTCGCCTCCCTTTTTAGATGGATTCTACCCTGAAAGTTGTCATTGCTCCTGTGCTCATCCAAAGTCCCTGGTTTCAGTGCTTCAGGCCAGCATGCAGCAGCTGGTAATAAAAAGGCCACAGAGCCCAAGCAAAACATCCGGCACTGTCTCAGTTGCTAGATGAGTGACTGCATTCTCCTTGGGAGGTGTCTCTGATGTTCATGTGTGCTGGGTGCCTCTCCACGGCGATGCACTTTTTTCTGACTGGTCAGCTTGCCAGACTGGGCCTACACGTGCAGTGGTGTACTTTATTTATTTTTTCTTATGGTACCTTATAGAAATCACTGCCTATTTTCCCTCTCATTCCCTGCTACTGTGCTCATCACATCATTAATGTTTGAAAAGCTGTTCATAGCAAGTATTTATCTGAGAATAGTTAGTTGTCTGTCCCCCTCCATATGCTGGGAATCTGCCCTCTTCTGCAGTGTGGGTAGTAGAGAGATTATACCACTCCTAGTAGTTTGTAACCCCAAAGTTATTTACAGATTATAGTATACATATGCAATGACATGCAGCCATTCTGTGGCAAGGGGTAACAAATAACTGGTGTACTCAGCACATTGCATGATTCTCTAGAGGTCACCTGTCATTTACAAGAGCTGAAGGCAATATCGTTTAGGATACATGTCAGAGTGGCATTTTCCAGGTATTTGTAATGTCCTGAGATCACAAGTCTTAGTGTTGAACCATCTTTATGCAGAGACTATGGGAAGGTGGCAATAGAGACTGCGGTTGGATGAGACGATAGAACGAATTCTTTTTGTAGAAGGAGTGACTCCATGGAAGAGATGCAGTCTCCTGGCACCTTAAAGCACCTACTGTGTTTCCCAAGGCCGTTGATACTGTAAGGAATTGTGAGTGTCTGCTGGGGTGAACTAGTGGAGTCATCCCTAGCTCAACAGGCAGAGCTCCCAGTTCTACTACGCCCAATTCCTTTACACAGGTGTCTGGCAACCTGTATAGTATGTGTAATCCTTATCCATTTTTCCAGGCTGAATTATTGGAGGTGGGCTGGAAGCTTTATTCCCCATCTGATCCCCAGATGTGAACTCAAGGGGCAGAGCCGCAGCTGGTGTACATTGCCATAACTCCACTGACTTCAATGAGGCTATCTATGACAATATACACCAGCTGAGGATCTGGATCCTGATCCAAGTGCCTCCTCTTTGTGATGGGGCCAACTAACCTCTGGTATCTACAAATTTGCAGGCTTGAAATGTGAATGAGTTTTTTTCCGAATTTGAGGGTGTTCAGCATCTGTGTTTGGATTCCGCCTGCTCCAGAGATAGGTTTGAGATCCACCCTTGGAGCTGGGGCTCAGTTCCAGGTTTTTGATTCATCTAGTTCTTATTTGTGATGTATCTTTTTAAATTACCAACCCCACCTCCCACGGTCACCCAGACATTCTTTTGAGCACAGCCAATCTGTTAATCATCCTTGGGTAGCAGACAACATTTATTCAGAGTTTGTAAGGGATTAGAAGGAATAACTAAGCAAATTGCCCACCAGACAACTAATTGGAAATTGGTTTAATTTATTGTAGAATAAAGATGGGCCAAAAATCCCAGTCTGAACTCTCCTGGGTGTGGGGATTTGAAATCCAGATTAGAATCCAAGCTTTCCCAAATTTCAGGGTGTTCGCTCTTTAGCTCAAGGAGTGTCTCTTTGTTCTTCATTTATACAGCACGTAACACAATGGGGGTCCTGGTCCAATACTGGGACTTCTAGGTGCTACCACGATACAAGTAAATAGTATCAATAAGGCAGTCCATTAAAGAAACATTCAAGCTTCAATATACCACATTAAAATTGGAATCCAGGGTTTGAATCTGGAGATTTGGCTCAGGCCCATCTCTACTGAAGATGCATCTGATTTGTATAGGCCTATAGTAAGTAAGCAAAGTTTACATCAGACTCTTAAAATACAAGTTGCTGAAGGTTTGTAATTGGAGGCTGGAAAATGTCTCAACTTTCTTCAAAATCTTAAATTGAAAAGGTGAGATTTCCAACATCCAAGGTAATTGCCTTGTCACTTGATGAGCTATTTATTCTCTAAGAACACTTACAGAACCAGGAAATAAAAATCTTTTTAAAAAATGAACTGTTGGAAAATCTATTTCTTTACCCTTAAGTAATTGCAATAAGAAGAGCTGGTCGACAATTTTCCAGTGGTATGGTTTTCCACCAAAAAGTGCATTACATGAAAATCGAAACATTCCACAGAAGGAAGATAATTTTGATTAAATATCATTAAATCAAAATGAAGCCTTCTGATAATGTTAAAACATTCCATTTTGACATTTTCAGAACGGAATGTGTTGATTTTTGGTTTTGAAATGTTTATGTTTGTTTTTTTAAGTTGAAATCAAAATGAAATGTTTCAATTGACCAAAAACAAAACATTTTCAAAAATTTAATTTCACAGGAAATTTTGAAATTCTATGTTTTGCTCCAATTTAGAACAAAAACAGATCTCAAAAATAATGGCATTTTCCACACACAAAAATTCTGGTTCCCACAGAGCTCTAGTAAAACAAGCTATGTTTACTATATTTTTGGTAAAGTACCAGTAAGTCGTGGGTGGGGTATTAAAGTGTATTTATATAGCTTTAAAGTAATGTCAATAGTGGTTTACAGTCATCAGAGGTGGGGCAGTATTTATGATAATAAAGAAAAGCAAACTAAAGACAACTTTCCATTCTGCTTTGCCCAACTCTTGAATTATGCTGTATTATGTAAGTCAGCATCATACAGGTCAGCACAGTGGGGAATTGTTGCATGTAAGAATTTCATGCAAACTTTATTACACTATTTGTTTTTCTTTTGCATCAGCATGCTGGCTGGAGGCTAACCTGTCAATTGTTCTGCAGTAGCAGACAGCAGTGGTAGCACAATTTGCCAGGGAGGGAGAGCATGCACAAAGCAGACTCCTCCCTACCAAGTTTAGATGGAGGTCAGCTGCAATTATAGACATGTCTGTACATCACTTATATATTTGTGTTGGTTTATGCCGAACCATTTTCATGGCCTGAGGTTGGAGGACTATAGCAGTGACCAGGTGCTGAAATCAGAATGCTGTATTCAGATTCAGCCTGAATCAGACTGAATTCAGTGCTGTGGGATTCAGAATTTGTGTGTAAACCCAGTGCTCGCAGGAGGATTAGGACATGCCAAATGGCTACGTAAAATTGGGGCTTTTAAGCTAAAGTAATTACTCCATCTCATGATGACTCTGGGGAGGCAAGGCACAGCCAGGGGTTTAGGGCTTCTGCAACAGTGACAATCGAGCATTTTGCATCTGTGTTTAATGCTGAATGAGCTGGAGCACTGGGATTTAATCTAGCCATATTGTTAGACCTACTGATTGCATTTGTGGCTGGTTCACTACTTCCCCTTTTAAGTGTGCTAAGAGACTTGCAGCTCTGAGAAATAACATCCTTGGAACCCAAATCATCTGCAATTTCTATTCAGGGATTATTGCCCCGATGGGTCTGCTCTGTACATCTAGTCCCCCTGTAAATCAGAGGGTGAGTTACATGTGCACACACATCAGAACAGTCTTGTTACAGGGCCTGTAAGACAATGTGCAGCACTGCAATTTCTGTTTTAATGTAGCACTGTTTCTATTGTTCTATCCACTGAACAAAATTAAAATGTACAAGAAAACTGCCAGCCTCTAAATGCTTGTTTCGTCTCTTACAAGTTCTTTTGTTTTTTCCCATTGCAACTGCCTTGTCCAGTTGTCAAAGTTCTTGTGGGCCAGCCCATCTATAAATGCATCTAATCAGGGCCTGCCGTGCACTTGCATTGCCCTAGGGTCCTTCACTGTAGAGCTGTCCTGTGTGGCGGTGTGTGGCACCAAATGATTAAAATGGGGGAGGGGTAATCAACAACAATAATCCCAGATGAGAACTGGCTTTATCAGATTTATCCACACAAGGAAAGGCGGGAAGGTGGGTGGGCAAATCTACTGTGGGTCAGTGCAACAGTCTTGCAGCATGGAAGACCTGACTCCCAATGTGATTTTTGCAACAAGTGAAACAAATCAGGTTATTTTGCCCTGGCTGCTAAATGGCCATTTAGCCACATGTTAACAGTATCTGGTTGAGACGTCTCAGTCTGGAGTAGTAGTTTTTCGATCGGCAGAGCTCTGTAGCTCCCACACAATACCTGATGGAACCAGTGTGGCCATTCTGACTGTCCCTTTCCTGAGCAGATCATCTAATTCAGCCACTGCAATGCTGCTGCTCATAGAATCTTGCAAGGCACACAGAGTTTCCTTATGCTTCTGGAGATAGCGCTCAGTCTCTCTGCAGAGATACCATTAGCCTTCAAGGATCATCCTTGACCCTTCCACGTGATACTTTCCTCTGCTCTCAGAGACTTCCCCTGAGTCTTTCTAGGGAAATCTCTTCTGGCCCCAGGCCCCCACCCCTGAGTCTCCAAGATGAACAATAACACTTAGCTCTTAGGATTTCCATCTGTAAAAGAAGGTATTGCTATCTGCATCATACAGATGGGGAAAACAGAGGTACAGAGTTGTGAAGGGACTTGCCCGAGGTTAAACAACAGGTCAGTGGCAGTGCCAAGAATAGAGCCCAGGTCTCTTGACTGCTAGACTCGTGCCCTAGCCACAGGACAATGCCGAGTCACATAGATATATAGAGTGATACATTGAAATAGGCTCAAGGCTCTGAATGAACACACAGGCCAATTCTGATATGCCTGTCTAGCATTTGAGTGGCAGCTGCCCTATCAGGTGAGGTTTCTAGTTTGACTTGAAAACCTTACCAGTAAGCCAAGTTTAGAACAACAGGAAGCTCCTGCATGAGTCCTGTTTCACACACTCCCCCTTCCTCCCCCGCCGTCTCTTTCTGCTCCTCCGCTGCAGCAACCCTCTGATGTTCAGATCACAAGCAGATTCTCGGGGGTTAAATGCGCCATTAGTCACTGGGGAAAAAAAGACCCTTTAAAAACAGATGGTGGGTGATAGAAAAACTGTTCTGAGTGTAAATATCTATACCAGCCCAGCTGCTTCATCAGATATTAGTATCAAAAGCCGTTTGTCAATTTAGCAACAAACAGCAGTATTGATTTTATTCCAAACTATAGACCTCATGAGAGATGGAGAGGTGGTGCTTTCATATAGAAAACCCTAGGCTGCAGATCAGGCCTGGGGGGGGGGAATAACAAGCCAGGACAAGCCAGCTAGCAAAGTAACTGCAGCACCAGAATCAGCTAGTATGTAAATAGCAGACAGCAGGTTGGAGGTTATCAGGAAGGATGTGCGGGCTAGTTCAGCCTACGCAGTTCATCACGGAGCAAGGCCCCAGACTAAAGGGCTAAAAGAGTTAGTTTCCCCTTTTCTGCACCAGAACCTGTCAGCTTTGGTCAGGGGTGTCCTGCATCACATGAAGTTGCTATTTCAATCTGCACAGTGGTAAGCAGCTTCAGGAGAAGGTGGAGAAAAGGGAAAACACAGAACAAGAGAGTGGAAGAATTCAGACCGCAATCTAGGAGAAGGATGGCGTCTGTCTTGCACTGTCTCCCGTTCGCTTCTCTTGTCATTAACTGCAGGGCTGACAAGTAGACTCTGGAAGCATTTCGTGATGGGAAGGGGTAGGTACCTCTGATCCACTGGAGAATGTCCCTTCCTCTCTGAGCTAAAGTCACCATAACTATTCCTCTTATAAGTACCTCACTAAAGCACGGTGCTCCCTGCGCTCTCAGGAGAGAAGTGCTCTACAAGCCGGTTCATTTTGCCAACAAAGGGGTCCGGAGAAACCAAAGGGAATCACCAGCACAGCCTGCAGTAATTTCGTTTATTATGGCTCTATCAAAACAGTGAGGAAATGCCCATGAAAGCACACTTAAGTCCCATCAGAGCCCATGTAGAGCCAGAACTCACAGGGCTCCCATCCTGGTGTGGCATTCAGAAAGGGCCAACACATGCAGGGAGCCAGTTCCTGGTGTGACGCTCAAAGAGGGCCAGAATGTACAAGGGCTAAGTCCCAGCACAGTGCTCAGAGAAGGCCAGAACATACACGGACCGAGTCCTAGCATTGTGCTCGGAGAAGACCAGAATGTGCAGGAAGGAAGAAAATTAAGCCAAGCTGTAAAAAGTAAAGTATAATTCACAATTAAGCAAAACAAGGTGAAAGAGAGAGGAGAAAAGAGCCCAATTAATTCCTGGTGTAAGTGGATATAACTCGATTGATTTGCACCTCATTCTAGCTGGTCTTAAATATGGTCCAGAAGGAATTAAGCTGCGTCCCTTCTCTGACCTAGCCTGAGTTCTTCACACCAATGTAAATTTATGATTAAATACAGTAGTAAGGGCCAGATTCTGACTCCTGTACTCATGTCCCTCCACGGGTCTGCTAGTGGGGCACAGTTCTATTTAGGGGGAGTAAGGGGATCAGAATGTGCCTCTAAATATTCAGGTAGAACACATAACTGAAAACCAAGTGGCTCCCATAGGCATTGCTCCCGGTGAGCTCTGCCCTGGAATGCGCCGGCCCCTCCTGTGCTAATGGTCTTTTTCTCTCTAGAAGCCTGGAATAAATGAGCCTTTTTCTAAAGACAACCTCATGCTGGTTAGTCTGAACTCTGCCATTGTAGCACTTGCTGCTTCTCTACACCCTGGTGGTGAGCTGCTCCCCTCATTACCAGATTGCTGTTCATTAATCAAAGCACTAACAGTGAGACAGAGAAGGCTGGAATACAGCGTGGACGGTGCTTCGTTTGTACTGATTGATTTTCCCGTCATAGTTTATTACTATTATTTACTTTGTGTGCCTCAAAAGAGATTGAACTGTAATGTGTGGTGGGTACCTATTGTGATTCTCTTTTTAGCACCTGCTATTCCTACTATGGCCATAAGAACAACTAGTTCTCCAAGGGCTAGGGGTCAGTATCTTCTCTACTAAGGGACAGAAAGAGTAGTGAAGTTGTTATAGAAATGGAGTCCTTCTGAGATATATGGAAGTCCAGATTTTCAGAGCTGCTATCCACAAATCCTGCTGGAATCAGTGAGCTCCATGGGTGCCCTGAAAACCGGAGCCCAAGATGTTATGTCTGACAGATCCTCTATACTGGCCAGGGTTGCAGCAGGTGGGGGGATAAGCTGATAAACGGATAGGACTTGCATGGTTACATTTGGCTCAGGGCAAGGATGGCCTGGCAGCTTCATGGTGAGGCTTCTGTCTTGCAGTGGAAAGAATGGATACAGTGCTGGTGATGAAATACACTCGGTCTTCTTCCTCCCTGGATCTCCATTAATCTCCCAAATCACCATTCCTGGCAATTTGACTTTAATCTCCAAACAGACTGGAGCAAATTTTGCAGATTTCCTCCTTGTTGCCTAGACTATCAGAGCAGGGCGGATCTAAAAGATTGGAGCTGGTGGTGGTGTGAAGTGGCCAGTGAAATGTTCTCATGGAAGTTAACATTTACATCAATAAAGGGAGGATTGAGGCTGCAACAGCACTTACAGATCGCCCTCAATAGACATCTGAGCCCCATAAATAAAGTAGAGGTGAACCTAGAGTCCCCAGGTACTAGGGGTGAAATCCAGGTCATACTGAAGTCAATGGCAAAACTCCCATTGGTTTTATTGGAGACCAAGATTTCACACTAGCGATTTTCAATCATCTGAGCCTGTGGTTGCACTTATTCTGCAATTGCCTTATTCAAGGAATACAACAGGAAGCCCAGGGTTGGTTGCAGTCATGGGTGTGAATGGCAGTTGTGGAGGGAAGTTATGAAAACAGATGAGAGAGAGTTGTTTTTCTACTTGTATTTTATAATTAGCCCAAGACAGGAGTGAGGGGGCAGCTGTCAGGTGACAAAGGCCCTTAGCACCGTTTCATTAATAAAGTTCATAAAAGAAACCACAACTATTCAGCTGCGTTGAAAGTTTCCATGGGTGGTTCTTCACTGTTACTGGAAATGTGAGTCTCCTTCAGACAGGAATTTCTGTCTTATCATGTGCTTTATCTTGTTCAGATGCTGTTTTGTACTGATTGGGGAGGGGGAAGGAGTGTGTCACCACTACCTTCTGACAGCGTGTGGCAGAATTGATCAGAGAGAACCATTCTTCCGCTACTTGCTCAGATAGCTCCTTTAGCCCCACTGGCCGAAGCCTTTGTTTTCTGAAGTTGGAGATGCCTCTCAGTACCACATGCATATAGTGCTCTGCTGTCCCATAGCATCTGAATGGGGTGACTGAGTTTTTATGATGGTCCCTTCACCTCCTGTGGCTGAGGTCCTTGGGCTACACCAAATAATTGTTTTCTTACCGGGTTTCTGGAGCAGCGGGAGGGGTAGTTGAGTGATTGCACAATGGGCCACCAGGCCACAGTCAGTGGAAACTAAGATGACCCCATCAATCAAGCCAATATTTGCTCACACGTGAAGTTTCACACCCAGGGTTAGGAAACAAGCGTTTGAGGAGTTGGTATCGTAAATGTGTTTTTACAAGCACAGCCTTGTGAGTGATGGGAGGAGGTGAGGTACCTAGACATTAGTGATGGATTTAACCAGGACCAAGTACAGAAGTCTGGATAAGATTCAGTTGAGCTGTATTGGTGAAAGCATTAAATATCTTTGTAAATCTGGCACTAGTTCATTCATATTTTTTTATTATTGTTATTAGGGCCCAGGATGTACTGCAGCTGGCTTGGATCAGAATCAGATGCAAAGGTTTTCAAGATTTTTCCTCTCCTTTCTTTCTTTGGTGCATTTATGCCAACAAAAGATGTTACTGACTTTTTAAAAGAATTCTATCTTCCTCTAGTGGTGAAAGGGGTTAACTTCAGTTTCCAGAAGCAATGGGCATGCAGACGTGTGCGCACAGGAGTGCATATGTATGTGAATTAATGATGTGACCAATCTAAGGGGTCAAAGCCCCAGTGTTTACTTTTATAATGCTAGGTTTCAGAGTAACAGCTGTGTTAGTCTGTATTCGCAAAAAGAAAAGGAGTACTTGTGGCACCTTAGAGACTAACCAATTTATTTGAGCATAAGCTTTCGTGAGCTACAGCTCCCTTCATCACTTTGGATAAGCTATTACCAGCAGGAGAGTGGGGTGGGAGGAGGTATTTTTTCATGCTGTGTGTGTATATAAGATCTTCTAAACTTTCCACGGTATGCATCCGATGAAGTGAGCTGTAGCTCACGAAAGCTTATGCTCAAATAAATTGGTTAGTCTCTAAGGTGCCACAAGTACTCCTTTTCTTTTTATAATGCTCTGTCTCATAGAAACCCCCCTTATCTTTGATTTCCAACTGTTGTATATTAAATCCCATTTTAATGCCCCCGTTGCAATAACAGCCTTTTAAAATGCCCCGAATGACAATGAATTATCATTTTAGTTGTAGGACGGGATTTTTCTCCCTCCTAACTCCTGCGATGTAGGATAAAATTCTGGGTCATGCCAAGAGGGGTTAGGGTAATAGACCACTTCATACGTTTTGCAGAAAAAATCTCTTTGGGTTAAGCTGTTTTCAGTTCAGACAAGACATGTTTCAGCCCTGATCACCTTGTAACTCAGCCATATCATACAAGTGCACTGGAGTGAGGCAATATTGATTTACTTTGTGTAAAAATATACGTAAAGCCAAGAGGCCAGGCACTTTTCACTGCCTCTTCTGAACTCTGTCTGATTCCTGTGCCCCCCGCTGCCAGCTCCAAGTCTCATCCCCTCTGCTGTGTGTCCCATATCACTCTAATCATCCCTGAGCTGCAGGCCTCCGGCTGCGAGCCCCAAGTCTGACAGCCTTTGCTGTAAACACCACTGTAACTTCCTCTTAATTATCCATCATGTGTTCCTGGCTATAAACAAACGCTTTACTGCTCCCTAGATCTTCTCATCTCCATGTCTCCGGTATGAACTCCGCAGCTCCCTGTCCCTGGTAACCACGGGCCTGACTGTGAGCCCAGCTTTATTCCCTAGTGTGGTATTACAAAGAATATCGAACTAATGGGGGGGATGTTCCAAGACTGGGAATGCCACAGAACCGTACCTCACCCTGTTTCAACTGATATTTAGCATTGTTTGGGGTTTTTTTGTTTTGTTTTTTTTCTGCTGCCAGTAATAATCCATTTAATGCCAAAACTGGATCCTCATAAAACAAGCTGAACATGATGATCCGATGAGAATGTCAGTACTATCTATTCATGACATCCTGGTGATTGGATTCTGGAATGATGGACTATGATCGTTTTGGACACTTTTGAGCCCCTCTCCTTCTTCTGAGCACCATCATATTGCTCCAGACATTTTCATAGTGATAGAGGCAGTGTTTAGTTGCAGCTTTTATGCATGATATGTACCTCGCGTGTCCCCAAAGGGTCTTATGTCCCTTTTGCAACAGCTCAGAAAATCTCAGTGTGGCAGATTACACTGAAAATATTATAAACGGGCTGTGGTGAGTCAAAGGGAAGTACCTCCATCTTGTAACTTGTGTCATCTGCCTTGTCTCTGTCATCTGACCCTTACATGGAATGATTTCCTTGGATCCACACTGCATTGCAGCCATTTGCTAAAACATTCCAGATTTATCAAAGACGCTGTCATCTTGCTCCCTCCTGTTGGAGGCACTTTGATTTGGGTTATTCTGGATTCCTTGTTCTATCCGGTCCTGCCACCCACACCCAACTCCCCCCTGTGTCACCTGTTCCTCTTCCAGCCTAGGTTATAAATGATATCCGTTTCATTAAATTCATTCCCTGTGTAAGTGGGGGAATAGTCCCGCTATTGTGGGGAACCTTCCTGGCTTCTGTACTACCCCGTGAAGTGGGCTAGCGAAAGGATCTGAGTCCTCGCTCCCACTTCCTTTACCCAGTGGTCTCCCTGCCCTTGAGGACTTCCCTTCCACTCTCCTGTCTGGCAGAGTCCTTGTAACCCCAACAAGGCTGGACCCAGGATTCCTGGGGGGCTCGACCCCCAACCCTGTTGCGGTCATCTAGGACAGGGGCTCGGGTGTCCCCACTTTGGGGTACTCTCTCTGCACTGGGCACTGTTTTGACCCACTGACCATTACATACAAGTTAAAGCAAATGCAAGTTATTTAATCAACAATTAATTTTAAAAAGAATAAGGAAAAATGGGAAAGGTTAAAGGAAACACATCACCCCGCTCTGTGGCAGGGAACATCACAAACAGTGTCTCTGGAATGTCAGGGCAGTTCAGTCTGTTCCTTGTAAGTCCCAGGCCTTCTTCTCAGGTCCTGGCTTTGCTGCAGGGATGCTGTGGGTTGGACACTTGCTCCGGTGGTGGCCACACGCTCTCAGGCTCTAAGTGGTAGGACCCTTCTTCCCAGTGTCGCCCCCGCCCTGTCGGGGTTATGATCCAAGCCTGGCCTGCAGAGCCCCTTGGCTGAGGCATCTCTCTGTGCTGGGCCTGCTGCCCAGGGTCCCACTCGGTCTCCTGAGCTGTCACCGCACCCAGCTCCGGACTGCTCCAGCCCCAGCTCCATCACTCTATCTCAGCACGGCTGCTGCTGCTGCTCTGCCTCCAGCTCCCTGGGCTGCTTCTCTGGCCCCTCTGGCTCTGGTTGCTGCAGCTCTGCTCCCAGGGCCAGTCTGCTCTCTCTGGGCTGTGCCTCTGGCGTTGGGGCTGCAGCTCTGCTCCCAGGACAGGGTCTGCTCTCTCTGGGCTGCTTTTCTGGTTCCTCTGGATCTGGCACAGCTCTGCTCCCCAGCTCAGCTTGAGCCCCTGCTTTCTCCTTAGCTCAGCCCCACTCTGTCTGATCCAGGCAAATCCAGCTCTCACGGGGGATGGGACCTCCCTGGCCTCCTGACTCCCTGATTAGCCTGCCCGCCCTGTCATTCAGGCTGACCTGGAGCATTGGCCTCTCCCCATTGTTCCTGGGGACTATCAGTCTCAGGGTCTGGATTCCCCATCGACCCTTTCCCCTTTTTAGTACTGGGAGCTTGCAACTAAAACACCTCCACTGAATGTTAGTAAGCGGGCAACAGTCCCCTTACACCTGGCTAGCCTCACTAATAGTCCTGCTCAGGGGGATCCCAGCTGCCTTCCAGAGCTGTAATTCAATTGGACTCACCAGCTCTTGTTCTCAAACCGCTGAGCTGCACTTTCCTCACAAAATTATGGCAGTAGCAACATGGGTGCTGGAACTAGGGGTCCTGGGAGGGCTAACCCACCCCCAGGCTTGAAGTTGCTTCCATCATATACAGGGTTTACAGTTTGGTTCAATGGCTCTCAGCACCCCCACTATACAAATTGTTCCAGCATCCCTGAGCAGCAATGTCCAGAGACTGAGTTAGAGCTGGAGGTTTGAGCAGGGACTGCATTATTCTGCATCTAATCCCTGCATTCTGACAGCAGTGGTGGGGTGGGGAGGCTGTTTAACAGGAACAGTGCATTGTTCTGCTTCACGGTCAGAGGCTGAAATGCCTTTGGAATCAAGGAGTTGTCAGCACAATGCTGCAAGCAAAGTAACTTGGAACATAAATAAGAGCTCTGAATACAGAGTCATGAGCTAGTTGCTGCAAGGCAGCACTCTCACTTCCCTCTTCCCTCATTCCGCCCGCAGTTGTGCTCTTGCTCTGCTGCTGGACAGCTGTGCTCCTGTAATAATGGATGGGGTGGAAAACCTAGACCTGTTCTCTCATGCTCATGTGCACTGGCAGGTGACACAGTGCTATACAGAGACACAGCAGTGACCAGTTATCCTACACACACACTGCCCAGGACCTAGTAGTCACCACCTTCTGCTCCCAAAACACAGGCTTTTATCACTTGAGGTAAAACAGTGGTTCTCAACCAGGGATATGTGTACCCTTGAGGGTATGCAGAGGTCTTCCCGGGGGTACATCAGCTCGTCTAGATATTACCTAGTTTTACAACAGGCTACATAAAAAGCACTAATGAAGTCAGCATAAACTGAAATTTCATAGAGACAATGACTTGTTTATAGTGCTCTGTATACTATACACTGAAATGAAAGTACAATATTGATATTCCAATAGATTTATTTTATAATTATATGGTAAAAATGAGAAAGTCAGCAATTTTTCAGTAATAGCGTGGCTGTGACACTTTTGTATTTTTATGGCTGATTTTGTAAGCAAGTAGTTTTTAAGTTAGATGAAACTTGGGGGTACACAAGACAAATCAGACTCTTGAAAGGGGTACAGCAGTCTCGAAAGGTTGAGAGCCACTGAGGTAAAAGATAACCTCCATCAATAAGCTGTCACTAGCATTAGGGTCTATAGTCTCCTTGTGGGCCAGACACTAGAGGGTGGTAACCATAGACACTTGGCTAGTCAGGTGAGATTTCATCCAGAAGAATATTTGCCCATGCATTGTGCTCCCGTACCACTGGGCAGATATATATAAAAACGCAGGGCCATATGTTCAGCATAAGTCCAGTGGCAGCTCATCAATTAGTTTTCATTCTTGAGTGATTCAGGGGAGGTGCTTCACCACCATACTCCGACCTGCAGCTGCCCCTCTAACACTGCCACTAAGTGGTGCACACCAAGTTATCAATTCTCTTGGTTTGTTTGTTTGTTTGTTTGTAGCAAAACGAGCCACATTCTGCCCTGTGGGTAAAACCCAGAGGTCAGCTTCTGTGCAATCTAGCCATTGAAGTCAGAGCCTTGCGCTCAGCACCTGTCAGGATTTAGCTGAGTGAGTTTATCCCCAAGTTTAAATTGAATCTTTATTTGCAGCTTTTTATTTTTAAAAGCTTGTTCGTTGACAACACAACCCGGTTTGTCTGTACAACCCGGCCATTTTCCACCAGATTTGCTGCTGGTGAGAGCGAGAGCTGGACAGGACATAAAAAGCTTAGGCTTCTATGTGGCAATGCAGAGCAATACCACTTTGCTGAAGTGGAATGGTCCACAGCTTACTTTCTTCCTGGGGGAGGTTGGAGTGGCTACTAGGCTTCTGTTCTTAACTCAGCTGGCTAGATCACACAGCACCTGGTTTGTGAATCCACTGGGGCTGCAGACCCCTGCTGTAGAATAAGTAGCTTGAGGCTGCTTGCCAGATTTTCAGTCTCTGTTCCCCAGGTGCTCTTCAAACTGCTTTCTGTTTATTCCAGTTTACTTTCTCACTCATTTCTTTTCCTTTGTGAATTGAAATATGTTTTTCCATTATTAACTAACTCCCTGCCACCCTGCTTGCAGTAAAGCCTGATTTATTTATCCCTTTCTGCATTAAAGGGATGGGATACTTAATCTCTTCTGTGTGGACTCAGACATATCATCTCAGTGAAACGCTGATCACTCCTCTGGTTAGCTTTCTGCCAGCTCTCCTCCGCCTTCCTGCTGGCCAGGTTCTGCAGCATTTACTACCTTTTCTTTAAATTACACAGTCCCCTCCTCCTCCTCATCAGAGACCAGTAAATCCCAAATTAGCTAGTAATCTGTTGTCTGGGTGCATGCGATTGTCTGTGACCTCCAAACTGTTCACCAGCTAAGCAACATTATGCCAGGTCAGTACTTGGAGGAATATCTAAGTATTGCACTTTTGTTCTGGAAATTTACTTTTCTGTTAATAAGCGTCCCCTTTCCACAGGAATCTCTGCAGAAGACTAGAGAAGGCTGGTAATCACCTCATCCAGGGGACAATGAATAAACATTTCACAGGACCAACTAGACTCTCAAGCACTGTGGGCTAGCATTTTAAATCTATGTTAGATGCACATCTATAAAGTGAAAAATGAGGGTTACCCCTATGCATGGACACATGCATACAGTCTGGCAGTGGCACGTTCTTTCAAGTGGCAAACACTTACTGTAAGTACTGCTGTTTTGAAACCCTGAAAATATTGTGTAGAAGTGGAAAGAGAAGGTTGTCCACCTGCAATGTTCAGTGCAAAATTACGTGGGTAGATTCCACACCATAAATTAGAGGAGGGGAGCCAGGAGTTCCTTGTAAAAGAGCTCAGATTCTCCTCAGAGATGGACTCGCTCCGTGGCAACTCAAATACCACCAAACTTCATGTTCCAGTTGTTCTGTCTGTTCTCTGAAACGAACCCAGGCAGAGTGAGCAGAATACTGATCTCCACACCAAGGCTGGACCTCCAACATACCAGCCCATCAATGACCCCATGCAAACACTAGGGACAGTGTTTCATTCTTCTTAAAGTGCAGGTGTTAAGAAGTAGGTGACAAGCAAGTGGGTGGCCCTGCATTTGTGAGTGTCACCTCCAAGATTCAGGTCACTGGACAGCTCTGCAATAGATTAATAAAATTGACATCATTGTAACCTTTTTACAGCTAGCACCTGGCTTCTTTTTTTTAAGTAACTAACAGAGCCCTTGTTTGAATCTGAGAGAATAACCAAAGAGAACATCTGTTGTCCCCTTTATATTTGAGCTTCACTAGCAGGTCATGCACATATTAAGCCTTGCTAATTTCCTACTGGTTTGGGAAGCTCTATATTACCCATAGAGATATTTGGCTCAGCATCACGAAATAAGTCATTTTAAAAAACACTGCAGAAAAAACCAGGCATAGTTTAGAAGTGATTGTGATGAGTTCCGTTCTCAGGAAGCTCCATTTTCCCTGGCTTGCGTTTGTCATTTTTGGCAAGTTGTTTTTCTCCCCGTTTCTCATGTTATTACTGAGTGGTTGGTTTTATAATATAGACGTCCCACGGACAAGTGTGAACCAACAGGACTACTTAGGGCTGCACCTCCCATGCTCAGAAGCCACAAGCCCACCACTATGTGTGCTTTCCCAGGACATATGCCCATTCTCAGATTCCAGTCCCTGTGTGCTTTCAAGACCCATCCTCCCAGGCAGAACATAAGAGCCAGCCTCTGTGTTTTCTTGGGACATAACCAAACATTCAGAGAGGCCCATTGCTTGGACCCCAAAGGCCCATGTACTCTGATGACAACACATCATCCCAGCACAACTTGGTGGTTCAGTCCCTGTACTTTCAAGACCTAGTCCTGCACTCAGAACCACAAGTCACAGTCCCTGTATGCTCTCAAGATATCCCTATACTCAGAACCTAGGCCTTGTGAGCACTTGAGGCCTACCCTTATACTCATCAGGACACTTGGTAGGGTACACAATATGTACCATGTTGCAGAAATTCTATGGGGAAGCCACAAATTAGATTTAAAAATATCAGCTTCTTTCAACTACTAATAATTTGGAGACTAATAGGAGGTTTAGTGTTTTGAAAGTTAATTGAGTGACAGTGGCTGGCGCTGCGTGGAAAGAACAGGCTGCTGCCAACTAGTCTGCGAATGAAGATTAATTGGGTAAAAAGTCACAATTTACATATTTCTTTTATTCCAATTTCATCCCCTAGGGGACAAAAAATGAGTGCTACAAAGAACACGCACAAAAAATCCCTCTGCCACAAATTTTATAAAAGAAACAGACTTGCTTTGTCCCTCCAGGCCTGTCTCAAGCTCCCGCGCTGTTTAGTGGTGGGTGCACTATCCGCAGCATAACGCATGCTGGAAATAAATTACACAGAGCAAGAACTGACTCTGTGTTTGTGAATTTAACAAAAGAAAGGGGAAAGAAGGAATAACTAAACAGAGAAATGTATTGAAATCACACAGAGTTGGAATACGCTATTGGGCCATCTGGCCATCCAGTCCACTGTGACCAATGCAGGATTGTTGCTTGTTCTCTTGTGCTTTGTCCAGTCCTGTTTCAAATGTCTCTTCCCCTGCCCTCAATAGCTCAATGAAGCCCTTAATTATGAACCTGGAGCCCACTACATCTTGGGAAACTTCAGATCCCAAATTACCGCCAATTGTGTAGGATAGGGGTTTGACTATTCCCAGGCTCCACTGTGGGGGAAAGTAAAGTGAAATGGAAAAAAGGCAGAAGCTGGGAGCCAAATTCATAATTAAGAGTCATATCCTGGGGATGCTGAATAACATCAATTTACATTGAGTTCTTTGGGGATTACAGGTACTAGCGCTTTGAAGGATAGGGCCCTGAAAGAAAAAAGCTAGTTGTATTAGGGATGATCAGACATGTGGAGATTATCCAGTCAAGATTCCAATACCAGAAGGCTGAATTACCATACCAGATTCCAATACCAGAAGCCTCTGGTCCCATTGCTGAGATCTCTAGCATCCTCTCCATTTGAACAATTTTTTTCTGATTCCTCCGCATAAATTTCATTGTTTAATTTGTGTCTGACCATTTTCTTTTTATTCAGCTATCAAGAATACACAGAGAGAAGGCTGTCAAGAGATTCACATAAAACCACAGGCACCACAGCGACTGGAACAGGATTTAACATTACAAATCTACCAGATTAGTTAAGTGTTTGAAGTGTACCTGGAAACTGAACACCTCCTCATCTGGGCAGTGATAATACAATCACCTTGATGTAAGAGAAGCAAAGGGAGCTCAGATCATAAAACTCCTTCAAATCTCAGCTTTGCCATCTAAAAGCATAGTAAACAATTCTATGGCGTCTTTAAGTAAACTAAGAGAAACCAGGACTGCTTTTGCCCTGAAGTAATAGTAGCCTGGTAATCTGACTCAGTTTGATTGCCTAACCCACTGGTCAGAAAGGACAACTCAGGTGATTTATCAACAGGGATTCCATTGCTACATATTCTGTCATTTCCTCCTCTCAAGTTTCCCAGTTCTATAACCCCACATGGCTCAGAAGTTTAAGACACTGGCTGTCACTTGGTTTGTTGATCCATTTCAACATGTCTTCCATAGCAGCTCTGAGTGGCATCTTTGGTAATGCCAGTACCCAGCAGGTGCAACTGTGATTGCAATGTCATGTTCTTGCTAATCAGTGTCCCCAGCATGGGTAAGTGTCCAGTGTGTGATGAAAGTAACACTTACTAATTTTGATTCTGTTCACAGGAAGCTCTTAACTGAAATGATAGTGACACCTCATTCTCCTGACCGGACACAATAGGATGATGTTGCCTCCAGATAATTCTGTAACACTAGAGGACAGAATGGGTGTGGAGGGGCTGTGCTATCCATGGAGTCCCCTATGAGGAATTCTGGCTTAGCCAGAAGTGGTAGCTTTGCCTTCTTTCAAGAATTGCAGCACTTGCCCCACTCCGTGTCCGGCCCACTTGGTAGATGCTTTGGAGGTAGGCAGGACCATGGCACCACCCTTCCTCATTTCAGTTACCTTGTGCCTGTGCTCTCTTCTGTGACTTTGTCCTCTTCTGGGCCTTCTAGGTGCAGTGGGTCAACTTGGAAGAGTAAAACAGGGATGTTGGGGTTTCAAGCTTACTACTTTCTTCCTCATTCAGCTGAGCTCCCAACTGCTTCACAACCTCCAATCCACAGCATTCCCCCCGTAGTGGGTCAGCTGCCTCCTAGCACCCACTCATGACCAAAGGTCACTCTGTAGGACCCTGCCTCTGCTTCAATAAATCAACAGCACAGTTCAAAAGGTAATTAGAACACTCCCTTTATGGGATCCAGTTTATTTAGTCTTTACTCACATTGGCCCTCCAAGCCGAATTCCCAGTTCAATATCCGCCCCCCGCCTCCTTCTCTTCTTCTGGTAGGGATCTCCCAGCCCTCCTTCCAAGCACAGTCTTAATTCACCAGTGCTCAGATTTTACGTGGATGGACCTCAGCCTTCAGGCTCTGGTAGCAGGGTGTTCTTCCTGTTTTAGCAGCCTACTCCCAGTCCTCTTGGGTGGGGCAACTTCCCCTCGTTTCAGGATCTTCACTGCAAGAGTCTTTCCATCCTCTCTACTGTCTATGCACAGCTTCCTGCTGCCTTTATAGGCAGAAGGTTTAAAACAAACGCAAGGAAGTACTTCTTCACACAGCGCACAGTCAACCTGTGGAACTCATTGCCAGGAGATGTTGTGAAGGCCAAAACTATAATTGGATTGAAAAAGGAACTAGATAAGTTCATGGAGGATAGGTCCTTCAGTGGTTATTCATCAAGATGGTCAGGGATGCAACCCCATGCTCTGGGAGTCCCTCAGGCTCTGACTGCCAGATGGTGGGATTGGATGACAGGGGATGGATCACTGGATGATTGCCCTGTTCTGTTCATTCCCTTTGAAGCCTCTGGCATTGATCACTGTCATAAGACAGGATACTGAACTAGATGGACAATTGGTCTGACCCAGTATGGCCGTTCTTATGTTCTTTTATAGGTGAATCACCTCTCCTCCATCAGGCCCCATCCATGCACAGTACAGGTGGACTGGAGCAGTTCCTTTGGTATTCAGGGTTGGCTGGCACCAAGCCTCCAGCCCTAAAGGGGCAAGCCACCCTGTGACATCACCCAACAGCTCCCCGAGAACCATCTTTTCATTCAAAACTCAACTGCTGCACAGCCAGTGAGGGAAATGGAGAGACTGTTACTACACCTTGCCCCTATTTCTCTTCTCCCACACTCATCTTTCACTCTACTTTTTCCTCTTCATTATGCTGCCAGCAACTGAGAGACAGGCAGGTAAGAAATATGCTCAACTTCTCAGCTAGCTCTTCACCTCAGAAGGAGGAGGAAAAAGACACAAAGAACAATAATAGTGGAACTAATAGAGAAGGAACAAGGGGGTATGGAATAGAGATAAAGAAAGGATGAAACTGGGAGGTGGAGGAAGACAGAGGGAGTGAGAGAATGAAATTGATAGACAAGACCCAGTATTATGGTCACTAGATTGTATTTAATTTACTCATGCACTGGTTGTGGTTTTGATGTCTCCTAAATGGAAGGATGGGGGAGAGGAATGGTTGGGAGTCATGGGGTGGGGAGATAGGCAGGGGTCAAGGAAATGTGGAGTGTGGTGTATTTGAGGAGTAGTGGCAGACTGAGCACAGTATGTTGCTTACAAGCTGTTTTCTTTGGGTGCTCACACACTTAATGGTGCTGCACACACACACAAAATTAGCAACGACATCAATAGGTGGCTACACGAGCACTGCCCAGCCATAGTGAGGTTCTTTCCCACCCTCTCAGCATGACGACAGAAGAGGTATTGTAGCAGCTTTGCAATGGTGATCCAACTTCATTCTGCACTGCAGTGAGAATAGCTTAGCGATGATTGGACGAACAGCTGCAGCGCTGAGGGGGGATGGACCTTTTCCTTCTGCTGGATGGAAGAATGAATGGACAAGCCACTTCAACCCACAAGTGAGTATTGTTAATGTGGATCCAGTAATGGGAGCTGAGGATCTCTAGCTGCTGGTTTGTTTGCTGAGCAATTCATCTGGGACTATAGTCTCCAGGGAAATTAAGCTTGGTACTTGTCTGAACTCTCTAAATCCCTTGAATCCCTGAAGCAGCCTGGAGTGCAGAGAGGAAGTGGTGTCAGCATTATACTAAAGGAGAGTGCTGGAGCTAATGAGAAAGTACCAGGCTGCTCACTTTATAGGCACTTTGGGCCTGATTTTCACAAGTGCTGGGCACCTGCACATCTCACTGATGTCAGCTGGAGTGACACCTGTGTTCTCAGCTGCTCTGAACGGCCATAGGATTTTCCCCCCATCTTATTCTTTTGACTCGTTTCTTTGTGGGACATTGGTGACATCTGGTGACTGAATTGGTGAATTACATGTAATATATTAGAGTCATCCAGCCCATGGAGATAGGTCCAATGCAGCATCTCAACCCCTATAAAGAGGAAAGGTCCTGGAAGACAAAACCCCCATTAGGTCCTGCAATAGTGAGTAGAGGACAGTTTGTGACAAACTGCTATGCTCTGCTGCTCCAGATTCTTGCAGTACCTAAGTCACTGCACTTACTAAGACTAAAAGGGTTTGTTTTGGAGTGCTCACAACAGCATCATGTGTGGTTAATGTTCAGTCTGTACACTTCCAGAAAGGATGAGCTTGTTTTTAATTGTTCCCTGTACGTCTGTGCATTCAATAATTGAGAGGGGGACGAGAGGGGGGAGAAGCAACAAGATAGGGAGACATCTCTCTCTATCTTATTGAGGGTGTGTGGCTATTTATTGTTTGAGTTTGCAGCCAGAGGGTATTGGATCCCTGGCTGTTGTCAGGGAATCACAAACAGCAGGTCCAGGAGTGCTTTTTTCCACCAGTGCTTGTCCAGGAGACTGTGGCAGTTTTGTTCAGATGTAGCTCTTGCTCCTATAATCCATGCCTTTGTCACCTCAGCGCTGGATTACTGCAGTGTGCTGTACATAGAGCTACCCCTGAAGTCAATCTGGAAACTTAAACTGGAGTCTGCTTGTTGGTGGGAGAATAGGACACCAGTGCTCCATGAGCTCCATTTGCTGATTACTGCTCTCCACGGGAATTTAAATTGTTTGTCTTGACCTGTAAAACTCAACTCCAAACAGGTTGGGACCCGCCTACTTGGAAGACAGCTTCTCTCTTTGTTTTATGCTGCCACAGTTGCTATTGGAGGAAATGTTTGAGCTGGAACCCCTTGATTTGAAAGAGTTGGTACCAGGGGCAGAGCATTCTTCAGAGAGGCTCTCTCTTTTGGAATCTACCCCTCCGTTGGTCCAAAATAATGTGCTGATCATCATGGCACTTCTATTTCTCTGCTCTCATTTTGGGTGGAGGAGGATACTTGATAGAGGCTGATGGTTCTGAAAGAGGGGAGATTTGGGGGGACTGAGTTTTGTTTTGTTAGAGTTTACTAGGGTCTTAACTGCTGGTTACAATTTGTTTTGTTTTAACTTGTGTATGGAAACATATAGTTAAAGCAAACTAATAACTTTAACCTGGTTCTGTAGTGGCACTGTGAAGAGAAAAAAATGAAAAAACTCTGTCTCCTCAAATCTGGGATGACAAACACTAAAATGCCTTAATCGTAATTGTATGATTATTGCCTGGTGTCAATACAGGGCACTTAACATTCATTGGGTGCTTTCCCTGTGCATTTCTGTACATTAACATGTAACATGTCCCTTCCAACCCTGATATTCTAAGATTCTATGAATTTCTTTTAAGTCTTAACTCTACATTTCTTGCGTTGGTAATACATGGTTTTGGAGACAACTATAATTTGTTTAACTATTGTTACTGCTCTGTACTCCTAAACTTAATTCTATTTTAGAGTCTTTGTCTTGAAATATAAAAGTAAATGGTAATACAACAAGAAAGTCACAATCATGCTGTTTCAATCTGAATTTCTTCCTTTATTAGGGCCTGAGGAGTAGCCTAAGAAATAATTAAAATGTACATGAGTGTCTGCTACTCTAGATTTTGCAGAATGTTTTATCATTAGACATTTGAACATACATTGATTCTGCAGCATTATCTTTTCCTGATGTGGAGGTCACATTGTCAGATTTGCAGTTTCAGGAACCCACTTTTGATTCTAGGTGGCAGTTTAGAGATGGGTCTATTAAACATTGCTCTGCAGATTTGTTGTAATGGTTATAACATTTTGACTGAACAAAGAACTTTTGAATTGGTAGCGATACTCTCACTGTGGGACTGATCCTGCATGTATTAAAGATAGTAGGGATTTGTTCATTGACATCAAGGGCTGCTAAAGCAGGACCTAATAAACTGTGCAGTTCCTCTTAGCTCATCGCTTAATACCTTGTGCATATGTTAGCAATACTCCTCAGCTGCTCTGTGTAGGAACAAGCCCTTGTGTAGTTCCAATAATGAGACGCTCACGCATGGCTTTCAATACACCAATCCTGACCCTGTTTTCTTAATAATCTGTGTAAGGGTTTCTACTGCCATCTTAACTATACTTCTGATTTGATTTGATTTTAAATGCCGTTAACAACTCCAACTATCAACTAACAACCCCCCTAAGCAATCCAGGGAGAAAGGAGCAACATATCTGGCTTATGATTTTTTTTTTAACACAATTATTTTCCCACCACCACTGAGTTCAAAAAGCCCAACAATGAGAACATCCGTGAAACCCACACGCTGAGAGAGACAGGTTAACACCACCCTTCTTTTCCCTCCCTTTTCCCTGGGCCAACGCCTCCTCCTCCTCCTCCTTTTTATGGCCTCTCCTCTTTGCTCCGCCTCCCTATGGACTCCGCCCCTTTGTCCCTTTGTCTCTTATTGGTGCTTCTGTCCTTTACCCCGCCTCCCCTCTTGGAGCTCCTCCTCTTCTCCTCCCCCGCCGTCAGATCTTCTCCCCTTGGCCCCTCCTCCTGCCTTCCCCCGCCAACTCTCCCTTAGTGCAGCGTGTCCAGTCGGCTCTCGGCCTACGTTGATTGACACCCTGTTGCCCAATGAGGCGTAGGGTGGGCGGAGTGAAGTCCCGCCCTCGCCCCCACCCCTCACGACCAGCGCTCTCGGGGCGCCAGCCAGGCTAGTAGTAATCGAGGGTCCGGCAAGTTCGCTCCCCGCCCCGCGGCACCCCAGCGGCTGGCTGGGCCGACCTCTCCCGCGGCCGTGTCCCGTTCTCCTCAGGCATCTGACCCGCGCCCCGCCCCCCACGAGCTGAGGGGCGCCGCGGCACCAGCCCCGCCCCGGTCAGGGCCTCCGGGCCGCGCCCCGCCGGCTCCCCGCTCCCCTCCCGGCCAGCGGCTCCCTGGGCCCCACCCCTCCCCTTCGCAGCGTGCCCCCGCCGCCTCGCCCAGCCGCGCTGCGCGGGGGAATGGGCGGTCCCGGCCCTTAGCCCCCCCCCCCCTCCTCAGCTGCGGCTGCTCCGAGCGTCTGGCTGGCCGCCGCCCGCTGCTAGGGGCGCTGGTGGGGTCCCTGGGGCTGTGAGTGCCGATCCCGTCCCCAGCAGCCATGTCCGGGGTGGTGCGGACCCTGAGCCGCTGCCTGCTGCCGGCCGAAGCCACCAGCCGCGGGGAGCCGCGGCGGGAGGGCAAGGAGCGGGGCCGGGACTCGGAGCGGGAGGCGCGGCGGCGGAGCCGGGAGATCGACGCGATGCTGGCCCGGGAGCGGCGCGCCGTGCGCCGCCTGGTCAAGATCCTGCTGCTGGGCGCCGGCGAGAGCGGCAAGTCCACTTTCCTCAAGCAGATGCGGATCATCCACGGCCGCGAGTTCGACCAGAAGGCGCTGCTGGAGTTCCGGGCCATCATCTACGAGAACATGGTCAAGGTACGGGCGAGCCCCGGGCTGGGGCAGAGGGGCCGCTGGAGCCCGGGCCCGGGGGTTGACCCTGCCACAGAGAACGGGGTGTACCAGCAGCTGGAGTTCGCGCCGACCTGAGAGCCACCCCCAAGGGGATGGGGACAAGGTTGGAGGGGGGACCCCATGCAGGACAAAGGGTTACTGGGCCGATGGAGTTCCGGGCCGCCATCTGGCCCTTTGGGGCTGCTGGGGTACAGGGGTTCCATGCCACGAATGAGGGTGGCCGAAAGGTGAGTTTGCGTACAGAGCCTCCTGCGTTTCTGGATTATCATCCAAGAAGATGTTTTCAAAGGGCCCAGACACCCATGGAGGGGTTCTGGAGAGACTTCTAAGACCTGGAGGAGAAGGAGGTATAGGTGTGGCTTATGTTCTGGGAAACCGTGATGTGAACACCCTCAGAGGAGTTGGGATCCCCCATATTTGGAAGAAGCAAGTGAAAAGGAGATAAGGATCTCTCCCCTGAGGAGTGAGTGTTGAGGATCCTTTCCTGGAGGATGACCCTGAAGATGTGTGGGGGAGGTCTCCTGTATTGGTGTACATAGATTACAGGAGTTAAAAGCTGTAATTTGAGGAACATTTTTAAGAGAATAGGGGGGATCTTAACACCAAAGACCTGTGGAGATTGCCCCAAGGCCTGTCTAGGACATTATGCATGATAGCCTCAAGATTCAGAGTACCCCGAGTGCGATACTGGCGGAGAAGTTGGGCCTTCAGTCAATGCTTACATCTTTATTGTGGTGACCCCAGCACTCTGAGGCTCATGGCATGATGACTTCCTAGTGAAAGGATAGAATAGTTGCTGGAGTTCAGGGCCATGATGTACAAGAACATCCTTAAGGTGTAGAGAGCTTGGGGAAATTGACTGCCCACATCTTCTGCCTGGGGGCCTTAGGTGTTCTGCATAATAACCAGGTGGTGGTCATCTTTTAGAACAGGGGTTCTCAACCTTTTTCTTTCTGAGGTCTCTCCCAACATGCTATAAAAGTTCTATGGCCTAGCTGTGCTGTAACTGTTTTCTGCATATAAAAGCCCGGGCTTGTGTTAGGGGGTATCAAGGAGGGCAATTGCTTGGGCCCCCACACCATAGGGGGCAACACAAAGCTAAGTTGCTCAGGCTTCAGCTTCAGCCCCAGGTGCGAGGGTTCAGCACCCCAGGCTGCAGTCCCGCATGGTGGGACTTCAGCTTTCTATCCTGGGCCCTAGCGAAGCTAATGCCAGCCCTGCTTGGCAGACCCCCTGAAACCTCTTTGTGGCCCCCGTAGGGGACCACAGATTCCTGGTAGAGAACCACTGTTTTAGAACAATCCTACAGGTGCATAAAAGCTGGTCGCCAAGGGAATACAAGGAGCCCTTGTGCTCAGAAAAATAGATATATGCTGTGTACAAGGGCTATTTCCCATATTCTCCATACAAATGCAGGGCTACCAAGAGGGCTTGTTCCCCTCTGGGGAAGGGTCCCTGCCTACATTTTAAAAAAAAAAAAAAAGTCTCGCTCCTTCAAAGGTATCTGTACAGGACTTTCCTCACTTCTGCATGGACACATACTTGTGAGGAAACTTGTAGTTGCTGCAGGATTTCCTGCAAAAATCAAGGGAGGGGCCAGTGTACCATCTGAGATAAGGAAAATTGTTTCTGTGTCTTAAGATGCGCTTCCAAGGATAACCTTTTTATAACAGCGCTCTCTTTAAGTACAAGTTGAAGAAGTGACTCTTGCAGTCTAGAACTCCTTCAGAAGCTTCCGCTTCCTTCCAAACTGAATGGGAAGACCATTCATAGCTTAATTCCGCTACCTGAATTGCTTTTAAGAAGCACTACAAAAACATGAGGCAAGGCACTGAAAATGGGTGGTAGGAAGGGGAGGAAAAAAGGAGTTCCCTGTGGTATCAAGTGCCCTGGGTTGGCTTTGCACTCTACTGCAGCAGGAAGAAGTGGGCACATATAATGCACAAGGAGAGATCAGACCACAAAATCCATAGCTTGACAACTTGCTTCTCTTTCTTCCCCTAGTATTCCAGAATGGGGGAGGAGGGAGGAAAGAGAAGAGTATCACTAGGTTTCAAGTATACCCAAAAGTGAGTAGTATGAATCTTGGATTAGTGTGTTTATTTTAGTGCTACCTTAAACTGAGTTAAAATGATGGTAAAAAGCAGTGGAAATGTTTGAGGGTAGGAAAAGAAGTGGGACAGAACAGTATGAGAAACCCTAGTTATAATAACCCCTCATCCCTGGCCCCACCCCAGAGCCGTCATTCCCTCTACACCCCAACCCTTTGCCTGAGCACCCTCCTGCACCCTGAACCCCTCATCCGCAGCCCCAGCCTTGAGCCCCCTCCCACACCTTGAACCCCTCATCCCCGACCCCACCCCAGAGCCCTAGCTCTGAGCTCCCTCCTGCACCCTGAACCCCTCATCCACAGCCCCAGCCCAGAGCCTTCATCCCCATGCACCCCAAACCTCTGCCCCAGCCCTGAGCCCCCTTCCACACTTCAAACCCCTTGGCCCCACCCCCACCCCATGAATTTTGTTATGTGCACCAATATGAAGGTGATGCGTCACACACCACCTCCATATTGGTGCACATAAAATTTATTCCACACACGGACATAAAAAATTAGAGGGAATACTGTTTCAAACTAATGTAACCATCCATTAACTCTAAATGGAAATACCTAGATCATCTAAACAATATTGCAAACAGTAGATCTTAAACGTGAATTAAGTGAATTTAAACAACTGGTCTTGTGCTCCACTATTTAAGCATTTTTAACATTATAAAATATTAATTCTGCTTGACCCTATTGCTGACAGTTGAACTGCATTTTAGCTCCTCTTTCCTCACTATTTGTCAGCATTATCAAAGAGCAGTTCTGTTAAAGCTTCTAGAGTTTTGGGATCTCTGCTAGAAATGTAGTGTAAATATCTTGGATTAAGTGGTCACCTTTTATTCCCCAATATGATTAAATTTCTCTCTGAAAGAGAATAGATTACGCCCTCCTGATGGTTTGCATTGTGTTCTTTCTAAAGTGCCTCTTACAGTAGTACTTGGTCATTTTATATGGATTAAAGAAAATGGCATGAATTGGTGCAGGTAGTTTGTCATATTGACTCTGATGTGAACTGGTTTGTTTCCTTTATTACTAACACTCCCACTTCTTTCTTTCTGACTTCACAGCCTCTTACTTTTCCTGTATCTTGTGGCAAATTAAGCATGAATGCACGGTTCTTAGACTTCTGCTTTTGGGAGGCACGGTTTAAAAACAAAATGCTGAAATAAGTAAACCTGTGATCCAAAATTTACTTTTCCATATAGTACAGGTGACGGTTCAGAGCCTTGCTAGCTTTTTCTGGCATTGTGGGGCAATCTTCAAATATGTTAGTCTTGCTTTGGTTTAAAGTAAATAAATAATCACTGGTTAACTAGGGTTTTGCTTGTTAATCAAGGCTAAGTTTCAAAGTAATTTTGAAACTTTTTGATGATTGAAGTGAAAAGCAGTAGTGTTAATGTTCTGCTTTGAGTACACAGACTCCATTACTTCAGCACACCCACCTGGAAGTGGAAAATGGAGAGTACAGGAGTAACTGCTGTGGTGTGTTTTTTAAAGAAGAATCTCAAATGTATGGAGAGACTGAGGAAGTCTTTGCATGTTGCAAGTTTCAGATCTGGTGAATGGCTGCTGCTATTCTGTAAAAATGTTTGTTGGAGTTCCGATCTGAGTGTCAAAGAACAAACTGAATAACTACTCTTCAAACATAAAATAACTACTCCCATTCTTGCTCCCTCTGACTACAATTAATGAAGGTTTAGGGACTTCTGGCTGTACTGGGACCTGGTGAGTTATAACTCCGATGTTCCTTGTGTACGTTTGTTGCTATTTTCTATTTGTTTTTGACTATTAAAATAGAGCACCACAAAAGTGGAAATGAACCAGGCTTCACTGCCTGACAAAACAATTAAAATTACCCACTAACACCGAAGCAATGCCTGTCCCAGCACATGTGATTACTTCGAACAGAAATCTAACAGTTAAATTCAGCTTTAGAAAAAGCATAAAGTGTAATCTGTGGAGCTTTTTCAAATTAGTGTCCGTATTGAAATGGACCAAACCAATTAAAGCTGTAAGGAGCACTGAGTGATTTTTTTTTTTTTTCAATCCACAACCTGAATAATTTGAAAGTGACTGAAAAATTCATATTTGAGTAGGAAGGGACTCCAGAGAAACTGTTGTTAGAAACTCCAATCCATAACTTAAGTTGTGGACTTTGAATAGAAAAGTTCTAGGATGCTGTATAGATGTGCACTCTCCTTATGACTGCACAAGCAGAAAGGTTTGTGCTTGATCAGAGGTTTATCTGAAACACATACAAATTTTATGTGGCAATAGAAAGGGTGGAGTTGGAGAATACCGTTGCATTCAGTTGTAAATTGTACTTATGTGAGCAAGCTGATTGTTCTCCTTGGACACACTTGGCCCTTATTAGTTTGGGAATCCAGGGAGAAATGTCATCTCGTTATTGGGAATTCCACAAGCTGCTGTGGTCTTGATCCACAATGTTTTGGGTTTGCACATGAGTGAATTCAGTAACCTGTGAGGGAATAGTAATACTTGACCTTCAATAGTCTTTCACTGTTGAGGTAAAATATTCTGGGTATTGATTCTTGATTAGCGGTTTTTTGATTTGTAGTAGGTGTGGTTGATTCTTGATTAGTCTGTCACGGGACAATATCATTTTCTTCTCGATCGTGACAGCTGCACACCTCAAAGGACTGATGTGGTTCTATTACAACAGTCTTATCTATTGAATTTTCTTACATTAAAGCTGACTTTGTAATTAAAGAAAATTCAGTAGATAAGTGCTGTAAAAGAACTGTCAGCCCTTGGAAGTATGCATGTGGCTTTGTAATTAATTAGACCGTACACTGTATGATTGAATTGGTACTTAATTAGTGTTATCTTCAGTCCACTCTCAATATGTCTTCAAGATATGGATCCTTTTGTAATAAAACTACCTGCATCATTACCACCTTTACTCCTGACTTAACTGTAGAGGACCATTGTTGTTGAAATTTGTTTCCGGGTGCCCTTTGCAATGCACTTGGAATAGAATCAGTACGACACTTAATAAATTTCACAATGCAAAATAACTGTAATAAATCCCATCAACCCTAAGTAGATCTGGATAGTTTCTTGTTTGGGTCAGGAGGGAAGTGGTCAGTGTAACTGCCTACATCATGGCTGACAGGATAATGAATACCATCAACAGTTACTATCGATGCTTATTTCTTTGATAAATATTCACTCTTGATCCAAAATAGCATTCGGTGAACCCATATGGTTCTCACAGAACATGATTAGTCTTTGGAGAGTAAAGACACAAACCTTGACATTTTCCAGTCTTCGCCTCACATTTAATTTTTTTAAACCACTTGGGAATACAGAAGGTGGAGAAATCACCCGTATACCTAATTACAGTTCAAACAGATTCTCTAGCCATTGAAATACGCTTGAGTGATGACTAGAATCGCTGCCATTAGCATACAGAATATGAACTTGAGACCCCAGGGACTTCCTGTGCATGTGATAATTCATTTGTTGGTTTTCTGGGGGAGGGGAGATTTGGATGCCTAAATAAGGAATGTCTATACAGGCTCTAAGCACCCCTTCTGTAAATTACAGAAACAAAATTAAAGAGCCACAGCTCTTTTAGCAAATCTGTTTAATCTCAAAAGCCTGTGTTTGTATCATTCCATGCAAATAGAAACACCTGGCATTGTGCTCTAAAGGTCAACAGACCTGGGCTATCTTGGAGTGGGGGAAGGAGAGACTTTGTTCTAGAGCCACCAGCAGTCCCCCTCCCTTTCAGATCAAGAGTTCATGTTGATATTATTGCCACCCCAAAATGTTCAAAACTCATGAGTCAGGCTCACCAAAAAATCATGATTGGCTTTAAGATCATGAGATTATGTAAAAAATAATAGATGTGGTGGTCTTTTTATTTGCCTTCTGCTTTTTGAGCCTTTAGAATACACTGGGGTCTCTCACACTGAAGCTTTTTTCACAGCCACGAGAGTTAGAAACTTACTTTTTCTTAAGAATGAAGGCTGGAATCATCACATATTTGCTTGAGTCCAGGAGCTGGGGATTTAAAGAAAACAATAATTATGAGACTCATGACAAAATCATGAGAGTTGGCAACACTGTATGCACCTCTGCTGATTGCAACTATGGCAGTATAGTATGAGGGGAGGGATGGTCTCAATCCACTTCATAGATCAGAATCAACACATTATGCTCAGAACACTAGAAGCTGCTTCAGCAATGTTCAACACATTAGCCAATTATGCGCTAAAGGTCAGTCATAAGTTCATAGCACTTGATCTGTAAAGATCTAAATTAAATGAAAAAACTACTAACATAATTCGGAAAGTTCTCAAAGGGCTTGTGCCAACCTGCACTTCTGGGTTCAGCAGTCACTCTACCTTGAATTCTAGTTGCAAGCTTCATTTGCAGCAAGAAGTTTTTGTTCTGCTGCATCTCTCCGTCTCATTGGATTATTTTGGAGACAAGAAGTCTTTTCACAGTTTGCAGACAAGCAGACGTCACTGCTGCTACAAATACAGAGATTCCGCAGCTAATCCAAATGTTTCTTAATGTTTGTGTTCCTGTGGACTAAGTAAATGACACTTTCCTTTGTTCATATATTTTATTTGGCAGTCTGGAAGAGTAGTCATCTTTACTGTTTACCCTGCTCTCACCTGGGTAGCACTGGATTAAGTATTTACATATATTATCCTTCCACCATTCAAATAAAGTACTTGATGTAAGTTTCATGTTGAAGGTGAGGTAAGACTCAAATGCTAAAAGATCTTTCTGGCATTTTGGGGTATATCTCTTGTACTGAGTAACACTTCCATTCTCTAGAAGACTGTAATATTTTCTCCTCATAAATTACTACTTTTTCTATAGCAATCAAGAGTAAAACATCTATTTGGCTAAGTTTTAGCTATAAAAAAATTGAAGTTAATGGTATTGTCTATTCCTTTCTGATTCAAACACTCCATTAAATGAGGTAGCTGTATTTTAAACACTCCATTGGTGTGTTCTATGGAAAAAGCTTGTGAATTTTAACTCAGAGTGAATTCAGGAATTCAAGCAACTGCTTCAGAACACTAAATCACCAAAAATGCTTAATTTGTTACAAAATACTGTTTACCAAACACTTCATTAGTTTTTAATATAATACAGCATGGGGAAAATGAGTCTAGTCTGAAAACTACAGCAGTTCTTTTCTTCATGGTGAAGACCAGTGTTTCAGTGAGTGATTTTGCTGAGATAAGGTGGATGAGGTAATATCTTTTATGGGACCGTCTTCTGTTGGTGAGAGAGAGAGAGATGCTTTCAGGCTTACACAGAGCTCTTCTTTGGGTCTGGGGAAGTACAGCTCTATGGAAGAACAAAAGCTTCTCTCTCTTTGTCAACAGAAGTTGGTCTAATAAGAGATTAATTCACCCAACTTGTGTCTGGTATCCTGGGACTGACATGGCTACAGCAACATTGCATACAGTGATGATGTTGCTGACAGTCACAGTATTGTCAATATCAAGAGAACAAAAATAATGAGATTTTAAAAACATAATGTTTTTTTCAGTCTGTCTTTTTAACTGTCCTCTACCAATTCATTTGTGGTGGTAGTAGGTTGAAAACTCACTCCTAAAATGCACACTTCTCCATGGCTGCTCAGATGGAGACTCCACTTACCCTCACTCCCAAGATAAGGGAACTGCCATCCATTTCCTGTTACTCTCCCCTCCTAGTTGATTCCCTTTGATAAAAGAACAGCTGGATGGTAAGTAGTTTGAGAACAACTGGCTTAATGCATCATGATTCACACTCATACATAAACTTATTACTTTTAGGGTTGATGAGTTGGAGATAAAGATACAAAAACTTAGTCATATCAGTGATATTACAGTACAGACTATGGAATTGGTTTAGTCTTTTGTAAGAAGGCACACTTCCCTGCTTCTCTCCTCTCTCCCACTTCTCTGCCAGAGATGGGTAGCACTCCCACATTCTTCCGGACCCCGCTCCACTCGTTTCCACACCCCATTCCCCTGCAGCCCCTTAATTTGCCTCCTGGTCTTCCTCATTCTCCCTGTCTACCTTGTACAGTGTGTCTGCTGCTTCTCACAGTCCCTGTGTCCTGTCTAGACCACTGAACCATAGAGTTGTAGCCATTTTGCACATGGGCATGACTTCAGTCTCATTGAAAACAGTAGGATTTGGCAGTTTCATTGCCTCATGCAGATTGACTGTAATGAAGTGGCAGCCATCTTGCTGGTGTCAGCCCCATTCACAGCAATAGGAGATGGTGGCCATTTTGAATGAGTGAAAACTCATCAGTTGGCAACCTTTCTTCACCATGTTTTCATGAGATGGGTTTTTTTTTAAAAAAAAAACCTCATGGCTAGAGTCACGATGAAATCATAAGAGTTGGCAGAACTGCATTCATTTGTCACATCAGTTCCTAAATGTAGAATATACTACCTTGAATGGTGTAGTATAAACTATTGGCCATCTACAGTTTTTTTGTATGAGGTCTGACAACTTTTTTTTTAAATAGCTAAAAGCCTGGAGAAGGTTATTGCTTCACTGCTTCACATGTAGCTTGCTTACATTCTGTTGCCCATCCATTGTAATGTAGGGAAATGAATCATGTTGCTAATTACAAGGGAACTGAAATGCATTTGAAGTGGCTCCTTAAGACAATTCTTAGGTCAGATAGAGCAAACTTTACTAATGTTCAGTTATGTAGAACTCTGGATAGTATTTCATGTTAGTAGACTTAGGTGCTTGAGTAGAACCATCAGGTTGGTGGTATTGAGTTGTTTGGTTCTTCCCATGTCCATGCTGATTTCACGGACATGAGCTGGTGGTTGCCAAAAATGCTTTATTTTCCTCTGTAGTACTTACCTCTGCTTCCCTCACCTTTATAATCACAGCCTATCTGTCGGGCTGTCTTCAGCAAGATATGTGATCTTTTGGGATAATGAAAGACTTCATCCAACGGAATACACAATTATCTTAAACGCTATGGTTTTTTTCCTTTGTTACAGCTAAGAATTAACTTTTCATGTGAAAGGTGTCTGTCTAAAACATTTCAGTAGGTATCTCAAAACAGTGTAACAATCTTTCCTTTCTACCAAATTAATTAATTACTTTTTAAAATAAACATTTTGCTCTGTTATTATCTAAAGAAATGTGATCAGTGCGTAACTTAAAAAAAACTCCTCTTTTCTGAGAGAGGGAACTTGCCTTGCAAGTAGAAATAATCCTTTTTTTCCATGCTAATGGTCATAGCAAAATAAAGAAACTGTTTTTCATCTTTCTGCGATTTATGGAAGGCACCATCTCGTGAATTTGGATTTTTGTTGGTGAACTGGTGTGCATGACAATAGGCAAGATAAAGTCCTGATTTCAGCCTCCCGTGTGTTACTGTAATACAAATACTAATAATGAAATTTTAGCTGTCAGGAGTATAACTAAAATGTTACAAAACAAGCTTTTTTGGCTCGGGTTAGTACTGTAGCTTGGAAAATCAAACTAGATCCTACTTTTAACTAGTCCTGTGCTATCTACTACAAATGACCAAAAAAAGGCTTTTTAAAATAAAGCCCATAGGCAGCAGCAAACAGTCTGCCTCCAGGGCATTCATAGTTTGCATGTTGTATTCTAATATCTGCAACATAAGCAAATTCAAACTTGGGATGGATCACAAATAGATGAGGATTAAAATAAACTAGAGAAGTTGGCTGACACAAAGCTCTGCAAATTCTAGTTCAAGCAGTTTGGCTATAGATCCTATTGTTTTATTTACTACGTGGAAACCTTTATAACTGTAATAGATATTAAAAGGTCAAATCCTGAATATACTATTAAGTAGTCTGCTTTTAACTTATGAAATGTTAAATTCCTTTATTAGCTATCTGCTTGTGTAGTCCTCATTCTCTGTAAATACATTGATACTTTTATTGAATTACGTGTACAGGGAAACCATGCGAAAGAGCAGTTGTCTTCAGTGACCCATGATGGCCTGGGAATTTCAATTACACTTTTCTTCCGTACTTGAAAATGAGGACCTCATTTTAGATTGTATAAAACTACTGGTTCTTCAAGTACAGTATTTGAATTAATAGGGCAATGCTTTCTCACACTGGCTGTACTAAAAATGGGTTTACTAGGGTTCAGATGATCAAAAGTTGTCTGCAGTCAGTCAATCTTTTTTTTTTTTAGACTTTATTTGGAGTTGATGCTTAATGGCTCCTTTAAGGCAGTGGTTCTTAACCTTTACAGACTACTGTACCCCCTTGAGGAGACTGATTTGGCTTGCATACCCCACATGTTATCTCACTTAAAAACAACTTGCTTACAGAATGAAACCTAAAAATACAAAAGTTTCAGCACACTATGCTTGCTTGAAAACTTGCTTGCTTTCTCGTTTTTACTGTATAATTATAAATTGTTACCCCAGGTTGAGAAACACTGATATAGTATATAGAGCAGTAAAACATTTCACTGTATGAAATTTTAGTTTGTACGGACTTTGCTACTGATTTTCATGTAGCCTGTTGTAAAACTAGGTTAATATCTAGCTGATATTAACCCCCCAGAAGACCTCTGTGTACCCCCAGAGGTATGCAGACTGCTGGTTGAAAACCACTGCTTTAAGGGATAGCACCATGACAAGAACACAAACTAAACTCTCCAGAGCAAGGAAGAAATGGAATGTTGTTGCTGAGGGTGATGGCAGAGGTAACAGCATCTTGGAGGGCTCTTGAAAGCTCAGCCAGCGAAGATCTGGAAGAGACAGACAAGGGGTCACTCTATGATTGCCTTGACAAAGGACAGTGTTATATGATCTTTAGATGCATTCCAGAGTGGTGAGGATTTCTTATGGTTTAATTTTGGTGTTCCTTATCTTGAACTTTATTGAGTTGAGAGGGCCAGGTTATGTAAGAATTTTTAAAACTTGTAAAAGTGGTAAATAGCCACTTTTTATAAGTATTTTGGAGTACAGCAAATCTGCATTCTCTCAGACATAGCTGTCAAATGAACAAAAATGTCTAAATGAGATCTCTCCTTACATTTGGGAAGATGAACTTTGTGGTTCACTTGCTTCTGAGCTTGAAAGTAGGGAATTGTAACTTTCTGTGGTAATGCTGACCCACTGCATTGATACTAGAAAGCATCTTTATGCCTCCTAATTCTCCTTTTATGTATGGTATACCAGTACAAACTCCCAGCAAGTTGTTGTTTATGTAACTAGATGGATCCCAATTGCTATTTCCTCACTAACACTTTTGGGGACAAATTGGGAGTTCTTGCGTCCCCTCACAAATGACTAAATCTAAAGGTAGATTTTCCTTTCACAAGGCTTTGTTTGGAAATAGTAAAACACAACTGAACAACTAAGTTATAGAAAAACAGACTAACTGGATCCAGTAGAAATTCTTAGTTCTTCATTAGATTGCAGCGCCTTCAAGGCAGTGATATCGTCTCAATATCCACAAGTCTGTGCAATTTGTGTAATGCAAACACACCTGTTAAACGTTTGATTTAATATACTTAAGCCATAAAATAGATAGAAAATGCCTTTTTTGAAACATAAGGAGGTTCTCAAGTCTCAGGGTTTGTCTACACAACGAAATTAGGTCGATTTTATAGAAGTCTATTGGTAGAAATTGATTTTATACAGTCGATTGTTTGTCCCCACTAAGCTCATTAAGTCGGCGGAGTGCGTCCTCAATCCCATGGCGAGCATCGACTTACAGAGTGGTGCACTATTGGTAGCTATCCCACAGTTCACGCAGTCTCCGCTGCCCATTGGAATTCTGGGTTCAGCTCCCAATGCCTGAAGTGGCAAAAACATTGTCGTGGGTGGTTTTGGGTACATGTCGTCAGTCGCCCCTTCCTCCCTCTCTCCGTGAAAGCAACGGCAGACAATTGTTTCATGCCTTTTTTCCTGGGGACGCCATACCACGGCAAGCATGGAGTCCGCTCAGCTCACTGCTGCTGTTGTGAGTATTGTAAACACCTCGCACATTATCCTGGAGTATGTGCAGCAGTGAGCTAAGAGGCACCAGCACAAGGACGACTGTGGTGAGGACATGTACACAGATGTTCCTGAAAGCATGGGCGGTGGCAGTGGAGCTGGTTGATACAGTAGAACGCCAATTCTGGGCCTGGCAAACAAGCACAGACTGGTGGGGCCGCATAGTGTTGCAGGTATGGGATGATTCAGAGTGGCTGCGAAACTTTCACATATGTAAGGCCACTTTCCTTGAACTTTGTGAGTTGCTTTCCCCCGCCTTGAAGCAAGATGAGAGCTACCCTGACAGTTGAGAAGCGAGTGGCGATAGCCCTGTGGAAGCTTGCAACGCCTGACCTCTACCGGTCAGTCGGTAATCAGTTTGGAGTGGGCAAGTCTACTGTGGGGGCTGCTGTCATCCAAGTAGCCAATGCAATCACTGACCTGCTGCTATCAAGGGTAGTGACTCTGGGAAATGTGCAGGTCATAGTGGATGGCTTTGCTGCAACTGGATTCCCTAACTTTGGTGGGGTGATAGACGGAACCTATATCCCTATCCTGGCACCGGACCACCTTGCCAACCAGTTTGTAAATCACAAGGGGTACTTCTCAATGGTGTTGCAAACACTGGTGGATCACATGGGACATTTCACCGACATCAATGTAGGATGGCCGGGAAAGGTGCATGACGCTTGCATCTTTAGGAACTCTGGGCTGTTCGAGCAGTTGCAAGAAGGGACTTACTTCCCAGACGAGAAAATAACCGTTGGGGATGTTGAAATGCCAATAGTTATCTTTGGGGACCCAGCCTACCCCTTGCACCCATGGCTCATGAAGCTGTACACAGGCAGCCTGGACAGTAGTAAGGAGCAGTTCAGCTATAGGCTAAGCAAGTGCAGAATGGTGGTAGAATGTGCCTTTGGATGTGTAAAAGCTCCCTGACGCTGTTTGCTGACTAGGTTAGACCTCAGCACAACCAACATTCCCATTGTTATTGCTGCTTGCTGTGTGCTTCATAATATCTGTGAGAGTAAGGGGGAGACGTTTATGGCAGGGTGGGAGGTTGAGGCAGATCGCCTGGCGTCCGATTTTGAGCAGCCAGACACCAGGGCAATTCGAACGCAGCTAGGCGTGCTGCACATCAGAGAGGATTGAAAACCAGTTTCATGACTGGCCAGGCTACGGTGTGACAGTTGTGTGTGTTTCTCCTTGCTGCAAACCCGCCCCCTTTGTTGATTTTAATTCCCTGTAAGCCAACCACCCTCCCCCCCTTCAATCACAGCTGGCAAAGGAAATAAAAAAGTGTTCTTTCTTTATTAATTAAAAAAAAAAAGTGAGATAACTGACAAGGTAGCCTGGGTGGGGTGGGGTGCGGGAGGAGGGAAGGACAAGGCCACATGGCTTATTGTAGCCACACTACAAATCAAAACTGTTTGAATGACAGCCTTCTGTTGCTTGGGCCATCCTCTGGAGTGGAGTGGCTGGGTGCCCAGAGCTGCTGTGCGCGCCCCCGCATTCTTGGGCATCTGGGTGAGGAAGATATGGAACTTGGGGACAAGGGCAGGCCGTTGTACAATAGATGCAGCAGGGATCTGTGCTCTTGTTGACTTTCCTGCAGCTCCAACAGATGCTTCATCATATCCATTTGATCCCCCATTAGCCTCAGCATCACCTTCTGCCTCTGCTCTTCACACTCACTTAATGCTTTCCTGGCCTCTGCCACTGAATGCCTCCATGTATTAAGCTGTGCCCTATCAGTGCGGAAAACATGTCATTGTGAGTGCGTGTTTTTGTTTTGTTTTTTTTTCCGCCTTCTAATCTGCGATAACCTCAGGGACGGAGATGATAGGGAGAGCATAGAAACATTTGCACCTGGGGGGAGACAAACTATATATAGGGCTATGATTCCTATTAAAGTAACTTTCCTGTTGGCCATCAGATTGTTCAGGAGATTTCAGTTTTGGGATCTTTATCCAAGTGGGATCCTTATGTGAGGTTTTGTCCAAATGAAGTGTGTCTCTGACTTGCACCAGTATTTCTGCCTCACAAATAAATTAAGGGTTTTTACATAAGTCAGCCTGTTTTCCTTCTTTATGTTCGAAGCCCTTCCACACCCAGGAGAAACAGTTGCACACTTTAGGTGTAGACTGAGCATTCAAATTCTGGTTAGGCAAAACTAATCATTTATTCCATTTTTAGGATTATACGGGGGACCTAAAGTGGTATAAAGCAACTATATTCACTCTTTCCAGATGGATAAACTCAGGAGTTCTTCAAGCCCATATACAGTTTATAAATATCTTCCATTTCAGTGAGGGCTCACTCATTGAGGCACATGGCTTCTTCCTGGGCTTAAAAGTACAGAGTTCAAGGAATTGTGCCATTCCTTCACCAACTGGTATAAATTACATGTGTTGTGTTCATCTGATACGACGTTTGGACAAAAGGTTCTGCAGTATTTCTCTTGATTCTCCTTCTTTAAAATCCTTGAGATGGGAGGGAAATGTGATTTCATTCTTTGTGAAAACTTATTCTACTGGTTACTTTCCAGTTGTAATGGTTCAAGGGGCAACAGGTTCCCAAGAGAGGAGAGGTAAAAATATTACTTATAATTTTTGTCTTCTCTGAAGTGGGCACCTGGTGCTCCATGACACTTAACCTGGGGCATCACTTAACTTGAATAATTTCCAGTTGATGGGGAAATCTCAGTCCTTCCCTTCCCATTCACTCCCATTCTCTTATTTGTTTCTCTAGGGAGATGGAGGAATCTTGGGATTGGATTCCCTCTTATTGGGATCTTGCTTTGTCTTAAATCTTAGTCTTCGCTTATTACATTGTGAGTGAATATATACATCAAAGAAAGTATACAGGTGAAGATATGGTTAATTGTTCATTTTAATTGCAGTTTAGTCTGCCTTTTTCATCTGTGGCAGATGAGTAGGTAGCTAGAGGCAAGCCAGTTCTCTGAACAGCTCCTCTCTCCAGCTCCAGTGTCGTACCAGCATGAGAAGGGGAGTGTGGGTGGGACGAGGGAGCCTCTCTGTGGCTGGTTGATGAGGAGGAAGAATACGGTCATAGTGGATCATAGACCACCACGTTCTACTTTAAAGAAGGCAACGTTACAGGTAGATAGAAATGTACCTATCTTTAAGACTCTGTACAAGTAGGAATAAATGGGTATATAGACTAAACTCCACTTGTGCCCCAGAGATAGTTACTGTAGTAAAGAAAATACTTTAAAAGGGGGTGGCCTGTTGTGCCATACAGAGAAAATCTGACTCCCTTTCTCTTATGTTGCATTTGTCCTATATTTGTTTCTGAAATTCCATCTTTGTGGAGGAAAAAAGTTGCAGAAGTGATAGGATTGCAGTGACTAGGTGTTACTCTTCTGTCCATCTTGACAGTAGTCTTATCTTGGCTGACTCTTTGTATTAAGTGTCTGAGCAGCCTATTGCTTGATCTAAAATGACCTCAAGTTTATAACCATCAGTCTAAAGCTTCTATCCTAACAAAAGCTATATCTACACTACAGCCGGGGTCGATGCTCTGAGATCCATCCACTGGTGGTTGATGTAGTGGGTCTAGTGAAGACCCACCATATCGACAGCAGATTGCTCTCCAGTTGACCCCTGTACTCTACCCCTGATGAGAAGAGTAAAGTAAGTCGATGGGAGTTTCTCCCATCGACCCCCCGCAGTGTAGACCCTGTGATAACTCAACCTAAGATACGTTGACTCCAGCTATGTTGGTTGTTTTTTATTTAAAAATTTTTAAAGCACTTAAGAATCATTTTCAAAAGTGACTTAAGTTCCATCGACTTTTCATTTGGACTTTGGAGCCTGAAGTCACTTATAAATTGGTTAGTGTCTAAGGTGCCACAAGTACTCCTTTTCTTTTTGTGAATACAGACTAACACGGCTGTTACTCTGAAACCTGTTATTTGCACTTGAAAATCTTGTCCCAGGTTACCGAACTTGTCAGTTTGGGAAGCATCTATGGATGAATCTGAAACTGGTGTAATGGTCACATTTGTTAGGCGACAGTTGCAAAACATCTCCACGTCGGCTATCAGGCTGTTTTCCAAACAGATAGGGAAACTTAACTAGAATAAACTCCACTTCTTTGGTATTTTTGTATATGTGGAATCAGGAAAAATCAGAGCTGACCATTGTATGGAAATAAAATGTATATCAGACATTTAAAAAATTTTACAAAATACTGAAGTTGTGATGTTGATGGGAATTCCCATTATCTTGTAAGCAGCTGTTGTAACATCATTTAGCCATTCATTGGAGAGAGCCTTAAGGAAATGCTGAAGCAATGAGATGGGTAAAGGTTGAAACTGTTTTAAAATTGTAAGATAGAGAAGCTAGATAGTAAAGGGCTGAGTGAGATGGTTCTGGAGAGCTGGAGCCTAAGCAGGTGAAAAATCAGAGCTGGCTTGCATGGGCTGGAGCACTACATGCATATTTGCAACCAAACTTAAAGAGATGTGGAAGATAGAAATGGTAACAACTGATGTGATTGTATTTTGGATAGCTTCCCTGGAGAACAGCCCAAATAACCATTCCTCTTTAAAAAAACAAAAACAACCCCCAAACATTGCTCTGCATATTGATAGACAATAAAACACAACCTTGACGTTAAGTCCAAAAATAGCAGTTTTCCACTGGTCAGTACAAAACCAGTTCTGAAAAAAAAATAGTAGTGACTTTGAATTCCTCCCAGAGTGGTACTTTTGCGTAAGTGATTAGTTTTAAAGAATGTGTAGAGTCTGTGCAATTCTGAAAGATAGCCTTGTATATTCTGTTGTCGTCTTTATTCTTAGTTATGGTGAGAGCTTCAAATACAGTAACAGTGAGGGGGTGAATTAACTATTTGGAAATGAAAATAGGCTTTTCAGCTTTGGGTCAGTCCAATAAATCAAAATCCTAAATGCATATCTTTAGTACCTCATTTTGAGGATATAAATGGTGAATTGTACTCTGTGCTTGGTGTCACAAAAACATGTTCTTTGAATAGTGTGTCTGGAGGATTATGTTGTATTAAAATGAATGTCGTTCAAGATTAACTGTTTATTTTTGGGAAACCACACTAGTAAGAATGTTACTATATAATGGTTTCTGAGGTACTTTGATTATAAGCTCATGTTCTGTGGCACTCAAAACTGTTTAACATCTCACAGTTCTGTCCCCCTCCAATTTTTTTTTTAACGCAATATCCTTGCTGTGTGTTTTTAAAGGGCTGGAGCGGATGAGGTATTTATGTCTGTACTTCAACATTAACTGCAAACTTGTTAAGTAATCCAAGATTGCATGTGTGTTTTAAACAAAATGTTTTGTCAAATATCCTAAACAAGCTTCGGACCCTTGGTCTAGAAGTTGGGGCTGAAACCTGCTGAAAAAAAGACTTCAGTGCTCTGTGTATTAAAAGAAAACAAAAAACCCCTCACATCTCTGAACAAAGCAGTTTCATTTTTAAATTGGCTTACAACAGATGACATGCTGTACCAATGAGTCAGTTAGCTCATATAAAACCAAACCTTGTAGTTGATATATCCATCATTCAAATTGCTTTTGATTTTAAGAACTAGATGTCTACTACATGGAACTCTTGAACATGGGTGTGCTTTAATGGCCGTTGAAATGCCTTTCAAATTTAAACTTTATCTTGTGCATTCAGTCTGAAATATAAGCCTTATCTAAAACTTCAAATCATGAAGACTGACTCGGTCTATTCTATATTGTCAAGAACTGTTTGGTTAGAGAACTAGATATTTCCTCCCCTCCCCACAAAATCTGATTGTTAGAAAAATGAAATCAGAAGGTGGCAATTTACTCACCAAAAGCCCTTTTTGTGAACGTGGCAAGTTAAAAGGAAGCTTGCTATTAGAGAACAAACTGTGCCTGTTTTGCCCAGCCCTGTAGTACAAAAACTCGCAGAATAATATGAAATATTTATTACAAAGAAACTGAAATGTCTTGTTCTGCCTACAAACTGGCTGGAGACAGCCATCTTTATGAAAAAAGGTGTCTTGAGAACTTAGAATGGGATCTAAGCCAGGGGGTGGCCAACCTGTGGCTCCGGAGCCATATGCGGTTTTTCAGAAGTTAATATGTGGCTCCTTGTATAGGCACCAACTCCGGGGCTGGAGCTACAGGCTTCAACTTTCCAGTGTGCCGGGAAGTGCTCACTGCTCAACCCTTGGCTCTGCTACAGGCCCTGCCCATACTCCACTCCACTCCACCCCTTCCCGCCCCCTCCCCTGAGCCTGCCATGCCTTCGCTCCTCCCACTCCCTGCCAGAGCCTCCTGCACACCACGAAACAGCTGATTGGGAGGTGCAGGGAGGGAGGGAAGGGGAGGTACTAATTGGTGAAGCTGCCAGTGGGCGGGAGGTGCTGGGAGCCGCGGGGGAGGGGGGAGCTGATGTGGGGGCTGCTGATGTATTACTGTGGCTCTTTGGCAATGTACATAAGTAAATTCTGGCTCCTTCTCAGGCTCAGGTTGGCCACCCCTGATCTAAGCTATTTAACTTAAAGTCCACTAGAAAATGCCATGGCATTATATTGGAACCCACACTGCCAGTGTCAAAGCCCTGTTTCACAGCAACATAAACGCCTCTAGGAGTCCATTAAAAATGTCAGTGGCAATTTAAAATTGATAACATCTAATGTGAACTCCAACTACATGACTGAGCAAAAAGGCACTAGTTCTTTAAGGCTATGTGGTAAACACATAGACATGTCTCATGCATCTTCACATTTTTTTTATTTGAGCTAGAGTTCTTGGGCATAGAGACAATGATCTGTAAACCAGCCTAATTTACTTCAGTAGACTATGCTGAATGCCCTTTCTAAAACAGGAGTTGGCTTCCATGCTGAATAACTCCTTTCTAAGCTTAGAGGGGAGGTGTGACCAGCTCTCCATGTGTGACATACCCAACAAACAATCATGTTTTTTGGTGAGTTCCTGTTTCTTTTTACATGGCAATCATCAAAGTTTCCTAAGGTATTTCCCCCAGGCTCGGTAGCAAGAAAACTTTGTAAAACACTCCCTCTATTAAATAACCTCCAGAGTGCTCCCATCTCCTCCTTTTTAAGCCAGTTTCATATTCCAGCAGACTTTTCTGGTAGCTCTTACAATACATTGTGTATTTCAGGTCAAGGCTAATAAGTGGAATAGACTTGCAGGTCTCTGCAGTACTTGAGGGGGGAAAAATAATTTGGGTTGAGCAATAGGAGTGCACTATTGAATTGAAGGACTTTCAGGTGTGTAAAAAGAAAAGGAGTACTTGTGGCACCTTAGAGACTAACCAATTTATTACCTATTTATTATTATTTATTACAGCATCCGATGAAGTGAGCTGTAGCTCACGAAAGCTCATGCTCAAATAAATTGGTTAGTGTCTAAGGTGCCACAAGTACTCCTTTTCTTTTTGTGAATACAGACTAACACAGCTGCTACTCTGAAACATTTCAGGTGTGTGCAACCAAAATTATTTCAGCTTTTCAATCCAGCCAAATCTTTCAATTAATCTTCATTAAAACTGCCTTTCGTGGGGCTGAGTTAGTCTAACTTTCTCAGGGACAGGATGTGTCATGAACTGGTATCAGTATCCAACTGCTTAAGACAGGTGGAAAGAGATATTAATGCTTAACACTGTTTCAGACGTGTCTGCTTCAGTAGGTGTTTGGATAATACAGTGATGGGGTGGGAGTTGCTTATAAGTTGCTAGACAGAAAATATTCTAGTATACATTTGATATAGGTCTTTATTTTTATACTTTGCTATCTGACCATGTCATTGTAAAAGTGTTTCTCCCCATCCCCCACCAGATATATAGCAGCTAAGTTGCTGGAACAAGGAAAGTTTTTGTTCCTTCTTATGTTGCTCCTTGCAATGGAGCATATTTTGGATCCCCTTCTGAATTGTCCTTCCACAGGACTACTGACTTGTGCTACTGTAAGCTTCATGTACTTTTAAGTTCGAGTTCGTTTACATTTTTATTTTTTGATCACTGACTCTGTTTTATCTGAATCATTCCGCAGGGCTGCAAGGTTCTCGTTGATGCACGGGACAAACTAGGGATTCCTTGGCAGTACACGGAGAACGAGAAGCATGGAATGTTTTTGATGGCTTTTGAAAACAAAGCTGGAATGCCTATAGAGCCTGCCACCTTCCAGTTGTATGTACCTGCACTGAGCGCACTGTGGAGGGATTCTGGGATCAAGGAAGCTTTTAGCCGTCGGAGCGAGTATCAGCTGGTAAGTATATCCAACTGTATGGTGATTGAAAAGTTGTAAACAGGGTTTTTTCAGTCTGAATCCAGTTTAAGAGCAGATTGCTAAACCCAGTGTGTTGCCATAATACAAGCAAGCTGTAGCACTGCTATAAATCTGAGCATGCTATAGCAGCAAGAATGAGTAGTAACTGGAGCCAAACTGAAAAAAAATATGGGGCAGTAGGAAAGAGTGGACAAGACTGGATAGACTGGAAGAACAAGAGGAACCAAAAAAGGCAGGAAATGATTGAACAAAAAACCCCCCAAAACCTGAGCTGCTCAGTTGGGCCGATCATAGTAGGCCACTGATTAATGCACACTTCTTTATATTTGTCCAGTTTTGCCAACTTGTATTATATTGATGCTGGCAGGCTATTGCTATTTGCAGATCAGCTCTTTTGAAGTTAATGTGATCCCTTTCCAAGCTGTTCTTGGATTTTTTTTTTTCCTTTTTTATATCTGCAGGTTGCACTTGAGGCAGCATTTGGATGTCATCCTAAAAATAAAAACGGTTTTCCCCTGTTTTTCTTTTCAAACAGACTTCTAGAGTTCAGCACAAAACTCATTACATAATATAAAATGCAGATAAGAGCACTTCTGATATTGAACATTTTTGTCTTTGATCTGAACAAACATATTTATTTATTTATTTATTTTATGCCTGTTGGAGCAGTTGATGACCACCCTTTATTCCCCTGTCTTGTCTTCTCCCCTACCTTCCCCACCTCTTTTCTCCCCTCTCCCCCTAGCCCCAAATAATGAGGTGATTGTCGAGGGACTATAGCCTCTTTTGGTTGATTGGGGTTTTTTGGTTGTCACTAACCTCAAGATGTGGCTACCTATTTGGGTTCAAACAGTGGTATAACTAAAATCTGACCAGTCACTTAAGTGGCTTAACTTAATATATAAGCTTAGAAGCTATGTTCCATGTTTCTCACTCTGTAACTTCACATAAAACACTTCCTTTTTTTCATTGAAAAGAGACGTTGTGACTTCCTAAAATTGGGCATAAGAGGGATGTTTATTCTAAATAGTGTTTTCCTTGCTTTGCTGCTATAAATAACATTGTGTTCAAAGAAAGGAATTTAATTCTGTGTGATGGAGAATGTGACTTCAATGTGAGAATTGCCAGATGCAAAGGTGAGCCCAGCAGTAGTGAATTCCAAGTTGGGGCCTCCCCTTAGTATATTACACTATCAGTATTACCACTCTCCTCAGACAGGAGGTGAAATGCCATTCCATCTCTCCCTCTCCCACCTCTGAGCAACCATAGTGTTTGAGGCGGACAGGACAGGGAAAGAAGCAAAGTCAAGTGCAGAGTTTTAGATTTGAGCAAACATAAAAATTGGAAATGGAGAAGTACTCTGAAGACTCCTTTCTGGGTGCTGCTGTGATCCGAGACCTCTTAAAATGTTGAGTTTAAGAGCCTCTCTTCCATCCGGTTGGGATTGTAATTCTCCAGATTTGAGATTAGTTTGTGTACTTTTAAGGTCTGGAATGGGAAACTGTTACTTGTGCAGACTTCCACCCACACACTGTCAGTTCATAGTTAAGGAGGAAATAGTCAGTCCAAAATAATCTTAGTCCTTTTGCGTCCTAGGCCTTGACGTGTAAAAGTAACAGATATTGTAATGTAATGCAACTGACAGTAATGTAACATTAATAATTTACCTAGACCAGGCATAACACTAAAACACATTCTTTGCCTATATCAGAAATTATTCTTTGTCTTCCCTTGCACCATGCTCTTGTGCTCCCAGATACACAAGTCTGCAGTGTTTTTGTTAGTACTTTCATACAAGGAAGCAAAGTGGCCCTATAGCTCTGCTCTTTTTCTAAGGAGTCAAGTTTTTGGCTTAATTTCAATAATGTCATAAAACATAATATATGCCATTCTTTATATTCTCATTGTTGCCTGACTCTGGAAAAGCATTTCTGAAAACTAATTGCATAAATAAACTCTGAAGTTCTTGAAATGGAATGTGCTTGAAGTTTAAGGGCAGGAATTACAGCATTGCTGTGTCTTCCTTTTTTGGCCCTAAAAGGAAGAACTGGAATTAATGGAATAGCTTATAACAAGATTAAAACAAACATTTCTGTTTAGCAGTGTCTTTTAGTAGTAAGGGTCCAACGCTCTGCTTTTTGTGCCCTTACAGTTAAGATTGTCAGTACTTCCATTATATCCCTTTTCCAGAAGTCTCTAACTTTAACTCTAAAATTGTGCTTTTGCTGAAACATGACTTAAAAATTCTCAGATCAGGAGTGACTCCCTTAAAATAGCTAGAGAGCTTTTTCAGTTTAGTAAGGTTTTTTGGGGTTTTTTTGGTTTTGTTTTTCGTTCCCCAAAGAAAAAGCTGTATATTCTATTTCACTATGTGTGGTAATGCCACAAGGGGTTTTATTTAAAGCCCAAACAAACAAACCCTTGCCAATATACCTCAGCACCACAACTAATAGTCCTTGGAAATTTATTTAGGATAAGTATTTCCTAGGTATTTTAACAACTTATGAATTAATCTGGTTTATTTTCAGCATATCTAAACATCCTTTAATTTGCAGATTGAAGTCTTTCATGCAGGTGTCCGGCTTGCCAGCTTAACTCTGTAAATTATTATCTTCTTAAAATGCTTAGTTATATTTGCTAACCCTAAATAACTGAGACTATTTAGACCTAAACACTTTATGACTACTTGAGCTGTGATAGTGGGATTGGAAACTCACCCCTTGTAAGTGGCTGAAGTTGGTTACAGGAGAAACAACCTTTGAATATTAAAAAGTGACTAAGTATACTGAGGGGGTGGGGGGCAGGTGGCAGAGTGGAGAACTGTTACATAGGTCAGATGCTCCCTCCGCATCACTAAATATCAGTGAAATTTATTATGTTGGAAAGACTAGTTCCTTGATACAAGATTTTTTCCAAGACTATAAATTAAGGCTGCTCTTGCATTCTTGAACTTCAGCTACAAGCTTTAAACAAACAGAAGGCAGAGATTCAAGCTAAAGACACGAGAGCTCCACCTTTATGTTGAAGTCAGTAATATTTGTAACATCTAATGCAGAGATTCCCAAACTCTTTTTGCTGAGCTCCTCCATTCAGTCATGTCCCATGCATAGGGAGGGAGAGGGAGGGGTACCAAATACCCATAGGAGGGTCCATGGGGGTATTCACCACTGGGATTTGAGGAAGTGTTCCGCTCCCTGCAGTGGTCAGGTGATCTCACTCTTGGGTCCTGGTTCCCTGCCTGTCCTTGCTCTTCTCTTTCCACTCCCCCTCTTCTCCCGCCCCCCATTTTGCAGGGAAAATTCACAGGACTGTGCTGAAGGGCTGGGGTCAAGAGGAGAGTGGAGTACTGTCCCCCTCCCTGCCTTCTGGACACTGCCCCATCCTGATCCTGGCTTTTCAGTGTGGTCGTGTCTGCTTCCCCTGTGCAGACGCTGTCCAGAAAGGCAAGGGGACAGTGCTCTGCACACTGAAGGGTTGGAGTCAGCACGGGGCTGTGTGAGGCAGGAGTATCAGTACTCCTGGGGTGCGGCCTTCAGCTTGCAGTTCTCAGAGTCCGTCCCGTCCTGCCCACTGGCCTTCCCAGCAGAGGAGGTTGACAGCTGGTGGGTGGCTGCAGCAATGGAGGAATGAGATGGGTAGGGAGCTTTGTCCCTTCAGCTAAGACCTCTCAGACAGAGCCCCCTCCATACTCCCAGCCCTTTAATGCTGACCTATCAGGTCCTTGCGTCCTCCAGTAAACTCATCAGTTTACCCCACAGTTTGGGAACCTCTGAACTAATGTAACCATGACTTAAATTGGTTATGTAGAAATATATTTTATGGATATTAAGGGAAACAAAATTGTTATGGGCCCCAGAACTATTGCTTCGGAATATTTTATATACAAAGGCATAAATGTAACCTATAGTAGTACAGAATACTACTTGTAACTCAGCCTGCTGTGAATAACATAGTTTAAGACAGAAGACAGGAATTCAAAGTTATCAACTATAATGCATGATATGGCACACAGATACAATCAGAATGATGCCTTAAATATAAGTTAATTATAGTTTATTACATTAAAGCTTCATAAGTGTACAGTAGGAACTTAGAATTATGAACACCAGAGTTACGAACTGACTGGTCAACTACATACCTCATTTGGAACTGGAAGTGTGCAATCAGGCAGCAGCAGGGGTGGGGGGAAGCAAACACAGTACAGTACTGTGTTAAACGTAAAATACTTAAAATAAATAACTTAAATAATATTTTAAAAAACCCTTTGTAAGGAAACAGTTACTGTGTTGCATTTAAATTAAGATGGTGAATAGCAACATTTTTCTTTTGCACAGTGAAGTTTCAAAGCTGTATTAAGTCAATGTTCAGTTGTAAACTTTTGAAAGAACAACCACAACATTTGTTCAGAGATACAAACAGCCTCCATTCCCGAGGTGTTCATAATGCTGAGGTTCTACTATATGTGGTGCATGGAATTAAAATGTTCTTGAAGGCATAGGTACTAGTTTTTCAGACTGATGCGTTACTAGACAAGTCCTTTCAAAAATAATCTTGCTGCTTAATAAATTGACTGATTCTGCTTCCTCTTGTTGGCTCTTAGGGCTGTTCATGCAATGCCTAATCTCATTAGGATGTAGCAAAAGGCTGGTAGCTGAGGTCAGAGAGATTGGGAGTAGCTTGTGGTCTGGTTTTTTTTGTGTTTAAGTGGAATCCTTATTTATAATCCCATATTGTAGATACTGGTTTAGATCTTGTCCACACCTGTGCACTGGTTTGGTTAAATCCCTACGTGGGCACTTAAATTGGTCTAAATAGATGTAAACCAGATTTAACATGTCTCTGTTGATTTATAGGTCTTGTATATGTGAGCAACTGAATTCCTTTAACTAAAGGTGTGACTTTAAACTGACTTGGTCAAATAGAAGAATCCACGTAGAAGTTTGCTCCTTAGTTCTTTTTAGTTTAAACCAATTACTGATTTAAACTGAAATAAGCCTGATTTTTTTAATCTTAACTGAAACAAGTGCCTGTAAAGTCTCTTGCACCTGTTTTAATACCTAACTGGTACAACTATGTGTAAACCAGGCCTTAGGGATGCTTGCAGTGAAGACCTTCCTTAACACTGTAAAATATCTTCAGGGTGGTCTTGCAGTCAATTTAACACTAAACGTCTTTTGTTTTTTTAAATTTAAGCTCTGTGTAGTAACATGTTGTACAGTCATTTATGCAATGTATCTGTCTACTAAACCATACTATAGTAGTAATTCTGCTTTTGAACTGTATATTTTTAAAAAAAAAATAGTGGTTACTAAAAAGTAAAGTAAAATATGATGCATGGATTGACTACCTATAGCTAAAAAAATCTAATCTATAGGTGCCTTCCTTTGTAATGCTAAATTTGAATTATTGGTTTAGCAGTGGAAAGCTTGTTGGATAAAATGGCTGTTTGATTATAACCTAATATCTGAAATTTTCTTCACTTGGACCAGAGGAGCTGCCTCTAGGCATTTATCAGCACTTTCTGTTTCATACACAATGCATTCAAGTGCTGCCTGTAAATCCCTGTCTGGGTATGTGAGCCTCTTAGAACTGAGTGGGTGGATTCCACAATAGCAGTATTTTCTTTGCTTCAGTGTCTCTCTCCTTCTAAAGCAGCCTAACCAATTTCACTCTCTTCACATCCCGCCCATTCTCCTCTCCTCCTCCCTCCCCCCAAGTTCCTCTTTTCCTTGTATGCAAGCAAGTAGTTCTGGGACAAAAGCTTCATTGTGTATTTGGTTACATTGTCAGGTCGCTGTCCTCATTTTTTTAGCTACAAGAATAAGAATTCTTTTGTAATCAGTATGTGACTCTCTACACCCCCCCATATTTTCTGTCTTTATTTTTGAAAGGAATACATTTTATCACTTCACTATAGATACCCGGTAACACTTGTTCTCTCAGGTTTTCTGTGCTACCTCAGATTCCTCCCTGCTAGCAGTACATTCCTCCCTGCCAGCAGATGGAGACAGAATACTTGATTTGCATGACTACTTCCACAAAGGAGCTTGTTATTGCGGAATCCTTTGTTGCTTGTCTCTAATACATGGAAGTGAAGAATTTCCAGTGCTCTTGTGTAAACTGGAGTTCCATATGTACCAACATCTCGGGGTTGTAGGGCTTAGGTGTTGTAGCCATGACTGCTAGCCATGACAGCACTGGTTCCAAGTCCATCAGACTGAGTACTTGGTGGCCTCCTGTCCAGCTGAAGGCTCCATTCTATGTCAAAGGTACTAGGGAAACTCAGTGCAAGAATAGTGGCTGCCCTATGGATGCAATAAATGGTGGTAGATTTACTCTCTCACCTCTTCCTGCACTGGGTGTACTCCGTGCATGTGAGGAGGAAATCATGGCAACTCTCTTCGGCAGCAATGAGATGGCATAGGCTCAACCCTCTTTCTCCACTTCTCTGAAAGTAAGACTGGCAGCAGATTACTCCTTTTATCCAGCAGATCTTGCACCCAAACAACAAGGGATAGAACTTGCAAAAGCTATTTCCTGTGCACACACTTGCTCTTCACTTTAGTGTGTGTTGCGGGGGACGGGGGACTTCTTACCCAAAATTGGTGCACACAAAAATTGACGTGTGAGCATAGCTCAGCTCAATTGGCTATCGGTATCTTGGTGTTGGTCCATAGCAATGGATACAGTCGTTAACACACGTGGGCCTAATAGGACTTGTTAAGCAAAAAAGAGAGACTCCTGTTTCAGTCAGTGTAAATGTGAATTTTATCCCAGCACCCCAGCCCTCTTAAAGATTAGAAAATCTACCTTGATAAATAAACTGAGCTCCTTGAATCTACCTTAAGAAACAAGGTTTAAGAGAGGCAAAGAGTCCTGTGGCACCTTATAGACTAACAGGTGACTTGATTATGGTCTGTAAGTACCTTCATGGGAAACAAATATTTAGTAATGGGCTCTTCAGTCTAGCAGAGAAAGGTATAACCTGGCTGAAGCTAGATCAATTCAGACTGGAAAGGAGGTGTAAATTTTTGACAGTGAGGGTAATTAACCACTGGAATAACTTACCAAGGATTGTGGTGATTTTTTCTATCATTGGCAAGCTTTTTAAATTGGGAAGAGATGCTCTAGGAATTATTTTGGGGGAGTTCTACAGGAATGCAGACTAGATGATTACAATGTCTGTTCTGACCTTGGAACCTATGAGAGAGCACCAAATATTAGCTTTTATATGACGCAGCAATTCATGAGAGGCATATATGGAGGGGTTGTGCGGGTTGCAGAGGTAGGAGGAAACTTCCTGCTGTGCTCATGTTAAACTACTACTAATGAGTGTTATATGCAATTCCTTGTGCAGAGAGCCATAAATGATCTAGAACCCCTGAAGCCTTTTGGGGGGGCAGTTTGCGATAGAAGCTCAAGAAAAATACTTAACTGTTCTTTTATAGGTTCTTTTGATATTCCCTGTCTTTGTATGGGACCCCTGTGTTTGGAACACTATCTCCCTGAAGGGTTCACTTCATTTACTTGCTGATAAATATAAATTTCTGTTGGATATCAGACTTCACAGGAAGGCTAATGGAGTTTTATGATGCTTTCCCAGTATCTGAAAACTCAGTAGTATGCATTGTTTTATCGAAACGCTGCATGGGTTTGTCTGCACTGAAGTAAAACACCACGACTGGCCCATGTCAGGTGACTTAAGCTGCAGGGCAATAAAATTGTATGGTGGATGTTCGGGCTCTGACTGCCCGCAGGTCCCCCGGGCTCCCGCTCCTGCTCAAGTTCGAACATCTACACTGCAGTTTTATAGCTCTGAGCCCCATGAGCCTGCGTCAGCTGATGTGGGCCTGCCAAGAGTGTTTTATTGCTGTGTAGACATGCTCTGTGTAACCTGATGTGGCAGTATGTCTCCAGTACTCAAGGTGAAACATGGATTGAAAGCTCTCACTCCATCTCAGACCCTCAGTGGTTTTACATTTTAGACATAAGCGCATGACTCAAATAGCATTTTGCTCTCTTCTTCCTATGTGAAATAGTATAACTATAATATACAAGCATGGTGAAGAGGATTTGTGTATCTAATGTCAACTCTATATACTTACTGTGGATTTGCTCTTCAGGAATTTTAAGTGCCAAATTAGCTCTGTTGTACAATAGTTCATAAAACAAATGTTACACGTAGACCGCTGTTCTCCAAACCACTGCTCAATCATAAACTTACGCAAGAAGGCTACAAATGTTGCTTGTTCTGTAACTTTGACCTCTTTTTCAGTCCAGTTACTCTTACATATTCTATCAGTTGTGTCCATGGAGGCTTCTGATAAAGATGTACAAAAAAAATAACAAAACTATTCATTACTTCATCTTGAGCATAATTTAAACAAGGTGCCAGCTACAGAGAGAACCTTTTCTTCACACAATATTCATTGCAAAACTATTTTAAAAATTTCCAGGATTTTTCAAGTTTGCAAAACTTCTGTGAAATTGCAGCATCATGGGGAAGCTTTGCACAACATCATTTACATCTCTATTCAACACCACACTTTAGTATCCATGTGGAAGTCCATGGTGTCCCTACAAGCAGCATAACCTAGTGGTTGAGCACAGGATTACAAGCCAGAAACATCCTTGTCACGCGCTGGCCTTGATGTTTTGCAGTTACTAGTATTTGTAAAGTTCTGTGTAAGCTGTCTCTTAGCAGCCCTATGTGCTGATGGTTGCATCTTGTCCTCCAGAACCTAAACTTTCACTTAAATTTGTCTCTAACATGGCTGTGGAAATAATTTGAAGAATGTGAACCTGCTGTAATATGATGTAGTAGCGTATGCAGACAGCACTGAAACAATAGTTTCCAATGATGTAAACTGCCCCTGTTGAAGGGGCATTAATGCTGAAGTTAAATGTGAGCACTTAACCATTTAACTGCTGATCAAAACATTCCACTTCCTCCACTTTTGCATATTAAGATCTAAACAAGCTAAATAACATCTTGCTTTGACATAACAGGTGGCTGGATCTTGAGTTATGGGTGGACCTTGAGAGCAGTGATACTTTTCTTCTCTACTTGATCCTGGAGTAATGTGAGATGCTCAAAGCCACACAGCAATTAAATGACAGAACCAAGACTTAAAACCCTGGTTTTTGGGTGTCCTGTCCCCTAAGGTACTGTACTTGCAGTATCTTTTTGAAAACTTAAAACTTGAGGGCTGACACCATGCAAAACAAAACTGCAAAATTCTATACAAATTACTGGATATAGACCAACTTTGCATGCTTTTAGCATTGTACTTCTGCAGCGTGCAATCCTATGTATGTTTACAGGATTAAAAGTCATTAAATGAGATCAACAAACTAACCCAGTGCCAACAGAAACCTCCCCAAGTAGCCTACTTCAGAGCCCTCCCAGCATTTATTCTCTCACCCCAAAAACTGCCTTAAACAGGCTATCTTGAAGGTCACCAAAATCCAAGCTCAGGATTGAGGGGGAGTGATCTCCAAAGTTGAGGACCCCCTTGCTACTTTTAAGAAATTTCTGCTTAGTATCCCCTTTTCATTTAAACAAAGAACCCTTAGCTTGAGCATCTCACTGGACCATAAATGCTGTGGAACATCATGAGGAGAAACCCTGCTTCTAAGGTAGGTAAGACTCGAACCATTTAGGTATTCAAAGAGAAATAATCTTTCACTGGAAATCAATTGGAAGTCCTTGTAGGTTATGAAACACTGGTGCGATAGCCTTCCCTCATGCGGGAGGCTTATTTCTTCTCCCAAGCTGGAGCACATGCAAAAAAAGCTGCTCCATGAACAGAGCAATTATGTGATTTCTCCCCTGATAAATAGAATAGGGGCAACAAAGTGACATGTTTCTACCCTTTGCTCTACTTCAGGGTTATCTTCTGCTTGGCTGTTTTATCTGTAATTTAAAATGTTGGAGAATGGTTGTGTTACAGTGTCCTTTCTCCAAAGTTTTATATTACACTCCAACTAAGGGTTAAAAGCTAACTGTACTAAGTTCTTTGCGAACAAAGACAGTTCTTGTCCCAGAGAGCTTCCAGTCTAGGTTTATAGCAAAATTCAACAGCTGGATGAAGTGCAGTCATCATGGGAATTGGGAGGATGAGGCAAAGAGTAAAAGGAATATGTGTCTGTATGATAAACATGAGCTGCTAATAAGGAACAGGTATGGACATAGGGGAGGCTAGAGAGGCTGCTGGGGATAGCTCATGTTTAAATAAAATATGGAATGAGAACCTGTGCCGATGGGCTGCTTTGGTTTTCTATATTGTATTTGCCCCTCCCTGCTGCAATCCTTTTTGCGAATACAGACCAACACGGCTGCTACTCTGAAACCAATCCTTCATCTGTATTCTTTCTAATTAAATTGTAAACTCTTCAGGTTATGGACCATATTTTAGGTCTATAAAACATAGTATGTTCCAGGCATTTTTATTAATGCTTGCTGCTTGCTTCCAAAGGGCTAAAGTTTAGAGCTTGTCTGGTTCTGTTCAAATAGTATGGTCTTGGAGGTAAGTAAAAAGCTTCATATTTATAACACTAAACAAATTCTATAGGAGTCTCTGCTTCTGTCCCTTCAAATGCAAATGAGTATTTATTTGAGTTTGGTATGTTCAGGGTGGAAAGTAATTCGATCCCAATTCCAGTGTTCAGAATCTGTGACCATAATTTGCATCTTGCATAATAATGGCTGTACTTTGCTCTGAAAATACTTCCTGTCATCAAATCCTTCCTACTTATATGTACGTTACCAATCCTTATCCGGATTCATTTGTTTGCCTTTGCAGCTCATGTCTAGTGACATTTGACTTACAGAATTACCTGTGAGGGTTTCTAGCTTAGATGCTGAACCAGTCCTTGCTCTTTCTTTTTCATGTGGCTCTAGTCTTTCATGTTTACCAGTGCATATTCCCTTAAACACTATTCTGCTGAAGCATGAAATCTTAAATTTTTTAGAATGAAGCATTAACTTGGGATCCTAATTCCTGAGACTGCATTCTCTACTCCTAGCAGAAGGCTCTAATTTTATTATGCATACAACCAAGGTACAGAAACAATTTAAGTATTAAGACAAAAATACAAATTAGTCCTACTCTAAATCTTGCAGGATTTTATTGAGTATAGGGATTTGTTCAGAGTAAGACCAGCTGTAATTAATCTTTGCATTCCTATCAAGAAATGCTGGCATATGCTGTGAGAAACAAGGGAGGAAACTTTCAGCTCAGCCTCTCACTGAGCAACTACCCAACTGTGGCTAAAATCCACTGGTGTAATCTGCTCTCTAGTGTGCAAGAAAACTCAGATCTGCACAGACCGAAATCCAGCCCAGTTGGCTCTTGATTAAGCTGTTTGGTGTCCGTGTTTAGAAAGTAATTAAAATAGATCTTAATTTTCAAGACTCAAATTGTTGAAATAGTTTTCAGGGAGACATCAGTTTCAGGAATGTATTCTTCTGTACTGGAGGTCAAACGAAGTATCTGTAAATTTTAAGATCAGATTTGTGTACCTAAGGGAGGTAGATGCACAATTCCCATTGAATTTCAGTGCAAGTTGGTGCCTAAGTCCCTAGGCACTTTGTGAAAAACCTCCCACTTGATTCCAACATAGGGATTAACTACACTTGTTAGAGGCTTAAACAATAATGTTAACATTTTTCACATTAAAAGAAGCCTGCTGATCAGACACCAACATGAAGTCTTTGTCCTATAAAAGCTGAATTACTTGGGCTCACTAATTATGAAAGTGTTACTGTTATGTTCTCGCATCATTCTCGTATGAAGTGGTGATGATCACAGAAATGCTGCTAAAATGATTGTGGTGAACAAAATCGGTGAACACACAAAACAGCATACAGTACATCAGTGTCAGTGCTCAGTGGCAGAAATGGAAAGTATGTTTCCAGAACTCGTATGTATCTTCTATTTGAATTCTTTCAAGAGTTTTCTTTATGGCAGAAACTTCAGTCTTGTTTTTTAAAACTAAACTGCTACTGATTAGAAATGGATCAGAAGATTATAAAGAAGTTGCACTAGGAATCTTCCCCTGACTACACTTTTCATTGATGCAGGTGTGTTGCAGCTTAGTGTGGTGATGGCATTGCTTTTCCTGTTTGCCTCAGTCTTAGTTTTTGGCATTTCTCCATTTTTGATAACACGAGGTACCAATGCATGCTTAATATTACTCCTGGGAGAATTCTGCTCCAAAAAATTAAAAATTGTGCACTTAAAATTCTGCAGTTTTTATTTATTAAAATAACATTATATAATCAGACCAGTTTCGATTATTTTGGTAATTTTATTTCAAAATACCCGTTAGCAAGTATGTATGTAACAATACTCACTCTCTCGCTCTCTCTCGCTCCCTCTTCCCCCTCCTCCCCCCCACCCGGAATAGAGAGTTAAAGAAACTCCTGTGACAACCCAGTACCTGTTTCTCTGCCCCCTACCCCCCTGACCCCAGCCACAGACCACCCCAAGCCCAGACACTTAGATCTCCTATCCTGCCAGAGAGGCCAGCTGCGGGCCTTCCCCTGGTCCAGACATGCTCACCTTCTGCCCCCCAGAGCCCAGGGATCCAGAGGGAGAAACAGCCTGATGCTGGGTCCCAGGCTTTCATGGAGATTCCTGCACACTGCCCCCTCAGTCCTTTAGGGTGTGCTGGGAACTGCAGCTCCTGGGAACCCTCCAGTTTCTTCCTCAGGTGTGTAATATCTCCACTATACAAAGATATGGCTGTTAAACACCTAATTTTAGTCTTATCCTTACATGAGGATCTAAAGGCACTTCTAGAATATGATTCATCAGTGCTATGTTTGTTCGGGGTTTTATTTTTATTTTTCCTTCAGATAAACCAAGCTGCAAAGTGAAGAGGTCAGTCTCAAAGCACTAACTGATAAACTTGTTAGCAGTTTTAGTTGATTATCTTTTGCTGCTTCCACTTCATGGGTTCTCAAGGTATTTTCAGTGCTCCCAGGTGTAGTTCTGCAGGACCTTCTGATTTGTGAAATGAGTTCCCTTAAAGCAATTTACCTTCTCTGTTTCTTTAGTTACAGAAATATTACTTCATTTATCAGGCCTTCATCTTTCAGATTACTAAACAAACACAACGAAATTACTCCAATTTATGCAAAGTACTTTCCTGTTTAATGTGCTCATATTCCATTCATGTAATTGTGTTGCTGGTTAACTTTCAAAGGGCCTGTACAGTTAATCTGATTAATTTTTTAACTGGATACATAACTGCTTCGTGTCACTTTTGCTACAGTAATTCCTACTCTGCAATGACTCTTGCTGTATACACATAAAATAGCACAAAGTATCTCTGCTTTAAAAATGTTTTAGTTCTTTGGCTGGCTTTATTGTCCAAATCTTGTTTGTAATTATATAGCCTTTTGCCATTTCATGGATTCAAAGACTTTAGTACCATGTTTCCCTGAATTACACCTATTTTGGCTACTGGAGGATGGCTGCGTATAATCTAGGGGCACGTTTCAAAGACTTACTGTACATCAGCTGTACACAGAATGAAGTAGCTATCATCAGCATATGGTCACAGCACTAGATTTGCTTTTTGCAAGCACCGCCATAACCTTAGTGAACAGAACTGAGTGGTGGCTGCTGGAGTTGCTGTCAGAAAATGTAAAGACTTAGCTATGCTGCATACCCTGTGCCACATTTGCATTCCAAAAAGTTCCAAGCTTGTGAGTTGAGGGCTTGTCATCTATACACTGATTCCATATACTTACCGTGATAAATGGGCATTCTCTTGTAAATGGCCACTTGCTGTCGTGCGTGGGGATTTGAGGTCCAGCCCTGTCAGTGGAAAGCTGGGGCTGGGTGCCAGAGGAGTGATACTGGCAAGGCTCAGGCCCCAAACATTGGTTGTTAGCTATGGAAAGGGAGTAGGTTGAGTGATAGGTTACTTTTCTTCAAGCTGAATTATTGGAGGGAGCTACAGAGGCTTACAGCAGCTTGAAAACTAAGCCTCATGCTTCCTTTCATTTCAAAGATACTTGTTAGAGCTTCTAAAATTTTAATCCCTTCACAAGAGCTCTTGTTCTGAGAGAGTGAAGGTGCTGTAAATGTAAACTACCAAAAGCTTCTTTGGAAGGAAAATATATATTCCCTGACAAATTCCTTTAACAGAGTTAAGGTTGCCCACTGGCATCTCATGCCCTTCTAGAACATCAAGTTCAGCAAAGCTTAAACTTTAGAAAAGCATGGGATTCAGAGTGAAGGTACACACCCATGGAAACTTAACTACCCCTTGAGCTGGCAGTAGCTACTAGTAATTATCTGCATACACTCCAGCTGCGTTCACTGTTAGATTGTAGCTGTATTGAATGGTAGAGGGGTAAGTTAGAGCAGTCTGGCAGACCTGTGACTGATATGAGATGATCGGGCGGGGCGGGTAGGGTGCTCCCCGTGTGTGTGCCCCTCTCCTTGACCACTGTGTGTATGATCAAAGGAAAGAGGTGCATGTGTACCTTGAGTATACTTCTTTACAGTGCCATGTTGTGACAGTAGCGGGCACAGGGGTTGTCTTACCCTAGGGATGGTCAGCAATTAGGGTGGGTGCTGAGTGGCCTGAAGTTCAATGAAGGGTACATGAAAGTATAGTGTTGGATAGCATCGTGCGCATCAGGATGATGAAGAGATTGTAAAATTTAGCAGCTATGTTATTCTTTCTGTGAAGTAGCTTAACTGCCTGAGTATAGAACAGGTGTAGGTAACTCCTGTTCTGGACAGTGCAAAGGCAAGTTGGAGTATGGGGATGGAGTTAAGGTGGTATACCTTCACTCTGTATTCCCTGCTTTTCCAAGTTTTTGAAGTGTTCTGAACTCGATGTTCTGGAATGGTATGAGATAACATTGGGCAACCTTAATTCTGTGTTAATGAAGGCTTCTGTCAGGCTTTTTTTTGTCAGTAAAAAAAAAGACAATTGTTTTTAGTAGGAGTTAGTGGTCATGGCGGTGGTGTATGTATATAGGCTTGCAGTTGAGATGCAGCAATGGCCAGGTAATGAGAATGCTACTGAGCTCTTCTGTAGCACTTTTCATCTGTAAGTATGAAAGACTTTTACCAAGGACAAAAACATCATTATCCCCATTGTACAGTTGGGGAAACTGAAGTACAGAGATGAAGTGACTTGACTCTGCCACTGGCCTGCAAGGTGACCTGGGCCACGAATAGAGACCAGGCTTTCTGAGTGAGAGTCCACTGTTTTTCTCTACAATGAAACACTGTTGCTATGTGATTCCTAAGTGCCCCCTGGCCCCCAAACAAACTTTGTTATCATGGAATTGGGATAATGTTGTCTGTGCGTAGTTGCTAACAGGGCTGGTGAGAGAATCCAGACATGAACAGTTTTATTATGTGTTCATGACAGTAAATTCAAGCACTTGGTGTCTTTTTGTCTACTCTCACCCCTGCACCTCCACTTTCAGCTCACCCTCCCCTTCCTGTCCCATTAAGCCATTATAACTTTAGAACCCAGGTTTGCCTCCCCAAAGTTGGTAGAATCTGTGAACTTTAAGAAAAGTGTTTTTGGTGGGGGAGGCATATCTTGGAAACACCTTCTCCAAATTACCCTAAATTTGGATCACTGACCCTACAATGTGTCCCCGTTTTGAGTAACCATGCAGATTATAGAGCACTTAGTCAACCTTTAAACAGAGAGAAATTCTTAATTGGGTGTTGGCTGAGAAATGTTCTTAACAAATGGTTTCCTTGGAAAATGCTGATTCATTGAGGCAAAATGTTTTACTGTATCTGTTGCAGATTCCACTAAACTTTCACTGAAACCTGAAGGTCTACATCTCCATGGCAGGGAACCCATTGGCGCTCTTAGGGTTGCTAGGCTCCTCGCTGGAGTTGGGGATTTGTGGGCTGTCAGGTTCCCTTCCCTAGAATTGGAAGTCTGGAAGTCCTAGGACCAGCTTCCTGTGTCCACAGCTCAGGGAGCCCTACCCTACAAGCTGTTTCGGGATTATGATGTCGTGGGGAAATTGCCTTTTTAAAAAGGAGACCTATTTTTAGGAAGGATAGAGACATTGGAGGGAAGAGGTGCTCTGCATGTCCATCTGCAGTATAAAAGGCTCAAAGGTGTGAAGAAGGGGTCCATTCATCTTAGTGTTCCTAGGTGAATGAGAACAGCTCCGTGGAGATGAATACAGCGTGAAACAATCCCTCTGAGAAGCATGAACTGCTCCATTCATGTCGGTAGGTGTTCCCATTCTCAGTACTGGAGAGCCTGTAATACGATGCAAGCATGCCTATTCTCAACTCCTCACTCCAGACTCAGCACTGTGTTCTTGGTGTGTGCTCCCAGCGTATCTTTTCTTAGCTCCCAACCCAGACAGTCAGGGTTTCCCCAGATGCTAGCTCACAAGGGAGGTAGGGAGAGGGGCTCATACCCTCCCTAGAGGGACAAGATGAGGCTGGGAGGTTGACATGCCATCCCAAATCCTGGTTTAACTGAGGAGTGACAGCAAGAGGGGCTCAGACCCTCAAGAGGGACAGACACTTTCAGCTCACCCAAAGGGATAGAGAGAGGGACTTTGCGCCCTTCTCCCAAGATCCTGGGGTACACATGAGGAGAGAATGTGGGACTGACAGGTTTCCCAGCCCAATTCTTTCCACATGCCCTGGCACCTACCTCTTAACCTCAACCCCCTCTCCTTTGTCACTCATCTGCATGCAGTCCCAAACCCCCTCTCCTCCTGTTACCGTCAATGTCTTCTGCGTCCTAATTCCCACTGTCCTCCCTGAAAACATTTGTATTGTTTCTTTTCACAGTTAGTTTGAATGCCTTCTGAATCTTGTTATAAAAAATCTTATTCCACCCCACCCCAAAACACAAACCTTATGATAAATACACATTCTAGCAAGTTGCCTCCTATTTTTAATTTCAGATTTCTCCCCTGAATTCAGTTTAAACTTGCTGTGCCTGGATAGTGCTTAGATTTGAAAGCCATAGCATTCCGTCAAAGCTACATGGGCCCTGTGACTCTTAAGGTAAACCTACACTGTGATAAAATACCTGCAGTTCTGAGTTTGGGTCAGCTGACTCAGGTTTGTGAGGCTTGGGCTGCGGGGCTACAAATTGCAGTATATATAGGCACTTGGGCTTGGGCTGGAGCTAAACTATTTTTGAATACTGTTTTCAGTTTTGCTCCTCCAAAGGTAGTGGGTGCCATACACTAGTTGAGGTAAATATCTAGCAATTAAGACATTTTGTCTAGGATCAGAGCCATAGTTTGATCTCTAGTTCTGCACAAAAAACTCCCAGAGTTTCCAGCCTTTTAAGAAAAGCTGTGTCTTGGGAACCCATTGATCAAAATGATTCCAGATTTTGATCACTAGCCCTACCTTCCGCTCCGTGAGGTACAGCAAGTTTCTATGCAATACGAATAACTATGTGGCCTTCAGAGCATGTAAAAGTCGGCCTTTAAACATAAACCTTAGCTATAGTGGAGCTATTCTGCTATAATCTTGACTGAGTTAAGGTGGGGAGTTTTCAAAGGAGCTAGGTTTCAAAATCCCACTAAGTTTTAATGGGTTTTGGGTACTGAACTCTCTTGGGCTCCTTTGAAAAGGCAGGCTGACATAGGCTAGGAAGACAAAACTAAGAATAAGTGTTAGGTGTAAACAAACTCGTAAACAACAAGGATCTCTCATGCAAATACTTAAGTTTTTATTACTAACTAGCATATCCATTTGTAAATGCTTATTTTCTAATGAGAACAGATGTTTGAAACACTTAAAAGGGTCAGGGCAACGTCAGTGATGACTGGCTGCACTGAAAGTGTGCTGTGTGCTTCAGACACAAGGCAGGCCCTGTCCTAAAGAATAATCTTTACAGACACTGTGGGAGTGAAACGTTAATCATTTTCCTAGTTTCATCTATTGTGTTCCTGCCAGCTATCAACTGATCTTTCTGTACAATTTCTGTTACTGATATCATTCTCACTAATCCACCCCCTTTTTTTACACTCTAACATGTTTGCTCTGCTACATGATAGAAATAACTCCCTCTCCACCCCAGCATTCAACCCAGCCTCATCTCTAATACCCCACCACATCTCACTCAAGGCAGTTACTGCCTTTGCCATCCACAAATCCCTCTTCTCGGGGCACATCTTCACTGAAAGGCTCCCAGCACTGGTGCTCTGTCAACACTGGCACTTCACAGTGCTGAAACTTGCAGCGCCCAAGGGGGTGTTTTTGCACACCCCTGAGTGAGAAAGTTGCAGCGCTGTAAAGTGCCAGTGTAGACAAGCCTTCACCTTTTCTCAGACCCCTTCCTCCCCCCATTTCAGTGCTGAAATAAGTAGTTAATAGAATCCTAGAAATAGGGGGCTGGGAGGGACCTCAAGAAGTCATCATGGCTAGTCCCCTGCAGAACCAAGTAAACCTAGACCATCTCTGACAGGTGTTTGTCCAACCTGTTCTTAAAAACCTCCTGAGATAGGGATTCCACAACCTCCTTTGGAAGCCTATTAACTATCCTTATAGTTAGAAACGTTTCCCTAATATCTAACCTAAATCTCCTTGCTGTTTTACTACTTGTCCTACCTTCAGTGGACATGGAGAACAATTCATCACTGTTTCCTTTAAAAAGTCCTTAACATATTTGAAGGCTTATCAGGTCCCCCCCATCATTTTCTTTTCTCAAGACTAAACATGGCCAATTTTTTTTTTAACTTTTCCTCATAGGTCAGATTTTTCTAAACGTTTTTCTCACTTTTGTGGTGCTTGTCTGGACTCCCAGTTTGATCACATCTTTCATAAAGCGTAGCACCCAGACATGGACACAGTATTTCAGCAGGGGCCCCACCGGTGTGAGGTAGGAAGAGACCATTATCTTCTGTGTCTTTCAAACAACACTTCCATTAATATAATTTTCTGGTGTTTTAAAAAACCTCAGCCGCCTTCGTGTCCCCAGTTATTAGCTCTCCTTCCCTGCTAAGTAGGGGACACTTTCCTTTGCCTTTTTCTTGTTCCTAACGTATTTAAAGAACCTCTTATCTCCTTTTATGACTCTTGCTCGGCATAACTCATTTTGTACCTTAGCCTTTCTGATTCGTCCCTACATGCTTGTGCTGTTCTTTTGTACTCCTTAGCAAGTTTCCATATTTCCACTTTTTGTAAGATTGCTTTTTGACTTTCATGTCACTAAAGAGCTCCTGGTGAAGCCATATTGGCCTCTTATTGTTGTTCTTACTTATCCTTCACATGGAGATTGTTTGCAGTTGTTCCTTTTAATATTGTCTCCTTGAGAAACTGCCAGCTGTCCTGGCTGAGCAACTTTTTCCCTTAGATTTTCTTCCCACGGGACCTAATCTGCCAGCTCTGTCTGTTAAAGTCTGCTTTTTTGAAGTCCATTGTCCCTGTCCTGCTGCTCTTGCTCTTTTTTTCTTTCCTTAAAATCATGAAATCTGTCACATCATGATCTCTTCATCTAAATTGCCTTCCACCTTCAGATTCACTATCAATTCCTCCCTGTTGGTCAGTGTCAAGTCTAAAATGGCTGTCATCCTCATTACTTCCTCCACTTTCTGAAACAAAAAGTTGTCTCAGTACATTTCAATAACTATTTTGTGTTTTGTCATATTACTTTCCCAACAGATATCTGGGTCCCCCATTACTAGCAGGTCTTTTGTTTTGGATGTTTCTGTTTGTGCTAGAAATGGTCATTCCTAATTTGGTGATATATAGGAGATCCCTATTTTTTACCCACTTTTATCGTTACCAAGATATTCTGAACTGCACTCCACATGGAATACCTCACCTCCTTCTGGACCTCAGAAGTATGTTTGTTCTTGATGTGTAATGCAACAAATCCTCCCTTTTTATTCTGCCTGTCCTTCCTCAGCAAGCGATGCCCCTCTATACCAATATTCTAGTGATGAAACTTATCCCATGAAGTCTCTTTGTCAGTTAAGTCATAATTTAGGTACATTCTGGTAGTGTCTGTACTGTGAGGATGTTCTCAGTTGTAAAAGCATTGCTGCATTCAATACCCCTAGTCTACCTCCTCGAGAAACTGAAGTCTCTGGAATAGTGTAATGGGAGCTTGTGGGTCAGGGCTCTTGTCTCATGGTATTCAATTGGGGAAAAGAAAGGAGGTTTTGGACTCCTGCTGTCCCAGACAGGTTCCCTGCCTCAACTCTTGGACACAGTTTAAAAAAAAAAAAAAACTTGACAGATGGCTTGTAATCTCATCATTTTTTGAGAGTTAGGGTTTTCTCTTTAAAAGGTAAAGAGGATGGGTATAATTTTTCTGCAGAAAATATTTTCTGAGATGTTTCAACACTGTCACAAGCTGTCCAGATGATAATTAAACCCAGTGGAGAGAGCAGAACTGCTAAGATGTCACTGTTCTCTAAGGAGTATACTAAACTCCACAGGCTAACTATTAGTTGACATCCCAAAAAGGAGATAAAGTAACTCGGGGAATATTCATTAGTATAAAGGCAGAAATGGGGCAAAATCTCTTCTCTGCTTCCTACTAGTTTGCAGCTATGCTTAAAGAAAAGAGGCTATGTGAAGTAAACTTCATTCACTCTATTTACTTTGCATTTTGAAAAAAAGCTCCTGGAAACATCATGCAAGATTTTCTGTTTGAGAAGGTGGAAAACATGTTGCTTTGAGAAGTAATTTATTGACACCTTTCAAATGTCTCCTCTGTGTACAACGCAGATTCCTGCAGTTCAGACTGTGGTGGACTTGTGCTTCACTTGGCTTCACTCCCGAACAAACCATTGGTGTTTGTCCTAAGAAGGTCTGCTCCCCCACTCCACCCCCAAAGCCTCTTCATTCTGCTCAGTTTTCATGATACTCACTTAATTCTACTTGGAAAATTAATTCAGTAAAATCTTAGATTGAATAAATTGAGTTTTAATGGTATAATTTTTTCCTATATATTTCTGTCTTAAAATAGTGAGCTCCTAAGACTTTAACCAGCTTGGTTAAAGAAACAGATGGGGATGTATTCATATTTCATCTATTCTCAAAGTTCCTTTCTCCAATCTTGTTCTAAGTTTTTTTGTTTGTTTTTTGCAGTGTTTGATATGTGTAAAGCAAATGGGTCTCAGAATAAATAACACAGGAGCTTTTTGATTGGATGTCATTTTTTAATGAATAGCACTTCAGGGTAGTGTGTTTGAGTGATTAGTCCATCCACTATAGAACTGAAATATCTCACAAGCCTTTGGTCTTCCAGAATTCACTGTCTGAATTAATTTACTACCTGAATGTAAAGGTGCTACGACAGCAGTTGCTCTGGTTCCGGATAGGCTGAAACTGGAAGCAGTTTGAAATGATCTGTACTTTCTTTCATAGCAACAATTCCCTTCAGGGTTTTGAGTGCATGAATTTTGGGAAGTGGTGGGGCAGGGGAGTGAGGGAATGTAGAAGAATAGTCCTCAATCTTTCATGACGAAGAAACAATTTTCAAACTAAAAAATAAGAGAGCTTGATCAAGTTACTTGCATTCTGCATACTAAGGAAATGGTTTAAATCATCAATAGTATTAAGTTTCAAGGAAGCAAGTGCTGGAAACTTTTTTTGAAAAAGCAACAAACTTGAACATTGTGTGCAATGGAAGAAGGATGACTAAGAGCCCTTGGATACCGTAATCAGTGTAACTGATTACAACCTGATTTTCAAGGGACTGCATAGATATCGTAGTAAAAAGAAAACTAGAAATTGTGAACAGGGAACCAAACAAGTCTGTTTCAAATCACTTGAGGCTTTTGAGGGGGAAATATAAAGCCACCGCGCGCGCTCACACCCCCGCCAAATTGACCGTTAATACTCATCAAAGCATAAGTAAGGAATAAATGAAAATCAGGTCTGGGTGTTGTACATCTCATAGTATTGAGTATAGTGGATAGGAAACTTGGTGAAATTCTGGTAACTTGAGGAGTTATTGGAGAAGCAAGCATGATAGCAGTTTTCAAAATAAGTCAACTCTTGTAATTTAAACTGACCAGTTGGGTTTATGCAAAGGGAGGTGGTGTTCCTTTCTACAACTAGTGAAACACTACTGTGATTACAGTGGTTAGCTGTAGATACTATTATCAAATAGATACAAAATAGTTTGAAGAACAATTGAAAGTTCACCATGCCACAGGGATTTTCATCTGAAGAGATTGAAAATGAAACTCTGTATAGGTTGGGCAAGTGATTAATTGAGAGGGATGAAGGGATATAGGATACAACTTTCAAAAGTGATGTAGGTGCCTAAGTCTCACTGACAAACAATGGGGCTTAGACATGTTTGAAAACTTTACTTGTTTAAAAGTATTTCATGTAAATACTGAAGGAGATGAATTCTTTAGGATAGTACAACTGAGCATAAATAGGACTAAGAGGGTGCAGTTAACAAAAGGAAAATGTAAGTGGAATGCCCAATTCAAAATCTAATGGGCTTCAGATAGTGCACCTACCCCTAAGGTTTTGGCTTCACAATGACATCATCCCTTTTTAATGACGGATTTTTCTCTCTCATACAAACAAGGGAAATGGAATATACAAGGAAAACAGTAAAACTCACTTTTTAAAAAATGATCTTAAATCTACAAAGTGAGAGACTTCTCTCCAATCTTTGTTATAGTAACTGTAGGCACAAATGATAAATGTAGTGAAACTTTCAGCCATGTCTCTTTAAATTGATGGTATTCTTTAAAAACTGGATAAGACAAAGCATTAGAAAATTCTGGAGGAACAAGATTGCATTGGCGTAGAGGTAGACTAGATAAAATTCTGTGAAATACTCAGGGATGTGCACGTTGCAAGTAATTTGAAAGCATTTAACTTGCCAGCTGGCCTTCTGCCACAGAAAGGTCCAAGCTCAAACTTCTCTCATGGCTGGTGTTAGCTGTTCCTCAGTCCATGAGGAAGAGAGTTGACCCTGGATATTTATTTCAATCCCTTTGCCTAATGAAACAATTTGAAAGGGAAACTGATTAATAAGCTTTGTTACTGTGATTTAGGTTTGATCTCTCAGTTGACAGAGCAGTCTATCTTAAGACCCTCTTTTCTGTCTTAAATTCATCTATCTTTACAGCGTCATCTGGAGACACACAAGTGTGTTGACTTTGTGTGCAATGGCTAAAAAATGGACCCTAAAGTATGGGATCAGATTCCGTTTCATAACCTTATTATGCATGTTTCTTGATACTGTGTAAAAGCGATTAATTGCTTTCATAAATTTCTGAAGCAGTAAGTGGAGTTGCCCATTTTTGCTTGGCAGCTGTCCATTAGGAATAATTCAGACTTACTCGCCAATCATTAATCTGGGTCTAGGATACACCCTCTGAGTTAGATTTGGAGTGTTTTTATTTTAGCTGCAGCAAAGTTGCTGCTTTCAGTTGCTCCCTCTCTGTGCTTAATTGACTGCGTGTCAGTGTCATTTAGAATCAAAAGTTGAGTTGGCATGCATGGCTCAAATCCACAGAGAACCTCCGTGCTTCAGAAAAAGGGTTCTTACAGCAATTGCGGGCAATGTGTTCGCTCAGATAGTTGGTAGGGCAACAGGAAAGAATCTTTTAATGGGATACTTATGACTAGGGCTCTAGTCTGTACCAGGTTGAGTGGGTGAGCTAGGCACACTGCTGATGTTGGATACAGTGATGAGGCGTTAGTGTGTCCAAAACAATTTCACCTCTCCCACATACACTGGGTATGTAATCTCCTCATACCCGAAACTGTCTGTGTTAAAATAATCCTGTTCTTTGAATCCTTAACTGCAAGTCAGCAGAAGGCTTGGGGATGTGGGGAAATAAGCAGCCAGATGAACTACCTGCAAGCTTGAGTAAAAATCCCATTTGTACATGGGGTAAATCTGGTGGTATGCAGAATGCTGCAGGATGAGATTTCAAAATACAGAAATAACGTTTTAAGATTGGAATAATTAACATGTTGCTGAATTCCTGTGCTTCTGTCATACTCACAAGATGTCTGTCATCTTCATTTTCTGTTTGCTGTGAGCAAGGGAGGGAGGTGGGAACACATTAACTTGAAAATATTGTACTTCTCTTTAAAGTAACCTCTACAATTAACAGAATAAAGACTATATGTAACTTCTTTACAATATGGGCTTGCTTTGTGCATATGATAGCCTTTTGTGTGTTAATTGTACATACCTTTCTTCCAATCTGAGCAATAGTGTTAACCAGTAGCAGCAGTGCTGAAACTCAAGAGGCAGCACGCAGGAATATGTACAGAGAAGGTGTGGGCCTCATGTTGGTTTCAGGATTGCATAAAGGTCTTTCTAAACATAAATAGTGGAGCAGAAAACCTTTGTTTCTAAAAGGGAATTAAAGAAAATGCATCAAGATACACAGTTCAGTGGGAACTCTTATCAGAATTAGTACCTTTTAGAATCCCAGAATCATGAATTAAAAACATTCAAGTTGACCCTTCAAGAGAGCAGTCTTGTGGACCAAGTAAGGCCCACTCTAAACAGTTACGTTATAAATACACAGTTATAACTAGTGTATTTTTTATACCCGTTTAAACATGCAGTTCTTGTGTGGACACATTCTTATCTGTTTAAAACCAATTATATCTGTTTATCTTGTGCCAGTAACTGGTTTGCTTAAATTTGTTACAGCTTGTGTACACACAAGTTCAAGACTAATGAAGAGTATTTGTCAAAAATATTCATCGGGGGATTTTTCTTTGTATGGCTTGAGGAGGATAATTAATGATTAACATAAAGCAGCACAGCATTCTAACCTCATTTTACTGCTTTCATTTATAGCTACTTATGAGCCACTTAATTTTTTTCTAATCTTTGAGTCAGCTGGTAAAAATCTGATTCTACTTTTGTATACATGCAGAAGGTGTATTTTTAAGAAAATGGTGGGAGTCTACCATTCTTTGGATTCACACACCTAAAGTAGGGTACAGGATATTAAGATTGTTCATCTGGTATGACGTTTCCTCCTCTAAACTAATGGCCACCTTGTCCTAAACATTCATCTAGGTTTTTTAAGGTTACTTAGTAGGGAAAGATGTGTTGACTTGACCCCCTTGAATGAATTCACCGAGTGAACTCAGAACAGACACCACAAAGGAAATGGCTTTGCAGACCTCGCTCTAGGCATGGCTGAAGGGCAGCAGGGGAAACAGCTCAGGTTTTCGTGGGGTTGTTGAGTGTCCACTCTCCTCCTTTGTGTCTGACTTCCAAAAAGCCAATTTGGACCCCTGCCTGCAGGCTGATGCCATTAACCCATTTCATGGAAAGCATTGGGTGATAACAATTTTTGGTTATTTGGCTGAAGCTGAACTAATGACTTGGTGTGAGAATTGTTTTGTTTTTAGTGTTTAAATCTAAAGGATTCCCACAAGTTGTGTACGTCATGTTGCAGAAAGACTATACAAAATAGTACTAGAACAGCTTTTCCCTGTACTCTGACATTTGCATGGCCTAAAGATAGCTACATATGCCAAATTCTTAATGTAAATGGCTTGTTAAACTCTGTGAAGCTACCAAGATCCCCACCCCTCTTGGTTGTAAATAAAACACATCTCTTCAGTTTCCTGCTTGTGGACAGTGGCAGCTGCGATCGCGGCAAAGCTGTTTTGTTGGTGGTTGCTCCTGGCAAGAAGATGGCTTAGTGTGTGGAGGCGGCAGCACTTTATTTCAAGGCACACTCAGTAATCTGCATATCTGTGCGACTGATGGACTGGGTTGTGTGCTTAGTCATATGCCTTGCCCCTACTGAAAAGGAGCTTTTATAGTAGGACACCTGGCCATCCACGGCTGTGGCGACCGGCCAGTTCGCACCAATACTTGCTCCTGCTGTTAACTTTTAGTGAAAAGATCCAGTTCAAATCTAACTTGCTTGCTTAAATAGCAGTGCTGGTAACTACATTACAGTATGTGATCTTAGGGGTGCTCAGTCTCCTTGAAGATTTAGGATAGGAGCAGCTAGGATCTCCTGAAGTGTAGCCTCTTCACTGAAAACTTTTGACCAGCATTTTGAAATACTTCATTGTTCAGAAAGTGCTTTCTTTAGATAGTCTTGAGTGTCTGCAAGAGGATCCATTTTTTTTTACAGTGGAGTTTTTTAGGAGAAGCTTTTTGGATGTAGGTCCAAAAACCTACATGTAAATACTTACCCACAAGGATCTATTACTGTTTGTTAATGGGCAGTCTCGATTTCCATTAGGCCTCTGGGAGACCAAACCAAACAGATTACTTCACGTCATTTACCTAGCAATGATCTATAGCATTCAACCATTTAATTTCTCATGCCCTAGAAACGGAGAATGAAAATTAACTGAATATTCAGCCATAACTTCAAGCTACAGTGAGGGCTGAGAGAATATATCAGTAACTTGGTAGTACAATACTGACAAAGTTGTAGTTATCAAACTCCCATTAAAACCCAGGACATTGAGGTAAGATTTATATTTGAGACCCAAATGTGAATGTGTGTAAACGCACAGTTAAGACATCTAAAACCTGTTAATTCTGCTACTGCAGCAATGCCAACTTTCCAGCCTCTCAGTTTGGTAAGAGGTTGCTTTCGCATTCTTGTTTGAAGAAAGAGTTGATAATCTGTTCACAGCTGGGTATTGTGCTGGAACTAACAGCTTTTGCCTCCGTGTAGGACTGAATTAGTTAAGACATCAGTACACAAAACTGGCACCTCTTCCCAGTTTTACTTCTGGGAAAAGGGCTGTTCTAGTAGGCAGGGTTCCAGCGTAAATACAAAATTGTGGTTTAGCAGTTAAAACAGGGTACTAGGAATGAGACTTCAGATTCTTTTCTTGGCTCTTAGACTGTGACCTAGATAAGCTAATTTACTATTCTCAGTTTACCCATCTGTAAAATAGGGAGATAAACCCCAATTCATAGAAGCTTTGTGGAATGTATGAAATCATTTGAGGTGATATATATGTGGGGATAGTCTCTTGACAAGGCCACTTATGGCTCTAGACCTTAATTATGGGGCATGGTATGACTCACTGACCCCCCACAGTACAGTTGGTGTGCTATCTTGTCTTATCTGCAACTTGTCACTGTTGCCAATATCTGAAACATCAAGTCCGTAATAGTTAACCTGTACACTGCAAAACTAAAAAGTGACTGACGTTGAACCCTATCATGAAATTCTTAGATAAGTCTGCTAAGGTGCAGCCATGGCTGCACCTGCAGAGAGCCCTTGTGTTTATCTAGCATGTACAGGATTTTGTATAGCCTGTTTGTACCAAGCTGGCAAATTTCTAAGATTTCTGCAGGTGCTGAAGCTTGATAGCTTCGCTATCAGTCCTTGCAAAGTGGAAAGGGGATGTGGTGTGTGCGTGGGTTTTTTTTGTTTTGTTTTGTTTTTTAAGGATTTGGAAACTAGTAGTGAATTTTTCTATAATTGGTATTTGCAGGGTGCAGATAGCAGCAACTTGGATAAGTACTGGAGATGTGGATGGGAGCCAATAAGTCAGTTGGCAGTTAAGGAGAAAATCTAAATGGTATTGGGAAAGATCTGATACAGTTATAATGCTGTATGGCTTAAATGAGGAGAAATGGTTAATTTCCACCTCCTAATTATTTGTTGATTGAAAAGCAGAGTGCATACTGGTGCCAGTAAATCCCAGTGCACAGATAGGAGTTGGAATGCACTGAAGTAGAGAAATAAGATACAGCATGGGTTTAAACATTTCAGATGCATGTTTAGTTAGTTTTGGCATCTTTTGGGGTTAACTGTTAACATATATAAACATCTTCACTGTACTTCTTCCCTTGGAAGATAGCTAATGTAGATTCCATCAATTTTCATTCAAAACAAACCATATTTAGAGTATTGCTTTATGTGAAATGTTGGGTGATAAAGTTTTTCATAGTTCCCAGGCATATTACCAATCTGACTATACAGTGGTAAATGTTCTGCTTTGGTTGGTGCTGTTTATATGACGTATCCAGTTGAAAGCAGTTTGACAATTGCTGCTCATGAGGGGTTTCTGCTGACATCTGTTGGTTGGTTATTTTTCCCCTCTCAGATGGGTGGTGGTTCAAGAGGACAGGCTGAAGGCATGGCTGCATGTTAGCATTCAGAGCCTAAGTCGGTTATTGTGGCAGGATGCTAAGCTACAGGCAGTGTTGCATAAGCCTTTAATTTTCAGTCACTGAAGTAGGAAAGTAGGAAAAGCAGTGTCGTGCTGTCAGTCCCAATTCCCTATTAAAGGGACCCACCCACTCGAGCACTGTCTTCATAGTTTGTATGCACTAGTCTCTTTGGGTATGTCTTCACAGCAGTGTAAGCCTAGGATTGAGCTTGGGCTCAAGCCTAACTCCCTTGTGTCCACACCCCAATTGTGTGAACCTAGGATTCCAGGATCCTGCAGCGCTGGAGGATCTCAGCCTGTATTAAGCGGAGATCTGTGATCTGAGGTCGAGTGCTTTCCTGTGTGTATGTAGTTCTAGCTTGACTTGGGTCCTGGAAGTCTTTAGGACATATCCCAGAGTTCCTTGGGGAAACTTCCTTAGTCCTCTACACCAACAATCTGTGATGCAGTCTATTGCAAACAGAAGCCACACCTCCCTTTGCAAATGGCAGCAGCTCAGTTCAGCGTTAACACATTGCCATCTGAACATTGGTCTGCAAGCACCCTGTCAGAGAGTCTATAGGGTTTTTGATGGAGACTGATTAGAAGAAGCTTTTTGCAAAGAGAGCTGCTTCCTGGTCACAAGAGCAGAGCCAGATTTTGGTGCACCTTGCATAGGTAGCCCCGGGAGGGCTCAGGAGTAAGGGCCAGAGAGCAGAGCGGGGACTAAGTGGCTGCCCTGCAGGGAGGGGAAGCAGCAAAGCTTCTGGCTTAGCATGGCCCGGGGAAGATGACCCCCAACACGCAGCCCCTCTCAAACAGCCAAAAATGAATAAAAACAAATAAGAAAAATCACTTTCATTGAACCATCCCATTTTAAAAATTAAGAATTGCAAAGTTTAATTGTAATACTTTGACAGCCCTGGAGACAGCTGTCCTAATTAACCTCAGAACAGGTGCACATGGGCATTTTCTTGCCAATGTAACTCAGCCTAGAGGTGCACAGCCCAGTTCTCAGATTAGATGGTAGTTCAGTATAAAGCTTTCACAAACTACAGCCCTCAAAGGAGCTAATTATGCAGTTATGTATTCGTGCTCCTTATGGGCACCTGAATCCCCTCAGTAGCACCTTCACTGTTAGGAAATAGGGTGGGCAGCACACTTGTAGGGGTAGAGCAGTAGTGTGCAACCTGTGGCCTGTCAGGGTAGTCCACTGCCCCACGCCGCTTCCTGCAGCTCCCATTGGCTAGGAACAGCGAACTGCAGCCACTGGGAGCTGCGGGTGGCCATGCAAATGTAATCAAACTGTCTGATGGCCCACCAGCGGATTACCCTGACGGGCCACAGGTTGCCCACCACTGGGCTGAGTGTTGACGTGGGGAGGGGCATGCCAGGCACTCTGGGGTAGGGTTACTTTGATGGGTCTGTCCGCTGCTATGTGGAAACACGAGCCCTGCGTTCGAGCATGGGAAAGAAAATCCTTAACCTAGGGTTAAAATGCAGTTTAGATGCTCAATCCCAGGGTTCCCTGACACAGGTCAGCTGACTCAAGTCCCACTAACCTTAGGCTTACATTGCTGTGTAGACATACCCATGGTTGTTTACCAACCCGTGTTTCCACTGTCGTGTAGTGAGTGGGCCAGCTTGGATACCTGCTTCTGTAACACATCTCATTTATAACCTCCAACTTCATAGCTTCAGCAGTTAGAGACTGCTGGGAATTATGGTGGAATGGACTTCACAATACTCATATATCTCTGAAATACTAGCATTTCATGTTACCTGCTTTTTTATGTATACCTGTTTTTCTCTCAGCAAATTTCTTTAAACAAACTTAAACAGTACACAAATGGTGCCTTTCCCCGAAGTTGGGCCCTTGCATATTGTGCAGCTTGTAATTGGTTATCCCAGGAAGGCTAGGACGAATGGTCCAGTAGAGCAGCTTCTTTCCACCTTCATGTCAGCCAAATAGGAAGTCTGGTACACATACGATAGAAATCTACACACTTCTTGGAGGCTGAATCTCAGACTTGTTTTTGAGGTGTGCTAGTTTTCATCTTTTGTGCTGGCTGTGATAGCTGACTCTGTCCTTCTTTGCCCCTTAATACCTTACAAAACATAGGTTCCCTCTGAATGGAAGGTGTGATATAAACATCACTATTATATTCTGATCACTGTATTGCTAGTCCACCTTGGGCTTTTAAGTGTTTGCTGAAGTCTAGGAGTGTGACTCTCCCTGTCATCCAACCTGTCTCAAGGAAGAATTGATGATGAAGAGAATATTTTGCTATGATTTGAGGGAGTCTGTCACTGTTATAATCTTCCTTAAAGTATGTCTCTGGCTTAATTTTTTATCTGGGCCAGGCAAAGACTGACTGATCTACCTTAAATTGTCCCATCTAAATTTAGCAGCTAGGCTTCACAGAGACAGAATGATCAGGAAGGGCTAAATTAATTTTGTGTGAAAGGGGCCTTGGGACAAGGAAAGGAAAACAGAAAATATAGAACAGAGGGTCCCATTTTGAGTCCTCTTGGTTCAGAGCAGAGTTCAGTAGGACTTTGTCTTTCAGAAGTAGCTGTTGATATTAGCCTGTATTTTTAGATAGTGTAGACAATTCTGATATTTCATTATAATTGATCTAAGCAACCCAGCATTACTTTGAATTTCTGGCCAAGGCTTCAAGTGGTAAGTTAATGCTTTTTATCTTTCTCCTCTAGTAAATCTTTTTAGTATGAAGCTTTTGTGGGACTGTTAAAGGTGACCTGCAAAGGATCTTTTTAAAATGGGTTGTACGTTTGTTGTATATAGAAGGCCTGAAAAGTTTGTGGGATGTCTTGCCAACTTTTTTTCTGCTTGCCTCCTACTCTAGAACTATCAGTGATATCAAATCTAGTGTTATGGTTTTGCTGGAATATTCTTTCAGGGAGGGGTGTTTGTTTGGCAGTGGTTTTAAATAGGTGTTCACAAAATAGGAAATGACTGTTTAAATTTACTTTTAAACTTTTCCCTCTGAATTCTTCAGCTTTCAGTGTCTTGTGATGTAATTTCACTTGTCCAGTTACCATAGAGTCTTCAGGTCTTGTCTGGCTTAGAATTTTTAGTGTTAAAATTTAAAAACTTCTGTGGGGATGGAGAGGGACATTTCCGGACTGCTTGATTACATCATAAAGGAGTAGAAAGGCTTGTCCACGTGGGCCCATCTTCCTTTCTTCTGCAGATCACCCTTTAAGTTAATTGTGTTGTTTTCTGGAACTGCAAACTTACTTTTCACAAAATCTGTAAAGAGCAAACTGTAAAACTGACATGTTGCTGCACAGTGGGACTTGTGGCTCATTTCAGGCCTGCTCTTTGCATTTCTGCATTTCCCAGATGTGCAGTGACTCATCGTGCTGCTGAACAATGGGAACAGCATCTCCTATTCCTTCACTTGGTTCCAGTTGGCAAAGCTGTTAGAGGATATGCATTGCAAAGGGAGAAGAAATTTGCAGGGCTGGACTGAGTCATCCAAGTGTTTGTGATAACTCTCATGTGGTAAAGTAGGAGTTAAGGAAGACTTAGTCTAAGAAGCCATTATGTTCAACACTTCAGCATTAACCAAGAGTTGCTTAGTAATGCAAAACAAGTAAAAACTGAGTTGATTTTTATTTTTATTTTTAATAAATGAAATGGAGTCAGGGGCAGGACTTGAACAGTTTAACTTAACTCCACATTTTGCTTCACCGGGATTATCTGATATGTAGCAGCATTGTAATAGATAAAGAATCTTGAGCTGCACAAGCATTAACATAACTGCCTAAAGCTAAATGTTTGTGGTGGTGGTGTTCACGTGAGAAGGTGGGTGAGATAATCTCTTTTATTGGACCAACTTCTGTCGGTGAAAAAGACAAGCTTTTGAGTAACACAGATTTATGCAAAATGTGTTAGTGAAAAAGGAGCATAGGGTTTGCTATAAAACTATATTCCCATTAACGTTGCACTTTAATTCACTGAGGCTACTAGCTGTTACTATCATAGGCCACAATTACAGTGCCAGCTAAAGTAGAACAAACAAATTCAGCATTTAAATATTCACTGTGAATGATGCTAAGATCTTAATTCTAAATCAGTAATGGAATATTTCAGGAGTTAAAAACACATTGAAGAGGTTTCACCTATTTTAAGTGAAGAGTCAGAAGGGTGTGATTACTTTTTCCTTACATACAGTTGGTGTTACTGAAACAGTGCAGGAAAACCTTCGTGTATGGCCTCATCTGCTTTCAGGGAAAACTATTTTGATCCCATAACTAGAATGTTAAGCAAAGGGAGAATGATTTTTTTTTTCTTTTTTCTTCCAAAATTAGTTGTTGAAGGTGTTCAATACCATGGTATCAGTTAGGTAAAACCTTGAGTAGAATGGAAGCTAATGATTTCCATGTCTGTTTTGCCATGTGCAATTGTTTCAGAATGTTTCATTAACCCAAATATTAGGAACTCTAGAACAGTTGTTCTCAGCCAGGGGTACACATACGTAGAGGTCTTCCGGGGGTACATCAGCTCATCTAGATATTTGCCTTGTTTTACAACAGACTACATAAAAAGCACTAGCGAAGTCAGTACAAACTAAAATTTCATACAGACAGTGACTTGTTTATACTGCTCTATGTACTATACACTGAAATGTAAATACAATATTTATATTCCAATTGATTTATTTTATAATTATGGTGACACTGCACCCCATATTCTTCATAGAAATATTTTTATCAATATGGCATAACTAAGATATGTGTTATGCAAGATGAGTTGTGAGGTATCCTTGGAAAGGTTATGATCTACTGAATGTGTTTATCCAATTTGTATGTATGTATCACTTCTGTATCTGATGTTAGGAATATTGACTATGTAACAATTACAACTGTGTGTCTTTGCCTCCTGTCTGGTGCATGTCTCCCAATCAGCCTCAATGGGCCATTAGAAACAACAATAAGACTTGGAAGATACAGGGGTGGTTGTTTTGACACTACACGGTTAGGTGATCGGGTCACCTGGTACTAGACCCCCATCAGACTCCTGAAAGGGGTACAGGAGTCTGGAAAGGTTGAGAGCCACTGCTCTAGAATGTTTAGAAAGTTACTTTTTTTTTTTTAAAGTGACCCCTGAAGGTTGCAACCTTTCGTGTAAATTGTCTTAGCCTGGTCTCACTTTTTAATCTAATCGTTACTGTCCTTCCTCTGGTTTGTGGGATTTTTCTTGGAGTCAAGAAAATTGTACAGAGCATATTCTTTATTGCAACACTCCTCTCTCACCCTCTTTCCTCCAACTATTCATCTTCTCTGGCTTTTTTCATAGCAATTACTCAATGAGGCTGTGCCATACACGCTTTTTCTGAAGTTGCATATTATCACTCAGTGAAATGGAATTTGAGAAAATGGCTAGATTAATGGTTTAGAGCTGTCATCCAGCATAGCCTTAATTCTGTAAAGATCTGAAGTCCATTGTTAGCTTCTTAAACTGTATGCAAAGTCAAGAATATGTGGAGGTTGGACTTTGTTAATGTGTTAGAATCTGTTACACACCAGGTAGACCAACAATGCAGTCAGTAGAACAGCCAAACATATCTAACGGTATATAGATTTGGATCTTTTTTGTTTTGCACACAACATATCTTCAGAGACCTTGCTTGCCTTCTTTCATATCCAAACACTTTATGTTGTATTAGTATCTCTAGAGAGAACCCAGGATTGAGGTATTGTTGGAAGAGACTTCTTTCCTGAAGTGGATAGCTCTTCCTGATAGGAGTTGAGACTGACATACATGATGAAATGATTTGGAACACTTCTTCCTGTTCGTATTTTAAATTTCATTGCTGCTAATAGCTGTAGGGGAAGAAGTTTAATTCCAAGATAAGGTGAGCAGATAATTTGGTACAATAGATGCTGTTTGACTTAAAAGCTACTTTGTAACTTTGGCACCTGTTATGTATAGCTTTGAGTTTTCTGTCTCAGGTATTTTTATGGCCTCAATTACCACAGTATCTGAACACATTAAAAATGTTAGTGCATTTATTCTCACAACACTCCTGTGACGTAGGGGAGTGCTATTGTCCCCATTTTACAGATTAGGCACAGACTCGGTGACATGCTGACTTCCTATCACACAGTGACTTCCTATTACACAGGAAGTTTGATAAAACAGGGAATTGTATCCAGGCTCCTGCGTGCGAGGCTAGTGCCCTAAACACTGGACCATTTGTCGGCCTCCATTTTTATGTTGCAGTGACTTTACATTGCCAGTGTGTTAAACTGATGGGGTTAGTTCAGATTTATATTTGGGTCCTGTTACGTGTTATGCAGAAAACACTTTTTTTTTAAAAAATATTTTGCTGGCAAACTAATGAGACAAGTTATTCTGGTAGAAACTGTCTCCTTCCTAAGCTTTTTGTGGGCATTTTAAATGCTATGAGGTGTTCTTACCTTGAAACCATGTGGAGGTCATGTAGTTTGTGTTAAGTACTTAGTTTCTTTCCATTCCTTTGTAGTAGAGAATATTCAGAACTCTTTAGATTTGTCCATTTCTTTCTATGCTCTTAGCATGGGCTTCAACCCGCTGGTGTAGTCATGCTCCTTATTGGGATTTATCATGGAGAATATTTTGCTTAAAATCATTGATTGGAACCCCCTTAAAAAGCGATTGTGTTCCTTAATTATAGGGCTTTGGAAAAGCTCTGGGGAAAAAAAATAGGCGAAAGATTATTCTGTTTCCACTAAATCACTAATGAAAGCTTTGTTAAATATGTTGCTCTATTCAGTCTTGTTTTGACTTTAAAACTGTAGCATATACGTAACAAAATAATCAGTGTAAGGTGGGGGATATGGGGAGGCACAAGCAATAAATCAGGTAAACTTACTTATGTATTCCAGCAGTTTACATGCACACAGCTGTTTCCTGTTCTGAGCGTGGGAGGATGTGCGTACAAAGTAATTGAAGAAAAGAACAAGTTGTCAGATACAGCCCACTTTCAGTCTGTACCACATCTAGAGACACTGTTAAGGACAAGGGATATAGCGAAAGATACACTTTTAGTTCAGTGACCTTTCCCTCTTGGGGGGGCCCCTCCAACCACTCCCCCATGTGACTAATGCTGTACAGGAAGTTTTATTTTTGGAATCTGTGAGATTTCTTCTGCACAAACCCATGGTGCCTTGACAAGACAGTCTTTTTAAAAGAGTGCCAGAAAATGCAGGATATTACACTCATCTTCTGAAAATTCATGACTGCAAGGAAGAAGCTCTTATTTTAGAAATTGTTTAGAAAATGTGTCCTGGAAAAAAGTAATTTCTCCCTACCATCCATCTATAAATCCTTCAGAATCACTTACAAGTAGTGACTATTTGCATTTTAGTGTGTAGGTGCTGGATCCCTTATGAAGCAAACTCTTCCCATTTTACTTGAAGATGGAAAATGACGAGTCAGAGCTCCGTTGTCTCCATTCATTAGTGTGACGTCCTGCTCGTGATGCCCAGAATTCTGAGCCACTGTATTACTCCTCTGCCTTAGCAGCAGCAAAGCTCTCTTGCTAAGCTGTGTGTCAGCTTCCTGACACATCAGCCTGTCTGCCTTGCCAGCAAATTCTTCAAGACTCTGCCAGTCTAAACTTTCCCTTGCAGACATTACTTTCCCCAAGAATTGAAATTAGGAGAAGTGTTTGAATTTATAGGGGGGTGAAGGGTGAGGGATGAGACTGTGAGGGCTAAGGTGGGCTGTATGGCACCATAGTAAAAACTGAAAACTGTTTCAGAACCATTTGATTAGATTTAACTGTTTTAAAATCATCACACAAATTAAAGTTGGCTATTCAAGCCTTCTATGAAGCACTACATCTGCATCCTCCTTGGTTTCTTCTTGTAATTTTGCACAACTCTGTTAATGAACTTGTTGAATGCAGTGCGTTAATCTTTGGTGGCTTCTCACGTGTCCGGTAGTTTCAGTCCTTGAATTGATATGCTCATTAGTTCATTCACAAGATCAGGCAGAAGGTAGCTTCTTTTGGAACACAAAATTCTTTCTATTCAATGACAAAAACAAACACTCACCTGTAGCTGTCGTCTGGGAGTAGCAAGAGATGAATTCCTACTTTTATCCCAGGACACGTAGCACAAAGATCAGATCAAGCCACTAGCGGTGTTTAAAAAAAAAAAAAAAAAAAAAGTTGAAGTTAAATCTTTGTTCATTCGTCATATGACATTCCACTTTGTGTTCAAATTCTCTATTTTGTCCTGATCCCATGGCAGCCCCATTGCTGGTAGTGCCTCACTTCACTCAACTATCGGTGTTTTATAAGACAGGCATCTGTAAAAGCTACATAGAAGCTGAGTAGAATCCAGAAGTCACTATTGTAAATTTGAAGAATCAAGTCTGTGTCTTTCTCCAGCTGGCTTAACAAACATTTCTTGTCTCCTTCACTTAAGGATTCAATATAAGAGTCTTCATTAGCCAACTTCTGGACTGCAGTCTTTGCCTCCTTACAGTACATTTTCAGTGGATATCTCTGATTGATCCAGATGTAGCTTCTATTGCTGGACGAAGATCTACTAATGTTCTAGCAGATGCCTGGATGGAATTGTTTATTGACCCAAGTGGTTTCAAGAGTAGAATTACAAGAGAGAGAATGGCGATTGTCTTCTCTAAATGTGGCAGCAAAAGTAGCCCACCAGCCTCGCTACTTAGATCCGTCCAGTCTTGGTAGATACTTTCCAAAATCAGTAATACTGGTTCCAGTAATTTTAAGACAACAGCCAAGGATCACTCATGAGAAAGCCAGTGGGTTTTCCCAGGTTGAACTAATATGCACATCAGTCCCAGAGCATCTTCTGTTTTGTCCAGTCCTTTTGGACTCTTGTTGAAAAGATAACAAAGACATTAAATGGCTTTTAAAATGGCTTTTGAAGATTCTGCAACTTGTACTACTGCTAGTTGAGTAGATCATAGAATCGTAGGAGTGGAAGGGACCTTGAGAGATCTCTAGTCCAGTCCCTGGGACTCAAGGCAGGACTAAGTATTACCTTCTAGACCATCCCTGGCAGGTGATTGTCTAACCTTCTCTTAAAAACTTCCCAATGACAGAGATTCCACAACCTCCCTTGGCAATTTATCCAGTGCTTAACTAACCTAAGAGTTAGGAAGTTTTTTCTAATGTCCGACCTGAACTGTGTTTGCTGCATTTTAAGCCCATTGCTTCTTGTCCTATGCTCAGAGGTTAACGAGAACAATTTCTCTCTCCTCCTTGTAACAACTTTTTGTGTACTTAAACTGTTTTGTTCCCTCCGTCCTCTCTTCCCCAGACTAAACAAACCCAATCTTTTCTTCATCTTTCCTCAATGGTCATGTTTTCTAGACGTCTAGTCGTTTTTGTTGCTCTTCTCTGGACTTACCTCAATGTGTCCACATTTTTTTCTGAAATGTGTCCACAACTGGACACAATACTCCAGTTGAGGCTGTATCAGTGCAGAGTACAGCAGGAGAATTACTTCTTATGTCTTGTTTACAACACTCCTGTTAATACATCCCAGAATGTTTGCTTTTTTGCAACAATGTTACATTGACTCATATTTAGCTTGTGATCCACTGTGACCCCCTGTCAAGGTTCCTTCCCCACTCTGAACTCTAGGGTACAGATGTGGGGACCTGCATGAAAAACTCCCTAAGCTTATTTTTACCAGCTTAGGTTAAAACTTCCCCAGGGTACAAACTACTTTACCTTTTGCCCTTGGACTTTATTGCTGCCACCACCAAGTGTCTAACAAATATATAACAGGGAAAGAGCCCGCTTGGAAACTTCTTTTCCCCAAAAAAATTCTCCCAAACCCTACACCCCCTTTCCTGGGGAAGGCTTGATAAAAAATCCTCACCAATTTGCATAGGTGAACACAGACCCAAACCCTTGGGTCTTAAGAACAGTGAAAAAGCAATCAGGTTCTTAAAAGAAGAATTTTAATTGAAGAAGAAGTAAAAGAATCACCTCTGTAAAATCAGGATGGTAAATACCTTACAGAGTAATCAGATTCAAAACATCGAGAATCCCTCTAGGCAAAACCTTAAGTTACACAAAGACACAAAAACAGGAATATACATTCCATTCAGCACAACTTATTTTCTCAGCCATTTAAACAAAACAGAATCTAACGCACATCTAGCTGGATTACATACTAAGTTCTAAGACTCCATTCCTTTCCTGTTCCTGGCCAAAAAAAAAAAAAAAAACCCCACCAGACAGAAAGAACCCTTTGTTCTCCCCCCCCCCCCCGTCTCCCCCAGCTTTGAAAGTATCTTGTCTCCTCATTGGTCATTTTGGTCAGGTGCCAGCGAGGTTATCTTTCGCTTCTTAACCCTTTATAGGTGAAAGGGTTTTTTCCTCTGGCCAGGAGGGATTTAAAGGTGGTTAGCCTTCCCTTTCTATTTATGAGCCCCCCAGATACCTTTCCGCAGAACTACTTCCTAGGTAGTTATTTCTCATTTTGTATGAATGCAACTGATTGTTCCTTTCTAAATGGAGTACTTTGCATTTGTCCTTATTGAATTTAATCCTATTTACTTCAGACTAATTCTCCAGTTCGTCCAGACCCTTTTGAATTTTAATCCTGTACTCCAAAGCACTTTCAACCCCTCTCAGCTTGATATTGTCCATTAAACTTTAAGTGTACTCTCTATGCCATTATCTAAATCATTGATGAAGATAATGAACAGAACCAGATGCAGGATGAAGCCCTTCAGTACCCACTCAATATGCCCTTCCAGCTTGACTGTGAACCACTGATAACTACTCTCTGGGAATGGTTTTCCAACTAGTTATTTACTCCCCTTATAGTAGCTCCCTTTAGGTTGTTTTTCTCTAGTTGGTTTATGAGAAGATCATGCGAGACAGTATCAAAAGCCTTACTAGTGTCAAAATATTCCACCTCTATCGCCTCCCCCTGCTACCCACAAGGCTTGTTACCCTGGCAAAGAAAGCTATTAGGTTGGTTGATGCAATTTGTTCTTGGCAAATCCATGTGGACCTTACTTATCACCTTATTATCTTCTAGGTGTTTGCAAATTGGTTGCTTAATTATTTGCTCCATTATCTTTCCAGGTACTGAAGTTAAGATGGCCTCTGCAGTGTGTAGGAGAGATTAGGGTTACACTTTCCTCTGAGCAAAGCTTGTATCCCACCATGTCTTCCAGAGAAGTTTGAAGCTCCATCAAATGCTTGTGCCATCTGTTTGGGGTCCAGTTTACAAGCATTTAATTCTAAGATGTGTGTTGTCGCAGATGTGTCTGCTGTAACCTGAACATCTAGAAATGCATCTCCTGGCCTACCACTGACATCAAGATAACGTATGCAGTTGATGCCCATTTGCATCAGGGTATTCATTAGCCATGTATGCAGATTTTTTGAATGTGGTGAGAGAGTTCTTCACTTTTTCAACTGCTGTCTTTCACTGTTGCACCGCATGCTTCTAACCAGTCAGTTGAGTTTCTTGCAGAAAGATATTGAGCATTTGCTGGTCTTGTTCGGAACCAGTGTCCAACTTCAGGGTTAACCAGTGACAATGCACTTAACTTTGGCCTCCTGTCTGTAGTGTGAGGTATCTCTTGCTTAAGTGAAAGTATGATGCAACAGTCATGTTTGTTCGCATAAACTATGTTGAGTCTAGCATTCTTAACAGCCTCATTAAGTACTTCTAAAATTGGCTTTGACAGTGACTGGCTTATAAGGCTTGCTGCATATCGCTGAAGTCCAGAGGCTTGGTGTTTTGCAGCCTTTTCACATAGTTTGTCAGCATTGGCTTTGCTGATCAGTCTGGCAAACCAAGCTCCTCTAGTTGTACCAACTGAAGCAGTGAGAAGCTTTCCTTCTTTGTAAGCTTTTTTTGCAAGAGGTGCACCAGTTGTCATCTTTTCTAACTTAAATGGGAAAAGTTTGACCAGCAAAACATCAGGAACTGCCTTTAGGTTTTGGAGACCTGTTTCTTCAGTAGGTAGCTGTATTTGTGTGTTTGGCTGTTCAGATGTAGATACACCACTTGAGCATTCAGATGACATGTTGGTATATTCTTGGTTCTTAGCATGTTCTTCATCTTTGTTGGTCTCACCCAAGTCGGGGGGGGGGCCACTAGTAGCGGGGTTGTAGAGGTAACAAATCAGTGAATTCCAGTTCTCGAGTTCATCGGGATTTCCCTGCAGTGTCCAATCCCCCTCACTGGACACTCAAAAATGGTTAGGTTTGCTGTATCCAAAGAGACAGAGCACACATCATCCTGTTAGAATAGCTGAAGACTCATGCTTGACTTCCAGTATACGGCACTGAGATGGTTTTGTAATAAAACAAGAATAAGTTTATTAACAAAGACCGAATATTCGTGATGCTAAATGAGAGAGAGGCGCAGGTATGGTTACAGACAAAACAAAATAAATCCCGCTTTCCAGTGACTAATCTTAGCACATTGTAATCTTTACATAAGCAGTTTCCTTACACCAAGTTAGCAGCATCTCCAAGCCCGGGGATCCACCTACACAAAATCAAAGGGTGCTTCTCCCTTTGTTCCTCAAGTGATGGATTACTAAAGTCTCTTTGCTCCCCTTATATTACATAAAATCCACTGTGTCTGTCCCAAGAGCCAGGAAGGATTCCTGGGGTGCAGACTCTGCCCCCTTGTGTGCTCACTAAACTGCTGCTTGATAGCTTTGTTTATCGTTTATATAAATATACTTTCATTGTCCTCTGCCAGTAATCAAGATGGTCAGACAGCTAAATACACATTCCTTTGTTTTGGGCAGGCTGGGCTTATGCACTGCGTCCCAAACACATTTTAAGAACGTATTTCCAGCACACACACATACATCTCTTTGTGCACAACCTGTATATACATCACAAAATGATTTTCAGGACCTCATGTGTCACCAGTTGTTATATACCTTACATGACACTTTTTAGATAGATATTACAATAACCATGTGTTGGGGGAATGTGTGATAGAGTTATAGTATGGTGGGCCCTCTGCCAGTTGGCATTGAAGGGCTCCTTGGGGCTCTTAGTCTGAAAGCTTTTGCTGAGTTGTAGTAAACTAGTATTGAGTGCTCCAGTCTTCCATGGGACTCTTCCAAACATGGTACCCTTTTTAATTTGTTCTGGAAAGGAATTTGGTTCTCTCACCTCATACACTATGGTGATGGGGATCATACAAAAATAAGTAGGTAGCTCTTTCTTGTGGGAGATGATAGGTTATACTCCTAGTTATAAATATGATCCTGAATGTAACTATTTGGTGAGCGCAAACTACCAATCTTAATCTTGGTTCAGTCTACTGGTAGCACTCTCTAGTGCGTACATTTTGCTCCCCAGGAGTGCAATGGATAGGCTTTGAAGGGAAATTTCAGACAACTTTATAGGTGCAAGGATGGTGACTAGTGATGCAAGGAGGAGTGGATGCTAATTTAGATTCTCAGTCTAGGATGTGGAGTACTCCAGGACAGATGGGTTTGAGGAAGAAGATTCCTGTTTCCCTTTGGAGCAAAATTGAAGCTTCCTTCTAAATGGAAAAAGTCACTTCTTAAAGGAGTATAAATGTATTCCTGCGTGTGTGTCAGCTTTAAATGACCTTTGATTTGACTTATTTTAAATGATTTATTGGAGGTCTTGCAAAGAAATGCATTTTTAAAAGATACATATAAATAACCCTTGAGGCTTAATATTACATACCCAATTCAACAATAGTCTGATATAGTTTTAGAAAAAGACACTTCAGTTTTAAAAACAACCTGGTTAGATTTTTGAAAACCACTGTATCCTTTAGGAGGGACCATATTTTGAAGGAAATTTAAAAAAAAAAAAAAAAAAACCTATATTTTTCCGCCAAGCTTGTCTCCTTAGTGAAAATTTAAGCCAGACACGTCCCATGTTGCTTAAACCTATTGCTACTTCATTTGGCAATTTTTGATGTGTAGCATGTGCTTCTGTTCTCTGCCATGAGTTTTAAGACAAAAATGCAATGGTTTCCAGTAAATGTAGTCCACTGTACTGTTACCCAGTGATATTTAATCTGTATTCTACATACAAAAGAGGACCCAGTGCATTGAGAGAGCATGAGCTGGCTCTAGCAGCAGCTCATGTTCAGTGTATGAATTTTGAGCACTTATTGTACAAACCTATTGCTGTAAACATTCTTTATTGCTTTTTAAGTAATGTGCATTGGTCTCTTTTTTTTACAGGCATTCCACAGGAAGTGCTGTACTGTCTTATGGTCACGTTAAAGCTGCTCCAATATTCTTACCAACAGTTTGTTTCAAAGTAAATTATACAATGCTCTTCTCATTACAGCCTCTCAGCACATCGGGATCCAGTCCAGACATCAGTTTTCTGTGTATGTGTATGTTTAAACTTCAGTGTATATGGAAAAGCAAATGGGCAAAAAAGGCTTTCATTCAATAAACTGCTTGATTTGCTATCCTAGAAACAAGATTTAAGAAGCATTTCTTTCCTTTTCAACAGGGTGAATCGGTGAAATACTTCCTGGATAACCTGGATCGGATTGGCCAGCTGGTGAGATGTAACTATTTATAGTCCACAATGTTTGAAGTTAGGAAGTGTATTCTTGCAGATGCTTTAATATCCCTGGTTTAAAACTAGTAAGCATAAGTTCCAAATATTTTAATCAAGAAAACAGCGCTCCCCTGGAATGTGTTAAATTTTGGCCTATGCAGCTTGATATATGTTTGGACATTTTACTAAGCCTTTGTATTGACAAGTAAACAGGAATACAATGAAAAGTTACATGAACAAAAACAAAAATCTACATCTTCCTCTTCTGTCTCCTCTTTCACCATCCTTGGACCACATCCACTTCCTATGCTGATCAATTGCCCTGAGCAGCAGTGTGAATTTTACAAGAAATTGCCCATTGAGCTACAACCACCTGTAAGGGCCACAGTAATGGGGAAAATAGCTTGGGTTCTTGCAAAAGGTCTAATGGGGAGAAAAGGTGAGAGGGGATGTACTGCTGCTCATCTTCCTGAGCATAGAGAAAGACAGAAGAATTTCATCCATTTCACTGTTGTTCCTATAGGTGGCAGTGAGACTGACCAGTACTTACAACAGAATTAAACTTGTGATAGAGGTCAGCACATACCTACTGTGGAAGGATGCTGTCACTACAGCTTGCAAGATATTATTATTTTTATTATTATTAATTATTATTGTAAATGTATCAAGCTTGTTAAAAAACAGGTTTAAAAGATAATTTCACTGACATTATGGAGACTTGCATTCATTAACACAAATTAATAGTTTCATGGGCAAGAATATCCTAATAGTAAAGTAGTTTCCAACCTGGAAAGGAAGAACTGAATTTTAATATGCAGAAGGGGTGAAACTTTGAAGGAAAGTACTGGAGTTATACATAAACTTTCACATGCTCCATCACAGTCCTCCATCTTTCAACAGCAAATTTTCAATGTACAATCCATTGGTCAACAAGTCCATTAATTTTGACCTTGTATAGTAAGTCCTTCACTTGGTCACTCAGTATCAGATGTCACCTAGAGCTCCTAGAACTGGAACATTATAGCTCCCCACAGCTATCATTACATTGAGATATGATCAATTTTATTTTTAAAATGCCAGCTGATATTGCATATTTTAAAAGGAAGATCTGAGGCAATTTGTCACTATTCTCTTTTCTCTTACAGAATTATTTCCCCAGCAAACAAGATATTCTGTTGGCCAGAAAAGCCACCAAGGGGATCGTAGAGCATGACTTCATCATTAAAAAAATCCCTTTCAAGATGGTGGATGTGGGTGGACAGAGGTCTCAGCGTCAGAAGTGGTTCCAGTGCTTTGATGGGATAACTTCTATTTTGTTCATGGTTTCCTCCAGTGAATATGACCAGGTTCTCATGGAAGACAGACGCACAAACAGACTGGTGGAGTCCATGAACATCTTTGAGACAATAGTCAATAACAAGCTCTTCTTTAATGTTTCTATCATCCTATTCCTGAACAAAATGGATCTCCTTGTAGAGAAGGTAAAGACAGTCAGCATTAAGAAGTATTTCTCAGACTTCAAGGGTGATCCTCACAGGCTAGAAGATGTTCAGCGTTACTTGGTGCAGTGTTTTGACAGAAAGCGCCGGAACCGCAGTAAGCCACTCTTCCATCATTTCACAACTGCCATAGACACTGAAAATATCCGCTTCGTGTTTCATGCAGTGAAGGACACAATCCTTCAAGAGAATCTGAAGGATATTATGTTGCAGTGAAGAAGAGTACCCCTTGTCTTGTTGAAATCTACCCAGGGGTTATAAGTCAAGCTTTTATTTTATCTTTATGGCTCTTGTGTGTGGTTTTAGGACCCATGCTATTCACTTGGCTCAGGAATGCTGAAACTCGCCAGTCATGGAGGCAGAAGGAGTCAAACATTGATGTTAGCTACTGAATCATTTGACGAGTAACACTACTGAAAAAAGTGGCCGTTGTAGGGTTTGACACCTAGTTTGGAAAGTTGAATAACACAGTCACCTTCCTATCTTAGAAAAATCTAACTTTGACAAACTATGTAAGGAAGACTTTTAATGAAAACTGTTGTTTTGCAAGGACAGTAACTGTACAGACTGCCTTTCTCTGCAGTTTGGAGGTGCTGAGTTAACCAGTCAAACTAATGTAAATTATAATGAGGTTGGTAGTTGTACTAGAGAATAAATGGCAATATATTAATCACAATTCCACATGTAATCTTTAAATATGTAACCAGATCTTGCTTGCATGTGCAGTGTTTGCCAAGGATCTGGAGTCCACTTATCAGTGTGGATGCACAACTCTTGTCTGAAGGTCTTGCATCAGTCTCTTGAGACATGCAAGTCTAGGACTATAAATGAAATGCAGTAGAACTATAAATGAAACCCACCAGGCTATATGAGTCCTCTGTCCTGACACTCTGAAGTCAAATGGAGGAGAAAATTAAGGCCTGGCTGATGAGGACAAGATTTTGTTTTGCACTACATATACAGTGTCTTACATCATGGGAAACTGACTTCCACAGTAATACGGTTTGAGGCATGTACTAGAACATCTGACCACATATCTGCACATAGTGGGTGCTCTAGTGAGGTGTCATTTATGGAAATTCATCACTGTTCTCACACCTGCAGCTGGCAGTATTTGTAAAGCTCCAGTCTCTCAGATCACAGGGCTTTATCTGTCTCCAAATGTGTGGAAGCTGATTAAACTGTTTAGCAAAATATTTGGTGGTAGAGCAGCTGCTTGATTACTTCCTAACAGCTGACCTTACACTTCTTACACAAGAAGAGCCAGCACTCTTGAGATCCCAATTTTACAGCTGCACTGGTACATTTGGACAGCAGGACCCTGCTGTAAACTAGCCCATTTTTAATCTGTTAATGGGATCTTTAGCCTATATTAATTTATATATAGTATGTGTAAACTGTCAAAATTAGTTGCCCATTTCAGGCGATGGTATACATGTGTGAAATTGCAAGAGGCTGTGAATAATGTTGATGTGAACTGTTGACTTTCTAGCTCTCTAAACTTACGTAGTTAACTATCAGGTGCCTTTCTTTGTGTACAGATAATTCCAACCTTGTCGTCTACAATGAGGTACATAAACAAAATTTAAGATCTGCCTTTTATTTCAATGCTGTAGTCTTTTTTTTTTCTTGCCAGGGAACTTTCAAACACAAATGTTTATTGTGCAATTGGTACCATAGTTTGATTTTATTAAAAAAAAAAAAAAAAAATCAGAAGGGCTTTCTCTAACTAGACCAAGTCAGTCGAATCTCTGTAGTTCTTGTCCCCTTTAAAACTGTAATGACATGTCAAAAAAGGAACACTTCAGCATTTAATCCCAAGAGAAATGCTGGTCTAAAAAGAACCCTGCTCTGGAGTTTTCACGTGTTTAACTTGGATAAAATCTAGAATCCTTCTTTTTGTGGCTTGCAGAAGTTCATTTCTCTGTGTGCAGTATACGCAGCTTCTTAATGCAGAAATCTGCTGCCCTTGTAGCTTTTTGTGCTGGCTTCAGGAGTGAAAAGGATGTGGTTGTATTCTAGTTATATATAATGCATATAAAATGTTTGGTGAAGTAAACCAGTAAGGAGCTACAGATAGGAAAAATTTATTTATTTTAAAATTACACTTCCACTACTTCTCAAATGTAAACAGAAGTTAATTGTCTAGTTAGAAAAGTCTTACTCACCATGGACCAATTTTACTTTTTTTTAACATTTAGTGATATATATATATTTTTTTTTAATATCAAGTCCTGTCTTGAATGTTCTGCATTGTTACAGATGAGGATTCTGTTACGGTAATTGCATTTGGAAAGGTAAATGCTTCAACATGAGGTGTTACAAATTGTGGCTTAAGGATCTAGAGGAATATATTTCTTCTGGGCGTGCCTCTTTATTTGGTTAAACGAGATCTAAAGGTGTTTACTCTTCATTACTTAAGCATTCAGATACTGTATTTAGACTTTGCAGTAGTTTCTATTCAACAGAAGGCTTTAGAGCTATAGCAGGTCAACTCAAACTGCCTAACTTCCCAGTTGATTCTTTCTGTTCTTCATTATTTTACTGAGTATTCTATTTGGAATAATGTGCTGCCCATTTAACTCTTGAGAAAACATTCCCTTTTTAGAACCAGATATTATTGAAAAGTTACCTCGGTTTTACATATGAAGCCTGTCGTAGCTTTAACTGCAGTACTGGAGCATGAGGCTGCTCTTCTTTTTAACGCACATTTGAGGTCTTTTATTCTTGGTCACCTTATTGATTTTTAAAAGAACTGAGCTAATGAATATGAGGTTCTCCAAAGCAACTCTCATTGTTACAGTTGCACCCTGAAAAATAGCAGCATGCATTTCCATGTTTAATATCGACAATTCTTAACAAGTTTCATTTTTTTGTAATAGTAGTAAAACAACCAGTTCTTCTGGCATGCTGTGACTGCTCTGTACCATAAAGTTGGCCTGTTAGGTCCCTAGGAGGAAGGTAGGGACATAGGGCTGCATGATCATGATGCCCCTAGACTGCATCAATCCTCAGGTGCTGTTTTGTCCCCTTGGGGCCATTAGGTGTAAGAGCAGCCTAGCTTTGGTATGGGACCATCCCTTCACACAGTAGCCCTGTGATTGAGGAAATGCAGAGGAGAATTTTTTGTGCACAGGTCATGAAGCACAAGTCAGAATAGGGCTTTGCACCTCTCAGCCATAGCTAAGGATCTAGCTCATGTTTTACTCACTGCAAGCCCTGTGTATTCTAAGGCTCTGTAATGTAAGACGCTTTCTTGCTCAAGCATTATCATCCAACCATCAAGACTTTATAGTTGGTTAACAGTTTTGATGAGGGAACTAGAAAACAATTCAGGTCAGTATTCCGTAGCTATATTAATTCTGCAAAACAAAGAGCGGTAAAAAATAGCAAACTTGTCTTTGTCAAAAGTAATCAATATGGCTCTGTATTTGTAAATGGAAAATGTAATTTAGTCACTCTTCTGACCATAACGACAAACAAAAATTAGACTGGAATATGATGTGCTTAACTACTTTAACGCAAAATGAGACACCTTGATGTAAGTTGACACTATGCCATATTACTGACTGCTTCAAGGATTCAAGTGCACCACTGTTTTTAGTGCAATACTTAAATTAGTTTGAAACAGGTTTGAGTGGACCTGTGTCTTTGTTTGGTGCATGATTAAACCATCTTAAGAGTAGTTTGGAGACACTAGCTATCTACTGTGTTAGGTGAATATACACCTTTCAGGTGTAGTTATAACATGCATTGTCCAGTTATAGCGTGAAACTTCATTGAAAGTTTCCACTAGAAAATCTAAATAACCTCAATCCAGCAAGATTTCCTCTTGCGAAGACACACACATTCTAAAGTGGTAAATACATTTACCTGGCTACGACATACTTTTAAATTCAAGCCCTACTGGATTCCCCTATGTAAAAATAGTACAATAAAGCTAGTCATCTGTGGTACTAGTAATTACTAGTGCAGAATTCAAAAGGTACTACCCAGTATTGTGCAACAATCTTTAGCCAGACTTGGTGATCTGCTCAATTCTTTTGCAAGAAACAACTAATAATTGTATTTTACAGTGACATCATGAAGACGTTTGCGAGGGACAGCTTTTTTATAAACTTCATAAGTTATTGTTCAACTGACTAGTCAGGAAATGGGTCACAGGCAGGCCTACAATCAGGTGGAGGCCTTGAACATATGCTTTTAAAAAAAAAAAAGCTCTTCGCTCTCCCTCATTTGTCCCATGCAGGTCACTGACAAGGGTCCTCTGTTGTTTTGTCTCCAGCAAGGACAAAGAGGAAATGCTTGCAGCATGTTTAAGCAGGAGAGCCCTATAATGTGATGTACTATCAGTTTTATAAAAGTGGCAGATGGGAGCCTATACTGAAAATCATGTTGGTATCTTGTGTCAAAGCCAATGTTTTGAAGACTCATTCAGGTCACCAGCAGGTGCCTTTCCCTCAAAGTAGCTAACCAATAAGTTGCTCTTTGAATTAGCTACCTACAAGGCAGTAACTGCTCTAGAATTACCAAGTGAATTGGGCTTAAACAATTTTATCTTTAAAATTTTACATTATAATTGTTGATAAACTACATGTTTAATAGGTAACTGCTATTTTTAACAACCCATTGAACAATATTCTTGAGATGTAGGGGGAACATAAGGTATTGTGGTGACAGATTTAATGGAGTTGATTAACAGCTGCTCTATTTTAAATGACAACTCTTAAGAATGTCTAGTTTCCATTGTCACTACACATCTGAATCTCATTCCCTGTAATACAGCACAGTAGGCTGTTTGAGCTTGCCAACTTCATAGTAAATTACCTGTTTAAAATTGTGCTGTCAAACCTAGAACTGTGCTGCTAATATGTCTGAAGGAGCTTCCAATGACTCGCATTTCTGCAGGCTTTTCAAAGCTAACTAAAGGGTTAACAGATTTGCTATCTTAAGTTCAAACAGAGTGGAGAGCATTTGTGTAGCTCAGAGATTTTGGTATGGCAGGAGCTATAGTTTAAACAGTGTGGAAGGAGCTGATCGGGCCAAAGACTAAAATTTCACTGTGACAGCAGCTGAAATGGAGTCTGGGACATGTGAAACGCATCCCATCAGTCCATCCACAACACTGATTTCCCCTTTCCGCCCAGGATAGCGTCACAAGTTTTTTAGGTGTGTTATGAGGCGGTACCTAGAGTAATCAGCATTTAATTGAGTCTGTCCAGCTTACTTGTATCTTGTGTATGGGTTTCTTCCCTTCCCTACTTCTGTGATGGTCTTTCAATTTAGTGCTGGTCCTCTAGTGCTCTGTAAAGATTTATAATGGGTGTGTTTTATTACTGTTCATGTGAAGCCCATTTTCTCTGGGCTTTTTCCAGAGTTGTTTAAAGTGGGGGGCAATGTTGAATCTCTGCAAGCCTTATTCTGGATGAATCACGTTTATTTCTTCCTTTAAAATATCTTGGCTGATTGTAGCTGTCATACTTCTAGGCTGAGGCTGCTTAATTAACTGACTAGCAAGAAATGATGCCTTTGACCAACTGCCCCCATGCCCTCAAAATCCAACCATGCACTCGAGCTCTACCTCCCTGGAGAACAGGTGCTACAAAATTGCTTCTAAGCTGATGTTCTGAAGCTCGGCTTCCCCATTAATAGGCCACTTGGTACTGAACAGTCCTGGTGAATGGACAGAAGCACAGGGGTATCCTGTAAGGAATTTTCCTGGTCAATGGAATTGCAGCATGGAGACTGAGCCATTGAAGGGATTAGCAACCCTTTTGTGCCACGCATTTATCCTGTCCTTAGACAAACTAAGGCCCATGTTCATTTCCATTTGTGCCCTAAACTTGCCAGGGAACAGCACTTTGACTCCACTTGATAAAGATAATATCGATATGGCCTTTCTGTTTGCACCAATGAACAGGGCAGTGGCACTGGGACCTATTATGTAATTCCAGGCTATGCCCACAACAGTAAGTTGTTCAGTCCTCTAGCTCTTGTTGCTTTGACAGTAGGTAAAATGTAAATGCTCCTCACTTGATATGCCCCTCTTGCATTTGATCGTGAAAATCCCTTGAAATAGCTGAACTTACTTGTTTAGCAGCCTAGAGAACAGCCCCCACCCTTGTTTGATTGCAGTAACAAAACATGCCGTCTGCTTTGCATTCTCCATATAGTTGCCTTTGTGAGCAGTGATGCTACGTGGTGGGGCCTTGATTCTTTTCTTAACTTAGAAGGAAGTTGCATGCAGAAAACTTCCCTCAGGTGTTTAAGGTGGCCTTTATACACAACTTCTGAATGGAATGAGCCTTGAGGCCTGCATGATGTTTGATGGTTATCAACAGATGTTCACGTCAGAACAGCTCTTGGTGCTGTCAAGCAACCGGCTGTATGCCATCCTGGGGCAATAAAAACTACACAAACAAACATGGATTTTTTAAAGTGCAACTTGCTATAAATCAAATGCTGATCTCCCAAGATAAAAGCAGTACCTATTTTTGAAGCTAGTATTAGTCTCTTCCCCATATCAGTTGTCCAGTATGCATTAAACAAAGTGGTGTAGTGAGGTTGTACGCCTGAGACCTGATCAACCCCTCCCCCCATGTTAAAGGAGCCTGGTGTTCAGATTGCACTTCCATTGTGAGCCCAACTGTTTACAGGTGTGTCCCTTCTCCCTTACTCTTTAACACAATAAAAGTTGGTGGATAGAAAGATACTTCAGCTCCTGTAAAGCAATTACCCTCTTTGGTAAGGGAATTATTATCTAAGGATTTCCACAATGGCTGCTTCTTGGAAGACGTGTTCCTAGGACAGATCTTTAAGATTGGCTTCGTCAGTGCCAGTCTTAAACTGAATAAGCATGAAGTCCCCTCCACTCTCACTTCTGAATGTTCCAGCCTGAGAGTGAGAGATGTTGACAGGACAATGCAGCACCTGCCTCCATGCTTGGGTTGCTGCTGTCAGTGCTGAGTATTTCTTGTGGCTAGCTGGAGGGATCCCCCACTTGGTGCTGTAAATCGGATTTATTTTTTTTTGTGAGCACTAAATTCACTTTGTTTTTTAAACAATGACACTAAATTGTTTAACACAAATGGGGATGAAGGGCAGCTAGGCTAGTCAGAACTGAGGCTGGTTCTCTGTTAACTAATCGAGTGGTGCCTCTGTGTGAGTCAGTTTAGTCTTGACTCCAAATTGCTTGGCCCTTTGTAAGTCTGTATCTCTTTTTAATGGTATCTTTAAAAGCAGTGTTTAGGTTTCTGTCTCTGTGTGACATGCTTGCCTTTCCGTGTGTGGGGGAGGGAGACGTGGGACGGCTCCAGTGCCAGGAGTTCTGTGGCTGCCTTGCTGTACTCTGTAAACTACTATAGTCTGGCTCTTGGCGTGTGTCCATGGTTCATCTGATTGACTTGGAAATAACCACAGTCAGAAGGAAAGAGCTGCACTGATGTCGTCCAAGATGGACTTTCTGGTGAACAGCCCAAGGGTATTGGGGGGCGGAGGGGGGAGGAGAGAGAGCGGCAATCTAGTTTCTAAATAGATCCCAAATGCTTCTGCTTAAATACTGTCTGTATATTGAAACAAAATGCAATCAGTAGTCAGTTCATATTCTTTGAGAACTGTCTCCAGGAAAGCTATTTGGCTGAGTATCTACCAGCACATTGGCACAGCTGTAGCTGTGTGCACTTCCATTATAAACCTTTGTTTCCAACCGTTTGTAACTGGGTCCTATAAACTCAATCCCTCCTAACTTGTGACATGCAAGCCTCTTGTCAGCATGCCTTCCCCCAATTTAAAAACTAGTTAGCCTTGCTTTGAGGTATTAAATTGTGAGGAGTATGCAGAGACAACAGCTTTAAAGGGGACAGATTGCTTCAGGTTACTTTGAGACATGAGGGCATCTTGTTCAAAACCAGCTGTTGCTCTTACAGTACGGCTTCACACAGACATATGTTAAACTCACATGCTTGGCACAATAGTGAGTAAATGATCTTTCAACAATCCACAGGATTTAAAGGTCCTGTGGTAAACTCTGCTTTGTAAGTTGTGTTTCAGTTCATAGACATTAGTCTGTTGGATAAAGCGCATTTTTCCAGATAAGCCTGTTCTGTTGTTTGAATTTGCCCAATAGACTAGAATAGCGAATACACCTTTTTATTAATGACTGACTGCACACAACAATGTCTCTAAAACCCTTGCTTAAAAATTGGCCAAGTGTGGTGTTACTCTTTTAAACAAGCTGTCTGATTTTTTTTTTATTTGATATGAATCACATACAAATGAAATGATTATGGCTATGAGTGCCACACAGGTCACAGATTCTGTGATTTTAACACAGGTCTCTGAGTTCTTTGGCTTCAGCCCTGCTTGGGCTTCAGCCCTGCACGGCAGAGCTCAGGTTTCAGCATGATTTATTGTTTATCACCTGCATCCTATCTGTGACTTTGAATAAAAATACCTTTGCCAAAATCATAGCTGTAGAAATGACAAAACACTCGTTAATTTTGTGACACAATCCTGTATCTTGGAAATCGATTTTAAAATATTACCTTCTCTGCTATAACGCCCTGTGGTGCCTAGGTATTGTAACACACATACTATGCAATATCATACGACTAGTTTTAAACCAGTTTGCTGCATTGGGCAGGAAAGGCCTGAGTTTAGCCTTAATTTCTAACAATTCACATAAAACTTCTTTTTAAAGACGGTGACGAACTAAAATAAGTTGAGGTGAAAAAGGCATTGCTCATGTAAGTGTCTTTGTAGAACCAAAACAGCATGCACCATACAAGCGGCCTATTTGCTGTGATAGTCTCAACTTATGAAAACTGTGTACTAGATAAAATTATATTGTGATGTGTAAAAAGTGTATTTTATAGTTTTGGTGAATTAGTTTACTGTTTTGTATATATGAATTTTATAAATATTAAAACTTGACTTGTTATACTGTTCATTATGGAGTGTTGGATTTTTCAATACAGGACCTGAATTGTGGTAATATTTTAACCTTGTTCATGTGCTTACTATGATAATACAGGAACCTAACTGAAGCAGTCTTGGAACTGTTAGCAGTTATTAAGAACTCATGGAGGACGTGGGTGAAATCCTAGAAGACTGAAGAAGGGCAAACAGTACCTGCCTTTAAAAAGGGGAACACAGAGGACTTGGGGACTTAGAGGATGACTGACCTTTTATACATGAAAGGATACTGAAACAAATGATTAAACAATGAGTTTGTAGGCACCTGGAGGATAATGGGTTTACAAGGAATAGCCAGCATGGAATTGTCCAGAACAAATCACAACAACCTAACTTCTTTGACAGGGTTGCTGGCCTAGTGGATGGGGGAGAGGGGTGATATCTTGATTTGAGTAAGGCTTTTGACACAGTCCCCCATGACATTCCCATAAGCAAATGAATTTACTATAAGATGGGTGCACAACTGTTTGAAATGCCATACTCAGGGTAGTTATCAATGGTGTCAAACTGGGAGGGTGTAACTAGTGGGGTCCTGCATCTGGTACTAGTCAATATTTTCATTTAATGATTTGAATAATGGAGTGGAGAGTATGCTTATAAAATTTGCAGATGACACCAAGCTGGGAGGTATTGCAAGCACTTCGGAGGATATAATTAGAATTCAAAACAACCTTGACAAATTGGAGAATTGGTCTGAATTCAACAAGTTGAAAGTCAATGAAGACAAGTGCAAAGTATTTCACTTAGGAAGGAAAAATCAAGTTCCCAAATATAAAATAGGGAGATAACTGGCTAGATGATAGTGCTGCCAAAAAGGATCTGGAGTTATAGTGGATAACAAATGAGTCAACAATGTGATGCAACTGTGAAAAAGACTACTATTCTCAGGTGTATTAACAAGAGTATCGTACGTAAGATGCAAGAGGAAATTGCTCTACTCAGCTCTGGTGAAGCCTCAGCTGGAGTACTGTGTCCAATTCTGGGCACTACACTTCAGGAAAGATGTGGACAAATTGGAGGGAGTCCAGAGAGCAACAAAAATCATTAAAGGTTTAGAAAGCCTGACCTATGAAGAATGGTTTAAAAAACTAGACCTCTTTAGTCTCAAAAAAAGAAGACTATGGGGGGACCTGAGAGGACAATGATCAATGTTCTCCATGCCCACTGAAAGTAGGACAAGAAGTAATAGGCTTAATCTGCCACAAAGAGATTTAGATTAGATATAGGAAAAACTTTCTAACTATAAGGGAAGTTAAGCTCTGGAATAGGCTTCTGAGGGAGGTTGTGGAATCTCCTTACTGGAGGTTTTTAAGAACAGGCTGGACAAACATCTGTTAGGGATGGTCTAGGTTTACTTGGTCCTGCCTCAGCACAAGGGTCTGGACTTCGTCTTCTCGAGGTTCTTTCAGCCTTATATTTCTACAATTCTAAGAAATTAATAAAAACGAGACCAGCGCTGTCATACAATGAAAACTTGGGTGGAAGAACACTTGTCCTGTAACTATGACTGTCAATCGCAGTTAACTCATGTGATTAACTCAAAAATTAATTGCGATTAAAAAAATTAATTGCGATTAATCAGTTTTGATTGCACTGTTGAACAATAAAATACAATTGAAATTTACTAAATATTTTGGATGTTTTTCTACATTTTCAAATATATTGATTTCAATTACAACACAATACAAAGTGTACAGTACTCAATATTTTTATTACAAATATTTGCACTGTAAAAGTGATAAAAGAATTAGTATTTTTCAATGCAGTGCAGTACTTGTACAAGGTAAAATCTCTTTATCGTGAAAGTGCAACTTACAAATGTAGATTTTTGTTACATAACTGTACTCAAAAAGAAAACGCCGTAAAAACCTTAGAGCCTACAAGTCCACTCAGTCCTACTTCTTGTTCAGCCAGTCGCTCAGACAAACAAGTGTGTTTACATTTACGGGAGATAATGCTGCCCACTTCTTATTTACAATGTCACTTGAAAGTGAGAACAGACGTTCGCATGGCATATTTATAGTCTGCATTGCAAGGTATTTACATGCCAGATATGCTAAACATTCATATGGCCCTTCATGCTTTGGCCACCATTCCAGAGGATATGCTTCTATGCTGACAATGCTCGTTAAAAAAATGTGTTAATTGAGTTTGTGACTGAACTCCTTGGGGGAGAATTGTATGTCTCCTGCTCTGTGTTTTACTCACATTCTGCCATCTATTTCATGTTCTAGCAGTCTTGGATGATCATTTTAAGAACACTTTCACTGCAGATTTGACAAAATGCAAATAAGGTACCTGTCAGTGTTCCCTCCCAACTCTGAACTCTAGGGTACAGATGTGGGGACCCACATAAAAGACCCCCTAAGCGTATTTCTACTAGCTTAGGGTAAAACTTCCCCAAGGCACAAACTCTTTGCCCTTGGAGGGTACACTGCCACCACCAAGTGATTTAACCAAGAATCAGGGAAAGGACCACTTGGAGTTCCTATTCCCGCAAAATATCCCCCCAAGCCCTTACACCCCATTTCCTGGCAAGGATTGAGAAGAATATCCTAACCAATTGTTTACAAAGTGATCACAGACCCAAACCCCTAGGTCTTAGGACAATAGAGAAATCAGTCAGGCTCTTAAAAGAAACAGAACTTTATTAGAAAAAAAAAAGGTAAAAGAAGCACCTCTCTAAAATTAGAAGGGAAGCTAATCTCACAGGGCAATCAGATTTAAAACACAGAGGATTTCCCTCTGGGAAAAAACTTTAGCCCTGGTCTACACTAGGACTTTAGGTCAAATTTAGCAGCATTAAATCGATGTAAACCTGCACCCGTCCACATGATGAAGCCCTTTATTTCGACTTAAAGGGCTCTTAAAATCGATTTCCTTACTCCACCCCTGACAAGTGGATTAGCGCTTAGATCGACCTTGCTGGCTCGAATTTGGGGTACTGTGGACACAATTCGACGGTATTGGCCTCCGGGAGATATCCCAGAGTGCTCCATTGTGACCGCTCTGGACAGCACTCTCAACTCAGATGCATGAGCTCTGACGCAGGGAGGGGCGACTGAGGACACGGCTTACAGGGTTGGCTTCAGGGAGCTAAAATCAACAAAGGGGGTGGCTTTACATCAAGGAGTATTTCAGGCAGGACTTCACGGAGGGTTCCAATAAGAAATGGTGCACCTAAGTTATTGTTCTTATTGGAACAAGGAGGTTAGCCTGGCCTCTGATTGATACATGGCTAGATTTACCTCGCTGCACCTTCTCTGTGAGTGACTGCAGTGTGACCTAGAGGAATGAGTCCCCTAGACAGGGGAGGGGGGGAAGCAAATGAGTACAAAACAAGTCTGGTCTATTTCTTGTTTTGATCCACTCCATCTATCTTTTACATCTTTGGCTGGCAGCAGACGGTGCAGAAGGACTGCATGCCATCCACATCTCATGGCTGCTCGGCAGAAGATGGTACAGTACGACTGCTAGCAATCCATATCGCCTGCCTGCTCACCATAAGACGGTTCAATAGGACTGACTGCAGGACTAAAGAGAATGACCTGGTCAAGTCACTCCAAATTTAGTCCCTGCGCCCATGTCTGCCCAGGTGCTCCCAGCCGACGTGGCCAGGAGCACCTCGGACACGACGAGGACGGCTACCAGTCGTATTGCACCGTCTGCTGCCAGAAGGCAATGGGTTGCTGCTACTGTGTAGCAATGCCATGCCACGTCTGCCAGCACCCAGGAGACATACGGTGACGGTTACCTGAGCAGGCTCCATGCTTGCCGTGGTATGGCGTCTGCACAGGTAATTCAGGAAAAAAGGCGCAAAACGATTGTCTGCCCTTCCTTTCACAGAGAGAGGGAGGGAGGGAAGGGGGGCCTGATGATATGTACCCAGAACCACCCGCGACAATGTTTTAGCCCCATCAGGCATTGGGATCTCAACCCAGAATTCCAATGGGCAGCGGAGACTGCGGGAACTGTGGGATAGCTACCCACGGTACAACACTCCGACGCTAGCCTCGGTACTGTGGAAGCACTCCGCCGAGTTAATGCACTTAATGCACTTAGAGCATTTTCTGTGGGGGGACACACACTCGAATATATAAAACCGATTTCTAAAAAACCGACTTCTATAAATTCGACCTTATTCCGTAGTGTAGACATACCCTTAAAGTTACAAAAGTAAACCAGGAATACACCTTCCTCTCAGCACAGAGAAAATCACAAGCCAAAACAAAAGTAAACTTGCACATTTCCTTGCTAGTACTTCCTAATTCTCATGGAGTTGGATTGCTTGCTTGCTTGATCTCTCTCCAGCAAGCACACACAACAGAGAGAGAAAAGCCTTCCCCCCACTCCCACCCCCCAAGATTTGAAAGTATCTTGTCCCCCTATTGGTCCTTTTGGTCAGGTGCCAGCCAAGTTACCTGAACTTCTTAATCCTTTACAGGTAAAAGGATATTGTGCCTCTGGCCAGGAGGGATTTTATAGTACTATATACAGTACACTTTATATTTGACAGTACCAGTGTGAGATTTCTAAAGATAGCTACAGCACTCAACCCAAGATTTAAGAATCTGAAGTGCCTTCCAAAATCTGATTGGGGCAGGGTATGGAGCATGCTTTCAGAAGTCTTAAAAGAGCAACACTCCGAAGTGGAAACTACAGAGCCCAAACCACCAAAAAGGAATATCAACCTTCTGCTGGTAGCATCTGACTCAGGATGATGAAAATGAACATGTGGTGTTCTGTACTGCTTTGGATAGTTATTGAGCAGAACCCATCATCAGCATGGACACGTCTCCTGGAATGGTGGTTGAAGCATGAAGGGACATATGAATCTTTAGTGCATCTGGCATGTAAATATCTTGCAACTCCGGCTACAACAATGCCATGTGAACGTCTCTTCTCACTGTCAGGTGACATTGTAAACAAGAAGAGGGCAGCATTATCTCCTAACATGTAAACAAACTTGTTTGTCTGGGCGATTGGCTGAACAAGAAGTAGGACTGAGTGGACTTGTAGGCTCTAAAGTTTTGCATTGTTTTCTTTTTGAATGCAGTTTTTTTTTGTACGTGAACTTACAAATGTAGAATTAACTTTCATGACAGAGATTGCACTGTAGTACTTGTACTAAGAGAATAAAAAAAATTATTTTTACAGTGCAGATATTTATAATACAAAATAAATATAAAGTGAGCACTGTACACTTTGTATTCTGTGTTGTAACTGAAATCAATATATTCGAAAATGAGGAAAACATCCAAAAATATTTATAGAAATAGTATTCAATTGTTTAACAGCGCAATTAATCACAATTTTTTAAATTACATGATTAATTGTGATTATTTCAATTGCTTGACAGACCTACCCATAGCCTGTACGTATTCCATATGTCCTTCCCTTGATACTGCTCTGAATTGCTGCTCCTGAGTCTGTCAAAGAATTGAACCTTTAGTATGGCATATGGAGGAAATGCTAATGAACTGTTACCTAGAACTGTTAACATTCAGATTCATCCTGTAGAATTTCAGTAGCTGGTGTAAATTTTAAAGTTTGATGGGGGTACAGCTAGAACCACTTGTGCTTATGTATTTTAAGCTCAGCCAGGGAAGATTTTTAAGCTCGTTCAGTTGACAACACCTGTTAGAAATAATTTCTCTTCAGCTGTGTAGTATCCAATAATAGCAGTATGACCTGTGTGTGTGTGTGTCTCTCTCTCTCTCTCTCATGGTGCCAGTTCCTCCCTTGTCAGCCTCACTTGCTTTTTATCACTAGTGTAGAACGACTGACCTTAGGACAATTTTAATAATCTACCTCATTGGCCTCCTCTTACAGTATTGCAATCTTAGCACCAGCTAATTCTACCAAGCTTTGAGCTCCTACTCTTTACAATCCCTTCAATCTTTCCTCTCTTGTACTTTGGCAGGTCACATATATAGCTTTTTCCCCCCTCTTATGTGAGTATTGCTTTTATTGTATGACTGAAACTTCTAGCGCAGTTCTTAATTGTAGATTGACACTACATTGCCAATCCCATTTGAACAGGGCAGTACAAGCACAATTTGACTCTCTTTAATGGGAGTCTTGGCTGTTAACTGTAAATGTTGGTTGCCCCAGGTTAGATATCACTGTTCGGGTATATGAATTGGCTTGAATTTTGTTTCCACCGATGCCCTGAGCATTTTCAGCTCCCATCAGGAATCATAACATTCAAAAACTGGTAAGAGAACACTTCAAGCTCTCAGGCCACTCGGTAACAGACTTAAAGGTGGCAATTTTGCAACAGAAAAGCTTCAAAAACAGACTCCAGTGAGAAACTGCTCAGCTTGAATTAACATGCAAACTAGATATCATTAACCTGGGTTTGAATAGAGCCTGGCTGGGTCATTACACATTAAATCTATTTCCCCATGTTAAGTATCCTCACACCTTCTTGTCAACTGTCTAAATGGGCCATCTTGATTATCACTACAAAAGCTTTTTTTCTCCTGCTGATAATAGCTCATCTTAATTAAATAGCCTCTTACTGTTGGTATGGCTACTTCCACCTTTTCATGTTCTCTGTATGTGTGTATTGTGACAGAGTTGGTCAGGATGGTTATAGGAGAGTAATAGAAGGCAGATATATTAGCCCCAGGCTAAGTAGGTCCCCTTTCCCTGGGTAAGGTAACAGGGCAGGTTCCAGAACAATCAGGAACCTTCTGGAGACAATTAAGACAGGCTGATTAGAACACTTGCAGCCAATCAAGAAGCTGCTAGAATCACTTAAGGCAGGCTAATCAGGGCACCTGGGTTTTAAAAAGGAGCTCACTGCAGTTTGTGGTGTGCGTGTGAAGAGCTGGGAGCAAGAGGCACTAGGAGCTGAGAGTGAGAACGCGGACAGTTGGAGGACTGAGGTGTACGAGCATTATCAGACACCAGGAGGAAGGTCCTATGGTGAGGATAAAGAAGGGGTTGGGAGGAGGCTATGGGGAAGTAGCCCAGGGAGTTGTAGCTGTCACACAGCTGTTCCAGGAGGCACTCTAAACAGCTGCATTCCACAGGGCCCTGGGCTGGAACCCGGAGCAGAGGGCGGGCCCGGGTTCCCCCCAAATCCTCCCAACTCCTGGTCAAACACAGGAGGAGTCGACCTGGACTGTGGGTTCAGAAAAACGGTCAAGCTGAGGGCTGCCGTGAAGCTCCAAGGCCAGCAAATCCACCAATAAGCGCAAGACCCACCAAGGTAGAGCAGGAACTTTGTCACTGTGTGTGTGTGTGTGTGTGTATGTGTATATCTATATCTTACTATATGTTCCATTCTATGCATCTGATGAAGTGGGCTGTAGCCAATGAAAGCTTATGCTCAAATAAATTTGTTAGTCTCTAAGGTGCCACAAGTACTCCTGTTCTTAAAGTTGTGGGTGATGGTTATGAAAAGGAGGGTTATTCAGTTATTAATCTAACGAGGACCATACTTCTGCCTTCCTGACTGTGGAGCCTTGGAAAGCCATACAGTAGTGTCAACTGAGGGAAGTTTGGTTGTAGGAATGTTTTGGGTTTCATTTAAAAAATAGGATCTTTTAAAAATAACACCTTCCGCCCCATCCCAAACAAAGAACCCAACAAAACCCACCACAACTTGTGTTAAATGAACAGTGCAAGAAACAAGCTTTTGAGCTCCATAAAGCTGCTCTTGGCTTCTTCCATAAAAGATGGCCCAATAAAAGATAATACCTTAAGCACCTTGTCTTCAACGAATGAAATTATCATCTACAAGAAAAAGCAGCCTCCCTCTTTTCCTGTGCAGACCCTTGTTTGCAAGCTGTTGCACCCATGGTTGGGTGAAACTATCCTTCTAATGCCTTTCTCTTGCTCCCCTGCCTTTGTAGGGCACAGTAACTTCCTAGTATTGGTGATGTGAACGCAACCCACAGGGTGTCAATGATTTAGCAGTGGAAGGCTGACCTACCCATTAGATCTTGTCCTTCCTAATGGAGGCTTCTGCTTTCTTGAGCTTGTAAGGTCAAGTAATCACTAAGCCCATTGGTGCTGTATGGAGAATTATAGGTTTAAGAAATGGCAAGAATGGCTTAAAATAGTCTGTCTGCTTTTAGTGTTTATCAGTATCAACATAATGGATACTGGAACCACCACTGAGCTTTTGGGTAATAGGCTAGAAAGTATATTGAATTCAGACACTTAATGTGGCACCAGTTGAACTTAGCTGATCCACCTCTAAAGCACTCTTGAAATCTCTGGTCTTGGGTTGTCATTTGAAAGATTGAAGTGGCAACTTCAAAAAGCAGGTGGAAGTGAGGCCCCTTGCGCATGATGATACAGCTGGGCAGATGTTCGCATAAATCCAGAACAAATGCCAGTCATCTTATCCCCTTCCAGTGTGTACGTGCACACCACCCCCTCATTATTTTACGTGCTTTTGTATCTTTGCCTCTGCAGTTGGTGGGTTTCCTGGAGCTGCTGCCATGAGGACAGTGGCTAGGTAGTAGCCAAGGCTGTTCTAGACCTGTTGCGCTTCAGGACAGCAAGATATTCTCAGTGGTAGTACGGCAGAGAAGACTTCTAGGCAGTTCAGTTCAGGAGTGGAGCTCTGTTATTGCAGGGGTAGGGAGTTATACACTGTAGCTAGCCTGCCCTATGCTGCTACCGAAGCTGCAGAAGAGCCCTGCACAGCTTAGGAGCTGGGCAGCAACGAAAAGGAGCTGCTTAATCTCACAGAAGCAAAGTTCTGCTCATGGGCAGTTTAAGCTTCTCTGGTAGCAGCCAGTGCTCCTCCTGTATGCCAATCTCCCTCTCCTTGCTCTGTTCATGAGCCACCAACCCACTGTAAATGGTCTCCCTGGGATCCTGGGGAGCTCCTTAGATCCATAGGAGTGCTTTGCCTTCGTGTAGTGGTGGTGTGCTTTCACTTACACTATCCTAATGCAATGGAGGGTGTTCCCAAAATAATCAATGAACGCTGCATCAGCCATGAAGCTTTGTGCCCTTCACCCTTCTTCCCTATGCAAAGCCTCCCCAGCTGAGGTCTGAAGTGCTGTGTAGTACAAAAGGCCCAGGCCCTCCTACCCATTATTTACAGTACAATGGAGCTCTGTATGTGCCTGACCCATTTGTAACACTCTGTGACCCCACCAGTGGGTTGCGACTAAGTTTCTTGGCTTACAGTGTGTGTAAAGTGCTCATCTACCTCTTGCTGATTATGGGTCCTTCAAATTAACTTCCTAAACCCAAATCCCCTCCTCTTGTGCCCTGCCCCTCTACAGCTAATAGCTGTAACCTGTGTCTTCACCAGCGCACTCTCCTTAATCAAGATGTCTAGGAGGGAAGTAATTTAAAACCGTGTGTGCTCAATAGCACTGACTGATACTTAAAGGGGAGGATAACTCCTTTTAACAGGGCAGCATTCATCTAATTTAACAGCTGTTGGGATAGTCTGGCTGTTTGCTCCTCCCCTTTTCCATCCATCCACAGCTGTGTCGCACACAAAAGGCAAGAATGCGTCTTTGTGACTTGGCTCTGAAAAGGACTTTCTGCAGGACCTTTGGCCAGTCCCTTCACCATGCTGTGCCTCAGTTTCTCCATCTCTATTAAGTGGGTAATGATACTTGCTCACCTTGGTAATCAGACCTGCTATGTGAGTGCGCTAAACATTACTAATCTGCATCTTTGGTGTCAACGCCCCATATCGGTGTATATTGGCTACTGCTGGGTCTGTAAGTTGATGTTCTCAGGCACATAAGCTGCCCATGAGTCTGACCAGTAACAATTTCTGAACTCCTGGGCTACACAGCGCTCTCTGCTTAGCAGCATTACAATGAAAGTAGTCTCTGTTAACTGGATATTCTCTTAATGAGAATGAATGACTGTGCCCTGATGAAGAGAGCTTCACTGGACATCTATCTACTGGTGCAGAGTATAATCTGCTGCAAAGGAATGTGATCCTTCCGCATGAACAAAAGTCTACTGATCTGTATTGGACAGACTCTACTGTACAGCTGCTTGAAGGCTCAGCAGAGCAGCGTTGGGGCTTTACATCTATCTCTCTGAAGTTACATTATGGCCCTGGATCCTCTTCAGCTATCTATGTAGATGTGTGAAGCTCTGAGTTCCAGAGCTCCTTTAGTCCTTACCTGGAGTGATCCTAGATTCTCTGAACTGGTAAGTGGTTGCTATATCCATGATTACACTATTGCAAACATTTCCTTGGTTGTGGAGCATGAAGCAGGAGGATCTAAACTCTTCCATGAAAGCAGGGATACTGTTGACAGGTTACTAATAACTGTATAAGCAAAAATGTCTATAGCCAACCAGAGTCTGCCCTCCCCCCCCCAGCCAGGTTTCTTGTCCCTCCCTGTTTTTGGCTTCTCCTAAATAGTGAGTGAGAATAGCCAAGCATTCCCTCTGTTTTTGTCATTGTCCACAAGGGAGACTTCCATATCTCTGCACTTCAGCTTAGCCCCTCCTCTTCTGTATTCCCTTCGCAATTGCGTCTGAGCTGAGAGCTGCATCTGCCACACTCCCCACTGGATTCTCTAGCAATAACGTCTTGCATTAGTAACATCTCTCTGGAAATGCTCTTAAATTCAGCCTTATAACTTGGCTCGGGCTTGATCCTGCAGTAAAGAGGCAAAAAGGAATAAGCTCTTCTCAAAAACTAGTCAATGTATTTAAGAAACACTCTAGACCAAGATTTAGGCTAATGGATGGATTTGTAGTTCAAGTATGACTTGTTTTAAAGTTTCTGCTTGTCTGAGAAATCTTAAATGGAGTGATTTTTTTTAAATGTCCTTAGACAGCCAGCAGGTGGCAGCAGCAGCAGCAGTGTTCACATAACATGGATTCCAGATGTGCAGACTGGAAAAAATGCCTTTCCAGTAATTGACATCATTAGTCTTTTAGAAGTCAGAACCCCCATTGTTCTTTATATGAATCATGCTGGTTTTAATTTTTTTATACATTTTTCTTTAAGGAAGCTTAACTAAGGTCACTACAGATTTTCTCCTGCAATCACCTGCATTAGCAGGCCACAAGTTTTCTTCAGGTGTCTTCCCCGAACCCCTCCCTCCCTTCCCCCCATCCCCCATGGAATCCACAGGTTATTGTGGCTTTCTCAATCTCAGATTGTAGGGGGGTGGGCAGGGGACATGCTTAGTTTTCTCATTAAAGCCCAAAGCTCCAGCCTGGTAGGAAACGCCCCCCCACCCCACCCCCCACGCTGAATGTAATGGACTCAGTTTTACTTTCCTTTCTGCTTTGGACAGTTGGGAACTCAAGGTATTTTTAGATCAGATCAATCTGAACTCTGACCACTACCCTGCAAGTTGATGAGTGTATTATCAGTGTTGGAATTCTGAGTGAGACTCTAATGGGGAGAGTCAGCCTCCGCCAGCACACGCGGCTCTCGCTATTACAGGGCTTGAAAAACTGTCGGCCTCTGGAGCACCAAGCTATAAATAACTGAAAAGTTATTATGTAGTAGCAACTGAAAGGCAGGCTCTGCTGCAGCTCTCTCTCGGTAGAGGCACCCGTGCCTGTGCAGCGGAGACTTACGGATCTTGGGGAAAGGAAGGTATGGCAGCTTTTCAGCTGCTGGAGCTAAAACGGGAGGGGAGCCAATAGTTCCCTTTAAGCGAACACCACTGATTATGTTGGCTAAGCAGAAAAGGTTCTTCCTGCTTGCTTGTTTGCTATACCCCCCCCTTCCCCTCCCACCCCTCCGGCCTGTTCCCCTCTGCCTCTCCCAGACCACGTGTCTGCTCTTCACCCGGACTCCACAGGGCGATGGTTAGAAAGCCTCAGCTCTGCGCCTGTGCTTGGTGCAATCTGCAACGTGTGGGCCAGGGACATGGCTAGAAATAGACATTTGGTATAAAACACAATGAAGAAACAGTTTCCATGCTTAGAGCCGCAAATGCTCCATGGCCTGAGGCCTTGACTACATTGGAAAGTTTGCATGGGTTTAACTTACATCAGTTTTAGTTAAGCTGGTACATACGCCTATGTGGACACTCTTGTTTTAATTTAACATAAACCATAAACCAGTTCCCAGCCAACTTAAGCCAAACTGAAATATGCCACTTTTATACCAAAACATGAGCATCCACACAGAGCTTTGTTCATGATTTGGATTCACATCTTGGGTTAAACTGGTGCGACTTTCTCATGTATATAAGCTCTTAGAGTGCCTGAATGATTGAAACAAATTCCATGTTCAGAACCTCAGCAAAAGAAACACATTTCATTCCAGTAGTGAGTTCCTGTTTCCTTCTCAGACAGTAACTTCTGGTGAGAACGACCAAATGCATGGCAATCATGTAACAAAACTTAAATCAAAATGATGAGCTGAGCTTGCTTTTCCTAGCCCAGAAAGGAGCAAGGACTGCAGAAGGATAAGTCCGACCGAGTGCTAGTTTTCCTCCCAACTCCAGTGATGAGGGGAAGATTCAGCTTTGGACAGTTTTCTAGAATTTAGTTTCCTCCGCAAGGAGGAGAATTTGTCTCCAAGGACTTTCCTTAGCCCTACGTTGTCTCTGGGGAAGGGCAGATCCTTTCTCATGGTGGGGAGCTGCCCCGTAAACATTTCCCACTTAGCCAGGGCATCCACAGTTTTGTCCACTTGAGCCAGCTCCTCCTCAGAGACGTTCTTCTCCAGGGCAGCAATGCATGTTTCCAGCCATAGTTGATAATCTTTAATGATATCTGTGGACTTGGTGGTCCTGCCCAGCTGCTGCTGGCTGTGTGTGTCAGGTGGAGAAACAAACTGCTGGTCATGCTCCAGCTCCTGCCCAATGGAGAAGGCTTGGCTGCAAGTGTCTGGTGTCAATGGCTCAGACAGGGAAGTTAAAGGCTCAGAGTCATTCTCACAGCACATCCCAGAGTCCAAGCTGAATGGCAGGATGTCCTCAGATGTTGACATGTCTGACTCTTGAGGAAGCCAGGTAGACAATATAGTTTGAGTCCAAGCATAGAGTTTCTGTGGTTGGAGGAAAAGATTTTCATGTTAGATCAACTTAGCAAAACAATACAAGTTGGCCAAGTGCCAAGTGATCTCAGGTCCCTCAGTTCTGGGGTGTTTGTAAGACACTTTAAAGGTGTGTGATTTCCAGGGGGTGCTAAGCACCCACCCTCTGAAAACTGGGCCCCTTTTAAGGCATTTCAAGTTGGGCATCCCAAAACTCCGACATCCCAAATCACTAGGCACTCTTTAAAATCTTGACCGTGCGGTAACAAGAGTAGAATAACACTGCTAGCATTCCAAATATCCTTCAGTGATGATTCCTATTTGGGAGAGACTGGGCCTGGAATACTTAAACTGCTTTCACAGCCTGTGGTTCTGCACCGTTCCTTGCAGTGACTGTTGCTAGAAAAGACTGACACTAAACTACCCGTGAATACTTTACAGATGATGGTAGAGAAGTAGCTGTGTACTCCCCTGGTGTTACCCCCCCCCAAGAATCTGTGTGCCATGTGATCTGTGTAAAAGCAACAAACAAACAAGTGTCATCTCTCTAGAGGAAGTTCGGTTACATGAATATAAATGCTCCTGTGGCAAAGCTGAGGAGTCTTGTTTCACGAACATATTCATTCCTATTTAGCATGCATTTTCAGTCTCAAGAGCAGCTCTTCACTTGAAACACATAAGGAAAGGCTGGGCTCTAGCAAAGAATTAATAGAAAGTAATTTTTTTTTAAATCTCAGAAATTTTTCATGCTATAATATGTCAAACAGCTGCTTGTTTCTGGCACACTTATTCCTTAGACTGTGGGGAATTAATCATAGCACTTGACAGTTGGCAACTGATAAAATTTGGTCTCCTTGTCTATTTAGCTGGCATACATGTTGATTCTTTTTGTTCCTTAGCATTCACACCCCCACTCCTATCTTCTCGCATACTGATGTATCTTATCTTTGTTTTCTGTTACTCCCCAGCTGGTATCTCTGCAAAGCTATACACTTCCTCAAGCAAATACAGTGGTAGCAGTTAGAAAATACTAGCATGGGGCTGGTAGGTAATGTATTAATTTTGTGAGTGTATTGTGCTTTCTGCTCCTACGGAGGATGGTACTGTGCGTGGTCCAGCAGAGGGCATCAGTGTTGCACTCTGGCTCAGTCTCCAGGCCTTATCGGCATTTGCAGAGGTCCCTTTCCCCAGAACTTTCCACTCCCCCATCCCCCTTCTATAATTGCCTTCTTTCCCCAGGCCAATGACAGAAGCAGTACAGAGACCAAATTGAGTGGGTGGGGCAAGGCAGCCATGTTCCCTATTTCAGTCTCTGTGTGAAGCCCTGGCAAAGAGTTTTGTACAGACAGGGCTGCTGGAACGATTTGTATAGTGGGAGCCATTGTACAGTGAGAGCCATTGAACCAAACTGTAAACCCTGTGTATATAATGGAAACCACTTAAAGCCAGGGGTTGCGGCAGCACCTATGTGTACAGGGATGCATCTGAACAGTTGAGATCCCCTATAGCCAAGAAAAAATGCAAAGGGAAGACTTTCTTTCTGTCTTGCTGTGAACGCTATTATACAGTTAAAGCCAGCTGTGAACACACCCCTGACCACCCATAAACATGTTCAACAGAACATGCATCAGAGCCTGCGGAGGGGCCAGAGTGGAGGGAGGGGCAGTGGTGCTGTCTGAAAGCCGCAGCTACACCCTGGGTTTTATCAAGGCTCTTTAAATTCCTAAGACATCAATGAAACTCCAGAATAATCAGAACTGCCACTCAGTCTAAAACCACCTAAGGCGGGGAAAACGTGTATCCAAGCAAAAAGATAGCTGAAGCCAGAACATCCACACAGAGGTGTCGGGTAGAGATGTGTGAATAAGGGATTTTTCTGTTTTCAGGTAATTCCAGGGGGAAAACATTTTGGGTCTACCTGAAAACTAAATTTTTTGAAAAAATTCTGGCAAACCAAAAAGTAGGGGAAACAATTAACTTCAGATTGACCAAGGCATTTTGTTTTGACCAAAATCAAAACAATTACTTTTGATTTTGATAATTTTAAAACTTTTTTGATTTTTATATCAAATTGAAAGAAATTCAAAACTCAGTCATTTAGAACCAAAAATAACTTAGAATTTCAAAAATGTCAGTGAAACATTTTGATTAGGTGAAGCTGACATGAAGTTACAAAATGCTTTGGTGTTGCCAAATCTGCATTGTTGTTTTTACAGAAAAATTCAACCAACTCTAAGGTCTTGTTTATTTCAAGTCAAGAAGAGGGAAGAGCTGTCCCTGAAATCCCTGTAATGCAGGTGAGGGGTGGGAGTGGGTGGGAATCCTTTTCTATCTTTCAGACTCTGTGGTGCATTTTACACAAGCTATTTAAGGGTTTGTGTGGTTTTAGCTTCATTTTTCTGTTCTGCTCCTTAACCAGATGGGGGCATGCTGCACATGCTTCTCTCATGTGCAGGAGCCTGTGAAATCTGTGTTCATGGGATGGAGCCTGCTCAGTATGCAATTGAGCACTGCTTGAAGTCCACTTTTTGATATTACAAGGGAACCGTGCTACTCAAATTTTACTACAGAGTCACCCTGTCCTTGTCAGCATCAGTGGCATCTCCATCAGTGCACTGTAGGCTAGGCAGGAGCAGTTTGACCTGGTGATATTTAAAGGTGAAAAAACTGGAACTGAGCAATTTGCAGAGGGCAGAGAGAATAAAGCCTCTGACTTAGGGACTGCTGGGGTGTAATCATCTGCAATTAGCTGCTAGTTGCTGCATTCTGAAGGCAAAAAGGAAAAAACAAATCTTTCATAGCGAGCCGGAGAGAAGTCATTCCTAGCAACACTGATTTACATCAGCCAGTGAGGGAACGAACTCCACAGAGACAGGGATATCCCCTGCTTCAAGCCAAACCCTGCTACACCCCAATCTGAGCATCAGTAATGGGCCTTATTAACCAATTCTCTTCCCAATGGCTGGGACTGGCTGAGCAGTAAGTTAGGGCTCATCTTTGTTGCAGTGTTAGCTCAAACTTAGGGTGACCAGACAGCAAGTGTGAAAAATTGGGATGGGAGAGGGGGGTAATAGGAGCCTATATAAGAAAACGCCCCAAAAATCAGGACTGTTCCTATAAAATCGGGACATCTGGTCACCCTACTCGAACTGTAACTCGAGCGTTGCCCCGACCCAGATCCTGTTTGCGCACACGTCTCTCGCTTGAGTTGGTGCTTTAAACGTGAGCGAGCTGACCCATCAGGGTGCTAATGCAATGGGGCTGCAGAGTGTTTTGCGGTGCGACTGCTCTCCCTCCAGCTAGCCTGAGCTCGAGCTTACACGGCAGCGAAGGCAAGCCCTTAGGGTATGGCTACGCTGAAATGCTTGCAGCAGTGAGTCTCCGAGGCCAGGGCTACAGGCTCGAGCTTGTGCTACGGCACTAAAAATAGCAGCACAGACATTCCTGCTCAGTTCTCTGAAACCTACCCCCACTCTGAGTTTCCGAGCTCGGGCTCCAGCATGAGTGGGAACAGCTACATGGCTATTTTTAGTGTCATTGCGCAAGCCCGAATCTGTAGACTCAGGCTCTGAGACTCAGTGCCCCAGAGTGTTTGTAGCGTAGGCATCCCCTTAGTCGCTATCCAGTTGCTCTTCTATACTAGAGCCGTGACGGGAAATGTTGCAGCGCAGAACAGCATGTAAAAAGAAAAGGAGGACTTGTGGCACCTTAGGGACTACAAATAAATGGGTTAGTCTCTAAGGTGCCACAAGTCCTCCTTTTCTTTTTGCGAATACAGACTAACACGGCTGCTACTCTGAGAACAGCATGTGACACTGTAAGGGAAACCTGGTGTAACGTAAGTGCAGCCTGGATTTTTTTGCTCTAAATTTGTCAGGATCAAACAAACCCTGGCTGATGTCAAAATAGAGCATATTTGAGTGCAAACTCAAATCAATTAACGGCGAAGAGTTCATCCTCTTACAGAAAGATTGCCTACCTCCACCCACTGCCCCTTCTGCCCATGACCCGCGCTGCTGTTTCTGGCCTTGGCAGCATTATCTGATATGGGGAAGGCACAACCCCACTATATAGCGCTGCATATAGTCTACTCGAGCTCCTTCTTTATCGTCCTGGAGGCAGTTGAGACATTTGTGGGGGAGGAGCGAGTTGGCTCCTCTTTTTCAGGATTTCTTTCACTGTAGCTGCGGGGAAGCTGAGCTAATTACTGCAATGAAACAGGTGTGGAGGGAAATCAGTTATGGCAACATTTAATTCAGATAGTGTTTCTCTGTGGGAAAGGGAGAGCTGTCTTGCAGAGGGCACTTTTGCTGCTATTGTTGCTCTGGCATGTGCTGGGTCTGAGGACCACTCAGTTTTGGATGTAGAGCAGATGGCCCAGGATCTAGATGAAGAGCACTAGTTCTAGCCTCACCATCTCAGTGAGTGGCAGCACAACCAGGTAGTGTGTTCTCCCCCAAGCATGTTGACATCCTTCTGTGTGAATGTGTCTGACTTTCAAGCTGAATGAGCAAGAACTTGGGGGGGAGAACCTAGAAAAGTTCCTGGAACTGCACAGCTAACTTTATACAAAGTGACAATACAGTGCACCGAAGTTTAAAATAGGCAAGCCTGGAAAAATCCAGTCTCTGAAGATGATGCAACTAATAAAATAATGTAGAAGATAGGGCACTGAGCATGAATTGTCGGCTTGCTTATTTTGATGCTTTATGTAATAAACCTGTCCCATGGCTAGAGTCCAGCTCTCTAGATAATGCTGGAAGGAGTATCTCCCTCCAATAAGGGGCAGTGATGGTGTCTAAAGCTAGTTGTGCTATTAGCATTTCCTTGATGGGCCAGGAAATCACACAGAACTGTCTGAGCAGAGGACTGGGACCTAGGAACTTCCACACGCTAACCACAGTTCTGACATTGCTTGTGTCACTTTCCCTTTGCCTCCATTTCCTCATTAGTAAAACAGGGAGAATAGTTTTGTGCTCAGGTGTTGTACTATTATTGTTTGTAAAGAGCTTTGGAGATTGTGTTTAAAGTGCGAAGAACTGGTCACCGTGAATGTGTCTGGGATGCCCACCCTCTCTATTTTGGATCTTGTGTTAAATATCTTGCTAACTCATAACCAATGCCAGGAGAGAGCTCTGTGTAATTCTAAGCCCAGCCCTTACTTTAACACGGTGGCAAGAGGCTGAGATTCACAGATGGGCGACCTGGCTGTAGAACTTCTTGCTTTACCCCTCTGCCCCCAGGACCACTCAGTGGTCCATCTCTCACCCTGTAGCGCTCGATGAGTTTGAAGCCCACAACGTATTGCAGCTTCCTGAGGCAAACTGGGCAGGGCTCCAGGGGCCGCAACAATGCTTCGTCCAAACTCAGCACGCCCTGCATGATGCACTGCAGCCATCTGCAGTTCCCCAAGCCAATCAGGTGGCAGATCTCATGACACGTGACCTTCAGGAAAGCAAAGTTGCTTTGTTGTTAAAAACAAACAAACCAAACTTTCACCACAACCTCCTCTTGCTCAACCCTTCCTCAGTCAGGGAGGTGAAAGAGGAATCCAAGCTCCTTGTTTGGACATGCACCAGACTTTTCCACTAATGCACTCCAACCCTGACATAGAAGGAGGACCCTTTTCTGGGGTGTGAGGGGAACTCAGTACCCTGAATCCCAGACTATCCCTAGAGGCAATGTCGATGCATGGGCTGAGAAGGGAGAGTTTGGATGATGTTTTAGTAAGGAACTGAGAGAAGACCCTTTAGGTGGCACACAGGCATAGGTAGGGCACTACCAAATTCACAGCCATGAATAACACGTCGGGGACTGTGAAATCTGGTCTTACAGGGTAAAAGCGCACACGCTACACAGATTTCACAGGGGAGACCAGCGTTTCTCAAATTGGGGGTCCTGACCCAAAAGGGAGTTGCAGGGGGGTCACAGGGGTATTTTAGGGGTGGGTAGTGGTGTTGCCACCCTTACTTCTGCACTGCCTTCGGAGGCAGCAGCTGCTGGCCGGGTACCCAGCTCTGAAGGCAGAGCCGCCGCCACCAGCAGCGCAGAAGTAAGGATGGCTGGGATGGTGTCACCACCCTTACTTCTGCGCTGCTGCCTGCAGAGCTGGGCCCTCAGTCAGCAGCCACCACTCTCTGGCTTCCCAGTCCCTCTCCTTCCCCTGCCAGCCAGGCAGGCTGCCTCCCTCTCCCAGTCCGATCCAGAGGGAGCTAGGGAAGGAGCCCAGGGCAGGGAATGCCAAGTGCCAGCTGGGAAAGCAGAGAGGGAGGGAGATACAGGGCCAGCCCTGCAGCAGGAAATACCGCAGGCCAGAAGGGGCAGCTGGGAGAGAGCATAGGAGGAAGGAACACTGACGTGGATATGTCTATGAGGATTTAATTGATTTAATTGGGGATTGGTCCTGCTTTGAGCAGGGGGTTGGACTAGATGACCTCCTGAGGTCCCTTCCAACCCTGATATTCTATGATTCTATGATTATAAGCACATTTTCATATAAATATATGTGCAAACTTTTCTCAGGCTTTTTGATGAGCTTGCACAGGCAGGTCTGGCAGGGATTAGCACCAGGTTTTCCTCCGATATGGACAGCAGCCACTGGAGGGAGATGCAATTGCGTACACCTTGCCTCCCGAATCCATCACAACATTCTATACACAACTCTGCTACACTGCCTACGAAGAGACTACCAGACCACGAACAATGACTCGGGGAGAGAGAAGGTATTATCCATCCATCCACCCAGTGCCTGCCAGGCAGCACAGTCTAATGTCTTGAGCATGAGACTGGGAGCCAAAGACAACTTGGTTCGTAATCCCAGTTCTGCCACACGCTTGCAGTGCGATGTAAGGCAAATTGCATGACCTCTCCCTATCTCTAAAATGGAGATGATAGATCCCAATTCTCTCCCAGAGCCAAGGCTACAACCCAGGAGTCCCAGGTCCTGCTCTAACTACTAGACTCGCCTCCTGGGAGTGTCGTGGAGAATGGTCAAGCCGTGCTTTGAAGATGTAAAGTGTTATGTGAGCATAGGCACACTGCCGGAACTTCCAATGGCTTTTGCTAGGTCGGTGTCACTCCTCTTTCAGGGAACTGTCACAGGCTACTGGCACATAAACCCCACATTGCAGGACATTGGCTTCTGTGTAGGTTGCTAACCGCACCTTGCAACACTGAACCATCTCCTGCACACTGAACAGCAACGGCCGGTCTCGGGCCTTCTCAGTGACCTCGTGCAGCTCCTCTCGCCTGGTAGCTGGATTTAAGGTGGTGCAGCCTGGCTGGGGGAAATTGCCAGAAAACCTGGCAAAGCTGCAGACACCCACTTCTACAAAAAGAGGCAAATAAAAGTGAGACAGGTCCTCTTAGCCTAACGTCCGCCTCCAGCATCTACCTCTAGCCTTAGGCCCCATGATGGCAAACTGCTTTAGCTTCATCCAGTATAGCGCTTCGCCCTCCACTGCACTGAATGTTGGGGGCATGTGCTCCCCTCAAGGCTTAAGAACATAAGAACGGCCATACTGGGTCAGACCAAAGGTCCATCTAGCCCAGTATCCTGTCTTCCAACAGTAGCCAATGCCAGATGCCCCAGAGGGAATGAACAGAAAAGGTAATCATCAAGTGAGCCATCTCCTGTCACCCATTCCCAGCTTCTGGCAAACAGAGGCTACGGACACCATCCCTGCCCATCCTAGCTAATAGCCATTGATGGACCTATCCTCCATGAATTTATCTAGTTCTTTTTTGAACCCTGTTATAGTCTTGAACTTCACGACGTCCTCTGGCAAGTAGTTCCGCAGGCTGAGTGTGTGTTGTGTGAAAAAATACTTCCTTTGTTTTTTTTAAACCTGCTGCCTATTCATTTCACTTGGGGAGCCCTAGTTCTTGTGTTATGAGAAGAAGTAAACAACACTTCCTTATTTACTTTCTCTACACCAGTCATGATTTTATGGACTTCTATCATGTCTCTCCTCATATGGCAGCCGTTCCATACCCCTAATAATTTTTGTTGCCCTTTTCTGAACCTTTTCCAATTCCAATACATCTTTTTTGAGATGGTCGACCACATCTGCTTGCAGTATTCAAGATATGGGCATACCATGGGTTTATATAGAGGCAATATGATATTTTCTGTCTTATTATCTATCCCTTTTCTTAGTGATTCCCAACAATCTGTTTGCTTTTTTGACTGCTGCTGCACATTGAGTGGATGTCTTCAGAGAACTATCCACAATGACGCCAAGATCTCTTTCTTGAGTGGTCACAGCTAATTTAGACCCCATCATTTTATATGTATAGTTGGGATTATGTTTTCCAATGTGCATTACTTTGCATTTATCAACATTGAATTTCATCTGCCATTTTGTTGCCCAGTCACCCAGTTTTGAGAGATCCTTTTGTAGCTCTTCGCAGTCTGCCTAGGACTTAACTATCTTGAGTAGTTTTGTATCATCTTCAAATTTTGCCACCTCACTGTTTCCCCCCTTTTTCCAGATCATTTATGAATATGTTGAATAGGACTGGGCCCAGTACAGACCTCTAGAGGACACCACTATTTACCTCTCTCCAGTCTGAAAACTGAGCATTTATTCCTACCCTTTGTTTCCTATCATTTAACCAGTTAGCAATCCATGAGAGAACCTTCCCTCTTATCCCATGAGTGCTTACTTTGCTTAAGATCTTTTGGTGAGGGACCTTGTCAAAGGCTTTCTGAAAACCTAAATACACTATATCTACTGGATCCCGCTTGTCCACATGCTTGCTGACTGCCTCAAAGAATTCTAGTAGATTGGTGAGGCATGATTTCCCTTTACAAAAACCATGTTGACTATTCCCCAACAAATTATGTTCATCTATGTGTCTGACAATTCTGTTCTTCACTATAGTTTCAACCAGTTTGCTCGGTACTGAAGTCAGGCTTGCTGGGGTCACCTTTGGAGCTCTTTTTAAAAATTGGCATCACATTAGCTATCCTCCAGTCATTTGGTACAGAAGCTGATTTAAATGATAGGTTACAGACAACAGTTAGTAGTCCTGCAATTGCACATTTGAGTTCCTTCAGAACTCTTGGGTGAATACCAGCTGGTCCTGGTGACTTATTAATGTTTAGTCACCAGCTTGTAGCTAGTCAGCCTTCCCTGCCTGGACCAACAGCCTCTTGGTGGCTTTGAGTCCTGAATTCTCATGCTTTAAATTGGGATATCCTGTTTCCTACCACTGGGGTGTTGATTAAAGTTGTGGGGAAGGCCTGGGTACTCTGCCTCCCAAGCAGGTTTAAAGTAAAGCACTTTCTTGTTCATTCCCTGCATGGGAAGAATACGGGACGTCACTTGCACCTTGTCCTGGCAGGAATTTGCCAAAGGTGAAGCTCCAGGTCTCACAGGGGTACAGGTCCAAGAGAGTGAGTCCAAGGACACACAGGGCATCCGGAGGCTTGTTGTTCTTCAGGAAGGTCAGGATCCCATCTGGATAAATGGAAGAGAGAAGGTAAAAATCCAGTCTGCCCAGAGGGCAATGCCAAAGCCCCCATTTCTCTTGTCACCGGGATGGAACTTGAAGTCCAAGCCACAAGCTGGTGGAGATGCTGAACTCAATATCCAGGGTGAAGGGGGTGGTCCTTTTTCTTGCTCTTTATCACCCATTCCCTCTACTCTGGGCACCATTAGACCTGGCTTCCCTGGAGATGCTGCTGCTGCATAGAATAAAGCCGAAAGAGAATTCTAAGGACAAAGACACGAGTGAATCCTGTGCCAAGCCACATGAAAGAAAGGAAGGATGGGTCAGAGCAAAGAATTTCCCTATGGGCACCTCACACCTGACCTGCAACAGCCCTACTGTTCCAGCACTGGGCCTTTCCAGAGCAAGCACTGTCAGCTGTACCAAGCAGCGTGGCAATCTTGCATTGTGGACGAATGGTCCTGCAACACTAGCCTGGCAACCAACAAACCCATTTCACCTGAGACCTAACTGATATTTGAACTCAAATTTCCTCATATGAAAGGCTAGTGCATTAACCCACCCAGGCATTCATTTAATTTGGCTTTAGGCAACAAATGAGGAAATGACATAAAATAGTCAAACAGAATGAAATCTAAACGCATGTTGTACTCACTGAGGGAAGGTGAGCAGCAGCTTTTACCTGGCAAAACTGACTTTAAAGATTAAAAACTCTGAAAAATAAAAACCTAAAGGAAAAAGTATGATGAGAACTGCCCTCCTGGCTAGTTATTGTTGTGGTTTCCAGCCCAAAAGCTGGGTTTTCCATGAAAACAGGATTTCCCCCTCTTCCCTCCCTTCCTCCTCTGTGTAGGCAGCGAGGTGATATTACAGGCATTTCCTAAGGGAGCGAATGGGGGCCGAGAGACTGCCATGAGCCAGTGTGCCAGACAGACTTCTCTGCTGGCTCCACTCTTCTCCCTCCTTACCTGCATGGAGCTGCGCTCTGTCTGAATCTTGGCTCTGTCGATAGCAGCAGCGGATGGAGGAGATGGGAACAGAGGGAAGGCACTTGACGCGAAGGCCCAAGAAGAAAGACTCTAGGCAGCTTCTGAGGGAATCCAGCAGCGAGATCCCGGCAGACTCTTCAATTAGATCTAAGAGCAGAAGCACCGATGTCAGTTACTTGTACACAGGGGCAGGTCAAAATGTCTTAAGGGATTTATTTGGGGCTAGTCAAAGGTATGGTAAGGGGTTAGCTCTCGAAGGGTGTTTCAGGGTGTTGCCAGGTCTCTCTGGAGCCAGTCATTCCGACTAGGGGGTGTTTCTCAGGGACGGGCTGCTTAGGGGATTAGGTGCTATGGGGAGTATCTGTCTAGTCATTTACAGGGCAGGCCACTGAAAGAAGTTAGCTCTATGTGGGGTGTCTGGGAAGTCATTTGGGGGTAGGCAGGCCATGCAGAGAGCTTAGCCGGGAGGGGGAGTCTCTGGGACCACTTTCTTAGTTCACCATTTTGTATGTATTTCTTGCCAGTTATTCATGGAGAAACCACTCCCAAGGGCACATAATGCCCTTGGGTTGGGACCCGATCTCCAGTTGTCAGCAATGGCTCCTTACTGTGGATCAAAGGCAGCCCTTAGCACCACTACGTATGATCCAAATGTAAAGGTTGCCCAAAAAGGCCTTGCTGTGGCATTGGCCATTTGCAGGCTCAGCCCTTGGACAGAGGAGGCTGAGGTAACGATGGAGGGTTGACAATGTTTAAAAAACAACAAACTCCCGTTTCTTAAAAGGTGTCCCACATCAAAGATGCTGTGGCTCCTGGCCTGCGTTACCTATAGGCTGCAGGTATATATGCTTCTGGCAGAAACGCTGCTTCTTCGTCAGCATGGAGTGATAGAAGGTCTCGAAGTCCTCAGGGGCATCAGGATGGCTGAGGAGCCAGTCGAAGGCAGTCCTGATCAACAGAGTGCAGAAGAGTGTCCTCTGGGGATTGTATGCTTCGGAGAGGAAAAGTTTCTCTGCACTGGAGAAGGCTTTGGCATAGAGCTCCTGCAGGGCAGGGTTGGTAGAGATGAGTGCGTCCTTCAGAGCTCGGGGCCCAAAGCTGAATTCCTGAGCATGTCTGCACTGCAACATTGCTGACGGGCCCTAGGGCTGTAGCACTGCCTGTAGAAAGTGAATCAAATCATCAGGATTTAGCCTCACAAGGGACTTGGGGATTTGCACTTGAGTAAATCTGCCTAACTATTTCAGCTGAGATATCACTGGGTCCTCAGAGTTCTGTGGTGCTGCTGGCTTGGAGTCACTGCCTTTTGTGGTGATATCTGTTTCAGGAGTACTCTGTGTCTATGCATATGTAAATAGTTAATGAACCAGAGGATGGCCCCAGGAAACTGGCTCTTGCAAATGCAATGCCACCTCCATGTGTACAGCTAGATAATGGCACCTGCAGTCGTATTTCTGTGGAGTAAGAGTGACAATCAGTGGCCCTATTGGGTAGCGCTACCAATAATTCATTAATTGTTAATAAAGACCATGGGCCAAATTTTATATATAACTTTTCTGTATGTCCGAGATGCTTTACAACCAAATAAACATAACCTTTGGAAAGACTAAACATGTGTAAACAAGCATTAACAGTGACTCGTTTTTGTGTGGCCTTCCTGAGGCTGAAAAGGAGAGCTCCAGAGAGAGAAAGGGATGAGCAGGATGCATCCAATGAAGGGACTTGTAGCTCACGAAAGCTCATGCTCAAATAAATTTGTTAGTCTCTAAGGTGCCACAAGTACTCCTTTTCTTTTGCGAATACAGACTAACACGGCTGTTACTCTGAAACCTGTCGGTAACACTGAGGGAGGCAGTAGGGACTTACTCCAATCAAAGCTTTACATTCAGAAACCATCTACAACACTGTTTGTGCCCAGCCCTCTGGATCTGCCAGTGGATGTATCCATAGATTCCATGGGCAGAAGAGACCATTGCGATCATCTAGTCTGACTTCCTGTATAACCCAGACCATAGAACTTCCCCAAAATAATTCCTAGAGCAGATCTTTTAGAAAAATATCCCACTTGCTGCAAACTATTGCCCAAGGGGAAGATGCAAATCTAGGAGTCTTGCATGGTGTCATCCCTGCTCTCTGGCTCAGAAACCTGGACTATGTACGCTAGGCACGTCAGGAGACTGAACAGCTTCCATATGAGATGCCTGCGCAAGAACCTGAAAATAAAGTGGGAAGACAAAATACCAAGCATAGAGGTGCTGGAGCATGCAGCACGGACGCACTCAGAAACCACTATTAAGAAGAGGTTGCAATGGCTCAATCATGTTGAGAGAATAGGAGGAGACCGAACCCCCAAGAATATTTTGTCCAGAGATTTGTGACAGCTCTAGAAAGCGGAGTCACCCTATATGGCGATACCACAATGTGTACAAAAACGATATGAAGTCATTCAACATCCATGTAGAAAGCTGGGAGGAGGGCACAGAATCCCATCCAATCTGGAGGGAACATCTGGCACTGGCTGCAGCTCAACATGAACCAGCTTTGATCCAGAGGATGGAAGCAAAGCAAGAAAAAAAGAGAGCAGCATGCTGTCATCTTGGTCTCCAACTCAGACAACACATGGATCTTGGGCTTGTCAGCCATAAGCAGATTCATTGGGCACCTAACTAGACCTCCAACGTGCACACCATGATCAAGTGGATTGTCAGTTGCCTAGAGACAGATACACACACTTAGAACCAAAGGCTTTGGCTTTTCATCTCTCACACTCCAGACCAGCAAAGGCTTGGAGCACTGAAGCAGTCTTCTTACAGGAGCTGTAAGATGAGCTGAAAGACTCCAGCCCAGGCATTGTTATCTGGATGAGCAGATGCCGTAAGATGGGACCTTCTGAGAAGAATATTAGCTGTTTGTGGTCTAAGTGTGGCTTTTGTTGGTACCTCGGGACTTCACACTATATTGTACATATTATACAACCACTTTTGCTGGGGAGTTTGTGACTTGAACTTTATTCTAATGGTTGATATTTTCCCCAGGAATGCTCCCTAAAAATACAGCTTCATCTCTCAGTTGGGTATAGTCAGTATATTCCCTCCAGAGCTGACAGTTATCCGTAAATGGTTCTACATGCAATTCAGTTGCTCATAAATTATTCTCTTTGTAAATCAGCTACCTATAAATTATTCCCTGTAATTGACAATTACTTATGAATTATTCTTGTTCTAATTCTGTAAATTATTCTCAATATATTGACGTTGCTCCCTAGGATAGATGTGTTTTGGAGGTGACAGTAACGGCATAATTGAGAACATCTGTAGAATAAAACAGCACAAGTACTGAGAGGAGACAGCATTGGACCCTGGGAGAATAGGTTATATGTAGTGTTGGTCTGGTGGGAGAAAAAATGCCCAGAACCTCATGGGATTGTCTCAGCATTCTTCCATGATCTAGCCCTAACCTGGGCTTAGGTCATTTAAAAACCACCCTCTAAGCTGTTTCTTTTATACATCATTCTACTCACTTTCATACAAACTATGGATTTCAGATTCCGAGAAGGAATCTTTTGGATTTTGTTTCTTCCCCTCTGAATTTCTGTGAAGTGTTTGGAGACTAATTTAACTAGGCACTTTGAATATCTGAGGGATGCTAGCTGAGTCTGTTGAAACTGATTAATTGGTTAAATTATGTGTTCTACTGTAAATAAGCAGTCATAGTGCAGAAAATTCATAGCCTGTCAACCTAAATGAAAAGCCCAGAGTGCATATAAAGAACATTAGCTAATTATCAGCAAATGCTCTAATCACTCAGTAGGTCCCTTCCCAAGATCTGCAATCACTGCTTGCTACTGCTGCTTTCAGATAATCCTCTTATTTCCAGTACAAAGGAAGATGCAAGGCCGAAGGCAATTTTCTCAATTTGTTTGTTGACATGTATTGAAAAAGACTTTTTGACTAAGAGGCTGAACTCTTGATATATAGAGAGTCAAGGTCTGTGAGAGGAAGGGAGGGCACTAAGAGAAGCCAGGGTGTTTAACCCTTATGCAAACAAAATTCGCATTCCCCTGGCCCAGGTGGTACTTGCTTACACATACTCCCATGTTTAGGCTGATGCATCCTGCACTAAGTGGGCCCAGCTGTTGAGGTCAAAGGAGTACAAATTTTCTGCTGGGTTCAATCTTGAGGGGTGGTGAAGACCTGCTACTCCCACTGGCTTCAGAGGAAATTGATGGTTCTCACTCAACACCTTGCAAGATCAGGCTCCTCTACTCAAGGAGAAAATAAAATGCACCAGAGCCTAACTCATCATTACTGTATCAATGTAAAGTACCACCCAATCAGGACTGTGTCATTTTGCAACCACTTTGCACTGGGGTGAATGGCTACAGAAGGTGCAGGGCCTTGTGTGCTTCATACCATAAGGGTAAATTAAAGTGTCCTGTCCCCACAGTTACCACCTGATTCTACTCAGACTTATTTTCCTGGAGACATTATAAATGTTTGTCACTTTGAAACAGATGCTTCATTTAGTCTCCCTGGCATGAGTCATTCCCAGGCTGAGAGGGTTTCCCATGCATAGATATGCATTATTGGTAAGACAATTTACCTGTCACACTGTAGCTGAGATTAGTCTGTTTTATTATTGCAGGGGGGAAGGGAATCATCCAAGCTCTTACTGTATCATCCTCATGCATCTAGCTGCATTGAAAAATATGCCTCATGAGTAAAGGTTTGCAGGATTAAGGGCTAGATTTGTAATAGTATTTAGGTGCCTAAAGATGCAGATAAGGTCTAGTGAATGGTTTCAAGGGGAGCCACTTGCTTTGTTTTATTTCTAGAAAAGGGTAGATTCCAACACAGACTCCTTCGGGTATTAATATGTATTAAGCAGATCCATTACCCTAACTTCATTCTTCTCTCTCTAGGGTTTTATATGTTGTGTTCCCCGATGGATCATGTTATAATAATTCTTTACCCTCTTCTATAGCACCTTCCGTCTGATGAGCTCGAAATACTTTACAGACATTAATTACAGCCTCACAATCCTCCAGCAGGTAGGATGAATGAAATGGGGGACTTACTGTCACTGTTACTATTTTATATAGTGTTGGACCCAATAGTCACCAAAAGAACTGATGAGTAAATCATTTCATTCAGTTTTTAATAGGCTATTTCTTCCAGTGCTCATTTTAATGTGTATGGGTAACACCTTCAACAGCGCCTAAGTTACTTATGTGCTTTTGAAAATGCTACCATGTGTATGTATGTGGTGGTGGTGTGACTGCATTCTCCCTTCCTTGCTCCTATAGGAGATATTGCTGGCTACTTTATATCAGGGTGTCATTTCAGAAAAACTAGGAGAGGGGTAAAGTTGTCAGTGGATAGAATGCTATGTGTATTATATCCTGCAAAGTCAGGCGGGGACTGGAAGACCTAAGGGAGCATATAGACGTATGGAAAGGGGACAAGAGCAATCCCCCGTCCCATGCAAACTATTGCTCTTTCACATGTAACTGATAACTGAGCAACCGAATGTGCACACAAACAGGGAGATCATTTAGCAGAACTTTTTTAATAGAAAAATCTTGCTGGAGAAGTACCCAAGTGCAAATCATTCACCGCTCAGGGCACCTTAGTCTTCCTTACACACATGCAGATAGACCTAATGCTTCTACAGGTGGACCCTAGTAGGTTCCTGAACATTTTAAAAGTTTAAATAAAATTGCAGTGTTATCATAATGGTTTAACATACACATGTCTGTGCTCTGACTTATCCCCCTGACAGTCGTTATGGTAACATTTCATTTTTATTTAAATGTAGATGCATTGTACTGATGCCCAAAGCATTTTACAAACATTAATCCTTGCTTATTGCACCAAGCTGAGTTATTTTACCAATTCTGCAAATTGGGAAACTGAGGCACACCAAGTTGCTGTGACTTGCCGAAAGCCACACAGCCAGAGGCATATCTGGGACTAAAATCCCAGATCTTGTCTAGCCTGGTACTCTAAGCACTGGACTGCATTGTCTTGCATAAAATCCCTTCAGCATAGTTGATAAGGCATATCTTCAAAGGATTGTTTTAAATAAACTGAAAATGTAAAAGCACATGCTTGTTCTGATGACAACTGGAGCCTCTGGGCTCATGGTGGCTTCCTGTTTGGTTCAGTCCATTGGACCTGGACTGACAATGCAACAATTCCTCCCCTGTCTCCCCTTTACTGAGTCAGTCCCAGAGCTGCAGCAACGTTCAGCTCCTGTAGTTACCAGGAGAGGCTAATAAATGTTTGTATTAACGTTATTGTAGGGAAAAGCCTCTACCCTGGGAGAGGCTAAGGAGCCTCTTGTTTTCCCAAAACACAGCCCCCAGGAGTATTGTATAGATACGCTGCACACAACCCTTGTCCCCTGGCAGCAAAGGGAGTGGTTTCCCATCAACCCTGTCAGGTCTATCAGGGGGCTTTTACATACAAGGAGCTAGCATTTGCCTTGATCCCTGCTGGGGCTCGGGAATCCTACATGTGACAGGCTCCGGGCATCTGAGTCTGACCCACACCCTGGAATGTGCTGCTCCTTGCTTACCGTGTCATGAAAGAGGTGCTGGCCCTTAAGCAATTTTTTTTAATATTCATAACTGATGCAGCAAGCCCAGTGCCTGGGCTGCGAACTGCCAAGCTGAGAGGGGCCGGGCCTCCGCTCTGGCACAAATTAAGCCCTAGCGCTGCCCCACCGCTGTGCCAGCAGCCAGGCACCGGGAGCACATCCCCTGCAGCAGCTCCTGGACCGAGGTACCAGGGCAGGGCGCCTGGGCTACACCAGGCTCCTAATCCCGCCTCCAGCCCTGAGAGCCTGGAGCCCAGGCAGGCAGGGGGCGGCCCGGGACTCCCGGGCACGCCGGCCGGGAAGGAGCGAGGGGCGGCACAGACCCTCCGGCGCCCGGCCGAGACTGAGCAGAAGGGACCCAGGGGTGGAGAACAGCCTGCGGTGGCCACGCCAGCCCCTCGCTGCAGAGGGGTCCCGCCCAGGGCAGCGAGTGACCCGCTCTCCCCGTGAGGGGCGGGAGCTCACTGTTTTGCACGCCGCCGTGTGTTCCCCTTAGCTGCAGCACGGGGGCCCCGGCCCTGGTCCCCCGCGGGGGTGGGGGGGGGGGGAGACGGCGGCTGCATTTCCCCCCCGGACCTGAGCGGCACCTTCTCTCCCGCCCCGTCAGCGATGGCCGAGGGGCGGACCCCGCCGCCCTCCGCTCGTCCTGCCCCCGGCAGCGCAGCCGGATCCGGGGCGCGAACAGGCCGGGACGTACCTGGGGAAGCAGCAGCCGGCGCCTTGTCTGCAGCGGGCGAGGAGGCGAGAGACACGCGGTGGTGAGTGGGGATGGGGAGGCTCCAGGACTCGTGACGTCTGTTCTTGGGGGGGGGGGGGGTCCGCGGAGAGGAGGTGCTGCGAGACCCGCGTGGGGGGGCGGGGGGGCGGAATCTGCGCCTTCCCTGGGAGGAAACGGGCCGCGTTCGCCGGCCACGAAGCGCCCGGGAGATTCCCACAGCGGGTGGCGGGGGGAAGGTCTCCCCCGTGCAGCTCGGGTTCCCGGAGCACGCCTCGGCAGCGATTTCAGCCCTCGGGGGAGCGCAGTTCAGCGCCAGCCCCGAAGGGTCCGAGGGCAGCCGGCTGGAGAGCAGGGTCTGTTCACATCGGCGCTGCTGCGGTTGTTAGGGTGCCGTTCAGACGGCCTGGCGTCAGTGTATGGGGTCTGAGCTGACCCTGGGGATCCTCGGGACTACTGGCTCGGATCTGTGGTGCGTCAGAAGAGCATTTCCATCAGGCTGGGGTGGAGGGGGCTTTGCTTTATCACTGTTACCTCTCAAAGGACACAGTAACTAAGGGGCCATTACAAATCCCTGGAAGGGCAGGTTGATAGTCATTCCAGGACATCCCCGCATCCCTGGTCCAGTGGAAGAGCAGTGCCCTGGTTGTTCTCCACCCAGGGAGGCATCAGCCCGGATGATGGGGGAAGAGGTGGAACAGTGTGGGGAAAGCAATATCTCCTGTTAGCCTTAGGGAGGGGGCTTTCAAGTCAGGGCTTTAGGCTGGGATGGCCTTGACCATGGCCAGGGTGGACAGTCTCAATTCTGTCCTAGCCCTGATGGATAGTTGTGGGTGTAGATCAGGGACTGGGGGATGGATAAGAGCAAAGAAGCTGTATGCCTGAATGAGCCTGGGGCTAAGCAATGTGATGATGCCCAGGAGTACTAGAGCCCTCTTGAATTCCATCTTATAATGAGAAATGAACAAAGCCACATCTGCCTGGAGACCAGTGCTCTGAATACTTGGTTCTGCAGCATATCACAAGATCACTTCCTCAGGAGTGTGAAAGCTGGTGTTTGCATTTAGCTCTAATATACACTGGACCGTTCCCACCCTCTGTCCCTCATGGACTGGGGGCTATGCTCTGTCCCTGTGAATTATTTTACGCCAGGAACACTGAGTCAGTTAATAGCTGTTCCAGAAAATGTTACTTATGTTAAAAAAACGAGATCAATTTCTCATTTCTTGCTTTATTCTCTTTGTGGTGCGTCTCTCTTCAGGACACTGCCCCCCCCCCCACTTGGGCGTTAGCAAGCTAATAGGCAGGGAAGGAAAGGGAAAGCATCTGATTGGGGCCTTGTCCTTCCGTCTAAGGTGGGCAGAAGTAGCAGGCAGGGTTGCCAGGAGAAGCTGCACCACAGTATACGTTGCCGAAGTGTGGCTCGTGGTCAAATGCTGCCAGAGTTCAAAGTGCCACCTGCGGGCAATACAGGAGCTTGGTAGGCACTGCTCAGTCTTGGTGCAAGCAGTGTGGTCCCAGAAAAGGACAAGATGCCATGTACAATGCTCTGTCTTGATCAGAGCAGCCAAACCAAAGCATTGCAAAGCCTAAGGCATGGCCTGGCTAAGGCGACAGGCAGAACTACTCCCCTCTCTAGCCCTCCATGGCCCAGTCCTCTTAATGCTGCCTGCCCTTGGTGCAGAAATCACAAACTGGGTAACGGCAGCAAAGAGTTAACAAACTGCAGAGGACCCAGGTAATTAAACCAGCCCCCACTCCTCCAGTCCTTGCCACACTTAAAAGCCCTCCGCTGTGCGCAAGACACAAGAGAGAGCAAGGAAATAAATCGAGAGGTGGCTTAGGCAGGGTGTTGATCCTGGCTATAGGGACGGAGGGGTGAGGCTCTGAATGCTAGAGCTAGTGGAAGGGAGAAGTGACAGTGAAGAGAAGGCTCATTCCATGGCCTGTTTTCACACCATGTGAGAGAGAGAGGGAGGTACTGGAGACAAGATCTGGGATATGGACTCTAACAGCAGGTGAAATTCTGGCCCAAGTACCATTGCTCTCGTGATCTCCAACGAGCTATGTTGACTCACGGCCCTCCATGGATCAGGCTCAATGTGTTTGTTTTTCCTCTGGAGCTGACTGTGCAATGGATGTTTTCTGGGGATGAGGATGCTGGTAAATTTGCCAGTTGTGCCATTCTGTTATCCTTCAAGACCTTCAGCGTGGGTGCGTCTACCCCTGGGGTTTAAAACCTGCAGCAGCGAGTCTCAGAGCCCAGGTCTGTGGACTCAGCAGGGCTCAGGCTACTGCACTGAAAACAGCAGTGTAGATGTGAACTGAGCTGGAGCTCGGCCTTCAAAACCCGCCTTCTTCCCCAGGCTTCAGATTCTGAGCTCCAGCCTGATCCTGAACCTCTACGAACAGCTATTTTTAGTGCTGTCACATGAGCCCCTGGTCCGAGACTCACTACAGCGGGTTTTGAAACGTACCCCATGATTTCTTTCTAAGATGGAAGCCGCATTGTTACAAACCTCAAGAGACTAGGTGCCATTCCAAAGCTACAGCTCATCAGTTGCTGGTCAGCTCATACTCCATGGTGAGTTTCATCCAGGAGAATTTGTCTGTGACTTGGCCCTTCTTTGATTTAATAGAAAATAAAAACTCCTCCACTGCAAACTCAATTTAATTCCTGGCAGTGGTACCTGATTCGGCAGAAAGCTTGGCTTAGCAGAGGCACCTAGTTAACTGCAGGGCAGTGATTAGCTGGAACAGCAGCTATTTCCTTTCAGAGTGGATATTGTCAGACAGTGACTGGGCAGTCTGTGCACCCAATCCACTCTTTTTTCCTCTCTTTGGATTCGAAGTGTACTTGATCCTTACTTATTAAACCAGTCGCGGACATTGTGCCCAGAGATGCTTGAGCTCACTGTAAAATCGTGGTGGTGATCACCACAAGGTGGACGGGAGATGCCAGTGTGTCAGGTGCTGTAGCCAGCTCTGTGTGTGTTTCCTCTTAGACCAATGTGTAGGGAGCCTGAATCCAGGAACAAATTAAAGCCACCACCAGAAATCTTGGAAGTCTGAGTCTGGGAGATGACTGACGTGGTACATGATTCTTACAGCAACTGAAGATCTGGCCACCCAACAGGTACAATCTTTTCCCCCGGCATGCTTAAACACCACAAAGACTAGGACCAGCACATGGACTTAGGAAAGGTAGATGAAATGTGAATTTGCTCCAGGTCAGTAGAAAACATTAGGTGGAGGATCCTTAGACTTTGCATTGAAGTCCTTAAGATCACTTGCTTCTGCGGAGAAATTCCCCTGGCATGAAGTTCTAAAGTGCTATGTTGGATGTCTGGAGGACTACTCTTTTGTTGGAGTCACCAGCAGTTAAACAACCTTGAAAAACATTGAAAGTGACAAACCCTTCTTGGAACGGTACCTCTCAACGGACCCTCATTAGTAGAGGTGGCATGAACTAGTGGATGGACACTGATGTGGGAGTCAGGAGACCTTCCCAGTTCTCCTACTCACCTGCTGTGTGACCTTGGGCAAATCCCTTCTTCTCTGTGCTTTTGTTTCCCCATTTCTTGTCTATTTGAACAATAAGCTCTTGCTATGTGTGTTAGTGTCTAGCACAATGGGGCCCTGATCCAGATTGATTACTCCAGGTGCCACCATAATACAAATAATATTATTGACCCACATTTAACTTCAATCCACACCAATTTACTTACAAACAAAACGATGGGGGCTAAATTCGCTGTTACTGCTCAAGAAAGATCTTGGAGTCATTGTGGGTAGTTCTCTGAAAACATCCGCTCGGTGTGCAGAGGCAGTCAGAAAAGCTAACAGTGTTCGGAACCATTAGGAAAGGGATAGATCATGAAACAGAAAAATCATAATGTTGCTATGTAAATCCATGGTATGCCCACACCTGGTTGTTCTATTTCAAAAAAGATATATTAGAATTGGAAAAGGGACAGAGAAGGGCAATAAAAATGATTAGAGGCGTGGCTAAAAAGACTTGGACTGGTCAGCCTAGAAAAGAGACGACGAAGGGGGAATATGAGAGAGGTCTATAAAATGATGAAGGATGTGGAGAAAGTGAATAGAACTGTTATTTATCCCATCACCTAGCACAAGAAGTAAGGATCATCTGATGAAAGTAATAGGCAAGAGGTTTAAAACAAACAAAAGGAAGTACTGCTTCACACAACGCACAATCAGCTTGTGGGAGTCGTTGGGGATGTTGTGAAGGCCAAAAATATAATTCAGTTCAAAAAAGTTAGATAAGTTCCTGGAGAATAGGTCCATCAATGGCTATTAGCCAAGATGGTCAGGGACACAACCCCATGCTCCAGGTGTCCCTCAACTTCCAACTGGGATTGGACGACGGGATGAAATTGCCCTGTTTTGTTGATTCCTTCTGAGGCGTTAGAAGGCAGGATACTGGGCTAGATGGACCATTGTTCTGTCCCAGTTTGTTTGTTTTTAGGGGACATTTAATCTTCTGGGTTTAATTTCTGTAATGGACATGGCAAGTGTAAAGAACCCATGTTGGCTGCGGTGTGGACGTGCATGTCTGCAACCGTGCTGCCAGAGAGGGGCCAGAACTCATGCAATCCAAGAGGCAGTTCAATTTGTAAGCCTTGGCTAATCTCCCACCTGTGAATAAATGGCTTTTTCCCTTCTGCCAATTAGTGAATTAGATCGAAAATGCAGGTGTCCTGGAGCTAGTGTGCACCACAGGCCTACAAAGCCCAATGCCTCTTTGAGGATTGCTGATGCATGGGACTGTCTCTTGCAAATGTATTAAGTGCTGTTTTCTTTGATATCACCTACTGCAGGGTGTGTGTGTGTGTGTGAGAGAGAGAGAAGCCTGTCCTGGTTCCCTGTACAGCCTGTAATGTAGAGCAAGAGGGTGTGTGACTAGAGATCGCTTTTCTCCTGCTGGGTTGGTGGAATGGGGATCTATAGGCAGCTGTGGGAAGCTATTTTAAATCGGAGCAGCCTCTGGGTCTGCTCTGATTTATGCTGGGGAATAAATATGCCTCCAGTCAGGCTCAGAATTCCAGTGGCCCAAAGGAGGCTTAAAGCCATCTTTGCTTTCTCTGCTCCACCCTGGGCTGTACCTCTGGAGAGGTGCCATTCAGAATCTGGCCCAATACTGATCCAGGTTCTTATACCATGGCATCAGCGCAGTATCCAAGCTCCTCACAAGATGTGTTTTAAGAGGTGGATACTTTGGGTCTGATCGCTCTCCTTGAGGTGATCCTGTATCCTAGTACCAATCCCTTAATAAGACACTCAGTTTTGGGGGTGGGGGAGATGGGTAATGTTTAGGATTTGTAGGTGGGGAAAACGGAATCTTACAGCTTGGGCACTGTTATGTGTATCCTGTGGTATTAAATCTCCCCACTGTATTTTCCACTGCATGCATCTGATGAAGCGAGCTGTAGCTCACAAAAGTTTATGCTCAAATAAATTTGTTAGTCTCTAAGTTGCCACAAGTACTCCTTTTCTTTCTGTCGTATTGGGGACTGTGCCTTTTAAGGACTAAGCGTCCCAGACAGAGAGTCTGGGTGGGGTGCTGTGAAGTTCTTGTTGTTATGCAGAACACTTGGACTGGGACACAGAGCTGAGCTCTTGCAAGTATATAGGCCTGGATCCACAAAGGGACCTGGGCATTGCAACACCTAACTTTTAGATGCCTAGAAAATCCCTGGAACAACAATGGATCCACAAAGCCTGAGTTAGGCACCTAGGCTCCCTGTACAATGCATGGGTGGGGGGGGGGTGATAGATGCCTAAGAGTGGGATCCCCAAAAGCCAGCATGCTAGGTGGGGAGCTGCTAAAGCCAGCCAATGGGAGATGCTGATGAGGGGTGTGTCCTAAGCCTTGCCCATCTCTCAGAATTTGGTGCTTAAATCCAGACTGCTGGGAGGTGCCTATCTTTGGCTACAATCCACAGCTGAGAACCCTCTCCTGGAGTCTGGCAGCTTATGGAAGCCAAAGGACTTTCTTGTGAGAGAAGGTTAGGTAGCCAGGGGGAAGTAGGCTGGCAGGAAGAGGATGACCTCCCTTAAAACCATTAGCCCAGGGTTTAGGGTACTCTCTTGGGATGTGAGAGACCCTCAGTCAAATCCCACCTCTGCCTGATAAGGAGATGGGATTTGATCAGGTGTTCACCACCTCTGAGGTACGGGACCTAGCCACTGGACTGGAGGGCGATTCTCTCTCTCTCTGGTCCAATTAATCTTTAATTAAAGTGGAACAACTTCAGTAGGAGAGATGGAGGAAGACTCATAGCCTCAGGTTTAGCGCTCTCACCTGTGAGGTGGCTGATCTCTGTTCACGTTCCTTCTCCTCATCAGCCAGAGGGGGGACTTAAACTGGGTATCTCCTGTATTCCAGGTGAATACCCTAACTGCTGGGCTAAGGGCTATAGGGGCACGCCCTCTCCTCCTCTACTGGCCCCGTAGGCAAGATAGATGATCCTCTGTCTGTCTTCCTCCAGTCCGTGGGTCGCTCTGGAGCTCAGGCGGCACAGAGGGGTCCCGACGTCTAGAATGAGGCAGCAGTGCTCATGCCTGGAGGCGGAAACATGGGTGCCTAGAGAACCCATCCCGATGAGTCGAAAGAATAGTAAATATGGCAGGCGACCAGCTTGGCTTAATGGTGAAATCTTAGCGGATCTTAAACATAAAAAAGAAGCTTACAAGAAGTGGAAGGTTGGACATATGACCAGGGAAGAGTATAAAAATATTGCTCGGGCATGTAGGAATGAAATCAGGAGGGCCAAATCGCACCTGGAGCTGCAGCTAGCCAGAGATGTCAAGAGTAACAAGAAGGGTTTCTTCAGGTATGTTGGCAACAAGAAGAAAGCCAAGGAATGTGTGGGCCCCTTACTGAATGAGGGAGGCAAACTAGTGACAGAGGATGTGGAAAAAGCTAATGTACTCAATGCTTTTTTTGCCTCTGTTTTCACTAACAAGGTCAGCTCCCAGACTGCTACGCTGGGCATCACAGCATGGGGAGTAGATGGCCAGCCCTCTGTGGAGATAGAGGTGGTTAGGGACTATTTAGAAAAGCTGGACGTGCACAAGTCCATGGGGCCGGACGAGTTGCCTCCGAGAGTGCTGAAGGAATTGGCGGCTGTGATTGCAGAGCCATTGGCCATTATCTTTGAAAACTCGTGGCGAACCAGGGAAGTCCCGGATGACTGGAAAAAGGCTAATGTAGTGCCAATCTTTAAAAAAGGGAAGAAGGAGGATCCTGGGAACTACAGGCCAGTCAGCCTCACTTCAGTCCCTGGAAAAATCATGGAGCAGGTCCTCAAAGACTCAATCCTGAAGCACTTGCATGAGAGGAAAGTGATCAGGAACAGCCAGCATGGATTCACCAAGGGAAGGTCATGCCTGACTAATCTAATCGCCTTTTATGATGAGATTACTGGTTCTGTGGATGAAGGGAAAGCAGTGGATGTATTGTTTCTTGACTTTAGCAAAGCTTTTGACACGGTCTCCCACAGTATTCTTGTCAGCAAGTTAAAGGAAGTATGGGCTGGATGAATTCACTATAAGGTGGGTAGAAAGCTGGCTAGATTGTCGGGCTCAACGGGTAGTGATCAATGGCTCCATATCTAGTTGGCAGCCGGTATCAAATGGAGTACCCCAAGGGTCGGTCCTGGGGCCGGTTTTGTTCAATATCTTCATAAATGATCTGGAGGATGGTGTGGATTGCACTCTCAGCAAATTTGCGGATGATACTAAACTGGGAGGAGTGGTAGATACGCTGGAGGGGAGGGATAGGATACAGAAAGACCTAGACAAATTGGAGGATTGGGCCAAAAGAAATCTGATGAGGTTCAATAAGGATAAGTGCAGGGTCCTGCACTTAGGACGGAAGAACCCAATGCACAGCTACAGACTAGGGACCGAATGGCTAGGCAGCAGTTCTGCGGAAAAGGACCAAGGGGTGACAGTGGACGAGAAGCTGGATATGAGTCAGCAGTGTGCCCTTGTTGCCAAGAAGGCCAATGGCATTTTGGGATGTATAAGTAGGGGCATAGCGAGCAGATCGAGGGACGTGATCGTTCCCCTCTATTCGACATTGGTGAGGCCTCATCTGGAGTACTGTGTCCAGTTTTGGGCCCCACACTTCAAGAAGGATGTGGATAAATTGGAGAGAGTCCAGCGAAGGGCAACAAAAATGATTAGGGGTCTGGAACACATGACTTATGAGGAGAGGCTGAGGGAGCTGGGATTGTTTAGCCTGCAGAAGAGAAGAATGAGGGGGGATTTGATAGCTGCTTTCAACTACCTGAAAGGGGGTTCCAAAGAGGATGGCTCTAGACTGTTCTCAATGGTAGCAGATGACAGAACGAGGAGTAATGGTCTCAAGTTGCAGTGGGGGAGGTTTAGATTGGATATTAGGAAAAACTTTTTCACTAAGAGGGTGGTGAAACACTGGAATGCGTTACCTAGGGAGGTGGTAGAATCTCCTTCCTTAGAGGTTTTTAAGGTCAGGCTTGACAAAGCCCTGGCTGGGATGATTTAGCTGGGAATTGGTCCTGCTTTGAGCAGGGGGTTGGACTAGATGACCTTCTGGGGTCCCTTCCAACCCTGATATTCTATGATTCTATGAACTTTTATAGCAAAAACCTTAGGCTCCACATGAGTTTAGCCACCACTGGGTAAGGCAACAGCCGAATGGGGGTTTTGTGAATTGTAGGGGTGCCTAAAAATGGGACTTAGGTGCCTATATCTAGGGTTAGACACCCAAGTACCTTAAGTACTGGGCCTGAGTGATCACTGGACACTCCATATACTTTCTGAGAAGTTTCTCTGCACATAGAAGGGATTCTGCAGAGGTCTGTTATGAAGACAGCAGAAATAATACCTCAACCAAAAATAAAAAGAGAGATGCTAAGTAGAACATGGTTAATTTGAGACAGGCAGGATACATGTTTCCTTTGAAGTACTGGTGTTTGATAGTTGATCTTCAGTGCAGAGAAATTCTTAGAGGAATCCTGTCCTTTTCAGAGGGTTGCGTTAAAGAAGCTGTTTCTGATAGAACAGGTTATTTAACTAAAGGAAACAAGTGTTTGAGATTCTTCTAGGTTTTGTTACTCAGAGTATGTAGTATCAACTGGTAACCAATACTGTAATGTTTCAGCTCTAGGACTGTCTCGCTGATGGCATCCCTTAATAAAACAGTAAGGTCCTGACTAAGTGAGCTCATGAAATTCAGATCGTACAACTAACTGGTGTATATATTGTGCAGGTGGATGGGTTCTGCCTAACAATGTCCCTGCTCTAAGCTTCCTTTGAGAGTTTTTCTCCAGCTCAGGTGGAAACACAAGAAGTTTATTACAGGAAATTGTCTAGTCAGACAAAATACCGTTCATGGAAGAATTTCAGTTTAACAAGAGAGGTTTGTGACTGAGAAATGAACCGTGATGAAAAGCTGACTGTGAAATAAGAATTGGTTTGAGGTGAGATAATGGAGGAGTTGAGGAGAGCTGTTTGTAGACACTGAGAAAGATCAGTACTTCTAGCTCTTTTACTGCACAGATGTTTGGAGAACTGATTATATGCAGGATATCCCTAGTGCCAGATTTCTCCCCTGCTTTGCTGCTTGTGTGGTTATTTACATCTATGCAAAGGGCGGGGGTGGACAAGATGCTACTAAACCAAAATCTTCCAATCACTTGCACGGTGTAGCATTTTGACATCCGTCGTGCATTCGGTGCAGATATAAATGACCATACAAGGTGCAAGAGTGGAGGATCAGACCCTTGTCCTGTCGCACTTTCAGTCTGAGTGTCTTCGTTGTTTTGACCTCACTTGTGGCCTGATGTAAGTGAGGCTGTTATTTTCCCTTAAGATTAACCTACACCTTAGTTTGCACTTGGCTCAATGACAGTGGTGATGTGCTTGGTGTGGTGTTGTGCATAATGCCCAGGTGCAATCATTGCAACCAGATTGAATTAATACAGCACATGTGAGTACAAAATACTCTGCTTTTAAAATGTATGTGCCTGGCCCCCATTGACTGTAACTCTTGTTATCACAGTCAGAGTACTCAGAACATTGATTAGGCCAACAGATCCCTTCGTTTTTGTGCTTTCTGTTTTATAATGAAGCCATAAGACACAGCAGGGTACAGCTTTTGCGAATTTCATTCCTGTGTAGCGTATTCTGCCTGTGCCCTAGGATAAGGCTGTGTGTTGGCAGCCTGATTTGACACAGCAGTTTTTACTCTGGAATTTCTTAATGTGATTATAAAAATGTATTTGGTAATTAAGGGCCTGCTCCTGTGCCCATTGAAGGCAATAGTAAGGCTCCCACTGGCTTCAGTGGGACCAGGATCCGTCTCTCAGCAATGTTGGGAGCATTATCCAGTTCAGTAGTCAATTGGATTGATTAGGCATGGCTTGGCATTCTTATCAGCCATTAAATCACTTGATGCCTCCTACCCGTTTTGCTCATCTCATGATATGCATTTTAAAATGTGGGTCTCAACACTGACTCAAATTTTCTTCAGTCTGGGCCGTTGTTTTTTTTGGAGATCTCAGAAATTTAAACCACATTAAAAATCTCCTTTTGGTTTCAGGCATGGCTCAGTCAAAGTAATTGGAGTCTCGCTGAATCCTAGGGCTGATTTCCCTGGGCTGGCTCAGGTCTGTAAGTCATGACAGCTGGGGCTTCAAGGGGAAGAAAAGGAGAAAGTCACTTGCCTTCACTTGTGCCTGGCTGCCTCAGTACAGAATTCATGGATGCTGCTTCTGACTCAAGAAGGGTTAATATCATCCCAAGCTTTAGCATGTACACAGCTTCACAAACATTCACAGGCATACACGTCGCTGGCTGTCCCTTCTCCCTGCAGCTCAGGATTTAATGCACTGTATACTTTTGTTTTGCTGTCGATTGTCTCTGTTACCATCTTCGGACTCATTTAGCAATAGCAATCGCCCCCCCCCCCCCCAGCGCTCCTCCCTTCACAGCCCACTTCCTCCAAGGCCTGCATGACTTGGGCTTTGTCAGACCATAGGTGGGGACAAACTACAAAGCAGAAGGCACCTCCACTGTCTCATCTCCTCAGTGGACAAATCTGGGACCTGTCAAGTGCCCAACTAGATCTCAGCTGTGGGGGACAAAGCAGAGAAAGACAGGCTGTCTCCTCAATCCCAGACCCAAACTATTTATGGCTTTATCCATCCACCACCACTTTGAATTTGAAAGCAAACAGGAAACAGCCCTGGGAGCACGGATGTAATATGCTCCAGTGAGTAGGTGGGTACCAGCAAATCTGTGCAGCCTGAAGTTTCCCAGTGGTTTTAAGGTACAGTAATCCCGTTGAGAGGTGCTAGATGCAACAAGAACAATTACAACCTTCCAGCTAAACCCAAATGCAAAAACTCACAAGCTTCAAAACTCACGTGGGCCATCACAATCTCACACACATTCCCATTCTCTTATGTAGCCCTGTGCAGATCAGAAGGGAGACGCACAAGTGTACAAACATCTGTAAAGGAACACATGCACACTTGCATTTTGGCCCTGCTCCAGTCTCTCATGGATGCACACGTACTAATTACACTCCCACGCATGTGTATGCTGCTCACATGATCAGTTTTACTAATCAAATCATTTATGCAGAGAAGTGAATGCTGACCTATCTAATCTCAAGGCTCCAGTTTAAAAACAGAGCTGAAAACAGTAAGCAGCAGGATCTAAAGCCACAGTACGGAAACTGTTGGAGCTAAGATGTTTCCATGGAGACACATCTTTGATCTAGTAATAAACAAAGGAGAAGACCGTCCCAATCTAGAAATGCAGAAAGGCCTCATTCCTGCTGGGCCTGTGTCTGTGTAGTTGGGAATCAGAGCAATTGGATCCAAGACTTTTTGTTTTTGTGATACTGCAGGGTCTGTAGTGATGATTAGAATAGGATGCCCTCCTGCCTGAGCTATGCAAGGTTATGAGTGGAGGGCAGCCACGTTTTGGCATATGGTATTTCCTCAGGCAGACAGAAAACATGGCATATCTTTGAGCTGGTTCCATTTGCTATTGCTGTGAGGTCGAGCCAGATGCCTGTAGGTACAACCCTCCCCAAAGCATTAGCCAGCACGTGTTGTGGAACATAGATACCTGTGTTACACGGAGCTTTGATATGCACCATGCAGTAAGCGGCATTCTGATTTTCTTCTTGAGTGGCGAGAAGTGATTTGGGCAATGGGGAACATACCACGGCATGCCGCCTTTATGGATGGGATACAGAGGGGATGTACAAGGCGTGCTGCCTTTATGGATGGGATGTAGAAGGGTCTCTCATTTTACTGGTATGGGAAGAAGATTAAAAACATTTACCATGTTGACCTGGGGTTTGTGGTCATGTGCGTATATCTCTGAAGCCATGTATAATGAACCCTGGCTCCATACATGTCATAAAAATAAAGGGAAGGGTAACCACCTTTCTGTATACAGTGCTATAAAATCCCTCCTGGCCAGAGGCAAAACCCTTTCACCTGTAAAGGGTTAAGAAGCTAAAATAACCTAGCTGGCACCTGACCAAAATGACCAATGAGGAGACAAGATACTTTCAAATTGGGAGGGGGTGGAAACAAAGGGTTCATCTGTCTGGGTGATGCTTTTGCTGGGAACAGATCAGGAATGCAGTCTCAGAACTTCTGTTAGTAAGTAATCTAGCTAGAAATGCGTTAGATTTTCTTTTGTTTAATGGCTGGCAAAATAAACTGTGCTGGATGGAATGTATATTCCTGTTTTTGTGTCTTTTTGTAACTTGAGGTTTTGCCTAGAGGGATTCTCTATGTTTTGAATCTGATTACCCTGTAAGGTATTTACCATTCTGATTTTACAGAAGTGATTCTTTTACCTTTTTTCTTCAATTAAAATTCTTCTTTTAAGAACCTGATTGATTTTTCATTGCTCTTAAGATCCAAGGGTTTGGGTCTGTGTTCACCTGTACAAACTGGTGAGGATTCTTATCAAGCCTTCCCCAGGAAAGGGGGTGTAGGGCTTGGGGGGATATTTTGGGGGAAGACAACTCCAAGTGGGCTCTTTCCCTGTTCTTTGTTTGGTGGTGGCAGCATAGGGTTCAAGGACAAGGCAAAGTCTGTACCTTGGGGAAGTTTTTAACCTAAGCTGGTAAGAATAAGCTTAGGGGGTCTTTCATGCAGGTCCCCACATCTGTACCCTAGACTTCAGAGTGGGGAAGGAACCTTGACAATACAGAATGTTTTTAGGGGTGTGAGAACAGGAGGCTGTTATCGACACTGGGATCAGCCCCTTGAAGGAAACATGTCCACATGCACTAGGCCAGTATATTCTACTCACAAAGATGCACGTTGACAGATGAACACGTTCATATTGGCTTGAATGCCTAGCTGTAGTATCTATACAGTACCTGTGTGGGTATTGTATACATGGATCTGTGTACATGTGCAGCAGGCTTGCATGTCTGTTTGTAAGTTTCTCACTTCCCTTAACTTCTAGGTGGTGCTTTTCCTTTGTCACTTCCTGTCTGTCCCACTGATTATTGCATGTGGACAAATTCAGGTGCCTTATCTTTGCTTCCAGCAAGGCCGCTGCATCAGCCATGCAAGGTTTTTCTGTGAGGTTGTGAAGTTACGTAATACCCAGGAAGAAAAGGAGGACTTGTGGCACCTTAGAGACTAACAAATTTATTTGAGCATAAGCTTTCTTGAGCTACAGCTCACTTCATCGGATGCATAATACCCAGGATGAGTGAGCTTTGTGTGTACTCTGATTTTGACCTCCCCCCCCCGTAATTCTCATTTGTACACCTCTGCTTTAGGGGCATTAAACTCAGAAAGGTGGCATCTCCCAATCAGAACCACACTTGCTTTTTTTCTTAGGACCTGTCTACATTAGTGAATTTGCATTGCTACACAGGTCTCCCATGTCCATACCAATGCAAGTTTCACTAAAGCATTTAGGCCCTTCACAGCCTGCAGTATCTAACAGCCTTTGAGAACTCAGCAGCAGTGTGCCTGTTGCTAATTGTATTGTGATAGCACCTAAAGGACCCTTTCTCACTGTGCCAGTCACTGTACAAGTGAATGTAAGAGACAGTTCCTATCCCGAAAGGCTAACAATCTAAATAGGAAAGACAGACAAAGGGCGTGAGAGGAAACAGGCACAGAGAGGTGAAATGACTTGCTCCAGCAGGTCAGTGGCACAGTCGGGAATAGAAATTAGGTCTCATGGGTGCTAGATTAGTGCACTATCCACTAGACCATGCTGTCTAATACTATGATTTCCTGAGACAAAGAAATTGAAGTGCCCTTCTTGCTGGTGGGATTTGTTATTTATCCCAAGCAAATGCTACTGCCAAACTGGGCCCAGGCTTCAAAGGTGTTTGACATTTGTATAAAGTGCCCGTGATTGTGTGTGCATAAAATTATACGTATTGGACTGCAAGAAACACTAAGGGATTGATTCTCTCATTGGTGAGGAGGATTTACTCATGTCGTTTCTTCCTCTTTTCCTCACACACCCCAGACTGGGGTTAAGAGGCTCACTGATGCCATTTTGAAAAAAACAAATGAAGAGAAGTTGTTTGCTAAGAGTCAGATCCGACTTCGTTAGTCACTGAAAAGACTCCAGCTGGATCAGACCCTGTCGAGCACAATTATCCCTTGGCTTAGAAAATCATCTTTAGTATTTTAGATGTATCACATTATCAACGTTGACTGGGAGGATATTGGGCATCTAACAGGCTCTCAGGGAATTGGGATGAAGGGAGGAAACCAGCATGAGTCTCCCAGAGCTCCTGTAAACCTAGGAGATGATTGGAATATTTTTCATAGGTCATGAATATTGCAGGAATCTTCCTTGTGAAATGTAGTTTGTATAGAAAGCTGTGGGTAATCTCTCCCGGGGTGAGATTGCAACCACCACCTATTGCAGGGGTGGCCAACCTGTGGCTCCGGAGCTGCATGCGGCTCCTTGCATAGGTGCTGACTCCAGGGCTGGAGCTACAGGTGCCAACTTTCCACTGCTCAACCCCAGGCCCTGTCCCCCCTCCACCCCTTACCCCACAGCCCCTTCCCGAGCCTGCTGCACCCTTGCTCCTCCCTGCTCCATCCCAGAGTCTGTATGCTGCAAAACAGCTGCTCCCAGCCGGCAGGAGGCATGGGGAGGGAGGAGGAGGTGCTAATCAGCAGGGATGCCAGCAGGAAGGAGGTGGTGATGCAGGGGGGGGCTGATTATGTACTACTGTGGCTCTTGACAATGTACATTGGTAAATTCTGGCTCCTTCTCAGGCTCAGGATGGCCACCCCTGACCTATTGTAAAGCTCTATTTTAGAGCCCACTGTCACTCGGGCTTGGCCTGGAAATTGCCAGATTGACCCTGGACACCAAGAATGTTGAGCTGAAAGTAATTAAACACAAACAAGCAAAACCCCTAATTTGAAATGTTGATTTTTGTCTCTTTCTTGCTCAGAAATGGCTCATAGCTACTAAACTTGCCATGTTGTCTGCTCATCTTGAAAATTTATGCACCAGCTATTTTTGCAAGAAAATAGGGTGAAATGAAATAAAATTAACAGTTTTTGCTGTGGAGACCTTGGAGCCCAAACCTACAGCCACTGATTTCAGTGGGAGTTGTGGACCTGCTTTGTTTTTTTTCTTTCACAGCTCAACAACTTTAAAGAACAGCCATGGGTTAAGGATGTTGAGTTATGATGAAATACGCATTTCTTTGTGCTTGATAAGAACGTGTCTGATTATGTGTGGGCCATGTTCACGTTTGCGATGGTTGTAGCGATTCATTTCCTCGGTTTAGTGAATATGATAGTGTAAAGGAGCGGACTCACCCCTGCGGCGCCTCCTGCTGGTCGTTGAGAATTAGCTCTTTTCCAGCCTGGAGCACTCTCTGCAGACTAGTGATCCATCCTTTCTCTGGGGTTCTGCCCCCTGGCAGTACCCCACACTCTGCCTCTCCCCTTCCTGGGGAACCCCCAACCCACTATCCCCACCTTGTCTCATTCGGGGCTACTCCCAGTTATCACCAAGCCCCTGCTCCCTGGGGCAGACATCAGTGTAAAGGCTACTGATCATAGGCAAGGGGGTTCGGACCAGCTGCCTTCCTCTGCCTCCCAGTACCTCTATGGGCCTTGGACCAGGCCCTACAGCCTGGGGAGTTGCCAGCCTGGAGCACCCCCACTCAGCCAGCTCTTTCCCCAGCGTGGCACTGTCAGGCAGGCAGCCAGGTCCTGCTCTCTCCCAGTCTGGAGAGAGACTCCTTGGGCTTCTGGCTCACAGCCTTTTTATACAGGCCAGCTGGGGCCTGATTGGGGCGTGGCCCAGCTGCGGCTGCTTCCCCAATCAGCCATCCCCAGCCACAGCCCTCTCCAGGGCTGCTTTTAAACCCTTCTGTTCTAGGAGTGGGGTAGCCACCCTGCTACAGATAGGTTTGTACAAATGCTGTCACTTAGCAACCACAGCTGTTTTTTTAAATGCAGCTTTCTATAAGAATATAACACGAATTGTAATCTGTGCCTCTTTCATGGAAGGGGTTTATCTTAGACAATGATGGATTCCAGCACTAAACTGTACCTTCACTGCATGATGATTATTCTAGTGGAGGGACATGCCTAGACTAGGAAAATCAGTTGTGTTAGCTAATGCATTTTAATTTCACTAGGTGCGAAGTCCCAGCTAAAATCTTGTTAGACAGGGTGAGTCATGTTTAAAAATGTCTGGTTGTGATCATGTGACCAATTTTCCTACTTTAGACATGCCCTGTCTCTTTATTCAGTTCTTTCACTCTGGTCTCAGCATACCCTAGGAGTCAGCCGGGAGCCTCACTTCTGAAAGTGGAAGAAATGAAGACTGCCTGGGACTCTGGGATTGTGGCGGGCTGGACCAGGCCGTGAGGTCCCCTGGCTGGAGGCTTCGTGACTCTGCCACAACCCACCCCAGAAAAGGGCAGTGGAGAGGGTCTTCCAAGCTGCCTAGAGTGGCTTCATCGGATGCATGCAGTGGAAAATACAGTGGGGAGATTTATATACATAGAGAACATGAAACAATGGGTGTTACCATATGCACTGTAACCAGAATGATCACTTATGGTAAGCTATTATCAGCAGGAGAGTGGGGGGTGGGGGGGAATGGACACCTTTTGTAGTGATAATCAAGGTGGGCCATTTCTAGCAGTTGACAAGAACGTCTGTGAACTGCTGGAAATGGCCCACCTTGATTATCACTGTCAACTCCCTCCCCCCCCCCCGGCTCAATACCAGGGCCAAGGCCATTTTAAAGACTGCTGGACTAATTAAGGGCCTGAGCCCAGGGAGGACTACAGGAGAGAAAGTCCAACTGAGGGGTACTGGGATAGGCCCCCATCAGACCGGAAGGAGATTTTATTTCACATATAGACTATGTGTGACTCATCTGGAGGGCTGAGGCCATGTCTACACTTACAAGCTTACAGCGGCACAGATGTACTGATACATTTCCTTACAAGCTAGGATCTTACCTAAAGTTTGGGTTCTAGTCACAGCACCATACTATAGCTATGATAAATGTTCCTTTGAAATGTCTTGAGCCTGGTCTACATACAGGGCTTACGCTGGTGCAACTGTTGGTTAGGGATTATTAATTTATTTTACAGAAATTGTTGTCCAACCCCCAGTGTGGATGCAGTTAAATGTATCAAAGTAACTTTTCTACCAGTATAGTTTATGCCCTTCCTGTATGGGACTAAGCTATAGTAGTATGACTGCATCCACACTAGCAGAGTTGCAACCCTTTAATTATACCAGGGTCACTGCATCCACGCTGGGGAGGCGGTGAGATTGTACTGGTCTAGCCATACTGGTATCGTTAAAAAGTGATGCAACTTATGTGTGGGCAAGTCCTTATTTGCTTCCCATTGTGCATTTTAAAGCTGTGTAATGCAGCGGGAACACACTGGTGGGTTTTAATTTGCTATTTAGAATTCAGAGAACATTCTCCACCCAATTAAACAATTGTATTCACTGGTCAAATGCAGAGCATAAATGAATACAGTTGTTCCATTAACCCATAGCTCTTAAAGGAAAATGTCATGTCATTTCGAAAGTGTCTCATATATGTAATACAAACAGATCACTGGTGAAGAATGTACATTTCTACAGGCATGCGTGACAGAATTACATTTTAAAAGCCACCCACCTATGGGGAGGAAACTGGTTCAGCAGTTTCACTATGAAAAATTGCATTACAATTTATACAGGGGGAATCAGCAGTAACACCTTTGTTGTGGCCTTTGTCACTTGCTTTTGCGAACAGTGGCTTTGCATACTAAGAAATACAATTCTAACAGATTTCCAAGACATACTCTGCAACAGGCTTCATCTCTACAGACAGGGACATAACAGTGCAGACCTGCTGGTCGCCAAAAATGCTTGTTTTCTTATGCTCTCTGTTGGTGGCTCTGCATGAGCCATTAAAGGGACAAATCCTTTCTCTCAAGCTGTGCTGAAATTTGTTGAAAAAAGAAGTAACCCACAGAATTTCACATCCCCTCATAGCTCATGCAATAGGACTTATACTGCAAGTGTTTAGAAAAAGCTCCTGTGAAATAAGCTTCAATCCAACTGCTCTGATGCATCTTTGATACTCAAAATGTGGATACAGCAGGCCAGAGCCTAAAGTTGTTACTCAAATTAAGAGCGGACAGCAATGGGGAATTTTGCTTACGGGCTGTATTGTGTGTATGGAAAAGTCTCCCTATGGCAGCAGCTAACATTCTAAGTTATAAAAGCTACAGTGCTTCCCCAGTGCCGCCCCCCCCAAAAGAAGGCAGTGTGGGCACTGCTGGATTCCCTCCACCATAACATGTGTTCTGAATGCTGATGAGCACGTGTTCCTGTTCACATACCCACAAAATCCCTTTGCCCAGCATGAATGACGACTGTTGCCATCAGTACTGTGGATATACACAATTTAAGGGGCCCGCTACCCCAACCTAGAAAAATGAAGTGCTAGATAGCAAAACCTGCAGCGTTGTGGTGGTGTGTTCAGTGTGCATATTTCTGAACAAGCAGGTTATGTGCTCTGTAGGCCCTGCTGAAGGTTCTACCTGAGCAGAACTCTGGTCTCTGCATTGGGGTTGAGAGTTCAGAGGTCTGTTATGAACTTAGCAAGGCAGGCTCCTTGGGAAAAGCACTGTGGTCACTGCTGCTCAAGAGTGAAGGGCAACATAGGCAAACTGCTTAAGTTCTCAACACCACGGCAGACTATACCACAGGGGTTCTCAAACTGGGGGTTGGGGTCATGAGGTTATTAGAGGGGGGTCACGAGCTGTCAGCCTCCACCCCAAACCCTGCTTTGCCTCCAGCATTTATACTGGTGTTAAATATATTAAAAAGTGTTTTTAACTTATGGGGGGGGGGTCGCACTCAGAGGCTTGCTATATGAAAGGGGTCACCAGTACAAAAGTTTGAGAATCTCTGTTATACCAGAATATATTCAGGAATTGGGATGATACTTTTGCTGCAGGACAAGAGTAGTTCCTTGTCTTTAATCTGCTTGATAAATTGGCAGCCTTGCAAGAAAGGCTTGGGCTTACAGTCCTGACTCACCAAGAGATCAGTGTGTCCTGGGGAGATGTCACTGTACAGAGGTAGGGTAAACCCTGGCCAGGAGGCAGATCAGGCCATGGGCACTGATCTCTTTCCTGATAGGACAGCACTAGATGATCAAGGTAGAAGGCTCATCTATTTTAAATTTGCTTGTTGGATTTTTGTTGGCACCGAGGTATTTTTCAGCAGTAAAGGCAGAACTCCTCAGGGGGCTGGAACAAGTCTAGGATATGCCATTCTGGAAACAGAGACACAATGTGAACCAGGCTTTTCTCTTCAAGGGTGCAGTAAGAAAACATTCTACTTAACTCTAAAAACCAAACACCGGGGGGGGAGCCTAGTGGCTGAGGCTGTTGTGCCGGAACTCAGTTTCAATTCCTCTCTCAGCTGGCTCTCTGCCCTTACAAGCACCTAGGACTGTGGGGAATGCAATAGTTGCTGGCTGTGTCATGGTGTTCATTCACAAGTCAGGCAGCTAAGGTTTTGGTTTAAACAAGATTTATAACATCCCTAAGCACTAGCTGAATTTTTCTGCAGCAGGGAAAATAAGGTTTTCTTGGCTGCTCTTTACCTCCCTTGATCTCTCCACCCCCAGCCACTTTGCTGTCATGCTGCTGATTTTCACGCCGCTCAGCTCTTTTCCCCTCTTGTTGGATACATGATTCCAGTCTCAGCCTCCCAGTACTAATGCAAGTCTTGAAGAACAGAGGGCAGTGAACAGACACGTGCAAGGTACAATAAAGGAGGGTGAAACAGAGCAGAAGAAATGGAAGCTGTGCAAAAGTCAGTATTGTTTTTAATCTAATTGCTGAAGGTAGAGAGCTTTTCAGTACAATACTGTTTATGAAAGTTCCAAAATTAATCCTCCTGTCACCTCCACTTGCAGGCAGAAAGATGAATGAGATGCTACTTCCCACTGCACATGTAAGTAGCCCTCCCTGTCCCTCACTCTAAACTCTGTGTGTGTCTTTCTCTGGTGGCATATATATCATGCATTGGGTAAGGTGGCTTCAGACTACAAGCAGTCAGGGGCCTGAACTTAGCATCACCAGCACTTCTAGCTAAAGGTGCTTGTGATCTAATAACTCTGCTCTCTTCCCCTTTTAAACAGGTCAGAGAATGCCCTGCAAAGAGTATGGTGCTAGCTTTGGATAATAATCCATTGAGCAGACATGGCTGCAGCGGTTGAGAAAAACAATCTACGCTTCCTTAAATTAGCCAGACTCTTCTCCACTAACCCTCCCAGCTTCTGCAAGTGCCAGGCAGGGTAAGGATATGGCCATTTTGGTCTTATTTTTATTCTTCTTTTTCTTTCTTCAGTCAGATACAGCCCAAGGTCAGACAGGCTTGTATATCCTCAAAGGCTGCTCCTTCCAGTTGCCATAAGAGAGCTGGACCTCTTGTGTAGAAAGCTGTGTGCAGCGTGGCAGATAAGCTTATTGTCTGAATTCATTCAAGGGTATGCTGTAAACTTCCAACCTCAGCAGTTAAGTATTCAAACCTATGCTTAACCTCCCTGCATTGCTGCCAGTAAGCTGTTCAAAATGACAGACTTTGAGATGCTGTTTCACTGGCTAGCACAGCTGTTGGCAGAAGGGAATGAATGAGATGGTATTTGAATTGAAACCCTCTCCTCTTGAGACACTGCAGCTGGACGAGAGCTTCAGTATCCTCCATTAGCCTAAAATGAATGGCGAGTTCTTTATTATACCTACTTGGCAAGGTTAGTTTCACATCAGTGCTCAAGGGACGTAGGTACAGTTTGACACTGTTTCCATGGCTGTGCTGTTTCACTACAGAAGAGAGGTTTTAATACAGTGTTGCTTCTTGGGCTGCTGAAGTTGTAAACTACAAATCTACCCCAAGCTGCTTTCAAAAAGCTGGCAAATTGCCCTCAGAAAGCAGCTCTGCCACTTTGGGTACGGCTGCTCAATTTCTAATTGAGGAGGTTTGTTGACTTGGATGAGGCAAACCGAAGTCTGACACTGCCATTTTATTGAAAAGATCCAGCTGCCAAAGCTGCCTTCTCCCACTGGGAGTCATTCCAGCTGTTCTGAAATGGGGACTAGCGCACTCTGGAGGCTTAGAAACTGCAATTGCCCCCAGCGTCACTGAAATGCGAGTGTATTGCACCTTGCATCTCATCTTCTCCCTGGGAATCTGTGCAGGAAGAGGTCAAATTTTTTTGCCAATACAATTTTTAACTGATCTCCTGCCATAGTTACAGGAAACATTCAAAACACTGATGTCATGATGACTCTTCCCTAAATGTTCTCCTCTGCCTCTAGGCCCTTCGCTATAACAGGGACTCTGATTTAGAGTGGTAGTTTAGACAAAGCAAAAATGGACAGATCCCTTTTAAAACCAGTCTACTTAAACTAGCTTTCAGCAAGTTTAACCAACCACGCTCTAAAAAAGGGTTAATCAATTTCTTTACCTTGTTTACACCAGCACTTTACATCTGTTTTTAAAAAGTTGTGGTTTTGGGGGGTAATTTTCTTTATGATTTTATGTGAGGGTATATTAAAATGAAACAGATGCTTTTTTGGACGTTTAAAAAAAGTTTGGGCAGTGACTACAGAGTCTGAATTCATACAGACCCTGTATTTAACAATCACTTGTTAAAATACGTATTATAGTTCCCTGCTGCACCTCTTAAATACTCTCTCATTCAAATTCCTTGCATTCTGGGCCACAGCTAGCAAGGACAACATGCCCCTAACGACTGTCTAACCCGTTTGACAGCCAGCCAGGTTGTTCAGACCAGTCCAAGACAGAGTCCTCCTCCTGGGCCTTTCTATAACGGTTTCCCCTTTTGCAAGGCCTGGTTTCTACTCTTTGGTAGCAAATAACTTCTCTTGCAGCCAGATACCTATTTGGAATGGCTTCCTATCTGAGCAAGAACCTGCCACTGACTTTAATAGCAGTCAGCTTCATTCTCCTCCAAGGTCCCCACAGTGGCCAGGATGTCCTGCAAGAGGGACTGCGGGCTCTTCTCAATGTGGTCACTACTTCTGTTCAGAGAGCTGTGCAGCTGTTCCAAGTCCACAGTTCTCAAAACCAGCAGCACATCGTTTGGGTCTTGGGAGCCAGCCTCATCAGCATCACCTCTGGGACAGGAACTCCATCTCCTCAGAGTCTCTTCTAACCAAGCAATGCCATGTGCTTCTGTAGACAAGCTTGCACTCGTCCCCTCCTTCTGGCTGCTTTCGTCACAGAGCTCAGCTTTCAAGGCAATGAGGATATTGCAGGCTTTCTGAGCCACTGGCCTGTCACAGTCACACAAAGCACCAAACAGGAACTCAAACAGTTTCACCTGGCAGAATATCTGCAGAGACTCATTCAGATGAGTGGAGCGGGTGGCAGAGGATAAGACAGCAGCATACGGGCATGCAGCAAGGCCAAGCCGTCCAAGCGTCTGGGCAGAGAAAACTTCAGCCAGTTCCAAACCACCAGCTTTGACTTCCCAGTCTAAGTCGGTGTTCACAGCTTGGAGCACACTGGAGACAAACTGCTCAGTGTCTTTCAGTACATCTGTGTGGCCTTCTCTCAGCCAGTCAATGAAAACACTGATCACAGCTCTTCTAGGGAAGCCCTCTGAGTCTGTTGATAAGATTTCTTGAAGTTGTGCTACAATGCTTTTCTAAGAGAAAGAAAAGAAATGGAAACTCTTGGCTAAGGAGTTCAAAACACTCCAGTTTCTCTCTAATAATTCAGCATCTTAGTTAATGGCTGCAAAATCTCTTATTTGCTCATGGGAAGTTCTATTAGATTCTGCTGTGGGTTTAACAAGGGTTATCTTCCCCCTTCCTTACCTCTTTGCCATTTCCATTTTCTATGCCAGGCTTCTTTGAGATGAGATGGGTAAGGAAGGACAGCTGTCCCATGGCTGTCACAGCACTTGCTCGCACGTAACTCTCTGGGTCCTCAAGAAGATCTTCTGTGAGCTTGGGCACCTCCGAAGAGAAGAGAACTTGCCTGAATCCCTCCTTCTCTGTAAATATACAGCAGTCCAAAAAAAAAAAAAAAAAAAGGCTTCATTCCTCTGTCCAGCCAAACGGCTTCCAATGCAAACAGCCCCTCATCTTACGAGGACGTCTGCTGCCTGCAGAATGAGTTGAGCTGCTATGGAGACCAGGCAACTGCTGATAAGAGCACAGCACACCACCACAAGCTTGTTGAATTCCAGTCATACCCCAACCCCGCCCCAAAGTGTTAGAGCTCGGAAAATCTACTTGCCATTGGTGAGCATGCAAATGAACCTCTCCCTGGCAAGGGGCTGGTTACTCTCAGCTTGCTGAATTTAGGCTCTCATTTTTAAATAAATGTCCAGCCCTGATGGTTTTGAAGAACCTACCCAACACACGCTGAATAACTGACGGTGCTAGGGAGGGGTCTGCAGGTCCGATGAAACAGGTGTGAGTGCTCAAGACCCAAAGCCAGAGGCTGTGGGCTGGGACAAGCAGCTGGATTGTGCACTGGAGAGTTCCACTTTGGTTTGGGGACAGAAGTAGGGAAAAGAAATTCATTCTCTCCTCTCTGCCATCAAACAGGAACTCAGCTACTGTGGGGTTAACTACCCTGGCCTCAGAGCTGGGCCTCTGCCGTGTAAGGGGGGAATGGAGGGTGAATCTGCAATGGGCAGAAAGCCCCTGCAGAGCTGGGTTCTGCACCATGCAGGTGTGTGCTCTTGTGCAAGCTCCCCAAATCCTTCCCCACTGCCTGCTCAGTGAAACCTTATCCATTCCATTGCCTCCCTACATATCTCATTGTCTCACTGCCTCCTAGTCAGATTCCTTAAAACTACTATATGTCTGGAACTTCAGGAGGACTCAGCACTTGGAGCCCAGTAGGATAAACCTACTGGATGACTTGTCAGGGTTTCTCATGGCTTAGGTCACTCAAAAGTGTTGGGTGGGTTTGTTTTTGCAAGTAGGTAAGTTTGCAGGCTAAGGTGTTTTTTTTTTTTGGGGGGGGGGGGAAGGGAGAAGGGAGGGTTGGTAGTAAATACTTGGATATGGTGATAAACCTCAAATCTTACTTCTCAGATGCTTAACCAGATGGGTGAGAAATTCCAGGGCGGAGTCCCGTACTTCCCAGTACGGGCTGCACAAACGCTTCTGCAGCACCAGAAACAGATCTGCACATGGCAAGCAAGAGGTTTAGGAAAGGAACAAGTCAGTACAGTACAGACCCGTTTACACGCGAATCCGCTTAAAGCGTAGTAGCGCTGGGCCTCCCAGTGCTACCTATTTAACACGTGGTACAGGAACTTGCTATGTAGCACTACAGATTTTCTCACTAACTTACTGACATAGAAATCGACAGGAAGTGCGGAGCGGAAACAGATTGTACGTCTTTACCGATCTCGGTAAAGACATATCACGCACACGTAGTCATTGTCACGCTAGAGAGATAATATGTAGTAGTTATATAATAATATATACTCTACATTAGAAAATTTTAACCGTAGGCCTAATATAATGGCAGAGGGCAAGCGTCAGCGTCCCTACACAGTAGAAGAAAAGCTAGCGGCAATAGATCGCATAAATAACAGAGAAACCCAGGCCAAAGTTTCAAAAGATATTGGGATTGCCGAATCTACTCTCAGAGGATGGCTAAAAAACGAATCTAAACTGAATGGCTTTGTACAAAATATAGATTCTGCTGCGGGACTTAAGCAAAAACACGCACTATTCAGCAAAATGCACAATAGACAAAGCCACGCGCATGTGGTTTGCTCAGGAAAGGCTGAAAGGAATGCCGCTAAGTGGGCCAATTCTTCAAGCCCAAGCAACAAAATCTGGAAATTTAACGGGGGGATGAACCATTCCAAGCCAACCAGGGGTTTATAAGTCGTTTTAAAAAGCATCATGGCATAGCACTGGTATCAATTTCTGGAGAAAGCCGATCAGCTGATGAATCGGCCGTGAACGTGTTTCATCTGCAGCGAATGACAGACTTCATAAGAAAAAAAAAAAATGCGATCCAGAAAGAGCAGAAAATAATGGCTTTTTTTCTAAGTGAATCAGACACTTTTCAGCATGCCCCTCTTAACCTGCGGTCATGACTGCTTGACTCCCGACAGCCGCACGTAGTAGCAATTTTTTTTTTGTTAAACATTAGCATCCTTTAAATTATCATATGCAACATCTTTTACTGCTTCCTTCAGAGATCCCTAGCACATCTTATTGGACACTGCTCCAAAAGTTGTGTTATATGTAAGTATATGTGCACCTAATATAGGGATTGTGAAAGAGAGGCAGAGTAGCAATTCTATAAGAGCTACTTCTCTGTTGAAACTATTTGTCCAATACTGCCGTAATACTTTGCCATTAGTTGGACTTTACCCCAACAGTTTCCTTACCTCGGAGAAACCGGTCAATCTGTTCCCAGCGATCCCTGGAGCTGGGTGCTTCTGACAAACTCACCAGCCATTTGAGTGTTGCTTGAAATGACTTCTTCAGAACCTAGAACACGACAAACAATCAGAAGGAGGTTGCCCTTCTAATATTTACTTCACGAGGAGGCTTTTTTTTTTTTTTTTTTGCACTTACACTGGATAATATTTGCTTAGTCTTCTCAATTGCAGCCAAACTGCTAGGGATAACAACCCAGCATCCTTTGTTATCAAGAACTAGGCTGCTGGTAAACATTGCCTAGATCAAGAATCCAATGGTGCCTGCTTGTTTTCCTAGCAGGCTCCTGGAACGTGTCTACTCTTAATACCAGCTTCTAATTTTCCAGAGTCTCGACCAGCAGGAAATCTTCAGTCATCTCAGCAATGCAATAATGTAATACCAAAAACACTGGCAAACCCAGCACCAAGTACTAGAAACCCCAAGACTGAGGGAAGTACTCTTGGGGTACAATAACTCCTGTTTCCTTTCAAGGATATTGAACACAGTCAGTTGTATAATCGCTTAATCACATTTCTTGAGCCACTTCCTCTGTCACTCAGAGCTGAGACAGGGGCCTCTTAAGATGTTCCAGTACAGTTGTTTGTGGTGTCAAACGGTTTCTCAGAACCGCATCCTAAAGAGACTAGAATTACTGTTTTAGTAGACTGTCACTTCTGTGATTTGTTTTCTGTACTTACGGTAGGACTGGTATCTGGACTCTTCAGGTATGCAAGGAGGATGTCAGATACACTTCCCATGAATACACTGTGGCCTGAAACACAGGAAAAGTGATAGCCAACGATCAATACTAATCAGAAAAAAAAACCGAATCAACTCTTGAAATACCAATATATTTATTATAGAACTATTTGTAGGGGAGAAAACCAAGTGTAACCACTAAACAGCAAAATACATTGTATCTGAAAGCAGGGGAGAAGAGAAATGGCCTACCTATAAAAACTGCTTTCATCACTAATTGCTCTAACTTACCAACAGTAATGAAGATTCATTGGGGAAGTTGATGTATGGTCTGAAGCCCAGAACTGAACAAACTTGGGAACTGGATTGTTCTTATACTTCAAAATGGTGAACCCAGACCCAGAGGCTGAGAGGGGAAATGGGTACAGGACACTTTGCTCTGCTACAAATCTAGAATGGCTACAAGTTCCAGAAATAAGTAAATACACTGAAGCATAAAACGTGGAAAACACTCACGTTCCCAGTGAGAGAGCGCTCCCAGGATGTCAAATGCTGACCGCTGAACTCTGAAGCAGCCAATCAGGATTCTACTGATCTTGTTTCCCAGACAGGTTGCTGGAGTCGCAAGGCCAATACAGAATTGCAATATTGTCACTACAGACTGTAGCAAAGGTATATGGGGCAAATCCACGGGCAAGCAGGTCTGAGGTAGAAAGCAGATAAGTTTCTAGCAAATACCTCAAGCATGTGTTTGTATATGTAGTGTACATATTTTTATATTACAAGAGAAGTTGGAGAGGATGGGCAGAAACCTGTTTCATTCTAATGTGGTATCATCCCTATGGTATCACAAGTCTGATAGTTATGAACAGGTTCCCTCCCACACCCCAAAAAGCTATTGCATAAATGATGGAGGGTTACTGTTAGTACTAGAGAAAGCAGTTTAACAGGGTTTACAATAGGTGAGACGTCAGAATCTGAGAGGAAACTTAGGAATAAAAATTTCTGCAGTGCTAGATGGCAAACTTGGTATGGGTGAGTGAAAGAGGAAAGAAGATCATCTCTCTGCCATCACTGACATGTGGTGGACAGTAGCCTCAAATCCACTATTATAGTTGCAATGCATAAGCCAAGTGCAGCCTTCTTTTAAAGCTTAAATATGCCTGTTCTGTGAGGGAGGTAAAAGCAAGATGGGAGAAGAAGGTAGCAGATTTCTTCTTTGACTAGATAAGGCACCAATGGAAAGTCCCCACTGCCAACATTTCTCCGTGTTCCATTTGGTTGCAGGCCCTATTGTGAAAATCTATCTTAATGAAATCTTTCAAGTAACCCATTCCTTCCTCAGGTATCCCTCTCCCCAGACCACTACCAGGTACTGCAGCTCCTCCAGATGAGCCAACGTCTGACACAGGAGACTAGCACAAGAGGATCTGCAGGACAGAAGAGTTTCAACAGTAGCAGGATCGTTCACAGACCTATTCAGCAAACCTGGAGATGGAAAGGAGGAGAGAACTGAGGTTAGTAGAAGACAGCAGTGGGTTTGAAATAGAGATGGCAAAAGAGTTTTAAGTAAAGGAAGGAATGGATTTAGTGCCATCTTTCACTGAAAAATAAGACCCCTCCCTCAGCAGGATACTGTACACTCTGGCAGCTATATCACAAACGCTGCTTCTTGACTTTAGTCTCGCTCTCACACAACAGTTGTTACTTCAATTGTTCACTCTCTCCCCCCGCATTAAAGATACAACTCATACCCCCATTCCTTCTGAATACGGTCTTGTCCTTTAAAGGCAGATTGGTTGTTTATCCTTCACTTGTCTATAACTATTATACCTGGGTATTCCAAGGGTTGGGAGGCTGCTTTCAGAACACAGTCCATTGGTTGAAGCAGAACACTCAGAGCTTGGATCCTTACTGCCTGTGGGCTTCAAAAGGAAGAAGTAACGGTGAACAGACAACACTTCATTCTCCCTGAGTATCTGCCCCCAAATTCTGATTAGTTAATAAGAGAGTAGATTCTTTCAGCCTTAAATCAGGCTGGGGCTGGTGGGAGAGTAACACGTTGCTATGTGGGGATTCAAGCTCTGTCCCAAGCTTCCTGTGCTAAGCCAGGAGAGGAAGGAGAAAAGTCCTTGTGGTTTTCAAACAACCTCACTGCAGTAAAGCTAACTGGTTTTGGTGTGAAGTTTTTCAAGAGAGAAGGGGACCGTAAAGGGACAGAATCCTGAGTGGTGATCTTCCCATCAACACAACGTTACATACTCAGAGTGTAGGCATTACTTAACCTGCAACATTGGATCATGTGCACCCAGTAATACTCTCCTATTTACAGTAACCTACATTAATTGCTCCTCACATTGCTGGTTTAGGTAGAAGTCCCAAGAGCAACTATGGTGATTTCTGCTGGCAAGCAGTAAGTGTACTTCTATTAGACAGCATATGTGAAGGGGAAGGAAATATAGGGAAGTGTTGTTTGACTTGCACTCAAGATAATGCCTACTCTGAACATTAACTTTGGCACTAGAGAGCAAAAACAAAAGTTTGCCATTCCGAACCTAGAGGCTGGCTGTCTGTAGGTGGGATTTGAAAGCATGTACAAGGCATTTGTTTCTCCTGTTCCTCATGTTTGGAACTGGACTGTCAGACCATCAGCATCTGCAGCTCCTGGACATGCTTTTCTGTACCAACCTTACAATGGCAGCCAGTTGCACCACAAAGTTTCCCTCCTCATACAGAAGAGCACTGACAATCAGAAAGGAACTTGACAACTTATGAAAAAAGATTTGCAGAATAATATTCCAAGATTATAAGAAAGCTTTTTAAAGTTTGATACCAACAATTCATACCATTCCTGAAGCTTCAGTACTCCCACTGCCAAATGACCAACTTGAGCTGGGTTTAAGTGCTTCAGAGCACATGTCACTGATGTCCACAGGCTACATTCAGGGCAGCTAAACACAGGAGACCTGAAAGAAAGAAGTGTTAACATATTTTTGTGTACACACCTTGGAAAAGACCACCACATATCTTGTAACATTTTGGACAGTATTGCATGAATCCAAGTTCCAAAGAGGTCTTTACCTTGTCATGCTAAGGAAAAGGTCCACCAGTGAGTGCCCGGCGTGGACTGGCTCCTCCTCCAAGAGATATACAATTGGCTCTGATAGTTGTGACCAAAGTACTTCAGTCCACAGATCATGACAGCATCCAAACACACTAGTTAGCAGCTTCAAGGATTGGTTGATACGAGAGGCAGAGTTGGATTTAAGGGACTCTTCAATGTGCACTACAAGCTTTTGAGCACATACTGGCCAATCACAGTCCTTTATACTTACAAGTTTAGTCTGGAATGATTGTAGAGAGAAGGTGAGCATGTGCACTAAAAGCTGATTGGCAGCTGAAGCCACAAACAGGCTGGGGTCTCCCTGCAGAGTGAAGATCACATCTATGGCTCCTATGTCAAAGGAAAAAACAACAACAAAGCCATGACACTTAAAGAAACAAGAGTTTTGTTGTAACCTGGAGACTTCATTGCAATCCAATCACTTATCATCCTACTTCTGAGTACCTCACACAAATTAAAATGTAAAGTTAAAATGAAAACACAAACTTAATGTTACATATGAACAGACTGAAAAAAGTCAGTCTATCCATCATTGGCCATGGGGGGGAAAAAAGGGAAAAAAATGACAATGGCTGGCATTGTAAAATTTCTGTTTTCCCAACTGTAAGATTATAGGGGCTGTGATAGGCAGCTTATGATCTCCCGCCGACATAGTGCTGGGCACACTACCACTTATGCCAGCCAAATTTATGTCATTCAGGATGTGTTTAAACTGTGGTTTAAAGAGAACGAATAGGGTGTGAATAGAATCTTCAGGGTGTGGGAGCGGACAGCTGGAGGAGGCTGTTAGATTGACCTGAGTTAAGATGCTCTGTATATGTTAACTAAGTATCAAATAAAGACTGTCAAGTTACTACCCATTAATTATTAAGACTAGTGGATTACCTGAATTTAAAACACAAATAGGACTGCTCACATTGAGTAAAATCTGCAAGCCCAATGAAAAATCTGTGGCAATGAAACCTGGGTTAATTTCCCTAGAGAACAATAATCCTGAACTATTTCTATTTGACTGCAAATAAGAATTTTGGTGGCTTTCCAATGCACTATTTTTACCTTGCTTATTGGGTAAGTGTGTGTTTCTCCCTCCAACATGGATGCTATTTATTTTTTTTATATTGAGGAACCTTAATACATATGTAACTGTAACAAAAATAAAGCAATACAATTAACTTTTACAACAGCTTAAGTCCCTTCTGTCATCGTTTCCTCATTTTATTTTTCTCGAAGTAAAATAATGACATCTGAACATAATATCCTAGGACGATTCTTCTCATTTAACACTTAAGTGACAGATTACAATAGCCAAGGCACACTTAAAGGATTTAAGACGTTAAAGAATACTGGCAAGAAACAGCACTCACCACAGTTGCACAAAAAATGGAGGGCGCTCTGGTGCTGCACCATGCTGTGCACACCCTGGACCCAGCCGCTTCGCACAGATGCCTCTTCCCACAGAGCAGTGCTGAGAGGCCCCACCTCTCCAAAGAGGTGGATCAACAGCTCCCTCTGCTGAGTCAAGAGGAGAGAACACAAGTAAACTATGCAGCAAGCAGAGTTTTGGGGGCTTGTAGGTTAGTTGTGTAAATCAATTTGATAATAGCTATCGCAGTAAAACCCTACCTAATTAAAACACTTAATAAAAGGTGCTATGCAAAGGGAAAACACTTGTCACATGCTTAACCCAGGAGTGAGAGAAAAGTTAACCATCTGAAAGAGATTTTTAGAACTTTAGGAAAAATTCTAAGGCTATGACAGCCCATGAAGTTGTTTCCTAGCCAGGTGTTCTCTTCCCTGTAGACTTTAGAGCATACTTTAAATTCATATGCCATCATACAAAACAAGGGAATTTAAAAAAATTATTTCCTTCATATTTGAGGCACACTGAGACTGCTGGGTCCCTACCCTATCCTACCCACAGGAAAAACTATGTTCCATTATTGCAATTTAAATTAAAAGGATCTTTCTCGGGAGGTACTATTATCCAGCCACTGCTGTAGGATGCTGTTAGAAGGCCACACACTACAATGTACTTTAAAGATGAAAAAAATGATTAGGGGACTGGAACACATGAGTTATGAGGAAAGGCTGAGGGAACTAGGGATGTTTAGTCTACGGAAGAGAAGAATGAGGGGGAATTTGATAGCTGCTTTCAACTACCTGAAAGGGGGTTCCAAAGAGGATGGCTCTAGACTGTTCTCAGTGGTAGCAGATGACAGAACAAGGAGTAATGGTCTCAAGTTGCAGTGGGGGAGATTTAGATTGGATATTAGGAAAAACTTTTTCACTAGGAGGATGGTGAAACACTGGAATGCGTTAGCTAGGGAGGTGGTAGAATCTCCTTCCTTAGGAGTTTTTAAGGTCAGGCTTGACAAAGCCCTGGCTGGGATGATTTAATTGGGGATCGGTCCTGCTTTGAGCAGGGGGTTGGACTAGATGACCACCTGAGGTCCCTTCCAATCCTGATATTCTATGATTCTATGAAAAACACAACATAAATTATTATTATTATTATTGTGTGCTGTTATTCGAAGTACATCATATGGCAGAGACAAGAAAGTGGTGACTGCATTAAGTCAGAATTCCCATGGTTTAGTGGGTTTGTAAGTCTGGCTTAATATATGAATGTTTGCTGATCAATTTGGCATGTACTAGCTGCTTTGTCTGAAGCATGTATACTCTAAGATAAAGTTCTCACACATTAACCCCCTGCCCAAAACATGTTTAGATCACTGTTAATGTAGTGTAGATTGAAGGAGAGATACTGGTGTATACCATGGCTTTAAGTGGTTTATTTTCCTCCTTCCACAATGCACCCAGTTTGAGAAAAGCGTCCTGGAGCCTGGTTAGTCTGACCTCTAAATTTCACCCTGTTACCCCTGTATTAAGCCCAATAACTTGTGTCTGGCTAAAGCATATCTTCCAGAAAGGCATCCAGTTTTGATCCGAAGTCATCAAGAGATTGAGAATTCATTACTTCCCCTACTTTGTAGTTTGCTCCAGTTGTTAACAGAGTGTGATTAAATGTATGTCTAATTTAATCTATTTTGGTTCAGTTTCCAGCCATTGGTTCTTGTTATGCATTTCTCTGCTAGATTAAAGAGCCCTTTAGTACACAGTTCTTTCTTCCCGTGACAGCACTTAAATAATGTAATCAAGTCACCCTCAGACTTCTTTTTGATAAGCTAAAGAGATTGAACTCTTTCAGTCTCTAACTGTAAAGCATTTTCTCCTGTTTTTTGTTAATTTTTGTGGTTCTCTTCTATGCCTTCTTAATTTTTAAACCGCTTTTTAACAGATGTGGACACCAGGACTGGATGTAGTATTCTAGTATTTGTCTCACTAAGACTGTATAGAGGGGTAAAATCACCTCCTTACTCCCCTATTTATACAGCCCTGGATCACATTAGTCCTTTTGCCACAGGGAGCTCATGTTCAGTTGCTTGTCCTTTCAGCCCTAAATCCTTTTCAGAGTCACTACTTTTCAAGATACAGCCCCCCATTCTGTAGATATGGCTTGCATATCTTGTCCCAAGCTGTATTAAAACCCATTTTGTCTTAATGAATGGGTTATTACCACTCCACCTATCTTTGCCACTTGTAAGTTTGACCAGCAATTTTTTATATTTACTTCCAGATCACTGAAAGCATTGAACAGTATCAGATCTAGTACAGATCCCTGTGGAACCCTACTAGAAACACTCCCATGTGATGATGCCCCCATTGAAAACTACTTTTTGAGATCTGTCAGTTAGCCAGTAAATCCATTTAGTGTGCGCCTTTTTATATGGTATAGTGCTAATTTGTAAACGTATTGTGGTAGAAGTCAAATGCCTTAAAGTCTAAGTATATTACATCTACACAGTTACCTTGTCAACCAGACTTTTAATTGCAGAAGAATTAAATCAGATTCATTTAACAAGACCTGTTTTCCATAAAACTAGGTTGACTTATACTAGTTATAGTCCTAACTTTTGATTTTTTTATCAAATTCCATTATTAGCTTTTCCATTATTTTGCCTGGAATTCATGTCAGCTTAACTAGCCTAATGCTACCCAGGTCATTCCACTTGCCTTTTTTTAATTTAAGCACTCTTCCAATCTTTAGGATTTTCCCATTATTCCAAGATTTATGAAAATCAATACCAACATATCACAGATCTGCTCAGCCAACACTTTTAGGACTCTACAAACAAGTTATTTAGGCCTGCAGATTTAAAAATGTGTATGCCTCGTAGATGTTGTCTAACATCCTCCTCAGTTGCTAATTATCTGGAAAGTACTTCATCTTCATATGATTCGAGTACATAATGCTGCTTCTTTCCAAATACATAACAAATATTTATTGAACACTTCTGTCTTTTGTGCATCATTAAAAATTTTACCATTTCATCTAGAAATGGGCCTATACCATTGCTTGGATATCTTCTGTTCCTAATATACTTTAAAAATATATACTTCCTCCTTATTGTTCTTAGCCCTGCCAGCCATTGAGTTTCCTCTAAAGTCTTTAGCTTCTCTTATCAATTTCCTACACTTTGTAACTTTTCATTTATATTGATTACTATTTCCCCTTTTTTAATATATTGCCTTTTTATTTCTAATTGCTGCCTTTACTTCACCACTGAAGCAGTATAGGCTTTTAGACAAAGTTGTCCTCTTTCTTGAATGAGGAATCATGGTTTTCTGGCCATCTTAAAAAGATTTCCCAATTTTCATTCACATTTTTTTAAGTTTTCCTCCCAGTCAATTTTGCTCAATTTTTCTCAGCCTTGGAAAATTATATTTATGGGCTTCCTCAAAAAAGCTATCACTGGTTAGGGTTGTCTGTAAGCAAGTCATGATCACTGGTCTATAGGCAACCACCAACTTTCAGTGAGTTATTAATTCATTTTTATCCATCATCTTGAGGTCCAAAATAGTGAGCTCAAGAGGGATGCAATACTTTGTGCTAAAAGGTCGTGTGTAATTTTTATAAGTGTGTTTTGGTAGCATATTGTAAAGCAGAGTTCTGACACTAAGCCATGTAAATTAACTGATTAATTTTGAATGATGAGATAACACCAGAATTCAGGAAATGCGAAGTTAAAACCCACTTAAGATAGTACCTGCATAGGAGCATGCACACACAACTCTCTTTGAAAACAGTTTACATATTGTCACATGCCTCAAAAGAGGCTAACAAATGTGAGACGGTCATTCTATATCAGTTTTGGGGCTGAGACGTGTAATTTCTCTTCCCCTCTCCCAAGCATTTGACAGCTATGTTCTGCATACATACCCTGTTACATGCAAGGATGAGCAAGTAGCAGCTTTTACTGCCTTCTGTCTGCTCTGACAATACCATAGAGTAAATCTAACAACAGAAATCAATGTTTGAATGACTTCAGGATTGGAATGTTCTTACTAGAAAATAACCCTACATAACTATGGTTGTGTTTTACTCAGGTGAGGTCGACAAAAGCTGAGCAGTGGAAGTGTGTCTGTGATTAGTTGCTTAAAAGCCTTAACTTACCTGTAAATACTGGAAGCAGCTTTCAGAGGCTGCGAATATCCCTGTTAATCTCAGAATAAAGGAAAGAGTGCTAGAACTTGGATCCTTCAGTTTCAGCACACAAGTGATGAGCTCTGTCAAGCATGGATTCTCCTGTAACAGCAGCAGGCTAGATTCTGGGGAAGAAACATCCATGGAAGGTAGAGCAACAATTGACTATCATTTCTAGGACCTCTCTTTATTTTGTATTCCAGTTCTAGCAGGCTCATCTAAAAGCCAACAAGAGCGACACATACCCACTTAGTTGTCAGTTGGACAAGGATTCAGAAGCATTTAAAGCACCAGCCCTTTTACAGACCCTAATAAATATGTTATTAGAGCAAGAATCTCAGCCACTTACACGAAGTGAAACAAAACTTCACTTTGTGTGTTCTCGTTACAGTATGAAAGTGTCCAGACAGCACCCTCCATATTGAAGGAAGCTTCTATCACCTTCAGACAACCTACCATTTTATTTAAAGCCAATAGGTACAATCAAGTAGTATGTACAATATTAATTCTCCTTAAACAAAATCTGTGATGATCCCTCTGACTGCCAAGAGGCATAGGCCAAATCCAGAGAGCCAGAATTACCTGTTTCAGTCAGGGTCTTAAACCAGTCCAGAAATTTCTCAAGAAAAGTGTCATCTGCAACAAGTTGCCTTGAGTCTGCTAGAACTGCACAAACAGAAGGCAGGAGCTGAGAACATTCCCTGTCCATAGTGTGTCTGGTTTTCTTCTGGTAAAAGAATGTGAGAAACAAACTCAGTGGAAGCGCATCTCCATAACAAGGCAACACTGAAAGTCAAGTAAGGAAGTACAAGGTAGACGCACTTTGCTGTAAAATCTAAGAGTACTTTGCATCCGATGAAGCGAGCTGTAGCTCACGAAAGCTTATCCTCAAATAAATTTGTTGGTCTCTAAGGTGCCCCAAGTTCTTCTTTTCTTTTATCTGAAAACCTGCAACTGAATCTGATCAGCAGAATTTATTCTGCTGCTTTCAGCCTCAAAGTGCTTTACAAACATTAAATCAGGTATTTGACTCACGCTCTTTCAGGAGCCAGGCTGATGTAAGGATACACGCCCCGAGCCTCAAAGGGATCCCAAATAAATACCGCTGAGGACCCGGGGCACAGACCCTCGGTGAGCGGGCTGAGCCCTCTACCCACCCTTGATCCGCGGGCTCCCGGCCCCGCTGTCCGCGCTCTCGCTCCAGGCACAGGGGGAGAGGAAAACCTGCCGCCCCGGGCTCCCGCCACATCCAGGGGGCGGCCAGCACCACCCCGCCCGGCGCGTCACCGGGCCCCGCTCCCGCCGCCCTCCCCCTGCAGCACGGGGGAGCGCCCGGCCCACCCAGGTCTCCTCCCGGCAGCATCCGGGCTGACGGATCCCGGAGCCGGGCCGCGGCACCCACCTCACCCCAGACAGCGCCGGCTTCCCCGCGTCAGACCGGCCGCCAACCACGCCTCCCACCTACTGCCGTGAAACGGCGCAGACGCGGAATAGCCAAGGGGCGGAGCTACGGGACCATGGGGGCGGGGCTTGGAGGACAGCTGAAGGGGGGCTTCTGGGGATAAACTTATACCCACAGCGAGGGCTGGGCTGGACTGGACTCCGGTGGCATTTCTGTGCACAAACGTGCACTCGTGTTAACTAAAGTGGTGCAGGCGCAGACCCCTGTGTGGACATGCTTTACTGGTTTGAGAGTGATCATAGCAATTTTGCATCAGTAGCAGCAAGCTATGTTGCTCTGTGAGGTTTAAATCAATGTCAGAGTGCCTGTACGCTGCCACTTTATCTTTGGCTTCACTGAATAAAAGGGGGGGGGGGATTTCTGTTGCAAGAGCTATCTCCAGTTATTGCAAGGTAAAATCCTAGAGGAGATGAGGCAAGTTCTTCCTCTGATGTTCCTAGTCAAGATGAGCCCCAGTGGGGACTGTAGGAATACCCCATAAGGATATAACCTACATTGGTATGAGGCAGCTTATACTGATATAACTGTGTCCACACTAGGGTTTGTATCCATTTATCTATATTGTTAGACTATCACGCTTCTAACTGAAATAGTTAAATCTATTCAAAAACTGTGTGTAGCCCAAACCTACTTGTTGGCCGCTATGCATAGCATTCTTCACAAACAGTTAAGCTCCACTTATACAGCTCCAGAGGTAGAGGGGACCTAAAGCTACACAATTCTTTATAGAGGAGAAATCAGTTACATTTGGGGTGTATCTCAAAGAATCATCTCATTAATCCCACCGCCCCAAATCATCAGGCTGGCCCTGGTGGACAGGAGGCAGTTATATTTGGGGAATGGAAAACTAAAGGCCTGGCAAAAAATGGTAAGGCTGACTCCACAAGGACTCCTCGTTGTTTTTGCTGATACAGACTAACACGGCTACCACTCTGAAATCTGTGAGAGGTGAGCTGGAAGGACAGTTCCCACTTGATCTGAATTCAGAAGTCTGTCTCTTTTTCTGAAAGGACTTCTGAAGGACCACTTGGTGGCACTATTGCTCCACATAAATATCTAAAAAGCCCCTTTGGTGTCTGTCATCCCAATATGATATTTAATGACATCAGGTAAGTGTTAATGCTCTTTTTATTGGGTTTAGGGTTTGCTGGTGTTCACTGTATTATTCTTACTTTAATAAATGAGATAGAGCCCCATCTTGAGTGCATTGTGTGGGATCATGCCTCTCAGCTATCCCTCTTGATGAGAGAGAACGCTATCCCCACACAAGCTTGGGGTGTAAATTATCAACACTAGAAATGTGGCTTTGCCGCTTTTACAGATCCAGACTAATATGGCTACCCCTCTGATACTAGAAATGTGGAATCTGGAAACCAGTTATAGAAGAGTAATTTAAATGTTGTAGTAATTTAAATGCAGCGAGGCTAGCTTTCTTGTGTCCCTTGTCATTGTCCCACAACAGGTCCTGTGCTTGGGCCTTGCAAATTAAAGATACGTATGGGTATGTCTACAATAACCCTTTCCCCAAAAATTTGCCCACTGTTGCTACTACTAGTTCAGTTCCACCATTGGTATCAACTAGAAGAGCACTGGCATAAATGAGTAATGTGTTGGCTTTTTTACCACAAGGTCATTTGGAACTTCTCTGGGTGGGGTTAGACACCAAGGTGGAAAAATACACATTGGTGGCTGCAAGAGTGCAGTCTACACGAGCACTTCCAGTGGTAGAACTGATGGTAGGTAGTAACTAGGAAATTTTGGAGTGTAGACACAATCATCTGTGTGTCAATTGCAGCAAGATGCGACCCTTGAAAGAAAAAAATATATAATGGTGAATAATAGAAACCATATCAATAATACTTTTCACTTCTCTGGTGCCTTCCACCAGAGGATCTGAAAGCACCTTACAAACATGAATGAATTAAGTTTCACACGCACAGGAATGAGGTATTAACTTCTTTTTACAGACAGAGAAAGGAGGCACAGAGCAGCTGACTGACTTGTCCAAGGCCACCCATGGAGTTGGTGGGGGGCTGAGATTCATATTTAATCCTTTGACATCTGGACCTGGGGCTTTAAGAAAAAGACCAGACTTTGTGCCATTGGCCAGATTGTGTGAAGACGTGCAGATGCCATCTGTACATGGCCTTGAGCGCCAGCGTCTGGTGCCGCGGGGGGCCTTGAGAACCAGACCCCCATGGGGATCAGATCATCAGCATCTGACCATGGCCCTATTGGGGAGGGTCCCTCATGTTGGGTGCCAGGCCAGACGCTGTGCGTGGGGCCCTTGTGTGGGTGTCTGGCCCTCGCCTGGCTAACCCCATCAGTAGGGCTTCCCTAGCGCCTTCCTGCGGGGGCTCCCCTGCTCTGTGGTCTCCCAACTCCGAGCAAACACTTGGTTGTCCCAGCCCCGTGACGAAGCCGCTTCCCCAAACGCCGGGCGCAGAGACGCTTGGCCCGGGCGTCCCGTGCCCTGTTCATCCGGGTATTGGCGCGGCTGCCGCGGCTGGTTGCCATGGTCTCGGAAACCCGGAAGTTCTGAGGGGAGGGGGTTCGATCCAGGCCGGGCCCGGCGGACGCTGCCCCTCAGGCCGCCCTGTCCTCCCTCCCGCCTGGTGACATGCACCTGCCGAGCCCGCTCCCCCGAAGCGGCGCCTGCGACCCAGCCACTGCCTGAGCTCCGCTCGCGCCATGTCCCTGGCGACCAGCGAGGCGGCCACGGAGCGGGAGCTGGTGAGCACGGGAACAGGACCGCGGGAATCGAATGGGAGCGGTTGGAAGAGGGGCCGGGACCTGATGGAGAGGGGGAGGGGGACAGACTGGGATTGGGACCGAGGGAGATGGGTAAGGGGGCGGTGGGGCCGGGGGAGATGGAATGGGACCGAGGACCGGGGAAGATGGGGAAGGGGCGGTGGGACCGGGACCGGGGGAGGGGGCGGTGGGACCGGGGGAGATGGGACTGGGACCGAGGGAGATGGGGAAGGGGGGCAGTGGGACCAGGACCGGGGGAGATGGACTGGGACCGAGGGAGATGGGGAAGGGGGGCAGTGGGACCAGGACCGGGGGAGATGGACTGGGACCGAGGGAGATGGGGTGGGGGCGGTGGGACCAGGGGAGATGGGGAGGGGGGACAGACTGGGATTGGGACCGAGGGAGATGGGGTGGGGGCAGTGGGATCAGGACCAGGAAGATGGGAATGGGGGCAGTGGGACTGGGGGAGATGGGGAGCGGGCAGTGGGACCGGGGAAGATGGGAAGGGGGCAGTGGGACCGGGACCAAGGAAGATGGGGAGGGTGCAATGGGAGCAGGACAGGGGACAATGAGGTCAGGGCAGATGGGGTTGGGGGACAGTGGAACTGGGACAAGAGGAGATGGGGAGGAGGTAGAGGGACCAAGGCAGGGGACATGGGGACTGGGACCAGGGCAGATGGGGAGGGGGACATTGGGACCAGGGACAGGACCAAGACTGATGGGGACGGAGGACAGTGGGACCGAGGCAGATGTGTGGTGTGGAGAGGCTGTGGGAGCTGAAGGGTAGGACTGGGATGCCCACTACCCTAGTGTCCCTGGGGCAAGTACAACCTTCTCTCCAGTAGCGCAAAAGGTGGGGCATCGTGATGACACCTCACTATGAATTTTTAATATGATGTGCCTGGGATTGTGCATGCTGTGGTGACACCAAGGGGCTTTGACATCATGGAGTGTGATGAGGAGCTATCTAGCTCAGTTCCTATTTTGGCACCCATCATCATAGTTTCTGAGCACCTCCTGAGAAGACTCCCTTGATATTGCGCTCTTCCTTCCCTGCCGACAAGAGACAGGGTTAAGGGTTTTTTTCTAAATGGATGTGGCAACAGTGTCATGCACTGAGATACTGATGTGGTTTGACTTCTCTTGATACAATATTTCTCAGCAGCTCAGTGTAGATGCCTCCTCACACTGTAGCGAGGTTTGTGCACGTTGTGAAGATGCCATGTAAGAAGGTTTTGAAACCTGTGGCAGTTCAGTCAAAATGTTGTGTGTAAGATGTGTTGGACGCACAAATATGTGGTAAAACTCTTTCTAGACTGGGTATAAGGGCTCCTGGGTGCTAATGCCCTTGTTGCCACCAGCTCACTCTTTGACCTTGGGAAGGACTCTTCACCTGTTTGTGCTTTAGTGTCCTCATCTGTAAAATTACTTCCCTGTCACCTCCATTGCTTTAGACTTCTTGGGTTCCTATGCTGAAAGCCATACTGTTCTATTACTGTCTGGCACAGTCTTTCTATCTGTCCCTTTTGTATAACCTCTTCAAGGAGAGAAGGAGATGCAGGTTTTCAGGAATGGAAGATTCTATTTGTTGAAGATTTATATGCACATTAGTTAGTTTTGCTTCTCCCCCTCTCTTGTTTATCCGTCCCCATTGCTGCTGTTCCCTGTCTAATTTTTAACATAGCTGATGGAGTTGCACAGTGATATCCAGCAAAGTGATAAAATGCTCCAAGAATAACCTGTCAGTATGCTGCTAGGAACATTGAGCCAGGAAATTAAAAACTGTATGGCATAGTGTATGAAATGTGTGCCTACCTGCACTCAGCCAGGCTGAAAAGCTGCTTTATCTGTTCTTAATATTTTCTATGCTGCCTTCTTTCCTGTCAGCCAATGCTTTAAAATCTGCTTTATCTCTTCTGCTGCTTCTCACAATGAGCTAGATCTGGATCTTGCCTAGGAACAGAGCTGTGTCTGTAAGTGCCAGTGAAGCCAGCAGCAAGTGGAAATTAATTGCATGGTCCTTACAGCAAGGGAGACATAACATGAAAATCTCATGAAATTGAAATTTTCCAAACTTCCGTTCTGTCCTGGATATTCTCATGTATGACAAGTAGGCAAAGATCATCCGTTGGCTCAGTATGAAGAGAGAGTACTCTTCTGTATTGGTGCCATGTTAAACCATTAGCTATTTTCAGGTACTGTGATCTGACGGGATAAACATGGGAAACCTATCCGTCTACCCATTTTAGATACTTTTATGGCCCCCATTACCTTCGTGTCTCATGTGTTTATCCTCACAACACCAGCGAGGTAGGGAAGTGCTGTTATCCTCATTTTACAGAAGGGAAACTGAGGCACGGGGGCTAAGTGACTTGCCTAAGATCACACGGGAAATCTGTGGCAGAGTAGGGAATTGAACAAGGGTCTCATAAGTGCCTTAACCACTGGACAGTCCTTCCTCTCTGAATTCCAATGCTGAGTCTTTCACTAACCCACTGTCTAACCCTGGTCAAATCACTGAACCTTTCTATGCTTCTGGTTCCTTGTCTTTAAAATGAGGGTGGCGATACTTGCCTCAGGGTTGTTGTGAGGGTTGCTTAATGTTGCGATTGAAAATGTGAAGCAGCGTATATGTGCTAAGGTATTAATACTGGACTAATTAGCCACCCAATACTCTTTGGAGAGCCTGTAAATGGGAGAATGTTAAGGTTCATATAAGCATCTCTGGTCATATTGCCTCTAGAATATTAACAAACACTGAAAAATAGTTACTACTTATTAAATGCAGAGTTACTTGAGAGAGGGATGCTTACAGGTACATCATACTCTTTTATTAGACTAAAGGCACTGAAAAGGGGGCATGCAGATATGAAGTTGGCCTTCCTGCCAACTGCTCTGGCCATCTCACCCAGCATTGTCATAAGCTGTCAGAGAAAAGATAGTGATGATTTAAAAATAATAATAGAAATGTTGTTTAATGAGAAGTGAGATTTTTTATTACAAGTTTAGGAAAATGTTAGGGTTTCCATGGACATTTTTCATTTGCTTTATATGTAATTCTTACGTTACTACCTTTTCTGAAATTGATCTAGCACTCTGCAGTGATTTTTCATTCTACACCTACTGATACTGTCTGATATTGTGAATAAGCAGTCCAGGTTGCTGTAGCCCAGATTTTCAACATTTTAGGGTCAGATCTTGCAGAAATTTTTCCCAAGTACATTATCTCTTTGTAATGCAGTGAAAGAGTACACAGTTGAATTTACTGCAGTGATTGTTATAAAAAAGCTTTGTGGTGTATTATTTAAGTTCTGGTGATCTATATATTAACCAACCATCTAGAGTGCAGAAAAAGTTATACTGTACATATCTACTCCCCAGGGAGATGACAGTCTGTCTGCTGTAACCTACGAATCTGACACAGAGATGGTGAGTTTTGTCAGCAATGTGCTTTTAGTAAACACTTAAAAAACTTCTTAGAATCTGCGTGCATCCCACACAGCATATCCCGGTTATGTCTACTGATTATTGGTAGATACTTTAGAAAGTAGAGCTAACTATATTGTTCTAACAAAGAATTTGACATATGGGGGCTCCAGTAATTCCAAACATTGCTGGGCTTTCAAAATTCTCATGCTTGGTCTGAGACACTTTGCAAATGACATTCAGTGAATTTCTCAATACCATGTCTAGTATGCTCTAGTTGAATTGAACAAGTAATGGTTCTTACAATTCCCTAAAACATGGAAGCCCCATTCTCTGCCCTGTAATAGTCCTGCACCTCTAAGGACTTGCTGATTCCCATATTTAAGAGGACAGGTAAACCTCACAGAGTTGTTCAATAAATGAGGAAAAATAGGTAGCTTTGGCTTTGTAGCATGCACTATTGTGGGGCAGCACTTTAATTGTGTGTTGTTTTGTTTCGGTGCGCACTTACCGTACTTTCATTCATTTGCTATAGCGTGCTGCAGTAGCATTTGGACTTGGTAAAACTAGACCAATTGGGATAGCTATGTTGAATCCCTTTTGTTCTACATGTAGTCATGCACTACAGTCTTGTTTCTTAGAAGAGTTAATATTGTTTTATTAGATCTCTGCTGATTCCCCATTAGAAGTAGCTGTAGTTTCTGTTTTTCAGATTACTTGCTGAGGTGTTTTAGGAATAGGAGAGTTTGAATACAGAAAGCCTATTTTTATTTTTCTTCCAGAAACAGAAGAAGAAAACGTCTCAAAAACCCCCAAAGTCACCAAGTAAGTGTTACCAAATTTTTTCTTCTGTCTTCTTTGTCCTGAATGAGATTATCTCCATGGGACACAACACCTTGAAGAGATGCGCAAAATAAGAACATCTGTGATTCTCTATTGAATGTGGAGCCTTCTCATCTGAGTGTTATATCCTATAACAAGAGACATTTGACTTTTCTAGGAGTTGGATTGGAGTTTACAGTTTTCCGGGCGTTCTTGTCCTGGGTACTAACTGAGTAGTAATGTACTTTTCCCTTGTGGTGGCAAGCAGTTTGCAGATAAAATCACAGAGTGCCTTTTATTTCGTTGGAGAAATGCTGTGTCCTTTGCTGTTCCTGGGCAGAAAGAAATCCAAAGTTTTGGGGTCTAGAAGTACTGAAGCAGTGCATCCTAACATCCAGTGGACCTAGTGGGTTGCAGATTATGTGAGTCATGGAGGCTGCAGAAGGGTTTAGGCCATTCCATTTTTCATTTAGCACTATAATTCCATGGTTAAGGAAATTGTCCCCTGTTGTCATAGAATCCTTAATGTCTATAAACTGCAGATAAAACCTTTTATTTATTTTTTAAGTCCATTCACAGTAAACTGTCCAATATTCAATTTATCTTCCTGGAATCTGTATTTCATACCTGATATTTATGTGTTTTATAAATAGTATATAATATTTCTAAACAGTGGACTTTTTCTAACTTGCTAGGTTTTGATTAGGTGCTTCCCTTTCTTTGTACCTACAAACACCCTCCTCTTTCTGAACTACCTATGATTATATGGTCAATTTGTCTTAAAAATAGCACTTTTATTTCTGTCATGACCTTTGTGACATCACTTTTGACTATGCTTTTATTGATGTCATAAAGGCTGTGGCAAACTGGCACACATAAAAGTGCTCTCTTCTGTTGAGCCATACAATATCTTTTGTGTAGGTAGTACATATATGTATACTCGATTTTTAATAGATCATTTCAATGTATTAATTTAGGTGGTGTGTGTATATTTCTTATGGGTGCATAGATGTGTTTAAAGTGTACACACAAATATATCTGTATATATTAAGTCGTGTGACTATTCCTCTCTTTCTAAACTTACTCATCTTTGTAACAGCTATTTCTGGAAGGTGGACTTTTTTCTTATTTTGATGTGGCTGTGTTCCACTTGCCTTTTGTTGTTATTTTTAGGAGCTAAGCACTTAAGGTGTTATAGAATGTATTTTGATAATTCGGAAGACTGTATCAGGGATTATGTTCAAGAAGGAGAAAATTGTTTTGTGACAGCAACTGTAATAATGCTATGGTGGGTATTTTGCATCACTGAAATATTTTCTCTGCCCTTAGAATCTCCATATATCTCCAGCACATACCTGTATCCTAAAAAGGCTGCAGTTTGGAGGTCCTTGAAGGGAACAGGGAGGTCCTTGAAGGAGAACCCAATGGTTAAAACACCAAGGCAGATGTGGCTAGGATCTCTGAAGCAAGGTATCACTGTAGAAATTCCATCCACATCTGCAAGTGAAATTTCATAGGGGTTTATAATGCAGTCCTGATTTAAGTGGGTGCAGCTTCCATTCAGTCCAGTATAAATTAATTTTGTTTACTCCAGGGTTGCATTTGGTCCACATTTAAAATGTTTACATTTTACATTTAAAAGTTTGCTTAAGACCATTTTTGTTGGTTAATCAATATTTGCATAACTTTCTCTTCAGTGTTGAGTACCTGTAGGCTCTGGGATGCCTCCAAACAGAAATTTGTCCTTGATTAGATGCCTAGCTGAAATTTACTTTGTTGGTGTCTGGTTCGTTTGTTAGGAATGAATTTGACTTACATAATTCTTGACAGTTTTTGGATGTACTTGTTTCTAGTGGGGGTTTGTAGAGGCAGCCAGAGCTGTTCTGGGCTTTGCTGTTGCATTCACTCAGGGTGAATTGAATGTATAGTTATCTGGGTTTTTTTCTCATTACTAGCTGGTATGAGCCAGCCCCTGAAATCAGACTTTGATGTGACGCAGGCACGGACTAACCTTTCCAGCAGCACTCCAGAATATCTAAAGGAAGCTCTAGGCATGAAAAAGCCAAAGCATGCTCGTTCTTCTAGCAATGGTGAGTTCAGAAACTATGGCAATATTGTTTTGTTTAAGGTCCTTGCTTTGGTAAGGCAACCGCTCCTCTAATTCTAACCCGTAGAACAAACTCTCAAAATGTGGTCTCTGTGAGCTGGCTGGTCACATGGTGCTGGCTCTCCTTATTTCTAGCTACTTAAGTACATAAGACATCCGACTACCTGGAATTCTGTGTAAAGTATTGACTCTCTTTGTTACTTCTCTCTATAAAGTGTTTGTGATACATTATGTTACTATGTAAAAATCAGTTCGACTGTATGAGAAAATCAAAAGGAACACACACACTTGAATATTGCTTTTTCTCCCTTTAACAATAAATTATACATTTAAAAATCACGCTTCTGTCTGAAAATTTTGTTAAGAGTAACTCCTAAGATTCCTATAACTTACGAGGCTAGAGAAGTACACATTTTTCTATTTTTTTCCAAAGTAGTGTGTGGCTTTTGAGAGAGCTTTGCAAGTTGTTGGTTTCAGTATTTTCCATTATATGGTCCATTAGTTTGTCTTGTTTTTGTATGACTCTTTCATACAGCAATTGGGGGGAGAGAGGTTTGGGGTTATATGTTTTATTTTTTAAAGAAAAAATTGCCCCCCAAATCTGGCAGTAGTTTCAGGTGCAGCTGCAGCAGCTGAAACACTCTGTTTTCAATATATTTTTTTAATTGACTAATTTCAAATTCATGCTCTTGAAGCATTATTTATTATCTATGAGATTGTCATTCAGAAAAATAAATGCCTGTTTCAGATTTCCTTTTGTGAAGAGTTTTCCTTATTTTGTGTCTTTCTTTCTGCAGGCTACATCCCTGGAACACCTGACTACAAAGAAAAGGAAGATATGTATGATGAGATTATTGAACTGAAGAAGGTACACTTGCTTTGCTGCTTGAATAGAAAAGTCCTATCTGTCTCATCCGTCTGTGGGTACCCAGCCCTGACCAGATCAGCAGGGTCTGGTGCCTATACCTGGAAGAGCCACCGAGCTTCTTCACTTCAGTGGTGTAAGGACTGTACTGAAACCATGCCTGTTTAAAGAGATTTCATTTTCCTGATGGTGTGGCAGTCAGTTCTTCTGCAAGTGGGAAGCCATGAAGTATACCCAAAACACTGAACAAATCCCTACCTGGACTTTGAAAAAGTTGATTGGGATTGGTTCCTTTGCCACTTGAATTTCCATAACATCCCCTGATTATTCTTTTAATGATTAAAAGTCAGCCAGTTGGGTCTATGTGTACATCAAGATGGGTGTTGGGCTTGACTCTTGGGCAAAGCTGAGCCAGGCTCTTGGTTAGAGGGAGGAGCTGAGATGGAAGTACCGGCAGACAATCATCTTGGCTGTTCCAGTGGCTCCAGTAAAGTTGCCCTGCCATTGAAGTCTCTTTTTTTCCCCTCCTCTCCGTACCCTGCAACTTTCCCTCTTAATCAGTCCTAATCCAATGTGATGGTCCTCTTCTTGCTTTTCCTTCATTTTAATTGGGTTGCTCTTGGTGTCCAAGAGTGAGTTAATTGTAAAAGCTTACAATGTGCCTCTGACTTTCTTCTGCCTGGAGAACTTAGGCAGAATTTCTAGATGAACCTGTGATTTTTTTGTTCCATTTTAGACAATACAGGCTCAGAAAAGCGAGGGGGATAGGATGAAAACAAAGATCCGACGACTGGAGGAGGAGAATAACAGGAAGGATCGACAAATTGAGCAGCTGTTGGATCCTTCCAGGGTGAGTCTTGTAACCTTTCCCTAGCATAGCTGATAGCAGGATGTTAGTTTACCATATTGGTGCAAGATAGTGAAAATGGTGTTTTTGAATTTTTAGTGTCAAACTGAAAGGTCAGCCTGTTCACAGTCAGTAAGGGAAACTCATGTCTCAGACATGAAAAGTCTGTAACATGATGGCTCCAACTTGAATATGGTTTCTAAGAACTTTCAAGGTAAGTGTGGTAGGGGAGCATAGGAGGTAATACTAAATCAGGCCTGCCCCCGTGCCCATCATTTCTCTATTCTGAATATCTCAATTGTAGTAATGGGGAGCTTACCTAAGACAGAGATACAGCCCATACCAGATGATTTCTGTTCTGTGTATCCAAGTTTGCCATTCCAACCTATCCATTAACTGGAAGCACGAAGTTCAATTCAAGGACAACTTATACCTCATATTTTATAGATGAGTTTATTTAGGAGAAGATAATTGTCATTTCTAATGGCAAATTTAAGCCCACTTACTGAGTTATTTATCTGATGGTGGGGAGCCAAGCCCTGTGCACAGTGAATGGCAGGTATGGTCCTGACTCCTCACCCGTAGAGCAGAAGGAAAACCCTATTGTAAGACCAGTGAGCCTAGAAGAGAAACACTTAGTCACTATTGTGATTGATGGCACAGAAAATCCTTAGATAAGTGTAAGAACATGTTCCTGGGCTGGAGGCTAGGAGGAAAATCTGCAGGGAGGAAGCTGAAGAAGAATTTAACACAACTAAGTTGATTTTGTTGTCTTCTGTTGCAGGGCTCTGATTTTGCCCAGACTTTGGCGGAGAAGAACAATACTAAATGGGTAATTGTTTCTTCACCTGCACCTTCATCTATGATTTTTCTACTTTCCAGCTGAACCCTTACTGATAGAAAAATATCCAAGATACAGGAGGAGACAATACAGTTTAATTAGGCAATCATATTAGTGATGTCTTCATTATTGCCAGATAGAAGACCTGTAACAAAGGTCTAGAATTAACAGCAATTCAAAGCGCCTTTTCTCATCCTCAGGATAAATGTGTTTGCATCAGTACATCAGCTTATTCATAGCCCTGAATTTAGGAGAGTAGATGTATATTTGCACTCTCCACCTCTTTTCCCACACCCCTTAATAGTGAATGGATACAATTATCAAAGTTTATGTTTTTATTTAGTGACTACATGCTACATGAAATTCAGTAAAGACAAGTGCACAGTGCTACGTTTAGGAAGGAAAATTCAAATGCACAACTTCAAAATGGAACATAACTGGCCAAGCAGCAGTTCTGCAAAAAAAACCTGGTGGTTATAGGGGATCACAAATTGAAGATGAGCCAACAATGTGATGCAGTGGCCAAAAAGGCGAAGATCATTCTGGGGTGTATAAACTGGAGAGTTGTGTGTAAGACATGGATGGTAATTGTTCTACTCTATTCAGCATTGGTGGACCTCAGCTGGAGTATTGGATCCCGTTTTAGGTGCCACACATTAAGAAGGATGTGGACAAACTGGAGACAGTCTAGAGGAGAGCAACAAAAATAATAAAAGGTTTAGACAACTTGACCTTTGAGGAAAGATTAAAAAAAATTGGACATGTTTAGTCTTGAGAAAAGAAAACTGAGAGGTGACCTGATAAGTCTTCAAATATGGGCTGTTAGAAAGAGGACGGTGATTAATTATTCTTCATGTCCACTGAAGGTAGGACAAGAAGTAGAGGGCTTAATCTGCAGCAAGGGAGATTTAGGTTAGATATTAAGAAAAACTTCCTAACTATAAGGATAGTTAAGCACTAGAATAGGTTACTAAGGGAGGTTGTGGAATCCCCATCATTGGAGGTTTTTAAGAACGGGTAAGACAAACACCTATCAGGGTGGTCTAGTTATATTTGGTCCTGCCTCAGCACGGGGAGATGGACTAGATGACCTCTTCAGGTCCTTTCCAACTTTACATTTCTATGACTGTATACTTATGTTTTAGTGGTTTTTGCACTCAGCTCTTAATGTGGTTATATTTAACCTAGCTGTTTGTTAGGCATCTGGTTTAACTCTCTCCCTCTAAGGATAGCAGTAATGCTTACAGTTTGTTTTGTCCTGTTATATATATGGCTAAATATTTCTGATTAGATGGATTTAGAAAGATGAAGTGGGATTCCTGGGACACAGGAATGCTGACTGGAGATTATGAGATTTCTCTAGAACTGATGAGCTGTGTTCTTTCCTTTCGGTAGGTAATCAATGGACTGAAGCAGAAGATTCTCAAGCTGGAACAGCAATGCAAAGAGAAAGACAACACTATCAAGTATGGCTCTTTTGGGGCAAGGAAATGTATTGGATAAGGGAATTGGACATCCATTTTCTTACGGAGTTAGATTCTCTGATTCCTTGGGAAAGATGAATTAAGTCATAACCACATGTGACTCTCGCCATACCCTTCCCAGATATTTTAAACCATTAATGGTCATTCCTTCGTTATCAGGTCTCCTGATGTTACTGTTGTATTCTTCCATTTTCAGCAAATTCCAGACACAAGTGAAGACCACTAATTTGGAAGAGATGAGGATTGCTATGGAGACCTACTATGAGGAGGTACATCTGGTGAGGCCCCTGCCCATGTAAACAGGGAGGAGAGGTTCAATTATAGAATCTAGGTAGAAACCTTGAACAGTTTTACACTTGTTTCTTAGAGCCCAGCTGCACCTGCCTGTGTGTGAAAGTCAAGTAGATGTGCATGTGTTTTTTGTGTGTGTGTGTGTGTATATATATATATATATAAGCACCAACTACGTGTACTTGTAAAAAGCCTTGGTGTAAAGTAGAAAACCTATTTTTAATTAAACGAGGCAAGTAATGAAACTAATACAGTGTACAGCTCTGAGCACAGCATCCATATTAGTGCCAGTAGGACCATACTCTCATTTTTGGCTATGGCATTGTTACCTGTGCTAATGCCACAAGGATCTTACTTTTATTTTCACTTACCAGACACTGCTTAATAGGTTAGAATTCTGAGCTTTCCAACAGCTAAGTCTTTTCTGTGCCAGCTATGTATGTCCGTAAAGGCAATCTATCTTTTGTACTTCAGATTCATCGTCTCCAAACTCTGCTGGCAAAATCTGAGGATGTGGGGAAAAAGTACGTTCATTTCTTTTGGGACATGTGCATGTATATGTTTTTGATATATACTTTGTATACTATACTCAGTGATGGAAAACAACTGTATGTAAATTGTTGTTTGTCTCATAATTTAGACACTGGTGGATTTGCTTTTCCACGCTACCTCTGTTGACTTCACAGTGCGCATGTCACACCCATGTTGCTTCCACAGTAGATCTGTCACTCTGAATTGATGGGCTTTTAATGAGGAAAACATAAGGCATCTACCTAAATTAGAGTTTTAAATTCCCATCCTGTATCACCAAAACAGGATCCCCCTGAAGAGACACTAAATCAAAAGAACACACTCATTGTCAAACAGAACAAAGAAATATATTTTAATTTACAGGGAAAACAAATATTAACGCTGTTTGAAAGCAAAGCAAAACATTTAAAGCAGAGCAACTGACAGCTCAAAAAAGAATTTCTAGCATTTATTCCCCATAAAAGGAAATCCATTTCCTTACCCCGAAAATTGAACTGCTTCTCCTGGCAACACTACATGTATAGAGATTGTTGGATATTTGATTTATGCACATTTAAGTTACTTCTGTAGACTGCTCTAGAATGTGTGCTGCAAATAAAGAAAGTGAAAATAATCCAATAGTGCAGAGGCATTGGTCCGCTTTATGACTGAGACTGAACAATGGTAGCGGTTTGGAGGTGTTAGGATGTCGTGGGAGTGAGACATCGAGCAGTGTCTCTGCAGACGTGTCTGGTTGTGTGATTGCTGCTCATGTAGGCATACCCAAGCTAGCTTTGCTTTAGCCAGGTCAAAGCTAACTTGAGTAACAATAGCTGTGAAGCCGCGGCAGCATGGGCACAAGCTAGCGTGGGCATGAACACGGGCTAGCCACTCAAGTCTGTACCCAGGGTCAGGAAGCTAGTCTGTGCCGCTGCCAGTGCTGCTGCAGATACGCTGCTATTGTCACTTGAGCTTTGATCTAGGACAGGCCCATAGATGAAAGGTAGCTCAGATATGCTTACATGCTCACCTCCTGATTGAAGTGTAGACATGCCCTTAGGCCAGTTTACTAATGCTTGTCCCTGATGGACCAGGGATCAAGAGGAGATGCATGCTGAGCAAAACATACTGCAGTGAATCTAAAAACAAAACACAAAGGCAAAATATAAAATGTTAATAACGTTACAGTGTGTCACCTGCCTAACCAAAGGCACATAGGGAGTTGGAGAATGATTAATTAGGAACATTACAGTATTAAAATTAGCGATTGATCTGAACCAAAGTTCTGGGCCAGGCATTTGGGGAAAATTCAGATCCAAATCCCAACTTTGCAGCTCAGGCACATCTCTAATTACAATATATAAAAGTACCAGTATGATATACCTGCCCTCTAAACTAAGAATCAGCAGAACTGGATTATAATCATATAATCATCAGGATTATAATAGCAGGGTTAGAACAGGATTAGAATAGTGGGGGGTTGTAGGTCATGCTTGAGGCTAATTGCTAAATGGTGTTGAGGAAGCTTGCACAATGACTGCTTCCATTTTACCTAAATATAGATAATGCTGTTAGTCTCATTATTAAAAATTAAAAGGAAAAATCAAGACAACAAATTAGCTTGTGAGTGGGGGATGTGAGCACCTAATACCCTTCTGGCCCCTACTCAAAGTGATGTCCACTCCTTCGCTGCAGGAGTGTTTCTCCAAAATGGGCATATTGGAGAGGAATATTCGGGGAGGGATGAAGGAGATATTTTGGAGGAATCTGTATTCCTAAAATAGTTTTAAATTCTAAATTAAAAATTATCCAGATGATATCCATGGAGATTATAGACATGAAGATAAAGATTCTGGAGCAGTGATGGAAGCTATCTTGAAGACGATAGAGAAAGGTCTGTGCAGTAGGATGAAGTTAGCAATATGGCAATGCTCAAGATTGCTTTCAAAGTATCTAGTGTAATATGATTTTAATTTAATCTGTATCATGAATATGAGTAACGTGAGAGGAAAATTACATTCAGAGAGCAAAGTAAGTGTAGATGTGCAAAGCAGTGTTAGTCCAGCCACCTGAAAGATGAAGGCAGAGTACTGGTTAGACAGGACGGATGATGATCTGCTGAGCATGGAAGATAATATCTCAGTACTTCAGAGTGTGCTTGTGCTTCCCTGTCTGAAACACAATGGGCCATTTTAATCCTTGGCATAACTGCTTAAAATCAATGCGATTCCACCAGAACTGTGGATGGGTAATACTGTATATTCCTTCTGTTCCCCTGTTCTGTCATTTGTGGTGGATTAAAAACTGGAATTTAGTTTGTTGCTATTAAAAATATTTCATTTCTTTTGGCTCAGGCGTGCAATGAGTTAATGAAGTAGTCTTTCAGTGCTAAAGGCTATCAAATTCAATTTAAGTTACAGGTGAAAATGAGTCATCAGTTCTCCTTCTCGTCCTCATTTGTACATAACTCAAAAAAAAAAATAATGGTGAGGACAGTCTCTGCCAATTGCATGACTGGCAGTCTTTACTCACAAGGCCAAGGACTGGAATAGCAAATGATGCTGAAGGTCAGAACTATGGTGCCTGCCTGGATGGTTCCAGACTCAAGTTATAGTGTGTCTAGTCTCTCCTTTCCTGAATCTTAATACCCTTGCCTTTTAGAACTATGTGTATTCAAAATAAACCTTTAAAGTACATGTTGACTTTGTTGAGCAGGGTGCAAAAAAAGAACTAGGCAATTATCCTTTAATTTCTCCAAAAATAACTAAATTCCTCTGGCATCAGAGGGTGTGATGTCCCTTTGCTGCCAAAGTTAAAAAACCTTCAGCTCCTCAGTATGGTCCATTCCACGCAATCTGCCACTCTGTGATTGTTTATTTTATCTTGACAGCTGCCTGAAATAATGGGCATTGAGTGATGCAGGTACCATTTCTGTCATCTCCCCATTTTTCTCTCTGGGGCAGTCCTATAAAAAAACAAGCCCTTCCTTGTTTGGTTGTTTGTTTTCACTTTGTTTCTCTTCGTAGACCTTTTAAGAGTGACTTGGGCCCAGTTTTTCATACTGGTTATGCCATATCCATGACTGTCTTCCCCTTCTCCGGTAGGCTGCCATTGTGACTGTGTTCCAGAGCGCAGAGATGTGTGGCTTCTTCACAGACTGTTTTATCTATTGGCCATTGTGACTGGCATTTGGCCATGGCAGGGCTTGGTCAATTCGTTAAGCCTCTCAGCATTGTTTGCTGGGCAAGGTTGCTCTATAACCTGGGTCTCTCCTATAGCAGTACAGAGTAGTTTGTTCCAGGTCATCAGGAATCCTGTAGTAGGAACAATCTTTACAACCACTTCTAATGGAAGTTGAGTTACCTTCAGTACTTCCAGTAGAATAATTAAAAAGAAAAACTGAAGCAACATCATCTAGTTCTGGAGGCTTTGAACACATTGTAGTCTTTGACTTGTCTGTTTCCTGGTGTTGCCACCACCCTCTGTTACCTGCATTCTCCAAGTCTGTTTCTTATGTAGTGTTGATTCCAGTGTATCTTTATAAGTGGAGAGATAAGCTTGGTAGGGGACTTCCTTCAAAGGGAAAGAGCATCTGATAACTGAATGTGGTACTAACATATCTGAAAATATAGCTTCTTACTTAGAAATTACTTGTAATGCATTGCTTCTCCTTCCCAAATTCACCCTTCCCTCTCCTAACCCCAATCTGCTTGTTTATTGAGTGTGCGGGGGTTTCTCATTTGTAGTTATTGCCTCTGTGTGCTGTGTCTGAGCCTAAACCCCTGCTCTTGTCCCCTTTTCCAAGCACAGATCCGTTCCAGAGAACAGAGAATCCCAGAAACAGCTGAAGGTGCTGAATGCTGCTGTTCTGCGATTATCCAAGAACATCAAGGAGCTACAGGATGAAAATAAGAGCCTGAAAGCAGATCTAGACCAAGTGCTGAGCAGTTCCCCTGCTTCCAGCAAAACAAAAAGTATGTGTTGAAAAGTTAAGGTAGGGAACTAGGCTTCACAGTACACAGAAAGGAGGAGAGAGGCACAGTTCATAGACTACATGGCAGTATGGATACACCTCCTAGAGGCATTGCAAATGTGTTACCTGAAAATGGGCAGCAATCAGTCTGTAACCATTATTCCAGGAGCATCAAACTGGCTCCTTGAGTGGACTGAACTACCTTTTCAGTTAGGGTCTGTGGGCCAGGAGTCACTAGCAAGGGGCACATTTTGCTGTCTCATCTGACTGAAGAATGTGTCTCTGTAGCTGGCAAAGTTACAGATCGTACTGGAAGACAATTACATTCTGTTTTGAAAAAGTAAATGCCTTTGTGAAACCGTCCTTCTACTGGTCACTAAGGTTGGTCTACACTACAGACTTATGTTGATTTAACTACGTTGCTCAGGGGTGTGGAAAATTCATAGCCCTGAGTGACAGTTATACCAACCTAACCCCGGTGTAGACAGCGCTATTTGATGTGAGGGCTTCTTCTGTTGACATAGCTACCACCTCTTGGGAGGTGGAGTACCTACACCAATGGGAGAAGCTCTCCTGTTGGCATAGGTAGCATATTCACTAAGTGCTACAGCGGTACAGCTGCACCTCTGTATGTGTAGACAAACCCTAATTTACCCTTTTATGCATTCCCATCACAGTCAGTTCACACACACACCCCATCCCCATTTGTCAGTTTTCTCTCTTTTGTTTACCCACAACCCAATCCCCCACTGCCTTTGGGGAGTCTTCCTCATTCTCTTTTTCCCTCCCCCACCCTTGTGGCATTTCCCCTCTGGGTGCTGTTCTCTGAAGGGGGAGTGAGGAGCATTGTGGGCTATGTGGCAGCAGGAATCAGGGAAGAGGGTGACCCAGAGCTCTGGTGTGGGGTACTCAATCAGGCATGAGTTCCCTCCTCAATTCCAGTTACTCCAGCTCCCCAGTCTCTTTGAGCTACAGCATGCACCGGTAGGTCAGACCCCTTTGTTAAATCAGAGGGAATTACAGACTGGAGGAAAGTGTCCTGGGGCCATGTGTTTGACACCCATGCTTTTATCCATTCAGAGAGCATGGAGGAACAAGACATTCCCCATAAAGCCCTGTTTTCCATCATCCAAAAATGTACTGTACTGGTTTAAATGGTCTAATTTGAAACCTGAAATGGTCTGAGTAGGATGTCAAACATTTCTAGACCATTCTGTCTTTCAAAGTCATCCTCTCTAAAGCTGGTTTTCAGTCTCCTACAATGAGGTGGACCTTATGAATGGACACAAGCTTCCTTTTTCTAGGGATTTGTGTCTCACCAATCCAGCTTCTTGTTTAAAACCTTGTTACCTTCTTTAGATTACAATGAGTGGAGCAGACAGAGGCTGGTGAGACGGATTTCAGAACTGGAAAAAGTGAGTGACAGAAATAATACAGCCTGCCTTATCAGTGGTACAGCAGAAAACATAAAGTCACTGATCTGTGTTCATGATGCCTTATCCTTCCAAGTATCAGCTCTTATACATCTGAACAGCTATCTGTACTGTTCCCTTTTCTGCTGTGCCATACTCATCTTGTATAGCTGCGGCTTTAAGATTAATCTCCCTTTGATCCTGCTTTCCTTTCCGCTTTCCTAGCCTGGGCCAGATCCTCATCTGGTGTAAATCAGTATGGCTCCATTGAAGTCAGTTTATACCAGATGAGTATCTTCCTCCCTCTGTCCCCCTCCTCCCCATATCTTATAGAAGCAGAAAGAGAAAATTTTCAATTTCCCTCCCCCCCGAACCTCTAGGAAGTACATGAGATGGAGAACAACAGATTGCAGTCATCAGCTAATGGTACATCACCACTGCTTGCTCTGCCACCTTCAGCTTCTGTACAGCTGGATCAGCCAGCCACTCAAGAACCTGATCCCCTTGAAGAATGTGAGCGTCTCCGAGGGTTGGTGAAGAAACTGAAAGGTGATAGGAGTGCACTTCAAAATCAACTGGCCAGTAAATAGTAAGTCTGACTATTGTCTGGGATGTTACAGTCTCTGGCCTTGTCTACACTAAAGGGAAAAGTCAATCTAAGCTATGCAATTTGAGTTACGTGAATAGTGAACCTCAAATCGACGTAGCTTAGATCTACTTTACCGCGGGGTCCACACTACGCGACATCGACGGGAGAGCGATTGGTGGTCTATTTAGTGAGTTTCACTAGACACAGTAAATTGACCTCCGATGCATCTATCGCCGCATCTTTGATCCTCCGGTAAGTGTAGACAAGCCCTCTGTGACGGTCTTTTCATAGGTATGAAGTGTTTCACATTGTATCATGAGAGGAGCTATGTAAAAAGTTTCTCAGATTTTAAAGAAATCTGAAACATTTGAGGTTTTGGGAGGGGTTTGGCTGGATTTGCAAAAAAGGTTTAAAAATCTACTCTTTGTCAAATCAGCTTTGTAAAAAGTTGCTATGAATGCAAGATTGACCATCAAAAATGGAAACTTCTGCTTGTTACGGAAGAATTTTAAAGGCTAATGACATTTTTGGCAAGATAACATTTGAAGAACACTAAAATTTCATAGTTGCTTCTTTAAATCATTTTGTGAACCTTTTTCAGTTTTGCTGTGAGAATTTTGCAACAGAAGTTTTGACCTAATCCACTATTTTCTCCTCTGAAATATACCTCTCATTTTCTTCTATACTATGGCATTCACCCTCCAACTGAGCAGCTGAATTCCTTTGCTATTGCTTACAGTAATTGTGTTTCTCAGTGCATGGAGAGACAGCTTAACTTTACCAGGTGCTTAGATGTGTGCACAGAGCAGCCTGTATTTTAATATGATCTTTCAGTGCAAAGATGCACATGGACAAAGACCTAATATCAAAAGCATGCAAAAAGTCCTTTTTCATCTAAACCATGTATATCATAGTGTATGGTTATAAGGACAAATATATACTTATTTAAAATATAAAATTCCTGTTCAATTTAAACAAACAGATTTTATTCAACATTAGAAGTGTAAGCAGCAAATAATTCCTCTAATGCACTGAAATGCAAATTATATGAACATTGCCTTAGTGCTTAATTCCCTATTCTTATACAGTTCAGAGGTGAAGCAATTACAGCAAGCAAAGACTGAATTGGAGAGGAAGCTGCAAAAGCTGCAGGAGATGGAGAAAGAAAAGAGTGAAAAACAGGAGACTTTGAGGTACCTTGATAGGCATATTCCAATTTTGAAAGGAACTGATAAAGTTGAGTATGACACAGTTCTCATACTAAGTGGTTCAAAATATGAAGAATGTCAAAAGAAATGTGGGGAACGATGAGTAAATGAGATATCTGGGCAGAACTGTTTGGGCTAAATGATGATAATCTTGGAATAAGTTTTGGGGGACGATGATTTGAAGTATGAATGACATCTCTGTGTCTGGAGGGATGGGGGACTGAGGAGTATGGTGGAAGAGCTGAAATGTAGGATTAAAGTTGGGCTGTCAAGCGATTAAAAAAATTAATCATGCTATTAATCGCGTTGTTAAACAATAATAGAAAACAATTTAAATATTTTTGGATGTTTTCTACATTTTCAAATACATTGATTTCAATTACGAAGTGTACAGTGCTCACTTTATATTTTCGATTAAAAATATTTGCACTGTAAAAAACAAAAGAAATAGTATTTTTCAATTCACTTCATACAAGTACTGTAGTGTAGTCTCTTTATCATGAACATTGAATTTACAAATGTAGAATTATGTACAAACAAATAACTGCATTCAAAAATAAAACAATGTAAAACTTTAGATTCTACAAGTCCACTCAATCCTACTTCTTGTTCAGCCAATCATTCAGACAAACAAGTTTGGTTAAAATTTGCAGGAGATAATGCTGCTCGTTTCTTTTTCACAGTGTCACCTGAGAGTGAGAACAGGCATTTGCATGGCACTCTTGTAGCTGGTGTCGCAAGATACATGCCAGATGCTCTAAAGAGTCATATGTCTCTTCATGCTTCAACCACCATTCCAGAGGACAGATTCTGCTTGATTCCGATCCAAAGCAGACGCATGTTCATTTTCATTATCTGAGTCAGATGCCACTAGCAGAAGGTTGATTTTCTTTTTTGGTAGTTCAGGTTCTGTAATTTCTGCATCAGAATGTTGCTCTTTTAAGATTTCCGAAAGCATACTCCACACCTCATCCTTCTCAGAGTTTGGATGGCACTTCAGATGCTTAAACCTTGGGTCGAGTGCTGTAGCTATTTTTAGAAATCTCACATTGGTACCTTCTTTGCGTTTTGTCAAATCTGCTGTGAAAGTGTTCTTAAAACAAACATGTGCTGGGTCATCATCCGAGACTGCTATAACATGAAATAGATGGCAGAATGCGGGTAAAACAGTAGGGGACATACAATTCTCCCCCAAGGAGTTCAGTCACAAATTTAATTAACGCATTATTTTTTTAATGAGCATCATCAGCATGGAAGCATGAAGGGGCATACGAATGTTTAGCATGTCTGGCACGTAAATACCTTGCAACGCCGGCTACAAAAGTGCCATGCGAACACCTGATCTCACTTTAAGGTGACATTGTAAATAAGAAACAGACAGCAGTATCTCCCATAAATATAAATAAACTTGTTTGTCTCAGTGATTGGCTGAACAAGAAGTAGGACTGAGTGGACTTGTAGGCTCTGAAGTTTTACATTGTTTTGTTTTTGAGTGCTGTTATGTAGCAAAAAAAATCTACATTTGTAAGTTACACTTTCATGATAAAGAGATTGCACTACAGTACATTGAGGTGAATTGAAAAATACTATTTCTTTTGTTTATAATTTTTACAGTGCAAATATTTGTAATAAAAATAATAATATAAAATGAGCACTGTACACTTTGTATTCTGTGCTATAATAGAAATCAATATATTTGAAAATGTAGAAAAACATTCAAAAATATTTAATAAATTTCATTTGGTATTCTATTGTTTAACAGTGTGGTTAATCACAATTATTATTATTATTTTTTTTTAGTTAATCGCATGAGTTAACTGCAATTAATTGACGGCCCTAGATTAAAGTAAACCATGAAAAGCTGGTGCATGAGGCTGGATGACCTTTTCTTGTCCTTCTCTTTGCTTATGAGGAGAGAGCTGTAGATCCTCTACCGTACCCTTCCATCCTGACTCCTAACTTTGGTTTCCCATCCACTAGGGGTGTTACAGTATTTAGAACTGAGCAGTGATCATTAGAGAGACAATCGTGGCAAAAAATGTGTTCCTGTTACATTGATCAGAAACTAACATCAAGCCAAAGTAAAAAACACAATTTTGCCACAATCTTGTATCTGCCAGTCACTGAATTATTGGGTCAGGTGCAGAGGCATAAAAAATAGCATCAAAAGTATCACTGTGACCTTGGTCACTGTTCATTTGAACTTAGTACTATGACATCTCTCTTTGTGAGTTCATTTCCATATCTGTCACTGTGGAGACGTGCATTGTGTGCTCCTGTACAGCAGAAAAGTTCTGGCTACAAATAACTACGCACTCCTAACTATAGGGAGGAAATCCAGAGTCTTACACAGAAAGTGAGAGAACTGGAGGTGGAACTACATGAAGACAAGAGACAAACTGCAGATGATACCATGGAAACGCCAAACAAGGTATAACCTCATTCTTTCTTGCATCCCATTTATACCCTTACAAACTGGGCAGCTGAAGTCTTTCTGGTTGATAGATAGTCAGGTCCATGATGCAACTGTGATTTCTTCAGATCCCTTCATATACTAACTTAAACTGTAACCGAGGAAGGTTGTTGCTTGTTTAAACCAATTTCATCTGTAAATTATAATTTCCCTAGATGTGCCTTTCATTTGCATATGTGCCCTCAAGGGAAGAATGTCAGCATGCAGTCCCTTTTGTCGCTAATCCTTTCAGAAACAGTTGTACTTTATGGGCCAAATCCTGCAGTCTTCACTGAGGACCAGATTGACAAAGGTATTTAAGCACCTAAAGATGTGGATAGGTACCTCATGGGATTTACAAAAGCTCTTGAGTTAGGCACCTAACTCACTTAATGCATATATAAAAGTGCCTAAGGTGTCCATCTGCATTTTTAGATGCTTAAATACCATTGTCAGTCTGGTCCCAGCTTCTTACACAAGCAAAATTCCCATTGAATTCATTATGAGTTCTGCTGGAGTAAGGATTGTAGACTTTGGCCCTCTGGGTGTGTGATGAGTGGGCTTTATTTAATCGATTCATAGATTGTAACTCTTGCGTAACATAGGCTGTAGAATTTCACCCAGTAGTTTCTGCATCAAATCTATAATTTCTGGGCATATCTTTTAGAAAGATATCAAATCTTGATTTAAAGATGGATAATGCACTACATTGGTAAATTGTTCCAGTGGTTAATTACCCAAAAATTTGTCCCTACGCTTCATGGTGATTGTCTACCCTAAATGTAAAGCTGGTCCTTGCTTGCTCAGTGCAGTATTACAAGAGCTCACATGTTGAAAAGATTATTTTTTAAACAGAAAAAATAACTGTGGGGCTAAAAACGCTTCAAGCAGATACTTTTAGGTTAAGAATATAGAGTAGTACATTCAGTTTGCATTGGACGTTTTTTCACACCACCAAAGAGAAATACATTGCAGAGCCTTCTCATGATTCTTTTCCATGCATCTGCATTTTTAATAATACTCAACAAATTTAAAAATAAAATCCTCGGGTGCATGAACAGAAACTACTAAGATACCAAAACTGATATTCGTATCTGTTAGAAGGCTTGTGCTTTGACAGCTTTTGTTTCTATATGACTACTAATTTTTATCATCATGCAGTTTGCACAGTTGTGCGAAGATTTCCTAAATAAAGCTAGTGTATTACATTGATGCTTTTTCTTTGTTTGGTATTGCATGTATTTTCCCGGAGATCCAAAGGCTATGACTTTTTATTAATTTGTAGACATTGCATGAATTGGTCTCAGATTCAATACCTGGCCACTTAGCCCCTTGAACCGCATATCTCTTTAGTCTGTTGTCTATATTGCCAAAAGTATGCACCTTCTCCCATTAGGATTAGCTTTTTTTAGTCTATAATCCAAAAATGGACTTTTTGGTGCTAGTTCCTACTTCCAGGGTGCTGTGATGAATTATGCAGTATTTGTCTTCAGCAAACTGAACCGTTATACACAGTATGCAAAAGACTGTGGTGATAGGGAGTTTCAAGTAAGTAATAACCTTCCTTGGTTACAGTTCAAGATAGTATATGAAGGGATCTGAAGGTGGTTTTGATCACTGTGTAATGAAAAATAGACACCACAACATGGACAACAACATAATATGAATAAGAGTGCCTGCTTGCATAAGAGGATGATGTTTTTGACATAAGATGCCATTCTGTCTGGGTCAGTTTTATGAGAAGTAGGAAGTTCTTTGTTTTTATCCTTACTTTTCCTTTGCTTTCCAAGTTGTTGATTTGTTAAAAGTATAAAGAGGAACAGGATTGTGTTCATTTACATTGGACTCCCCTTGTTGGTGTTTCAGGATGGCCATCCCATCAGTAAGTTGAAACAAATGAGTATGGGACCAATCGTGCGGTTCTTACACTTGCAAAACTCCAGTGAAAATTAGTGCAAGTTTTGCCTGTGAAATGACTGCAAAATCAGGTCCTTCGTCATAGGTTCTCAAGCTGTCAGTATTACAAGTTAAGTCATTTTTCAACAAGAGAGTAACTGCCACTCTGGGATGGGTACCTAAGAAATACATACAGGAGTACACCTTTAGATATTTAAATAAAAAACTCTAATTTCACATCCAGTTCACAGTTGAGGCACGTGAGGAATGTATTTCGCATTAAGAATTTTCCAAATGATGAGCTGAACGTAACAAATGCAGATATATTTTAAAATAAGATTTTCTTCTCCAACTTCCCTATATCATGTGAGGAAATGATTTCTTCTCCTGTTGATCTCCCTCTCTCTTTCCAGTCCTTGCTGTCTTACAGCTCCAGAAAAAATCACATACCAGCAATCCCATTTAGTATGTACACTACATTCAAGTGTTTTGCCTTCACAGCCTTCATTTGCCTGCTTTCAAGAGGGCAAAGAAGACGACAGGAAGGAGCAAGCAGCCAAACTCATCCAGAGCCACTGGAAGGCATACAGAAACAAGGTGAAATTCTTATATATGGACAGAGAGGATTGGTTTTTTTTAATATCCTGCTACCTCACCTTCATTTCAGGATATTGAGTAGTCTGCTGATGAGCATCAGGAATCAGAGCACCGATGCAGTCATAACTAAATGTCTGACTTTCCTTCTTCCCCTGGATATTTCTCGTTTCTTCAGGGCCATTGATTAAGGATAGTTCTTTTAATTTCTGTCATCCTGTTTGCTGGAAGCTCTGCTGGCATTCTAACAGCGAATGTGAATTTTGCTATGAGCAGGCATGACTTACTGAATTAATGGGAAAGGTGTCTGTAGTAGCCAAGACTAGGATAAAGGAGTACTGAGTACTAGAGCTGGTCAAAACATTTCCACTGAAACTGTACTTTAACGGAAAACTGGGTTTTTGATTAAAATGACTTTTTTCATGATAAGTGTCTGTTTTCTCTTAAAAATTTTGATAGTTTTGTCAAAAAAAACCCAACCAGAAACTGAATATTTTAAAATTTTTGGCTAAAAACTGAACTATTTTGATTCTAAAATGCTGCTGCACTGTTCCTTGGGAATTGTAGTTAAGTTGCCTCATGTTCCCATCCTCCTCTGGGCTGGGCTCTCCAGCTTGACTTCTCCCAGGACTCATCACAGCCATGTGATTGTCCCAGTATATGGCCTCCCTCACCAAGAGATTTCTCATGGGAGATGTAGTCTTACCAGAGATCCCAGCCTATAGAGGAGAAAGGGAGCATGAGGAACCCAAACTACAACTCCCATCAGGCACCCTGGTGACATTTCAGAATTTAAATATTAGATTTTGATTTTTCTTTCAAATTTTCAATGGATAACTTGGAATTTTTTTTTAATTTTCATCAAAATTTTTCTCAGAAAGAAAACCTATTTTCCAGCCAGCTCTGAGTACCGTAAATGGGGTAAAACAGAAATGCAAGACATTACAGATTTTTCAGAACTTGTATTTAAGTGCCAGAGTTGGAAACCAGTGCTGAGATGTTGAGGACAGGGAAAGAAGTGGAATTAAGACATTCTTTCCATAGCACAACCAGTCAGGGCCCAAATGTGAGAACCTGACTTTTAGAATATGTGAGACAGAAGCAAAATAAATGATGCAATGAAAAATAAAAAAGTAAGGTGCATGAAATAAAGAGGTTTTAAATTATTTTGAAAGATAATATAAAAAGTTTTGGGGAAATCCATTCCATGGCTTAGCGTTTCTGAGATCAGTAATTTGCAGAAGTAAATGGTGAGGCCAGTCCAGGTTCACGTAGGATAAAACTGTCGGTATATGTGGAGCTAAAATGAGTGGTCTTTGTAACTCAGTATGGTTCAGAGGGATGATTCTGCGCCACTTAAACCATCACTGCAAACCTGGAAATTCCTTAGCCTGAGCTTCATCCAGCTAGGATAACGTGACAAATTAAAAGAATAGCTTATATTAAATTTTGTTTTATGAACAAACAAAGCAAATGATGCATCTCTATATCCATGATTTCAGGGGTTAGAAATAGGGGAACATAAAAAATCCACTATCAAGCTAAAGAATAAACAATCCCCCAAAAAATCCAATTCCAGAAAGCTTCCCCAGGGAAGAAAAACTGGGCTTTTCAGTTGTTTTGGGATGCCTTTGTAGTAACTGTAAGAAAATATGAGACCTTTTGGAGTAATCTTTATTAAATAAAAGCCATAAATCCTTATGATATTAATTTAAAAGTTTTCTCCATTTCAGAAAGAAGAAATTGCTCTGGATCAGGTGAGTGTGTGTCGCACCAATAAAATGACAATTCAGGTTCACTTTGTAATAAAAAAGTATAAACAAGTAGTTAAGTAATTTTTAAAGCGATTTTATTATGAGATTCAATATTCCAGCAGGAGCACTAGTGATTGCTATACTAATAGTTCAGGTTGTGTGACAGTTTACCTTGTGACATCCCTGTTTTCAGTTGTTCATGACTTACCTAAACTTTCTCCTTTTGAGTTCAAATTTTCTGTGCATGGTCTCTGCCAAAAGATGCATCCTTTTGGAAAATGGGAGCAAAGATGGTTCTGGAATTTTTGAGTATAAGGAACTGCAGGTGAGATGGAGAAGAGTTTTCCCATTATAATAAAATAATTCTTGCAACCTTTTTGTCTTCAGAAAGGCTGGATGTAGACATTTGACATGGAAACTGCCCTCATTAAGAAGTGCCTGTCGCGAGGCAAGTGTGCCCCGTCCCCTCGTGGAGCGGGGTAATTACTTTCCCCGTGGTTGCATCCTTACGACCACCCCTTGTCTTGGGGTAGTGTGCGTGACGGTAGGGTGACCAGATGGCCTGATTTTATAGGGACAGTCCCAATATTTGGGGCTTTTTCTTATATAGGCTCCTATTACCCTTCCACTCCCATCCCTATTTTTCACACTTGCTGTCTGGTCATCCTGTGTTACAGGTTTGGGCCCTTTGGGGTATCACCTGATGTGCTGGGGTTTAACTTAGCATCCATCCCCTGCTGGGTTCCCTTTTACTGCTTTGCTGGATTAGGCTCTCCAGCTTCTTGCAACACACACACACACACACACACACACACACAGGTAGGGCCACACCTCACTGCAGATACATACTGAAGTCAGCTCTGTGTGAGAGGGCTCCCCCAGCACTCATGTGCCCACTCCCTTTAAGGGGTACAAACCCAAAGGTTTTATGAAATTCGCCCCCTCCCTCAGTGTGGAGGGAGATATGCACAACTTCTTGTGTTCCTGTCCCCCCCGCACCACTTAGAAATGACATAAACTGGGTTATATTATAATCAAGCAATAAGTTCATTAACTACAAAAGGTGAATTTTAAGTGAATATAAGAGATAACAGACAGAACAAAGCAGATTACTGAGCAAGTAAAACAAAGTATGCAAGCTAAGCTCAATATACTTAAGAAACAGGTTACAAAATGTAATTTCTTACCCTAAATGTTATTTTAGGCTGGTTGCAAAGTTTCTGTGATTCAGAGTTCCAGTTATATTTCTTTTCAGACTGGACCCCGTCTCAGTCTGGACTCCCCCCTGCCTTCCCTTCAGGTGGCTTTAGCAGTCTTTCTTCTTGGGCAGACAGGCCATGGAGAGGAGGAGCCACGTTTGCCTTCCTCCCCACCTTTAAATAGGATTTACGTAAGGTGGGAATCTTTGTTTCCAAAACTTGACCCTGCCGCACTTCCTTTCCAGTGGAAAGCTACAAGAAGTCCCAGGTAATATTTAGTATCAGGTGTCAAGACCGCCTGACTCTATAATATCACAGCATCCATGAGTCAGTAGCAGTATTGTAAGTCCGCAGGAAGGCCAAGCTTTTTCACAGTCCATTGTCCTCACTGATGGGCCATCCACCCTGTCTGGCTTTTCCGAAGTTGTACCCGAAGTGTTAGCTGTGGACGTCGCCCAAAGTAGCATAGTTGAAATACAGATACATAGTCAATATTCCTAACTTCAGATACAGAAATGATACAGGAATACAAATTAGATAATCACATTCAGTAAATTATAACCATTCCAATGATATCTTACAAGACCCATCTTGCATAAAGTACATCTACGTTATGTCCTATTCATATCATAAGCATATTTTCATAAAGAATATGGAGTGAAACGTCAGTGTGGCCTAGCAATAAAAATCATTGTGGCCGCTCTCTCTCTCAAGGTTGTGTGACCCAATGGCCAGAGTCAGAGTGACAACCCCTTCCCACAGAGCTCTGGGACCTAATGGCCTGTGTCAATATGGCTCCCTGGTTCAGCCGGGGTACATCACCTAGTGCTCAGAGTCACTGTGGGTGCCTGGCTCAGCAAGGTGGTATGGCCTAGCAGCAAGAGTCAGTAAGGTCACCCTCTCTCAGGGCTGTATGGCCTAGTGGCCTGAGTCAGCATAACTGTCCTTTCTGTGGGGCTGCATGGCCTCAGGGGAGTGAGCCATCACCCCAGGGTGGGTGGCAGCCAGGTAGGTGGACCCGGGCCCTCCCTTCTCCACCGGATCCCACCTCAGGGCCCCTGTGAGTGGCAAGTATGCCTGTCAGTGGGGAATCCGCCCAAAACACGCTGACCCCATTTGATAGCACAACGAGTCTCCCTGAGCTACTTCCTATCCAGTTCTTGTTGTCTGGATGATGCACTCACAGTCACCCCTCATGGTGAGGGAAGGGCAGTGTATCACCCGAGTCCCTGGGTAGGGTGCATCATGGGAGATGTAGTCCAGCTGGATAGCCCAGCTCATAAAGGACACTGGGCGTTGGAGGAAACTGAAATAAAGCTCCCATGAGGCAACATAACTGAATAGCTGAATTGAAGTAGTTTGTTTAACAGGTGCTTAGATTTTTGACAAAACAATCAACAATTTTCCACAGAAAGCAGACATTTCTCCCAAAAAATTTTTTGTAGAAAACTCAACTGTTTTGACAGGGTTGATAGAAAATTTATGACCAGCCCTCATTGTAATAGAGTTCTTAATTGCATGATTGTATATTATTTCTCAACATATTATATGCATTATCTTCTTTAGCCTTATAAAATCTGCTTTGAGTAGATTAGTAAAGAGAAGGATGACAAGTGCCAAAGCTCTTTCCACACTCTTCCAGTGTGAAACTGTATATAACATCTATCAGAATGGTGATTTTAAAATGTCACTTTATACCCTTGATATCTTCTGATCTTTGGGGACCTAGTTCAGATTAAAATCTTTTAGCAGAGAGGAAGAATGTTTTGTTTAACATAATCACCAGAATGTTTGCCAGACTCCACTTGATTTCTGATGATGTTATCAAGCAGCAAAGCCTGCTGAGTAGCTGGGATCTAAGATGGTGTGACGGGGCAGATTGGCCCCGCATAGTACAGAGGGGGTTAATCCTTCCCTCCTAGCAGAGGAAGCCCCACCCCTGAGGCTCTGCTGGGCATGCTCCACCTGAAAGTCAGGTATAAAAGCCTTCAGAGCTGCTCAGTCAGAGCTGACTGCCGAGGAGGAAGGGCACTTGGCATGGGCTCCAGCCCAGAAGCCGTTACAGCTCTTACCTACCAGGGAGTGGTACCTCCCACCCTTATGAGATCAGCATGTTTTGGAAGGATTCCCTGTTGACCCCATGGCAGACCACTCCACCACTGTCAGTGCCCTGGGTTGGGGCCCAGTGGAGTTGGGTGGGCCTGGTCACTCTACTGGGGGCCATCACCCCCTTCTGACGGCCCCCAGGCACCAGCCACTAGGCCCCCTCTTTTGCCTCCAAAGGTGGCTGTATTGACTCTGGCTCCTAAGCTGCGCTATCCCACTAGAGGAGGAGAATTAGGTGGACTTTGGCCATTAGGCCGCACTGCCCTAGGGGCACATTGAATGGACTCTGGCCACTAGGCCGCATTACCCCACTTGGGAAGAGGCAATAGACGGACCCTGGCCATTGGGCCACACTGTGCTGACTACTGGAGGGGGCGTTTAGAAAATGGATGTAGGCACAGAGAGGCGGGGTTGCCTCCCACCCCCTGACTTAAGGGGTCGACAAGGTACAAAGCCTGCCACAGATGGGAATATAACTGCATTGCTGTATCTATGAAATATGGGCTAATGTTTGTAGCTTGAATTTAATTGCATTTGACAGGGTCCATAATGTGCAGATTCTCGGGTTAAATTTACTGTGGAGTTGTATGTCTGTGCAGTTCTTTTATCATTTATAGGTTGGAACCCTTTTGGATTGCAGACCAGCGCATGTGAAGTGGTTAAGGGTGCCTCTTGATTAGAGGGGAAATGCCTGCACATCAAACAGTTGTCATTGCACAGGGAAAATAGTTCTCTCTCCTGTAATGCCTTTTTCCCTCTGGACTCAACTTTAATTTGTAGCTGCCATCTTTCAAGGGAGTTAACATCCATTTATCTCTCTCCCTGCTAGGCGGCTGTTGTGATTCAGGCAGCTTTCAGAGGACATTTAGCTCGGCAGAAATTGTTACCGAGTAACACACTCGGTCGAAAATCTCCCACCGTGCATAGCCTTGGAAATAAGGTAATTGTTGGGGCAAGTGGGGACATAGACACAATGTGCTTCTTAATTTTTCCATTATTTACAGTCAGTTTATGGTGCAAAGTACTAGGCTTCCAGGTTTAGTTCTGTAACTTATCCAGTTAGTTTTTTTAATACTTTGGCCTGTGGTGTCATTTAAATTCCAGAATGTGTTAAGCCCATTTGTTGGCTTTCCTTTTTACCATCTACTTCATAGTTCTCCTGCAAAATAAAGCCATAGTATCTCTGTGCAGTAGGCTGCAACCTGTATCCAAGCTGCTTGCTTTCTTTATCTGGTTCTGTCATCAGGTAAGAGTAAAGGATGCAGCCTTTTCAAAAGCTGCACTGCACCGAGGCACTCATGGAGTCATAACACTAGGCAAACATTACTCATCGTGCTTTAGAAACAAGAAGTTGAAAATGATGGTTGGTTTGGAGTCTGGTATCCAGCATGCTCTGCTGAAGATTTGCAGTGTATTTCTTAAATCATGTCACACTTGGCCCTGAGTGCCAGGCTCTGAATATAAAAAGACTTCCTTACTGATTACACATTTTAGATGCGGGAAATGTATTGGTTTCCTAAGTAGCCGTTTAGATCTAGGGCAGTCTAAAATGAATGAAGAATTCTCTAGCCAGGCCCTCCATCTCACTACACATTATAATATTTAAGCTCAGCTTCAGCTCAGTTTGGTGGCACTGACAAACTTCTGCTTTATACAGAGGTCAGACCCATCTTGGAGACTGCCTTAACACTCTTAGCTTGAGGATGAGTCCGGCCCACAATACCACTGAAATAATTTAACATTCATTTCAGCTGCCTACCCTTTATCTGTTTTGTAGTTGAATACAGGTGTTTCAACGTTCGTTGTTTAACAACTGTATGATGACATATTATCATTGGATCAATAGACGTCTAGTAAAACCCCACTGGGCTGCAACCCAAAAGAAGTGAATGCTTGCTCACTGCCAGGGGACACCACATTCACGATCAAGAATAAAAATGTCAAAGGTGCGTTTATGTTGGCAAGGAATTTGTTAAAAGGCTGATTTTTTTTCTTTGGTCTCTTTACACTGAGGACCCCAACATGTCTCACGGGTCCAGCTCTTTGAGTTTGTCTTCTGACTTCAAGGAGGAAGAAGAGGTTGTGACATTCATCCAGTCAGTTTTCAGGGCTCACTTAGCACGTAAAGGACAGCATGAGGAAAGGTAAGTCAGGAGCAGAAGTCTCCACCAGGACACAGTATTCTTACTTATTTGCATGGCTATATCGATGTAAAATTGTAGTAGAGGCTCCAAGGCAGCAAAAGAGAGAGTCCCTTGGAGCAATAGGTATGTTCAGTATAAACAGTTAACAAGTAAAATGCATAGGAGGGGCATACAATAAAAATTCCCCATCCTTCTGTTTCTGCAAGCTTTAGGTACTGTTATGGTTATAGGACAAACCACACTACTGCCAGAGCTCACCCCTCAAGTGCCAAGCCCAAGCTTTCTCCTATCTCAGGATTCAGAGTAGCAGCCGTACTTGTGGCACCTTAGAGACTAACAAATTTATCTGAGCATAAGCTTTCGTGAGCTACAGCTCACTTCATCGGATGCATTCACGAAATCTCACGAAAGCTTATGCTCAAATAAATTTGTTAGTCTCTAAGGTGCCACAAGTACTCCTTTTCTATCTAAGGATGGAATCCTATGATTCTCCCACACTAAGATCCCTGTGTACTAACCCTTAATTCCTCAACAGGGTTATTTGTCACAGGCAGCCCCCAGCCACTACACCTCTGCACTCTGGGGGCTGCCTGTGACAAATGGTCTATGCAGAGTGACCAGAAAGCCTTTTCTAAACTCTGTATGGTGTATTTTTGATAGTGGGAACACTGCATAGAGCAAGAGAACAAGGATTTTAAAACAATAAACAGTCTACATGCATTGTGTCAAACCAACCTAACAGCTTTTTTTTTACATGATAACAAGCCTTGTGGATAGTGGGGAAGTGGTAGATATGGTATATCTTGACTTTAGTAAGGCTTTTGATAGTGTCTCGCATGATCTTCTCATTAACAAACTAGGGAACTACAACCTAGATGGAGCTACTATAAAATGGGTGCATAACTGGTTGAAAAATTGTTCCCAGAGAATGGTTAACAGTCAAGCTGGAAGGTATATCAAGTGCGGTCCCACAGGCATAGCTGCCAACTCCATGGGTGCTCTGGGGCTGAAACACACACAGAAAAAAATAGAGTGGATGCTCAGCACCCACCGGCAGCCCTGCAGATTGGCTCCTCCCCTTCACCCCTAGTGCCTCCCACCTGCCGGTAATCATCTGTTCAGTAGCGTACAGGAGGCTTTGGGGGAGAGGGGGAGTAGCGGGATCAACAAGAGATGCGGGGAGGGAGCAGAACGGGACAGGAAGAGGTGGAGCAGAAAGAGGCAGAGATGGGGTGGGAAGAGGCGGGGCAGAGGCTTGGGAGAAGGGGTGGAGTGGGGGGTGGGGTCTGCAGCAGAGCATGGGTTCAGCATCCCGGGGAAAATCACAAAGTTGGTACCTCTGCTCACATGGGTTGGTCCTAGGTCCGGTTCTGTTCGATATCTTTCATCAGTCATTTAGATAATGGCACAGAGAGTACACTTATAAAGTTTGCAGATGATATCAAGCTGGAAGGGGTTACAAGTGTTTTGGAGGATCGGACTCTAATTCAAAATTATCTAGACAAACTGGAGAAATGCTCTGAAGTAAATAGAATGAAATTAAATTAGAACAAATGCAAAGTACTCCACTTACAAAGGAACAATTAAAAACACTCATACAAAATGGGAAATGACTGCCTAGGAAGGAATACTGGGAAAAGGATCTGGAAGTCATAGTGGATCACAAGCTAAATATGAGTCAACAGTGTAACATTGTTGGGGAAAAAATGCAAACATCATTCTGGGATGTAATAGCAGGAGTGTTGTAAACAAGGCATAAGAAGTAATTCTCCTGCTGTACTCTGCGCTGATACGGCCTCAACTGGAGTATTGTGTCCAGTTCTGGGCGCCACATTTCAGGAAAGATGTGGACAAATTGTAGAAAGTCCAGAGGAGAGCAACAAAAATGATTAAAGGTCTAGAAAACATGACTTATGAGGAAAAATTGAAAAAAATGGGTTTGTTTAGTCTGGAGAAGAGAAGACTGAGAGGGGACATAACAATTTTCAAGTATATAAAAGATTATTACAAGGAGGAGGGAGAAAAATTGTTCTTGTTAACCTCTGAGGATAGGGCAAGAAGCAATGGGCTTAAATTGCAGCAAACACAGTTTAGGTGGACATTAGGAAAAACTTCCTAACTGTCAGGGTAGTTGAGCATTGGAATAAATTGCCTAAGGAAGCTGTAGAATCAGGGATGGCATAGATAATACTTAGTCCTGCCTTGGATGCAGGGGACTGGACTAGAAGACCTCTCGTGGTCCCTTTCAGTCCTACAATTCTATGATTCTGTGCAGGCCTGTCCCCCGGATGTTAGCTAGGTAACCCAGTTTCTTCAGGCTCCTTCTGCAGAACCCCTCTGTGTCTGAGCCCGTTCTTCTGGACAAGCCAGTATGAGGGACTTTTAAACATTTTAATATCCTTTTGATCTTAGGTCCCCAGCCCTGGCAGAATCAGTCTTTTAATTTTATTGGAGCCATGGTCCATGGACCAGTTAATAGCCCAGACATCATTTTTCTTAAAGACTCATTAAGTGTTTTATTGAAGAAAATAAGAACGGCCATACTGGGTCAGACCAAACGTCAGTATAACCCAGTATCCTGTCTGCTGACAGTGGCCAATGCCAGGTGCCCCAGAGGGAATAAACAGAACAGGTAATCATCAAGTGATCCATCCCCTGACGCCCATTCCCAGCTTCTGGCAAACAGTGGCTAAGGACACCATTCCTGCCCATCGTGGCTAATAGCCATTGATGAACCTAGCCTCTATGAATTTATCTAGTTCTTTTTTGAACCCTGTTATAGTCTTGGCCTTCACAACATCCTCTGGCAAAGAGTTCCACATGTTGACAGTGCATTGTGTAAAGAAATACTTCCTTTTGTTTGTTTTAAACAAGCTGCCTATTAATGTCATTTGGTGACCCCTTGTTCTTGTGTAATGAGCAGGAGTAAATAACACTTCCTTATTTACTTTCTCCACACCAGTCATGATTTTATAGACTTCTATCATATCTCCCCTTAGTCGTCTCTCTTCCAAGCTGAAAAGTCCCAATCTTATTAATAGTTCCTCATATGGAAGCTGTTCCATACCCCTCCTCATTTTTGTTGCCCTTTTCCAAATCCAATATATCTTTTTTGAGATGGGGTGACCACATCTACTCGCAGTATTCAAGATGTGTGCGTGCCATGGATTTATATAGAAGCAATATGATATTTTCTGTCTTCTTATCTATCCCTGTCTTAATGATTCCCAACATTCTGTTCGCTTTTTTGACTGCTGCTGCATAAGTGGATGTTTTCAGAGAACTATCCACAATGACTCCAAGATCTCTTTCTTGAGTGGTAACAGCTAATTTAGACCCCATCATTTTATATATATAGTTGGGATTATGCTTTCCAATGTGCATTACTTTGCATTTATCAACAATGAATTTCATTTGCCATGTTGTTGCCCAGTCACCCAGTTTTGTGAGATTCCTTTGTAGCTCTTTGCAGTCTGCTTTGGACTTAACTATCTTGAGTAGTTTTGGATCATCTGCAAATTTTGCCACCTCACTGTTTCCCCCTTTTTCCAGATCATTTATGAATGTGTTGACTAGTACTGCTCCCAGTACAGACCCCTGGGGGACACACTGTTTACCTCTCTCCATTCTGAAAATTGACCATTTATTCCTACCTTTTGTTTCCTGTCTGTTAACCAGTTACGGATCCATGAGAGGACCCTCCCTCTTACCCCATGACAGCTTAATTTTCTTAATAGTCTTTGGTGAGAGACCTTGTCAAAGGCTTTCTGAAAATCTAAGTACACTATATCCATTGGATCTCCCTTGTCCCCATGCTTGTTGACCCCCTCAAAGAATTGTAGTAGATTGGTGAGGCATGATTTCCATTTACAAAAAGTATTTTGACTCTTCCCAAACAAATTAAGTTCATCTATGTGTCTGACAATTCTATTCTTTACTATAGTTTCAACCAGTTTGCCCAGTACTGAAGTCAGGCTGACTGGCCCGTAATTGACAGGATCACTTCTGGAGGCCTTTTAAAAAATTGGCGTCACATTAGCTATCCTCTGGTCATTTGGTACAGAAGCTGATTTAAATGATAGGTTACAAACCACCGTTAGTTGTTCTACAATTTCACATTTGAGTTCCTTCAGAATTCTTGGGTGAATACTCTCTGGTCCTGGTAATTTATTACTGTTTAATTTCAGTTTGTTCCAAAACCTCCTCTAATGACACCTCGATCTGGGACAGTTCCTCAGATTTGTCACCTAAAAAGAATGGCTAAGGTTTGGGAATCTCCCTCACATCCTCAGCCATGAAGACCGATGCAAAGAATTCATTTAGTTTCTCTGCAATGGCCTTAACGTCCTTGAGTTCTCCTTTAGGTATATTTTCTCTAGTCATGATTTTGTTTCCTACTTGTTTTTTCTAAAAGCTCCTTGTTTATTTTGCATCATATAGTCAGGAAGCATCCTTACAGCAATTGGACTGTCATAGAGCATATAAAGCAATCAGACAACCATAGAGCAATAAAGTAATACAGAGCAGGTATACGTCATCCACGCTGCCCAACATTGTTCCTTGGGAGATGAAACAAGGAGGTGGTTGTAACATAAAGTCCACCTGTGAAATCTCATCTGGTTTACATGTTATCACCTTTGTGAGTCATTATAGTTTTATTTATTTATTTATTTCGACTGTATATGTCTCGGGTTTCCTGCTTGCATCTCTGCAGGTGGATTAGTGATCCCTGTTTCATGCTAATGCAGTGCATCTTTTGCAGGCCCTCTGTCTCCAGAGCTTCAAGTGAAAGAACATTCCCTGCTGTTTCCAATAGGAAGAAGAAACAAATCTCACCAGCACTCAGGAAACCTTTCCCTTCAGCCTTCACATCAACCTCTCTTGGTAATCTCATTTCCCTCTATGTTCAGAAGTATGTGGGCTATGAATGGGCACTCTCACAATTTTAAAGAAAACTTTAGGTCTAGTGAAAGATTGGTAGTCTTGGAGATTGAAATCCTGTAGCCACAAAATAGATACCCAGACAGTGTGTTTGCAAGTTCCCCACATACTGCCCTGCCTATTTGTCACAACCTTGAGTTGGAGTGGCTGCCTCTAGGGATAAAAGGGTAGTATCCAAGAGGATATGGTGTTCCTCTGTGCAGCCTGTCTGCTTCCAGCTCACCCCTACCATGTAGATGTACTTTGGGAGTTTCCATGACATTTCAGGCTTCAACCGTGGAGAAGTTGGGAGGATTTCACCTTTCTTGCTTAAAGGGAATAGAGTTATCTGATAATAAGGAAGCATCCCCTGTCAGCCAAGCATCCCCAGTCAGCCAAATAAATGTGGTAATGTCTTTTCAGCTGTCTCCAAGTACAAGGGAGACCAGGTAAATAAAAAAACTTTAGCTCTAGAAAATCTGGCTAACTAGTGCTACTATAATACAAATAATTAATAATAATAAAGCACCATCACTATGCAGTCATGACGTTTCTGACTGCTGAATTATTCCAGATGATGAAGACAGTGAAGTGACCAGTGAAGAAGTTGTGGAAGAACTTACTGCTGAAGGGAGAGAGAGGAGATCAAGAGAACACAAACTTTCCTCCTTGCAGCCCTCTTCTGGTGAGTATTGGAAGAAAGAGGTGGGGGGGCAAAGGGGTGTTTGTTCATTGTCCCTAAGAAAGTGGCAGGTTAGAAAATATTGGAGTTTAGAAAATATTTAGCTTGCCACTGAAGAGAGAGCAAGCATATCCGTAAATATAAATCTAACAGATGTTGTTTTCGGGCTTGATACTACATGTCTCTTTGGACACTTTGCCTTTAGGCATGGTCATTTATAGATAGCATAACCAAATCCTCCCAAAAGGCAAATACAACTAACTACTGAATGAAAGAGAATGCTCTGTCATAAATATCATCTTGATGAGTAACTCTGACAACCCTACAGTTGGTTATAATTTGTTAACCATTTGAATCCATTCCATTCACTAAAAGTCCAACTTCCCTAACTCTTAGCTCGTGCCTGATCTAACCATCTGCTAGTGAAATAGGCCCCCACTGCAATAATGCTCTTCCCTGGTCATATCATACCTATGAAGGGACTCGATAGCTTTAAATTATTCAGCTGCTGAATGAGCTCTTCACCTCATACCTTCCAACCTCAAACTTGCATTTGATGACCTCTAGATTTTTGATCAGTTGTAAGTGTTCTGTGGAAATACATTTTGCAAGAAGTCATTTGGTTACTCTGCCCTTTGGCATTCTTTTCAGATGAGTTGTGAATGTTGAAGTGTTAAAGAGGACTTGTATATAGGCTAGTATCAGTAGGTATTATCCAGGTTTAGTGGCGTCTTGGCTTTCATTGTATTGTCTCTACTGGATTCATAGATTATAAAATCAGAAGGGACCACTGTGGTCCTCTTGTCTGACCATCTTCTAACACAAGCCACATGACTTTCCCTGAATTAATTTGTTTAAACTAGAGGATATCTTTTCGAAAAAAATCCAGTCTTGATTTGAAAATTGCCAATGAGGGAGAATTTGTCACAACCCTTGGTAAATTGTTACAATGGCTAATTACCCGCAGTGAATAATGTGTGCCTTACTTCTAGTCTGAAATAGTTTAGCTTTAACTTCCAACCATTGGATCCTGTTATACCTTTATCTGGTAGGCTAAAGAGCCCGTGATCAAATTTTTGTTCCCCATATAGGTATTTAGTTTATAAACTTTAATGAAGTCACCTCTTAACCTTCCCTTTGTAAAACTAGATTGAGCTATAAATAGAGAGGTAAAACTCCACTGTGTGGAAAATGCTAAAATAAGTGGTATTTTATTCAAGGCCTTCACTTCATGTGACTTCTGTAACTGTTTCAAGTCCAGAACTTCCTGAAGATAAGCAAAATTTGGAGACTGATTTTTAAATGTATTCAATAAGATCCTACTTGTTCAGTCACATTTGTTCCTTCCTATAAAGTTGGGCAGATATGGGTGACAACCACAATATGTGAAACTCATTGGCTTATAACTTCCTTCTCCATCTCAGGGTGAAGCTCTGCATTTCTGCTTTCATGATTTAACTAGAGTGGTATCTCTTCCCACCTCTGTTGTAGTATATAATGGACTCTCGGAACACAGCTAACCTAACTCAAGCTGCTTAGCGGTGATTATTATTTATTTGTATTGCATGCAATACTGCCCAAAGTATTCAGTATTCTGCCCATTCAGAATAAGGACCTTATTGGGCTAAGTTCTGTACAAACGCAGACTTAGAGTTCTTGCCCCAAAGAGCCTAAAAAAAGGACAAAAAGGGGGAAAAAGAGCAAGATAGTATGTACCAGCAAAGTTACCAGGTTAATGACCAGGTATGTCTTATTAGAGAGACAAAGATTGACCATTTAGAAACAAGCAGTTTATTGTGGGAGTCACATCTTTTTATTGCTATGTCAGCTTCTAAGAGTTCCCTTTATTTGCTCCTATCCTCAGTACTATTAGTTCATAAATCATTTTTCTAAAAATCTTCCCTCATCTTTTCAGCAGCAGTCCACACAGAATGTACATAGGTGCATTTAACTGGGGGTGGGGGTGCACATTTCATAGCTTCTGTAGGCTGAACACATTGCACACACCAGAGGATCCTTGCTTTCCTCCAGTCCCCCAACCCCCCACAAAGTCCCTGTGTACCATCCTCCCATCCCCCTCTATTTCAGCGAATTGTCCAATCCCCCAGCCCCCTCTCACAGGGGCTCTGTGTGTCTTCTTCCCCCCAGCCACGGTCCCCCATTCCACACGCTCTGTGTGCATGCCTCTTGCCCCCCTCCCCCTCCTCAACATTCTTAGTACTTTTCTTTCTTTCCAGGAGTCAGCAGAAAAATACCATCAAGTTAAGTGCAGGACCTTCCTCCATTCATCCAAAAAAAATTTTTTTTCAAAGATAAAACATAGTCTGGTGAAAGTTTTTTGTTGTTAATATTTACATACTATACCAACATATTTATGTATGGTACTTTATAATGCATAGTGAGTCATCAATCATTGTCCTCAGCCACCTGTCTCCCATTTCTTTATGCATGACTGTCTTAAGCCCTCTCCATGACATTTCCACTTAACTTGATCTTGCTTGGGTCAATTTTTCCTTTGCTAGCCTGCTAATAAATAACTGTTTTTATGATGTGAGATGACTTCGGTCTCAAATTACTTTATTTTATGGTGTGTAACCACTTGAGAAGATTTCGTGACAATAAGACAAATCAGGCATGGTCAGTATGTCAGTTTAATGCTTGCCATGCCCTTTCAGGAAAGGGGAAAGGTAATAGTTGTATGCAGGAAAAAGAGGGAACAGAATTATTCTTAACCATAAGTCACTGTGGTAACCTAACGGCCCAGAGGTATTACACTTCCCACAAGGGCCTGGTTTTGTCAATGATGTTTATTGATGCTCCTGTCTTCTTTGTGGTTTTTTCAGTCATGTCCTCCCAGAACCAGTTGCAGCCCACACTCTCTCCGCATTCGGATGAGGCTCACTCAGACGATTCGGATGATAGTGTAGTCTCTCCATCGCTGCTGGTGAAGAAAAATTACTCCCACTTCTAGGTTCGCGGGGGTTCTTCTCATTCCCTTTTACAGGCCTGGCTCACAAACGAAAGAAAATGTTTTCTTCTTTCTGGCAAGATAAAGCAAGTAGAGGGTTAAAAGGGGCAATGTCACCTTAAAGCCATTGGTATTTCAGCCATGAAAAATCATTCTGTTTTATATAACCTCTCTACTGACTGTGTCTCTCTAACCTCATTACTGTATTTCTTTCCTGTTCTTATTATATTGAGAGTGTGGGAGTTAAACTGTTCAATAGTTCGCAAAAAGAAAAGGAGTACTTGTGGCACCTAAGAGACTAACCAATTTATTTGAGCAAAGCTTGTGCTCAAATAAATTGGTTAGTCTCTAAGGTGCCACAAGTACTCCTTTTTTTTTTGCGAATACAGACTAACACGGCTGTTACTCTGAAACCTGTTCAATAGTTGTGCATCAGCAGGATCTTTACAGTTCTGTTGATGTATGTATAATGCTTCACAGTCAGGAAAGAAGAGAAGGTCCTTTCCCTAAAGAGTTTACAATCTAGAGGCCCAATCCTGCAACTCTTACTTGACCAGTTTTTACTCTTGTGAGTAGTCCCATTGACTTTAATGTAGAGTAGATGTGGGTACAAGAGATGAAGATAGATAGAGGAAGGAACTGCACACATTGGGCAAAAGGATGCACGCATGGTGTTCTGAACGCATGTTTGTGACCATCAGCTTGTGTGTGCTAAGTGAAACCATGCCATAAGATCTGCTCTATTTATTGAATAGCTACTTAGTTTTAATTTTTTGTGCTAAATATATCCATTATGTTGCAGAACTTAGTTTAAGGCTCTTAGAAAGCTCTCTCTGTCATAAGTGTATTATGCCATACATGTGTTGGCAGTTGAACTTAAATTATTGCATTTACCAAGTATGTATTTTCTAGTACAGATTGTGTACTGTACTGTATGTGAAATATGTAACCATGTAAACCATTGCATTTACTATAATGGTATCCATGGAGAGAATGCATAATGATGGGGAGTGGTGTGTGAGGGATGCCTTCGTGTTTATGATATGTAAGTGGAGCAAAGCAGACCCATCAGTGGATTATGCAGGGTTATCTTTTAATATGTGAAAATATTTCACAGAGGAAATACACTGTTATGTGTTCTGTTTTAGCTTACTGTACTTTTCAATGTCTGAAATGTCATCTATACAGATGGATCAATCTGCCGAACACTACTGTATTTTAAAATCTGATATTATTTTTCCCCCCATATGTCATCTTCTGTCTGAGGTTCTCAACATGATTTATAAACATTAATGAATTTTGCACCCCTGTGAAGGAGGTAAAGATTATTATCAAGAAATTGTGGCACAGAGTGGTTAAGTGACCTACCCAAGGCCACGCGGGAAATCTGTTGCTCTTTTGATTCTCAGTCCGCTACCTAACCTTGTCCCACCTTTCCTCCACAGTGGCAGAGAAGTGAGCTGTCAATAACTCACAGGACTGCTTAAACAAAAGTGCAATTTGTGGGGAGTGAAAAGGAATATTGCATTCTAATGCTGACTGTTACTAAAGAAAATATACTTTTAAATGTTCCTTCATTCAGTGTTGATTGAGCAGGAGTGCAAATAGATGTCGCATACATCAGAAAGCAATAGCATGTTTCAATTCTGTAAATATGTTCAGTAACTCAATAGGATTCTTAGGGAGTCCACCCATTCTCCTGAGTAGAGGGCTAGCACTGCATTTAGCAGCTGCTTGCTAAGGATGTCATCAAGGAGTTCTTGAGTCCCTTGTACACCCAAACTACACTTCTAGGTATAAGATTTTTATCACATTCTCTCCCTCCTTCTCTTTTTTTTTAAATTAAAAGTCAGTCAGCATTGTTATGCTGAATACTAATAAGTCGGTTCTTCATTGCAATCAGGGGACTGAGACTGTGCTTTATCTGAGGTTTATCGTAGTTCGTGCCAGTACTTGCAGCCAAAGAGGAAACTGGATGGCTGCAGCACAATGCAGCTGATTTCATTTAATTCCATCAGTGGAAATGTTGTCTGTACTATTTCTAGAGGCAGTTGTTGGGAGCTCTCCATACCCAATGTAGTCTGTGGAATGTCATTTACACTCCCATTGGATAGGGTATTCCACTGTTACTGCAGTCACGTGATTATCATGGGGGGGGAGGGAGAGAGGAGAAAAGCAATTCTCTTGGCCAAAGCTAAAAGAAGACGTTTTCCTTCTTTTCTGAAACAGTCACATAAACTATGAGAGAGATTGTCAGTTAGTTAAAATGGTGGTAGGTCTGTAAAAGTTGCTTATGTCCAAAATTTTAGATCTTAAACTGTGGTTAAGTGTCATGGATATGCCTCTAGAGACTAGAAAGAGCTCAGGGCTCTGACAGGTTAAGGGGATAGTGTGTGGTACATGGCATGTGCTAGGGCTAAGACTGGACCAGAATGGCTTCCCAGCCTCTACTCTGTGTGGAAATACTTGGATGGTGAATATAATGGATAGAATACTCTCTTAAAATAGTAGGCAGTAATAAAGAGCTATTAACAAAGCATTAGGAACCAGATACAGAGCAGAGAGGCTTTCATTTTCACTAAGCAGTGAATCGTTTTAAAAAGGATATTTGTGGTCAGTAATAGCATCAGCAGACAAGTTCCAGGACAGAGTAGAGGGAATATCTCTCTGAGGCACAGAGTGAGTTCGGGGTAAAGGGGACACAATTTTGTGTGGGGTAGGACAAATCAAAATGTGTCTGGAGGGAAACTAATTCAAAGTTTGAAATCTGAGCTGTCAAAAAAATGATGTTCCCTTGAGTACTGCACTCCTGCTCACCTCTTAGTTTGGAAAGTAACTGCACTCATTTTATATCATAGCCCTGACCTGATATGGGCAGAAGGGAAAAACCTACAATATTAGTAGCTTTTAATGTTGCTTTATTTTATTTATTAAAGGAATACATTGAAAGCAATATATAAATACTGACTAACGTTGCGAGCTTTATTTTATTCCTATCTGTCTCTGAGTGTCAGTAACAAAAAGCTGAGACGAGGCTTGAAGGAAGAAATACTCTCAGAAAGTAGATCACAGCACTACATCCTCTTTCTCCCCCTAAACCCACCATGGAGATCAGGAAATGAAAATCAGCGTAGCTCAGACCTGTCTAGACACAGCTCCTGTAAAAACTCATTCAGGTTCTGAGAAATAAATGTTCGCTGCAGAAGGCACTGATAACCTCGCAAGGGCTTCAAGGCCTGAATGAAAATTAAACTCCATTATAACCTATCTAATCTAATTGCAAATTTTCCATTTTGCTTTTGTAGAAGTGCTCTCTGTGCCAGTGTTGCCCATTTTAAATCTACTGGAAGACAAAATGGACATTAGTGTGTGTGTGTGTGTGAATGTGAGAGAGTGCATTTGCGTGTGTTTAGTCAGAATACAACTTTCTTGAGACTACATCTCCTCCATTCTCTTCTTGGTCCTGAAGTGCCTATGCTTGTTAATACATTTTAAATGTGGCATCCACGCCTGATATGTTTATTGTGTTCTGCATAGAATTAAAAAAAGAATTCCAGACAAAAATGAGTTTTTAATGTAGATTAAATGTAAATGTATTAACCTTGGAACACTAGGAAGAGACAATATATTTTATGATCTTTTTAATATTTTATTTAGAATTGTGAAAATGTTGTACATAATTTATACTGAGATCTTTTGGATTTAAAATCAATTACTATATATTATCCTCTAATTATTGAACTTTATAAATAAAGTTTATGTTTATAAATTAATTGTTCATGAATAATTGCATCAGAAATTGCCTCTGATTGTGTTATTACCCTGACTTATACTGCATTAAAGATGTGGTCACTATATTTTCATTTGGATCATTGTTCAACCCTTTTGCCAGAGGTTGTCTTGCTGCACCAGGTGTGCCTAGACCCTCTTTTTTTATGTTCCACAGGACAAATGAGGAGATGGAGTAGTGGAAAAGTGAAGATAAGAGTGGGATAGAGTTTGTGTTAACTATACTCCTAATGTCCTCATCTAAGTAGGTAGGGGGAGGAGGGGAATTAAGGATGAAAGACATTCTTTAACTCTGTCCAAAACACAAGTAGAATTGACGGAGATGATAGATTCATATGTCACATATTTGTTTCTGGTGTTCTGTTGAAAAGAAGAGTCCTGAAAATGTACTGTTACAACCAAAACTGCCACTGCCTCAGATTTTCCTGCTTTTTGCAGCCAACAAGAAGTTTCATCTGTATCTCTTTCTGTGTTGTGGCATAAAATTCAAGTGTGAGACTCAAAAGAAACTTCATGCCAACTGCATGAAGCACTTACTGTAAGCAGAGAAAGATGAAGTGTACAGGTTTCCTGGGTTCTTGATGATGACAGAAGTGGACTGACTTCTCAGTAGTCTCCTTTCCTATTATGGGTGGATTAAGACTAACCTGGGCCTGGATTACTCCCAGGGGAATTCTGTGCCACTGTGCAGTGCAGAATTTTGCAGAACTTAATGCATGCAGAATTTCCTTTCCCCCAGAAAAATGGGCTGCAGTGCTGCTGGCCACCACTAGGGGCCGCTGGACCCAGCAGAGCCCGGTTCACACAAAGAAGACACTGCTGGGGGAGGGGAGGGAATTAGAGGGTTCCCTGCACGCCTTGAGGGAAGGAGATGGCAGTGTGCAGGAAACTCTGCACAAGCCTGAGACCCAGCATCAGGCTGTTTCTCCCTCTGGATCCCTGGGCTCTGAGCGGTAACAAACTGGGTGCCTGGGTGGGGGGGGGGCAGGCTATGGCTGAGCTCTAGGAGGGATGGAAGGAGGGAGGGGGCAGGTGTCTGGGCTTGGGGGCCACAGCTGAGCTCTGGAGAGGAGGAGATGTGGGTATGTGGGCTGGGGGCTCCTTGGCTGGACTCTGTGGGGAGGGGATACAGTTAACTGGGCTGAGGGGACCCTGCGGCTGGGCTCTGAGGGTAGGTGGTTCGTGTGTATTGGCTGGATTGTGGGTGTCTGGCCCCCTGGGTGGGATCGGGGCCAGGGAGGGGGCAGAGAACAGGAACTAAGTTGTCATAGGGGTTTCTTTAACTCCCTACTTCTGGGGGAATTTTTGTGAGTATCTGTATTGCTACAGACATACTTGCTGACAGGTATTTTGAAATAAATTACCAAAATAATTGAAACTGGTGTGATTATGCAGTATTTTGACAAATAAAATTTGCAGAATTTTAAAATATTGTGAGCAGAATTTTTTATTTTTTGGCGCAGAATGCCTGCAGAAATAGCCTGGATTCACCAGAACCATGGAGCGCTCTGCTTTAAGACCAGGCAATGGTAGAAATGCACAGAACAATACACTTAGCAGTAGGCTCTGTAATCTGCTAGAAGGCAGGCAGAAATAAGAATCCCAGGGTTGCAAAGATTTGTGGTTAATCTGCCTTCATCCCCATCATCTCTGGATGTTTAAACTGTGTTGGGAGATGAGGGAGAAGGAATTGGGCTGTGGGTGTCTCTGTTTTTTGCTGAAAATAGCATATCTAGAAGGTGGCATCCTAGCATTTCCCAAGATGAATGGAGTAGGATTGCAGAAATGCTGCTGAGATACATATGTCATACTGACCTCTCACTGATGTCCTGTAGTTTAGCCCCCAGCCTCAAAAGGGTCATAAAATGACCTCCTAGCATTAGTCACAGTACAAGCCAGCATTTTAAAAAATCTGTATATGGGGTAAAATCTTTACTACCACATGCAAGATCTGATAGCCAATGAGCTAGTATGGGCTTCACAGCATGATATAGTCTGAATTATCCAAACTCAAAACATAACATCCAGGGGTGTGGGCCTACTTGTTACATAATATGCTTCTATAGCACAACCAGAAAGAATTACATTGAATAACTAAAGAAAAATGTATGAATGGTTTGACTGACTGACTGTCAGAGGGTCCATGAAGAATAAGTGCTTTTACATTTACTAGGTCTATCTGCTTTTTTTTGAGCTATCACATGGGCTGAAGTGGCCACCCAGTTGCATGTCTCGTTTTGAAGGTTTAAATGGGCCTTAATCTCACCATCTCTTCAATATCTTTCATTTTGGAGATCCATTCCTTTTATTGACTGATTGATTGTATCTGGTGAATCTTGAACAAAGCTAATGAATTACAAAATATTACTACTGCTACACATTAGCCAATTGTTAGTAACTAAGGGCCATTTTTTCCAGCAGGACTGCCATCTAACAAGATGGCATTTGAAGTTGGCTCCAACTGATTAGAGAACATTTTTTTATGTAAAGGTGAATTACTTGCATCTTCTATTCCTAAATATATCTTGCTACAGTGGTTATTCTGTTCATTTGTTTTGGTGATAGTGGGAGAAATACCCTTTTTTAAAAAAAAATGGGGAGGGACAAGGCCACTAAAATCTAATCAATGGGGGCCTGATAGCCATCAGTCTTCATGTAAGCAAGAATTACCTAAATAGGCTCACGTAAGAGATGCAAAATATCTAAGAGATCAGAGTCCTTTCTGCTTTCAGTCACAGAATATACCGTAGCTCCTCTACAATAGAAAATATACCTAGTATTAAATACTATACTTGACCGCTACTTCCTAGATCAGTGGTTCTCAACCAGGGGTACACATACTCCTGGGGATATGGAGAGGTATTCCAGGGGGTACATCAACTCATCTAGATATTTGCCTACTTTTACAACAGGCTACATAAAAAGCATTAGCAAAGTCAGTACAAATTAAAATCTCATATTACAGACAATGCTCTATAAACTATACACTGAAATGTAAGTACAATATTTATATTCCAATTGATTTATTTTATTATTATTTGGTAAAAATGAGAAAGTGAGCCATTTTTCAGTAATTGTGTGCTGTGAAACTTTTGTATTTTTAAGCCTGATTTTGTCAGCAAGTAGTTTTTAATTGAGGTGAAACTTGGGGGTACGCAAGACAAATCAGCTTCCCAAAAGGGGTAGTCTGGAAAGGTTGAGAGCGACTGTCCTAGATTAAAGAGTGCATCTTTTTCTCTGCATTATATTTTCCCTTACACCTGTTATTGATTTTGTGAGGCAACTTCAAAGCATTGATACCTCTTTTTGTTCCCTTTAACCTAGCCCTCGTTCCAATAGCTTCATGTCCAGTTCTCTCCTGTAGCATACAACTGCAGGCAAGGCATGTTCACTACCATTCTTCAGCTTGCAGGAGCTCCAGCTTGTATATCATTTTGACCCTCATGAGGTGCCCCGAGATGATACTATTGTTATTCTGTCATTTATACTCTTACTTAATTGTATTCAGCTTGTTGTAATTCAAACAGACTGAAACACTTTGGAATGATTTACAGCAGTGCTGTCAAACTAGGTCTCAATGTTGTTTTGAGGGCTCTATGTTCAATTGATTGCTGACAGACTGAGAGCACAGTGGATGCAGAAGAGATTTTTTTCCTGTCCATGAGCCTATTGAAGCAGGAACATCTGTAGGATGGATTCCAACCAAGAGCATTTCAGCTTATAATTATGAGACATAAATACCTTGCCACTGGTTACCTGCATGAGGATATTTCCAGCTTTCACAGTGAGCTCTGTCAGCTTCTTGTCCTAGGATTGTCAATTGCAGCTTGTTGAACTGAAGGTGAAAAAGCTTAGAACATGTGAATCCAAAATAATGTCTGCCTCCTCCTTGATGGCACTTAAACAAAACAAAAAATTAAGCAAAACACTTTGACCAGTATCCTGCAGTCCTTGTGCAGGAAAATGGGAGCTTTTCTTACAAAAGGGCCGAAGGGTCTGGGCTTTTATAGCTCATATTTACTCCTTTTTAGCAATGCTACTGTATGTCTAGCCCTGAATCCTCTGTGTTTTAAAATCTACTTAGCATTTATTATAAGGATTCCTTGAAACTGTTTTTGTCTATGCAGAAAGCCCCTCCTCAGTAAAAAGACATTAAAATCAACTATATATTTCAAAACATTTACAGAAACTAACATATTATCCTAGTTTTTCAAAGAGCCGATTTTTGTCTTTTGCTTTCCATATCTATATAAGTTATGCTGGTGCAGACACTGTAAATCCTAAATTGCTTTTGGATAACCTGATAAAATCTCTCCCTGAAAATAAAGGTGTTCATGGTCCATATTCATCCGCTAGTATTTAGAGGATAAAGTTGTAGGTATTATACTCATTTTCAAATAGAGAAAACTAAGCTATTTACAGATTTTTGTAGCTTGGCTTATGTCACAAAGACTCCTAATTCTAAAATTATTTAAATAGACCAGTGATTCTCAAACTGGTCTGTGGAACGCTTACTGGTGGCTCATGAAAAACTGGCTGGTCACATAGTGCTGGCTGTTTTATTTTTTCCAGCTGCTAAATTGCAATAAATTATACTTAAAACGTGTTACTTTCACTCTTTCGTGTAATCAGTTCATGAGTGTGTTGCCACAAGGATGTTCTACAGTCACAGCTGAGAATGCGTGGTTCATGTGATTACAAATGGGAGGCAGGTGGTCCACGAGATGATCTCTGTGTTAAAATTTGGTCTGTACTGTAGAAAAGTTTGAGAGCTCCTGCAATAACAATAGACCACATGCCTCTACAGTAAGAATTCACTTACATATGGGAACATTCCTTTATAATGAAAAACAGCAAACATTTTTTACAAGTTTTAATTTCCATAGAAAACAACACAATCTTTGTAATGAGGCCAGTGAAATTGTGATTTCCATTGTTCCTGCTTGAAAGCACTGGCTGCTTGTTATTTATCATCCCTATTTACTGCAAGGTCCTGAAGCTAGTCAGATAATTTACTTAGTTTTCAGTACATTTCCCAAAAGGATACACTCCGCTTCTTACTTTTTGAAGCTAAAAATAGTGTTGTTTAATTTTTGTTTGTTCGAGAATGTGAAAGGACCCTCCAGCTTACTCAGGTTGCAGACCTTAGGTAAGTCACAATGTCGGAATGGCTCTGGTAAGAGCACAACACATGATCTGTTGTGTTATGCATAATAGAGTCCATTCGTACTTAAATATTTAGGGGTTTATTTAATGCAAGGGTCTGATTTATGTACTGATTGTCCACCAAATCAAATTAAGGGCCCAGTCCAAAGTCCATGTAATTTGCGTCTTTTTATTAACTTCAATAGGCTTTGGATCAGGACCTAAAGAATGCCAGAAGTTTGTTTGGATTCATAGATTCTGAAGCTAGAAGAGATCACTGTGATCATCTAGTCTGACATGTTGTAAAACACAGGCCATAGAACTTCCTCACAATAATTCCTTTTGATCTAGAGCACGTTATGTGCACGCTGCTAGTGTCATCTGAAGACCTAAGGCAGCGTGTGAAACTGCTGTGTCCTGTGTTGTGAAAACTCTGCTGTAAGAATCTTGAAAGTGCCTAGTAGGACAGCTACCAAGAAATTGGTTTGGGCATCCAATGATAACAACTGTGAGTTTGAACTTCCCCGGGTGACTGGTTAAAGTGACCCTGCTTCGTTCTGTCTCAATGGGGAAAAGATGTGACACAGTGGGAATCTTCTAGAATATTTTTATGAATTATATGCATGGCAGTGACTTACTTGACTACAGCTTGCTACCCAGTGGTGCTAGAAGGTTAAAAAGCTGCTCTTGGGGCAGAGCAGAAGACATGAGGTGTTCGTGTCACATAACTGGCTGGGGTTGTATGAATGGGTTGTTAAAGGACCAACTGAAACCCACCCATACCAATGGAAGATCTGGAAAGACAATGGGAACCCGAATGACTGAATATGCTGTAGAAATTATTTTGTGGAAGTTTTATGGCCTGTGTTTCACAGCAAGTCAGACGAGATTAACAAAATGGCCCATGTTGGTCTTGGAATCTATGAATATTAAAAAAAACCAAACCACTCTTGAATGGGTTTGGAGGATAGAAAAGTGGGTATGAATTTCAAAAGTTAAGATGTTTACATGTTTTCAGGAGAGGACTTAAGAGACCCAGCAGGTTCAAGTCCTTGCTTTGCTACAAACTTCCTCTGGGCAAGTCTTTCTGTGTCTCTATTCCCCATCTGGAAAATGGGGCTGATGGTACTACTTTACCTCACAGGGGTGTTGTGAGGAGAAAGACATTAAAGATCGTGAGGTGCTCAGATACTACAGTAAGGGGGGGGCATATAAATATCTCTAATAAACACATAGGATGGGGACTTAATACTTTTTTACACTTGCCTATTTCTAAATACTTGGGGTGTAATCCTGACCCTCCATTAAAGTCAACATTAAAACGCCCTCTGACTTTAATTACACCCTTGGAGTTCTTGTCTTCATTGTTCCATATTGGTGCATTTCTGTATGTCACAAGATGTGTGCTATTAACTCCTTGTTCAATTTGGAATAAACAAAACTGTTGACTTTATTTGTCTGTATTATGTCTGACATACTTTACCTGCTGCTCACTAAAAGCTCTGTATTAAATTTGAAAAAGTATAAATGCTGAACATATTTGCCAAAGTGGATCAGAGTATTACTCCATCAAGCTCACTATTCTGCTTCTGTCATTAACTAAGACTCAATGTTTTGGTGTTTCAGAGGAGAATATTCCCTCCTCTAGATAATATACCTACATGAATGTGGAATGCTGTACAACATGTGTGTTTAAGGGAGAAGGACATTCTTTACTGACCCTCGCAAGCAATTACCATGAGATTTGGTTACCCTTTAAAAAGCTTAGGTAGCTTGTTGTTAAAGATCACAATTACCCAATCCTCTTTAATTTTGAATTTCTCACATATGTTCCTGGTTCTCTTTCCTCAGGCACTCCTGCAAATTTATAACCCCTCAGCACACACAAGTTTAGATTATTTGGCCCAATATTAATTACATTACAGTTATGGAAGTTTAAATCATCTTTCATTGTGCTGCCCGGTTCCATAATGTACTTAGATCCATCTGAAGTTATTCATGATTCTCCTTAGTTTTCCTAAACAAAATAGTTCTGTATTGTCAGTAATCTTCATCAACTGTTTATCCACTTTCCCCTTCAAACCATTAATAAATATATTGAACAACACTGATTCAGATACTGGGCATGAATCCAATTCCTGAGCTATCTGACTACTAACTTCTCTGTCTTCTGAGGACCATTTAATTATTCTAATATTGTTTTCCTATTGACTAGTGAAATGGAGAAAGACAGAGGATCTGTAATTTCATACCTGGGGCAAAGAACTTGACATACAAATAGTCTGTTTAGAGACTCTGTCAGAGTTTAGCCCTAATTTTGACATACATTCAAATTGATTATTTTGGGGAAAAGCCTATTGATTCCAACACTGCAGGTGAGAAATCAACACAACCAGTTTAGATTGTGTTTTTGTTCCTTGCTCAAGAAGGGTAGGAGGACTGAGCACTTTGGTGTTGCTTCTTCTGCTAGAACATGACCAGCGCACAGTCAGTTCAACTCTAGCTCCTGCTGAGTTTTAAGAACAGCTCTCCTAGCACAGAGAATGAAACTGACTAGGCATCATTTAGTTTCCCTCAGTGCAGAGAGCTCAGCTCCAGATGGAAGTAAAATGAGGTGGATTTAGGCATCAGCTGCACTCTGCAGGTTTGATTTTGGGGGCAGGGGAGGAGAGATTGGGAGTAGGAAAGATGTGGGAAGAGATGCAGAGGATGGCTTCTCTACATTCAGATATCACTGTTAAATAACCTGCTAGTCAAAAGATATATTTGTAATTTTGGAGTTAACTTTCAATTTTTTTTGCTTTCTCTGTCACTTTCTAGGATTATTGCACAAATTCTGGAAATCGTACTGTCCCCCCATCCTTCCTCTTTTTAAACATTTGTTCTTTAGACTTGTCTGTAATACAAAAGGTTATTGTGTACAAATATGATTGTGAAGAAGCAAATTAAGCTGATATCATGCTGACCAGGGGTTTAACTATCACTAGATGATTTTATTATTCCAATATTTACCTAGCCCTAATGACTAAAGACATCAACTAGGTTGAGCCCCATTGTGCTAGGGGCTGTACAAACATATACTACATGACAACCTCTTCCCCAAAGTGCTTGGGACCAAATTTTTAAAGGTATTTAGGTGCCTAAAGAGACAGATAAGTATCTAGTGGGATCTTTAAAGATGCAGATAGGTACATTTAGGTGCCTAAATACCTCTCAAAATCTGACATTACATTTTGTAATGTAGACCATCCAAAAAGTTTAGGAACTGATTTAAAAAAAAATGTTGTAGATGAGGCATTGGGGAAGAAAATAAAATTCTGGAATGGGTGTGGAGTGTTTGTGATAATCCCAGAACTGGAGATTGCTTAATGTTGCACAGTGGTATGATTGCTCTCCATAATGTATGATGGTTCCTTATACTGATTCATAGCAACGCCCGTTGTTCTACATGGGTCCTTATGCTGTGCTCATCACTGTAATATCTGAATGCCTTTCAGTAGTGCATTAAGTAATGTAACTATACATCTGTGACATGTCGTTTGTTCTCTCATCCTCTTCCCTGGGGCAGAAACTAGTGCACTGGAGTAGCTTGTTTGGGTAGCAGTTTAGGTTTGTTTGTTTGTTGTGTTGGTTTTTTTTCAGTATATATTGCTATGTATATATGTGAGAGAAGGCAAGGTCAAAGACATGTCAGCATTGCATGAGTAAGTTATGTCACACGGCCTTGTGTAGCAGCATAATGATGGGATAAGAAATTGCAGGTATGTAATGGTGGCGGCATGGTGATGTGGAAAGGCATACTGAAGCGCAGTGGTGATGGTGCTTGCACACCTGCAGGGTAATATGGAGTAACAGTGAGTGGTTATGATGGAGTGTCGTGATGGTATTTGGCATATAATAGCAGTGCAGTGGTGTGGTGTGACGGTGCGCTGGCGTGATGGTGAGGTGGCACTGCAATGACGTGGTGTGATGGTGCGCTGGCGTGGTGGCGATGGTGCAGTGGAGTGGCGTGATGGTGCGCTGGCATGGTGGTGGCGGCGGTGCAGTGAAGTGGCGTGATGGTGCAGCGGTGTGCTGGCACTGCAATGACGTGGCGTGATGGTGCGCTGGCGTGCTGGCGATGGTGCAGTGCAGTGGAGTGGCGTGATGGTGCGGTGGCACTGCAATGACGTGGTGTGATGGTGCGCTGGCATGGTGGTGATGGTGCAGTGAACTGGTGTGATGGTGCAGCAGTGCAGTGGCACTGCAATGATGTGGTGTGATGGTGCGCTGCCGTGGTGGTGGAGATGGTGCGGTGGAGTGGCGTGATGGTGCGGTGGCACTGCAATGACGTGGTGTGATGATGCGCTGGCATGGTGGCAGCGATGGTGCAGTGGGGTGGCGGCGATGGTGCAGCAGTGCAGTGACGCTGGTGTGGTGGCGGCGATGGTGCAGTGGAGTGGTGTGATGGTGCAGTGGTGCGGTGGCACTGCAATGACGTGGTGTGATGGCGCGCTGGCGTGGTGGAGATGGTGCAGTGGAGTGGCGTGATGGTGCGGTGGCACTGCAATGATGTGGTGTGATGGTGCGCTGGCATGGTGGCGATGGTGCAGCGGAGTGGCGTGATGGTGCAGCGGTGTGGTGGCACTGCAATGATGTTGCGTGATGTTGCGCTGGCGTGGTGGCGATGATGCAGTGGCACTGAAATGACGTGGTGTGATGGTGCGCTGGCATGGTGGCGATGGTGCAGTGGCATTGCGATGACGTGGTGCGCTGGCGTGGTGGCGATGGTGCAGTGGAATGGCGTGATGTGCAGCGGTGCGGTGGCACTGCAATGACGTGGTGTGATGGTGTGCTGGCGTGGTGGCAGCGGTGCAGTGGAGTGGCGTGATGGTGCGCTGGCGTGGTGGCGATGGTGCAGTGGCACTGCAATGACGTGGCGTGATGGTGCGGTGGCGTGGTGGTGGCGGCGGTGCAGTGGAGTGGCGTGATGGTGCAGCGGTGCGGTGGCACTGCGATGACGTGGTGTGATGGTGCGCTGGCGTGGTGGCGATGATGCAGTGGCACTGCAATGACGTGGTGTGATGGTGCGCTGGCGTGGTGGCGATGGTGCAGTGGCATTGCGATGATGTGGTGCGCTGGCGTGGTGGCGATGGTGCAGTGGTACTGCGATGACATGGCGTGGTGGCGCGCTGGCGTGGTGGCGATGGTGCAGTGGCACTGCGATGACATGGCGTGGTGGTGCAGTGGCACTGCAATGACGTGGCGTGATGGTGCGCCGCCGTGGTGGCGATGGTGCAGTGGAGTGGCGTGGTGGCGATGGTGCAGTGGCACTGCGATGACGTGGCGTGATGGTGCGCTGGCGTGGTGGTGGCGGCGGTGCAGTGGAGTGGCGTGATGGTGCAGCGGTGCGGTGGCACTGCGATGATGTGGCGTGATGGTGCGCTGGCGTGGTGGCGATGATGCAGTGGCATTGCGATGACGTGGTGCGCTGGCGTGGTGGCGAGGTGGCACTGCAATGACGTGGTTATGATGGAGTGTCGTGATGGTATTTGGCATATAATAGCAGTGCAGTGGTGTGGTGTGACGGTGTGCTGGCGTGATGGTGAGGTGGCACTGCAATGACGTGGTGTGATGGTGCGCTGGCGTGGTGGCGATGGTGCAGTGGAGTGGCGTGATGGTGCGCTGGCATGGTGGTGGCGGCGGTGCAGTGCAGTGGCGTGATGTGCAGCGGTGTAGTGGCACTGCAATGACGTGGCGTGATGGTGCGCTGGCGTGGTGGCGGCGGTGGTGTAGTGGAGTGGCGTGATGGTGCGGTGGCACTGCAATGACGTGGTGTGATGGTGCGCTGGCATGGTGGTGATGGTGCAGTGGCATTGCGATGATGTGGCGTGATGGTGCAGTGGCACTGCGATGACGTGGCGTGGTGGCGAGCTGGCGTGGTGGCGATGGTGCAGTGGCACTGCGATGACATGGCGTGATGGTGCAGTGGCACTGCGATGACGTGGCGTGATGGTGCAGTGGCACTGCGATGACGTGGCGTGGTGGCGAGCTGGCGTGGTGGCGATGGTGCAGTGACACTGCGATGACGTGGCGTGATGGTGCAGGGGCACTGCGATGACGTGGCGTGGTGGCGAGCTGGCGTGGTGGCGAGCTGGCGTGGTGGCGATGGTGCAGTGGCACTGCGATGACGTGGCGTGATGGTGCAGGGGCACTGCGATGACGTGGCGTGGTGGCGAGCTGGCGTGGTGGCGAGCTGGCGTGGTGGCGATGGTGCAGTGGCACTGCGATGACGTGGCGTGGTGGTGCAGTGGCACTGCGATGACGTGGCGTGGTGGCGAGCTGGCGTGGTGGCGATGGTGCAGTGGCACTGCGATGACATGACGTGGTGGTGCAGTGACCTGACGCGATGACGGTGCGCTGCCGTGTCGTGCCAGGCCTGGCCCGAAGACTCCCTCCCCGGGCTGAGACCCCGCACGCTCGTTTCACGGAGGGCCCCGGGGGGCGTGGCCGGCGGCGGGCGGCACCAATGGGAAGGAAGCGGGAGGGCGGGGCCAGCCGGGGGGCGGGGGCGGTTCCGCGAACAAAGAGCGAGCGGCCGGGCTGGCGGCGCGGAGCTCGCGCGGGAGGGAGCCGCTCACCTGGGCCGAGCCGGAGCCGGCACCGCCATGCGGGGGAGGGCGCCGCCGCCGCCCGGGAGCAGCGCGGGCCCGGCCGCCTGATTCGGGGGAGCCAGCGCGAGAGAGCGGAGCCGGCGGCGCTTCCTTCCCGCCCATGGCAGCCCCAGGCGGCGGCTGCGGGTGAGGCGGGGGCCGCGGCTCGGGTCTCGGAGGGAGCGGTCGGCAGGGCCGGGCATGGCGGGGGTCAGCTACTCGCCGCCCTGGTGGGTGAGTCTCCTGCACCGCCTGCCGCACGTCAGCCTGCGCTGGGAGGCCGCCAGCGCCGACTTCCGCCCGGAGGACGCCGAGTACCAGCAGGTGAGGGGCCGCCTGAGGGGGCCGGGTCTCGTCAGTCTCTCCTCCGACGCCCCCCGGCTTGGCGTGCGCTGCGCCCCCCTCCCACGGGGTAGATCCACCGGGGGGGGGGGGGAGAGTCTGTCCTGCCCTGCCCCTCCCATGGGGTAGATCCACCGGGTGTGTGTGTGGGGGGGAGAGAGTCTGTCCTGCCCTGCCCTGCCCTGCCCCTCCCACGGGGTAGATCCACCGGGTGTGTGGGGGGGGGAGAGAGTCTGTCCTGCCCTGCCCCGCCCACGGGGTAGATCCACCGGGGGGGGGGGGGGAGAGAGAGTCTGTCCTGCCCTGCCCCTCCCACGGGGTAGATCCACCGGGGGGGGGGGGGAGAGTCTGCCCTGCCCCGCCCCTCCCACCGGGGTAGATCAGCCATGGGGCAGGTTGCCCTCTCTGACTGTAGTCTATAATACATCTTTTCAGTATTTTCTCTCTCTTCCTCCCCCCCCCCCCCCCCACCAGGAGAGAGGCAGGAAATTATTTAGCCCCTGGAACAATAGCACAAACCCTGAGCTCCTTTGAGAGCATCCGAAGCCTTCCTTCCTCTGGGGGAGGGTAAAACACCAGCCCCTTGGGCCCAGCTGCCAAATAGGGATGTGGCTCTTCGGGCTGGAAAAGGTAACGCTGCCACAGGCTGAGCTGCCCAGGTGAGGCACAGGCGCTGCCTTCTGTCCTGTGGCTGAATGATAAGTACTTGGCTTTCCTAACCGCTGTGCTGCCACTTAGTACAAAATATCCCATCGTACATAGGATTGGAGTGGTGGTTCAGATAGCTCAGCACCCTGCCTTTGCTGGGACTCAGTGAAATGTTCAGTGTCTCTTTCTGAAGCCAGCTAAAATGCTTGGTAGACAGAAGGAGTAGTAGCTACATAGGACCAAGTGTGTGAGGAGACGCTGGCAGAATACTTGTGTCCTTTACGTTGCTTAACCTGTACTTGGGTGACTTGCTGTCTAATTAGAATGATGGTGGAGTGGATCTGTGTATTCTAACATCTGTGTTCTCTGCTGCCATCTTAGACTGGAGCTGCAGTGATTCTGCTGCCTCGTTGTGCCACGCTCTTTGGCTTTGAAAACACCATTTTGCTTCACTGAATATACTTAGTTCTGTAGGGCACCACAATACCATAATGCATAAATGGGAAGGCATCTAAGCAGTGCTTACATACTGTAAAGAGATACTGCTAGCTAAAAGATTCCTATAGTATCTTTGTTTTTAAGTAGCTTCAGATTGCAGAATTGATTATAGCAAAAACTGTTCTTGGATCTCTCTTTATTTAATAATTAATAATAAAAAAAGTGGGTAGGTGACTACAAAAATCTCTATGAATCTGAGAGCAAAATTATCCTCTGATCTTCAACCTTGGTCTTTCTTGTCTTAACTCATCTGAATTTCCTTGGTTTGAGGGGAAATCAAGATGTGCAGTGTTTGTGTGTGTTTTTTTTTTTTTTTTTTAAACAAACCCCAAAACTACATATGTCCAATGGTTTTAGCTTGCTTCTGTGGACTGAGGTAGTTGCCTCCTGTAGTGAAACAAGGAGAGTGAGGTATTGAAGAGGAGAAACAAAAGTGTAGGATGGGGAAAACTGTTCTTGAATTATGAAAGAAACACAGTAGTCAGTCACTCAATATATATCTGATATGCTTGTGTTTTTAATAGTTTAAAATAGAAGTACTTATTTCAAGTTTGGTATGCTCTGTATAAGTTATAAAATACTCTCTCACAGTAGTTCTGTTGAGACTTAGTGTTACAGTGAAGTCTTGGGGTTGGTAAGCCTCCTGTTGTTCCTGCCTTGCACAGTTGCAAAAAGTGTGTGCTAGTTAAGGACTTGTTTTTGCCATTGCTGTATGGCTATTTTAACTCTAGTCAAACCAGAAATCGAGGGTGTAAGTTGTGTGTGTTTTGAATGTCAACCCTGCCTATTTCAGTGTTGTTTATGTATAGCGCATAACCTCTGCAGCTCCATGAACAAATGTAAAGATAGTAGCAATGTTCCATCCTTTTGCTGACTCTGAATGAAGATGCTCTGATTCTGGAAATGGAAAGACATGTCAAGGATTTGTGTGCATGTGTGCAAAGCATAATATAATACAATAAAACTAGAAAGTGTAACCTGATGGTCAAAGTAACATTGCAATCACTTCCTTCCTCCTGGTTTGAATGCTTGTTTTGTCAGTATTTTGAGCATGAATTTGAATATCCTTTTTGCTCCATTTACAGTTCATGCAGACCTATCTTTTTTTTTCCTGCTAAATACAACACAAGTAACTTAACGTGCTCCGTTCTTCATGCACTTTAAGTACTTAAAATATAGGCACTTCTGTTTAAACTGGTTCTTGGAATTTGCACAAAAAAAAAATTCTCTGAGCATATGGTGATGGTGCATTTTCCCCTGCCCCCTAGCTTTCAGTACCTAGAAAGGTAGTTTTTCCTATATTAAATGTAAGCATGCAGTGTAGCAGCTTGTAGTTCTATCAGTGTCCTTGATTGCACTCTACTGAGCTAACTGGAACTGACGGTAATGCTGGAGACTTCATAGGTGCACTCTATCCTTTCCCTCTCCTATCTTTAGTAAGGAGGGACGGGAGAATATGCTTTTATTGGTCTTCTGAGAATTGTCAAGCCACTAGATAGTTAGACCCTTGTCATGAGCTGATATCCACACACTTACCAACAGGGCTTCTGAGTAAATCAGAATTGGAATGGAAATACTTTCTTAAGGAAATGGCATCCTGTTCCTTCATCAGTCTTGGGGGTAGGGGGAGGAAAGGATATTTTCAGTTCCCCAAAATAGACTAATAAAGATAGGTTTCAGAGTAGCAGCCGTGTTAATCTCTAAGGTGCCACAAGTACTCCTTTTTCTTTTTACGAATACAGACGAACAAATTTATTTACGCATAAGCTTTCGTGAGTTCTCACGAAAGCTTATGCGTAAATAAATTTGTTCGTCTCTAAGGTGCCACAGGTACTCCTTTTCTTTTTGACTAATAAAGATGGTGATCTTGAAAGCGGTGATCTTGAAAGCTGTTCTCTTGTATTCATGCATTTCCTGTATCATCCAAATATGAACTTTGAAATGCAACCGTTCTGTGCTATGTTACAGTAGCCATTAAACATAGTACCAGTATTGATTTAGCCTCTGCTTTGTAAGTGTAGTATGGCTTTTTTTTTTTCTTTCTCCCAGGTGGATTGGCAAGATCAAATAGGTCTTTCCATGATTAGTGTAATGAGTAAGACACCATTTAGCGCAATGGAAGCTATTTGATGTCTGCTGAAACCGGTGTAATGCTCGTGTGGTTTTAAGTTGAACCCGTTCTGCTTGTCTTTGAGGTCTGAATCCTTCCTGTGTCTATTGGGACCCTTGTGTGTGCACATGTGGAGCTTGTAATTGGTAGCTCTGTTCTGCATGTAATAAGACAGTGCTGTCCTGTGTCTCTGCTTATTTGCCTGGAGATAACTGTGACCAGTTGTGTTCTAGTAACTGGGACTACATCCTTTTTGTCTGAGAACATGAGGGATCCTTATGGCAACAGTGTGACTGTCTGTCTCAACTGGGGGGGGGGCGTGTATGGCTATACCCTTTTGTTGGCTGTTGAGGGCCTCTAAACAACCTGTGGTGTTGGCTTTTTGTGCGCTCCCACCTTCTGTCACTATATGTTCAACTGACAGGTTAGAACAGGCTGTGTCGGAAGAGGAGAATAGGCCCTCCAGGGTGGATTAGGTTGGTTATTCTTGAAGAGGTTCTCATTTTCTCTTCTGGTGTTACTACCTTAAGTCCAAAGTGAGGCTTTAAATGCTTCACATCAGTTATAGCAAGTTGTCTCTCCCTCCATAGAAAGAGTGGAGTAGGTAACTAGGGGAGAAGAGGAAAGGAGACAGTAGTTGTGCAACTGCTAACTAGATTAGGATGAAGGAAGAGGTTTCCCTCTGTTTCTGGGGGTAGAGGGACTCTGCTTTCATGTTTCTGGTTTCCATGTGTTGCTTTGAGGGTTGCATCTACTGAAATCACTCTCTAGAGCAGGGGTTCTCGCAACAAATTTTTGGGTGGCCTCAGAGTGCAGCCACCAACTCTTGCTGGTGGCCACTCTGACAATTTTTGCAAAAATACTTTAACTTTAGGAAAAACAAACAAATGACACATGTCCAAATCCTTATAATTGATGTAGGGCTTTTGCAGACTGAATTTTAAGAAGTACAGTTTTCTAGTCATTATTGGACCTAAACAGAATAGAAACACAAGGTGCTTTGAAGGTGTGTGTGTGTGTGTGGGTTTTGTTGTTGTTTTTAGACTTACTAGCTAGCAAGTCTGCTGTGAAAAGTGACATTTTTGTATAATTGTTAATATCACTTTTCACAGCAGATTTACTCAGCTCCAGCAAGCTGGGGGACAAATTAAGCCCTGGATGGGGCAAGAGGTGATAGGGGGCTAGATGAGAGGCAGCGGGAGATGGGGGAGGTGAACCAAGAGCGAGAGCCTGGGGCTCTAGTGCACAGATGGGGACTGGAGGAGGCTGTGAGAGCCAGGGGTGATGTGTGGGGGGTGAGCCTGTGGCTGGGGGATGGAGCCTGCTGCTGCACAGCTGGAGCCTGTCGCCCACCTCCCCAGGGCTTAAGCCTGAAGCCCCAGCCCCATCGGGGACTCGTGCTGGCTGCCTACTCCTACAGTGTTCGTGGCTGCAGGAGGGGACCAAGACCAGCCCCTGCTGGTGGCCCTGAGGGAGGGTTACTCCCTGCCCCCCCCCCCATCATTACCCAAAAGGCTGTGGCTGCAAGAAAAGCCCCTGATGGCTGCATTTGAGAAATGCTGCTCTGGGGCATCTTCTCAGATAGACCAGGTCACTCCCTCCCCCTTGCATGGATCAGTGGGATAGAACAGTTATATCTTGAGTTATAAGCAGTTGTTTCAGCTGTATCCTCCTCCTGAGTCATACTGTAATGTTCCTTTAAAGCTTATTTTGCTGTAAGTCATAAGGTGGAAATGGAACCAAGCCTATGTTGCTTTTGAAGCACAGTACTATCTCAAGTTCCTATGCTTTTTACTGTCTTAAATTTCCAGGAAATGTTCATATCAGTGCTGTCAAATTACCTTTGGATCCAGCCCACCAGATCAGTAAGGTTTCTTTGCAGCTTGTGCTATTGTCCCTGACTAAAGCAATTTAGGAATGTAAAAGGTCTTAATTTATTTGCCCAGGTGACCTGAGTGTTGTGCCACCCAATTTATGGTGCTGAGAGTAGAGCTTGCCAGAAGCCTCTTTCAGGAATGTGATTTCTGATGGAAGGATGAGCTGAAGTCCTAAGAGGCTTTTTAACACAGCAGAGCTGTTCCTAATGGGTTGTCCTAGGAGTGACTGCTGCTTGGTACTGAAACTTCCCTTTTGATGGTATTAATAGTAGTAGTTAACGTATTTTACTATAACTGTTCTTAACTCTTGTAAGCACTTGGATGTGTGGTGTTTTATAAATAGACTTGGAAGGATTAGATTTTGATTGGTAATGTTGGCAAACATGGATTTCACCACACGCGCGCATGCTGACATATTTCCATTGATTGAAATTTATAAGTAGGCAACATAAGAAAAATGCTACTTGAGAACTAATTAGAATTTGATTTAAGTATATTTACTTTCTATATTTTTGACATGAGATGTTGACAATTTGTGTATTTTAACAGTTACAAAGCTTTAATTTTTTGAATCTCAATGTCTACTAGTGTTTAATATTGTCTGACTGCTCTATAATTTCTGACAACTTTGAACATTAAAATTTATTTAGCATTTATCAATTAAGAAGTCTGCTAAGCCTATATATGGACAAAATAAGGGCTATGAAAGCTTACTCACAGCTTTATCTGTGTGCCTTAGTCATGACCTCAATTTAGGTCTTGCAGAAAGCTGATAAATCATCTCTGAATCGCTGCAAAATGGCAAAGTCCTCTGGAGTCTCTTTTATACACTAGACCCATTTCACTTGTGACTAGATTATTTTGCACCTCTAGAGCACTTTGTTCCAAAGGCATCTAACTACAGCATCATAGGCTTTGTCTAAACTATGGTTTTTTTTTTTCCCCCTTAAATTCCACTATTACGCCCCTCTGGAAAGGGGCTAGAATAGACAGCAATTGTGGTGAGGCCTAGAATAGACAAAGTACAGGCAGCCTCTGGCATCTGAATGGTCATGTCCCTTACACCTGCTCTGAACAAGGTTAGTTGACATGTTGATTAAACCATTGGTAGCTGGTTTATGCCATTCTTTCCGCCACTGGTGGAGTTGAAGTGATGGTGGCACTGGGTCTACACTAGACTAATTCTCACCATTGGGGGCAATCCCTACTGTGATGTCCCCTAGCTGTTCCCTTGGGTACACCTCCTCCTCTACCAGAACTCTTCTGTTGTAGTACCATCTCTCAACTCTGCTAGTTAGGCTAGTGATCAGCTTGCTGTACTGTGATTCTGGAGATGAAGGACTAGCTTGGTGCTACGTTAAATTCCACTAATACTTCACTTTGGTTTGTAGACTTCAGTTTAGTGCATGGTTTTTGTGTAGATTTGGGGAGGAAATTCAGCAAGACTGATTCCATCTGGTACTTTCTGGCTCTACAAGGTCCTTGCCCTACATGTAAATTTTTTTTTTATTTTTTATTGAGTATTTCTTGGATGGAGAAACTCAGTACAGACTAAGCTGCCAAAGAACTTGGATTAGAGACAATGTTGTAGAACTTCCTCTACTGTACTGGTGTCTCACTCCAATACTGAAACCCAAGAGCATTTCTGTAAATTCAAAACACGTGGAGTTGGATGATGTGTTCTACTCCAGTTACCAGTTGGCTCAAAGTAATAGGGTGATCTTTCTCTTTTGGATGGGTTAGTCTTGAAGTTTCTTTCAAGGCTAAATGGCCTGTTTTTTCAGGTCAGGTCTGCTAGCCTGAGATAGCATAAATTCTTTTTTATAGTATCAGGAGAGGCTGGGTTGTGGGAGGTTTCCGAGTAGCAGCCGTGTTAGTCTGTATCAGCAAAAAGAGCAGGAGTACTTGTGGCACCTTAGAGTGTCCTTGAGAGTCCGTTGTTGCTCTCCAGTGAAGCTAAAGTTGCATTTAGGTCTCTCAAATTGGTGATGCCTCCCCCAGTTTCCCATGGCCTAAAATTGAGTAGCTATTATGCCTCCGTCAGCAAATGGATATTGCAGCCTGACCTTGTCATTCTTTGTTCAGACAGGGGTGTGGAGGTGGCAGCATGGTGTAGCAACATAACGTACTCCAAAATGCAAACACTTTATTTTAAGTCTCTCTAGCAAACCATGCAAGTGGAGTTTATGTGGGCTGTGCCTTTAGCCGGGTAGCAACATCTGGTATATAGGCAGGAAAAAGTGAACTCTTGCCAGCTTTCTGTTTGCAGGGTCGCTTGCTCACTGATCCAGGCTGCACTGCTGCATTTTCGGTTAGTCCCCTGAGAACTGTCTGTCTGTTGCTGGAAACAACAAACTTCTGATTAGAGGTAAGCTAATCAGAACAACAGTTGCTGAGAAAATGCATCATTTTAGTAGACCATGGTGCATGCAAATGGCTACTTGGCTAGAGGAAGGTCTAACTCTTGGCCATCTCATCAAGGCAGAATGTGGGATTAATTTTAACTTTAGTCTGGAGAATGCACATTCTCTTGCCAGTGCTGTTGATCTCTGGTTTTAGGAAATCTTTACAGAGCATGTGTCTGTTAGACAGTATCCTGCTGGGTCTTAGCTGGAATAAAAACCTAAGTTAAAAGCATTAGAAGTCAAATCAGCTGATCAGCCATTGGCATTTTGACGCTGCTGCTTGTAAACTTTTTGTGTTTGTGTGTGGGGGGGCGGAGGGTGAGAGAACCTGGATTTGTGCTGGAAATGGCCCAACTTGATGATCACTTTAGATAAGCTATTACCAGCAGGACAGTGGGGTGGGAGGGGGTATTGTTTCATGGTCTCTGTGTGTGTATAATGTCTACTGCAGTTTCCACGGTATGCATCCGATGAAGTGAGCTGTAGCTCATGAAAGCTCATGCTCAAATACATTGGTTAGTCTCTAAGGTGCCACAAGTACTCCTTTTCTTTTTGCTTGTAAACTGAAACCCTTTTTTTTTTTCCCGCTGGAGAGACTCTTGCAGAATATGGTTGGTCAGGCTTTACAGCCTTGTACCTGTCTATCTGGTTTAGGTCAAATTTAAGGGTTAAATCTTTTTTTAAAAAATTCACAAGAAACTAATGCTTTATTTATAAATCCTTTAGTCGTGTTTCTGCACTGAGCTGCTTGCATTTGTCTTACCAGTTCTGTTTCCTTGCTGGAGTTTAAGTAGGTGGTTATGCCTATAGTGTAGGTGTAGTTCTTAAGCAGACAGCTGTCAAGTGTTGGAAGAGGGTGGTGTTGTTGGTATTAATTATTTGGGCTTCAAAATGCTGAGAGTTCCTGAAATGGTCTTCATTTGCTTGACCTGGTGAATTGAACATAGTGCACTTATCACTTGATTTTCTGTATACCTAGAAGGAATCATGCCTGTTGCTGTATGTGGGGGTGTGTGTGTGGTGCTGCTTTTTAAAATTTTTTTTATTTTTTTGATTGGGGAGACGTTGGGGGGGCAGTGTTGCTTATTGGTATAAATCATCTCCGTTTTCAGATTGGAGTATGGATGGATATAAATATTCCAGTGTTTCGAGGTGGCCTTATTTCTATCCCTCTTTCCCAGGGCAAAAACTGAGGATGTGGATAGTATTATATTAGGTGCAGCTCACAAACACAATTTCAAGTTGCCAGAGGACTCTTGAATCTAGCTTTGAAACTGACTTCTGGTGTCAGACGATGAGTGGATGGCAAGCAGAACTGATTCTGCTCTTCATCTTTTGCTGCTTTGCCTTTCTGTGGATGGCATTTTCTCGCCTTATGTCTTATGCAAAGCCCTTGTTTAAATGCTAACTTTAAGCCAATAAATCAGCACAGTTTCAAGCAGAAGCTTGTATGGCATTTTTTAATAGACTGACTTTTGCATGCTGTGAGAGTGAGAAATTCTCACCCAGAAGAATATATCCCATTAGACGTGACACTGGAGATTAAGGGTGGGAATCTAGGTGGCTTTGCCCTAATTAATCCACAGCTTTGAAATGTGTGTTAAGGAGCTGTGTACAAGGATTAATTTCTTCCTTCCTTGTCCCTTATTACTAATGCTTGGGGTCATAGATTTCCTTTTGAATATTGTAAACATAGAGGATTAAGTCTAGTAGCTTCCTTTTCATTACCTGCGTGCAAAAGGTAAGGTCCTGAATTACTGTCTTGTGCTGCCTGTGTTGTGGTGGAGCTTGCAGTAGTGTGCTGTATGTCATTCCAGTCCTGGAGTCCATCAGAAATTACAAATGGCTATGGCTAGTGGGGAAGGAAGATAGACTTGAAGGCCAAGGGTGTAGTAATGTTGGCTGAGAAACCTATTAGTGCTCCTTAGATTGAGATACAGTCAGTTATGGCTGAGGAGGATTGTGGGTGACTAATTTCTACAAACGGCATAAGAATGAGGTCTTGATAGTTGCTAGGTCCCCTGCCCCCATTCTTGTTTTCCTGTTGGGTATTCTAGTATTAAGTGGAAGTTGCAATCTCCAGTCCTGCAGCTTGGGTGGGTTTTCTAGTAACGGTGATTTGAAATACGGAGGAGCATGGCACAATGTGCCTGGGTTTGTGCAGGTTTTGGTTCCTTGGATATCCAAACATCTGAGCTTCGGATTGGGTTTTTAACTACTCTGGAAATATCAGGAATGTGGAATCTTGTCTTGCCTTCCCCATCTTTCTGAAGTTCTCCTTGTAGAAGACCCATATGTGAACTGGAGGCTCTCTGTCCTTCACTGAAGAGAGAGGGAGAGGTTATTAAATATCCAGCAGTTGGTTTAGCTCTGAGTTTGACCTATGAGCAAAACTCAGTTTGACTAAAAATTGGCTTTCCCTTAAGTCAGATTTCACTCAGTGTTTGATGTCCTCTTATTGGACACATCTTATTACTATTTCTGCATAAGATCTTGGGGTTGGTGACTTCCTGTCTTCAGTTTCCACACTGCAGAGTGTACAAGGTACTGGTGCTCCACACAGGACCAGAAGAGAAGTCACTTCAGCACTGTGATAGATGGGGAGTGTCACAGTTCAGGGCAACTGCAAATGTAGTTCCCCCTCAGTTGCCCAACAAAGGCACCCGCTCTCAGGCTTCCAGCTTCCCAGCTGTTGCCTTTCTGGAAGTAGACCTGTGCGCCTCTCCCTTCTGACTGGAGTGTTTCCAGGCTATACAGTTCCCTGCCTTCACTGTCCATCACAGCACACACAAGTTGCCCAAGGACACTGCCTGTTTTCTCTTCAGAGATGGTCAACAGGTGTAGTTCCTTCCATTACAAGATACCCCACGTGCTGCTTGTGCAAGACTACTTTATTTTTAAGGTAAATAGCATGACAGAGAATTTTTAACCATTAAAAGAAGCAACATGTCTGCTAATACGCTTACCAGAGTTCACCCTCATGTAGATGCTAGCAGGAACAGTCCTGCAACCAACTCATTTAACGGGCTTCCTTGCAGTTACCAGTCCAGTTCAGAACAAGTACTCGGTCTTATGGGACCTCAGTATGCCCAGCCCTTTTCAACACTAGCCAAAGCACTGGGACCCTCCCTGGACCAGAGGACCTGTCCAGTTGCTGGATCAGGAAGGCCATGAGTCTCTCCTTTTTCACAGGCTGTGTGTCATGTTCTGTCTGCTACAACCCACAGGCTTCAGGGTCTGGTGACCTAACTGCCTTCCTCCCCACAAGAAAATCTCTGCTAACTTGTGCTTAATGCTGCAAGGATACTCTTGCTGCCAAAAGCTTATATGTTGTTAACTTTCATGTTTTAAATACTGAGCTCTAAGAAGCCCAGTTCAGATTCTTGCTCCAATTTCTACTTTTATTTAAGTGTTGGGATACAGTGATATGAAGCCAGTTGGATAGCACGGATGCATTACAATAAGATCTTTTTGTGATTATGCGGTGGGACGTTTGAATGGTGCTGACACTGATGCAAATGGCACATTATCTGTGTTCATCAGCTATAACAAGTCAGAGCTGCTAGCTTGATTTTTTTTTTCTTTCAAAGAAACATGATTTGCATGTTTTGAAAACAATGAAGAGGCTTTAAGGGTTCTTTCAGGTAAGTGCCCCATCAATAAACCGAACACTGAATCCGGTTAACGCTGTCCAATACTTAGTATTGCAATGATTATTTATAGGTTCACATGAATCAACATCTCATTCAAATTAGACAACTGTCAACTCCAGTTGAATAATCTGAGTAGCAGTTATTGATATGATCCCAAATGCAAATGTTATGCAGATTGCCCTAGCTGGTGCAATAGGGGATATTCCTCAAGTTTATGTTGGAGCGGGTCCTTTGGTGAGGCATGGAGACTAGGGATGAGGAATAATACTTCTTCCTGGGTTACCAAATCATGCCTAGGAGTGCACATCTAATTTCTCATCTTCTAGAAATGTGGTATGGAAGTTTCATTCAGTTAGTGTATAAGCCATTCTTATGGGATGGACTAATATTGATGTTCGTTTGTCCCTGCTGTGTGCACAGAGCACTCCTTTTGGCCTCCAAAATGCTGCTGGTCATGCATACTGCATAGACCTTTAACAAGCAAGCCTTCCATTCAAAGTTGAAGTTGAATTTTATACTGAAGTTTTAAGTTGAAGCAATTCAACTTCTCTTAACTAATAGTGCTTCCTCATGGGAGAGGTTCACCTGAACACTTATTGGCCTACATGTACAATGTGATGCCTGTTCAGACAGAGTGTATGTATGTGAGAGAGAGAAGCACTAAAACCACAAAAGTGGTTATGCTAAAACTGTGAACACATAGTTGCACTTGTAAATTCATGAATGATCCCAAACTGACTTGTTTAGATTAGCTAATTCTCTGTTGTCTGCCCCTTGAAGATTCATGATTTTAGTAAATTACAAACTATAAAAGCACATCTAATAGTGGGGCATGGGGTTACGATTTAAATATACAATCTGGTTGAAAGTATAAAGCAGCACTTCCCAACCGTGTGTGCATGCGAGCACACTTGTATACCACTGTTGCCTCAACCTCTTCCTTCCTTCCCTTTAATGATTTTTCCTACTGTCTTCCTCTTATTTGGATGTGTGCTTTGGTCATCATGGTGTTAGTGGCTTCTCCTCACCCCTAGTTCCTTGGTAGGTTACTGTGTAGGCACTAGCTGCTATACATGGAATTCTGGTACGGTTTCCTAGAAGGTTGAGTGCCCTGGTAAACAAAAGCGGCTTGCTGATGTTGATATTAATAGGTATTTGCATCTTGGCTGAGCAGATGTTCAAACATCAGCACTTTTACTCACATGCTTTCACTGACTGAGGTCTGTAGAAGTAATGCAGATTGGAACTGCTGGCCTGTCCTCTGTTGCATTCAACTAGCTTGCAGTTCATAAGGAACTATAAAACTTTCTTTTCCCCTCCTTCCTTGCCTTCTCCCCCCCCCCCCCCCCCTTCAGAATCCTTCATCTTTAAAGATAGACTGACTTTCTTGTGGGTGAATGTGACTATGGTCTGGTTGGTTGGGTCACAGAAACCCCCTTGGGACTGCCACCTGATGTGCTGAGACTACCTCTAAACCCGTTTTCCCTGGCAGCTTGGGACTTCAATACCCTGCCTGGTTGTTCCAGACACACTAGCCTGCTACAAACACAGGCCCAGGTCTGATCCATGTCCCCCAAAAGCTGCAGGCTTAACTGAAAACAGCTTAAGCAGTGCTCCTGTCTCCAACACCCAGATATCCAGTTCCCAATGGGAGCCAAATCAGTTTTACCCTGTATAAAGACAGGTTTCAAAGTAACAGCCATGTTAGTCTGTATTTGCAAAAAGTAAAGGAGGACTTGTGGCACCTTAGAGACTAACCAATGTATTTGAGCTGTAGCTCATGAAAGCTTATGCTCAGATAAATTGGTTAGTCTCTAAGGTGCCACAAGTCCTCCTTTTCTTTTCACTCTGTATAAAGCTTATACAGGGTAAATTCATAAATTGTTCACCCTCTATAACGTTGATAGAGAGATGCACAGCTGTTTGCTCCACTAGGGATTAATTACTTGGTCTGGGTTAGTTAACAAGTAAAAAGTGATTTTATTAAATATTAAAAAGTAGGATTTAAGTGGTTCCAAGTAATAACAGACAGAACAAAGTAAGTTACCAAGCAAAATAAAATAAAACACAAGTCTAAGCCTAATACAGTAAGAAACTAAATGCAGGTAAATCTCACCCTCAGATGTTCCAATAACCTTCTTTTACGGGTTTCAGAGTAACAGCCGTGTTAGTCTGTATTCGCAAAAAGAAAAGGAGTACTTGTGGCACCTTAGAGACTAACCAATTTATTTGAGCATGAGCTTTCGTGAGCTACAGCTCACTTCATCGGATGCATGCCGTGGAAACTGCAGCAGACTTTATTTATACACAGAGAATATGAACTTCCTCCTATTCTGGTCTAGCAATCACTCACACCCCTGTAGTTATTGTCCTTTTGTTCCAGTTTCTTTCAGGCATCTCTTTGGGGTGGAGAGGCTATTTCTTGAGCCTGCTGAAGACAAAATGGAGGGAATTCCAGGGGCTTATATAGTCTCTCTCTTGTGGGTGGAAACCCCTCTCTCCCCCCCTGTGTAGAATCACCACTACAAGATGGAGTTTTGGAGTCACATGGGCAAGTCACATGTCTATGAATGATTCAGCTTTTTGCAGGCCTACGCCACTGTTTACATGTTAGTTTGAACCTTCCCAGGAAAGCTTAGATGTGGATTGGCGTCTCCCAAGGTCCATTGTGAGCGAAGTACTCCCAATTACTTGAATAACCCCTTCAATCTGTTGACCAAATCTGCCCTATGTGCTTCTTACAACAAACATTCTAAATACAAGCCTAAAGCCAACGCTCATAACTTCAGATATTAAAATGATACATGCATATGACTAGGATGAATACAAGCAGTAGAACATAACCTTTGCAAAGATATGTTACATGGCATATCTAGTATAAAACATATTCCAGTTATGTCATATTTACACTCATAAGCATATTTCTATAAAGCATTATGGGGTGCAACATCACATATGGCAAGAGGATTTTGGTGTATATTGCTTTTGCAGGCAGGCTCAGTCAGAGGAAGGGTGGGATATGACTGGCCTCCTGCTCTTCCCTCCCCCTTGTACTGCTGCCAGGAAATGCTGAGAAAGTTGAGAGTAATAGAATTCATGAAACTCAAGCTGTGCTTTAGGAGAAATCTGTTTTCAATTTCTGCCCGTTCTCTGTGAACCTCAAGCTGAACTGAAATTGTTAAAGTTGGGTGGGGGAAGGGTATCAAATGAATGAAAGTAGCAAAGTCAGCATTCTGGAGTGCCTATTACACAGTATCTAGCTGCTTCTGCTGCTCTGTATTCAAAGGCTGCTGGTATGTGTTTTGTAACAGCTTCACAACGCATTTGTATTCAGCTGCATAAAAGGTGTTGGCATTCCCCTGCCACGTTTGATCTGACTGTCAGTGGTCTGAGTGACAGTGTCTAGGGCGTGTCAACCAGAGTGTGATGGGGAACATATCTTGCTGTTGGCATCTGTTTTTTCCCCGGACTCTCCTCCTGTAGTGTCCTTTCAGCACCCTGATTATTAAGGGTGAGAGCTACAATGATAACTAGAAGACCATTGGGGAAATCCTTTGGCTCTTTGCTCCCTCGCAAAGAGCATGCATATAAATATTTGTGTGTGTGGTGGTTCAAATTAAACAGCACAGCATGTGTGCCAATGCCTAGGAACACTGAAGGTTTGATCCAGGCTTTTAATCAGATTTGACTTAGCTTTAAAAGTAAATAATTCTAGCTGTGTATAGAAACTAAGGAAGAGACTGGGAGTGGTTGGTGACTGACCTCTGATGACCTCTTGCCTCCTGACACTGAGTAGTAGCAGAAAGAGAGCAAAGGGTGGAGTGCCTTCAAACAAGTCTTTCATGGGATGTGCAATCAGCTAGTCCTCAAATATAAACCCAAGGGACTTTAACATTCTTTTCCTACTTAGAGTAAAAATCATCTGCCAAGTTTGGTGCTGACAGTTATAGCTATAACTTTTAGTTGCCTTCTGTAAGAAGGTTCCCAACAATGGGAGTAACAACTTAGTGTAGAAAAGTTTCAGAGTAACAGCCGTGTTAGTCTGTATTCGCAAAAAGAAAAGGAGTACTTGTGGCACCTTAGAGACTAACCAATTTATTTGAGCATGAGCTTTTGTGAGCTACAGCTCACTTCATCGGATGTAGAAAAGTGTAAAAAAGATGTTGTCCTCATTGACTTTAAAAGTGAGTGTTTTACTCTGAGGTGGAAGAGTGGCTGGCTGGATTTTTAACTTCTCATCCAGTTACAGTACAAATGGTAGCTACTTGATTCCTTTCCCTATAGAGGAAGCAAATGCAAAACAATGGGACTGTTCTGACTGCCCTCTAAACTAGCATTGGCAGCCTCTCTACTAATGCTACTTTGATTAGAGAAGGATCTGTGGGAAATGTTAGGAAGATCAGCTGTGCGGACAATACCGAAGTGATATCTGGTCACTGTTCTATTCAGACAAATCTGATAAATAGGCCTATTCGTGCCTTAAGTGCAGGAAGTCTATTGTGAAATCTGGTAATACTCTGGGAATGGGTGGTGCAGAGACACTACAAAACTCATTATGGATGGAAATGTCTGAACAAAAATCAGTTGTTAGAATGTTGACATTCCCCTGAAACTGAAACTTTAGTTCTATTACAGTGGTCAACTTGGTTATTTAGTCCCATGTATCTTTGCCCAAGCAGAGTGGAAAGCAACGAGAGCACAGATAGCGAGAACTGTTTTTGTTTTGTTCCTGATTTAGTAGAGTATCAACTTGGATAAGAGCGTGTTTTGTTTTGTTTTGTTTTAAGAAAGGCTGCAGGACCTTGGCCAAAGATTTGTTTCCTCTGACCAGTCCATTTATTAATGTAATAAGGCTGCCCACTTCTGCAATCTCTTGTTGGACTACCACTAATTCAGAAGTCTGAGTAATTCACAGCTATGGGAGGTTACATTTTCTTTTTCAGTGTCTAAAACTGAGAATTCTCTGTGGAGCACTCCTAGACTGATCTAGGTCTAAGATTTTAGTGCACGTGTGGCGACTTCAATAACTTGACAAAGTGGACTCAATCCTACTAACTGTAGTGAGCAGCCTGAACACCACAATTTTAAAAGGTTAAAGTGATCACCTTTCATCCAGAAAGGACCACTGTGGATAGAATTCATGGTGGGCATGAGCGAGAGATTGGAATATCAAAAGTGATGGTTGATCACTGCAGGCATAGTATTTTAACAGGCTTGCCAATGAAACTAACTGCTGGTTTGAGCTTTTCTATCTTGTCCTTCTGCAAATTAAAGGAAAAATATATTTCAAACTTAGGCTCTTAGGAAAAGCATATTAAACTCTTTCACAGTCTTGGGCTTATCCTCAATATTATTCTAAAATGTCCCGTCCCCTTGCTGTCGAGGCAGTTGTTGAATGGACGTCTGCTGCACCAGGATGGACGGATATGCTCCCAATGTGTGCATTTTGGAATGCAGCTCTAGAGCTGCAGTGTGAGCCTGTACAGAATGCTGGGAGCGTTCTACTGGGGCGTAAATAACAAGGTTGGACACTTGCTCTGGCTCTGCTGCTTTGTATTCATCCTGCTTCGCTTTAGCCTCTGCATTGCCTGCCAGACTTCTCTCCTGGGGCTGTGAGGGCTTCAGCTGTTGGATGCTGGGAGAAGCAGAGTGGTGAACTTGCTACTGATTTGAATTATATTTTTTTCTCTTCCTTTCTCCCTCCTGCCAGTATGAAATTCTTACCCAGAGAATTACTTGCCAGATCCATACACGAGGAAACATTTGGTCTCCCCAACTCTTTTATCCTCGTCTGTGTTGGCCTGCACATTCTTGCATCCAGTGAAATACAGCTACCTGTAGAGAATTTCTAGAGCAGACAATCTTTTAGCCCCCAAGAAAACCTTATTTCAGTGCTGCTTCTGCACTACTGCTGTTATACCCATGTAATGGGCTCTTGTGAGCCATGGTATCTTTCTCTTCCTCCCCCTGTTGGTTAACCCATTTTTGAAACTTTCCCAGTGCAGCAGAGAATTACAAAACCAATCCAAGCAGTGGTAATAGATCATTCAGAGGACAGCATTGAATCTGTTTTCAATCAACATTGACTAGGCCCTAGTCTTGTTCAGGACAAGTGACAGAAGCCATCGTCCAAGTATAGTCTTGGACTATCACTTGAAACCCAATTTCTAAATTAAAATGGGTGTCTTTCAGTCCGTCTTCCTGACAATACCCAGTTGGTGAAATAAATAGATAACCAATATCCTTACCAGTGTTTTATTAACCAGGCTCAAATAAAACTGGAATGTCAGAGTGACTTTCCCATGTTTTGCAAGCTGTCATAAAAATGCCTCTTCAGGAATGTACTGGCCTTATCTGTATCTCCTTTATTGTAATGTATTTAGTTAACTTTTTTTTGTAACTGTCCTCTGAGATTTGTCCCCTTCAGAATCCTGCCCTTGTTGAACAGCATAACAATTCTTGACATGTTTGACAATCTACTGAATATCAAGCACTATTCTAAAACATTTTTAATGGTGGAGAGGGAGAACCTTGGTGTAATGTAACCATGGCCCCAAAGTAGGTGGCTAGCCTTGCATGGCTTTCCAATGTTGGGGATGCACACAATTATCAGTTGGCTGGTTCTGATATTCGTCCCTTGTTTCTTGGCAATCACAAGAGAGAGAGAGCCTTGTTTTTTCTTTTTGCTGGTGTAATGAACTTGCACTTCATAACTGTGTGCATTAAAGCACATTAAAACAAAACAGATATTTAGCTTTAGTTTTGTTGTGTGTGGCTTTTAAATTTGGGTGCCTGTGGAAGATGACTGGTGCCCTGGAGGGCACCACCTAAAGGGGAGGACATGTGACTCCTCCCCACCCCATGTTACCTTGGAGGTGGGGGGCTATGTCCTCCTACTGTTTTGGCTCCCCCAGCATGGTCAGCTGTTCTCCCTACCAGGCAGGCCCCGGAGCCTCTCCTGGATGCTGCCTGGAAGAATGCCTGGCTACTGAGGCAGTGGGTTTCCTCCATCCAGGCTTGGCTTCCGGGATAGTGGCTGAGCAAGCAGGAATCATCCCTGCCCTGCCCCACATGCTCTTTGCACAGTAGTAGCTGGCTGCGAGAGTGCTTTGCTGGGGAGGGAGCAGCAGCAGCTCGCTCCCTGCCCTTGCTCGACTTCTGGGGACAGGAGCTGACTCTGAGCATGCCGAGGGGGCTCTAGCTCACTCAGCTGCTGTCCCCAGAAGCTGAGCCTGGGTGAGGGTGCAGCCTGCTGCTGGTGCAGCCAGATGCTCTCCAAGTCAGCTGCTGCGCTGCACTGGCCAGTGTCCCAGGCAGTGTGGCTGGAAGAGGCTCTGGCCCTGCCTCTTCTCTCCTATCTCTGGCCCCGCCCCTTCCTCTCCCCTCCAGCAGCCTGCTGCTGGAGGGGCACATGACACTTTGTGCTGTACCCACATGTCTCCTGGACCTCTTCCCTGTGTCTCCTGAAGTGCTCAACAACTCTGTGTCTCTTACACCTCTGTAGGAAGCTATATTTCCTGAAGTTGATGATGTCTCTACTAAAAATCTGGTCCTTACTGAGCCAAGAACTGTGCTGATTGCAACCATATTTAAAAATGGTGGTGGCTCTTGGGATTCTAGCACAGTTTCCCTGGACAGGATTTATCTGGGAAATACCCTAGCAAACCATACCATCAGACCACCTTGTGTTGCAGATTTGTAGGGGCTAAATCTATAGCACAACATGACTAGTGGTGCTGAGATTTCCCTGATGAGCAAACAGAACTGAAGCTAACAACTGAATATAGACATTTTTGCTGTACTGTGGAAGAGGGGTGTGTGTGTGTGTATTAAAAGCCCCTCAAATGTCATTAAGCAGTACTTGAGTAGGTAGGAGAGGGTTTTGTAGGCTTTCTCAACTGCTTCCAAGGAATGGGATCTAAGATTATTTTATGCAGCATCTTGGCTGTGGTGTGCTTTATTTCCAGCAGGCACTGAGAGAGCCTCCTAACTTCTGTCTCTCTTGCAAATAGGTTTCCAAGCAGAGTTACGTATGCCAGGCACGTACTTAGCTCTGCTAGTTCAAGCTGGGTTAGTCATGCGTTTCAGAGTTAGTCATATCTGAAACTCTTTCTCTTGCTTCTGCTCTTTCTGAATCATAGCTCCAGTAAAGCACACTAATCTACAAACAGGAGAATAAAGGGATGGAGTGGTTATATGGTTTTTGGACTTGTCACTTTCCACACCCTGATCTTTGGACTAAGCAGATTTCATCTTGCTGTACTTGAAACAAAAGTGTTTACAAGAGCCCTAGAAAATGGCAGGCGGTATCTTTCAACCCTAGAAGGCTCAGTAAGTTTACAGTAGTATGAGCAGAAGCATGAAAACAAAGACCCCTTCTGATGCTTCAGGGAAAACAGGGTCCGTGGTGCAAATTCTGTTCCTTATGGGCAAATTCTGCCCTTGGACACAGTTGTTCACCTCCACTTTACATTGGGATAGCCTCAAATATATACCTGAAACCAATTTTTCTTTTTCTTCTGTGTTACATTCAGGAATGAATCTCATGAAAGCCTAACAACTTCCATGACCTAAATCATTGCCATAAACAGGTATGATGCCTACTTAAGGATGAAGGAGCAGATGATGATTTTAAGAAATAAGGATCCTATTTGCATGGAAATATCCTCTCTATTGTAGAAGTAGGGAGGGTAAATACAGAGTGACAGACATTCAGAAAAGTCTCTGAATAGAAGGTTGTACAGCTTTTTATGGCCTTGTATTCACCAGGATCTTACCATGTGTTTAGCTAATTTAGGTTTTCTGTTGGGGACTCACTCTAAAGAGGAACAAATTGAGCTCGAAGTGTTGGTTGTATTAAAACACACTTACTGGAGTTGTTGGGTATAACTATCTCTGCATAATTGTGTGTGAAAAGACAGTTGTGAATATGTACTCAGACTTGGTTTGCCTTTTTTCTTGGGTTGATTGGATCTTGGTTTGCTTGTCCGGGTGCTGCTGTAATGTGAGAGAACAGAATTCAGTCTTATTTTGTAGTCCTCATTACAAAAATGGCCTATTGGTTGCCCTTGCAACTGTAAATAGCTGAGTTGTCCAGTCTTTTTTTGTTCTTGTTGGCTCATCAAGACTAATGAGACTGCTTCACGTATGTAACTATTGCCGACTGTCTTCTGTCAAGTTTTGCATACCAGGGAGCTATTGGGGTGACATTAATGAAATGTGCTGTGCACCTTGCAGTCCTGTGCAATGTGTTCTTGTGAGCAGGTGCCTTTCCAAACCTATTCTGTCAACGCACACTGGCCTTATGTTTTTTTTTTAAAAAAAAACCAAATAAACAAGATACAAATGTTCAACTCAAAACCTTTTGTTTCGTTGCTTTTGGGGATCCTACCCCAAGGCTGCTCAACCTGTGCTTTCAATCCTCTTGCTAGAGAATGGCTTCTACTGCCTCCTGTGTTCAGATGGTGTAACCAGTTGGCTGTTAGCTGTTAGACTCACTGAAATCTTCCCAAATGGGTGAACACCTGCTGACAGGGTGGGGCATTCCAGGCAAATACTGCCAGTGTTAGTGCTACGCTAAGCCTTATCACAGGCTCGTGACTGATGTATCCGTAGAGGGACTACTTTCTGCTCACTAGGGCTATGTATGTGGATTCGGTTACGTTTATATGTATAGTCAGTCGGGGGTGAATAAGCCGCCTGCCTGCCTGATTTAAGTTACGCTGATCTAAGCGCCGGAGAGGTGGGAGAGTATTTCCTGCTGACATAATTACTCCAGCCCTTGCAAGCAGTGGTAGCTAAGTCCAGGGGAGAACTGTCTCCCATTGGCTTAGAGCATCTACACTAGCAGTGGTGCTTCTGCAAGTTCGGTAGTGTAGCCATAGCCTCTAAGGCATCTTGACTAGGGAATGGATTGCGGTGAGACTTCTTTAAAAGCTCTGTTGTAGCCTTAAGGTTTTTCTGTCTCCTCCCCCCCCCCAATCTTTGTATTCAGCTTTCTCTTCCCCAGCCCCCCAAAATTAAAATATCTTCCAGTGTGAGATTTAAGTGCCAACTACTTTCAACCTCTGCTCCCACCTTCTGCCCCACCAATATTCTTGTGCCAACGTGGGAGAAGGAGCAGAGAGACTACATGATGGTGATTGATGATGATATAAGCCCTATTTAATTGTATTTGTGTCCATCTTCAGGGTGCAGGCTTTGCTTTACCTTGCCAAATTTATTCCTGCTGAGCAGGAACGGTGAAGGATTTCACTCTCTCAGGCAGGATATGCCTAGCTGCACTCTTGCTCCTGACATCTGAAGCAAATTTGTGTTTAACTGGTGACTTGGTTGTACTCCTTCATAGTTGTGCTGTGAACATCATATTACTACAAAAATACAACAGAGTGGCAAGTCAGGGTGTGAATGCAGCATGACTATGTCGATCCCAGCTGTGGTGGATGGAAAGTTAGGTGGACACCACAAGATAGAAGAATTAAGGCTGTTCCCTCTAGCCAGGATTTGGCTTGTCTTCAGAACTGTTGATCATCTGTATAGTTGGTGCTGAACATGAGAACTTGGAATGCTGTAACCAGCTGGAGCAAACAGGAGTCGCATGACTTTTTAAGGGCTTTATGGCACGTGAACTTGTAGCATTATGCTTTCCACAGCCTAAATAGAATGGGTTCATTTCCTCTTATTGAACCTTCTTATTCTGCACTAGTGGGTAATGCTTCTCCTCTTGCTGCCTGACATAGTCTCCCGTCCTGAAGCACTGACCCTTATCTTCAGTTTAAAAAATAAAGTTTAAAAACCCCAGAAGTGTTAGGGACAATGTTTCAAGCTAGCTAATCTTAACTGTGAGGCTGCAATGTGATAGGAGGAAAGTGTGTGGGTTTTTTTTCTGTTCTGATTGAGCATTTTGAGAAATGCTCAAGTAAGGTGAAGTGTGAACTGGGTCTGAGCGGTGTTGGGGTGGGGGGGAAATAGTTGTATAGAAATGCAGGCAAAGCCTGTTTAAATCTGTGCTCAGTATGTAGCTTCAATTTCTCAATGAAATGCAAAGTGGAAATGGTAACTATTCTAGAGACCAAGCCCCTGGTGTTGAGGACAGAGGCTTGTGGGAGATGTTCCCTCCCCATACCTGGATACCAAGGACAGTTCTTAGATAAGATATCTTCCACCTGTTTTTTTTTTTTTTTAAAGTAGCTCTTTGGATATAGATGCATCCAGTGCTATCTTGGATGTTGCTTGGTGTATGTCCTTGAAGCAGTGGGTCTCTCAAATACATATGTAAAAATTACACCTAGACCACATTAGGATTGCAAACCAAACATTCAGAAAATGCTAGAATTAAGATTTTCCTGTACGGTCTAGTGCAGTGGTCTCCAATCCTTCTTCTTCTTTTTTTTTTTTTAAAATGCACAAGATCACGTTTTGAATTTAAAATCAACCCAGGATCTACCCCACCCCTTCTCTAAGGCCCCGTCCCATTCCCACTTCCTCCATCACTTGCTTTCACCAGGCTGGGGTGTTGGAGGGGGTGCAGGCTCTGGGCTGGGGCCAAGGGGTTGAGTGTGGGAGAGGGCTCTGGGCTGAGCCTGGGGTAGGGGGCTGAGGTGTAAGCTCTGGGAGGGAGTTTGGGTGCAGGAGTCCTATGTTCACATTGCACCTAATCTCCTAGAATCCACTGGACATTTCATGAGTTTTTTACTTAATGTCATTTGTGATTTGTAGTTCCAAAATCCTTCAGGGATTGTCACAAATCAGTGTAACATTCTCAACTGTGGGGGGTGCAGGCTCTGGGAGGGAGTTTAGTGCAGGAGGAAGCTCTGGGCTGGTGCAGGGATTGGGGGGCAGGAGGGGGTGCGAGATGCAGGCTCCAGCAAGGAGGTGCTTATCATATAGTGAGGGCAGCCATACAGAGATGGGAAGAGGGCCTAAAACAAGTTGTTTGGAGCACAGTGACTGTGTTAGTACGGAGATCAGGAAAGTAATAGAGCAGGGCAGGTGGTCTAGTTCTGAGAGAATGGATCATGAAGAATAAGAGAGATGCATCAAATATAGGAGTGGCCCAATATATACACAGAATAAACCCACAATCTGAAGGCATGAGGGAGCCACTGTTGTATACGATCTTCTCACTTCGGAAGCTTTAGTAACCCCCACTGATCTGCCACATATACCCACAAAGCATGCATGACGGGGGAGCGTATCCTCTTACATGCAGGTTTACTTAGTAGTGTACAAATCGGGCAACTGCTCAGAGAGTTGTGTTAAGAACAGTTCAAATAAAGAATTCGTATGTATACTTTCAGAACACTCCAGCAGAGCAAAAGATGAGCTTCCACAGTTCATGGGTTGCTCCACCGGTGCTGGTGTCCCTTATGGTTGTCAAGACTTTAAGCGCCACATACAGAAGGAAGGAGGAGCAGCAGGAGCAACACAGAGCTCTTTGTAGAGATGCTGGTTTTTCATGAGGCTATTTAACTAATAATACAAGACAGGGAGAGGAGAACTGTTCTCAAGAGCTACCACTGTGGTGTTTACATGTTATAAATGACAAGGATGCTACAAGTGTGGCCATTCAGAGGAATGAGATACAGTGATAGAAAGGAGCACACTGATCCTTGCTTCCTACCAGGAGTCCTCCTTGTCCAAAAGGAACTCTCTAGTCCATACACACAAACCTCAACAAGTAACCAGAAACTAAAGCGCCTGTCATGAGTAGTGTAATGGTTTGTTCTACTGATTTTACCACTTCAGCTGCACTTCTGAGCTCAGAAAAGAGAGCCACAAATAGTAGGAAACAAGTAGTGTACATGCCAAGCCCAGAAGTGTGGTTTTCCATGATAGTTAAAAATTAAAACCACTTTGTTTTGTAAAGGCAGAAATTGGTCAGGAAGCCTTTTCATATTACCAGTATGTTTTCTACATTTTTGCCTATTGATTCAAAGATAAACCACTCCAGAGGGGCATTTGACACTTCACCCAGAGCTTCCTCCAGTCGAATATTAAAGTCCCACCTGTCATGAGAGAGTCACATAAAGCACAACTCCTTGTTCCACTATACACCCCTCTCTTTCTCAAGGAAGAGATGAGATTTATCAGTTTGCCACTGATTTAAGTAAGAAACCATACTCATGCCAGGTCATAGCTACCAAAGTAAATGTTTAGGATTTCACTGTCAGTTCATTGTATACAATAATTCCCTCACTGTACTGATCTAGAGGCTTTGTGCCTTGGTTTCCCTTATGTCAAAAGGTATTACATGTCAGAACTAGGATTAGAAGTCACAAGTTCCCAGCCCTGCGATCAGGGAACTATAAACTATGCCTCTCACTAGTAATTAACTCCTCAGAAGCAGAATTTCCTTTCCCTCCCCCTGCTCCAGAATCTCTTCATATCCTCTGTTTTAGAGCTTATCTGCACAAGCAAATGTAGAGTAATGGGAGACATAACATGGTCTGCACATTGCAGGGCCTTTCCTGTATAGACAGGTGAAAACCATGTTATGGGGATGTGCTACAGCCCGTTATCTTCAAAAGCTGTTCAGTAACCCTGGTTGGTCATTTACAGACAAGACCAAAATGAGTCCCAATAGGTTCAGAGCACTAATGTTGTAACAATCCCCCACAAACATACAAGTTCACAGCCAGGTTACTAGACAAACTCATAATTAAGAGCACTGAGGAGGTGGCCCCATCATTCTCTTCTATTTGTTGCATAGGAATGTCCTCTTACTTCCCAATTATAATGAACATCACTAAGATGTGCTCTTTAGTGGAGGATTAGCTCAGCCCAGTGCTAGGTTTTGTTTGAGAGAGGGTACTATGGAAGTGACATTTGTATCCTAGCACCCCTGACCATGAACCAGGACAATTCTAAATCAGTGTATCATGCCAGTGACATCCCCTGAGAGTTGAGGGGTAAAAAACCTGAGATGCTGCTAAAAATACCTCAGGGGAAACTGTTCAAGGTATCGACCTGGTCTTCCAAAAACACTCCTGTAAAGCGCCACACTGTGACACACACACACACACACACACACACGAATTCCATAAAGAGAATTGTTGAGATTGTACAGTTAAGCACAAGAGAATCAGGAAAGGATAATTCAGTTTTCATTCAGCATGAACTGGGCCACCTTGTGTGTATGAGTTACGGGATTCTTGTCACGTGCTATTACTCGGGTACCATTATCTAAGGGTGTGGAGAAATCTGTAAGCATCTTTATATTGTACTTAAACCAATTTCACGATCATAAGTGGTCCAGTATATCTTAATAGTTTGTCAGCACTAATATATTACACTTGTTTTTAAACAATACAACCTTACTCAAGTGCAGCTCAATGGATGAGACAGCTAGCTAGGGAGCTAACTGAACTGGAATCTTCAGTAGCCTATGCATAGCATCAAGTTTTCTGATTTGTGTCCTGTCTAGCATGGACTAGAGTACATAGACTGTGAACTGGGAAAATACTAATCCATTGTAGAGAAATGGAATAGGATTGTTTTAAAGGACCATTTTAAAGTACACACATTGAGCAGAGGTTTTGGATCTATGCGGTAATATTCCCTGGTTTATGAGCCATGCAACCCCATTGTAGATCTGTTTTCATCGACTTTTACGTTTTGGAAAAAGCTCTATTTCCCCAATACTCAAAACTACTCAGCTTGCAAAAGAAATTGGCAATAGTAAGTTTCTTAGCTATGCACTTTTACAAGCAAAGTGAACCATCCAAACTGTACCAAAAAAAGAAAATTCTCTATCAAAAATTTTCAGCGATCAGCCATACAGTTTATTGGGTTTAAAACCAAAATTCTGTGTCTATACTGTCTGTCTTTAAATGAAAAAAGGTGAACTTCTCTGCCCACCCAAACAAGAGGAAAAATGCCTAGAAAATGCAACTTCTCTGTGGTATTAGAAGTAGTTTGTCAAAACAGAGCATAAACAAGGGTGCATTTTCATATTTCTTTGTTTCAGTTAAAGCAACGGTAAAAAGAGTGCTACCTCTTGTTGCAAGCACTGCTAGCACCAACTTCGGTCTCTGCAGCCAGCCCATTTTGGACTCCAATAAAACCCTTCTGCAATTTACTGGTGTAAATAGCCAATTAACTTTTCAAGCAGCCCCAGCTTTTCTATTCAGTAAGGGCATGAAAATGTACAAGACAGCAGAACTATGGCACTCGATTATAATTTCAGAGGGAAACACTTGGCTTGAAGCTGTGCAGATAAGAGCAGCCCTTGCGATGCTAATCCAGTCACAGGCTAACACTTTCAAAGATGCCTCAGACGGATTCTGTGGAGAATAAAATCCTTCACCATTTGTTTTGGTAGTTTCTTTGGATGCAGCATCTGTTTCTCAGGGTATGTCCTCACTGCAGAGTACAACCTGAAGTGTAAGTTTGGCTGGTTCTCTGCAGAATAACTAAAGGATTGTAGATGGTGGTTAACAGTGGGGTAGAAGTAATTCATTATATTTGTCAATGTTTTACAAGTAATTCTCCTCAGTATCAGGCCCTTGTCAGACTGGCTTATATATGGCCCATGTGCAGCTTTTCGATAGGGCTCATTCATAAAACTTGCTGGTAACATTTTTTTTATTAGCAATTGACCAGTCAGAACTGTGGTGCAATGAATGGCATTTTTGTCCTAAGTGGGCACTCATTCTTTTAACTGTATTTGTTTGCGTGGCCCTCATGCCAATATCAACCCAGTAAATTTTGTCAACTATTTCTCTAATGGGTTATAGAATAGCTAACTTTTTTTAATATGATGGTTTGTAGCCTACATCTGTGCTGTGAACAGGGAAACATATTTGGAAAAGCAAAATAGCAGTTCAGGCAGTTGTGGTTTAATGTACATGCCACGTGTGGCAAAGTAAGTGGAGTAAACTCTTAACAAAAAGATTGAGGTCAACAGTGTTTTTAAATATTACAGTATTGTTAGACCACTGGGTGAAATGAAAATAGATAGATTAATCTGTCTTAAAAGCTACAGAATATCTGGGTGAAAGGATTTTCCATCTCTGACAATACCAGGGTGGGAGAGGGTTAAACTAGATGCTCAGAGAGAGCGTGGTATAGCTAAAGCTGTAGACATTATGGATCACTTGGATTTCATACACACTTGTGCATTGCAGTGAATGGTGCCCAGTACTCTCGCTTCTTTGCTAGGTCAATAGAAATAGCTGGGATGTGGCTCTTCTGAGTTTGATCTGAAGTTCTATCTGAAAGTAGCTTATGGGAAAGAGGAGTGTGGGTGAGCACAGTGATCATAGAATCATAGAATATCAGGGTTGGAAGGGACCTCAGGAGGTCATCTAGTCCAACCCCCTGCTCAAAGCAGGACCCATCCCCAATTAAATCATGCCAGCCAGGGCTTTGTCAAGCCTGACCTTAAAAACTTCTAAGGAAGGAGATTCTACCACCTCCCTAGGTAATGCATTCCAGTGTTTCACCACCCTCCTAGTGAAAAAGTTTTTCCTAATATCCAACCTAAACCTCCCTCACTGCAACGTGAGACCATTACTCCTTGTCCTGTCCTCTTCTACCACTGAGAATAGTCTAGAACCATCCTCTCTGGAACCACCTCTCAGGTAGTTGAAAGCAGCTATCAAATCCCCCCTCATTCTTCTCTTCTGCAGACTAAACAATCCCAGTTCCCTCAGCCTCTCCTCAGAAGTCATGTGTTCCAGACCCCTAATCATTTTTGTTGCCCTTCGCTGGACTCTCTCCAATTTATCCACATCCTTCTTGTAGTGTGGGGCCCAAAACTGGACACAGTACTCCAGATGAGGCCTCACCAATGTCGAATAGAGGGGGACGATCACGTCCCTCGATCTGCTTGCTATGCCCCTACTTATACATCCCAAAATGCCACTGGCCTTCTTGGCAACAAGGGCACACTGCTGACTCATATCCAGCTTCTCGTCCACTGTCACCCCTAGGTCCTTTTCCGCAGAACTGCTGCCTAGCCATTCGGTCCCTAGTCTGTAGCTGTGCATTGGGTTCTTCCGTCCTGATGAGCATGTCTGAATGTGAATGACTCCTCCCTATTGCCAGTGAAAGAGCTGCAGCCTGATTCTGTGGGTAGGGGTAAGAGTGCCTCAGTTGTACCTGGTAACAAGTGGCCGGTGTGGTAGTGCACTGTCACATGAGAAGACTTCCCTCATAAACTGCAGGTGCTGCTCAGCACTAGACTCCCTGCTTAACAATTTTCTCATGGGGAGTTGCTGATTTAAAAACTATTGACGCAATACCATTTGAAGTATCTCTGCCAAAACAACAGATTACTTGGCACCTGTGCCATCCCTCCCAATTGCTCCGACCTCACCAGTATGAGGTATTTTGGGAGACAGTAGGTGTGAGATAGAAAACACCTTCCAGAATGTAGGCAGGAGTTGAGAATAGCATTTCATCTTTGAAGTCCCGCCTCGTTAAATTGGGCAGAAAGATTTTTGTCTCAATAGAGGAGTTCTATAGACTAATATAGGAATATATACCCTGATGGATTTTTCCTTTTGCTAAGTGTGAGTTTAGAAAGGCTACTCGTATAGCTAGTTATACTACAATAGTGCTCACAAGGTGATAAGCTCTTCTATGTTTGTTTGGAAATCATTTCTCTGTTGTGACGAGAACATTAAGGAGTCAAACAATACACCAGGGGGAAGGGAGAAGTCTTGCTTAAACACCATGATCCAGTAGATGGAGTAAGTAGTTTTGGCCTTCTTGTCTGAGCCGCTCCCGACATCAGAGATGCTGGCCACATTAGGCCATAGACAATGTGTTGATTTGGTGTTTTCACATGGCTGAGCTGTGCAACTGGTACAAAAAAGCCACCCGAGTCTTCTGGCTAGTGGAGAAAACCCTGCACTCAAATTAATTTGTCCTGGTTAAAAGATGTAGTGAAAAGACCACTATCAAGATCCTAATTATCCTAACTTGATTGAACCTGATTGAAGACTTTGTACACAACTTAGTAAGAACCAGCTTGACCCACCACAGCTTTTTTGAGAGGAAACGCTATAGAGTGCTATTACCATGCAATATCCTTGGGAGCAGAGCCTGTATAATCTCCATCGCTTATGGAGTTTTGAACTGTTTGATCAGTTATGGATTTTTACTTGCTGCTAACCTAGTAACCTGAGTAACAGCAGTGGGTCAACCCACAAATTGCAGTGGATGCATTCTTCTGAGCTGAATACAGCTTTCTGACTACTGCAGATGTTCACTTGATTTTAGATATTAAGGGGCACCTTTTCCTAACTGCTGTTCTTGAGGATTAAAGCTTGCCCCCTTTGCTCCTAGGGGCTAGAAATACTGAGTCAGCAATAATATACTTAGTCTCTGAGTTGAAGTTTGTTCTAACTTCTCTTGTTGCTGTCTAGCCAACCACTCTCATGGATGTGTGGCATTAACTGACGGATCAAGTAGTACTATATAAACATCCAAAAACAAAAAGTGCTTTGATACAAACACTATACAAATGGTAAGGAGCAATGGGCTCCACTGAGAGCTGAGTCAGACCCTCATATGAAGAGTACCTCATGATGAATGTGGCCCATGTCGTTCTTCCCTTTTATTTTCTGTTCTTACAGTTCCCACTTTATCTCTGGGAATGTCTACACTGGCCTCTGTGCTGAAATTTCTCCAGGATGCTACTGGTGATGCTGGGTCTGCAAGTGTACTGGCAGTAGCAATAGGGGGAGCACTGGAATAGACAGACAACTGATGTTAGCCACTGTGTCCAAGCCTGCTAGGAGCAGGTTTACACAACAGCATACTTAATCGCTAGTGCCTGTCCACTGTTGCATTCCTATGATTCTGGTGGTGGGGGGAAATGTCTATGCCAGCATAAGACCCCTGGAGAGCATTCAAGGGTTGTTTCTAACACTGAAAGCTAAACGCTGCATCGGTGCTAGAGACACCACTTCTTAAAACTGCACTTCAACTTTTTTTTTTTTTTTTTTTTGCACTTTGAGGAGCTGGAAATAGCCTTGTAAGTTACTGCTGCAAACTTTATCTATCCAGTGATTCTGAGTGTGCCAACTATAGCTGCTGCTTTTGAGTGATGACAAATGCTTCTAATTTTCACCTGTTCGCTTTATTGTCTCTGCACTAAGTTTCACTGTCTTCAATGTCTTTTCAGATCTGTTTGTACAGTAACACTTGAAAAGAGTTATATTTCCATTGTCACTCCCTTCTTGCCTAGTAGAGTTCACATAGTGCATGCAGCTCTAGTGACAGTCACATTTAGAGGGGTGGGGGAGGGTGTGTGAGCGAGAGAGACCCCTTGTGTCAATACCTTGCCCATTTTTTGGTAAGAGACTTGCTTTGAATTGGTTCATTACAAGCTGTGGCACTGTAGAACTTTTGCATCTTCAGAACTGTTTCACCCATTGCTCCGGGGAGAGGCACGACAGTCCTAGGACTGCATGCAGACTTAGCACAAAGTCACAGCTGTATGAATAATGGCAGAAGGGAAGAGAAACTGGCTCCTCCTCATACCCATTTGTCCTGGTCAGGAGCAGATGGAGAGGCAAAGGTGGTGACAGTGTGTTAATGGATTTTTACAACATGTAATGGCCATTCATTGAAAGTACTGTTGTAGTTTTTAAAACCAGCAGTCCCTTGTGTGTGTCCCTCCACATATGCTCTTAGATTACTTGTAGCCTGGTGGAAGATGAGAAGACAGTATCTTGATACTTAGCCAGCATTAGATATTTAGCCCTACCTTGCATTCATAATACCCATCTTCATAGTGGGGCATATATGCTTTCCCCACCCAGTCTCAGTTGCTTCTATCAAATGTACCAGTGGATGTATTTTTAGTGTGATTACTTTGTTTTGTTTTTTTTTAAAGAAAAGTGGGTGGAAATAGCCCTGTTGATGTAAATCTCCCCTTCAATCAGCTCTTAGCTGAGAACGAGGATGAGAGCCAGCACTGTGTGACCAGACCGCTTACGCTTTCTGCAGATGTTTGGTAACTGCTAGTTTAGAGGACCTCTTTCCCCACACAGATTTCGAGAACAACCACTTCTTCATCTACCTTTCAACTCCATAACGATGGGCAGGTTTCTCCAGGTATTCAGGACCCAAATGACTCAAGGAGTTCCACAGACTGGGCCAGGACCATATGTGATGTAGCCTGTGGAAAGATCATTCCATTTTGGTTTCAGATCTCGGGCAGAGGGTATCCTTACATGCTGGTGTCTGTAGTCTGTTTGTTTGCAATCTGCTCCACTTTATGCCAATTAGGCACCACCCTAGAACTAGCGCTCCTAAGGTACCTGTCACCGTGGTGTCTATTAGTCATAGAAAGCAGTCATTCAGCATATTTTTATCTCCATCTCTCTTGGTTTTTTTCACAGTTGCAGCAATTTCCCCATCCTCAGTCAGGTCTTCTCCCTTAGTTGGAAAGTGATGAGAAATGACTAATACTGGTTTTGGTAGGTGGGCGGTACTGGAGGAAAGCTTTAGTGAAGTGGTGGGTTTTTGCCTGTTAGACCTGGTAAATGTCCCTACATTTGGGCTCTCTGGAATTGGTCTGCTGCCTTGCCTCCAGATCGTAACATGTTTTGTTTCAGTTTTTGTGTGGCTGTAGTGGTCAAACCACTGGATCAAGTAACATAGCACAGTATGCCAATTCTACAAGCCCTGCTTCCACTTGAATCTGGGAGAACACGATGCTTGTTGGCTATTGGAAAAACTTCTGCTCTGACTCAAATGTCACTGAAGTCTGGGAATCTAGAACAGAGCTATTCCTTGCTATTCTGTGATTGCTGTGCTCCCTTTCTGGGTTAGTGGAGAGAGAAATCTACATGGATAATAGTGCTGCCCAGCAACCTTTCTTTTCAGGGGTCAGTGCTTGAGTTTCTGCTTTACAATTGATTTGACCTAAACTGACTCATTTTCAGGTAGCATTCTTACAATGTCAACATTGTAAATAGGATAATAGATCTGACTTGGCCCACTGATTGAAGGATGGGTGTCTTGAGCAGCCTTTGGCATTGTTGTGAGGAAGCGGGTGGGCTGGCTCTCCTCTGTTCCGTTGTCGTCCTCCTCTGCAGACCCACATACTATATTCTCTTCTCCCCCCTTACCCAAGACGTGAGGCAGGGAAGGGAACAGAAGAGAACAGGATGATGCTATGTGCTTGTCTAAAACAGGCTAGTTAGGCTGACATGATTCAACTGTTTCTGCCTTTTGTGCAAAGGCACTGCCTGCTGCGATTGTGTTTTTTGTTTTTTTTTTCCCCCCCAACCTCTGGGTGGGGAAGAGATCAATATTGTGATTATCCAGAGTGCCGAAGCAATAGTGGTGTCATGCTTTGCTTGTGGGCATGTAGTGGAGGAAGGATTGAGATGCGAGCTCTCATGCACGCTGCCAACCTCCCACCTCATTAGGTTTTCGTGTTGCTGTGCAGCTGTGAAATTCATCAGCCAATCAGCAGCACAGCATCAAGGCAATATGGCCCACTGAATAACTCTGTGCCTAGTTTTATCAGTCCGAAGCATTAACTTAGAGTAGAACCTCAAAGATGCAAACACCAGAGTTCCAGAGTGACCAGTCAACCAGACACCATGTGAAAATAGAAGTAACCAATTAGGCAGTGGGGGAAGCAAATACTGTTCTGTGCCTTTATTGCATTTTAAAGGTAGGCACATTTGGGTGGCCTGTTTCCCACCTCCATGCTCATGGCACCCACTTACAGCTAGGAGTTGAAGAGGCTGCGATTTGCAGACAGGAGCAGTACTGGGATCTACACTGCTTTCCTGTAAGCCATGGGTGCTGTTTTTACACACTCACACACTGTGTGTGTGTGTGTGTGTGTGTGTGTGTGTGTGTGTATGTGTATATATGTATGTATATATAAAATCTCCACCCACCCACCCACCCCCATTTGGGTAGGAGACAAGCTTGCCCTACCTAGGAAGGGAGCTGCCTCTGGAACCTGGCCCGGAGTTTGGACTGCTGGAGCCAGAGCTGTTTTGTTCAGAGTTACAAATGCTTCAGACAACCACCATTCCCGAGGTGTCCATAACTCTGAGGTTCTGCTGTATTTGCTACCTTTTTCCCTGTGGGAGGAGGGGAGTAAGAATAATAGATATATGGACTCAGTTGTGTATAAGACTGAGGGAGAGACTCAATGGCGGAAAGAAGTCTTCTGCAGTCAAGGCAGAAACCATGTCAATCGCAGTTTACTGGACAGTTGCCCCACTGATATCTGGGCTTCTTGCATCTGTGTATGATGGGACCTAGTCTCTCCTGATTCATTGCTGCCATTTGCAGTTGGAGTTTCATGCAATTCAGTGCAACACAAGGGCTTCTGAAAAACTGCCAGTGTAGCCCTCAGGTGGGCAGAATTCAGGGCACTGCTATAAGAGGGGAATCCAGTGAAATTTGACATGAGACCTCTGCGTGTATGTCTGCCCCAGGCACGTAGTATACACAGTGCAGGCTTCTTAAGAAGCTGTGGTGTTGTGAAATAGAGAGGCATAGCTTGCCCTTGTCTTATGAAATCTGGCCACCTGTACCATTTTAGCCTCTTGGAAAGTGTGTAGTAAAATTGAAAACTCTGCATCCATGCAGACTAGTGGCACTTTACTAAATGCATGTTTTCTCAAGCTAATTTTCTAGTCCCCTTTCCCGCTGCATGCATGCTGCTTAGTGCTTTCTCCTCCCTGATTTGCAGTGTTTAATGTTGAAGTGCATTCTCCCTATAAGCTTGCTGGGTTTTGTGTTTTTGTTTTCTTTTTGCATCTCCTTCTCCCTCCCCCAGCTTCAGGTCTGCCTGGAAAAAGTTCTGTACACCTAAGGCCATGTCTGTACATTTCAGAGGCTCATCTCTAAGCTACTTAAGCTTGAGTGTTGTACTGCTGCATTCCCTTTGTGATATGAAATAGGAGTGGGTGGGTGGGAAGAGAAAGAACATGCTTTGTCTCTGCTTGCAACCCGCTGCTGTGCACAGTTAAGTTAAAATCTGACTCTAAATGGCAGGCTAATCACCAGCTTTCTTCACCTTCTGAGCTCCAGGGAGGTTATTGGAACAGCAGAGTGTCCCAGTCTTCTCTTGTCAGCTGTGTTTTAAGAACAGTGTCTAAACTTGGTTTCTGCTGAACTGTGTTATGATAAAGTGTGACTGGCTGCTGTGGATGGATGTTAAAATATTAGAAACTGCCTTTTTTTTTTTAAATGGGATTTGGCTCCATTCACGCTAGCCTTGTCAGACCACATTGTAAACCGCTTTAGATGGAGTCACTCTTCAAACACGGCTATGAGGTCAGTGTAGGTGGAGCCTCTAAACAGTTGCCAGGAAATCCCTTCCTGTGAAACAGAACTGGAAACTTAGTGCATGTAAATAATTGTTCTGAACCATCTATGCAGGAACGATTCCAGTGATGGTGGTGTCCTGAGCAGGCTGGAGGCATCCTTAGAGGGTGGCTGGGTGGGTGTGGGTTTTTTTTTCTAGTCTACCTGTCCTTCAGATGTTTCTGGTTGCTAGCACAAATAACACTGCAGACTAGCTAATGAGTTGTTTAGTCTATTTAGTTCACTTCGGGAAGAAACTTGTTCTGCAAGATAGTCCAGGAGCCTGCAGGCTCCCCAGAACTCAGCATGCAGAGCAGAGGAATTGTGCAATGGGAGGAATACACGTGCCTGAAGACTGACACAAAACTGGTGGCTATACTATTTAGGCCCATTGGCATTGACAGTTTCCAACTTCATGGGCAGATGAGCTGTAACATAAATTAATAGTTTTGATTTGAAATGAAAGGAGATCAATGTCACTTTTAAAATGGAGGGACTATGGAGAGACACTTTCATTGTTGGATGATTATTCTACAAAGCAGATTGCGCCCTCCCCCCTTTTCTCCTCCCCCCAGCAGCCTTGTGGCACCCAACTTACCCTGCAACTGCTCTTAAGCTGCTACTATATGGTTTGACCTAGAAGTATATCACTTCAGTGCATATGTATTCTTCTCTTATGAATGATACTTAAGACTTTAAAAGCATATGGTCCCCTCTAATTATCATGACAACTGGACAGAAGAAGCAGTGACTCATCATGAGTGCTTACCACTTGCCAGAATGCTCTTCTCAGGGACATACTGTCTAACGCCCTCTGGTTGCCGAGAAGACATCTACAGTTCTGTGGTGCTAAGTGAAGGAAGGTGTCTCTATTTAAAACTATATTTCCCTTTAGCGTAGCTTGCTGGAGGCCTTAGTCATTTCCAGCAATTGGTGAGGAGCCTGCACCAGGAGTCTGCCATACTGAGACAAAGAAGTGGTTAATGAGGCTTCCAGTCTTGTCAGTGGTGCAGAAACACAGGCTCCAGCTGTGACTGTGGTTGGTCTTGGCTGGCTTTAATAGCTTTGATCTTGCTGCTTCCTGTGTGTTACAGGCTCTAAGTGGTAAAGGTTTTTTTGTTTTGCTTCTTGATTCAAAGGCTCCTTGGAGCTTAGTGTGTAGTGTAGACCTATCCTTTTGTGAGCTGTCTTCCTCCCTCTTCTTCAGCCCCACTCCCTAAGGGGGAGAGCAGATGGGAAGAGTTTTTCTTTACTGCACCTAAACAAGCTTTACTTTTTTGTGTGTGTGCTTCCCCCTTCTTCTCTGCCCCCAAAATATCCCACGCCAGAAGGCAAGGAGGAAAATTCCTTCCTATACAGATTCAAATACTTTTGAAGGGGAAGTTGAGGATTTGTGCCCATCTCAAGTGAAGAGTGCGGCTCTTGATTGTTACAGATATACTGCATCTAAACATTTAACAGCCTGTTATGCTGTTTGTTCATGCTGGGTCACTTAAATTCCATATAGTCAGTAGACCAGGGATCTGTGTTCTCACCTCTCCAGTCCTCCCATTCATAGTTTAAAATTTCATCAGAGAACTATTGCTTTTTCTCTTCTGTTTTCTGTTTAAAACCTGCCATCTTCCTCCAGAGTAGCTACCCTCATACATTAACATTGGCCTTAAATAGCTTATTTTAAAAGAAAGGGTCAAGTGAGCTGGCTTGCAGTGGATTGATTATTTTATTTATTGTTTCATCTGTGGAAGGTCCCCCATCAGTGTAGCTAGCAGGTTGCACTTGTGCAGTGTAGACTGGTAGAGCAATTTATTTGTTTTGGTGGAGTTAGAAACCCATGTTATACCCCCTGTGCAAACAGTAAGTATGCTTGACTACACCAAGGGTTTGCAGCCATACCTGTGGCTGGCTACAGAGGATTGCAGATGGGGCAAATCCCAAGTGTAGACTACTCCTAAACTTTCATTTTAAAAAGTCTCTTGCCTTTTGGTTGCAAGGATAATCTGCAAAACATGAACCAAATGTAAACAATAGTGACAGCCTGAGACAGTAGTTGTGAGTGCTATGAATTTCCCCATTCATCTTAATGGTGTGTTGGCTCTGAAGCCTAGTTGTGGTAACTTTTAAACTCTTAACAATATCACTGATAAAATGATTATCCAGAGTTAGGGTGACCAGACAGCAAGTGTGAAAAATCGGGACGGGGGTGGGAGGTAATAGGAGCCTATATAAGAAAAAGACCCAAAAATCGGGACTGTCCCTATAAAATCGGGACATCTGGTCACCCTACTCAGAGTGCTTTATGAAGATCATCATAATAGACTCTGCAGAGCGTCTTTCTTTGGGATCTAAGTGGGTAGAGGTAGAGATCACTTTTTCTGATTTAGTCCCTGAAGACTGTACTGTAAGAGCTGATATTATGGCAATCTTCTCTATTCTTGAGAGAGCTTTAATGTACACTCTGTGTGTGTGGGGGGGGGAATATTTTGATACCCTGGTGATTGCCATTTTGGGGATTGCCTCTTTTGACGTGCTAATGCCATGAGAGAATGTTGTTGAATTTATTCCCACATTTCAATTAAGTTGCCTTTCTACTCAACTAACCTTATACTACATTGATGTCTTGGTGTTTGACTTCTGAATACCCCTCAAATTACACAGCATCGTATAAACTGCTTTAATGTTGTGAAAGTTATCCCTGATCAGAGAGTAGACAGCAGTGGACCTCTAGCAGATTTAGATTTAGAAACCTAAGCAGGATTAAGATGAATTTCTTCAAATGGTTCCTCACAGCAGTATTGTATGTCAGCATTTCAGAGGTGAAACTTTTCTAGAAATGATCTAAGGACCCCATAAACCCTATTGGCACAGCATAGATCTCACATTCAAAGGGCACATCACATTCCCACACTTCTCTAGCCCTGGACTCTTCCCATTTCCTATCTGTCATGTGAATAAGTTTGTGATGCTCCACCAGCATCTGCTATGCATTACTTCTAATTCCACTCCGATGGCAAGAATTATTATTCCTTGTGTCAAGTCACAACTTCTTTGAATATACCCAGATGTTTGCTATGTTTCGCAAATAGTAACAGTTGCAGAGAGTAATGAACACCTTCTTTGATGGCATCCTTTTTCTGCTCATGCAAACTTCTGAAAGTCAAAGCCAAACTGAGCAGGGATCACTGTGGTGATCTAGTCTGACCTCCTGTCCATAGAACATCCCCAAAGTAATTCCTGGATCATATATTTTAGAAAAACAGCTGATCTTGATATAAAAATAGTCAGCGATGGAGAATCCACCATGACTCTTTGTAAATTGTTCCAATGGCTTATTACTGTTTAATGTATGCCTTATTTCCAGACTGAATTTGTCTAGCTTCAACTTTCAGCCATTGGATTGTTATACCTTTCTGCATTATTAAATATTTGTTCCCCATGTAGATACTTAAACTGTAATGAAGTCAGTCCTTAATCTCTTTAGTCTTGCCATATAAAGCATGGTTGTAGTCTGAAAAGTGATTGGGTAAAAGTAATACCACTCTGTTTGGCAGATCTGCTCCCTACATGAAATCATCTGCTTAGTTTAGGAGCAAAATGTATCTTACTGTTTTTTAATTCCCATTAACCCTGCTGAACCATGTGAGCTAGGGAAGTGAGCAGGATTCTTTTTCCACCTTGTGCCTAATCAACAGCATTGTTACAGCTGCGCAAAATTGTTTGAAGGCAAGGGGTGAGAGGTATCGCAAAGGGTATGATTTGTCCTGGCAAAGCTTTTTAGGGGAGGCGATGGGAAAGAAGGGAAACAGCTTGACTCTTACGTAATGAGGTGAGTTTGTAGGACTGGTAACTAGAATGTGCCTTTTCCCTTGTAAACCCGAACACCATTAATGGTGGCAAACTTCAAAACCCAAAGTGTGATAGTTTTTTTTTTTTAATTGTTCTTTAGGGTAGACCTGTACTTCAACAAAATCTGCACAACCAAAATTCCGTTGTGAAGAGGAGAGTTGTATAGTTTCCATCACTCTTCTATGGAAGCTTTTTCTTTTGCGTTAGTTACAGGAAGAGATCTATTCAGACCACTTCCCTTTCAATTTCTCTTGATAAGCCTCCAAATAGTGAGGTACTCAGTGTTGAGAAATGTTTTGTTTTTAGGTGGAGATGCCATTAGCAGAGAGAACAAGGTACATTGGAAGAAAAGACATACATGTGCACATGCACTAATTATGTATGCAAGTGCATGCATATATTTAAGAAGCATTGTAAAGTGGCTTCTTTCCATAGCAGAGCTTTTCAAATACTGCATATGGTACTGAATCCTTAAAGATATTCAAAATGTAGCCTAATTGTATTTAAAGGGAAACCAGCTGAGCTGTATTATCTACAGCTGTCACACTTATGGAAAAATATCTTCTTCATTGATGGATTTCCGTTCAGCTAATTTTCCGTGACTGGATAAAGCTTGTTTTGTTTCTGACCCATATAGATCTGGCTGGCTGCCCTTGCTCCTTCTTTGTTTTGTTTTATTTTTTTTGTTTTTGTTCAAAGCTGTCCTCCAGTCCTTCATATTTGACTTTCAGATAGTGACCGTCACATGCTGTTTCTATTGGGAAAAATCTGTGACTTTTCCACCTCCGCCCACTTTGGGGAGAGCCCTCTCTTAAAGGCCCCATCTATGCTGGGGCTCAGTGAGTAGTTTAAACTGTGTTTAAACACTGTTCCAGCTAAAGTTGTTTTTTAATCATTTGGTTGGCCACAATGCAAGGGAACAGACTGCTCTGATCCTGAACTTGATCTTTTTCCTTCATACTGGCAAGGGTGTGGGCCCTTTGTATGCAGAGTTCCATGGGAGAGAGACTCTGGGCTGACCAAAGGAGCAGGGATGACTGCAATTATGGAGCGCTGCATCTAGCCGTCTCTGCTGGATGCAAGTATGCCATAGCAGAGTGCCCTTGAAGTTATGCAGTGTGGTGCATGCTCAGGTCGAAAAGGGTTTCTAAGAGGGTCCCATACTCAGTGAGGACAAAAACAGACTCTGCAGGAGGGAGAATAGATTAACTCTTTTCTAGCCTCCAGTAGCATCTGGACCTGTCCCATAGGTATTCCTTATATGCAAAGTGCTATATCCACTTCCTTCAGATTTCAGCAGTGCCTGCCCTGTAGTTGGAATGGCAGATGGTCTCCCTAGTGACACCATTCTGTGTGTAGTGACAGGCAGCTAGAGCTTCTAGAGGGGTGTAGGGAACAATTCCCTGCCAATGCAGGATAGAATAGGCTATTAAGTCTCTGCATTTCACCTTGTCCCTTGCCCCAATATGCATGACTTTGCTAACTGGCCAGAAGGGCTGAGTGTTTTCACACTATAACCAGGAACACTAATGTCATGAGCCAAACCTCCTTCAGTGAGAGTAGGTGGTGGTAACTCCTGGCGCACACGGAGATTTATTACTTATTTTCACTCCTGAACTACTCTCTTCTTTTATGTGCTGAGTCCATGGGTCTAGTAGATGCTCAGAGGAGTCTACCAAATTAAGAGGTAAAGGGCTGAATTGGTGGCTAGCTCAAAATGAAATTCCATATGTATCTTGACTTGTATGTGAGAGCTGGCAGAGCGAGTTAAAGCATTGATTTCTTACATCTGGAGTCTTGGCTTCAAATTCTGGCTTTGGTACAGAGCTAGTTCTAGGAATGTGCAGACCCTGGATGTGTGTGGTACCTCCCCGCAGTGACCTAAGGTAGAAATTGGGGTGCCTTTTTAAAATTTGCTTTTAAATGGGTCTGTTTAGAATGAAGAGGCTAACAGGGAGGGGGTTGGTTGCTGGGGCAGGAGAGGAGTGGGGATTAAGCCACTGACTCCACCTGGAAATAATTTTTCCTTTCTTTAAGATATTTAAGACCTCCTAGTGTTGGGGTCATGTGCTTAGGTAAAAATTACTTGTGTACATAAAGCACTATAATGTACCAACAGGCAGCTTGGCACCACTGGGTCTTGCCTTTGAGAGATGTAGGCCTGGAACAGCGAGTTGAACTCCGTTAGCAGACCTGTGTATGTGGGGGAAATGTTGGCAGTGGAGGTTGCACTACCTTTGTCTGACTTGTGTGGACACTAATACTTTTCTTTTAACTGGATTAAGTGCACTATTGTCCTTGTTGCAGGTCTTCCTGCGTGCACCCCCATAGGTGTCTGGCCTCAGTCTCTCAACTTGCACACCCTTACACCAAGACTTGGGTTACAGCCCACTGTGTACCAACCCTGACTTTCAGCAGGTCTAGTTGGCATTTAAGCCCTGTGGTTGACATTTTTCCCTGGGAGTTGAGACTAGTAGTTAATAGTCAGGCACCACAAAGCCTTCTGTCACAGTGTTGATATTAACAGCAGGAATACAGCTTTCAGAGATGTGGGTTAAAGGTGTAACAGACCTAACCACGTGGCTCTTAGCTGCTCCTGGGCTAGATGCCTAGGCCTGCTTAGAGAACCTGCCTGCTCTCAGCTCCTATTTCTCCCAGTCTGTGTCTGCTTGTGAGCTCTTTCACTGACATCCTGGGCTATCTCCCCTACTCACCAAAATTTCCTCCCTCTCTAGGGCCTTTGAAGTTTTGTAAGGGCTTGTCTGTCTACACTTACAGCACTGCAGCGGCACAGCTGCACCACTGCAGCGCTTGGTGAAGACGCTATCTATGCTGATGGGAGAGCATCTCCCATCAGGGTAGTTACTCCACCTCCCTGAGAGGTGGTACCTATGTCGATGGGAATTGCCTGTCTGTCAGCATAGCGCTAACTCCAGGTATAACTCTGTCGCTCAAGGGTGTGGGAAATCAAAAGCTGAGCGATGTAGTTATACCAACATAAATTGATAGCACAGACCAAGCTTAAGGGTTTAATACTCCCTTTGATCTCTCTTCTCACCATATCACCTCTTCTGGGCCTGTGAAGTCTCCTCTCCATGGCTATAAATGGTATTTGCCTTTTGCAGGGGTGTTCTTTATCTGGGCCTTTGTTTCACTTTGTTCTTGGTTTCTTTACCTGTCCCTCTTGATCTAACTCCATAGCAAGTAACTCATCATAAACAACCACACAGGAACCGGTCCCATATTAATAAACACACATTTTCCTAGTTTATCACAACTGCTTTCCAGTTTCTAGTTGGCTGGCAAACTACTTAGTGAGGAGGAGGTTTTGATTTTCTACTTTTTAACAGAAAGTAGAACTGTCTGTCCAAGGAGGTAAAACTTCAAATGGAGGAACCATTGTGGGCCAGGAATAGATGTGCTAATCCATTGTGTATTTGCAGTGTCAGAAATGATGTAAACCTGTAGTAGTTGAGGTAGGGAACTAAGAACCACAGACGCTAGTGATGGAAGAGGCCCATTGGGGTCCTCTAGGCCAGAGGTTCTCAAAGCCCGTCCGCTGCTTGTTCAGGGAAAGCCCCTCGTGGGCCAGACTGGTTTGTTTACCTGCCACGTCCACAGGTTCGGCCGATCGCGGCTCCCACTGGCCACGGTTCGCCGCTCCAGGACAATGCTGGCTGCGGAAAGGGCGGCCAGCACATCCCTTGGCCTGCGCCACTTCCTGCAGTCCCCACTGGCCTGGAGTGGCAAACGTGCGGACGCGGAAGGTAAACAAACCGGTCCGGCCTGCCAGGGGCTTTCCCTGAACAAGTGGCGGACTGGCTTTGAGAACCACTGCTCTTGGCTATTCCCTTGCCAGTGGGAAGTCCCTTTATCTTAAGTATTGCAGATTGTTTGTTTGGGGACAACCTGCATCTATGTTACTAATCTGGTCTGATCTGTACCATAGGGAATATGGGAAAGGGGTAGCTTCTGAAGGTGAGGGCCCATTCCCCTGACAATCTTTGTCCCAATCCTGCAAAAGTGGAACTGCTTAAACACTGATGCATCTTTGTTGCAAATTCCCTTCCAGAAATCTAACACAAGCCCCAGAAAGGAAATCCACCTTTTCACCGAGAATGCTCATTTGACAAGCTGCCAGTTCTGAGCTAAGCCTCATTTAATAAGACTTTTAGTCTGTGGGGACCTGTCAATAGAAGCTGAATTTGGAGAGAGTCTTATTCTTTCCATAGTGTGTAGAGGCTTTCAGCCGTCATTACAGAGAAACAGGAGAACAGCCAATTTAGAGGGATACCCCCCCCCCCCCATAGCAAGGGAGTGTTTCCTTTCTGTAAAATGGAGATTAGAGTGTGGTAACAACTGAGGGAGAGAATGTGTTGTAGTTTAATGTTAACCCATTGGAACATCAGTATTCCATTGATTCATATGGCTTGGGTTTGAATTTGCAGTTAGAGAAAATACCAGCTTCATGTTAAATTAATCCTTTGCACTAAGTGGTTTGGGTTCTTCTTAGCTAACGTTTTTTGGTTTTTTTTTTTAACTGGGGGCCACTGGAATGAATTCTAGACCTTGCCCCCATGTGACCTGTGCTGTGGTAATTAAGGGGTCCAGCCTTACTTGCATCACCCTTTATTGTTGCAGCCCTGGCGTTCTACAACGATCTGGTAAGACCTTTGACTAGTCAACTTCTGGAGCCCACGTACCGTTAGCGGCAGCAGTTTGTTTCATGTACACTGACCAAACTGGAATACAGGCCTCCAGTGCTGAACGTATGCATTGTAAAATGGGGGCCAGAGTGGCAGCGGGAGGGGCAGTGATGGATGCTTAGTCAAACTCTAATTGCAGTCTCAGGGCTTATCTATGTGCAGACCCTCAGGAAAATTAATCTGAATTAATGAAAGCTGCACACTTAAAGCAGACTAATTCCAGTGCATTAAACCTACTGAAGTGAATTAAGAGAAACTATCCCATGGTCTGGGGAAGAGCTGGAGGGTCAGCTGCTTCCTTCACGTTACCAGCTTTAAGAAACTGTCAGTACTGAAAGGCGATGGGCAGCGTTTGCAGTGGATAGGAGAAATAGGACTCCTTACTGGGCTTCTGAATGAGAGATGTGTGCTGGCCCTCTTTGTGCCAGAAGCCAAAGTGGAGGAAATAGCTCTGGGACTACTTTATATCCTCACGATGTCGTGTCTCCCTTCCCCACACTCCTTACTGACATCACTCACTAGAATAAATAGATATGAGTGCTCTATTGGCAGTGGACCAGTTTGCTTCATTTGCTCTTCTGAGTGAGCATCTTTCTCTTCCCACACTCCTTTAACCCCTCCTGCTTTTATTTTATATCTCAAGTTGCTTGTGTAATGTTCCTTCTAGATTTAGTCACAGATTGCAGGGAAAGCTTTCTTCTGGCAAAGGCTAATTATAAAGTAAACTATAAATAGTTCACAGTCCAGGAGTGATTAAACTAACTGTACTGTTGGGATCCTCTCAAACTGTAGACACTTATGGATTTTAAACTAACTGTCCAGTGGACTGAAATAGTTGAATTTTAAGCAGAAGCAATTTTTTTAGCTCACTGGTGGAAGATGCAACAAAGGTATATTGCAGCCAAATTCTTATCACAGCACTTAACTCGGATAGTTTGCTCATTGGAGTCCTGTCTCTGTAGTTTAGCCTGTACCAAATGTCACTGTAGATGAGAGAGCTTCTCACTAACCGTTGTACACCTGCATTACAGCAGTGGATGAAGTGTAAGTGTTCCTGAAGTGTAGAGTAAGTGGGTGTGTTTGGTTTGGGCTTTGACAAGTCCAATGGGAAAATCAAGGGCATCTCTCTTGGCTTGCTGTTGAGGCCATATAACTAACTAGCACTATATTTTACTGTGGTAGTGAAAATGACTGGCTCTCTCATGGATCAATAGATTGTGATGAGGGAAAGTTAGCTCTTCCAGTAAGTACTTCGTGCTGTTTTTCAAGGATATGTGAAGGCTTTAGTGTCCTCCTTCAGAAAAGTTTAATGGAAGCTCCATGTTGTACTAAAATAGTGGTGTATTCCCCGGGAAATTATTTTAATCTGTTTACTGGCAAAACCTGGCTGCTGTGCCAATGAATAGAACTGGCACCAGAAAATGAAGTTAATGTACCCTAATAAGACTTGAAATAAGAAATTGTGTGCTCAAAACCAACCTTTCAGACTTCCTTCCTCCTGTCTGCAGCAGCAGTCTTCGAACAAGTTTTGTTCGCTCAGTAAAAATGTGCGTGTTTTTTTTTTTTAAACAAATAAAATCCTGCCCTATAGTGCTGTAAAATCAAAAGTGGGGAACATGTAACTGCGAACTGAAGGGAAATGTTAACGCTTGCACCTGCGTCATCCTTCCCCCAGTTAGTCTTTCAGAGGGAAGTATCTCATGATTTCAGTATACTCTGCCAATCCCTAAAATGATCTTTGGGCACTGGATTGGCTTTGACTGACTAGATGGGGAGCTTTCCTTTTCCAGGTCGCAAGTTTAAATTCTGGTTAGCTCAGCAGTGACTGAAAGTTACTATGTTGAAGCTGTTTAGTGGCCCAAGTGAGGGCTTCTCAAGCTCTCTTATAGGTAGGATCATCTTGGTTTCTTTCATTATCTTGTAGACCTCTTGTCCATATGCTATTACACAGATCACTTCCCCTCCCATGCATGATGGTCAGATGACTTAGTGGGTGTAACAGCAACTCCATATATGGAGATGTTGCTATTAGGAAAGTATTTATTTAGTGTATTTGTAGGGGTTTTTTGTTGCAATCTTAGTAGCTAGGAAAAAGGAGAACCAAAACCACATGACCAGCTATCTCTCTGTGGACTGCCAATGATCCATGGATCACAGTTGGGAAATCTGTGGCCTAAGAACAATGAGTTGGTGATCTCAGCCCTTTCCAAAGGATAGGGGTGCACATCAATAAAACCAGTTACCCTTGGCACTAATTACCTCCCCTGTTGATGTGATCTTAGTAGAGGTCAAGAAGTGCACTGTTCTGGAAATTGAACTACCCTCTCCCTTCACAGTGATGGTCCCTTCAACTAGGATGATGTGGATGATCTTGCAAGTGCCCAGATAGTGCTAGCCATCCCCGGAGTGGCGGTCTGTTCCCACTGTGCCCTTTCTCTTGCTCTGGGACTTCCTTTCTTGGCATTGGGATCTGGATGCTTGTTGTTTTTGTTAATGTGACTATCAATACCAGCAATCTGCGCAAGTGATGCAGCTTTCCCCGCTTGTATCTGATTCCTGCATTAAATGGGTGTTTGGTACACCAAAATACATAAATTAAAAACTACCAGGAATCTGACTGTCCTAGAGTCTAGCAAGCCTGTGGGAAGTACAGCAGGCTGTCCACTCCAGCCTCAAAGGGTGGCAGTTCCAGGGCATCGAATCTCTCTGAAATCAGTGTCCTTTGGTTGTTTCTATGCTACCAGTGCTGCACAACCACTGCTTCCATAGGCACTACTACTGTTTTTATTTTGAAAGATTGCTGCTACAGCGTAGCTACATCTGCCAATCTGGCTGATACTACTTGGATTTACACCCGCATTCAAAGACTGCTCGATTTTGGCTTCTGCCAGTAGTGTAGTTACAGTGATTAAAATGTTGCCCCTTCACCATGTCTCCAGATAAGTATGGTTCCTGCATCGTTTACTATAATGGCTCTGATAGCTTGGGGAATCTGTGCTCTCCATGGTGAAAAGCGAAGTGCATAATTTTAAATTTACTCAGAATAATGGGGCCTTGAATATCAGGGTCTCCCAGACTTAGTGTTGCAGGATAAAGGGAGTAAGGGATTTATCCAGCCTTGCAGTCCCTCTTTAAATACTAGTAGTTTAATCCTGGCAAGCAAGCAAGCAGTGGCTAGTCTTTCACTGCCAGCGTATCTCTGGGTCCTAAATTGATTTGTTGGAAGGATTAGTTACTCCAGTCTTGTATGTCCATTGGCTGAAAACAAACACTTGCTCCTTGTGAAATGAACACAGAACCTTGGCATGCTCCTAGGTACAGACAAGTCCCATTCAGCTGAATATTTACAGAGAAACAAATTAAAACTTTACTTCACAATCCTGACTTTTTTGTTTGGGTGCAACAAGTGACAGGAACCAATCTTTCTTATGGGGGGAAGTTGATGTCTCTGCATGCTGAGCTGCAGCATGAAACCTTCACCATTGAAGAAAGACTATGGTGTGTTAGGAAAGGGATGGATTATTAGTGAGGCTCCTGTTTCAGGCAGTAATGCTTCTCTGAGCGTATCCATTGAAGGGGGAATTTTTTTTCTTCCCTTGTGCAGTTTGCCTGGGACCATATGTAAGGTGTTTGTAAAGGAATCTCAGTCTGGCAGGTGCATTTATTTTAGTACTGTGTGCTGGTAGATGGCAGGCCTTGGGAAGCGGGAATACAGCTGAATACAGTTGTCTTGTTGAATACCCCTCTTTGTTTAGAAACTCTCTTAAAAGCACACACCCCATGTGTTGTGTTCTAGTGAAGGGAACGGAACTCTCCCTTCTGTCCTCCCCACCCCCGTTTTAATAGTTTCAGCTGTGTGTATGATTCTTGGTATGATATGTGTATCTTTCCATGTGGTCTGGTTAGGTATGTGTTAATCATCTGTAGTAGTTGTCTTCTGGTAAATGCTGTGGATATATTGTCAAAGCCTTGGCTATACTATGCTGCCATGTAGGCAACTTGCGGTCCAACAGGCAGGCTATAAACTGATGCAAATCTCATGATGTATGTTTGACAGGTATCAAATTCTGTCAAGGCTGGCACATGCTTGATTGGAAGTACAGTGAACTGTGCAGCTTGCAAGACTTCCCAGGACGCTAACGGAGCTGGGGGTAGCTATAAGACAGAAAGAAAGGGGGTGGGAAGGAAAATACAAATCTATAAACCCTCCCTCTAAGAGGCGGGTTACCTTGGCATTTTGTCCATGGTGTAACAGCCTTTGCTTAGAACCACATTTCATGTAACTGCAACATTCCTCAGCTCAGTTGTCTGACCAGGTACCAATGTGATATATGCCATCATGTGCCAGCAATGCCCCTCTGCCATGTACATTGGTCAAACTGGACAGTCTCTACGTAAAAGAATAAATGGACACAAATCAGATGTCAAGAATTATAACATTCATAAACCAGTCGGAGAACACTTCAATCTCTCTGGTCACGCAATCACAGACATGAAAGTCGCTATCTTAAAACAAAAAAACTTCAAATCCAGACTCCAGCGAGAAACTGCTGAATTGGAATTCATTTGCAAATTGGATACTATTAATTTAGGCTTAAATAGAGACTGGGAGTGGCTAAGTCATTATGCAAGGTAGCCTGTTTCCTCTTGTTTTTTCCTACCCCCCCCCCCCCCCCCCCAGATGTTCTGGTTTAACTTGGATTTAAACCTGGAGAGTGGTCAGTTTAGATGAGCTATTACCAGCAGGAGAGTGAGTTTGTGTGTGTATGGGGGTGGGGGGGATGTGAGAACCTTGATCTATGCAGGAAATAGCCCGACTTGATTATGTAAAGAGTTGTCACTTTGGATGGGCTAGCACCAGCAGGAGAGTGAATTTGTGTGGGGGGGTGGAGGGTGAGAAAACCTGGATTTGTGCTGGAAATGGCCCACCTGTTGATCACTTTAGATAAGCTATTACCAGCAGGACAGTGGGGTGGGAGGAGGTATTGTTTCATGATTTCTGTGTGTATATAAAGTCTGCTGCAGTTTCCACGGTAAACATCTGATGAAGTGAGCTGTGGCTCACGAAAGCTCATGCTCAAATAAATTGGTTAGTCTCTAAGGTGCCACAAGTACTCCTTTTCTTTTTGCGAATACAGACTAACACGGCTGTTCCTCTGAGACCAGGTAGGAGTTACAGGTGGGGTTTTTTTGTGGTGGTGTTTTTAAATCAAATACCTCTTTTGTAATGTGGGATTGTAGTGAGAGAAGGGGGGGGAGGGGCGGGAGAGAGCGGGGAGATGACATTGTTTTAAAAAAAATCCTTTGTTTTGTCCATGGTTGGTACAGATCTGTATCTAAACTGCAGACTACTAAGACGATTGGGTCAGCACTAAATCCTTGGGCCCCATTCCAGATATTAAAGCCATTTTTAAATTTTATTTGCTTTCTGGGTAGAATCTGGTTGTTGGTGACTATTAAATGCAATCAGCAGAAGTATCCCTTTTACTACATTAGTGTGGATTTGATAGAATGTTCTGAATGGAGCATTTGTTTTTTGTTAACGAATCTAGTTTCACTGAGATTCTGATGAGAAATTTGGAGTTAACGCTGCACTCGTGTTTCTAGTTGGGTATCATTTGAAGGAAACCATAGACATGAATTGAAGTAGACACATACTAGTTCTGATAGTGAGCATTTCAAATTTATTGTATATTCCCATCTCCATTGGTATTATCTAGATGATCGTTTTTTGTCTATGTACAGTATGTGGAAGCATACAGACCTAGCTTGAGCCGCTAAGATATTGCTGCTCTGGGGATTGATTTTTAAAAGCAGAGAGTCTTTCAAGTGTGGATAATAAATTCCACCCTCTGATTCAAACCCACTTGTGCACTTGGATTTCTAGTCTTAGTGTTGCTCTACCATTTATTTTGGAGGGAATATTTTATTCGTGAAGATGAAGAGACCTGCAGAAATGGAAACAAACTCTTATACTCGTAGCTGTACAGTTCAACCAGCTGCCCTAGTACTGATCTCTGCTCTGGATTAAAGACGAATCTTGACTCATTCATGTGACTTGCAGACTCAGGAAGACAATAGTGCATCCATTATTTGTGACTTACTCCGCACATCCTCTTGTGAACGTATCTGTTTAATGAATAAGCTTAGTTTCATAAAGTCTTGTGTCCAGGGGTGGATTCTGTGACCTATGCCATGAGTGAAGGATCCCTGGGACTCGGATAAGTCATCTGTTTCTGCCATATGTTTATGCTATGGAGGTGCCTCTGATGTAACTGGAATTTTTATTTTATTTTGTCTTCCTCAGGCCTTGTTGCTGTTTGGTGGTGTTGCTCTGTCCTGCCTTGCTCTGGATCTCCTCTTCCTCCTGTTCTACTCGTTCTGGCTGTGCTGCCGCCATCGGAAAAGTGAAGAGCACTTAAATGCAGATTGCTGCTGCACTGCTTGGTGTGTGATCATCGCGACCCTTGTCTGCAGGTGAGTTTACATTTTGTCTGCAGGGTAAATTAATGTTGCCTATTTTGTCACTGCCACTTCCACCCACACCATACATATGCTGAGCATCAGCCACTGACTCCGTGACTCAATAGATTGGAAACAGCCTCCTCTCTTTTAGTGTACTCCTAACTTTAAAATCCAGCATAGACTTTTCTGATTGCTATTCCACACCTTACTGCATAATGGTTTGTCATATGATGACTATAAAGTGCCAGAAGAGCAGCAGGGTATTTGCCATTTACTAGCAGTTAACGAAGACCCTGTCCTGAGAGGCTTATCACCTAATTAAGATGGATGCAGTTCACATAATTATCAGGCCTAGTCAAGAATTTACAGTGGAAGCAGGTTTTCCTAAGGAAATAACCAATACATTGGGTAGGTGGATTTAGGGTTTTTAAAAAAAATAAAATAAAAAGCATGGATCTTTTTCTTCTTCCTTTGTAAATAGTATCCAGTGCTTGCAGTCCTGATCGCTCCATTTTTATCCCTTTGGTAAGACTGATGCACTACCTTAAGGGTCACTAGTGATGTTGCTAGTGTTGGCCACTAATGTTTTAATGCCAGAAACATTTGAAGGAGGTGAGGGGAGAATGGCAGCAAGTGGAAAAGGGGGTGGGGGAAGAGAATACAGTCCTATTGGATTCTGTTTTTGGGTTAGTGCAGACAAGGAACCCCACCTTCCAAAAAATTAGTGGCAGGAGTTAGGAAATAGAAAACTCAGTTAATTTCTGAAACAACCCAGGGCTTTATTTGGACAGTGTGGCAAAAACAATACACTGCAGCCTGCAAACTGGGAGTAAGTACCTCTGCATGTAGATCAATCCCTGCCCTTCCTTGACAGCACTTGGGCCTGTAAGTGTCTCCAGTGGCCATAGTGCATACTCCCAAAACTAGACCTCCCAGGTGTGGTCATGATGGCTTATGGTTAGAAATACCATGCAACTCTACAGTATCAGATGAGCATGTGTCATCCTTGTTTCTAACTCTTAAAGTATTCTGAGAGTACTTGGGATAAGATCATGCATTCTTTGACTATGCAAAACTACCATGTCAGTCAGATCAGGCCTTAATTTTCACTTACGCTGTCCTGAACACACTGATCAGGTGCAGTTTTAGTGAATCAACACTGTAAAAAGCTAGAAGCCTGGGAGAATCATTAGGGGGCTTGGGCTTTGGCTTTGGTTTTGGTTTATAGTTCTCCTTCCAGTGTTTGAACTGACAGGGAATTCTTCACCTCTGAGGAAAGTAAAGGGAGAGAAATGGGGAAGGGATTGTCTTTCTCCTCATCTGGTGAATAGGTGGCTGTTCGGACTGCAGTATTCAGGTTTGCATGGTGGAGGGGCTGTATTCTGTGGATAAGGGGCTTAGTTGCCTGAGGAGGGATTAGCTTGTACTCTGTACGTGTTCACATTTGCTCTTTCTAGGCACAGGGCAAAGAGAATAGAAACCCTCTGAAGTGCTGGAGAAAGCACAGTGAAGCAGAGCAGTGTGTTCTATTGTGAGCATAGAAAACTGGGGATGGAGTCACCTTTAAAGACTGAGATTTGCAATGTTTGAGAAGGGCTGGCATCTTGGCATACAGTGGCTTCTGTTCAGAGAGCAACTGTGCCTTTCTAGGGAAATAGAGATGTATTGAGTGGAAAGCTGGGGGGGAGAATAATTTTCAAAGGATAAATCTAAACTCCCCGTCACCTTGCTTGTTCGTGGACCCAGGAGCTTTAGCTGCATGAACATCCATTCCCAATTGATTTGAAAGTGCTGTGTTCCTAACCTTTTCTTACAGGAGCTCTCACTGATGCTATTTATAATTGTGCCGCTTCAGGCTCTTGGTAGCTATTGTTATGCAGTGTTTTTGTGTCCAAGGCATCTGCAGTAGTGAGGTTTTTAAACTGTAGAAAGGGTGAGATGGGAAATGTTGTGGGTTTCATGCCTCCCAAAGTAGGCAGGTAAAAGGTTAAGGCTTTGCACCAAAATTACTTTCAAACACCATTTTTTAGTTTTGGGTGTATGATCAGTACTCTAGAGAGAATATCTTCTGAATTCCTGAAATCTCAACCAGCTGCTTCAATGCTTGATAGTTTAGTTGTTTGGTTGTTTGTGTTTTGTGTTTTTTTTTTTTTTTTTTTTTGCCAAGCATGAATTGGGAGGCGTGTGTCGTTACAGCCAAGGTTTATGATTTGTCCAAGCAATACTTTTCCTTCCTCCTCCAGGAAAACTCTTGCTAGTCTCTTCATTTTACATTTGTCCCTCTTCTTCCACCTCCCCGAATTGATAACTGGCTAGCTCATGAAGCAGTAGTTCATAATCACTGGTGGTAATTGAAAGTGCTGTCCAAATGCTGCTTTCTCTCTTGCAAAGACAGCAGACCCTGGCTTTGCAACCTGCGGCTCTGGTAAGTTGCCTGTTTTTCAGATGACCTGCTGCCAGAGATGGGAGTACAAGAGAGTTTATGGCTGGCTAAGGAACACAAACAGTATGGACAACCCTTTGCTTTCTCTGCACCTTAAGGGTATAGATGCCACAGATTAGCTTGTGCTGCTATCCAGACTAGTTGACTGGGTATATATTCTACCGCAGGACTCGAAGAACTAAGGGTGGCAGACTGGCATCTGCCAATGTATGTTAGGGTGACTGGGAATTAGACTACTCCAGATGTCTGTCTTCCAGCAGCTGGAGAAAGAATATATAATCGACCTCTGGCTCTGGCTTGTTCTAGGATGGTGACAGAGAGAGTCTTCTCCTTTAGCAAAACTGGCCAATGTGGACTATTGATGTGAGGAGTGGATGCTACCACTTTAGTGCAAAGATGATTTATAGCTTGGCTGTTCAGACTGTGAAAGGTTCACAATGTCTAATCATTGAATCTCCTTTCAAATAAAGAGAACACAGTTGTGGCTGATAGCTAATTCTTAAGTAGGAGGACAGCTAACTCTGGACTGTATAAGCACTCCAAAAAACATTGCTAGACTGGCTCATCTGCGTAGTATTTTTCTTCCCAGAGGGCCAGTTGCTCCATGAGCCTGCCTTTTGTCACTTCTTAAATATTCAGAAGCGACCTGGTGATCAGTCTTTCACATTGGGGGCGTGAGTGTTTCTCTCACTTCAAGCACTGCACCCCACCCTGAAGGCCTAGTGTTACAGTAGTTTTCCTCCTGGATAGGAAATCAGAATGAGACACACCAAGGGCGTATTGAGGGACCTGATGCAAAAATAGATTAGGGGCCCCCTTCCCAGTTCTGAAATCCTAAAATGTAACTTACCTTTATCAACATGGAAATCAGAACATAACTGTCTTCTCCATAAATACCCCAACACAATATGCAGGCTGTCTAAACACAAGTTCTCTTTACACATTTATACAAAAATCTCACTGTTCAGTGCGCTAGTGCTCAATTTTATGGTGCAGGAGCTCTGCAGACATGATCTCAAGTTGGTAGGGTGTGTGTGTGTGTCCCCTTGTCCGTGTCCCCAAAATCTATCTTGTGTGGATGTTTTTGTGAAATAAAGCACCCATATTCAAAAGCTAAATTATACTTTACCAGTAAATTTTGTCCAATGGAAAAAATCTGTGCAACAGCAATTGAGACTTAATACATTAGTAAATACACATATAGTATCAACCTAAAACACACGTAACTCATCTTTTATGCTCCGAACTTCTAACTAAATAGCAAAGCATATCCAAAGCACACGTGTAGTAGGTCAAAAAGCCCTAGAGCTTGCGTCGTCATTGTTCCTCCAGTTTCAAGTTGGTGCAGCTCTACTGGAACTAACTGAATGGCATTACCGCTGTAAAAGGTAGGGGAGTAATTCAATGGGGACTCAAACCCCAAATCTTCATACCTGCACCACAGTTTTGCCCATGAAACACTTGCCATTTGAGCACAAACAGCATTTGATTTGCGTTCACAAATAATGTGGCTGGGCACTAAATGCAAACAAGTGGTGTCATAAATGTGGTCTCTGTGTCACGAAACCAAACACGAGGATCCATTCTGCCAAGGTGTATTGTATTTTTTTTAAACCACAACCTCCTCAGCACTTTTCAAAGATCGTGATATTTAATCCATTTTACATTACTATGGGTTGTCTGCTTACGTATTCTAGAAATTTTACTTGACCTAGATAAAGAGCTAGCTCTCACCAATATCTGTAACCTCTCTAAGGCATGCTGTTCGGATAGGGTTTGATCCTACCCTAATGAGGCAAGGTTCACTGCTATGCTCCAGCTACTTTTGGGCCACTCCATAAACCCAGTTTAACTGGCTAAACATGCTAGGTTGACAATGGAAAATCATTGTCAGAGTTGCATAGGAGCTAGAGTGCACCTGTGAATCTAGCCTACTTAGGCGAAGCACTTTGTAACCGAATAAAGAGGTTAACTCTCATCAGGGCTGCACATGTCCACCACAACAGTACCTGGGTCCCCCTGCCCCTTGTGCAGCCCCTGCATCTTTTTGGGTGAGCTCCTCACTGTTGAAGCAATGGCCATGGTCTGAATCCAGAGCAAGGGCCTGTGCGGACAGCATAGGGTGGCAGGTGTGGTCTGAGCATCCCTACAAGCAGCTCACGCTGGCGTGGGGTGTGGTTGAGGTAGGCGCAGGAGTGCTTCCATGGGAACCTGGCTGGCGGGGGCCACTTCCTGCCCTGTCTGCCGAAAGGTAGACTGGCATAACTACAGTAGTGACTAAGGCAGAGTGGCCTCTGCAGATTGGGCTCCCATAACCTCCATGGGCTCTAATGTGACTATCTCATTGTAGCTGTGCCCCTGAGTCACACTGAGCCTGTCGTTGCCTGGAGGAGTCATGTTGAGTGGTGCAAAGCATGTCTCCTCCGCACTGTCAGGTGTGGGAGTATTGAGCCCTAGAGCTCAGTGCTCTGAGATTGGCGGGTCTGCTTACACTCAAACACAGAATATACCTTTTCAGAACCTTCCTGTGTTCTCCAATGCATATCTGGTTTGTGTAATGGAACAAATATTTTACGTTGTAATGCAAAGAAAATACATTTTTCAGCAGATGGCAAATAGTGCCTCCATTTACACAGCCCATTGGCCAGCCAGCTGGTCAGGTGGGGGGATGGGTGGGTGGGTGGGGGTGGGGGTGTGTGAGAGAGAGAGAGAGACACACACACACACACTGCTCCTACAAAACTTCAGGCAAATGTTTGCTAAGACACAGATTTTCAAAAGTGGTTTCTAATTTTGTTTCACCATTTTTGGGTGCCCAAGCTGAATTGCCTTGAGCCCAATTTTTGGAGTGTGGAGCATCCACAGCTTCAGATTTTTACTTGGAGTTGTCAGCACTCTGCACCTGTGTTGAGACACTTAGAGGCTGCTTTAGATGGGCACCCGAAATCAGACCTCCCACAGTGGTGACTCCTACACCTCTGTCCTGCAGGGGTGGCTGGATTCTGCTCCTTGCTGCAGAGGTCATTCACTCTCAGGTTTGGCCCAGCCACCCCTCTGTCACAATGACAGGCTGCAAGTGGGGCCAAATTTGAGTGAGTGACCCTGTGACCAGAGGTCATCACACTTGGAGCAGGCAGTCTCCCCAGCCAGCCCCGCAGGACAGGAGCCACTGCTATGATACGCACAGTGTACTTTTTTAGCAGTTTATTACATTAGTGTTTGCTTATATAATCTAGGTAAGAATACTTACTAAAACAGATTTTTTTTTGCTAGGATTCCCCAGCAGCATCCCCATTACTTTCTCTCTCTAATCTCCAGCTGCCTTCCCCTGACCTGTGACAGCTCATTCTCTCTCAGAGCTGGGACCAGAGCACAGCAACCCTTGCAGGCACCGAGCTTCCTTCCCCCCATTGTGGTAGGAAAGGGAACGGACATGTTGTGAAACTTGCTTCTGTAAAATGAACTTCTGTATTTCAGGGGTTCTTATTGACAAAGAACAATATTAAATACATCTTCTTGGTGATGTAATTAATACCGTCTTTAGCCCACAGTGGATGTATGATGCACATGTTGACTTGCAAACTTCAGTGGTATCTTTAATTTGAATTTCCTTTATCCTCACTCCTGATATTGAATGTCTTAATAGATTTCCTTCCCAGGGAAGTTGCTGTCTCTTGGTGGGAGAAGGGCACTTCCGTGAACATCTGCCTCCTTTGTCAGGGAAGTGAGAGATTAACCACTGCAACAGCTCTAGTGCCGCAGCTCGGGAACCCTCTGACGGCGTAGCATATGTCTGTCTCTTGCACGGCTTGCTGCTAGACTGCCTAGAGTCAGTCAGTATTTATAAATTGAACATGATACTGTAAAATTGGCTTAGGCACCTGGCTGTGCCCCATTATTAAGTAAAGTGTCTGCTACTCCGTAAGGGTGCTGTTTCTGTTCCGTTTTGATTAAAATACTGCTGCTGTGCAGAGAATATTGAGAACCAGGCAGCTGACTCCTGCACTGATCAAGTCTGTTCTGGAGGAGTGACTCTAATGCAGCTGTAGTTCGCTGCAGAATAGTGGTACTACAAAAACTGTAGGGATCAAATCTGTGCTGCTCCATTCCTAAGAAAGGTCTAGAATGGACTCAATTTAGACAATAAAACAATCAGCAGACTTTGCTATTTTTTCTGCAGCAGAGGAGGAATTTATCTGAACTCGCAGTTTGGAAGACAGCTTAGCATACTTACCAGGACAGATTCATGTGCAAAAGTCCATTATCTCCCCACACAAACCCATTCTGGGCTACCTACTGTTCAGGATGTTTGATGTCATTTTCTAAAAAGGTAGCTGCTGGAAGGAGGAGGGTGTGCTTAGTGTCCTTCAGTGACCTCTCTGCTGACTGTAGAAGCAACAGCGACTGGCTGGTTCTGAAGACTTTTGTTGGAGTTCTTCCTTCCTACACTGCCATCAAACCTCCAGGGCAGTGGCTGTAACGCAGGGATTGGCAGAAAGTTGGTGCAGAGAAATTAGATGTTCAGCTTGAATACTAGAAACCTAAAAACACCCAATGAAACAAGTAAACGTGGCATCTTGAGGGCCAGCATAGCACCAGGAATCTTTCCCATCTTTGTGTGAAGACCCAAAATCTGAAATGGGAACAAGAAGTTTTTAAAAAAAAAAACAAAACCCCACCAAGAATTGCCCTAATTTAGGCAACCTGTTGTCTAGAATCATAGATCATAGAATATCAGGGTTGGAAGGGACCTCAGGAGGTTATCTAGTCCAACCCCCTGCTCAAAGCAGGACCAATCCCCAATTAAATCATCCCAGCCAGGGCTTTGTCAAGCCTCACCTTAAAAACTTCTAAGGAAGGAGATTCTACCACCTCCCTAGGTAATGCATTCCAGTGTTTCACCACCCTCCTAGTGAAAAAGTTTTTCCTCATATCCAACCTAAACCTCCCCCACTGCAACTTGAGACCATTACTCCTTGTCCTGTCCTCTTCTACCACTGAGAATAGTCTAGAACCATCCTCTCTGGAACCATCCTCTCTGGAACCACCTCTGCTTTCAACGGTAGTTGAAAGCAGCTATCAAATCCCCCCTCATTCTTCTCTTCTGCAGACTAAACAATCCCAGTTCCCTCAGCCTCTCCTCATAAGTCATGTGTTCCAGACCCCTAATCATTTTTGTTGCCCTCCGCTGGACTCTTTCCAATTTATCCACATTCTTCTTGTAGTGTGGGGCCCAAAACTGGACACAGTACTCCAGATGAGGCCTCACCAATGTCGAATAGAGGGGAACGATCACATCCCTCGATCTGCTCGCTATGCCCCTACTTATACATCCCAAAATGCCATTGACCTTCTTGGCAACAAGGGCACACTGCTGACTCATATCCAGCTTCTCGTCCACTGTCACCCCTAGGTCCTTTTCCGCAGAACTGCTGCCTAGCCATTCGGTCCCTAGTCTGTAGCTGTGCATTGGGTTCTTTCGTCCTAAGTGCAGGACCCTGCACTTATCCTTATTGAACCTCATCAGATTTCTTTTGGCCCAATCCTCCAATTTGTCTAGGTCCTTCTGTATCCTATCCCTGCCCTCCAGCGTATCTACCACTCCTCCTAGTTTAGTATCATCAGCAAATTTGCTGAGAGTGCAATCCACACCATCCTCCAGATCATTTATGAAGATATTGAACAAAACCGGCCCCAGGACCGACCCCTGGGGCACTCCACTTGACACCGGCTGCCAACTAGACATGGAGCCATTGATCACTACTCGTTGAGCCCGACAATCTAGCCAACTTTCTATCCACCTTATAGTGCATTCATCCAGCCCGTACTTCTTTAACTTGCTGACAAGAATACTGTGGGAGACCGTGTCAAAAGCTCTGCTAAAGTCAAGAAACAATACATCCGCTGCTTTCCCTTCATCCACAGAACCAGTAATCTCATCATAGAAGGCAATTAGATTAGTCAGGCATGACTTTCCCTTGGTGAATCCATGCTGACTGCTCCTGATCACTTTCCTCTCATGTAAGTGCTTCAGGATTGATTCTTTGAGGACCTGCTCCATGATTTTTCTGGGGACTGAGGTGAGGCTGACTGGCCTGTAGTTCCCAGGATCATCCTCCTTCCCTTTTTTAAAGATTGGCACTACATTAGCCTTTTTCCAGTCATCCGGGACTTCCCCCATTCGCCACGAGTTTTCAAAGATAATGGCCAATGGCTCTGCAATCACAGCCGCCAATTCCTTTAGCACTCTCGGATGCAACTCGTCCGGCCCCATGGACTTGTGCACGTCCAGCTTTTCTAAATAGTCCCTAACCACCTCTTTCTCCACAGAGGGCTGGCCATCTACTCCCCATGCTGTGATGTCCAGCGCAGCAGTCTGGGAGCTGACCTTGTTAGTGAAGACAGAGGCAAAAAAAGCATTGAGTACATTAGCTTTTTCCACATCCTCTGTCACTAGGTTGCCTCCCTCATTCATTAAGGGGCCCACACTTTCCTTGGCTTTCTTCTTGTTGCCAACATACCTGAAGAAACCCTTCTTGTTACTCTTGACATCTCTTGCTAGCTGCAGCTCCAGGTGCGATTTGGCCCTCCTGATTTCATTCCTACATGCCCGAGCAATATTTTTATTCTCTTCCCTGGTCATATGTCCAACCTTCCACTTCTTGTAAGCTTCTTTTTTATGTTTAAGATCGCTAGGATTTCACTGTTAAGCCAAGCTGGTCGCCTGCCATATTTACTATTCTTTCGACTCATCGGGATGGTTTGTCCCTGTAACCTCAACAGGGATTCCTTGAAATACAGCCAGCTCTCCTGGACTCCTTTCCCCTTCATGTTAGTCCCCCAGGGGATCCTACCCATCCGTTCCCTGAGGGAGTCGAAATCTGCTTTCCTGAGTCAGGATCCTGAACTCAACCAACTCATGGTCACTGCCTCCCAAATTCCCATCCACTTTTGCTTCCCCCACTAATGCTTCCCGGTTTGTGAGCAGCAGGTCAAGAAAAGCTCCCCCCCCAGTTGGCTCCTCTAGCACTTGCACCAGGAAACTGTCCCCTACGTTTTCCAAAAACTTCCTGGATTGTCTATGCACCGCTGTATTGCTCTCCCAGCAGATATCAGGAAAATTAGTGTCACCCATGAGAACCAGGTTAACTAGGTCTAGGTTAACTCCATACCTCTTCTCCACCCCCTCACCCCCACCCCCATTGGGGACAGAACTGGGTAGATAGATTTTGGGTGAGGGAGGAATGGAAAGGGAGATCACTGAAAGTCTCTCTGGTGTGATTGCCTGATGGAAGCAAGGAGGTGTCACTGACTTGGAGGAGATACCTGTCCCATTTCCATTGCTGTTCCTGTTCCTTGGTTACATGCTCTGCCTCCTTTTGGTTAATGGATTCCAAAAGAACCAATCATGGTTTTGACTGGAAAATGGGTCTGTCTGACCAGAGCCCATATTAGACATCAGTCAGTCTGAACGATCTCAAACTAAATTCTCTTGCTTTAAAAATCAACTTTTTAGTTTTTCTAAACTTGTGCTTCTGTGGTTACAAGTCTCTGCTATCTTAATACCATAATCCTCACAGCATCAAGGTTTCTCATGGGAGGACTGGTCAAAGTAGATGCTGATGCAGTTTCATATTTCAGAATGGGGGAGAAGGAGGGGTCTAATAGGATGGGTCTGGAGCAAAGTAGTTAGTGCACAGATGCCTGAGACATGGGCTCTCTACAACAGTAAGACTGTCTACAATATGGCCTATGTCAGGATAACTTATGTTGCTCGGGGGTGCAAATAAGCCACCCGCCTGACCAACATGAGGTATAGCGTCATAAGTGCTCATGTGCTTTGTGCTACCCTGGCAGGAGAAGCTCCTCTGCCATGTCTTCTGCTGCTCACAGAGGTGGGTTTCCTGTATGCTGACGGGAGAGCTCTGGCCTGTTGGTATAGAGCGTATTCACCAGACGCTCTGCAGTGCTCTACGTATAGACATGGCCTAAGTAAGGCTTTCCAGCAGTGGGTGTGGATGGCTTCTCCTGCATGTGGGGTGGAATGCAGCACCTATTTAGCAATGCAAAACAGTACCTCAGAGTAATTCTTGGGAGAGAACTTGGCTAGTTGATTTTTTATTTTTATTTATTTTTATATAATCTGGATAGCCCATGGTGAGGTTTGAATTCTGTTTGCCTTGCAACTAACTCTCCTAAGTGGGCCATTAACTACTCTTTTCCTACCCCTAACAAAAGGGTGCATGTCACTCAGCCTAGAGGCACTGAACAGAGCCCACGGTTACATGTGTAGCATATCAAATCTAATTTTTAGGTTCACCAAATTGGTTCTGTATATCTTTCCATCTGTCCTAGTGAATAGGGATAATGTCATTACCCCAGAGCTGAAGGCACGCTGTTCCCCTGAGGGAAATCCTGGTGAGAGGGTAGGAGTGCTGGAAGAAGTGACAGTAACTTGCATAGATAAACTCTTGCTGTAAACCAGCCCTTCCTTGCTCTTCTCTCCATAGCGCTGGCATCGCTGTTGGCTTCTATGGAAATGGGGAGACCAGTGACGGCATCCACCGGCTGACATACTCACTGCGACATGCAAACCGCACGGTGGTTGGGGTCCAAGCCCGGGTAAGTACAGGGAAGGACTGACTGTAGCAAGGAGTTGAGGGGGGGTGTGTGTGTGAGAGAGAGAGAGGTTTCCATCTGTGTCTGTCCCTCTTTTGTTAGTCTCTGAATAGAGTAATGTTTGTCACAATTTCCATTATTAGGGAGATAATTTCTTCATCTCTATTGATTTTAAAAATATCAAAGCAAAATAAACATATTAAATGAAGTGTTCTCTCACGATTGTGTGTGGTTAAAAACAGCTTCTCATTAGCACTCCTCCGCCTGCAGAAGAGGTGCCAGGCCAAAAGCAGAGAACAGTAGCTCTGTAGTAAATGGCACTGTTAATAAATATGGTGGTTTGCAGTATTGTGCTTAAGGTGTGCTCTCTCTAGGGGCTTTCATTTTGTTACTCCTCTGCAGCTGTGGTCTGCCTATTGTTATCCCAACACCACAGTGGGCTTCCAGTGCACACTGACTTGTGGCTCAAAAGGAAGCCTCTGCTTTACAATCCATCCCAAAAGTAAAGCAAAGGAGCCTGATTAAAAGCAGGAAAATAATCTTATTCTCTTGCCTGTCCAGCCCTGGTGAATCTCTTTTCTAGGTTTATGGTGGTACTTGTGGTGGCTTACCTCCATCTTCAGTGCCAAATGAATCAGAAGATATGACTCCCTCATTGTAAGTTACCTATGAAGATAAATGGTCCCAGAGTCTGGAAGAGCCTTGGTGCAGTAATATGGAAATTGTTCCTCACTTGTTGGCAGTGATAATCCTGATCTCCACCCTCCCTGGTGGTCTTCCTAGACTGGCAGACTCTCTTGTTAATGTTTTTTTACCTTGTTCTTCTGTCTGGTCCATAGGTGTTGGACACTGCCGTGGCCCTGAACCAAACAGTGGAGCCGAACCTGCTGATCCTTGAGGAGATGTTCATGAAACAGACTGATTACCTGCACATCATCCAGAAACTCCAGGGCCTCTTGGATGACTTGATCAGGCAAACAACAGAGATCCCTTTCTGGAAGAATGAGGAACTGTCATTAGAGGAACTGGCTGTTCAGATTGATCTATATGACTGGTACAGGTGGGCAACATGTTGGCCTCTATCACTGATGTGACATCCATAAGATTGAGTGAGTGTGTGTGTGTGTGTTGGGCCACGATGGATGCTAAAGCTTGTGTCTTTAGGTCAGATCAACATGTGAAGATTTTTCCAGCAACTTGATCTATAGATTTGTTACACACCAGCATGGGTTTTAGGTCTGTCTTCACTGGGATTGTTTTCCTGAGCAAAAGTGTGTTGAGTCTTGGTAAAAACAAGTTAGAACAGATGTGACTTGACTTAATCACCAGATGAAGTGTTACTTTAGCAGGTAAAGTCCATTAAGTTATGTTGCTCATGCTCTCTGGTGCTGGCATGGGGTTAGCTTTTTCACTTTTCTGCCTCGCTGTCTGGACTTTCTATAGATGAAGGCCTGCCACACGCTATAATGCATTCACGATACAGAGGCCTTGTTACAGCAGCTGCTGGAGATGTACAGAATTGACCATCGCTATTTGGGAGAGAAATGAATAGATAGTTGGTGTTCAGAGATACTTCAGGAGTCCCCTCTGTCCAGAAGTGCTCTTATTATTCTTCAGGCAGACATAGATCAAACTAAACTTTGTGGACTATTGTTGTATTCGCTCTTTCTATATAGCGTCCAGCTGCATAGACCGGTTACCCTTTTAAGTTTGAAGTAAGTTACTGACCATCTTAATGTTTTGGTCACTCTTGCAAACGTGTTCTCATGCCTATGTAGCAGAGCTAGCCAGCTGAGGACACTGTAGACTAGTTATGTGATCTGAGTAGTACAGTTAATTAGTAGTGAATTTTATTTGCTAGGCTTGACTGGGGGGAGGGGAGAGCCAAGTTTCTCTCTCTCAAGACATGCTCGCCTATTCTCTAGACACCAGTTTTTGTCTTCAGACTATCTGTTTCTCTATATATTCCAGGTGGCTGGGATACCTGGGCCTACTTCTGTTCCATGTCCTGATCTGTTTGCTGGTGCTCTTTGGACTAATTAGAAATTCCAAGGCTATTCTCATTGGGTAAGTCCTGACACGGAGACAGTGCTTGAGGAAATGCAGGCAGAGGATTAACAATAGCTAGTTGAGTCCTTCGGACTGTGCCGTCGGATCCATTCATGGGCTGCTGAGTAGTATTTGTAGAGTGCAGTGATGGCTGATTGCGTGCTTAAGAGCTATGCTCTGCAGAGCCTCTCTAAACTGACAGGATTTAGGACAACATCTGGGATACATTCCCAGGAAGATTTTTTTTATTTTTTGGCAGAAGAAATCTATTGTATCTGTTTTAACATCCAGCTTTAGTGTCCAAAAGACAAGGAGCTTATTCCTGAGGGTGCCTTGATTCCAACAGTTAGTACCAGTAACCTCTTTCTGGTTCACGAAAAGCTGCGATGCATGGTACTGTCACCCCAATTGAAGACCCTCTCAAGATTAAAATGGCCTTTTAAAAGGAAGAATCCACTGATGCTCCGGATGTTGAGGTGGGATTTAAACCTGGTGATTGATACTGTGCATGCAGTCTCCAGCCTTCCACCTTCACATGTGTCCTGGTAGTATGCCTGATTGTCATATTACCTTTCCTCTGGCCTAGGCTGTGACACTTCAGCAGACATGAAACTGTTCACTGTGAAGGCCACTGAAACTGCTGCAAAGCAAGAGTTGTGTGTTTGTCAGAGTAGAACTAGTCATGTGGATCAACTTTATTCACATGTACATTGCAGATATTTCCACCATGCTGGAACATCCTGTTAAAATATAACCGTATTCCCCCAGTCATCTTCTGACATGGTTTGCATCTTGCATATTTGGCTAGGATCACACTGTGTATTTGTAAACGTTATGAAAATTTGATACCATGATGGCCCCTTGGCCATGTTTATCACAATGCCCAAGCATGATGGTAATTGCAATGTATATTCAGCCTTTAGTTACCTGCCAGATTATTACATACCTGGTATGTTATAAGGGACAAAATTGCAAATGTATGCACAGATGGTAAACCCGCAGTTCAAATTAGAAACTCATTCTTTATTAGCCAGAGTCTCAAATTAAGGCATTTCCCAAAGGAAGTTCACAGAATAAAGAACCCATGTTTTGCAGCCAAGCAAGATGGTGAAATGCCAGTTGTAGATCTTCTAGTCAAACAGTTACTGGCCCAATCCCCTTCATTTACATTAAAACCCCAAATGCTCCATAGTGAACTGATTGGCCGAACATGGCAAAGTGTACACCACCACCCTATCCATATGTCACAATACAGCAGAAGCTTGTTAATGTACAAACCTGATAATTTTCACAACCACTCTGCCCAGAAGTGGAGCAAGACTCAGACTGAATAGCAGAGTACTGTCCAGAAGCTGTGTATTGCTGAGCCTTCGCTTCTTCTATGAAATAAACCACACACTTACTAATATAATGCAATATATAATTAAAGCAAAACTTTTCGAAAAGTGGGATTTTTTTTATATGCAATTCCCTTGATTTTGTTATGATTTGATGAATTGCAAAATGCAATAAACTATTTTGGCTCTTCTAGCCATTAATGAGAGTATGATGTCAGTACAATAAACTAATATAGCCCTTCCCTGGTTTACTATTCAGGTGATCCTAATGCACTCAGTATTTAATTTACATTGACATTCATTGCCATATTTTGTAAATGTAAATATCTCAAAATCATGAACAGCTTTTTTCCTCTTTTATGAAACAGCCATCATACTCTGACTTCTTGTACACTCAGACTGTGTTAATCCCAGAGACCTAGAATTTGGGATAACTGGTAGACTAGTTCATGATTACTAGTGCCACCTTTCATCTTAATCCACCCTCTTCCCCAGATTATAACAGTACTGTTAATGTACATTTAGCGTCTTCTGCTCCTCCTCCATCTATTGGAATATAATCATTCTGCTAGGATCTCAACTAGTCCATTCTGGCCCAAAAGACGAAGCACATTAGTTGGGAATCTGGGTCTCTCTTAAACTGGGGAGAATTGATGGGTTGGTTTTTGGAGAAGTGAAAGTCTCTCTTGCTAGAGGTTTTGTATCTTACCAAAGAGATGGTTAAGGGGTTAATTACGGCCTATACATACCTGTGTGTAGGGAACAAATATTTGAGCTCTTCAGTCTATCAGAGAAAGATACACAATCCAATGGCTGGAAGCTGAAGCTAGACAAATTCAGTTTGGAAATAAGGTGTAAACTTTTAACAGTGAGAGAGTAATTAACCATTGGAACAATTTACGCAGGGTCCTGCTGGAGTCTTCATCACGGACAAATTTAGAATCAAGGTTGGATGTTTTTCTAAGAGATGCTCTAGTTCAAGAGCAATTTATTTTAGGGAAGTTCTAGGGCCTGTGTTACACAGTGTGTCAGACTAGAGAATCACAATGGTCCCTTTTGGCCAAGGAATCTGAATCTAGCATGTAATAGATGTGTTAACTCTCTTCTGACTGAGCTGTGGGCTGATAAGTTGGATCTTATTTCCTTTCTTCCCTGAGTACTTGACACCAGGAAGACTAGAAATTAATCAGTGGTGGTAGAGTCCACTAGCTGCATGGCTTTGTTTGGGGATGGAACGTCAGGACCGTATCTAAGGAATGATCTCAAAACTCCCTTTGAGTGGACTTGCATGTTGCCGTCCACAGGCACCATGCTGGAAAGCTGCCCGGTAGTATCTGAATGCTGACAGCCCAACTTATTTCAGAAACCTTATTGGGATTTTCACTGTTTAGATCAAAAAGTCCTGTTGTCTCTCTTTTTCCACTGCTCTTTAGAAACCTATGGTGCTGCAAAAGGGCCTGACTAGGTAGGTTAGGTGAAGGGCGGTACCTGGGTAGATCAGAGGTGGATTTGCAAATCTAATAGCACAGCTGGGGAAGGGGGTGTGATCTAAAACACGGAGTAACTTTCCAGGTAAATCTAGTCTCTTCCCCATATCCTTATTTCCACTAGCACGTGTCAAGACCAGTAATTGGGGGGGAGAGGAAGGGAGCTTTTTGTGGGATCCAGTCATGCCCGTTAGTGTGTAACTCTGGATATGCCTCCCTTTCTTGTATCCCCTCGACTTTGTAAATTCAAACACTCGTACATCCTTGTTCTCTTGAGATGCCAGATTAGCAATATTTAAAACAGCAGTCTTCTCGCCACAGAATAGGTCCAGCACAGATGGCAGGAATACAAACATCTCCTTGCTGATGTGCTTCTAAGGACCACTTCTCGTCTCCATGCCCATTCAATCCTTGATTGCCTTGCTGAGGCTGTCAGTCAGTGTCCTGCTAGGAACTGGATACAGGCTTGTGGGGGTAGGTTTCCAATCAAATGATGCAGGCCACTAAACAATGTCTTAGATTAACTGCTTTTGGTTACTACTGACCTGGACTACTTCATTCTTAGTGTAAGTATTGCATGCTGGTATGCAAGTTTCTGTATTCCAAATAGGATTTGCATACAGGACACTATGACTGTCTCTCTCACGTTGCTAATTACACAAATGAAGACTGGTTGGTTATTACTTTTGAACTCCAAGAAGCCCCTGTTCTAAAGCATCTGGGTGTTTGAATTGGAGCCAATACATCAGCAATCTTATCTGTTTTTTTTTTTTTTTTTTTTCCCTTCTGCAGGGTATGTCTTCTAGGGGTGCTTGCTCTAATTGTCAGTTGGGGATCCTTGGGTCTGGAGCTGGCTGTTGCAGTGGTAAGTGGCTCTGGTTCAACCTTCCCACACCCTACACTGCAGGTTTATCAGGCACGTGAATAAATGACTCCCAGTGCTTGTCTTTACAGGACTTCTGGTTTTCAGTAGCTGTCCAAGTAAATAACATGTGAAACAGGTTCAGAAACTATACCTCCATAGTGCAGTTTTCTAGCTAGTATCTCAACTCCACTCTGCTGCAAGGCTGGGCAATAGATCTGTAGAAACTGCTTTTGGGGAAGGTTGGTGAGATGGATGACTTCTGGAATATCCCCAAACTTGAGAGCCTCTAATGGAGGATTCCCTGACATAGATATGGCTGAACCTTTGTATGGTGTAGTTGACTTTCCTTTTTCTTCTCTCCAGGGCTCCAGTGACTTCTGCGTTAACCCTGATGCCTACATCTCTAAAGTGGTGGAGGATCATGGAGTGCTCAGTACTGGTAAGTACTAGGGTTGTGACCAGCTCAGATACGCTGCATAGTAGCAGAAGCTGGCACTGAGGGTAATGCTGGTGGACTAGTATCTGAGACTGGTATTAGAAATGGAGATAAAATGCTGGGGAAAGCAGACACAAAGATCTGAAAAGCCAAGACCCTACAGGACACTTCTCCCCCCCCCCCCCCCCCCCAAAAAAAAAAAAAAAAAGAATTCTCTCAGACAGAGGCCTATTCAGTGACCTCTCCTTTTTCATCCCACGTCTTAATTCTTTTTAGCTGTGAATGGAAATTCAGATGCGCAGAAAATTTGGGGTTTAGACTTCTGTTGGCTGTTTCTGTACTTCCTAGCATCCAAGTTTTATTTTATCTGTCTATCTGAGATTCTATTTCTTCTGGTTGTGAATGTAAACTGGACCCTCTCATATTCAATTCAGCAGCCAAACGGGCCAAAACAACGTTGCAGAGAGTAGTGTGAATTTCCGTCATCCCCCAGAGTAGTGTTTTACCTTGGACCACTTAAGCACCAGTTTTGTTCACTTTCCAGTGCTGATTGTTATACCAGAATCATTCCAATTTGTGTACTTATCCTGTATTAGGAGCGATTACACTTGTGTGAAAGGATTTACCAGAGATGCCAGGTTGCAAGCTGAAATATGAAAATCGTATTCCTTCAATATTTTGATCATTTAGATAGTTATGCTATCTAGCAAAAGTGATGTTTACATAAAGCGGTGGACTCCTTGCAAGACTTCGTGTGGGTTCTATAAAACACATAGTCCAGCTGGCAGCCTAGTTTTACAAGCTAATGTATTTATACAGCTTTCCTTGTCTTTAATTCTCATCTGCTTTTAAAATATAAGGGTTCAGCCAGGTAAATAGAAAATGTTGCCTTCGACCTTCTCAGCCCTGCCTCCAAATACATTCTGCAGATCTTCCTGAAAACACATGATTAGTCACTGAAATCAAGGTTTTCCTCCCTTGGGGTCATTGCATAAATACCTCCTAGCCATGGGAAGCAAGAGCTCATGCCTCTTTTATTACACTCAGCAGCTGCACACCATGACACCCTCATGACAAAGGGATAATGGAGCACTTTACACAAGCTGTGCTTTAATGGCTTTTGGTTTTGTCACACTCAATCTAGATGGAGGAGCATAGTAAAATGAGTGGTGCCCCCAATTTGAGCCCCAGTAGCTAAAAGTCCACATTGTAAAACTGCTGCTCAAACTGTGATTCAGTAATAGGTAGAGGAACCGATTGCTGTATGAGCCTCTGGAGAGCAGTGGCTGGCTATTCAGTTGGTATGTGATTAGGATAGCAACCTAAAGAACAACTATCTTTAGGGCTGGGTGAGATAATTATCAAAGCAGCATAGGGTAAGGTTAACTATTTTTACACATCTATCTTATGCTCCAAGTCTAGCTCTGTTTTATGGTCCAACATAATTCTAGGGAGCAATTAGGGTATTGGCCACAAAGGGAGATATTAAAAACAATGCTGCTTTGGTTCTGTGTTATGAAACTTCTTTAAAACGTTTCATAAGTATAAAGCCCCAAATCCCAGCCTTTTGGGTGTGTGTTGCTGCTGTGTGTGTGTCTGATATTAATAGTGTACTGTAAAACTGATAGGGAATTAAAAACATTACTCTTCAGATGGCTGGAGGTTCAGAGATTGGAAACAAGAAATGTTTGTGGAAGGAGGTAAAATTCTCTGTGAAACAGTCTGTTAGTATTCTCACCCTCCGTCTCAATCTTGGTATGCCTTATTGATCAAACAGTCTGGGAAAGGAAGGAAGGGATTCCAGCTCCTTTGTTTATAGAGGTCTTAAGTACAGGAGCCCGGTAATGGCAGTGAACTCATTGCCTTATTTCATTTCTTTGCACAGTGATCCAGGCCTGTGCAAAATGAGAATATCTCTTAATTGACAAGATGACCAAGGCTGACTTTAGATACTAGGCAGCTGCTCTTCATTTTCACTAAAGGTGACAAATGGGTAGACGGGGGAAATCTCTATTCCTGACTGTTCACTGATTCAGCTGTATGCAGTTACAGCATGGGTACAGTAGCAGGAACCAGTTAAATAGCTCATTGATAACAGTGAAGATAACCCTGAAAAACCAAAGGAACTCACGCTCAGGAGGCACCTTGTATGTACTATGTTCCTCCTTCACTTGGCCTTGCCTGGTTGGAGCCCGTTAATTTTCCCAAACAAATTAATTGCTTTGGAGGTAACAGACTCCTGCTGCTGATTGAAGCTGCTGCTTTTCCTCAATAGGGGCAGCAGACCCTTCAATGAAATGGTTATCTTTTCTGCAGGCACAACCAAATATAAGTTTAGCATAGCAGTTCTGAAGGCTCCATCAGGCTAGTAGATGAGTCTAAATGGGACACTGAAGGGAATAACAACCTCATGACAAAGCCTGTAGTTCCAGTTAGCAGTGTGGCCTGTTTTATATTGGGTCATGGGAGGTGATTTAATTTGTTCATGAACTCCCTCTCTCTTTTAAGCAGTGAGTTGGTTTTAATGGCTTAATTCTTGAACATTCCATCACATTGGACTGCATGGGGGAGATGGCTGAACACAAGAGACTAAATTTGAGTGATGCAAGTTGTCTCTTCCTATGAGTTACTGCAACTGCATTTCCTATACCTATTTCAGGGGTGCTAGGCAGATGGCCCTTGTCCTCATTATCAAGTGTGTGATGTGCACTTGAGCCAGAAGGATAATCCTGTAGGGCTCAGGGCTGGGATCTCTGAGGTCCACTCAAGGACCAGCAAGGGTGCATCTAAAAACAGTAATTTAAGGCACACCATCAACTTAAAGCAGGACTCTGCTTATTTTTTCCTCTCGTACTTTTCTTAAAAATAAAAAACAATGCAATGAGGAAGACACTAATCATTGCCTCTAATATCCAGGCAAAGGAGTGCAAATATACATGTATGTATGTCTGCTTTTAACTTCTGTGTTTGTCTTTTGAGAATTTTTGGACTCACTAAATGCCTGCTGCAGGATTATAAGTGTGATATCAGAAATATAACCTATAAAACATTTTTAGTAATGACAGGCATGAAAGACATGTTACATCATAACTGCGCTAATGCATCCATGTGACACCAAACTTTAATGGAAGGTTTAATTCATCTCCCAAAGTTCCATGGAATAGATTCTGACACCTCTAACAGAGTGTAATACTTGGAAATAGAAATCTTTCTTACAGTTTATTCTGAATAGTCAGATATTTTTTTAATGGTGGGGAGACTAGCTAACTACACAAAAGAAGCAGTGAAAACAAAATGTTTGTGCAAAGAACACCAACTAGGAAAAGATTCTCTGTTCTTCCAGGTGGCTTTCTTTGTACTAATCCTTCAACTATAGTCGTGTTCTGCATTACTCCTAACCATGCTAGGTAAATGTTTTCCCAACAGAAAGGTTAAGTTAATAATATCCCTTATTTTGTTTACTTGTCTTCAGTATTTGTACCCTATTTGTTAGTACAAGGAAGAAAGAAACTCTAGGTCCTGGTGGGTTTTATCACCCTTACAGGCATTTGCCCTTGAAACACCGTCTCTTTGGCTGATGTCTGGATGAGGCTCCTTTCCTGGAACTGTCAGTGCCACATCCAAATTAAGCAGTCTTGGTAATGCCAGGTCACCCCCCCCCCCTTTTTTTTTTTTTGTCCTACAGAGGGCTAAGAAGGCTGCCTCCCAGCTCTGCTGGCATGGCAGTCAGTCCAAGGTTTCCCGTGTAGCTGTGTGATCTAGGTTCATTTATTTGATGCAATAACTTGTGTGAAAATTATAGGAGCTTTCTAGGAGAAGGGGACATTTTCCTGGAGAAGCTGGGAAGCAGGACTAAAACTGCTTCTGTTAGTATTTTCATCAGTTTTCAGATCTAAGCAGAACTAATGGCACTGGAAATAATCTGATTAAGCGCATCACTATTGTCACCACTCTTGAGCTAAAGAGAAGACTGTTCATTTACTGCTACAAAAAATGGACCAGAATTCTTAAAACAAATCTCCTAGAAGAGGAGAGAATCTTAATCATTTTGTGTGAGGCAGTGTGTGTCTGGCTTATCTGGTATTCATTAATTGAGAGAGCCAATGGAATTGAACACTGACTAGATAATCACCTCTTTTTGCTAGTTTTAAAAAAACAAACGAAAAGCCATGGTGCAGCCAACATGTTTATTTTCAAAGCAGGAGGCCATCTTCTAGCCTCATTCCCTTTCTCTGATACTGTTACTACCAAATGATTTATTCGATCACATAAATAAAAAGGTGTAATATGTTTAGCCAAAAAGACCTCTCTCCAGATTATCTCTTACTGGCACGCTGCATCTGGAACAGACTAGCTTATCTGAGGGACTGCATTGCTCAAGGAGTGGGTAATGGAGCTTTTCACCTCAAATCCAGTCAAGTTGGGCAGTGTCTGAAAGCTGTGAGTGTTTTTTTTTTTCTCGCTGTTCAGCAGTCAGTGTGAAGTGAATTTGGCTTTCGTCAGTTACTAGTGGACAGATGTTCATGTTGCAAAACTTACTGTCCTAGATGGCCTCTTATTGACTATCTCAGCACAGAAACCAGACTGAATGAACCCTGGAGATAGTTGCTCCGGGTGAGGGTTGAGGCATGTGGATAGGAGGTGCAGTGTTTTATGCTGCCACTACTGTATGGGGTTCATAGACAGAGTTGAGTCTTCAGTACTATCCATGTGTTGGGTGGTGTGTGTGGTTTTTTTTGTTTTTGTTTTGTTTTTTGCAACACCCCCCCCCCCCATACTAAGTTCACCAAGTTTAGAACCCGGGTTCCACTTTGTAGTTTCACTGACTTTCCCTTAAATTAGCAAGTCAAACATCAGTCAATCTGATTGTTAACTTAGTCTTTTCTAATCAAAAGTTTGACTTCTGCTTGCCTTTTTTCTTTTTTTTTTCTTTTTCAGTTGAGTGAGGTTGAAATCTTCTATTGAAAAGCTGTATAGATACCATGCAAAAACTCCCTTTCCTGTCCATCCCTAGTTCTAAGGAAACTCCCACTTACTGTCTGATGTGACAATACCACTTGAGCGGTATGGATACCCTGGGAAGAAAGCTACTTTTCTCCCATTTTAATTATCACTGGGAACTGTGGAAGTTTCAGTGGTAACTAAACAGTATGGAGCCGATGCATCTTCTTCTTACTATGATCTCTTCTGAGCACAGTATGTGAAATGCAGAGAGAGACCAGTCAGGTAAATGTGAGGAATGGCCAAAGAGTTGCAGGTTCATGGCAAGCCAGTTAGGCCACGGTCTGATTCTATTTTTAAAAAATAAAGTGACCTTTGTAAACAGTCCATGCTGCTTGTTCTCTCTCCATCCTAGCATACAGGATTCCCTCTGGTTTTAAGATACATACTCAGAGGCTATACTACAATTCTGCTGGGCTTCAGTGCCATCATGTTATAAAACTATGAACTGTAAGGCTATGTATGCAGAAGTGAGAAGCAGATTCTAGCAGATGAAACTGACTTTGTTGCTGGTAGCCTGTTTCAATTTCCTTTCTAGGGAGGATTTCAAATTGATGTTTCTATCAAATTGTTCCCTTGCCTTATTTTTGCTCTTCATCTTCCTTTTCCCATAGAATGTGGGTCAGGAGGATTGCTGCCAGCAGCAGCAGCAGGCACAAGCAGCTGCAAGTATGACCCTTCTCTTGGAGACCGCTTTAAAGGCCAGTTTCAAAAACCACCTCCAGACTTTAAGGATTGGCCTGTAGGCTTTCAGACTGAAAGGATAAAACTAAACTGACATCTCCTCTGAAGGGGTGAAAAGATGACTTCTGAGAGCTGATGAAGTTGCCATCAATGTGCTTATGGCAGCTGACAGAATTGGAGGGGTATATTCTGGACAGATGTTAAGGGAGAATTCCCCTTGTGTATAAAAACTTTGTCGCCGTTACGCCTTTTGGACCAGAGCAACTAGTCAAACTGGGGATGTTCCAGTTGGGAGTAAAAATTGATGATGGAGTCTGGTGTTTTGGTGTGGTTTTTTTTTTTGGTTTGTTTGGATGCAGTCTTGGTTGTTTATAAGGAATAGACCAAGTCCTGCTTCTCTGAATGCAGGAGAAACCAAGAACAAAAGGAGCAGTTTCTCAGCTTACATGCTCAAGCTTCTGTCAACCTGTGTGTGCGTGTACATGCTTTCTCTCAGAAAAATATCCAGTGGAATCGTCTGCCCACATGGTGCTAGTTTCTGGGCAGACTTCATTCGCATGGGCAATGCATGCCTCCTGCATTTGGGGAGGCTGGCCCTAGTGCTGGAAGCTCCCCAGGTGTCCAGACCATAGCTCCGTCCCTGCCCCTAGGCCCCCACTGCCTGCCGCCCTCATCCCTCCTCTCCTCCACACCCCTCTTCCCCCCCGAGACCTCTGCTTGTGCTCTCCACCTCTCCCCTGAGCCAAGCGCTCACCCCACCCAACTTGAACAAGTACAAAAACTCAAGGGGGGAACATTTGCTGCCCCCAGGTACCTCTAATTGCCACCTGCTGCTTACCAGTGGGGGAGCCACCATGACCCAGGCATCTGTGCTCTGAAAGGCAGAGAGTCAGCCTCCCCTGGCCCATTCTACCTGGTGCCTATGTTCATTAGCCTTATTTTAGGCCCCTTATCTGACCCTTACAGCAATCTTAAATGAATGGGCGTTCACACCTCAGTTTCAACCTACAACACGGTTGAACCTAGCTGAGCACCAACAGGGGTAGTTTAGTCACCTTCCACATCAACCACCCATGTGCTAACCCATCTCCAGCATAAGGGGTTGCTTGGTGGGGGTGTAGTGGGGGGCTAAGAAGGGTGTGTGGCAGGAGCAGAGCACTTTAATATCTGTCCTTGGCTAGTGTGGGGTGATTTAGGGATTTTATGCAAGAGTCATAGTTTAGAGAAGGTGCTCAGACTTGCACTGGGAGCTGCAACTGACTTCTCGGCAGGCTTCCCTGCAGCAGAGCTGTGCTCAGTGCAGTAAAAGAATCTACTCCTTCAATGTTTGCCAGACAAATGACTGGCTGTTTAGAAATCTCTCATAAAAAGGGTAAGTCAATAGATTCTAATGCCTTACTACTAAAACAAGAGCTAGTAGGTAGGATGCCACAATCCAGAGAATGGGGTGGATGGGGAAGAGATTCATTTCTGAGCAGAGCACTAGTAACCACATGAACTGAAGCCAATCAACTTTGATGCCATGCCCACAGTGTCCAAAATATGACCAGGAAGCTTTTGGACTGTTGGCCAGGTGAAGCTTCTTGGGCTTGGTGGGGAGGGTTCTGTGCAACTTGGTGCTGTTCCATCTTGCAGTCACTGTGCTGTTTTTTCCGACTTCGGGGTACTATGGACTATGTATGATATTCTTGCTCTGGGAAGGTCTGTTTGCTAATGTAGTCCTGGAATAAGCAATCCCTTCTGATTCAAAGTGTGCGCACAGTCCACTCGTGGTATGATCCATTCAGTAGTGCACACTATCCTATTATTTGCCCAGTTTTTGCCAATTGCTGTTTAATGGCTCTGCTGAGTTGTAGATAAGTCGTCCCAGAGCAAAATTCAGTGGGGAGAGATGGAGCAGCTGGTGGAAGCAGTCCCAAAGTAGGCTAATGAATTATAAATAACAGCTGTCAGGTTCCATTGCCAGCATGCAGGAGCTGACAAGTTGTGTTGTATCGCTCAGTCCCAGTGTGTATACAGGCACAATGAAAGGTGCATGCAATATTGATGGTAAGTGCGGCAGGAGCAGGCCTGCTCTCCTTACTTGTTGGCTCCCTCACGTGGCTTTTACTTTCTCTGTTCTTTCTTTTGAGCCCCACAGTGAGGAGTAGTTGGAAAAGTCACTTCTCTCTCAATGGATCTTCATAGTGTGTAGGAAAAAGATCAATCTGCAGAATGCCCCGATTATTATTTTTGTGTGCGGGAGGGAGGCGTCGTCTGTTTTATGCATGGCAATTCTAAACTGACTTCTCTTCTGGGAAGAGGCAAGAGAGGTTGGCAGAATGAATGCTGGAGAGGAACTGAAATCTGCAAACGGGTTAAAAATGAGTCTGAAGGGATGGGAGTTGTGGAAAGATAAATGGTTACTTACAAAAATCCCCTCTGGCCTCATCAAGGATGGCTTAATGGAGTCTGGGATGTGTAACTTGCATGTGCTAATTTTTTCATTCCCTCAAACTGGTAAGCCCTTGTAGAGGTCTAGGTGGGCATCAGGTGTAGTCCTGATCCTTCTTTTTCAGGTACATTTCTATGCATTTGACAGGCTGACCTGTCAGTGTATAGGGCTAAATGTATTTTGCAGCTGGTGGTGGCCACTGTACTGGGGTTAGCTGGCAGGGAATGACTTTTAGAGGCTGAGTTTAGCACAGGGCAAGTTTCAGTGTTGTTTGGGGTGCTATGAGGAAGTCTGATATTGCCTTGTTCACAAGAACCACCTCTAGTTCCAGTACCCTGGTATGCTCGACTGCAGGAGGAGCTTTCCTGTGGGTTAAACCTGCAGTGGACTCTGGCTGTGTGCAGAAAACACCTTTCTGAGCAAGCAAGGAGAAAGGTGTGAAAGAAACAATGCATGTTAAAAGCTGTGTTTTAATGCAGTCTGCATATACTGGTAGAGGAGAGTATGATTCATCTCTAATTTATGCTAGAAGTCTTCCATTCAGCAGCTCCATCTCCATTTCTTCCTTAGGTGCGTTCCAGGCTGTCTCTCTTTCTCCTCCCCCCCCCCCCCCCCCAAGAGTACTGTTTAAAAACCAGCTGCTCCTTCAAGTGAGGCAGGGTAAATCCATGTTGCAAAGATGTCTCCTTCCTTCTTCTCATGTTAAAATATATATTCAGGTAGCTCTGCTTACAGCAGATGTGTAGCATAAGCACCGGTGTGCGCACACTCTTCCATGTCCGTGTAATTCTCTCTCTCAATGTAGGATCATAGAAATCAAATCTCAGACTCCAGCCCAGTGTGCTGTCTGAGTGCCACTGAGTATGGTAGCTGATTTGATTCTGCACAGCATTGGTGGTTCTGTTCTCATGACTCACTTTCCTGCATAGGTGGGAAAGTCTCTCACCATTTATTGGAAAAAAAATGCAACAGGGTCAGCTTTAGTAAGGTTTTCCTTTCTTGCAGAATGTAGCCAACTTCCCTTCTTCAGTGTCTTCCATGCTGCATAACACCACAGAGGAAGGAAGAAAGTGGGTCCGCTCACACTTTGCCTCTCACACAGCATATCGCTACTAATGCTCTTAGAATTAAATCTTCCCTTGCAGCAAGCATAAGAACGCTCAAAGTGGGGGGAAAATAAATATAGCCTGATTTCTATTATTTGTCTTTGTCTTGATAGATACTCTACGCTATTATCTTGCCTGTAATGCTGGATATCCAAACCCCTTTCAGCAGGTGAGTATCTCAGCTCACACCCTTCTGTTGCCGCAAGCTGCATTTCAGTGGGGCTGGATTTAAAAAGATAAATCGGTCCTAGACGGGGTTACGAGATTGTTAGCTTGGTCTAAACATCAGGGCTTTTCCCATCTGAGTCACCCCCTTCTTTGGTAACAGGAAAGGACTTTCAGATCTAATGGTGGTTCTAGCTTGTGGCCTGTAGTTGTGCCATCTCTGGCTGTGATCTCCAAAGGGAAGCAAGGTTGGATTTGGACAGTACTTGACTGGGAACCCTTCCAGGGGCTATGAGATGTGGTACTGCTGCAATAAGAGGCTCATGTTTCTTAAGTCAGGTGCACGCAGTATTGTTGGAGATGCTGCTGCTGCTCAGATGAGATGTGGTCAGGACCAGAGTTTTACTTTTTGCTTATGTGGCACATTTTTCCTAAGAGCAGAGATGTTAATCTTGCTGGTAGATAAAATGCAGTTTCAGTAACTATGTTCTGCCTGCCCAAAATCTCCTTAAAATGTGGCATCATGCCATCAGGTACGCTTTTGGGCATGCTGCTGAGGAGTGTGAACTTGGCTTGTGCATTTTAGTGGGGTGTTAATACTTACTTTTACATTTTTGTTCATTATTTCACTGCTGATAATTTTGTACAGGAAAAATCCAGCTGCTATGTGTGGGAGGAGCTTGGGATTGTAGGTGGAGCTTGAGTGAAATTACTTCCTTGCCCACTAATCTGACCCTGTCTGTATTTCTATGTATATTTGAGGAGACTAGAAAAAGTACAGACTAGAAAGCTGATTCCATCCTGTGCTTTTAGAGCTGAAGTGGGTTATGTGGAGTGTCATTACAGCTGTGAGATGCTGCTAGTTTACCCTGGATTATCGGTCACGTAGATGATATCTCTGTACTTGGCAATGGCAGTTCCTAAATTCCTCTGTTGCGCATAGCCTGGCTTGCCCCTCAAGACTGACCATGTTCATGTTCATTTTGAATAGAAGCTATCGGGAAGTCACAAAGCCCTGGTGGAAATGCAGGATGATGTGTTGGAGCTGCTCAGGTCAGCCATCAGAGAGTACCCCACCTCCAAGGTAAAACGTCTTGAACTTACCTTCTGAAAGCACTGGACGAGTAAAGGATGTGTCCCCTCAACATGAGGCCCTAAATAAGCTCTTGCAAAGCCCTTTTGTTCTATTAATCTCTAGCTTGTTGCTTACAGGAGTACCTTACTCGGATACAGGAGGTTCTAAACTCCACCGAGATCAATTTGCAGCACCTGACTGCACTGGTAGACTGTCGTAGTCTTCATTTGGTGAGTATGGAAAATCAGTGTCTGGAGCTGACAAATATTCACTTTCTGTGCAGATACAGAGCCCCAGAGTGCTGAGCTCTTTGAGGGTCAGAGTACAAAGCTCTCTGGAGCATCAAAATACAGTAGATACTTTTTGTCTGGCTTTGCTGCTCCACTTCCAGAGAGGGCAGAGAACCTGTTTTGGGGTGATTTTTTTTTTTTAAATATAATATGGCAGATTAGTGTAGGGAATTAGTTGGTGAACTTTTGTGCTTCTACAAATTGCATCACTGAGGCTTCATGGACCTTAACTCTAAGCTTGATACAGTTCTGGGTCCAGTGCCTTTCACATGTATAGCGCTTTATAGCGGTGGAGCAAGATCCCCATGTTGGTGAGTGAATTGCTGCTGTGCCAAGATGTACAGTTAAATTTATAGTCCAGATCTAGCTGTGCACATGTGTAGTGGGGCACTGGGTGGAAGAGCTGCAGAATTGGAAATTGTGAGCTGCTGATTTCATGAGTAATAGTGAAACTATGGAACAGGCAGACTTATCTTGATCTTCGTTTTTTGTATGTATGGCTGAGAATACAATGTACATCTGTTCCTGAATTGAGCCCTGCATAAAAACAAGGGGGTTTGTTAGCTTTTAAAAACAAGCCCTGAGTCGAATGAAACCAAGCAAAGTACATTGTGGAAAATGGCTCCGTTTTTAAGTGGTGAGCTAGAATCCAGGTGATGGGATTTTTGGAATATGGAAATTGCAGTGTTACTTTTTGTGGTGAACCAAGAGGCTCTGCTTAATTTCTCCCTTTAGGATTACGTCCAGGCTCTGACAGGCTTCTGCTATGATGGAGTGGAAGGGCTCATTTACCTGGTTCTCTTCTCCTTTGTCACGGCTCTTATGTTCAGTTCCATTGTGTGCAGCGTCCCACACACTTGGCAGCAAAAAAGGTATGCAGTGGGATTAGATACAGTCAGCTCACACTGTTGGGTTATAGAGCTGTCTCCTAATGAAAGCTGGCAACTGGACTTATGCCCGTCAGCATGTAGAACTCCTTACCACGTGTGCTCCAAGAGCATGAGGGATAAGATGTTATGAAATGTTGGCCCAAAGGGAGGAGGGTGTTAGCCTTAACTTGGTCAGTTGAAATCAGAACCTTATTACTATGGAACTCTGTATAAAGGCATCATAGAGAGTTTTGATGGTGTGCAGAGTGAGACGATTAGTCTTTAGTTGGAGATGAATGGTATAGCTCTAGGGTGGCAGAGGACAGCAATACTTGAACTGTACAATACCTATTGTCTGTCAATGCATCGTTTACTGGGAGGTGGGAGGGGTGTTTTCCTAGTATTGGGAGAGACCTGAAGTGGTGAGGATCAGGTCCTGCTTGCCTTACTCCTTCAATTATATTGAAGTCAATGGGACTTAATTGCATGACTAATGTGAGCAGGATATGGCCCCAGCAGTAATGAGAGATGACCAAATAGAAAGTACATCTATTATTTTGTGGCACTGAAGGAATCAGAGACCTGTTGCTATTTCTAATGGATATGTAGTGGTAGTAACTGAAGGTGAGATGCACAGTCAACCTGTGGAACTCTTTGCCAGAGGATGTTGTGAAGGCCAAGACTATAACAGGGTTCAAAAAAGAACTAGATAAATTCATGGAGGATGGGTCTATCAATGGCTGTTAGCCAGGGATGGGGCAAAAATTGGGGATTGGTCCTGCTTTGAGCAGGGGGTTGGACTAGATGACCTCCTGAAGTCCTTTCCAACCCTGATATTCTATGATTCTATGAGAAGCTGGGAATGGTCGACTGGATGGATCATTTGATTACCTGTTCTGTTCATTCTCTGGGGCACCTGACGTTGACCACCATCGGAAGACAGGATACTGGGCTAGATGGCCCTTTGGTCTGACCCAGTATGGCCAGTCTTATGTTCCTATGAGACTAGGATTTATTGGTCCATCTGTCACCGGGCCAGTTATCGCATTGGTTGCTGTATACCGTGTTGCACTGGCTTTCATTTGTTTGAAAAGTACCCTGTGGTGTTTAACAAACGTTCATGTTCTCAATATGATTTGGGTGATTTTAAGAGTGTCCTAGGCTCAGTGTACAGAACTGGAGGCATTCAAATGCAACAGGAAGACTTCCTGGGATGGTGAGGGCTGCCCTTCCTGCGTGCAAAAAAAAATAAAGGTACTTGGAAATATATCAGTGTCTCCCAGAAAACAATTGGAGGTCTTGATGCTCTTTCCATGAGCAGCAGCAAACAGCAGGTCTACATATCAAGCTGGGACCTGTACTCTCTGCACCCAGTTCAGGGAGTGGCTTCTCTTAGGGATAAAATTCAGTGTCTGCCTCCTTTAGTAAAACTTTACTGTCACCTTGTGGTACTGACACTAAGGGCAACTGACAAGACATGCGATAACTGGTCTTCTAATCATAGACGTTGGAGACATCATCCGGTTTTGTTCAGCTCCCTGCCAGTGTGGAATGTTTCCTATCAGAAATTGACTTGTTCAGTGTACTATCCAATATCCCTATACTGAGAATATCATGAAGGGGAATGAGAGGGGCAGGAATTAGGTTAATTTGCACAACAGTGATGCAGTATTGCAATGGCCCAAAAATGTCCATGCCACCCTAGTCAAGTGATGGGCAATGATACCTGTATCTGCCCTTCCAAACTGAAGGGGAGGTGTAGGCTGTACAGGAGTCCACGCTGACTTGCAATCTGTTCAGGCTTGCCAGTGTTAACATAATGCGTTCAGCTGGTGGGAAATGTGGTGTCTGGATTTGAGACTGCCGAGTGCTTTTCTTTTCACACTTTTTTCCCCCCTAAAAACAATCCTAGATTGTCGATTATAATCAACAAAATCTCAAGTTGTCTCTAGCAGTGTGGTTTGATTTCTGTAAATATTTAGAACAATATTTTAAGGATTGAGATCTACATTCCAGGCATATGGGGGTTTTGGTGTCAGTCTCTTCAGACTTATAAACCGGCTCTGTTGCTGTCACCTGCTTAGTCCAGAATTACATGCCTCGGTTTGAGGAGTAACGGAGTGTTCACCTATGCCTCTGAAAAACAGTGTTCTGAAACCAACTTCAGTGGCCTAACAATAATGAGCTATACTGTGTGGCTCAGAATCTGAGATTCATGCATCTGTAAAATGAGGAGAATGGTACTGACCTTTCTTGTAAAGCACGTTGAAATCTGATGAAAAGTGCTGTGTAAGAAATAGATATTATCATTTCATGACCTCCTCACAGGAGGCGCATGCTGTCTGCTCCTGATTTGGATAGGGGTGGGACTACATGTCAAGGAGGGGAGAGGAATCAAGTTGCCTAAGGAATACTGCACCAGGGAAAAACAAGGTATGTTTGGGTTCAGACAGCTTAGAGGAGAAGGCAGCAGATGTGGTTTCTTTGGAATCCTAGAACAGCCAGTAGAGACTAGTTCTGAAGGTGGAATATCATACAAGATTTACTAGTCTTTTTTTTTTTTTTCTTGCGTATTCTGCTTGACCACCAGCTGGCCTTCAGCTGAAGGTTTCCTGTTTAGCAGTGCTCGGAGAAGTGATTTGTTTCTCATTGATTGCATATTAAATGTGTCCTGATAACAAACTTTTCTCTCAACTGCAAACTCAATCTGGGTTCTGATTGGTTGGTGGTTTTTAGTCATTGTTTTGAGGAGTTTTTTCATATGCATCATTGCTAATTTTGAAAGTTCTGCAGGGCAAACTCTTCCGTCTGTGCAAACCCACTGAAAACAGAGATTGGAACAGAGTGTTCCAGTTACTAGACAATTTTGTTATCCAGGAAGGAATAAAATTCAGATGCCCCTCTTGTAGCTGGCGGGCTCTGCAGGGCTTAAGAGTAAAAATAGCAAAAATACATCTGCAGATTTTAACAAATATATAACTGTTGCACACAAAGGGGAGATCAGTTGAATAAAGTGGTACCATTGTTACATAGAGTTTGATGTACGGTTCTCCTTTGAAAAAGAACTAACTCAGTTCATAAAGTTAGTTTCTCATAAAATCAATCCTTCCATTCCTACAAAGTGTAGGATGAGACTTACCTTTTATAACCTCGAAGGTATAGGTATAAACATTGACCTCAAGAGAACAATAGTCCAGATAAATCTGATTTTGATGTATGTTTAAAGTAGCAAGGGCTCTGGTCTTTAGGAAAGGAAGGAATAGCCTAGGCAAAAATGCCTCAATCCCACAGTAGCTAAGCCCTACTGCACTGGCTTCCAAAAGTTTTTTTTCATACACTGAAGTAGAATGGGACCTTTTTTGTGGCCACTCTGAATGGAGTTCTTGTTGTCTTCAGTGGGAGTTCATGGTATAGAGCTGCAGAATCAACTTCCTTATCTTATGGTATGTCACATGGAAGACCTCTGGAAATCAGTTCAAGAAATAGAAGTACGCGGCAAAGTTCAACTTCAGTATGGTGTATGAGGGAGACCAGGTATAAGGTTCTTTCTGCAAGCAGTGCCCCATTTAAACAAGCGCCAAGTGTTCTTGGGTGTGTCCACACTCCAGTTTATATGGTTGGGGGAGCTGTGGCATTGTGTTGACTGCCAAGCCCTGTGGGAAAGACTTCGGGATGATATGGAAAACATTGCAGTCTGAGAAAGTCCAGATGGCGTTTGTGGGAGGCCTGAATCACTCTGTTGGTTGGGGAGGAGAAGTTTGCTCGGGTCTGTATCTATGCTACCATATTGAGGCACACGCTGACTGGCTGTTGGGTGGGGGGATGTGTGGAGGAGGATTAGAAGGTTATTGGGATTACCATGTGCTCTGGTGTCTTGCAGGCCCCACTAACATAACAATTCTAGGCTATTAGGATAAACTTTCTTTCCTGCAGGAGCTCGGATGATGATGGGGAGGAGGAATCTGCAGCTCAGGGGAACAGACAAACCCACGATAATCTGTACAGGGTGCACATGCCCAGCCTCTATAGCTGTGGGAGTAGCTATGGCAGTGAGACCAGCATTCCAGCAGCAGCACACACAGTCAGCAATGCTCCTGTCACGGAGTACATGTGAGTAGCGAGGAGAGGAGCCATGTTGTAGCTATCTCTGTCCAAAATGCTTTGCTGTACTTTAGTTGCAGGTGTCCATTGCACAGCCTAGCTAAAGAACTTTCTGCAGCAGCTGCACTGGGAAATGAACAAGCTCACTAACAGCAGTGTGATAAGCCTGAGAGGAAGAGTGATAAAAGGTTCTGTTTATATCGTTTGATCTTAGTGACCTTTTTACTTGCAGCATTGGCAAGTGTTTCTGTTCTCTAACGGAAATAACAACACGAGGTATCAAGTATCAGAGGGGTAGCCGTGTTAGTCTGGATCTGTAAAAGCAGCAAAGAGTCCTGTGGCACCTTATAGACTAACAGACATATTGGAGCATAAGCTTTCATGGGTGAATACTCACTCCGTCGGATGCATGTCACAAGGTAGATGACTAGAAAATATCAAATTGCCTTGTGTTTGAGGATTTACAGTGTTGCCTATGGAAGGGGTGGAGTTAAGTGTCACCAGTTTCTATGATGAGTCTTTTTTTCCTTAAGGACTATTCAAAAGTAACTGCTTTGCAAGAGAAGTTTTAAACCTCCCAAGTGGTGGAGATCCACATCACAGCAGCTTTAGACTGTCCTCCCTAGGCAGTTGAGGTCAAAGGTCTTTGCTTTCCAGATCCATCTAGTTGAGACAGGGCAGTCTGAGTTTAGTTAATCCTTCTACAGAGCTCCTGCCCTGGGAGTGGCTGGCTGGCTGGCTGCAACGCCTGTCTGTGTTGGACTGGTTCATCTATTTCGTTCTCCCACGTTTATTGTGGCTGTTAACTTTTGGGCAGGGAGGCTGGATTCGTTTAGCTCTACATTTTAAAAAATAAAAATAAAAAAAGCACCACAGATACTGAGATGGGTACTTCATAAATGGAATATGAGAGTGTACTCTGAGATAGAAAGGCACCCATGTTAGCGTCCAATTGATCAAAGTGGAAGTGAGCCATTTGGCATGTAGGGAAAGCATTCCAGGGAATTGAATTGTGATGCTTCCAGAGAGTGTCCGTTGGGAGGTAATAGTGCCCTGCATTGGGGTTATCCTGTGTCCGTTCCAAAGTGTCTATGCTGGAGAATGTGCTATGTGTCCCTCTATCACCATGTATATTTCCCTTTCATAGGAGCCAGAATGCAAACTTCCAGAACCCCCGCTGTGAGAACACGCCTCTGATTGGCCGGGAGTCTCCACCTCCCTCAGTAAGTGTCTTTACTGCTTCTCTCTGCTTCAACATCTGAGGCCAAGTTCTACTTTGGGGCTATGCACATGCCACTCCTATGTACTTCAGGGGGAGCTGATCGTGCAGCTCAAGGCAGAAGATCTGGTCCATAAATCATGAAAAACTTAACAGACAAGGCCATGTCTAAGCTGCTATTGAGAATAAAAGCCCAGTATGCTACTTGGGCATGGTATGTATGAAAAAGATCAAATTAAATAAAACCTAATAACGCTCTGGGCTCATCCTGCCACCACTGAAGCTTGTGAGTAACTTTGTGTGACTTCGGTGAGTGGGTCTCTCTCGCACACAGTTACTAACTAGTTGTGGGTTTGGTCCTTTAAATTTGCAAAATAAACCGCTGAACCAGTAAACCCAAAGGTAATGCGGAATCTCTCCTTAACTTGCACTGTGAAAACAAGAGGATGAAGTTTGCATTTTTGAAGGGTTTTATTTTCATTTCACAACTTTTGAATTCTTATTTTTGTATCTAATTTCCTAAGGAGAAAAAAATCTTTCATGGAAGGTTCTTTGGTAATCAAGAGCTTGAAGTGGCCTCAGAGCCATGTTAGTCTATTGAGTAAAATATGGATTTTTATTTATATATTAAAAAAAAATTAGATGAGTGTTCCACTCTCTCTCCAGATGCTGTAATCTCATTACTGCAATACCACCTTTTGGCATGGGCCATCAGAATACTAACTAACAAACCTGCTAACAGTTCCTGAGGATGCAGCATAGTATACTTAACAGGCCATCCGTTATAATTAATGAAAGCCCACACCATAGGGGCTAAGCCCAGTTCACTGAGTGGGGCCTTCATAGAACAAAAGACTCTCTCTTCTAAATTTAGAAGAGGCAAAAGTGGCAAACAGGAAGGCCAGGACTTGTTTTTATACTTCTCATAGACTGGCCAAACTTCTTGAAGCTTGCTTAGAGTGGAAAAAAAAACTTGTTCCAGGTCCCTGACATTCAGCACTTGAGCTTAAACAGCATTATCTGCTCTTGGCAATGGAGCTGGCTCCAGAGAAAGGTCAGCCACAGCTTTCAGTGCGGTGTCCTAAACTGCTGCTGTACTGCTGGAATTCTCTGTTACAGCAAATGCACTGTCCCTTTAACACTGCACAGTCCTGTTCATCCTATTCCTCTGAGGCAAGGTCTTGCCACGCAGCATTTCCCACCCTGTAGCTCTTCTGCCTCAGAAAAAGGAGGCTTCTTTCTGCAGGAGCTCTAACCATGAGGAGAGGATTCCCTGGTTCTTCAGTAGCTGGTTGCATTAATGGCCCTGAATGTGGAGCTAAATCTTGGTACTTCCAGCTGCTTCTGAGGAGAGATGCTGGTAAGGGTTTTTTCAAAGGAATTTCACTTGGGGCAGCCAGAGAGAAGGGCTATGGGAGGTGGTGGGGGAAGCCATTATGTCTAAGTGTGGGAGGTGAGATGGAGAGTGTATCCCAGCTTCCCTGCCTGGACCACAAGGAGGAACCCAAGCAGAGGAGGAAATGGGATTTCTGAAGGAGAATGTACATCCCAGATAGTGGAAGGGACTGTCTGAGCGTGCTCACACACCACTTGGGTAGGGGAAAGGGAATGGATCCCTTTGTGCTCCCCACCTAGGCAGGCAGTGGGGTAGAGCGGATCCTCCAGAGTGTTCGTAGGCAGGTCTCTGTATTAACCAATTGAGGCTATTCCAGGAGCAGAAGAAAAGGCTGAGCCCATTTAATCAGCAAACGATTCCTGCTGTTTGGGCGTGCACAGAAAAAATATCTGTGTTCATGCTCCCCTGTTTGGGTGGTCAGATCCGCAAAAAGGAGCCACAGAAGCAGAGTAAAGAGACAGTGCGTGGCCAGGACTGAAGTATCCTGCTCCGCTTTGGTTGTGGGAACAGATTATAAAAACCAAGACAGAATGATCCTAGAAGAGCTAATCACCTACTGCGTTGTTTGTCTATTCTTTTTTCCCCCCAGTCGTTCCTTTCATCGTTCTCCTCCTTCTTGTCCAAGGGCTATTCCTGTAGGGTGGTAGAGCCCTCCTGATCACTGGCACACACCACAGCGTGTCACTTGCTTGCACTGTGTTTTTCATGCACGTTGAGGCTGCACTCTCTTTTTCTCTCTCTCTCCTGCATCATCACAGTTGTATTTGGCTGCCATGGACAGTAGCAGCCATATGAGCTGGCAGTTTAAGCCCTCGGACAGTGCACGGACGTACTGGTAACCACGCCCGCAAATGGAACAGGTACTGAAATAAGGTCCTTCTCGCTGAACCCCTCCTCCACTCCCACCCGCCCCTCCATCCCTGCACTGTTTACCCCAGGCCAGTGCCTTATTTCTTCACATTCCTTCCCCCTGCACCTCTCCGCATTCCCTCCTGCCAAGGGTTGAAGCTAACCAGGGTTGCTCTGGTGCCGACTGAAGGAGCAATATCAACATTTCACGATGGCAAGGCTTCTTGTATGCATTCTGACAGCCAGAGACCCACACCTCAGAGCGGAGCCAAAGTCACTGCTGCTTTAGTCCACAGATTCCAAGTTGAAGAACAGTATCTACACCTTGCACCAGAGAGTGCACCAAACCAAAAGTGTTCCACACTCAAAGCACAAGGTAGAATTACTCCCATCTTGGGTATCCACTTGGTAACAATAATGTGGATCAACGTAGCTGTCCTTTAATAAGGACTTGCTGTCTGTTACCACCTCTGGCTTCCCTTGAACCTTTTATCACTACTCCTTTGCTCACTGATACAATGGCATGTGCTAGAAACCAGAGATTTTTCTGCCACTTTCATTAAGTTCTGCCATAGAATCTTAAAACCAAACAATTCCTCCTGCACCTTGCTTGTTAGAACCAGCAGCTGTACTGCAAGCTCACATATGTAGCTTTCCATTTTATCATTGCATTCAGGGCTATAAGTAAGCGACTTTCCCCTGATGGCCAGGCACAAGCACTAAAATTCTTGATTCTGCCTAGTTTTATTTCAACACTTCCGTATGCCAAAAGCATTCCGTCAATTTCCTGCATACGCTGTGGATGGCGTGCCAGTGAGTCCTTTCCTTGCACTGCTTTATTGTCAGAGTAATATGCTGTTACAACCAGTCTCCAGGATAGCCCTTATTCCTTCCCTACCCATAGTGGTCGGCAACCAGAACTAGTTACAGTAGGAATGAATAAGTGGTTGGTACCAGGTCTCGTAGTTATACCTCATGAACTGTGTGACTTGGTCGAGTTGAGGAGTATGTTGTGTAATCTGAATTCCTGAGCAACTCACTGTAACTGGATAAAGTACGTTGTGATCAGTCCAAAGAAAACTAATCACTACTGAAACAAAGTGGAAATGTTAGCACCGTTTGGAATGCAGGATTCTTTCCAATCGGGTTAGTATGGTCCACAATCCACAGTTTGCATCCTGTCCCCAGACATACTTGTACATAAAGCTGATGCTCCTCTTCCACATCCACCATTCCTGCTGGGACTTCTCTGCTGTCACCTCACGCTAGATACCATTGTCTCATGTCACTGCTTGGTCTGCTGCCTTGCCATTTGTCTGCTCTGCTTTGTGACGTGCTTGGGGATTTATAAGATGCTGGCTGAATTGGTGGGGGGAAATATAGTTGTGCCTTGGTGCACTCTGTGACAGTGTGTGAATGGAAATCTACGTGAACATTTAATGCATGATGCTAGTGCTCTCCAGAATGTCACAGCCTTCTCCACTCTTGTAGCACTCTTGCAAAGACCTTCCTTGGGCATCTACGCTTGGTGCTTTCCTGCTTCCTTATTCCTGCAGGTATTCTAGTGGCCCTCTTAGCAACGTTGTGTTTAAGGGTCTATCAACACTATTTACTGTGAACTTTTGTTTTACAGGGATTTGACTCGGGACTTAAAATATTCTCTGGACTGAAACTTGACAAAGTCTCAGCCTAGAATCTTTTCTGTGTACCAAGGTCAGGCCAAGAGTCATATGTGGCTTTGCAAAAATAAAAGGTTCTTGCACTCTCCCCAAGATCTCGAAAATTGTGCTCATCTTAAGCCGCGCTTCTAACTATAGTTCTCTTTAAAAACTAGAATTCTGCGATTTCAGGATCCGCTGGCTGGCCCTATCTCCCTGCACTGAAAAAAGGCAGTTGATACGTTTTTTTGTTTTTGTTCTTTTATTGCGCCCAAAATTGTCTAAGATACTTGGGTCAAACATTAAAATAAATAAAATTCAAGCCTTGAAGCTTCAATTTGCAGCTGATTTAAACCAGGATAACCCATGAGGTTTTAGCATTTAGCATGTTAAGCATTTTTGCCATACAGAAGTACTGTATTCCTCCGCTGCCTCCAGGGATTATATTGGATGGGAGTGGTGCATATACGTGGTACAGTCTTGCAGTGTAGTGTGTAATAGCTGTGAAGTACTGGTGATCTGCAAAGACCACAAGGTTTATCTGGTTTACGTTCAGATACGGCCTCTTAAAGTCAGATAACTCTGTGCACCTCAGTTTTTTGTAGCCAAGAATTTTTGTGCCTGCAAAGTGTATTTGTTAGGCACCTACTCAGCCAATGTGTGCTGAGAGAACGTTTCTGAATGTGTTTTGCCCATAATGTGGGGGGCAGGGGGAGTCTGATTCATTAGGGAGTAGGGTGGGGGAGTACACTTTTTTTGCAGAAATGCTGAAACACAAATGTACACCGTACCATAGCAGTTCTCGTTGACTGATGGTAAGTGGTTGGTGATGTGTGTCAAAGTACAAGATACCAGGACAAAATATCCATCTACTGGGTAGTTCATGATGGCGCAATAGGGTAGCTAACAAAATTATGAAAATACATGTTAAAACTTGTATTGCTTATGTGGCTTTAAAAAGAATAAATGTAGATATATAGGCACCTGGAGAGTCCTAGCCAGAATGCTGGAAGGATCCATAATACATGATTTTATAACCTTTAATGAAAGCTGGGGGTTTTTTGTGATTTGTTTTGTTTAAGGAAATTAAATACAACAATCTACCTTGAAATAACGTTAAGGTTGTGTCACAGACAGGCAATATCCAGCCAACACTGACTTGAGGATGGTACTTTGTCTTTGACTTAGCTGTGAACAGTCTCTTTGTTTTTTGTTTTCCCAAATGTCTGTCCACACTTAGTGGCTTTCTACACAGTTAGCTGTTTAGTCACTTTAATGGTTACAGGTAACACCATTCAGGTAGTGTCCCTCTGGCAGTTTTCCTGACATCACCGACGGGGCACCTGTATCTACAAGCCCACCTTGATGTTAGCATCTCTCTGAGCTCTTCCCTGTGCTCCCTTGGAAGTGCAATGCAGGAGTAATACCTCAGAGTGGTGTCTGTAGCATGTGGGGTAATGCACTCTCAGGACCAGCCAATTCTGTTGTTAGGGGTTCTGTAAGCACTTCCAAAACAATGAGATGAGCTGCTTACAAGAAGACATTCATGTGTCTGTCTGACTCCAGAAGAGCAAAACAGTGTTAGCTGCCTTACTACCAAGTTCTAACTATGTTGTATGTGGATGTACAACCCTATTTCGAGCTAACCTTGCCAGTAACTGGTTACGAAATTGGTTAAAAATTGTAATGTGGACACAACCTAAGACGCAATATGCATGAACTGAGAACATCAGCCTTAACTCTGACTTCCATGGCTTTTGTCAGCTTGAGACATTTTATGGCGGTTTAAGGTAGGATAGAATTTAAAACAATACCTTCTGTTTCACTTTCTATCCAATTTTCTCTTTAGTTTGAATTATTGTTCTCTTTCTTGGTGCTCTTCAGACTTCTGTATTGTGAAAAAATGGGAGCAATGGTCCAATATCTTCTTGGCCTCTGCATGCCACTGGGTGTATCTGGTACATCCTTTAATGCACCCCACTGGATTGCTGTTCTTTTGATTGAACAGTTCTTCTATAGATGGCGGCTGCAGGTCTACGTGTATTATCTCTCTAGGAAGGGATGTGAAAAATGTGTTCCTAGATTCTTTATCTAAACACTCCCTTTATCTAAACACTGCCTTTAAGAACCTTGGTGGATTGAATTCATGCAGTCATCCACTTCTCTTCTAACGCCCTGCTTCTCATCCACCCACCCAACACAGATGGAGTGCTACTGTCTGAAAAATTCTCCTTTTAAAAGACTCCTGCTTCGAGTGACGCCAGTGGGGAAATCCAGCTCTGCCTGCTGTCCCTGAAATACTCTACTTTTATAGGGTTCCTCAGAGGAGAACTTTGATCTAAATCACTTTGTTGAGCTTACTACATTTAACTCTCTGGTAGAAACACAAGTCCCAAACTTCTTATTTCTGGGGGTAGTGGGGCAACTATAGTTACACACCTGTGTAGATCATCCATAGAACTGCTAGACTCCTTTTCAGTCCTTCTCTCAATGGTGAGAGCACAGATAAGACCAGAGAGAGAGACAGACACACACTCTTCTACATTTACACACTAGTGCTGGGCTGGGTCATTGTTACCACAAAATACCCATGTCCTCTCTCAGGTCAAACTTTTCTGATGCAGGAAGGGACTTAAAAATGAGCAGTCAGTGAGTACACAAATGAAGCATCAACATCTCTACAAGCTAATACAACTAGGGATCCCTGTGCTCTGCTCTGAGGTGGTGAGCTCTTCTACAATACAGATTCATTCCTAGACACTGACAGAATTATGGCAAAATGCTGTTACCTTACATAGTGCTCTGGTCTCTGCTGTGCAGGTACAGAACACTTCACAATGTTCTCGTCAAATGGGAAAGATTCATCATATGGAATTTAATTTTTTACACTCAGTTATATAACTTGCTACTTTAAGTGAGAGCTTAAAGGTTGAAATATCAGTTTTTGAACAGCATTATCAGGAAGTAAAGACAAAGTTCATAGCAGCTCTTTGTAAAGGAGAGTGCAGGAGGGGAGCAGGAATTAACCCTGCTGACATCTGTGTCTTTTGTCCCGCTGTAAAGCATATTAATGCCATGATGACACAAGATGGAATTCCACCTGTTTACAGTAACAATGTTTATGGCTGGAGTTTCATGAAGGCGCAAAGTCTCTATCCTTACTGCTGTGCACAAGTCCTAGTGTTAAGGGTTTCATTCCTGTGTTCTAGCAAAACTGAAGATGGTTTGGACGAGTTCATATCATTCAGCTACTGGATTCCCTTGGAGCGGTCTTCTAAAAACAATCTAGCCATGATGAATTTCCACCTTCACCCCAGAATCAGTCTTTATTACTGGCAGGCTGTAGGAAAACTGTCCAAAGCCAGGTTTTGATACTAACCATCCAGTTATTGTTAGTGGATATCAGTCTAGTTCCAGCCTTATTGTTATCTTCTGTGGACAGATGACTGCCCTGTGCATAACCTCAGCTGTCCTCTTCTAAGCTGCTATTGTCATGATGCATATGGTCTATTGACAACTTAGTTCTCCTGAGAACATGAAACATACCTCCTCCTGCCTTTTTACCCCCAACCTCCCCATCTTCCACAGGGCTGAAAGTGGCAATCTGACTGCTGAGCCACTGAAATCCTGACAGGTGGGTTTTTATATAGCCATTGCACCCACATTCTTCTATTGTGTTCAGAATACTTGGATTAAATTGTCTTTTGTTTCTTGACGCTGGTATTTCCATCTTGCTAGGAGCGTGACTAAATCGGCTAGTCCTTACATGAATGCCTCAGCCAGCCTCTTTTTGTAACAGGAGTAAAAGCGTTAGTCACTCTGACTTGGCTGTGTAATGGCCTATGAAAGATTGTTTCAGAGCCTCAGAGGACCATGCTAAAGGCTCGTTGGTAAGCTGTAAACACCAACCCAAGTGAGCTGGGAGGTGCTAATAATCTGATTCAGAGTTCACATCATTCTGACTTACTGTCTTTTTTTTTTTTTGTCTTCCTCTAGTACACCTCCAGCATGAGAGCCAAATACCTCGCTACCAACCAACCTCGCCCAGACTCTGGCAGTGTGCATTAAAAACATAACGCAGACACAGTAAAGCTAAACAAACGTGCCAACTGCTGCTACCCTGTGCTGTCAGTGTAGAACAACCCTGCTTTCCTGTCCCAAACCCAGCGCAACTCCTGCTTCTTCAATACAGACCACCCCTCCAACCTGGTACCTGTGCATTGGCAATCTGAATGGAAGCCCCTTTCAAATTAAATCTATACCTAGTTGTACGTGGAGAGAGAGTGTGCAAGCACCTGCAGAAGAACACCAGTTTGTCTGGGATTCACCTACTTGAGGCCAGTGTTGTCAACAGTCTATCAGGAAACCTTTGCAAATAGTTTTACTTCTATCTCCCCTACCCTCTCCATTCCACAGAGGAACTGGATGGAAGAACGTTGCAGATCTTCAGTTCTGTGAGGTGATCCAGCGGAGCTGCTCAGTCTGCAGTGCACTGAAGAAGCAGAGACTCCGAGCCCATGACTATACTGTACAGATCGGGAAAGCCATGCCAATGTACACTCTTAAAAGTTATGTGCGCCTAGTGTTTTTAAAGAAGTCTTCTTGCCTGATACCTTGTGTGGAGGCTCCCTTCCTGTGTCACTGAATACCTACTTTAAGCTGGGAGTCTGACCTGGGCTCCACTCTCTCCTCTGGTGACTTTAAATAAGCTTTTCCTTTCCCCTTTATAACCAGCTTTTGCATTCTTGAGGAGTAGGCGGTTTTCAGCACCAGCCAGCTGTCTCAGATGCACCCCTGCCTGCCCATTGCTGTGAGCCTGACCTTTCTGCTCCATCAGGGAAATCCCTGTACTCACAGATGGCATTCTGGGTGCTGCTTTTGTGAGATTGGGTGCACACAACACACAGGAGCCAGCAACTCACTTGGTGCCAATTTTTTCCAGGAAAAGACTTGTAAGACTTAGGGTTTTTTTGCACTAAATAGTTTCAGATCTCTAGGGCAATAGCCTGGCACTAGGTCTCATGGGACAGTCAGCTTGCAAGAGAGATTGTAAGCTCTATTGAAGGAGTCCAAGGAGTTACTTGTGACAGACTGCTGGACTCTTCCATTAATGTTTGGAGTAGAAAAGTCAAGTCCCGTGGCATTGGCTTTAGAGGAGGATCCTGGGGCCTTAGCCCAAAGTTCGTCATAAGAGCAGCAAGGTTGCAGCCTCCTTGGCTCTGCGCTCCAGGATCAGAAAACAAAAGTCTTAACACATGAATGTTGGGGGGGGTTGTTGGTTTTTTTTTTTCTGGTCATTAACTGCTAACCACTAACTGCCATACACAAGGCACATGTGAATAAACTCCTAGTATCTCCTAGCACACTGTGCATGGGCCACAAGTGCAATGGAGTGTACCTGCAGGGGGCAGCATCCTACACCAGTTCTGTACTTCGTTGAAGAATGGTGCTCTACAGGACATAAACCACTTTTTACTAGAAAAGACTCCAATGTGCAGCTGTGCGATAAATGGATATGAACTTTATACTCCAGTAGATCAAAGCATAGTCCTTTCTGAATTTTCCTTTCTGTGCAAGCTGTCTTAATCTAGTTACTTAGGGAGACTTAAGCAAGAAACAGAATTAAAGTACAAAATCTCATAAATCTGAGGTGGGCCACAGGACAAATGTGGTTCAAATCTAGCACCACAATATCTGGATTGCATCAAAGGAGAACTCCTTTCTCATCTTTTAGTTTGCTCTGTTTTGTGAATGTCCATAATGTGGACCAGTCAGCCTAGCAATCTGCCTTTGCTCTGGATGATCTCATCAGACTTCTCCAGATCTTGTCCTTTTCTCTTTACTAGGGGGTGAGTTATCACCACTCTGGGAACATTTTGCATATTCCACGGATGATTAACTAGGATGCCAATACTTCCTATAGGGGAAGCGTACATACTCCAAGAAAAGGGGTATTTTGAGACATCTCAAGGAAATAAAAGCCACTAACGGACTAGCCTCCAACCTTTGGAGGAATGGGGAAGAAGGAAGGAAGGAAAGTAGCACACTGACCCGTTTTTCTTGGAGAGGAGGTCTCAGGGTAAACACTAGTTATGTTCCATCACAGATCCCTTTAAAACCTGGTATGAGAGCTGCATGTGTGGTGGGTGGTATACGAGCATGTGACACTGCTGGCTTACAAGCTTCTGGACCGTTGGATGCTCTTAACAGCTGGTATGATTGAGTGGGGAAAACTGAAACCACACTTTGTCAATTTAGAGAAACCCCCATTTTCCCGTAGTCAATTTGGACTATTTCCCATGTCTGTCAGCTAGGGGCTGCACAGACTCAAATACTTGAGGCTTTTAGATTTAGAAGAACTGCCCCAAAATCTGCTGCATGCCTCTCAGTAGTCCTTTAAGGCAAGTGTTGGAAGAGCATAAAGCAGGAAATAAACTTCAGTCAAACAGGTGCAGCTGTCGGCAGCTTTTGCTGTACAAAGAACACATGGGTTTTCCTACTGGGCCTTAGGAGAAGTAGGATGCAACATTCCAGAGCCAGCAGTCCAATGCTGGTAATAACAAAGAGCCAATACCTTTCAGTGCAGTATCCAGGCTGGATACTGCCTTAACTTGCTTCCTTCCCAGGCTTAGCTTAATCAGTTGTACTGTCCAGAACGAATTCTAACAGGGTTCATAGGCTATAACCAGTTGCTGATTGGAGATCCGTGCTCTGTGACTTTAAAGTGTATTAAGGAAGAATTCTGTGGGACACTGCACTCCCTGCGTGGCCAGCAGAACAAGACTGCAGTGTGAGTGGTGTGCTCTGTGTACTGTGTGGTTCCACCCAGGACTTCCTTTAATTAACATGGATTTTGCACTTTTGTAAAGAGTCACAGAGCCCTGCTGTCCTACTGCATATTTTAATGCAATGTTTCTATTTATTTTTTTATATGGCACTTCTAGGGGTTAGTCCAAATGGATCTGCTGCAGAGCCAGTAGCATGTGCTCATTAGTACGGGTGTGAAGTGATCGCTGTAGTCTAAATGACCAGTCTGGTTGGGGGGGGTGGGGGTGTGTGCGCAAACCCTGAATGCATGTAGGCACAGCATGGCCGCCAAGGAGTAGACCTCTCAAAAATTCAAGATCTCCCAGAGTCTCTTCCCCCTTCCCCCGCCATAGGGTGAACAGCAGGAGCTTAGTGGCAAAGAGTTGTAAGTGGCACCACTAGTTATAGGAGGCTTAGATACAGTGAGTAAAACTGGAGTGTCTTTTTTTTTCTCTTCTGTAATTTGTATTGCGTTTTAATGTGTGAAATGTCCATGCCAGATCACTCAGAATGTGTCCCAGCTGACTTCTCAAGAGCACACAATCATCTCAGAACCTAGCCACGTTGTTGCTTATTAGTACATGGCTCCAAAATTCAGGGGAACCGTGAGACTCTGATCTCCGGACACCTTGCTGACGGCAAAACGGGAGGCAGCTCCTGTGTGGTTAGAAAGGTGGTAGCAGCAAAGACACTTCATCTTTCTTTCTTTCTTTCTTTTTTTTTTTTTTTTTTTTTTAAAAAAGCGTAAACAGTCATCGGCTTGTCTGGTTTGTTGGGTTTCTTTCCACTCCATCTCGTACAAATGATGTTTTTTTGATTTTTTGGAGCTGAGACCTTTCAAGCACACCAACATCGCCACAATGTGAAATGTAAATAGCATGTTGGATTCTTTTTTGTGTCCAGTGTTCAGAACTGCATTGTAATTGTAAAGGAAATCGAATCAAGACTTGGCTGTGAATTTCTTGTGCTGTCTTGGGAATATAACTGTAGTGTTTGTATCCTGTATGTACTATTAACTGAATTCATTTTATTTGCTGATAAAAGGGTTCAAATGGAGATCGCAGCATCCATCATGTGACCAAACCTGCCCGGGGGGGGGGGGATTTGATTGCCCCCCACCCTCTTTGAGTTCTTCCCATGTGAAAGGTATTCATTTGTATAGCCAGCTCTGGGCACAGAGGGGTGTCCATCTGAGTGCTTTGAACTGGCCGTTTTGCATGAGGGGAGTTTTTGGAATGGCCCCAGAGGAGGAGTCACACGGAAGTTGCCCTTAGAACATATAATGTTCATGTGCACAGTCCAGGCTTTCCCAGAAAGAACAGCTTCCATGGGCTGGCCTTGTGCTCTGCTTGTAATTCTTGGCACTGTGGTGTGGATAGCAGATGGAGGCACTTGCTCAGCAGAATCTACAAATGCTTATGTAGATAAAACCCACCTCTGACTCCTGGGTCTGGTTTCTTCCCCCCTGCACCCCGGGAGCAGCCAAGGCTTGAAGTCAGTGCAGAGACTGCACAGTGCCCTTTTGGAGGGAGGAAAGGGAGAGTGTCACTCTGCTGACAGGGCCCCTTCAAGCTGATTTAAGGATAGGTGGGTTCCCATCCTTTTGTTAGAAGGGTGGTGGTTACATGGCAGGACCTGGGGAGCAGAGGGCTGAATGAAAGGAAATAATGGAGATCCTCATTGTGCTGAAAGGGACAGTGTAGCTTTGGGGGAGAAGGAAACTCTCCTCCCTGTGGCTTTTTCTTTCCCTGCATTGCAAGGTCCTTCATTACCAGGCAGGATATACCTGGATAGTATTGGAGCATCATGCAGGAAGACATTGACTCCACAACCGGGAACTCCAGGATCTGTTCCCTGAACGTGGCCAGAAATCCAAAAGGAGCTGAGAGGGAGGGAGTGCATATTGGCTATCCTAGCACTCCTTCCCTCTAGCCGGGTGGCGTATTCTCCCGGGTGGCGTATTTCTGCCAGAGCAGCATGGAAGAGCTGGGACTGTGGGTGGGAGGCACTGTGGAGACTCTATTTCAGAGAGAGCGAAGCTCCTTGCTAGAGGCAGCCTGCAGCAAGGAGTCTTGAGAGAAGCCAGGCTTCCAACCGCCTGCACTGCACCAAGAAGCCACACTGTCCCACAACTGTGCAGGGACACCAGCAAACAGTCAGGTGGAACATTACCCCTCCAATCACTAGGACAGACTCTGCTGCTTGTTGAGAAAGAGGACTTGGCAGGGCTCCCCACCGGGCCCTGCATTTTACCCAAGATTCACTTTGCACTCCCAATCTCCCCTTCTTTAACTAGAGGCTGACATCGGGGAGTGACCTATGCACGGTTGGCGAGGTAGCATCAGGAGGCAGAAAATTCTAAATGTTATCAGTTCCTAAACTCTGAGAGCAGGCTGACCTTCCAAACAGATGAGTGGAGCCTCCTGCTGCCCCTCTTCTGTCAGTGCGTGGCTCCACCAAGTGTGGAGAGGGAGAGTTGGCAAGTGGTTAAAGCGCAGGGCTGGTAGCTGGGACTCATAGCAAACAAGCAGCAGTCTGGAATAAGAGCTATGTGACTTTGTGGGCAAATCACGTAGCCTCTCTGTGCCTCAGCTTCCCGTTGTAAAAATGGGGGATCATTGACAGGAGGCATGATTTAATTATTTATTTCTGAGATCTCTGAAACTGCCCATCAGTCTGAGGGCCTGGACAAAAGGAAATGGAAACCGATATGCCTGACAATATGCGAAGTGTGAAGTTTTATTCTAAAGAGGGTAACCCCTACCATTAGGGTCTTTCTAGGCACTCTGCGTTCAGTACCGAATTTCTCCTCGTAAAATTCCAAACTCTCCCTCCCACGTTCCCATTCCGAATCAACCAGCAGATGTCTCCAAAGGCCCAAGATCCAAAGGCAGCTGAAGTCAATGGAAAGACTCCTATTGGCTTCAGTCATCTTTGGATCAAACCCTAGTGGCCCAGCTGTTGCATCACGCTCCTCGCGTCCCTTGTTTGCAAGCGTGAGCTGGGAAGTCCCTGTGGGTTTAGTTCTCTATCATCTTTAAGAGGGAAGCTTTTAATTTGTTTTTGACACTGTGCACGGAAACTTACTGGTGAACATGTAACTGGCCTTTTTGTAATTCTTTTGTTCTTATTCTTAACCATAATGGCTGTATATCGTACCACTTTATATACATATATGTATAATATATAAATATATACTTTTTTTAAACCTTTGGACCTGCTAGTTCCTTTCAAGTATTCCTGCACTTACCTAAAATGTTTTTAAATTGTGAGGGTTAAACTGAGGAGTGAGCCCATTTTGTATCTTTCCTTTTTCTTCGGTAGTTTTGATTGTACCGTAGCTATTTTTTACTGTAATTTTTGTTCTGAAAAATACTAAAAAAAAAAAAAAAAACCCTAAATGTAACTTGTGGTTTCTATTCAGCTTGGGTTTAATGTTTTAAAATAAACAAATGAAACTACATAGCACTGTTCTATTTTGTAACCTTCTTTTATTGGTAGAATCTCTTGCTTTAATTTTGACATTTTGCCTGTTACTATACCGCTAAGTATACACAACATTGTACATTGTGTTGATCCTGCTAATGCAGTGGTTCTCAAACTTTTGTATTGGTGACCCCTTTCACATAGCAAACCTCTGAGTGTGATTTCCCCCTTATAAAAACACTTTTTTAAAAAAAATATATTTAATACCATTATAAATGCTGGAGGCAAAGTGGGGTTTGGGGTGGAAGCTGACAGCTCATGACCCCCCCATGTAATAACCTCATGACCCCCAGAGAGGTCCTGACCCCCAGTTTAGAACCCCTGTGGTAATGCTACCATATGTTTTAACTGGTAAAGTTAAGCATGTGCACAAGTGTTCCAGAATTTGTGCCTTGTGGAGGATACAGTTTTGAATCTGCTACTATGGCCATTAGAAATCCTGGATCTGTCTCAGGGAGTTATATCAGGGTTCCAAATGTGGACTCTCTTCTGCAATTTGGTGTATAACATTTCTGAAGAGGCTGAAAGACCCAACTAAAGGTTTGGGTTTTTTTCCTCCTGGTAAAGGGAAAATTCTAAATCAAGGTGATCCTTTAAAAACAGTTTAAAATTTTAATCTCTCCTGAAGAGTCTGCTGTTGGGCATTTGGAAGGAAAAATACTGGATTCACTGAGTTTTGAAAACTGCTAGTGAGTATTTCTGGTCACTGTCTTGCACAGCACTTTCTTTGACCATTTGTCACATTCAGGTGTAACAAGTGCCCAGGTGAAATGGCAAAACTGGTGATAGGGGGTGGGGGTGCGCTCATGTGCCTGCCTACCACACTCTTAAATAATCTTCATACTGTGCTACGGGAACTGTCCAGCTAATGTGTTGAACATGTCAGTCGGGGACTGAATTTTATGATTGTTCCAAAAGCTCACTATCACGCTGTTCTTCGCTGTAGTGTGCTTGACCCGCAACAAATAAAGGGTTAACTTTACTGGTGAAGTTCAAACTTGACTGTACGCATTCCCATATTTACGAATACAATGGGGGGGGGGGGGGGGAAATCCCATGTTAGACCCTCACAGACCCCTTCAGAAGACTACAAAATGAATGTAAACTGCTCCATAAAAACACCACCTGAAGGCAAGCTGACTGGGGCAGTTTGTAGTTGAATTGTCTCCCTCCTTACCTGGCTGCAGAGTAGCCAATAGGTGGTGTGTGTTTGGTTTTTTGCAGTTCATCTGTAACATCCTCTGATCACAACAGCAACATGAATCCTTTTCCTTCCTGTACTGCAGTTTTGGTTGGTCTGTCTACTCCTGTCAGTCTTCGCTGGGGGGTTTATTACTATCTACTGCCTGTCTTCTGCTCCCTGACTGCTGCGTGAATTGAGGGCCGCCTGTATGAAAAGATTAAATCCAGGTAACCACAGAAAAGCCAAACTCATGATCGTGCTGCCAGCTCTTGCCATTCATCCCAGCTAACTAATTCAAGCACCTTAGGATGGGGTTACTGGGAAGGGAGAAAAATGGGGACTTCCAGAGTGCTTGTGCAGGAGGGAAGGAATCGCAAATGGTACTAGGGAGAAGGCAGAGTAATCTGGTAATGGAAACGATCTAGTAAAAAGAATTTCTAACTCAAATGGTAGCACAAGAGCCCCACAGCCGTGGAATTTGCTTTGAGAAAGCAGGTATGTGATCAGACTGGGTTCAGTTAGGTGGTACGTCTGTATTGTGTGTATCTGATCAGCTGAGAGATTTTCATGCAGTACTTTAATGTCATCACCAGGTGGCAGCAGTCTCCTACGTTGAGATGTGATTCTTCAGCTTCTGGCCTGGGTGAAAGAAACGGGGCTTCCAGGAGAGATTCTGGCTGTAGGGCACAATAGAATGTCCTGGATCACCCTTACCACTACCTCCCCTTCCTCCTGTCTAGTCTCCTCCTCCTCCCTTTTTCCCCCATACTGCCCCTTGCTGTTAATAATCAACTTCTGATCTCCCCCAGACACAGAGAGCTTACTGGATTCCGGTCTGGGTATTCTGCTGCCTGCGAGGGGACAGGGCTTCAGGAGCAACCTGTGCATCAGATGAACAGGGTCAGTCCCTGGCATTGCAAGGCACCTGTAACAGATGGGTTGAGATAATGGGCTTGGGCTCAGGCCCTCTGTAAGTCAGTGGAAAGACTCCATTGACTTCAGTGGTGTCTTGGAGCCTGATCAGAAGCTTTCAAGGAGGGGCTGGATTAGGCTTCTCTTTTCCTATAAACTCATGAGTTTGGGGATACTAATGCTTTGCATTTCTCTGTCCTCTATATTATCTGAGGAGTCTTTGCAGACATGGAACGGCCCTGCAGCCTGTGAAGCAGGTAAGGGAATGTACAGGGATCGCTGCCCCCACACCTGACATGCAGCTGTGTTCCACTTTGGGCAACTAATGTTGGTGGGTGTAATAGCTGTTTAGGGCAGGAAGTAAATACCATGTCCCCGTGCTGTTGCTGTGGGAGTGGAAGTAGGTGGGGTATCCTTACCCAAGCTAGAATATATGGTCAGAACAATGCTATTAACAATAGAGCTGGATGGGGCGGGTGGGGGAATTCTACTATAGATTTAACAACCCCAATCCCTTGCTTTTTCCAAAACCTTTCAAGTGGCTTTTCGGTGAGGGAAAAACTGAAGGCTGAAAATGCTGCTTCCCGGGAGTGGTAATTCAGCTGCCTTATCTCTGTTCTCTAGGGGCTGGGATCCCTGGCTACGCTACATCTTCCATGATATGCACCATGCTCCCTGTGCTGGGTGACATGCTGTGGTGAGGCCAGCTGGGGAACCTGGCCCTTACCGTAGAGAAGAATGGGAGCATGGGGCACCCTGATTGCAACTCCGATGTGACCCCACGGAGGCCTTTCTGAACTGAACTTCAGGGCTTAGGCTAAAATTTTTCAAATGTTTGTGGGGTTTTTTAACAACTCCTTTCCCCCCCAAAAAAAAATTCCATAGAAAGCAGCCATTTTTCTTAAATCCACTGAATAAAATTTCTGCAAATTCTCATTGAAAACTTTTGACCAACTCTTATTACTACCCCTGTTCTTACCTGTAGTGCTGCACCATCTTAAATGCATACAAATTGTCAGAGCACAGTTCTGCCTTTTGCCCAAAAGACAGGGGTCTCATGCTGATTCTGCAGCACTGGTCCACTGCTGATCCAGAGGGCTGATTACAGCCACCTGACTAATCAACACCACTGCCTGGAAAGGTGAAGCCTTCTCGTTTAAGTAGTGACGTGGCCTAACCCTGCTTACCTTGGGGGAACTGATAGGAATTGCAGCACGAACTCCCAGGCTGCGGACATGTCACACCACTAAACCATTTTACTCAAGGGGAGCCCAGTACCTTGCAGTGCACATGACATGGGCCATAGGAATTATTCCCGTCTTGCCTCCCCGTTTCTGGAGACTGGAGAAGGGGTGGTGAACTTGGTAGCTGAAACAGTGGGGAAAGGCTTAAGCATCCACAGCCTGAGCTCCTGTGGCTGGAAACTTCTGTGTTTCTCCTCTGCCTTAGACACCAGCTATTCACTGATTTAGCAATTGACATCAGTAGGTGGTATGAGCTGGGTTTGGAAAGAGTTCTAGCCAATGGAAATGGCTGGGCAAGGTGTGGGAAGGAGAACATGACTGCCATGAAGCCCTTGTAATAAAGGGAAATGAAGGAGCCTATGGAACAGGTGCCATATGCTCAAGAAATGACTCACTCCATGTGCCACACATCCTTTGACTTCAGAATTAAGGCAGAATCTTTTGAACCAGACTGTTTTACAAGTCCCCGGGGTAAGTCATGAGGGAGTCTGACTGTTTGGTGTTTGTCCCTGAACAAATATCAGGATTTGGAGGGTAATGGGGGTCACTCCTACATCTGAAGACACTATCTCTGGGCAGACCTGTGCTGGTGCGTGTCTCACTGTAGAAAGCAGCAGCCACATACGCTATGCTTGGCTTGAAAGCTATTTGGCTTTCTTGAACACTGCTCCTCTGTTGGAGACTTCTTTGGAATTAGGATAATTTCCATGGTGGGGGTAGATGTTTTGCTTTTCCTAGTGTCAGTCTGAATCTGGATGAGGGATGTGAACTTTTCTTTTTACAGCTCTTGCTTGTTAATATAATTGAAATCTGTATCCTTGTACTTGGATCTCAGCTAGGAATAATCTTATTAGGAGAGCAAGTTGAGCTGGGACAGCATTAATGAGTATGCTATGGCTGTATAGTGTAACTCTTCCAGAAGGCCACCCATCCCTGACTGTATCAATACATAGATACAGTGCCAGCTTCCCTATGTTGCCTTTCAAATAACCTGGCAGGATTAGTCTCTAGGCAGGACTAGCTTCCTTCCCATCCTCAACAACTGCCAGCTTTGCTTCATTTCATCTCATTGTGGGCCCTAGTGAAAGCACTTGTTTTGCCTGGAGATGAAGTGCCTGTGTCCTCTACCTCCCCCTGCCCCTCCCCCCATCTGAGATGATTAAACCTGAGCTCATCTCAGAGTGAGTGAGTTTCTGGCTTCCACTGGAAAGTGTGAGGAGAAATCATTGACGAGAGCAAGAGCCTGTGTGGTTCACTGTGTAAATATTTTACCGAGTTCGATGTCTCCCACCAGGGCTCAGAATGTGAGAATGCCACCCGCACAATGACCTTTAACGAGGCTGTACCTATCCAATAGCACTGCCCTGCCCTTTCCCAGGAGGGAGGGCTCGAATCCTTGATCCACACTTCTACACTGTCTACTCATGCAACAATGTGCAAAGTGCAGCTCTATTAGTTTGTACACTAATGCAAGGAGCCTAGGTAATAAAATGGAGGAACTAGAGTTACTGGTGCAGGAAGTGAAACCAGATATTATAGGTATAACAGAGACCTGGTGGAATAGTAGTCATGACTGGGCTACAGGTATTGAAGGGTATGTGCTGTTTAGGAAAGACCGAAATAAAGGTAAAGGTGGTGGAGTAGCACTGTATATCAATGATGAGATAGAATGTAAAGAAATAAGAAGCGATGAAATGGATATGACTGAGTCTGTCTGGGCAACAATTAAATTGGGGAAGAAAACTATTAGAGCCTCCCCTGGGATAGTGCTTGGGGTGTGCTATAGACCGCCGGGATCTAATTTGGATATGGATAGAGCCCTTTTTAATGTTTTTAATAAAGTAAATACTAATGGAAACTGTGTGATCATGGGAGACTTTAACTTCCCAGATATAGACTGGAGGACGAGTGCTAGTAATAATAATAGGGCTCAGATTTTCCTAGATGCGATAGCTGATGGATTCCTTCAGCAAGTAGTTGCTGAACCGACTAGAGGGGATGCCATTTTAGATTTGGTCTTGGTGAGTAATGAGGACCTCATAGAGGAAATGGTTGTAGGGGATAATCTTGGCTCAAGTGATCATGAGCTAATTCAGTTCAAACTGAATGGAAGGATTAACAAAAATAAATCTGCAACTAGGGTTTTTGATTTCAAAAGGGCTGACTTTCAAAAATTAAGGAAATTAGTTAGGGAAGTGGATTGGACTGAAGAATTTATGGGTTTAAAGGTAGAGGAGGCCTGGGATTATTTTAAATTAAAGCTGCAGAAGCTATCGGAAGCCTGCATCCCAAGAAAGGGGAAAAAATTCATAGGCAGGAGTTGTAGACCAAGCTGGATGAGCAAGCATCTTAGAGAGGTAATTAAGAAAAAGCAGAAAGCATATAGGGAGTGGAAGAAGGGAGGGATCAGTAAGGAAAGCTACCTTATTGAGGTCAGAATATGTAGGGATAAAGTGAGACAGGCTAAAAGTCAAGTAGAGTTGGACCTTGCAAAGGGAATTAAAACCAATAGTAAAAGGTTCTATAGTCATATAAATAGGAAGAAAACAAAGAAAGAAGAAGTGGGACCGCTAAAAACTGAGGATGGAGTGGAGGTCAAGGATAATCTAGGCATGGCCCAATATCTAAACAAATACTTTGCCTCAGTCTTTAATAAGACTAAAGAGGATCTTAGGGATAATGGTAGCATGATAAATGGGAATGAGGATATGGAGGTAGACATCACCATATCTGAGGTAGAAGCGAAACTCAAACAGCTTAATGGGACTAAATCGGGGGGCCCAGATAATCTTCATCCAAGAATATTAAAAGAATTGGCACAAGAAATTGCAAGCCCATTAGCAAGAATTTTTAATGAATCTGTAAACTCAGGGGTTGTACCGTATGATTGGAGAATTGCTAACATAGTTCCTATTTTTAAGAAAGGGAAAAAAAGTGATCCAAGTAATTATAGGCCTGTTAGTTTGACATCTGTAGTATGCAAGGTCTTGGAAAAAATTTTGAAGGAGAAGGTAGTTAAGGACATTGAAGTCAATGGTAAATGGGACAAAATACAACATGGTTTTACAAAAGGTAGATCGTGCCAAACCAACCTGATCTCCTTCTTTGAGAGAGTAACAGATTTTTTAGATAAAGGAAACGCAGTGGATCTAATTTACTTAGATTTTAGTAAGGCGTTTGATACTGTGCCACATGGGGAATTATTAGTTAAATTGGATAAGATGGGCATCAATAGGAAAATTGAAAGGTGGATAGGGAATTGGTTAAAGGGGAGACTACAACGGGTCCTACTGAAAGGTGAACTGTCAAGTTGGAGGGAGGTTACCAGTGGAGTTCCTCAAGGATCAGTTTTGGGACCAATCTTATTTAATCTTTTTATTACTGACCTGGGCACAAAAAGTGGGAGTGTGCTAATAAAGTTTGCAGATGATACAAAGCTGGGAGGTATTGCTAATTTAGAGAAGGACAGGGATACCCTACAGGAGGATCTGGATGACCTTGTAAACTGGAGTAATAGGAATAGGATGAAATTTAATAGTGAGAAGTGTAAGGTCATGCATTTAGGGATTAATAACAAGAATTTTAGTTATAAGCTAGGGACGCATCAACTAGAAGTAACGGAGGAGGAAAAGGACCTTGGAGTATTGGTTGATCATAGGATGACTATGAGCTGCCAATGTGATATAGCTGTGAAAAAAGCTAATGTCATCTTGGGATGCATCAGGAGAGGTATTTCCAGTAGGGATAAGGAGGTTTTAGTACCATTATATAAGGCACTGGTGAGACCTCACCTGGAATACTGTGTGCAGTTCTGGTCTCCCATGTTTAAGAAGGATGAATTCAAACTGGAACAGGTACAGAGAAGGGCTACTGGGATGATCCGAGGAATGGAAAACTTGTCTTATGAAAGGAGACTCAGGGAGCTTGGCTTGTTTAGCCTAACTAAAAGAAGGTTGAGGGGAGATATGATTGCTCTCTATAAATATATCAGAGGGATAAATACCAGAGAGGGAGAGGAATTATTTAAACTCAGTACCAATGTGGACACAAGAACAAATGGATATAAACTGGCCACTAGGAAATTTAGATTAGAAATTAGACGAAGGTTTCTAACCATCAGAGGAGTGAAGTTTTGGAATAGCCTTCCGAGGGAAGTAGTGGGGGCAAAAGATCTATCTTGCTTTAAGATTAAACTCGATAAGTTTATGGAGGAGATGGTATGATGGGATAACATGGTTTTGGTAATTAAATATTCATGGTAAATAGGCCCAATGGCCTGTGATGGGTTTTTAGATGGGGTAAGATCCAAGTTACCCGGGAAAGAATTTTCTGTAGTATCTGGCTGATGAATCTTGCCCATATGCTCAGGGTTTAGCTGATCGCCATATTTGGGGTCGGGAAGGAATTTTCCTCCAGGGCAGATTGGAAGGCCCTGGAGGTTTTTCGCCTTCCTCTGTAGCATGGGGCACGGGTCACTTGCTGGAGGATTCTCTGCTCCTTGAGGTCTTCAAACTACAATTTGAGGACTTCAATAGCACAGATATAGGTGTGAGGTCTTTTTTAGGAGTGGTGGGTGAAATTCTGTGGCCTGCATTGTGCAGGAGGTCAGACTAGATGATCATAATGGTCCCTTCTGGCCTAAATATCTATGAATCTACTCATGCAACAATGTGCAAAGTGCAGCTCTATGCTCAGGGACAATCCCCTGGGAGAACCGTACAGTGAGGGTTAAGTATTTGTCAGAATAAAGCTTTGTAGATGGAGAAGCTCAGCTGGAAGGAGCAATTCTAGGTATCTTTTGGCAAAGGGAGCTGGTCGCTTTGGTTGGGGGGGGGAGTGTGAAGAGAGGCAAAGGGCCATATTTTCAAAACTTGTGTGCCCCACTTGTCAGGTGCAGTTAGTGGCAGTTGCAGGTGCTCTGAAAATTGGACTCAGGCTCAAGTTGGGCACCTAGAATGAGTGGATGTTACAAAGTTTGGGAGTGACGTGTTCTAAGTCACGCGCGCCAGCTCGGGCCATTACATATAGCTCTTGTCCGTCTCCTTTTACAGAACGGGAGGGACAGGAGCCATCCCCTTGCAAATGTCTCATCAGAGGGGCAAAATGCTATTTCTGTGGAGCAGGGGCCTCCAACCTGTTCCTCCCAACACATAATGTGGAGCATGACTTGGTTTTATCGTCTGCCTGAATGCACAGGGCCCATCCATGCAGCTCTGCCAGGGAGAAGGGGTGCATAAGTTAGTGAGTCCAGACGGTCTTCAAGCAGCCATTACACCACCTTAAACAGAAGCTTGAGGAGAAGTTTGTTTTGTTTGACCACAGGGTGATGCTGAAGCCCCACCGTGGAGAATGAGACACATCTGTAAAGTGAAATGCCCTGACTCCAAGACAATAGAGGCGCAATGTCACTCCCCAGCTGGCTCGTCTGGTAAGCGACAGCCCTGAACCCCAGCAAAAGAACCATTCTCTGGGCACACCAGCTTGGGGCCCTGTATACAGGAGTGGAAGCAGAACTGCATGTCTCATTGTGCTCTGCAGAACAGTCCCATTCACAAACTGGCCCTGACGCTGGTTTGGTCGTCTGCCTCCAAAAATGGGGTTCTGGCCAACAGTCCTTCACTCCCTACAACCGTTTCTGCACTGCAGGACTATGTTCAGCCAGTGCTGAGCAACCAGTGGGATGCTCCACCCCACCCAGTGTCTTAATTCGTTACTGTTCAGACCCTTGGCAAAGGAGCTGGGGGAAAGCAAAACCCCGTGCGGATAACTTCTCCAGCATCCACCCAGCATGATTCCTCTGGGCTGGCCATAGCCCCTCTACCAGCAGGGGGCTCTATAGAGCCACGTGGTGGTTGTTCAGTAAGTGCTGCTCCCGGGCTTGGTGCTGGGCATGTCTTACTGGAGGACAGCTGGGGTCCCTGCCCTGTATGCATGATGTAAATGGGGGGGCAAGAACCTGGCTGACCTGAGGAAGGCAAGTGAGTGGTGCAGTGCTGTACTCAGTAAGGGGGAGGGCCTGGCCCAAGAAAGAGATTTAAGGGATGAGAGAGCAGTTGCCAGGCACCAGGCTGGCCACTGCACTATGAAATATGACTGGCCAGGAAGCTTTCACAGGAGCTCCTCCGCTCAGACAACCTCGACTTACATCCCACCTGCCAGGAAGGGCTTAGAGCTCGGCTCGCCAACTAATGACCACTCAGAGCGCCCTGCCCAGCGCGTCCACAGCCTATTCTTGCCTCCAGACCTTAGGTAGTGGCTAGGCAAACAGGCTGTGTGTGCTAAAGGAGAACCTCTGGCTCTCCTCAGGAGAGAATGAAACTCTCAGCTGAGCTGCACAAGGCCTATTCAGATTGCCCCCACCTCGTTGTCACACTGCGCTGGCTGTGGAGTGTGGCAGAGACGCTCTGAAGTGTCGCCTCTTTCGCTGTCAAAGGGAGAGGGAAAGCCTCTGCTGCCTTGAGTAACAGCCCCCTTGCCTGTGTTCGCCATGGGAGTGACACAGGGGAGTTGGAGAGGGACCATAGCCATGGAGCTGAACAACATCCTTTGTTCCCTGCCATGAGCAGGGAGGGGGAGTGTGGGCTGGGCCTGCCACACCCCTGTTTCAGGGACTGCGGGGAGAGCAGCTGCTCTGGGGCCTGGCTGTTTAATTACAGGTTCAGATGTAAAGAAGTGAAAACCCTTTCCATGGAGGGACTTTCTCTGCTGTGTCCAGTTTCATCTGCTCTGTTTTCAATTACATAAGCATTTACACTGCATTTCCCGTGGCTGGTGTGGGATCCCTGTGCTGGGACCGGGCCAGCAGTGAAGTCTTCCTTTGATTGGACCAATTAAGATCAGGGCGTTCCTCACCAGCTCAAACCAGTTTAGAGACAAAAGCCCCAATTGTTCCCATTTAAGTCTCTACAAAACTCAGTTTGCCTTCAGCCTGCACCCCAAAGCTCAGCGAGGGTAGCACCCGGAGTCCTGTACCCCCAAGAGTCCCTCTGCACGGCCGCTTGTGCCCCCCTTGCACTTAGTGCCAGCCATGTGGTGTGAATGCTTTCTGTTAAGCTATGGGCCTGAGTCAGGGCCAGGGGCTGCCCCTAGTGTCCCTTTTCAATGAGTTTTCATACTCCCAATTCAAAGATTTCTGCTTGGTTGGAAAGGGAGCCGTTTTTTACACACTGCAACCAGCCTTAGAGGGCAGGATCAGCTGCCTCAGACACTGCTCCCTAACAGCTGGGCGAGGTTCCACCGTCATTTCTGAAAAAGTTACAATACGATCTCCAGCTCCCGCACAAATTGTCTGAACTCTTCTAGGCCCTGGGGCTCTTCCAGATCAATCACTCTCTGTTAGATTGTACCCTATTCAGAATACATGCAGCTCCTTGGGCAGGCCACTGTTTATCACAATGATCTCCTGTACAAGATGGAACAGTAAGGAGGGTTGTGGGGGGCTTGCTGGTTTTCCTCGGGGCCAGCTAGCAGGATTGCCAACTTCAAGAGATCAAAAATCATGCATTGGACTCCTAACAATCATGAGATTTCAAAAGCAGATTGTATGGTGTGTGCTAGGTCAGTCTCTTGATGTTTGATCTCCCCTGCCTGTCCTTGGGGGCTGTGCATGTGACAATGAGTGTTACCCAGTCTCCCACCTGTACTGGAGAAGGTGAGTTTGGCCCCTGCTGCAGGGAACTCTCCCTTCCTCACATCGGTCCCTCTCTCACCCAGCAATTAATCCTGTCTCTTAGTGCCCTATCAGTTCTGTCCCCAACCAATCCCCCCTCAGTTCAGTCGCTCTGCCCCCCCTCATCACCACCCCATCAGTTCAATCCCTTGCCCCCAGCAACACCTGCCGCCCTCAGTTCATCCTCCCAGCACTCACCCCATTGGCTCAGAACCCACCATCAATATAGACCTCCACCCTATCACCCTCACCCTCCTCACTTCAGCCCTCCTGTTGCCCTCTGGCCATAGTCCAGCCTCACCCCTGCTCTGCTTAGGGTTTTTCAAACACTGCCCCGCCCCTCCCCCCCCCCCCCCCCGGCCTAGGGGGGCTGCAGTGGGTTCCTCCCTCCCACTTCCCAGCCTGGAGCCCCTGGAAAGAAAATCCTGACATTTGAGAGTTCTATTGCGAGATCATGAGTCAGGCTTAGTTTTACTTGGCAATCTCGTCTCTCCCACTTAATGCGTGAGAGTTGGCATGTCTGCTGCAGTGTCCCTGTCCAAGCTCCCCCATAGCCCGGCCTCCCTGGTCCTCACACTTCCCTGCCACCTGGGCCTGGGTTTTGTCGCTGGATTTAGGGAGCCCGCTTTTCAGCTGTGGGTGCCTGACGTTAGGTAGGTGCTTCGGGGGCTCCCATCATAGGAGAGACTGTTGCTGATTTGTCTCGGGAGCTGGGAGGCAAAGGTAGGCATGGGCGGCACGTTCTATGGGCCTGTGGGGCCCGGGCACCAGGAATATTTCTGTCCCAGGGGCCTGGCTCCAGCAAAGTTTCCCACCTCCCTCCCACACGCACACTCCACCCACGCTTCCCCTGGCCCCACCTGCCGCCCCAGGGCGATGTAAAACAGCCTGGGGGCTCCCGCTGCCACCCACAGCGCAGTGGGGCTGAGTGGCTTCCCACGGGCTTGTTCCACATGCGTGAGGGGGTCGTGCTGCTGTGCGCTGCCCCTGCCCCAAACACCCATGTGGCCAATTTGGAAGCTGCAGGGATGGTGCCTGGAGACAGCAGGGTGAGGAGACCCCCCGGCCTGTCCTGCCTAGGAGCCGCTGCCGGAGGGGGTGCCCCAGGTAAGCATCGAACCCCCACATCCACTTCCAGAGTCTGCACCCACACCCCCTCTGCAAACACAACCCTTTGACCCCCAAATTTCCTCCTGCACCCCACCCCCTCTTGCCCCCAAACTCCCTCCCAGAGCCTGCACCCCGCACCCCCCCAACTCCCTCTTGCACTCCCACCCCCCTCCCCTGCACCTAGTTTTGTCCCCAAACTCCCTCCCAGAGCCTGCACACCCACCCCCTCCTGCACTCCTGCCCAGAGCCTGCACTCCAGACCCCCTCCCCCACCCAACCTCTCACCCCTTTTGCACCCAAATTCCCTTCCAGAGCCTGCACCCAAACTCCATCCCAAAGCCTGCACCTCAGACCGCGTTCCCCACCAAACTCCCTCCCAGAGCCTGACCTCTCACCCCTTCTGCATCCAAACTCCCTCGCAGAGCCTGCATCCCCACCCCCTCGTACACTCCAATCGCCTGAACCCCAGACCCCCTTCCCCACCCAAACTCCCTCCCAGAGCCTTAGGCAGGTGTGTGTGGGCAGTTTGCGGGGGGCGGTTCTGGGCACCACCAAAATTTCTACAATCCTGCTGCCCCTGGAGGTAGGTGCAGGCTGTACAAAGCAGCTGAATGTTTGAGCTAAGCCCAGGGTTGACTAGATGGTGATTTCCACAAGGAGGTTTTGCAGTTAAGATGTAGCTATCCTCCCCTGCTACCCAGTAATCAGAAACAAAAGAGAGAAGCCTAACTGTGCTGACAGGTTTCTAGGTCACCAGAATATCCTGTGTTTCCCTAAATAATATGTTTACAAAGGATGCCCCATGCTGTGCCTGCCAGGGACTGCTGAATGGGTTGATTTGCATTCACATTTACCATGCAGAACACTGATTAGGCTCAGGCCCGTTTTTCCTGTGTGAGCTGGTGTCTGCCGTAGTGGGGGCTGCTGCTAGAAAACTCTTCCCAGGGAGCCGCTTGTCTCAAAATCCTAGCGGTTAAAAGGAGCCGGTGCTTAAGGTTGATGCCAAAATAAGGAGCCTAAAGGAAGTACTTTCTCCTGTGCTCTAGGGTGTGATTAATACTTAGCTTTACTACAGAGCCTTTCATAGGTGACTCGCCACATGCTTTACAGCACTGATCAATCCCACAACATGCCTGGGAACCTGTTATGCACAGGTGACTGTGACACGGAAAGGGATTTGATCACGGTAGGTCAGCAGGAGAGCTAGGAATGCAACCCCCCTGGCCTAACTGCTGGCCCGTGTGCCAGCCACTGGGCCACGCTGCCTATCAGCTGTCTTACTATATACTTAGTTCTTATAGCACCTTTCAGTCATAAATAGAAATCTGTTCTAGGATGGAGGGTAAATACTATCCTTTTTTGCAGATGGGGCAACTCAGTAGGGTGATCATATGTCCTGTTTTTCCCAGGACAGTCCCTTTTTTAAGTCCTGTCCTGGCCTTCCTGACTTTTGATCAATTGGCAAGAGCAAATGGGACAAATGCCCACTTCTGTCAAAAAAGCAGGGTGCAGTGCAGGGGAACATGCGGGGAGAGGGAAGTGAGCAGTGATGCCAGCCACACACAGAGGGAGAGGCAGGGCTCAGGCGAGCAATGATACCAGCCCCAGCCTCGTGCAGGGAGCAGGAAGGGGAGGGAAGTGCCTTTGGGCCAGTCCTGAGTGATATCCCATTTTCCATTTGGGAAATATGGTCACCCTACAACTGAGGCACAGAGAATTTGTGACTTGCTCCCATCACAGGAATAGAATCCATGAAACTGGACACCCAGCCCCCTGTCCTGTCAACTGGACAATGTGGAGCAGGAAGTTCCAGCTTCAAGTCCCTGTAATGAGCTCTCTGGGAGGTGCTGCACCTGAGACACTGTGTGGCGGCTGTATGGCAGGGGCTGCCAGTGCTATGGGCCAAACCTTCCCAAAAGACTTAGACTGTTCTTACACTTGGGAAGCATAAATGCAGCAAGGCCAAAGATCATTAAGCCCTGTGAGGCGCTAGGGCCGGGGTGGCTAGGAAGGGCTTTGCAGTGTGGGACAGAAAGGGGAAAGCGTCTCTAAAATAAGAAGCTGGAGAGAAGATTCGGCATTTACTTCAGAACCACACTAAGAGGAGAGCAGTTATTAGAGGTGTCCGTGATTGGGCTTCACACCCATGCAGAAGTGATTCTCTGTTATGCTCCCAAGGCCAAAATCATCCCAGCTGTAATGCCACTGAAATCCGTGGTCTTCCTTGCCCACGTCCTCATAGGCAGCTCTGTTCAGCAGTGCGAAGGTTTATATAGGACATTCTGTTCGTATCAGAGGTGACGCTGCTCTGGTTTCAGCCATCAGCTGTAGTCAGGCAGCCCCCCCAGAGTCTGGAGCAATAGTGCAAATAGAAATTTAAAATGTCTACATGTGCTGGTAAATTCATTACCCCCATGCCACCCCGTGGGTCTGCCTGCGGTGTACACACAACCTCCCAATGCACACTGCACCTGCTAGGATCCCATGACACTAGATAGTGTCACGTAGCAAAGAGCAGAACAAAAAGAACCTGCCACAAGGAAAGTAACCTCTCCCCCCCCCCCCCCACAAGCCTGCCCTGGGGCTATGCCTTGGAGCTGGCTATCTAGCCGGGGTGGGGTTAGGTGCGTGAGTGGGGTGGAGTTCTGGACTGCAAGGCCACCATCCCACTTTGGAAGCACGCGTCTAGGCTTCAGATTGCCAGAGGAAACTTTGATCTTTGCCCACCTCACAAAATGACCAGTGCAAGCTGTAATCACCAGTAGGCTGTGCCTGGGAGAGCTCAGGACCGGAATGGAGGGGTGGGGCAGGGGATGAGGTGTGCAGGAGAGGGCTCTAGGCTGGGATAGGGGTTGGGGTACAGGAGGGGGTGAGGGTGGAGCTGTGAATGAGGGGTTTGGGGTGTGGGAGGGAGCTTTGGGTAGGGGGTGGGGAGATGAGGGATGGGGCTGGGATAAAGGGTTTGGGGTGCAGGAGGTTGGGATGCAGGGAAGGTGTGGGGTCCTGGCGGCACTTACTGCAGTTCCAAGGAAGTGGCTGCAAGGTCCCTGTTGCCTCTAGGTGCATGGGGGCCAGATGGCTCTGCGTGGTGCATGCTGCCTTTGTGCCTGCAGGTGCCGCCCCCTGCAAATTCCATTGGTCTCAATTCTCAGCCAATGGGTGCTGGTGCTGGGGGCGGGGGCAGTGCACAGAGCCTCTCTGGCCGCCCCACTGCCTAGGGGCCGCAGGAACCTGGCGATAGCTTCTGGGAGCTGCACGGAGCTAGGGCAGGCAGGGAACCTACCTTAGCCCCAGGCCTCCGCTGTGCCGCTGACTGGACTTTTAATGGCCAGTTGGTAGCTTGGTGCTGACCGGTGTCACCAGGGTCCCTCGGTTGAAAACCAGACACCTGGCAACCCGAAGTTTAGCTTATGTCCCTTCCAAAGCACCATGCGCTTACAAGGGAACAAGGCCCTCATGTTTCAGCCTAGGAATGGTCACGTAGGCGTTATACCAGGCTAACTGCACCGCGCTAATGACACCGGTCCATGTCCCCGTGTCGCCAAGCCGAAGAACTGCCCTTCGCTGTGCAGGTTCCAGGAAGGAGGCGCAAGGAGATGGTTAAAAAGAGCTGGATTTGGCCCCGTTGTCCCCCCACCCTGCTCTTCGTAACAGCCCAGTGTCTCCTTTACACAGGAGTGTGGGGGACACAGTAAAAAAAAAAAAAAAAGCCCTCTGTGAAAGAAGAGAAAGAGCCCCCCCTCCCAAGCACCCCATTCTCTGAGGAGAAGTATCACCATGGCAATGCTCCTGCTCACAATGTCTCCCCGTTGCTACTTGGCCAGGGCTGGTAGGGAGCTTTCTTTTTTTTGCTCACCCTTTATGGGGACAGTGATGTGTGAATAAAACCAACCTGGTGTGGACATGCACAAACTGAACAGTGTTCCCAAGTCAAAAATACATGCTGCATTCACAGTGGAGGCACTGCCCTTCCCGGCCCCTTGTCGGTTTTCTGTGGGATGGGGTGGGTGGGAAGAATGGGATGGTTGTATAAAGTGTCTCCGGTTTGAGTTTGTGTGTGGGGGGGTTATTTGTTCTCCTTTAACAGAACAATGGGGAATGTTTCCAGCTGTTTTAAGATGCTGCATTCAGCTCCTTTTCTCATCCCCCACTCTCTGCTTGCCAAATGGCAGCAAGAACTAAAACCTTCCTGCTGTGGCGATGAGGTCAACCCACCCTGGATGGGTGCTGGGAACCCACCGGATGCAGGAAGGAATTCTGTTGTTCCAATGAATGTCAGGGTACTCTTAAAATTCAAGGGGGGAAGTTGTTCCCACCTAAAAGGAATGAGGGAGGGGGGAACATGAAAGAGGAAGTTGGAGAGGTTGGTGGGAATGTGTGCTCTGTGCAGCCATGGGAAAGCCTGGGTTTGATTCATTAGCCAAGCCCCCTTGCTCTGTGTGCCAGCAGTGGCTGAGAGGGAGAGGAAAGCCTTGCATGGCTAGTCATCCCCCCGACTTGTTTAAAAGGCAGCATTGACAAGCCTTCCTTCCAGTCCCCCTTGAACTGAACAAAAGGAGCCCTTCAAAGGCACTAGGCTAAAATGTGTGTGTGAGGTGGGAGGGAAGGGGAACTGTGGGATCCATGAGACCCTGTCTGCAGGGCTTTGGGGAGTGCCTTCAGGGGAGAGAGAGTACCAAGTGAGGGGCTCAGTGGGGTTGTGGCTGGGCTTTCACCTTTGGATACAGGGCTGGTCCAGTAATGTTGCAAGTAATCTGATTGCTGTACAGTGCAAAACATAATGCAGACTGTTCTCAGTTTACTGTTCCTAGCAGCCCTCTCATTCCTGCTTGAAGACTCAGCAATGAGTTCACGGTCCAACCTCCCCGTCCCCATCTCCGTGCCCAACAGAGAGAGGGCTCAAAAGGTCTGAGTAACTGCCTACTTACCTTGAGAAAGGCAGCAGTGTTATTGGACGGATTTCCTCTCTGCTCCACTCCTCAATCACTGAAGTAGCGTTAACAACCCCAGGTCTGAAGTCAAATCTCCCTGAGGTTGCAACTGAAATGAGTTTAGTGGCACCTGTATGGATGTGGAGGGTGGTGTGGAAGCTTTGCACAGTGCATATACGTATGCTCTTGTCTCCCTTCCCATGAAGCACAAAGGTGGAGAATGAGTGTCTGTTCAGGTGCTCATGACTGTCCTACTTCATTGGATTTGAATAGGTACTTTGATGGACTGGGTTGCCTGTGTTCTGGTTTCCATAGCACCAGGGATTGCCTTGGAAGCAGCTAAATGAAGTAGCTCACTGTAAAGGGCTCCCTCTTCACTGGAGATGAGAGAATACCCCCAGCAGCGCCACACAAACAGGTGTGCCTTTGAAAATGAAGTTGCTTTCACTGCGTGGGCCGTTTTCTGTTAGTTTCCCAAGAAGATCCTAGGGCTCAAGTTTATGGGCCAGAATGGCTGTGGAAACAGGAATTTCTAAGTAAACGTGTGAGAATAGTTGTACTAAATGATTTTTTTTCTTGCAAATATTTGCACCAGAAAGTCAATGTAACCAAGAGTTACACTCATCCCATCAGGGAATGACAGCAAGTCCCCAGTCAAAGATAACGAGCACAGCTCAGATATCAAATATGCACAATAAACATGTGAGCAATGTACCAGAAAGGAATTATTTACCAAAAGTAGGGGGTGAAGACTATTAAACCTCTAACTGCAAATAAAAAGAGACAAAAAAATTAATCTGATAATTTATTTGCCCAGTTTCCTTCGTTACTAAGCTTTCCTACGCTAACACTGTTATTTCCACCCCACAGCATGGGCAGCGGGTATCGTCGGCTGGGAGCAGTTGTGCCTCCGCAAACAGCCTGGTGTGCCCCCATCCACACACACACTCCCCCCTTCCGTCCCAGGGCTTCTCCTGCAGTTCCCGGCACTTTGACCTGGCCCAGGCTGACTGGGGCTGGGTGGCCTGCCTCCTGCAGGGACTCGCTGGCTGGCACTGGTGGCATGCTGCCCAGCGCACCAGGGCTGGAGGCACTGCGACCATGCCACCTGGTGCTGGGGGTCATGATGGGGTGCTCTAGGCTCCTAGGGGGAGAAGGAGGGATGGGAGCTCAGGCCCAAGGGGAGGAACTCCCGAGTCATCGGCTGCCCATGACCCTCCATAAAGCCCATTCTAAATTCCTCACTATAACCACAGTGCTCTCAGTCTGAGCTCAGCCACCGAGTGAATGAGGAAGTCCTGGTGCAGTCCTGGCACCATACAGTTGATCGGACACAGCAGTGGCCTAATAGCAGGAATGCTCACAGAATGGAGCTTTTTTTAGCCACGTTCCCAGCCACCCACCCCCAAACACATGTGTCCAAAAGGTACACATTATCAGGAACAAAATCTTTCTGTCTCTGTTGAGCCAGTTAGCGTAAACAGGATGTCCTGCAGAAGAGAACAGGGGACCAGATGAAAGTGGTTGGGGCAGACACACAAGTGAAGTATTTTGAAACTGCAGGCTTTTGTCTGTATGCATGCAGACAGCCTGGGGCAGGAGCTTGGGAACTGAACAGATTTTCGTGGCTGTGCATGAATGGCATGTCTGTGTGGACATATGAACATGTGTATGTCTGTGCATTGTGCAGCTGTGAACGTGCAGGTATAGGGTGAAGACGTGTGGGTTAGGAGACGGGTGGATTGCTAAAGGATTTTCCTGCATTTTTAAAGCTCTGCTCCCCTCCACCCCCCACCGTGCATGCGCCCATCCTGCTTTCGCCAATCTTTTCACACTGCACTATGCCTTGCAACGCTTTACCCTGCCAGAGGACTGATATGAAAGGACTCTGAGCTTTGAAATCAGCGTGATGCACCATCCCAGGTACCAGTGGGAGTTGCTTTGCCTTATTTTCTGACTGCTTGCCAAGTAAACCTTCAACATAGGGGTTATTGAAAGCAAAGCCTACAGCACGTCTTTGCCCCCGGGGCATTTAGCGATGAAGGTGCATACTGCACGGTGCACACTAATCCCTGCAAACCAGCATGTCTGCCGCTTGGCCTGACATAGCCTCTCCCCACACACACACTGCCAAATTGTATTACTTGGTGCTAAATGCTGCTTTCTCCTTTCCTCCAACTTCTCTGGGCTTTGGTGCCTGAGCAAGGAGGCTGGCACTGCACTGTGTAGGAGTCGCTGGTCCAGGACTGTGCTCTGCAGCTAGTTCTCAAGACACCATTCGTGCAGCTGTTAGCTCCCTAATGGGGAAGGGGGGGGGTGTTTTTGCGGGCTCAGTTTGGGAGCCTTTACACAGCAGTTACACAGGGACATGACTGGGGAGACTGCAGAGCTGAGGCCTGTCTAAGCCAGCCATTTAGGTGGGGGTGTGTGTGTGCCCCCTGCACGATGCAATGGTTCATAACTAAATCTAGTCTCACTGCCACACAGTCCCTGAAGCCTTAAACACAGCCCTGGAGAGGTGACACCTCTGCCCTGTGTACACTGATGGAGACATGCTTTGTAATAGCAGCAGCGTGGAGAAAAGAAAGCAGCCCAGAGTGGTGTGCCAGAAGTTGAGGACAGCCCATTCAGAGTTGAGTTAATGACTGGCACAGTGAGTGTGGCCTGTATAAATGGCACTGGCAGGATCCGCCAGAGGTTATTTTAAGCATATTAAATTGCTTGTTCTTGCTCTTCTGATTGCTATTTCTACCTGATTGAAATTTACACCTAAGCAGGTTTTGGTAGGAGTGCAATGTAGCGTCCGCAGTATGTATCCCTGAGCTGAGCCGCTGGTATGCTGGGCTGTTGAATCTGGCTTGCTAGATTGAGTCCAAAGGCTGTATTTCCCCCTGCAGCCAATGAAATTTTTTTTTCAGATGACAAATGCCCAAATAGCTCAGTGGTTTGAGCATTGGCCTGCTAAGCCCAGGGTTTTGAGTTCAACCCTTGAGGGGGCCATTTGGGATCTGGGGCAAAAATTGGGGCTTGGTCCTGCTTTGAGTAGGGGGTTGGACTAGATGACCTCCTGAGGTCCCTTCCAACCCTGATATTCTATGATTCAGACCGCACTGCTGAAGGTGCCGCCAACCACATCAGTACTGGTTTGGGTCACTGAGACGTTACAAGCCTTTTGTGTGAGCTACTGCACTTTAGGTTCCCAGCGGCATCTGGGCCAATGTTCTTATGTGTTGAGGCTGGAAAGCGAAGGCCCTGATGAAACCACAACAGAGCAAGCCATAGGAACATACGCATGCAAATGTAGCCTGGTATCGTTTCCTAAGGATGACATGGGCCTTTCCGGAGCCTGGAACTAGTGAACTGCTGAGGAAGGCCTTGCTGCACCAGCCCTGGGGGGAATCATTTTGAAGCGCTCAAATGTGATTCATGTTCCGCTAGTGCTGCTGAAGTCTGTTTCACTTGACCTTTCTTCTCCCTGTGGGTGGGTAGTGCTGTGCCCACTTGCAGTTGGTGCTGGGTGACTCATTGCTCGGAAGGCAGGATGGTGGGACGTGTGATAACGGAGCAGCGGGCACAGAATGCAAGTGCCAAAGCACACCCAGCACCAGCCGCCTGAGTGCTTTTTTGTTTGTTTTTGCTTTGACACATGCTAACTTCCTGTTCGGTTTGCAGGTTAAAAATACACCCCAGAATAAGCGAGAAATTCAAGTGAAGCTGAAGTGTGCTGCTTAACGAGGGGGAATTGACTGTGTCAGATGAAAAGTTTGACGCTTGCCTCACAAGCCGGTCTGAGGTTTGGGGGCAGGGCGGGTGTGGTGAAGTTTCACTCTGTGCCCAGGGTTAACAAATGATTGTTTCTTGCTACTGGGATGTGTGTGTGTGAGACGTCACAGCTGGAACCAAGCTGGGGGGTGGGGGGGACAGTACAGCTCAGAAGCTCTAGAGAGCATTTTAAACAGGGGGTTGTTAGCCAACATGGTGTGGGCTCCGGGGTTATTGGTGAATCCAAGTGAGTGTTCCCAGAGAGCAGGAGCTTGCCGCCTGTCCTTGTTCATTAGGGTGAAGTACCAGGGGTTAGCAGCTCTGCAGCAAGGCCTCTACCAAAAAAGGTTGTAGGGCCGTGCCTGCCTGCCCGTGGTACACAGACTGGCAGGAACGTGCATGGAGGTGGGGGAGGAGGGGAAACAGGTGGGGGCACAGAACTCCTCTGACCCCAGGGCCATGGCAGGCACTGAGCAGAGAGAGCTTCCCGGCCCTGGGGCCACAGCAAGGGCCCAGAATATGCCCCCGCAAAAGCAGTCAAATTTAAATTCCTGGGCATACCCCTGCGGTCTGGCCTAGTTTTGCGGCTCTTAGATGTAAGACTAGCGCTAGACTTTGCAAAGTATGGCATGCGGGATCCCATGCCACTGCTTCCTTACGTGTCAACCAACCCCCCTCCCCTCTTCCCCTTGCCAGCTCCCCACAGACACTTTTTGAGAACAATCTTCCTTCCCCTTTCTGAGGCACTGTGATCGAGCCTCAGCTGTGCTCATGCTGCAGTATCCTATCCCTTGCAGTTTGGAGGAGCTACAGTTCAGTGAGTGTGGTCCTACTCCTTCACAGCCCAACCAGGTTCTCCATAGGCATGAGAGACCAGAGGGCTGAATGCTGAAACAGGACTGGCTGGACAACCTGTCACTTGTGGGGAAAAGGGACAAGCAAACCTGCCCCCTAAGCGATAATGGGAGTTTGGCTGCATAGGAATCTCCCTGTATTTTTTGCAGTCACTGCAGGTGCAGACTTTTGGAAGAGGGCTTTATTAGACAAGCTTCTTCTTTAGAGTTGGATGTGGGTCCAGGGTGGAGAGAATGCGACGCTGGCTCAGGTTAGCTACTGCAGCCTGTGGGGCATGTTCACGGAACAGCCTTGTTGGGAGTTTGTTGTTGGTCTATCGTGTCGGAGGGGTATGGGCTGCAAAACCTTCAGCCCTAGCTATCCTCAAGGACATTTAAGCAGGAAATGGTTTGCAGTATGTCTTTGTAAGGGAGTGATGCCAAATACCCAGGATGCAGTTCAAACTAGAGACAATAACCATGTGCCAGTGATCAGCAAATAAGCTGCTTTATTGAAAGCAAAGAATGATGGCTACCACAGGATTTCCATGGTAACTATCAGGTTTAATTCCCTGAGAACATGTGTCATTTCTTTTCCAATCTATTTCTTTTAAACACATACTAGTTATGAAAAGCAGAGAGTGACGTTCCAGATACTGGAACACATAAATTAAGGTAAGTGATCGTTACAAGACATTTCAATTTCATTTTCAAACAGATTCTCAGAAGGTTTTTGTTTTGTTTTTTCCGATCCACAGAAAATGTATAAAAAAATTTCAACCCTACATCGTTCTCAATTAAAAAAAAAAACAGCACAGTAAAAAAAAATTACTGTCGCAATAAGATATTTACAGATGCACCCATTATGGGCCATTTTCACTCAGCCTCTCATTGGAAACATACAGTTCTGCCTCTGCCCAGTTATCCATGCAGAGAACAAATAGCTCTCACTCCCTGGGTGAGGAAGGGTTAGGTCAATGTTCGTGCAGGAGCAGAGGATTTGCACAGCCATGAGCAACTGTCTGTTGGAGCAGGTTATGCAGTGAACTACAGTGGTCTCCCCTCAGCTGCTGATCCTCCATCGACCAGAGGGAGCACTGCTGAGCGGAGCAATGCACTCCTTTTCTCAGATGCTGAGTATAAAGCTTCCACAGCACTTAAGCCCAGATCCTCACAGGGATTCAGGCTTCTGACTCCCACTGCGTCCAGCAGGCCAGCAACCATGATCCAGCACCTATCTTGAGTTCCAACAGGCCCCTAGCTGCTGGGCCAGCCCAGAAATGGTGCTTGGGAAAAAGGGGTGTTTCTTGAGCTCAGTGGTGAATGGGACCAATAGCAAAGACAAGCTCAGGGGCTAATGCTGATCTCACAATAGCGATGGGACTAACTCCATTGTAGCCAGTGGAATTGCACCAGTGGGAGATCTGCATTGGACCCTTAGTTGCAATCCTCCCAATGCTCTTTATTCACCCTATGCATCAGCATCTAATGCCCCCGGACAGACCCGGCCTAAATGTTTTCGCTCCACTGAACCTAGATTATTTATTGGTATAGACAGTGCATTCTACATGTGTTAATAATTGGCCCTGGTAGACACGAGTGTTAGGGACAAAACATGTGTAGCACTTTTTCCCCTCCACGAAGATGCTCCAAAGGCAAGGGTAAGTGGGCAGAGACTTTGCACTGAAGGGAGACGTTATGTCTCCATATAAATAAAGCATAAACATGGACACAGCATGTATGCATCTCTTTGCAACCCCCCCCCTTTATAAATGTCTTTAAATTATCCTATATAAATACTGCATAGCTTTATAGTACTGAAAATATTTCAGCGAGGCATAGGGAACTCCAGTGAACAGAGTTAACAATGATTCTCGGCTTCCACCACCAACCCCTCTCCTTGCTCCTCTCCCCCCAGCCTGTCTCCCTTCAGTGCTACCATGAGCTGGGATTCTGAGAGTCCAGCTCTAAACACGACAAAGTACAAAATTTCTCCAGGGCACTTCCTGGACTCAGCTCCAATGTGTCCAGAGAACTGCCCCTGGAGCCAGCAAACTTCCCCTGCTCCCCCCAAAATACAGCCAGCATTGGAGGGAGGCAAGAAAGGGGGGCAGAGGGGTGGAATTAACCCCCCCTCCCGCCACAACTATTATCAATGAACCTTCATCTGAAACAGTATCCGGAGCCGAAGGATGAAGGGTTGGGGGAGGCAAGTGAATGGGGTGGGGAGGTGGTGGAATAAAGCAGGTTGGGTTTATGGGAAGCAGGAAGAGACGGGAGTGAGGGTTGGGCAGAATGGGATAGAGAAAACATTTAAAAGTAAAATTCCAGCGGAAAAAGAAAGCCATGGCAGTAAAGAGCTGGCCCAGGGCACACACTTACTCCCCATACATTCTACGAGAATTGCAAACACTGCAAAGCAACATGTAGAGCCATGCAGGCTGGTGTTCAGGACACTTACCCTTCACAAGCCAGCCTGGCCCCTGGGCCACACGTGTAAGTGCTCAGGGCCTAGCCTTTCCCACCTACCCCCGGCCTGTCAGAGGAGGAGGCAGACAGCACCACAAAAATCTACTCTCTCTGGCTGCAGGGGAGATGAGGGGCCGCACAGCAGCCTATAAACCGCACACACTGTGCATCATCACAGCAATAATAACCATTCGCCTCGCAGCAGGGAAATCACATGCACACATACGGGTCCCACAAGCCCTTCGGATACCAGGGAAACTTGGGACGAGGTTGACGGGGACATGCGTCTCCTAGTACACCACATTCAGGGGGCACCATGGCGTGTCTGGGTACAGCAGGCAGTGAATGGAGCGGAACCTGCAAGAAAGGGAAACACCGGCGATCAGCACCCGAGCCAAGACCTGCTCACAACACTGACACCTCTTTCCAGTTGCTGCACACAGCAGCCGTGCAAAGGCTCGGTCTTTGAGGGTCTGTCTACGCTGCAGCTCAGAAGTGGGACTGCAGCAGGCGTAGACAAACCCGAACTAGAGCAAAGCTAACTTGAGTGACAATTGCAGTGAAGCTTCAGCAGCATGGGTGGTGGCCATGTGAGTGTGGACCCAGGATCCTACGCAGGCAGGTTACAGCTAGCTCAGGTACGTCTACAAGTGCTGTAATTCCACCTCCTGATTGCCTGAGGGTCATTTCAACTGCTCTTTTCCTGGCTTTAAAGCCCAGGCTTCCTCATTGTATGGGGGTAAAAGGAGGAACACGTCTGGTTGCACACGAATGTGGGGGGGGTGAGGAAGCCGCAGCTCACCTGGATGGATCCTCATCAGCAGAGAAAGCTCCCTTCATGTGGATGGAATTCCTCTTGTTTTCAAACATGCCATAGCTCAATGTCACCTGGAGAGCACAAAGGTGAAGGTGTTGCTCGGGCAAGATGCTGCTCTTGACAGAGGGGCAGTATGGTCCAGTGATTAGGGCACTAGCTGGGACCTTGGAGACCTGGGTTCCAGATCATGCTCTGCCACAGACTTTCTGTGTGACCTCGGGCAAGTCACTGAGTCTCTCTGTGCCCTATCTGTATAATAGGGATAACAGCCTTGTCCTGACTCACAGGCATGATAGGAGGGCAAATACATGAAAGATTGCAAGGCACTCAGACACTGGGATGAGGTATAGTAGCTCGGTTGCTTGCTCATCTACAGCACTAGATTAAACCCCCAAAGGAGACCTCTATCAGAGATAACGCCAAGGGGTTTGGAGTTTCCTTCCTGCTGAGGTGGTGTCATTTTGGGTTCAATCCCAGGTTCTCAAGAGTAATTTCCTAAGTTCCTGGCCTTCCTGGCCCATCGTGCACTGGGATAAGAGGCCTGCTGCTCATTGCACACAGCTATCCTGGTTCTGTGCTCATGGAGGAACAGATGAGAACAGAAATAACCCTGCTCCCCTGTTCTACCTGTGATCACTGCCAGGGCTCTAGGATCTGCACACAAGAAATATGTGGCCCTTCCCTGGCCTTTGCACTAACTCTAAGTGCTTCTTGGATGTGGCCAGGTTTACCTGTTTGTGAATCTCTGTCTTGGGCACCTGATGGAGGTTCTCCAGGTGGGAGTGGAAGAGATTACTCCGGATAAGCTTCACTCCTAGCACGGACTCTATGATGTACCCGATGGTGCAGTCATCTGGCAGGCGGATCTTCTCTGCAGTGCTCATGAAATGACCCCCACTGTAGGAGACAGAAGGGAGTACGTGCGTGAGTTTGCCAGGCACTGAGTTAACTTTCCTCCATGCTGCGCCAATGGGTCCCAACCCTGAGTTGGAGACCCGCCCTACCTCCTGATGGGGTGAGGGTGGGAGGAATTCAGCCTCTGCCCTATCAAATGACCTCAACCCTGGCTTACAGAGACAAATGTCTTTAGGACTAGAGGAATTTAGTCTCCTTCCTAGTTTCTTTGTGGGTCTCTTCAAACACGGCTACGAGGCCAGTGTAGGTGGAGCCTCAGTCCACTAGATATTGGGATGGAATCAAAGTCCACAAAGAATTGGACTTCAGGATGCAGCTGAATTTCGAGTCACCAGTGATCTTTGATCTCCTGTGTCCTCCCCCATCCTGACCTTCACAGAGTAATCCAGGACTTTCTAGAAGTCTTATGAAACATCAGTGCCAAGTGTTAATCTCCTTACCTCGCCCATGGGCTCATCTTCAGCGCCAGCCCGCGACTAATACAGAAACCTGCTCCCCCAGTGGCAAACCAGAAATGAACAGGATGCTGCAAAAAAAATGGAAAGCAAAACAGTGAGGTTTAAGACCAGTTCTTTTCCCTGTCTCCTCATGAACTTCTTACTAATTTAGGCAATACAAAGAGAATTCTCCCAATTGTCTCAACTGCTCCCCGGGTTGGTTAAGCTGACCCAAACCTCCATCCGCACACAGGATGCACAGCTAAGCCTGGTGCTGAGAAGTTGGGAGAGTTGTGTCCCTGTTAAAGTCCATCTCCATTCTGAAACGATGACATTTTTCAACATATCACCAGCTCAGTGAAAGCTGGAAACCCCCCTCTTTGGGCTCAGTTGGCCGCTGGACTTTTGCCTCCTGTTAGCCCTAGTAAACCCACTGTCGTGCTCTCTTACCATCTTGTTCTCACTGATCCTCTCTGTGGCTTGAATGGGTCGGTCCAGACTAGGTTTGCCAATGTAGATGTCCTGTGTGTGGGGGTAGCCAGACAGCAACTTCACCAGGGTCCGGACATTCACATAGTTATCATCATCCACATGGCAAAACCACCTGGAGCAAAAGAAGCAACCCAGTTAGTCCGGTAATACTCAGCACTCCCAGAGCTCCTTCCAGCAGAGCGCTTTACAATGGCAGGCAGCTATTATTCCCATTCGGCACAGGGAAAACGAGGTGCAGTGAGTTTGAGTGATTTAATCAAGGCCACGCAAGCGGAAGCCACTCCTAACCCCCTGCACCAGTCCCTAGCCCATACTGGGGCAAGACCTGTCCGTGGAAACTGAAAGAATCAGGCAGCCACATTGTAGCTGGTCACCAGAAGGCTCTGCAGTTTGAGTCCTTCCCTGCATTCCCAGCACTTTCACCTGGCCACACATGCGGTCTCACGTGTGTACAAACTGTCATGCATATAGACACACCCCACATGCAATTGCTCGCTCACTCTCTTTCTCTGGACATTAATTTCCTTCTTACTTTCTCCCAGACTCGATGAACTTGTCGTACTCCACGGCCATCTTGCAAGACAAAGCCTGGCGGCTGTGAGCAGCGGAACAGTTGGTGTTGATGACATTGGCTGTGGTGAGAAGAGGGTCGGGGAGAGAAGAGGGACAGTCAGTCCGGTGAGCCTCTCTCTCTCCAGCAACACAGTCAATCTGCTTGAACGAATGAAACTGCTTGTCCACCACCCAAAGCTGCCCAGGAAGCAGTGAGGGACATTGCCACCGGTTTGGTGATTTGAAGAGCCCTTGCTCTTTTGCACCCAACAGCGGCTGCTTGTAGCCCAGGGCTGCCCCCTCACTGAGTGCAAGGTTCACAGACAGCAGCAGGGGCAGCTACTTTCCTCGCACATAAAAGGGGAGGGTGGGGTAGAATGAAGACAGGCCAGAAAGATGCCGACAATCCTGTTATCCTCTCTGCTGCTGGCCCACAAAGGCCAAGACCCTCCTAACCTAAGGCCAGGAAGCTTGGATCCTAATGAACAGAATACAATCGTATTTCACAGGCCTAGTCCAAGACACAGCAGTGTTCTGTACTGGGACTGAATATCCTTATAAAAGGCTTGGAACGGCCCGTATCTAAAGTATACAGCAGAGAGCATCCTAGGGGAGCCTGGAGCTCCCAGAGAATTGTTACCAAGGGTGCGTGAGATAAAGTGGGCTTAAGAGTTCCTACAAAAGGATGTTGCCGAGTCATGAGAAGAAAAAGAAGAAGGGATCGGCCCTATCTCAGCACTACCCGTGCTAAGCACACATTTGGCCACCCTATCCCTGCATTGCAGGGCTGCGCGCTCAGTCTCCGGAAGGGGGGCGGGTGAAGCCTGTGAACTGGATCCTCTAGCCCCTCTGCTGGGGTCTGCTAGCCAGAATCCTGGCCTATTCATGCTGCATTTTCCCAGCACCGGCCACCTGTTATGTGCTGGGCCATCTCAAAGGGAATTGATTCAGGGCCTGAAAGGGAATCATTTACATCAGAAGAATAGGGAAGGCCTGCCCCAGACTCGAGGGGAGGGGCTGCTGAATAAACACTCACTGAGTAAGTCCCTTTCCCGCTCTCTGTTGAAAGCTACTTGGGTTCGTTAATCACAGCGCTGGGATGGGAAAAATCCCTAGAAAGGCACCTTGTTACTCTCCCCTGCCTCAGAAGGGAGACACGGGATCAAACCGCTGCAGGGCAGATGGCTGCACAGACTGCTTTTCCAAGGGCAGGTGGGGGAAGGGACTGTGGCGCTGTGACCTCCATTATCTCTGACAGGGGAATCTCAGCTGGGTATTTTCCCCAAAGGCAACCACTGTAACAAGCCGCCTCGTTCTCAGAGCAGCGTTCTCCACACCCTGAGATCCTCAAGGGGGCGCCACCGCCACATTCAATTTCTGCCCCGGCTTTGAAAGCCACCTCCTGAGTCCTTGCTTGGAGTAAGACCAGGCCAAAGGGCACAGTCAAGGTGGTGTGAGTTAGTAAAAGGGGGCGGCCAATGATTTCAGTGGTGTCGCACTGTCGTAACAGAGGGCCAGACAGCCACAAGTGCCCAGCACCCACCAGCTCCTTTTGTGACGCACGGGGCCAGCTTTTTCAGAACAGGTCAGCGCCCAAATTGCTCAGCGGGCTTGAAAATCTGGCTGCCTGTATTTTGCCTAAATGCTGTTTCAAAAAACTGGTGCCAGCTGTGGGTGCCTCTGAAAATTCCAGCCCAAGCGCAAAAGTTGGCCCTTTTTAACGATTTAAGAAAAGTTCTCTACCATCTAAAGCTCCCCCCATCCCACCCCCCAGATGGTTTAGTCCCCTCGTTCCTGAAATCATGGAGCAGGAGGGAGGGAAGGAACCTGGGAGGCCGAACTACTCCAGGCTCAGAGAGAAATGACGTGCGCATCTTGCACTTACTGCTCGATTCAAAGAGCCCCCTGAGCTGCCTAAACTTCTACCAGGCTCGTGCCAGCCAGAAAGGAGACCAGAATGGGATTGGTTGACTCACCTGTGCGTTTCTTCAGTTCCTCATCCTCCCCATCAGTGAAGATGAAGGTCTGAAAGAGATGATAACACGTCATTAGAATTGACATGACCAAGGGCATGCTGCTTTGTGCCTTTCCCCTGGGGGAACCTACTTCTGCTACATTCCAGTTTCCAAAGATTTCCAGGCAGTAGGTGCTGCTGAAGGAAAAGGGCCTGCTATTGACCATGGCTATTGCCCGACTGTCCTAATTTTGGGGTAGGAAAGGGCAGAAAGTGACTTCAGCACTATCAAGGCCTGCTGGAAGGGGGTGTTGGTCAAACTTTTTGTAATGGTTCTGTTTCAGCTGCACTAGAGGCTAAACCATTCAATACCAATCAGGGGGTTAGGGGGATTGGGTGCTTGTCACTCATTTCTTCTTAAGGCCCAAACCTTAACCCTAGATCCAAGTACCCCTGAACTTGGAGGCAATTGGGAGGCCAGCTCTGAGCTCTGTGGCTCTGGCCTGACTCTGCTTCTCTTTAAGGAAGTGACTGGGTTACAAATCTCAGCCTAATGAACATATTGATCACAGAGCTAGGATAACATTCAACACACTCATTGGAAGAGGGAGGACACCAGGGCTCCGAGCTGGGATCGCTGGACTGAAAGACATTTTGGAAAATGGTAGGATCTGAAGGATCTCACTGGAACACGCACCGCAAACTCCTCCCTGACAAGAGGGAAAGGTGCCTAAGGTTTCATCCTGAAAGCAGGTGTTTCCCCTTAAAGTAGCTGGGTGAGATGCGCACCTGCATTGCGCAATCATCTGCAGGGAACCAAGTGTCTTCATTTTAATCCCCATCTCTGCCCACTCCCCATAAAAAAATAAACAGCACAGAAGGCCTGACAGGGCAGCAAAGGGTTAAAGCTTCCCTTCCCAGAGTGGAGAGAAAATGGAAACAGTGTCTGTACCGCATGTTTCCCAGCCTCCTCTGTGGTGGAGTTGCCCCCCCCCCGTTTGAGCTGCAGTCACAGTTACTTGGGTTTCACTGTGTGTGTCTGCCCAGATCTCTGGAACGTCATTTCACTGCCAGGGCCCAAGTGTGTAACAATATGGGCCTTTAACACAAAGCCACAAGGCAAGGGACACAACCTAAGAACACAGCGGAGGCAGCCGCTTGCAATGCGGTGGCCCTCGTTTCTTTAACTATATTGCATTTTCCATGATCTTGCTGTTAAGCTGCAGCATGTGCTGTGAATGAGCACCAGTACCGGGCAGTGGGATTGCACCAGCTTTATGTGGGGTGGAGAGGAATGTGAGGCGGAATGGAGGGACCTACAGCCACGTGTAATGAGATGCAGCTGAGCTGTGGCTTCCCTTAGAGAGACCGCTTGCTAAGGAGCCACTTGTGCTCCCATTGAAGCCAGTGGGGTGCGTCACTGCCTTCAGTGCTGGCTCAGGCCCTGAGGTTCACGCGTGGAACTTTGTCTTTCCAAAGGCTTGCCCTGCTCAGCCCACCTGGCTCTGCTAAACACTGTGTGACCAGCCTTTGCCTGGCTATAAGCAGGTGTGTTTGCACTGCTTGCCCGTGGTGTGCGGAGGCGGCCTCCCGGCTTCATCCCACACCTGTGTCAACAGCATGCACCCAGTTGGCTCTGTCCCGGCACCCTGAGCTAGCAAACCCCCCTCTTGTGGCCTCCACGCCCGTCTCATAGCCTTTGTTTATTGAGCAGGAGGTCAGGTGGCAGCAGCTGCTTAGCTCTGGCACGAGCCTGGCTTCGCCCAGCTTGCTGGGGCCGGGGTGTCAGCTTTGATCAATGCAGCTCCCTGCACCTGTCTGTGTGTGCACAGCGGGGCGCACCTCCTCCCCCTGCACTCAGCTTCCTAGGTAACTGAATCGCCTTCAACTGCCGACTCCACACACACACGCACCCTCCCCCAATTACCTGAGCCACCTGCCTGGCCGCACTCCCTTATTTACATAGCTAATTCTCAACATATGTTGCCTGGCTCCAGGGGAACATCCTACTGGTTTACCCTGGACTTTTGGGGGAGAAATGTGGGGAGAGGCAACAGAGGGGGAGGGAAGGGAAGGGAAGGGTGAGAAAGCAATCTCAATCAATCAGCGTGTAGCAAACAAAGCCAGAGAGAGAGAGAGAAGAAACCACAACCAGCTGCCAAGCGCTATAAAAACCAGACACGCACAGAAGCGCAAAGGAAAAAAGACAAAGAGAAATTGGAGGGGGGGAGGGCAGAGGCCTGGGAATGATGAATTACGAGTGAACTGGAAATTCGTTGCCACCCATCAGGCAGTCCAGCCCCGCAGTGGGATTTTTTTGTTCTGGAGTGGGTGACAATAGCTTGAATGAGTCAGCCTGACTTTACTCAGGCCAGGAGAGTTAAGCAGCAATGTGTTTGCTCCCCCATTAACATACAGCTGGGCTGGTTAACTCGGGGGAGAGGGAGGGAAGCCAAGTTTGTTTGCTCAGGTCCCCCAGGGTAGGGAAGTGGCTGGGAAGAGCAGACAGTGCTGAGCTCCTGAATGGAAGGGGTGCCTGGGCCCTGGGTCCATTGGGGGGGAGGTTACAAGTGGCCTTTTTGGTATAAGAGAATAGAGCTGATCTGAGGCGTGAAAAGCCAAACTACCCATGAGAGCGTGTAGCCATTGCGCAATTGCATATGTGCCAGTGATTCCAGGAAAGGCACAAGACGTCTTGGACAGACAGCATCTGAGACCGGGTGGGGGGCTCCAAGAGTGCACATGGGCTCTGCTCCTTCACTGAGAAAGGGGAAACCCGCATGGGGGGCATCAAGTCAATTGCTGCGGGGGAATCGCAAACAAAGGGCTGGATGGCATTACAATGCCTAAGAAGAGTTTGTTACGCAAAGCAAAATAAGGAGGCTTGACTCTCAGGTTCAAGGTGTTAGCTGCTCAGTTACAGGGGCCATGGAGAAATGTCCCTCCCATAACATAGGCTAACAGGCATGGGGCAGTAAGTTGAAGGGAGCGTCATGGAGGGCAGGGTATAGGCATCACCTAGCTGTCAGTGTCAGGACCATGCTAGGTTCGGGGCTGGGGAACGGGACAGTATGACTTGATCTTCCCCCTGCCACAAAGGAGACTGCCCCCTTCAGAGGTATCAAGCATCCACAGGGATGTTCCTCCTCTCCCTGGCCCCAAGGCTCTATTTTGCTCTGGGCTTTTTACATGGTCTTTTAGCCAGTGCAGGGTCTGATATCCCCCAGCACCTGCCCGGCCCTTGGGGCAGAGGGGTGTCCACTGGCGTGGTCAGCGCTTTTCCCCTGCTTTACACTCCCCATGCTGGATGTGGCGGCACCAGCCAGTTACCTGGCCTTGGGGAGAGAGGGCAAGCAAGAGACACACACACACACCCCCGACTGGGCCTGGGGCCTTCTCCTGATTGAGGGAGTTTATAAAGCCCCCAACCCCGAGGAGGGGCGAGGCCTGTGACTGCATTCTGAGATGAATTTGTTTGGTCTCAGTCATGGTGTCCACCTTCCCCCAGCACTTGCCTTCCCCTCCGCCCAGTATTCATTTAATCAATCTCTTTGGAATGTGTCAAAGGGGGCCCGCTGGCTGGGGCGGGAGACCAGAACACTTTCAGGATGCCCACTGGGGATTTAATACAGAGGAAAATGTTTGCATGATTAGATCAGGAACGCTGTCTCCAGCAACTGTGTCTTCGGCTGCTCCGAAAATAACCCCTAAACTAATCCTCCAGCTCGGCCGCTATAAATAGACCAGAGTGGATGTTTGTTTATTATTAGCCAGCATTGAAAGTTTTTATTCGGATGATGCTGCCCCTCCCACACACAGGAGACAATGCAACTACCTCCCGGGCTCTCAGAGAAACACTCTATCACTCCTCCTGGCAGGCAGGGAACTGCAGGAGCCCTTAGAAGGAAACTCCAGCCTGATCACCTGTCTCCCTGCTGCCTGGGCAGGAAGGGTAGAGCCTGCACCCAGCCCTACGTGATATCTCTGAGGGACTCTCTCGCCTTTGCAGGTTTACTGCCTCCCAGCCCCTGCCTGCATCTCCGCTCTCCGCAAAGCGGGAATCCAGCCAGAAGATTCAATTAAAACCAAAACAGTGACAGCCTCACTCTCTTTTTTAATTAGCTTGTCTACATTTCTTGTAGATGAGATCTCCCATTCCTGTGACCTCCCACCCCCTGGGCAGGTTTCCAGGATCCACTATAGGGCATAGGACTCTATATGCAGGTCAGCTGGGAGGAAAGATGTCTGGGGAGAATGAAGGGAGGAAATAGAACAGGAGAGAGGAAAAGGGGAAAAGAAAGAGGGATGGGGGGAGGAGGAGGGTGTTCACTGCCAGGATTACAACAAAGCCATCCTCCTTGGGCCTGGAGAGTCTCTTCTCTTTAAAAAAAAAAAAAAAAAAGGAGTACGTGTGGCACCTTAGAGACTAAACCATTTATTTGAGCATAAGCTTTCGTGGGCTACAGCTCACTTCATCAGATGCATGCAGTGGAAAATACAGTGGGGAGATTTATATACACAGAGAACATGAAACAATGGGTGTTACCATACGCACTGTAACCAGAGTGATCACTTAAGGTGAGCTATTACCAGCGGTGGGGGGGGGGGGGGGAGAGAGATGGGACACCTTTTGTAGTAATAATCAAGGTGGGCCATTTCCAGCAGCTGACAAGAACGTCTGTAGAACAGTGGGGGTGGGGTGGTAAACATGGGGAAATAGTTCTACTTTGTGTAATGACCCATCCACTCCCAGTTTCTATTCAAGCCTAAGTTAATTGTATCCAGTTTGCAAATTAATTCCAATTCAGCAGTCTCTCTTTGGAGTTTATTCAGGGGACACCATCATAGGGCCTAATCACATCAGCCACACTATCAGAGGCTCGTTCACCTGCACATCCACCAATGTGATATATGCCATCATGTGCCAGCAATGCCCCTCTGCCATGTACATTGGTCAAACTAGACAGTCTCTACGTAAAAGAATAAATGGACACAAATCAGACGTCAAGAACAACAACATTCAAAAACCAGTCAGAGAACACTTCAATCTCTCTGGTCACTCTATTACAGACCTAAAAGTCGCAATTCTTCAACAAAAAAAATTTTCAAAAACAGACTCCAATGAGAGGCTGCTGGAAATGGCCCACTTTGATTATCACTACCCCCCCACCTTGCTGGTAATAGCTCACCTTAAGTCATCACTCTGGTTACAGTGTGTATGGTAACACCCATTGTTTCATGTTCTCTATGTATATAAATCTCCCCACTGAATGCATCCGATGAAGTGAGCTGTAGCTCACGAAAGCTTATGCTCAAATAAATTTGTTAGTCTCTAAGGTGCCACACGTACTCCTTTTCTTTTTGCGGAAACAGACTAACATGGCTGCTACTCTGAAACCTGTCTTCTCTTTAAGGCAGTTTAGTCTCAGATCTGCTATGTAGTTAGATATTCAATGTATGCAGCGCCCCATCCTTAACACTCTCCCCTTCGATTTAGATCCTCTGCTCCTTGTGGCTGCTGGGCTCTTCATTGGAATAGAGGAGCCTGGGGCAGGGAGGGTGGAGGCTGGGCATAGGTAGAACCATGCCCGCTACACTCAACTGCTCGCTTAGATTGAAAGCTTTTCTATTCTTTCTCTGCATGTCCCAGATACCCAAACCTCCAGCTGCGATGCTCTGGTCACCCTCACGGGAATGGAGCCAGGGCATACGCACAGCTGAAGCTCTCTTGCTAAACCACAGAACCTTGCACATTCCCACTGACAATTTGAGACCCAACATGTATTTCGAAGCTGCCAGGAGATGGATGCAATGAAAAGCCAGGACTGTCTCCCCCAACGTGGTCTTCGTTCATTGGGCAGTCTCATTTAACACTCGAAGAGCCTTCATGGAGATCCCAGAAAATACACAGCAGCAGTGTATTGTGTAAAAGCCACAGTTTCCTAGCCACAGGGAGCTCACTAGGTCTGCAAAGAAATCTTTGGTGATAGGTGGGGAGACTGCTGATTTTCTGTGTAAGCCATAAAATGCGAGGATTAGCCTGTGCACATGTACACAGTGCATCTATCAGCTCTGAGCCGGATTCCCCTCTCCCCCCAGTGTAACTCCCCTGACTTCAGTGCATGCTGGACCTGAGCAAAGTTACTCCACATTGACAGTGGTATAAATGGGAGGTCAATCAGGCCCTGTAGGCCTCAGCTCAATCGTGAGTTGCACCTCCCTAGATCTGGGATTCAGTTACATACATGTATGGAGGACCAAAGCATAGGCCAGCCTGCTACTCGCAGGCAGAGATACTCTGGGCTCTGTGAATGCTCTCCCTTCCCCTCTCATTCAGGGGCTCTCTCTGGGCTGCTTCTGCTTTAGGAGTGCAAGGAGTTACGTCCCACACTTACGTCCCCTTAAATTGGTGAAAGAAAGGGCTTTGTCTCTGCTTGCTCAGTGGCTGCATTGTCTGGCCAGGGACCCTGACTTGGGACACACAGGAAGCCCCATTGTTCTAAAAGCTGCAATTTAAAGAAACACAGGATGCCAAATCCTTCTCCAACAATAGCAGCCACCAAAGAATAAGGCCGGGACAATGCACTTTACCCTGCCAGGTTCCTTAAACTGCTGCATAACAGGGCTCAGAGACAGACACCAGGCCACTGGCATGCACCGGCCCCTCCCACCCCCCGTTCTGTACCACAGGGATTTGCTAGAGGAACTCCGCTCCCAGCACAGGGTGCTCTCCTATCCTTCTGCTGCTTCACAGCATGTCCTGCCCAGCCTGGCCCAGCTCCCTGCATGGGGGAAGGAGAGACACTGCCAGTCCAGACTATGGGGAAAAAAGGGTTTTCCTTCATTTCTCTTTTCTTAGTGACTCACTTCCACTTATTTGCACTGAAAGCCTAGCTCAGCCCGCAGTTGCTCACAGCTCCCTGGCTGATCTTATTTGGTGACGAACAGTGTGGGTGACAGGATCCAGCCATAAGGCTCCTATTCCACCCACCTAGCAACCAGAGAAAATTGGTCCTGACCCTCTCTTCTCTTGTCCTTTGTCCAAGAGCGAGTCTCAATTTTGTTGCATATTAAAATGGAACAGAAATACCTTCAGGGATGATACACTCTCAGGAGACAAACGGCTGTGTCTTACTGCTGACCCTCTCCTCACCCACTCCTGCACCAATTGCATCAAAAACAGGAACCAATGTGAGGCATGTTGCACAAAGGATCTCATGACTATCCATTGCATAAATTGCATCCTTCCCTTTCTCGGTACTGGTGTCATTTCCCCACCATCATGCGTGATCTTGGGCTCAGCACCTTGCAAGATCAGGCCAAACGAGAGCTCACGGGTTTACAGCTTCTGGGGCCCAGGCTGAGATTATACAGTCCTTGGAGGCTTGCCAGCCAGTGTTGTGTCTAAAGCACCATGCTCTCCTACAAGAAAGGACGCAATGACTTTAACCTGGAGGGCAGTGTCTAAAAGTAGATTGCCCTTGCTGGCCGCAGGATGTTCTGGGGGGAGGCACCTGTGCCAATCTGTCAGGTTGCAACCCTGGATGGTTCCAGTTCATTGCTGTATCCTCCATCTGGAAAAGTCACTACTCAGGGGAGGAAGAGGAGAGAATTAGCAGCTGGAACAGGCTCCTGCCTGGCTTTTGTCCCCTGCAAACACACACAGCTCAAGCCCTGATGGGCCAAACAGCAAGTACAAAACTAAACCCAAAAAAGGCAGTTGGGGAGAAAGTCACCAGCTCATTTCAAGGATTAGTTTGATGGTCCTGGCCCCTTTCTTGCCTAGCTGTCTGAGCTGTGGCTTTCCCCTGCTGCGGGGGCTGTGGCTGGCACAGAGACCCCTAATTTCAGAACCTGATCCTTTTAACCGACAGAAGCCTGAAGTTACAAGGCATTCACAAACAGGAGCGGAGCTCGCTCTCGCCCCTTCGCTTTTCAGTAACAGGAAGAGTCCTCTTCTGTGTAATTTCAAATGCTATTATTTTTAATAATCCCCCTTTGAACAATGAGCTCCTTGTGCAATTAGGGACCCACCCCTCTTTCCCCACCCCCACTCCCCCCCCCCCCCCGCCTCACGCTCTGCACGTGTCTTTCACAGACTTATATTTCAAGTGCTTTTATTGAAGCCTGAGAAGAAATACCTCATTGCTTGGGGCATGCAATTAAGAGCATTACATGCCCCCAATTCATTGGTGTCCAAGGATAACCCTGCCCTCCATTTAAAATAAACACCATTTCCCATATAATATCCCCCTGCCTGGGAGATCTGCTTTCATATGGGCCTCAGCCTGAGAAGGAATGAGCATCTTCAGCTCCTGCAGACTTCAGCTGGCATTGCAGAGGGCTTAGCACCTCCCAGATTCAGGCCCCATGTGTGTTTGTCTTTAACCTGCCCAGGTTTAAAGAGAGAGGAGCTGTCACTCCCCTCTGGACAGGAGCTGCAGTGGAGTGGCCAGAACTGGCTTGGCAGAGCTCTGACAGCCCAGTTCCATCTGCTGGGTTGGACAGAGCCCACACCTGTGTTTGGAGTGTAAACAGGACACAGAGCTACACTTGCTGTGTACACATGAATGCGTAAGGCCCACTGGGAGCATGTCAGCACACCCCAGCAGGCCGTTACCCCTGAGGACAGGGATTCTGGCCAAGGTGCTAGGAAAATTTGGGAACTGCCTGTGCTCTCTGGAAGGTAAACACATTCCTCTTGAGTAAACTAGCTGGAATAGGTATCAGCACCTGCAATTATCTGCCAGACTTCTGGAAATGTAATGGTCTCAAGTTACAGTGGGGGAGGTTTAGATTGGATATTAGGAAAAACTTTTTCACTAAGAGGGTAGTGAAACACTGGAATGCGTTACCTAGGGAGGTGGTAGAATCTCCTTCCTTAGAGGTTTTTAAGGTCAGGCTTGACAAAGCCCTGGCTGGGATGATTTAACTGGGAATTGGTCCTGCTTTGAGCAGGGGGTTGGACTAGATGACCTTCTGGGGTCCCTTCAACCCTGATATTCTATGATTCTATGAAATGAGAATATCCTTGCAACTGAGTTAATCACATAGCTCCTTCCATGCATCTCCTGGGAGCAAGCCCACCAAGCTGCTTGGAGAATGTTTGCTCGGGGCCCTGTACCCTGGGACAAGGAGCGCGGTTCTTGTGCGGTCCTGTCACTGCAACTCCTCAGCCTCAGCAGGAATTGGGGGGGCTGGATGAACTTGCATTTATGATTTTTTCACAACATTGGGGCTTTTTTTTTTTTTTTTTAAAGTGCAAACACTCCCCAGACCACTCTGCAGCATGTGAGGTATTCAAGTGCTGAGTCAGCCACAGCTGCAAACTCTCTCCAAAAGGTGCTGGCAGGGAGGAACAACCTCTCTCCAAAAAACAGCCTGTCTGGGCTAGCTCATCTGAAGCACAGGAGTAGGTGCAGGATTTGGGGGCAGGGGTGAAGCCAAGGCCTATCCAACTCTGCTCAGATAAAAGGAGGAGGGGGGGAGGGGAGTCCTACCACATGATATCATTGCAATATCTTGGATTAGACCGAACACAGGAAACTGAGGCTATTGTATGTTGAACAAAGAGTATCCAAGAAGACAACACAATAGCAATTCCCCCTTCCTATCATCTCTCCAAACTGGAACCACATGGCAGATTTAACCCCTTCTCCTCAATGCACTATTTTACTTAACCCTTTAGCCATTCATTTAAAAACAAACATGGCCCTGAGTGTAACTATGAAGCGGAAGGTTCAGATTTTGACTCAGAAGGGGAAAGGGTGGGGACAGACAGGGAGGGTTGTTCTCTGCTTCGGAAGAACTAGATGTGTTTATTAGCCAAAGGGGATTCTGGGCTAAGAATTTCCACTCCTGCCCTGCAGCCAGGGTGCAGAGTAGCATGAACGCTGAGAGGCTGTTGGCAAAACAAAAGAGAGCTGGTCTGGGACCCAGAGAAGAGAGGCCTGACTCAGACTGAGAGCCACACTTTTAGCACAGGCAACTCCTCAGCCGAAAACCCCCTTTACTAACCCAGAGCATTGTTCGTATGAAGCACTGAGCTTCAGCCAGCTCTCTCACAAGGAGAAGCTTCCAGCAAAAGCTCAGCACTTACCAGAGGGCAGGAGTTCATCACTATATCACCCACACCTCTGGGGGGCACATGAGAGCAGGGCCCCCTCAGACGCTACACTCTAAGGTGCACAGATAGTTTCTCTTTTCCTTTCGCTTACAGTCTAACAGTTGGGGAAGGCACGGTGCCCCAAAGTTGCTGTTACGAGGCTTCTTGGTAGGAGACTGTCTCGGAGAGGAAACTGTGCAGGCAAGAGACAGATTCACTTCCCCGCAGTCTCTCTGGAAAGGGCAACAAAAACTGTCAGGCCTGTTGAGATGGAGGGTCAGTTTCCTGGTTACGACAGCCAGGCCAGCGTGGAAAGACTGGGACACATTCCCGCCAGCTCGCTGTCCTTCCTCCTGCAGGAGTTTTCAGTAACTTCAGCTCTCTCCAAGGCTTGTCCCTCAAGTGCTGTACAAGAGCATCACTCAGCAGCTTGTCAGCTGGGCACCTCTCTGAGCTGCACCCCCCTGGCTTCCTGGCCCTCATCTCTAGGCAACCTGACCTGGACACTGCAAGCTCCAGCTACCCGGTTCCCATGGAAAGCACCACACAAGAGCCTGTGAAGCCTTTTCTCTGCGCTTGGGAGAAAAGAGGCTTTGTTAGCTTGCCCAGGGGGACAGCGTGAGAGCTGAGACTCAGGACTCTGGGAATCCAAACGGACAAACGAAACAAAACAAAAACCCAGAAGAAAGCCAGAGTCTATGAGAAAAAGAACAGCCATTCCCAGGATCATCTGTAGGTGCTCAGGGCATTTATCCACCTCCAGCCCCTTCCCCTGCTCAGAGGTGTAGAATATAAAAGATCAGCTAAGAGTTTCCACTAACCAACCATGGCAGGGAGAAACGGCAGAGTCACTGCCAGGCCTCTGAGATCTCCTAAGTAAAGGAGCAGGTCAATGGAAGTGATGTCCTAAGTCTGCTGCAGAGATCTTTTACATATTATTCCTGAGTGAGAAACATGAGTCCACCTCACCGCAGGGCAGGCCCAGAGAGAGCCCATAAGGAAATGGGTGAAGATGGAAGGGGATGAATTGGGGAGAGAAAATGGGAAAGTCTCATTCTGTTAAGAACAGGCATAATCTGCTTGGGAAGCTGTTTGATGATCAAAATAATTCCCGAGTAAGGAAAGCAAATGGCAAAAGCAAGTCTCCTAAGGAAACAAGTAGATTTACTTTTTTTTTTCTCTCTTAAGTCCTAGAATAATGGATAAGACACTGGTGGAGAGTGTGAGACAATCACTCACACGAATACAGGGGGCTTTGTGGGAGACAGAGAACAGATCAGGCTGGTGGTGAATTCTCTCAGCCAGTTCGTACTGGTGGCGAGACTAGATGACTAATAATGGTCTCTTCTAATCTTAAACTCTATGAAATCCCACAGTATTTCTGGTTACCAAAATTCCCACCCAAACTGACTACTATTCCATGGCTTTCTCAGCCCCAGAACCTGGGGTCTGCTGGTCTCTCCCTCTGTCTGTGCATTTTGTGTACACCCACCACTGTAGTATCTGGGTACCAGAAATCTACCCAGTACCCTGCAAACGATGTTGTAATTCAGACTTGGCCTTGCACTCAAGTAGCTAAGTGCACGCCTGGCTTCTGAGAGGATACCACAAGGGGAAAGACATCTCCTTAGGCATCAGAGCCAAGGTGCTACAGTCTACAGATGCTGGCTCTGCTATTGCAACTTTGTGTGTTACTTTCCCTACCTGCAAAACCGGGACAATGTGAGTCACAATGGTAAAGGGCTTTGAGATCTACAGGTGAAAAGGTGCCATAAGGCTTTATTATTACTGCTTAGGCTCTATAATGAGGTATGGACCAGATGTGCCCTCTGAAACAGAAATGCTACTTCCCCTCCAGGCATACTGCTAAAGCAGTTGCTGAGATATCCTTGGGCACAGGCTTTTAGTGTAGGTGACACTTCTCTGAAAATGCAGCTTAATTCCTTCTTTAAATAGTGAGCTGACAGCGTAGCCATGGCTGCTCCCAGCAAAGAAAAGGAGCTTGATGTTTGCAGGGTCCCCCAGCAGTCTCTAAACAACCCTGAGAACTCTCAGTCCTCTCCCCTTTTCTTTATGCTAAAGAGCTCTGGACTTCAGCCCCTGTTTTACATCTGAGAAGTCCAGGCCAGCGACACAAATTGCATTTCATGCTCCTCATCCCCAGTCTCCTGGGGGTGGAGGCCGCCAGAGGGGGAGGAATAGAGAGGCACCTGAGCCCTGAACACAGGGGTCTCGTTAAAGATCCCTGCTGCTAGGAGACCAGAGCGGCTACGTTTCAGAGGCACTTTCACCGAAAGGCTCCGGAGTGCGTGCGGCCCAGGCCCAAGGCAGGAACGCGTTTCAGAGCGGACTGTGCCCGTCAGCTGTGCAGGGACACGGATGCACCTGAATCCTCCAGCTGGGGGAAGCAGAGGACCCCTGCTGAAAAGAGGTGAAACTTCTGCTTCACGTTAACTCCCTGGCAGCCCGGGCTGCGGAGGGGGTGTGTGGGTGGGTGTGACATCCTCCCAAAGCCCCCGCCCCCCCCCCCCAGGTTTGTCAATAGAGATCAAGAGCAAGGGGAAGGGGAGGGGAATCATTGCTGGAATGTGCCTCGATTTCCCTTCCCCAGGCCAAGGGCGGGAGGCTCTGGCTGGAGGCGCTTGGGCGTGCAGACACTAGCCAGCTCATTCGTGCTTCCCAGGGCGGCCTGGCACGGCTCCCTGCTGCTCCCAGGCCGGGCAGCTCACCTGCCGAAGGCTACCGAGCAAGCCCCGGCCGCAGGCAGGCTGCAAGTCCCCGCGCCCCACTGGCCCCGTCCCCCCGCTCACCAAGTCTCTGTTCCGGGAGATCCAGGTGTCCAGCAGCAGCTCCAGCCTGGCCTGGTGGAACTTCTTGGTGGTCTTCACCGCGATGAAGACGTCTTGGGCCGTGATGTCCTCCAGGGCCGGCCCGGGGGTCCCCTCCCGGCGCGGGGCCAGGCTGCCGGCTTCCTGCGCCTCCCGCCGGCCCCGGCTCAGCTTGCTGAAGTAATCGGTGAAGCTCTTCACTTCTCGGGGGGCCGAGCCGGGCTCGCCCTCCTGCCGCTGCGGCTGGCGGGCCGGGGCCGGGGCCGGGCTCGCCGAGCTCCGCAAAGCCCGCCGGCCCCCTTCTCCTCCCAGGCCCCCCACCTGCCGCTTCTGCTGATCCGCCATCAGGACCAAGAGGCAGGTGAACATGCACCCGACCAGGAACCAGAGCAGTTTCCTTCCGCAGCTCTTCAGCATCTTGCCCAGCCCGCTCACAGCGGGACCGACGCGACTCGGCCAGAGGCCGCGGCCGGAGACTTCCAAGATCAGCCGCCGCCGCGCCAACGCCTGGCAGGTGCCGCGTCCCGCCAGCCCCGGCCCTCCGCAGCGACCGGCTCCAGTCCGCCCGCAGCTCGGCGGCAGCCGCAATTTAAAAACTCCTCTCCCCACGCCCCCAGGCCGAGCCCCGTGCCGGGCTGTCTGGGGCGGGGCTCTCCCAGGCCGCGCCCCTAAAGGGGCGACTCCGCTCGTTCCTCTTGTGGCGGCCTGTCTCCCACGTGGGCGCGCCGCAGGGGGCTGGGAGCAGGCGCCGAGGTGCTCGCCCAGCCCTGGCCAAGTTCTCCCGTGTGCATCGGGCAGGCCGAGAGGCTGGTCTCTGTCCGCCTCCCCGGAGACAAAGCGGGAGCTGCGCTTAGCAGGCGTTTACAGAGCAGCGCCGAGGTGCCGAGCTAGAGGGGAAGGTTGTTGCAAGAGCTTTTTCCCTCCTGGCAATGCCGTTTGAAGGCAGAGTATTTCGTGGGCATGGCCCAGAACCTCCAGTCCGATGCACAGTGCTTGCACACACGTGTCACCTAATGCAAAGAGTGCGATACGCCCCCAAGAAGTGAGCCAAATAATAAGCATAATAATAATAGTAGTATCAATAAACTTGTAGCCTCAAGGTATGCAAACATCTAACCTAAGTCACCCTGTGATCCTCTGACTGTAAACCTTTGTTCTTCCCCACCCCATCCCTTCCCTGCGTGTCACATCCGTATCACAGCAGATCCGATTGCAGGATCAGGGCCTTAGGGTGGGGTGTAGGCCATGTCTTTCTATGTGTTCTGTAATGTTGCTAGCACACTTCTTGGTGTGGAAATAATAGTAATAGCAGTGAGCATGTGCCAAATCCCCAGGTTTGAGCACCCCCCAAATGTTGGAGGTTTTATAAATGTAAACTTGGAGCCAGATCTACATTTTGCAAATGGATTCTCTCTTTAAATGGACTAAACCAAACTCCTGATCTGAATACCTTTGAAATGTAGTGCTTTTGAAGTCCAGATTCAAATGTTGCTGCTGGAGCTCATCTCTAATGGTCACGGAGTCAGCTGTTTTGCCCAATCGACTTCGCTTTCTGAGCTCAGCTCAAGAATTGTGTAATATTATCATAGGGGGCATTTCTGAAAGTTTCTAGACACATTATTCTGTTGACAGGTTTCAGAGTAACAGCCGTTAGTCTGTATTCGCAAAAAGAAAAGGAGTACTTGTGGCACCTTGGAGACTAACCAATTTATTTGAGCATAAGCTTTCGTGAGCTTCATCGGTGCATCCGATGAAGTGAGCTGTAGCTCAGGAAAGCTTATGCTCAAATAAATTGGTTAGTCTCTAAGGTGCCACAAGTCCTCCTTTTCATTATTCTGTTGAAGCATCTCAGGGTAGGCAGTGAAGAAATTGCCTTCTCTACTTTGCATGTGGTACACCAATGCAGTCTTTACCAAACTGTCTCTGTCTGTTTGGGGGGGAGGGATAGCTCAGTGGTTTGAGCATTGGCCTGCTAAACCCAGGGGTTGTGAGTTCAATCCTTGAGGGGGCCATTTAGGGATCTGGGGCAAAAATTGGGGATTGGCCCTGCTTTGAGCAAGGGGTTGGACTAGATGACCTCCTGAGGTCCCTTCCAATCCTGATATTCTATGATTCTATGAGCAATCCCCTTGCCACCCCACTTTCAGCTGTCCCTAGCCTCCAGTGATTCTTTCCCCCTTGCCTCTAATACCTGCTGTTATTTCACAAAGTTGCCTTCATCCTCATGATCTCTGTGGTGATGTTGAATAGTGTCTGTACAGCCCTATTCAGTCCCTCCATATCCCAGACTCACCATCCTCCTGCACTCAGTCACGGCAATATCTTTAACGGAATGGAAGCTCTCCCGTATCTTTGTGAAACTGTTCTCTGCTTCCTTGTGCAGGAGTTGTCCGTATTGCCTGCCCTGGCTTCTGTCCAGCTATTGCTGGCCCCAGACCCTGAGATTCTGAAGCTGTGTGTTGATCTGGGACTTCTACATGGCTGTGTAGTGTGACCAAACCAAACAGGGAACAACCTTGTTATAAATTGAATTACCTCTTTGGTTTCTATTTCCCCCACTTTTCAATTTCTGCCTGATTTATTATGGCAGGCAGAACAGTCAATGCACAGGGACACTGATTAGCAGAGACCAAAGTAGGATTGGGCACAGTGGGATTTTCTCACAACTGTATTCAAGAGGTTACCATGAAGCGGACCACCCAGATCACATACTCAATTCATACTGTAAAGTTTCTCACCAGCCTCTTCTAAGGCTGGTAGTACTAACCCCCCCTATCCCCCAAACATCACTTATCTCATATTGATCAAACTGAGAATCAGGAGATTTGGGATTTGTTCCCATTCTTGTCTCTGGGAGCCTGGGAAAATTCACAAGTTAACCTCTGTGGGTCCTGACTGTACTAGGATATTTGCTGTGATTCCCCACTGCCTCAGCTCCACTTTACTGTAGGAGAGCTAGCATAGAAGGTGCCCACTGGCATTTTAACCATGTGATGTTCTCCTGCTCTAAGCAAGGATAGGTGACCTGGTGCTTAGAACACCAGCTGCCACCTGGGACTCTGCATACACAGTGAAGCTGAGATGGTGGGACATTTTAGCAAACATATTCCAATGCAGCTATGTGCTTTCAGTTCCCCATCTGGACAACGGTGCTGATCCTTCTTGGTGAAGCTCTTTGAGATCTTTGAGTGACTAGGGTGTTGGCTGGGTACATGGGATTGTTTCTCAGTGTATTTCCACTGAGCCTAGCACAAGGGGACTAAGTTTGCCTGGGGTCTGTAGGCAGTACCATAATACAAATAATAATGGACTACAGCTCTGTGGGGAATGGACCTTGTCCCGTTCACTGTTTTACTACTGTCAGATGCCATGTTCAGCTCTGATGCTGTATAAACAATGCTACTGATACCAACAGAGATGAAGGCAGGGAGAATATTTTCCAAGGCAAGCAGGACTGTTTGCATTTTCCCATATTTATGATATACATTGCTCTGGTCAACCCTTTAATCATGTTCCTGGTGTAGGAGATACACAGGAAGCCTTTAGACATGGGTTTGTTTTATATGGCACTGAGAGAGTCTGAGGAGGGAGCCATCAAAAAAACCCTCAAAGAAGCCTTATTTTAATAGACATCAAACCAAACAAATAGAGTTACCGAATCCCAAACTCATGACTAAACATTATTTCTGCAGCTTGGGGTTTTGATGAATTTTTTGGGTCTCTGAGCTGATTGCACAGAAACCTCCCGTCAAGAGGCTGCTGAAAAACACCATAGGCGAGATCCTGAATAAAGACAGAGCCCCTTTCTGAAGGAGCCAAACAGGAGGAAATGTACTTTCTCCTCAGCCAGCTGCTCATCCATTCTCGAGGTCTCGGAAGTGGCTGGGGATCAGCGCTGCAGACAGATGTTCATGTTCCTGGCAGGCCAGCTGCTGCACGGCTGCCAGCCTGCCGTCCATGCCAGCAGTCGCTGCACAATGACAGCAACAATAACGAGTTTGTCTGCTGCTGGGCTCAGAACGATGTGTCAGGAGTCTGTGGAGTCTCAACGCTGCAAAATCCAGACAAGGCTCCCAGTCTTCAGGGCACCATGTAAACTGATTACTGGAGTCCCCATCCCTGTTTGCTGCAGGGGAATAGCTGGGGGTTTCAGCTGTATTCAGAATAGAACTTTTCCACTGAGGGTTAGTGGTCAGCCAGCTGATGCCAACTGCCTGGCAGAGGAGATGCCTGGCTTTCTTCTTCCTTGTTCCCTCCCTCCCTGGGGAATATGTTGAACTCCAGCTGCATGTCCACAGACTTCCTTTTCAGGCATCTCTCTTCTGATTCCGTCCTCACCCACAGTAGACAAGCCTGCGGCAGGGGACCTGTTTCCCCAGCTCAGCTCAGGAACGTCTAGCCGATGGAAGAGCCTCTGGGAGATTCTTCTCCTTCCACCACATTCTGCACCTGCTTTTGCCCATCTCAAGATCAACATGGTACCATCCAGACCTTGGAATCAGGAGACTGGTGTTGGTGATAAGCTCTAAGTTAATTCTTTCCTGCCCTGTTCATGTCTGTGCAGCCACCGTGGAGTTTGGCATTCAATGGCATTAACCTGTCTCCACGTATTCTTTGGTGATCCCTGGGTAATCAGGGAGAGGCTAGCATTGCTAAGGTGCCAGCTAAATGCATGCCTTAAGGGAGAAGAAAGGAGCATTGCTTATTTGTCTTGCATAAGCTAAATGCATGTCTGTAGTGCCCCTTTCTTTTGCCTTGTCCTGACCGGGAAAACATGCTAGACAGACAGCCCTGGAGACTAGACTCTCCTCTATATACTCAAAACACGTCGAGCACAGGGAGCAGGACTGCAAGTTTCACACCCCCCCTCACCGCCCCACCAATGTATCCCAGCCCTGATCTAGGGGAACCACCTCTTGGGGATGAGAGGGGAATTTGGGCTGTATGATGTCAGCATTTCTTCTTCTGGGTTCTTGCAAGCATGATGCCATACATCCTGGGTCTCCTGCACAGTCAGGCTTGGCAACCCTAACAAAGAGAGGCACTCTGAGCTGGATTTTCTCGGCCTGCCTCCTAAAGTTGGGCTGCCAGAATGCAGCCCCCAGAAAGCATGCCCACTCTTGCCCTAAAACCGCAGGGCAAGAACAGAACTGATGAGCTGCAGGTTTATATTTGCAAAAAGAAAAGGAGTACTTGTGGCACCTTAGAGACTAACCAATTTATTTGAGCATAAGCTTTCGTGAGCTACAGCTCACTTCATCACACTTATGCTCAAATAAATTGGTTAGTCTCTAAGGTGCCACAAGTACTCCTTTTCTTTTTGCGAATACAGATTAACACGGCTGTTACTCTGAAACGAGGTTTATATTTGAGATGGCTGAACCAAATCCCTGTCTCAAACCCACCCAACTCTTGTTCCATTTGGATCCCCATTTGTGACTGACCCCTAGAGTGAGCTAGATGGATCAGAGCAGCTGGGGCTGAATTCCCTCCCACTTTGGGGACATTAAACTCCAGCTCCAATATTTGATTGCGCAGGCCTATGTCTGGCTTTTAACTGCTGTTGAATCCAAACAACGATTCCTTTCTACAGGCCGCTCAAGACAAATACATCTTGCCAGTGCTGCTTTGTCTCACCAAGTTTGAGGACCTCTGTCCTACAGGACTGCTGAGCAGGTGGCTTTTGCAGTTAGTTGTGCTCCTGAGGGATGAGTTGCAGTCTCCCAGTACTATTTAAAAAAACTGCAAATAAACGCATAAGAGTAAAAGTGAATAGAATCGGTGGTTCTCAAACTTTTGTACTGGTGACCCCTTTCACATAGCAAGCCTCTGAGTGCGACCCTTCCTTATAAATTAAAAACACTTTTTATATATTTAACACCATTATAAATGCTGGAGGCAAAGAGGGGTTTGGGGTGGAGGCTGACAGCTCGCTACTCCCCATGTAAGAACCATGTGACCCCCTGAGGGATCCTGACCCCCAGGTTGAGAACCCCTGGAACAGATCATCAGAGAGAAATGCTGGGCTTGGCGTGTACACACTGAACAACTTACATGCTTCGCTGACCATAGCTTCAAAGCTCCCTCTTGAATACATTAGTCGCTCTATTATTAATTATTATTTTTGTCTGCAACAACACTTGGAGGCCCTGGCCTCACTGGCCTAGACACTAACACATAAAAAGTTGTCCGCTGCCCTGGAGCGGTTACAATCTAAGTATAAGACAAGAAACAACAGGTGGATACATCAACCAGAGGAGGGGAGTACAAGGTAGCAATGAGATGCAGTTCCAGATGTATCCTTCTTCCTCCTTGGGTACTGATCTTTTTCTTCTTCTCATAGCACAAGAGACTTTGCATTAATCACTGTTAGAAAAATGGTGGCACCATATTTACCCTTCTGTGCTCTCCACTCTTGATTTTAGTTGACTTCTCATCGCCGCTTTCTTGCTGTAGCCCAATCAGGACTCCTGGGTTCTGTTTCCAGCTTTGCCCCTGATGTGATGTGTAACCTCGGGCAAGTCGCATTGGCCTCAATTGGGTTCAGGCCCTGCTGGCCTCAGCTTTAAACATCCATCTAATGGGGCTGGTAATGCTTACCCCACAGGGGTTTCATGCGGGGAGATCAACATAAAGTGCTTTAAGAAAAGGAGGACTAGTGGCAGCTTAGAGACGAACAAATTTATTTGAGCATAAGCTTTCGTGAGCTACAGCTCACTTCATCAGATGCATCCGATGAAGGGAGCTCTAGCTCACGAAAGCTTATGCTCAAATAAATGTGTTCGTCTCTAAGCTGCCACTAGTCCTCCTTTTCTTTTTGCGAATACAGACTAACACGGCTTCTACTCTGAAACCTGTCATAAAGCACTTTGAGATCCCAGGAGGAAGGCGCTGTAGAAATGCAAAGCGTTATTATTTCATCAGGCTGAAGACGAAGCCTGAGAAAGGTTGAGCAAAAGACACAGCGAGAGGAGGAACAGCAGGAGATTTAGCTACTGAAAAGGAGTTGGGAAAAAAGCAGAAGAGTCTCATTGTGTGTTGGGCAGAGGGGGTCACAAGCAAGTTAAACTGGTTAATGTATTGGAGCAGTTTCCTCAGCACTGTAAGAAAGCAAAGCAGCAGGACAAAAGGCCCAGGGAGCATTCTTGTGGTGAAAGTGGGCTCTCTTTAAAAGGATTTGATTTCTTTTCTGTCAGTTGAATGGAATTTCGTGGTGACTCCTTCAGGTCTAAGAATTTTTTTTCTTTGGTGGTGGCAGGGGTGGGAGGGGATGATTTCTCTCCGCCTCCCACTCCCCTCCGCATTCTTCTCTGTGTGGAGACGTTTACAACCCCCTTGCCCTGAGATTAGAGCCCTCATTGTTGCAGAGGGAGATTGGCTCAGGGAACACAAATGGTCCCGCCAAAACGCTGATCCCAAAAGAAAGCGAGGGGCACAGGGCCATCCCTGCTCGGCCTGGTTTCTCATGCTCACTATTCAGCCTGATTTTGGCGCGGGAGGGAAGTTAAATAGGGTGAAAGGGGAAGAAAAGAAGGTGTTAGAACATCTCCAACTGATTAAAGGCTGCTCTCCAGCTCTCTCTGAGGCAAGGCCAAGATTGCTCCTCAAGGTCTTTGCCAGCACAAGAAGTGTGTGTGTGTGTGCGTGTCTGCTTTCCTTTCTTGGTGAAACTCATTTTTAATTTTAAAAATATAATTCAAGTTAAAAAAGAAGGGGGAAGGGGAAGCCACCTGCAAGAACAATACGGGCATCACAAATCCAGCTTTCACGGATTGTGCATTTATACCGTTCCCAACAGTGACTCTTGCTGGGAGAGGCTGGAACTGGAGTATCCATGGCCCTCCACACAGCACTCATTCAGCATTCAGCATTCTCTACACCGAAAAAGGCTGGGGTTAGACAGAGCCAGCTTTCCTATACCATTCCCTGCAGCGATACCTATTGGGAGAGGATGGGACTGGAGGACTGAGAGACATCAGACTGCATGCAGATTGCATGTCACTGGCAATAGTTTTTTATCCCAGACGACAGCAGATAAGTGAGGCTGAGCATGTTTTGGGGGTGGAGTCTTCTGGGCCACAGCATTGCCATGACAGAGTGAAATTAAAAGGCAACACACATTTTAAGCCATTAAAAGAAAACTGTTAATTTCACAAAGCTTAATGGACTTGTGGGACTCACTGCCACAAGACATTACTGAGACCAAGATCTTAGTACGATTCAGAATGGGATTAGAGATTGAGGCTGGGATTTTCAAAGGAGCTTCTGAGAGTTAGGCACCCAAATCTCATTGGATTTCAGAGGGACTTGGACACCTAACTCCCTTAAGCTCCTTTGAAAATCCCACCTTTCTGAATAACATGTCTATCTGCAGTTACCCGAAGAGGGTAAATGTCGAGAAGGGATTAAAATGTCCATGCTTTAGGACATACACTGATAAGTAACTGCAGAATGTTAAGCCAATGGGCTTATACTAGTGCCTACGTGTCCATTATAGGGGTTTACGCTTCCCTCTACAGCCCCTGGAACTGGCCCATCCAGAGTCAGGCTCCTGGGCTGGGTGGACTGTTGATCTGAACTGTTAGAGCAATTCCTAGGATCCCATACAGCACAGTGCTGACATTGTCCTGCTATTTCAAGGGTCTAGGGTTAAAGCACAGTACTGTGAGTGAGGGATGCCCAGATCTCCCACTGACCATACCCAACTCGCCCAGCCAGTCTGTGCCTCAGTTTACTGATCTGTAAATCAAGTGTAATTACAAATGTCCAGCGGAACAGCCTAATTAATGCTTGCCCAAGGCTTTGAATATTTCAGATTGAAAGGCTGCTATTACTAACTGCTGAAATTATTTACTAATGAGGCCAACTAGACATCCCCAGAGAGCTGTAGGGGCACAAACTCTGCTTGCACACTGCATTTAGGCCATGGATTTGCTGGCGTACAAGGCAGGGCAAAAGTGCTGCATGATGACATCACAGTTTATGGCACTGAGAGTGGAGGATGCCCTTATTGTCATGACAGTAATCGGCCTTCTAACCAGTGATGGGAGTCGGGAGACTTTCACTTTTGATGGCCTGATATTCCATTCAGTGCTGACTTCCCTAAATGGGGATCCCTGGATTTCAGTTCTTCCTGGTCCTCCTCCGGACCTCTTCCCCTCCCTACTACTTTTCCAGAGCTGAGTCAGGAGGAGGGAACAGGGAGGCTGGGTCAGGCAGGCTGGGGGCAGGGGTCCCAGCAGGGAGCTTGGGCATGTTGGCTCTTGTTCCTCTCAGCCTGCTGCACCTGTCTATGACCAAACTCCTTTCTCCTCCCTCTCATTGCACCCCTGCTCATCTCCACAATAAACATCTAAGGAAGCAGCTGGTTCCCAGGTGACCTTCACCAGTCCCCAGAGGGTTAAAGGATTTGGTGGCATGTGCTGTAGCATGGATACCAACCTCTTGTGGTGATGCCGCACTTTTGGATGCAAGTGTTAAGGTTGGGAACCTGCAGGGAATGAGTTCCCCAGCAGACAAGGCAGAGGTGGCATTAGGAAGAAATGGTGTCGGGTAGGTTTCTGATGCCAGTGCTTAGCCCTGAGTCCTGGACAAATGGGCCCAGGAAGGGCAGGACCAGGACATAAGGGAGGGGTGAAGTGGAAGCAGGCGGGGTTGCTGTGCAGGTGGAAGCAGACTATTGGCCCTGGACACTCCACACTTCACCCCCCAACCCCCCCGCACTTCACCCACATGTGCCGGCTGAGTGGGAGTCACAGACGCCCCATGGCTGCCTGCCCTCTCCCTCCCACTTCTGTCAGGATGTGACATAAACTCAAGGCGGGAGGGGGGCACTATGGCCCCCAAGGTCCTTCCTGGGTCCTGCCCAGAGAGCAGGTGGCCAGCCAGACGGGCTCATCTGTGCCCATGCTGCCTGCTGCTCACTGCCACGTGGAGGACTCCATTCCATCCCTGGGCCTGGGTCCCAAGGATCCTGCCATAATAATTCCCTTAACAACCACTGGCAAGGACGTTGTAGGGCCCCAGCACCTGTTCCTTTAAGGCCCAGATGTTCCTGTAGATTCACCTATGATGCAGTTGCTAGGCCAGCTTCTGCCCTCATTTCTGGGCATGCGACTGAAGGCAGAGTTGGTTCTGCACTCAGTGCAGTTCCTGTTTTGGGTATTCACTTTGTTCCTTGCTACAGCCACCACGTGCAGTCACTGAGTCAGGCTGTGTGCTGTGGTTATTTAATGGCTCTGGTCACTGGAGATGCTTTCCCGGTACAGTCACTTCCAGTATCTCTGTGTAATGAATGGGCACAGCTTCTGCATGTGGTTTCCAAATGCAGCTCGCAGCATCTCCAGCCTTCGTCACTTTCAGTGGCTTCCTCTCCATCTCCAGGGCTAATTCAGAATTACCTTTTCTGCTTTCCAGAGCTCTCCATGAACCAGTGCTGCTCTCTCTCTTTGGCCTCATTCACCCATTCCCCTGGGCACCTGCCCTGCCCTCTTCTCTGCCACTTGCCTGCATCTCTTTCAGAGAGAGGCCGGTGTCCGCCTCCTACTGACCTCCAGCCTCCTGCCCTGCAGCGACCTGGAACTGAAGCCAGAGTCTCCTTAAATGCTTTAAAAAGAAAAGGAGGACTTGTGGCACCTTAGAGTCTAACAAATTTATTTGAGCATAAGCTTTCGTGAACTACAGCTCACTTCATCGGATGCATTCAGTGGAAAATACCCACAAAAGCTTATATTCAAATAAATTTGTTAGTCTCTAAGGTGCCACAAGTTCTCCTTTTCTTTTTGCGGATACAGATTAACATGGCTGCTACTCTGAAACCTTTAAATGCTTTAAATACTTTTGCCTCTTCAAACCTTTCCAGGAGAAAGAGGAGGCCAAGAAGATGGACAGGTCATGTTCTCACCTCAGCCTTGATTTCACTGGGGTTGCATGTGTGGAATGGAGGTTAGAAGTCCATGGACACACAATATAGAAGTCATGCAGATTCAGTCCCACCCTCCCTCTGGTGAACAGCACTGGCCCAGGGGACTGACACACCACCCCTACAGAAGTCTCTGCTGCAGGGAACACTCTGGGCAAGACAGGGGCATACTGCCAGAGGGAGGAGTGAGTTGAGGCATGGCTGGGGTCGTTCTGCACCACAAGCCCCATAAGGGCTATGGTAGTGGGAGGCAGAAGTTAGGGACACCTAAGCCTCTGCCCTGGCAGCTCCTAGATAGAGGAGGCGCACACTGTCACCCTGCAGTCCTCATGCCAGCCCTAGAGTTGGCACAGGAATGAACTTGGCTGAAAGAATAATGGGAATCCCACTCCCAGCTCTTCAGTCTTTGAAATAAGCCTCAGTGTCTCTCCCCTTAGTGCTGTCCCACAGGGACATGCACCTCCAGCCTGCTCCTTATGCACAGTACAGCTGCAGGGAGCTGAGAAAATCCTAGGTCTCTACTCCAGATTGCCCAAGAGTTCCTGAGTTGTCACTCTAAAGTCAAGGAGTACTTGTGGCACCTTAGAGACTAACCAATTTATTTGAGCATGCTCAAATAAATTGGTTAGTCTCTAAGGTGCCACAAGTACTCCTTTTCTTTTTGCGAATACAGACTAACACAGCTGTTCCTCTGAAACCTGTCACTCTAAAGTCCCCGCTCTTTGCGCTGTGATCAGGTAGGGATGCTGGGTACGCCCATGGCAGTCCTAGCCTCTACAGTTGCGAGTGCCATTTGAGCAGGAACTCCTCATTCAAAGTGGGATCAACGTGTATGTCACTGAGGCTTCATTATGCTCTTGACAAGCTATGTCTAAATGTTGGCTTCTCCCAGGCCCCTGGGATAACTGGCTTTTCTCTGGCTCCCGTGGTTCTCGGCTTCTTCCAGGCTTCCAAGTTCCCGGCTGGGCAGTTTGTGATTTGTGAAAGGACTGAAAATAGGTGAATTCACTCGGTGAATTGGTGAGGTGACATTTGCTCAGAGCTTTCCCCTGCCGTTCCCTTGTGGTCCCAGCAAGAGCCTTCTCCACTGCAAACCACAGAATTTGCCTGCCTCTTCCCCATTCCCCTTCCAAAGGGGCATATAGTAACTTCGTTTTTCATCGGGTGTTAGTTTAAACAGGCATCTACCTGCTCAGACTTTGCATGATTTCAGACAGCTCTTTACTGGAGTAGAAGAGAGGCTGATATTGCTTTGTGAAGGGGGTGGGAGTTGGGGGGTGGAAGACAAGATTAAAAGAGCCCATTAGAATTTCTGTTTTTGGAAAGCTCACAAAAATGTTGACATGTAGCATGACTAACACAGTACAAATGTCAGCCCTGCTCTGTGAGTAGGGGCTCTCCCTCCGCTAGCAACAAGCTGGCCCCCTTTTAAGGCAACAATATACAATGAGAGGCACAATGCATGAATTCCAACGTGGAATGCTAATTGCTCCCCGTTCACTGCTGTTAATTGCTTGGCTGAAATCATTCAGTGCACTGGGCTGGAGCCATGATTTTCAAATGTAACTGGAAATTCAAAGCTGACAGTGACACCAGAAAATAGAAGGAGCTCGTAGAACTAGGAGTCGAGAACAGAATCTTGTCACCTCACCAGAGAGAGAGGGACACTGCATCAGCCTCCCAACCTGGTCTGCAAGGCACTCTCTGAGGCAGGTAGCTGGCTAGATAGGGACAGCACCTTTCAGCATGCTAGACTTTCGTGGTATGGAAGCTGTTTAGCCACAGTGGGAGAGAGCAGAGGTTAGAGGTGCCAAGACAGTTCTTAACCCTTGCAGAACAGAAGGAATGGGAGCATAGGTGCTGACTTCCTCGCTTTTCCCTGGGTGCTTGACCCCCCATTAGACCCCAGCCTCGCTCCCACTCCACCCCTTCCACGAGGCCCTGCCCCTGCCCTTTCCCACCCCTGCCCCGCCCCCATTCCAACGCCTTCCCCAAAATTCCTGCCCCAACTCTGCCCCCTCCCTGTCCCTATTCCAACTCCTTCCCCAAATCCCCGCCCCAGCCCTGCCTCTTCCCTGCCTCCTCCACTGAGCGCGCTGCGTTCCTGCTCCTCCCCACCCTTCCCAGAGCTTGCTACGCTGCCAAACAGCTGTTTGGCGGTGGCTGGGAGGTAGGTGGAGGAGCGGGGACACAGTGCGCTCAGGGGGGAAGAGGAGGAGGTGGGGCGAGGGGAGCTTGGCTGCCGGTGGGTGCAGAGCACCCACTAATTTTCCTCCATGTGTGCTCCAGCCCTAGAGCACCCATGGAGTCAGCGCCTATGAATGGGAGAGGCTAAAAGGAGACATGCTCCCTCTAACCAGAAACAGTTGAAAGAGATCAGACATCTTCTTCCAGCTATCCCGATGACCATGGTGGGGGAAACACACAGTTGAAACCTGTTTAATTCTTCACCTTAGTCCATGATTAGCAGATGCTGATCTGTAGCAGATAGCAGGTACAATGGCTCCATCACCCCATGGAAATGGGGTAAGGAGGGAAGTGCAGGAAGTGGCTTAGTTTAAGGGATCTGTTCCTCTAATTGCTCATCATTTTTGTCTTACCTTCTAGGGAAACTGGAAGTTTAACTATATTCTTCCTCTTGCAGGTATTCCTGTAAAACAGCTTCATTAGATTAATGCACGTGGACACTTCGACCTTCGCTGCATTGGAATCCATCATGTTTGGAGTGTGCGTGTGCTTCTTTTTTAAAGAGCTCAGGGTAAGAAGATGGATGAGCCGGAGCCTGCAGGCACCAGCGTTTCCTCAGAGCAGTCCCCAGGCGCTCTGGGAGTAGTCTGTAAGCACAATTGTTTCTGTACCCTATGGGATGTATATGTGGAGCTCCTTCGTGCCAATTTACACCCAGAGGAAATTTGGCCCTGTGGGTGAAATCCTGTCTCCGTTGGAATCAGTGGGAGTTTTAGCCAGATTTCACCCTCTATGGCCAAAGCCCCAATCTACAGAGGGTGAAAAGAGACTGTGGCTGACAAGGAAAACTACAAGGCAAGGGATGGTGTTAACAACCTCTCCCCTGCAGGAGAACATGGTTTTCTTATCAGTACCACTGGGGAACTGTGTCCTCCCAAACTCAGTGCAATGCCGCTGACTATGTGTACACTCCTGCTTTTGTGGTGGAAGCACAGGACCTTCTGGGGAAGTTTACAGAAGCCACTTGTCTCCTCCACGCAGAGTGGTGTCAAAAGCAGGGTTTCCTATTCATAGAATATCAGGGTTGGAAGGGACCTCAGGAAGTCATCTAGTCCAACTCCCTGCTTAAAGCAGGACTAATCCCCAATTTTTGCCCCAGATCCCTAAATAGCCCCTGTCATAAAAATAAAGGGAAGGGCAACCACCTGTCTGTCCACAGTGCTATAAAATCCCTCCTGGCCAGAGGAAAAACCCTTTCACCTGTAAAGGGTTAAGAAGCTAAGATAACCTCGCTGGCACCTGACCAAAATGACCAGTGAGGAGACAAGATACTTTCAAATCTGGAGGGGGAGGAACAAAGGGTCTGTGTGATGCTTTTGCCAGGAACAGATCAGGAATGCAGTCTCAGAACTTCTGTTAGTTAGTAAAAAGAAAAGGAGTACTTGTGGCCCCTTAGAGACTAACCAATTTATTTGAGCATAAGCTTTCGTGAGCTACAGCTCACTTCATCGGATGCATTCAGTGGAAAATACAGTTTGCATCCAATGAAGTGAGCTGTAGCTCACGAAAGCTTATGCTCAAATAAATTGGTTAGTCTCTAAGGGGCCACAAGTACTCCTTTTCTTTTTGCGGATACAGACTAACACGGCTGCTACTCTGAAACCTGTTAGTTAGTAAGTAATCTAGCTAGAAATGCGTTAGATTTCCTTTTGTTTAATGGCTGGCAAAATAAACTGTGCTGGATGGAATGTATGTTCCTGTTTTTGTGTCTTTGTGTAACTAAAGGTTTTGCCTAGAGGGATTCTCTATGTTTTGAATCTGATTACCCTGTAAGGTATTTACCATCCTGATTTTACAGAGGTGATTCTTTTATCTTTTTTTTAATTAAAATTCTTCTTTTAAGAACCTGATTGCTTTTTCATTGTTCTTAAGATCCAAGGGTTTGGGTCTGTACAGATTGGTGAGGATTTTTATCAAGCCTTCCCCAGGAAAGGGGGTGTAGGGTTTGGGGGGATATTTTGGGGGAAGACGACTCCAAGTGGGCTCTTTCCCTGTTCTTTGTTTATCGTGCTTGGTGGTGGCAGCATAGGGTTCAAGGACAAGGCAAAGTTTGTACCTCGGGGAAATTTTTAACCTAAGCTGGTAAGAATAAGCTTAGGGGGTCTTTCATGCAGGTCCCCACATCTGTACCCTAGAGTGCAGAGTGGGGAAGGAACCTGGACAGCCCCCTCAAGGATTGAACTCACAACTCTAGGTTTAGCAGGCTAATGCTCAAACCACTGAACTATCCCTCCCCACCTGTCTTGACTCTCTGTCTTTCCTTCCTATCCTTCCTAAGGACAGATCTGTCTTCTTCCCCCAAATATCCATGGCCCCCAGTAAGCCTGCATCCAGTCAGTGTGGTTATCTAGCACAGAAAAATCAGTTAGTATAGAGGAATCAATTTGCCCATCATTGAAGTGCAGCCATCTTTGGAGTGAAACCCAGCAACACTACAAGGTATCTCTTTATAAAGGCAAATAGGGTGACTCCAGTAGCAAAGAATTCCTTCCATGGGGTTTATAGCTCACCCTACGTGATCCCCCAGGATTACTATGGTTGGCAAGAAGTTGCCTGCCTTGCCTATGCCAGAGAAACTTGATTTACCACTCCCAGTTCGGTGCCTCTTGCATGCATGTAACCCGCTACTTTTCCATGTGCCAATGTTCCCAATGGTGCACACAGGCAATCTTTAGATTAGCCTTGCCCTAACAAAACTAACTGCTGTGTGGTTCTCCCTTGTGGCAATCTCCCCTGGTGCAGAGCCAGCTCTTCTGCTAGGCAGCGTTATTGTGCCAGGTCTAGGGACTAAGCTCAATCATTCAAGTGTGACACAGCAGGATTGTGGTGCTGCTCTAAATGCAAACCTCAGTGCAACCTTAACTACAGTGGTGCTACTGACACCTCCATAATATATGTGCTTGGCTGGCACCTTTCACCTGGATGCACTTTACAGATTGATTGCACATGCTATACAGGCGGCATAATTCTTCCCTCAGCAACCTAGTGAGGTATCACCTGTGGCTGGCTCCTCCTTCTCCTTTGGGGTGACATGTGTGGCCCTTGCACAAGTTTTGAAGGGGGGGATGGCTCCTTCCTTCTCACCTACCCTCCCACAAGGGCCACTGACATTCTGGAATATGGTATATAGGACTCACTTTGCCCATCACTAAAATGCAGCCACCTCTGGAGTGAAGCCCAGCAACGGCTTCGCACCACACAGCAATGTTATGAGTAGGGTGACTAGATAGAAAGTGTGAAAAATCAGGACGGGGGATGTGAGGTAACAGGATCCTACACAAGAAAAAGCCCCAAATATCAGGACTGTCCCCATAAAATCGGGACATCTGGTCACCCTAGTCATGAGGCAGTTTAGGACAGGAGGTGAAGAACAGGTTATCCATTTGAAACTAGCAATGCAGAACAGATCAGAGGATAAAGTCGCAGGCTGGGCCTAAGGGAGCCTACAGGTGGGGGGAAGGGCATATGTTCCTATTCTGCAGCACTTGGCTGCAGCAGTGAATGTTTGTATACTTTGGAAGAAGGGTGATAAAAGCAAGATCAGATGGGTGAGTGCATCTCAGTGGGCATATCCGTGTTGCTTATTATTGTCTCTTGACTGGATAATTGAGGCCATTAAAGGAACTTACCCTGTGGTCAGACACTCCATTTTAGCCAATTACAGTTCCAGCCATGTGTGCAGCCTACTAGCCAAGTAGGGTTGCCAATTTTGGTTGGAGGTATTCCTGGAGGTTTCATCACAAGGCATATTCTCTAATTACAGATTAATCTATAATCCCTGGAGACTCCAGAGCAATCCTGGATGGTTGGCAACCCTACAGCCAACACAGCCAAGAAGATTCAAACCAAGACTCCGATGGGTCACTGAGAGCTGCTATACCAGGTGGAAGTCTTCCTGGAAACTGAGCTGGTAGGAAGTGTGTTAAGTATCACTTTGCTGGAAGCTGATCTTGCATTTATCAGAAAGAGAGGAAGGCAAAACACAGATCATGTTTGAGTGTATATGATCATTAGTGAATACAATGGATATGACCTTGGGGAAATCGTAAGAAAAAACGTTCATTTCTGGCTATGTGTGAGTGCAAGTGATGGCAAATTCCCTGCCACATTTGTACTGTAGCAAGGGTGAGCAAGTCCTTACAGTCATTAAAATGAGCACACCCATTCCTTAAGGCAAGTCTACTCACAGATATGCTGTTTGCATTATAAAGGGATTTATTCCAAAGAAAGGCTCCAGGGTGAAAAAGTACTGCTGCCTGTCTCTTTTTTAAAAAAAATTCGTTATAAATGCAAATTGAATGCTTGTAAGTCAATATCTGCTCTTATGATATTGGCATGCACTGAAATAGTTTCTCAACAGAAACATATTGTAACACAGCTGCTCATGGATCTGGCTAGTTGAGATGTACTCAGTTCCAATTGTGAAACTCCATTAAAACTGTAAAAAGAATGAGGAGTACTTGTGGCACATTAGAGACTAACAAATTTATTTGGGCATAAGCTTTCGTGGGCTAAACCCACTTCATCAGATGCATGCAGTGGAAAATACAGTAGGAAGATATATATATATATATAAAGAGAACATGAAAAAATGGGAGTTGCCATACCAACTCTAACGAGAGTAATCAATTAAGGTGGGCTATTATCAGCAGGAGAAAAAAAAAGTTTGTAGTGATAATCAGGATGGCCCATTTCAGTTGACAAGAAAGTGTGAGTAACAGTAGGGGAAAAATTAGCATGGGGAAATAATGACAGGTTTCAGAGTAACAGCCGTGTTAGTCTGTATTCGCAAAAAGAAAAGGAGTACTTGTGGCACCTTAGAGACGAACCAATTTATTTGAGCATGCTCAAATAAATTGGTTAGTCTCTAAGGTGCCACAAGTACTCCTTTTCTTCATAGGGAAATAGTTTTTAGTTTATGCAATGTTCAGGGAGGTTGAAGTGTTCTCCAACTGGTTTTTGAATGTTATAATTCTTGATAAGTGGACAGACAACCCCCCAACCTGAAGCAAATACTCACCAGCAACCACACACCCCACAGCAAAAACACTAACCCAGGAACCTATCCTTGCAACAAAGCCCGTTGCCAACTCTGTCCACATAGCTATTCAGGGGACACCATCATAGGACCTAATCACATCAGCCACAATATCAGAGGCTCGTTCACCTGCCCATCTACCAATGTGATATATGCCATCATGTGCCAGCAATGCCCCTCTGCCGTGTACATTGGCCAAACTGGACAGTCTCTACGTAAAAGAATAAATGGACACAAATCAGACGTCAAGAATATAACATTCAAAAACCAATTGGAGAACACTTCAACCTCCCTAGTCACTCAATTTCAGACCTAGAAGTCACAATTCTTTAACAAAAAAACTTCAAAAACAGACTCCAATGAGAAACTGCAGAACTGGAATTAATTTGCAAACTGGACACCATTAGTTTAGGCTTGAATTAAAGTCTGGGAGTGGATGGGTCATTACACAAACTAGAAACTATTTCCCCATGCTATTTTTTCTCTTACTGTTACTCACACTTTCTTGTCCACTGTTTGAAATGGGCCATCCTGATTATCACTACAAAAGTTTTTTTTCTCCTGCTGATAATAGCCCACCTTAATTGATTACTCTCGTTAGAGTTGGTACGGCAACCCCCATTTTTTCATGTTCTCTGTATATATATATCTTCCTACTGTATTTTCCACTGCATGCATCTGATGAAGTGGGTTTAGCCCACAAAAGCTTATGCCCAAATAAAGTTGTTAGTCTCTAAGGTGCTACGAAGACTCCTCGTTCTTTTTGCTGATTCAGACTAACACAGCTACCACTCTGAAACCATTAAAACTGTATTTGTTTAAAGCCCTTGGGCAGTCGGTGTCTTTTATGACAAGTCCTTCTCTCCATTCAAATCCACCAGAGCTACGGAATGTCCTCACACATAGGCGCTGACTCTGTGGGTGCTCCGGCGCTGGAGCACCCACAGGAAAAAATTAGTGGGTGCTCCACACCCACTGGCAGCCAATCTCCCCCCTCCTCGCCTCCTTCTCCCCCCTGAGTGTGCCGCATCCCTGATCCTCCCCCTCCCCCGCAGTGTTTCCTGCCCCCCTGCCGCCTAACAGCTGTTTGGCGGCGCTTAGGACTTTCTGGAAGAGAGGGGGAGGAGCGGGGATGTGACGCGCTCAGGGGAGGAGGCGAAGTGGCAGGGCAGGGGCGGGGACTTGGGGGAAGGGGGTGGAATGGGGATGGGAAGGGGGCGGGGCTGGGTGGGAAAAGGCGAGGGGGGGTGGGGACTTTGGGGAAGGGGTAGAATGGGAGAGGGGTGAGGGCGGTGCCGGTGCAGGAAGAGGCGAGGCCAGGGGCAGAGGGTGTCAAGCATCCACCGGGCAGAGGGGAAGTCGGCGCCTATGTCCTCATGGTAGCTAATTCAGCATGGAAGAGCCCCTTGGGGAAGGGGATAGTTTGAGCCCCAAACACACACAACTCAGAACAAATCCACACAGCAACAAGATGAACTTTCAGAAAATTCCTTCAGAAAATGGATGCTTTTTGAAGAGTAGCTGAAGGAACACTCTGGAAGAAATGGGCTTGAATATTGTCTCTTGTACCTGCAGATTCCTAGGCCAAAATGTCAAACCATGGTCACTGATTTGAGGTGGCTATGTTTCTGCATGCTCCCTGGGGACTAGTATTGTTGAAATCACTTCAGCACTTAGCGGGTCCAACTGAGATCGGGACCCCATTTGCCAGGTTCTGTACATACACATGGTAAGATACAGTCTTGGCCCAAACAGATTCTAATCTAATCAGACAAGCGGAAGCCAGTGGGCCAGCCTGTTGGCCCGGGAAGATAGACTAAAGCTCCCAACACCCGTTCAGGCCAAGACCCTTTCCCCAGGGCTGGCTTTATTTGCAAACAGTAGTGACAGTAGGGTGGTACTCTACAGTATGCAGTACTGGCAAGAGATTTTTAGGAGGCAAGGTGTACCAGAAAGACTTGGGGATAGTGCCCCCACCTTCCAGGGGTGGGGTGGGGCTGCGGCTGCCCTCTGCTCCTTAAAGGAGCAGAACATGGCTAGGGAGGGCATTCATTCTTTATATGGTTTTAACAGCACAATGCATATGCTAACAAACTTAAACAAAGGCTTTGTTTAAGTTTGTTAGCATATGTATTGTGCTGTTAAATTGGTCAGGAATCCTCAAGTGTGTGTGTGGGGGGGCAGAGCAGAAGGTGTTTAAACAGTGTTTTTGAGTCTGTTTCTCCCCACTGGTCTGAATTATCCATGACTTTCATACTGCATCACATCAAGTCCAAATCATTAGAAGAATGCCTCTGCTTGTACTGACCAGAGGATGTTTGGATTCTGATGTCAGCCCAGTTCTGCAGCCTGACAGGAATCAGGTGTTGTCCCTAGTGTACATAGAATTCTTCTTTGCAGCCAAACTAGTCTAACATGCATTTTGCTAACTGGAACTGGAGCAGCAAAACAAAGAAAAAAAATGCCTCATTTTCCAGCTTTGTGGGTGAGAGAAATATAAGTGAAGATTATAATGCCGGACACTGACGGCCTTAAACCAGCTGCCTCAGGAATCTGTCAAGGACTTTGCTGAAAATATGTCCCTCATCTTAGCAATGGAGCTAAGACTTATCACACATCTGCCCCCCTTTATTCGAATGACACTCCTTCTGATCTGACAGCTCAGGCATTGTTAATTTCATCTAGAACAATTTATAAACTTGGAACCTAATCCTGTAAACCCTGAATCATTCGATCAGTCCCATTGAAGACAATGGCACTATTCGCATGACTATGGACCACTTTTGTGGTAAGAGTTTCAGGAGTCTGTTCTGATCCTATAAAGGAAGTTGAATCTCCCATTGAAATGCAATGTTTGGGTACAATATCATAATGCAGTTTAGGATACAAAATTTAGGATATTAAAATTTGTCTTTTAATAAGTCATACATATGCTGAAATGGCTCCTCACCCAACTCCCATATTCCATATAAACATACTGAAATGCTACATATTTTGGGGGAAAGTGAATAGTTAAACAGGTTGATGTTTGTATATACAAACACCCATTTCATCACTGTACTGGGAAATATAGCTGAACTTAATTTTCTATGGAATTTGAAGAAAGTTTAACAGCCCTAATTGTTTTTTGTGTTAATCAGTATGAACCTGAAAAAATTACATGCCTTCTAATCAGTCCACACTTACTGAAAAAAAATTCCTTCCAACTGGTGTTCAGAAGAGTGCTACAAGACATATACATAATCTCATGAGCAGAGGGCAGAGAGGATACCCTCTCATATTAAGACCAGCAAAAAATAATAACAATAATAATAACAATAAAATCTCAAAGAGACAGATATTCACAGATTTGCAAACCTAAAAACCTGTGTTTTGCTTTAAACCACTTCAGCACATACGAGGTCTATGAACATTAAAAAGTTAACTGCAAAGGAACACTGAAGCCCATAAAACTGAATGTGTGCCAGCCAGTCTGCCCTCACTGATTAAAGGCGCAGTCACACCTGAACAGCTAAAAATTAACCTTGCCCTTTTAAGCTAAACAGAGTCATGTCACTGGCTCCATCTCTGTTGTTACATAACAGATAACAAAACTCCAGGGGGTATGCTGCTGGCACACAGGGTCTCAGGTACATGGTGTGATTTTTCAGAATCTCTTTTGGGAATAGTCATGTAGGTGAAATAGCTGGTATTCGTGATTATGCTATTTCTATGCATGCATATTCATCTTGGCATCTGAAGTTATGAATATTAGCTGTGTTTACTACGTTTGCTCCTGTGGTAATGCCCACAAGGTATTTAGCCAGCTCATAAAGGGACAAGTCAAGTTGAATGGCCCATTAAGGAACACTTAGCTCACAATGGCCCCTGGAAAATGCCTGTCTACACTTAATTGACTTTTTGTGAATGTTCTAACTAGAATACGGGTGGGGGTGAGGGACATGTAACTTGCCCTTGTGACTCCAAACATCTCTTTCACAGTAAGAACAGATTTCCCTTTACTTGGCACTTGGCAGCAGCTAAAAGGCCCTGGCCTGGAAACATCTCCATTTTGCCTCTTTCCTGCTCTGGACTCTTTCCTGCTCCAGCCTCTGGTCTATGAACATATACTAATGGGAGCATTCTAACTAAGGGACTGAGGACTTTAAGGTAATCTAGAGCCTTCATATTTCCTTGATCCTTTGCAGATGGACTTATGAGTTGGATATGGTACAGAGACTGTTCTAGCCTCATTGATTGCTGATTTCTCCCTTGCAATGGACAAAGATCAGATGCCTGCTGACTTTCTCACATGAGTCAGCAACCTTTGATACCTGTGGTATAAGCAACATAGCCCTTGCTCGAGTGTTTTGTTCTTTCCTCTCCAAATGTCAAAGCCTGTTCCGATTGAATTCAATAGCAAAACTCCTTTTGATCTCAATGGGGACAGGATTTGGCCCCAAGAGATCAGAGAATGTGATTTTGATCAATTGCTTATCTGTCCAGAGACAGTTCTCATGCATGTTCTGACAGGCTGATTTTGATTGCCCCTCCTCCATGTCATGCTGAGGAAAATAATAAAACAATGTGGGCTGTAGTTCTATCAAGATGTCCATGGCACACACAGTTCTATGCCTCTTTTCCATCAAACCCAGATGGTGCAGCATCTTTGCTTTCCTAGTGCCTGGTGGAGAGCAATACTTAGATAAAGGCAAACTGGCAGAAGCTTAGTGTGTTAAGGGAAAGTGCGGTGATTGTCCTTCCTTTCCTTCTTTCATTTACAAAGTTTTCAATTTGGGGTGCTGCTGAATCCTCAATGACACCTGGAGTACAGGTGGCACCAGGGGCCCAAAGCATCATTTTACACTGCAGCTCTCTGTTTAACAGATGCAGTTGTAAAATTTTAGAGAGGTAAGGGGGGTGTCGGAGGGGACGGGGAGAGCGTGGGGGCCTCGGACTGGGGGCGGGGCAGAGAGGAATCACATGGAGGGTCACGTGGGGAGGTCACGTGCCCTCCCTTGTGTCCCTCCCATGAGTGCAGTACTGGCAAGAAATGATTTCTACTTGCACCACTGTTTGCAAACAAGGGCAAACAAACTCGAAATACTGGGGTCTAATCACCCAAGGCTTTCCCAGCTGGGTGAGGAGAGGACCCACACCCTTCCTGGCTAATATGGAGAGACCAGCACCAAGGATCTCTTAATCCTGGGTCTCTCTTGCCTCCTGTCCAAGCCTAAGAGGCAGGAAGCCTTATACCTGGCTTCCTGTAGGCCAGCTGGTGCTCCTAGTCATATGCCCTGCGATGACAGCTCCCAGTTTTAGTAGGCCTAAGGGCTGTAATCGATGCCCTGGGATTCAGGCCTGAGCCTCAAGGCTGAGCACTCTGTTATAACCAGACAAAGAGAGGGAAAAAGGAAGTATCATTGTCTTCATCGCATAGATGGGGACCTGAGGCACAGAGAGATTAAGTGTCTTTCTCAGGGTCACATAGGGTGTCTGTGGCAGAGCTGGGAATTCAACCTAGCTCTTCTGTTACCCAGTCCATTGCCTTAACTACAAGATGTCCCAGACTTGGACAAACCCCAAATCAGTGACTACTGTTAAAAAAATGTGGTCATAAAATGGGAACGGGGAGAAACATTCTTCCTTTCAAATCCCATTGATCAGGGCTACATATGCCAAAAAAGGTAAGAAGGAAAAGGATTTAGTGCCTGTGAAAGGGGCTGGACTGAGAGCTCCTGGAGGGATAGCTCAGTGGTTTGAGCATTGGCCTGCTAAACCCAGGATTGTGAGTTCAATCCTTGAGGGAGCCATTTACGGATCTGGGACAAAAATTGAGGATTGGTCCTGCTTTGAGCAGGGGGTTGGACTAGATGATCTCCTGAGGTCCCTTCCAACCCTGATATTCTATGATTCTTCTCTCTTTATCCACAGAGTATACAGTATCCTCTTTACCCAGGCCCATCAGCTGCAATGCCAGTCTCCCCACGCTGTGTGCTTGAATCCTTAGCCAGAGGGAAAGCTGCTAGGGATGAGAGGATCATTTTTTCCTATTTCCTTTGAGTCTTTGTCTACACGGGGGGAATAGCTATTCCAGAATAAAAGGGTGGGTACTCTGCTCCGGAATAAAAGTCACCTTCTGATACTGATCTCCTTTGTAAAGCGCTTTGAGATCTGTAGCTGAAAAGTGTTGTATAAGAGCTATTATTATTCCAGAATAGAAAAGGAGTACTTGTGGCACCTTAGAGACTAACGCATTTATTTGAGCATAAGCTTTTGTGAGCTACAGCTCACTTTGGAAGTGCACTAATTGTTCTGGAGTAGAGTGTCCACGCAGGGAGCTATCCCACAATAGCTACTCCGCTCAATTTCCCCATGGAGACACACCCTCAGTCACTGGCCTCTCTTCTGAAACTGCCAACCCGTGAACCATGAAGGTGATGTGGACACCTGTCCACTAGAATTAGGACAGTGGCAGCCAACTTCTTTCACACAGGGACCTGAAGAGCCATTAGAGAGGAACAACCTTTGTTCGCTACTGTCCTGGGCTGGATTCAGACTGGCAGCCAAGAGGCAGGAGGAAATCATAGCATACCATTATCCTCCCACGGCTTCCCTTCTGTAACAGCACTTGTCCGCTTGCAAACCAGAAAAACACAGCAAGACATCACAACATGCTGCCTGAGCCCATCAGTTGTGAGCACATGCCAGGGCAGGTGGCTATTTACCACAGTAGGTGGATGTATGGAATAGAGTCCCGTAAAACACAAACTGTAGCAAAGGCAAAAAGACAAACTGCAGGTAAAAGCAGGGCCGGCAGCCATCGCTTTTCCCATTCTCCCTATACTCCGAGCTCCCTTTGGGTTAAAGCCCCTTATTGTACTTGGACGAGAGAAAGAAAGAACATCAATGTGGAATTCACAGCAAAGAACTCAGGAGAACAGGGCAGCAGAGAAACCCGGCCCGTCTACTTCCTTCTTGATTTCACCCAAATAATACTTGGCATTTACATGAGGGATTTGTGCTTAAAACACACAGTCATACCTGCTTGGCAGATTCATGTCAGGAGACTGGGCGGGAGAGCTGTGTGTGAAGGAAGGATTGGAATAGTTTAGATGAGGGATTTTCAGCCTGGGGGTTGCAAACCCAGGAGCAGTCCCAGACAGGTGACAGGGGGTCAGAGTCACATTCCCTTCCCCTACTGCTAACTAGGAGGGGGGATCCTGTCTAGATCCCAGCTAGATGGGAGGAGGGTTCCTGCTATAGAAAAGATGGGAAACCACTGGTTCCGGTCCACACCACCTCCTGCAATGGATGATGATGGTCAATTTACAACTCGCAAGGGTTGACAGGACAAGCAGCTCTGGATACTTTCAGACACAAGCAAGCGTTGTCTACCCTTCCCCAGGCAGACCCGTCACAATGGCACAAGCTAGCAGCAGGTAGAAATAAGAAACATAGAGGAACAGCGACGATAAACCTTCCCAAGATGGCTGTCATCATACTCTGTCCGTGTGCTGCCCCGCATTCCAGTCCTCGCAGTTTAAACTGCTGATGTCTCAGTCCCTTCTGGTGTCTGCGGAACGCACGCCTGTTAACTCTGCCCATCCAATCCATTCATGTGGTTCCTGATCAATCTCTCAAGGGCAACAGAGGGTGTTTCTCCTCTTTTCACTTCAAGGACACTCATAAGCTGGTTTCACATTTGTTTTTGTTTTAAACTTGAGGCTTTGCAGATATTAAAATATAATCCAGGAAGAATTTGCTTTGTGAGGGAACCATGTGGGATTATTTTTGGAAAGGAGGTCAATCGGGGGGCTGATAGGGGGAGGGGGGAGAGATTTTCATTTCCCCTCGGTGTCCCTTTGGGACCCATGTTTATTCTTGCCTAGAAACAATAGCAGCTGGTATGGGAACAAAGTCAGAGACATTCAAAATATTCCAGCTTTCACAGAGCCTCCTGAGCAGAGAATACCCTGTGTGAAGCAGAAACACTAGACCATACCATCTTGGGAGACCAGGTCTGGTAAAAGAAAAAGGCTTCCCAAAGGGGATGGATGTTGGGGAGAAGTAACACAGGAATATCAAAGCTATTTAGACCAGGATGCTATTTCACAGATGACAGGGCAATAGGGACCCGGGGAAGAAAAGCATTAAAACAAAAATTGCTTTTGCTATTGGGTTGTTGAGCCTCTATAAAGAGTTTAGTACTCTGTGTTACAGGTGAAGGGAGGAACAAAACACTGGGTATAGGAAGCCATGAGCCCTCTCCAGATCCAGAGACATGTTCAGGAGATAAACAAGAATTCTAGAAATGTAGAGAGGCTTATGGTGATTACCCAACACATGAGGAAATAAGGGCAGACAGCAGTGACAGAGGAAGCTCTAAAAGAGCAGGCTGATAAGAGCAGTGAGGTCATCACAGCAGAAATATTGTAGGAAGACTTTCCAAACATAGCTAGAAGACCAAGTTACACTTACACCCAGCTACATCAGAAGCTGTGTCCTGTTTTTTCAGCAATGTGCAGGCAGTGAAGGTCTTATTAGCCCAATATTTATATTTGATATGAACAGAGGGCGCCAGATTCATCCCTGATGTAATTACACTGAAATCAGTGCTTTTTGCTTTATGGCTGATTTGATCATTTTTTTTTAAGTATTGGGTGATGCAGGCTATTTCCTGGGTTCCAAAATGTGAGTGGCCCTGACTTGTAAATTCTTATAGTTTGCATATGGACCTTACACCGTGTTGAGCAACCCATTTAATGGAAACAGGCTTTGGCTACACGGTATTAATAGAGGCCCTTATACATTATACTTTTAGAAAGCACAAGCCAGAGCCTTAGCTGATGTCAAACTGTAGCTCTGCTGACTTTAGTACAGCGATGCTGATTGACAGCCACCGAGGGTCTCAACCCTTGGGAATGTGCATTTGAAGCTATTCAAAACAGCCATTTCTCTTGAATGAATATCAGTACTGAACATGGACCATAGAATGAATTTGAGAAAGACAAGCTGCCATCTTGGCTGTGGATTTAAGTATGACCCACAACATATGGCGAGATCACATTTTCTGCTATGCTAAATGTCTTTGAGGACTGCAAGGCTCACTAGTGGGATGGTTTCCAATCCATTCTAAAGCCAAATGAGTTTGGGTCAGATGGTTTGTTTGGGTTCCTGATATTCTAGAGAATCAGGTTTTTTATTTATTTTGGATTCATCTAAGGTTGGCAGTTAGGATGCATTCTGCCCTTGTTGTCTGATCAGCAGCAGTTGTATGTTCAGACTGCTCTTGCTCTGCTAAGTCAAGAAGCATCCATAAATCTTTGTGTGAAGCACAAGTTCAAGGCTAAATACACTATTGTCCCATAGTCCTCTGAGTTACCGCTTTGGCCATTTGAACCTCCTCTGCCATTAGTAAACACGGAAGTCCCAAGTACAAAATCCAATAAGATGGCCAAAATAAATGTTAACGATCTTGCAAGAAGGGTCAAAGTTTTCTGTGTGATTGTTACTGAAGCAGTTTGGCAACGGACAAGCTTTTTGGGGTTGTCACTTCTTTGCCGGAAGTCTTCCATCAACAGCAGCAACGTAACGGCCAATGCTTGGCTCAGCAATGCTGTTTCAGCACTTAGCTCTACAATCGCCTGGTTGAGTAGTCGCAGCACAGTCCGCGGGTTTTCTATCACAGTCCACTCTAGCCACAAGAGTGATTCATCATGGTCCCCTTCTAAGGAAGTATCCTGGAATGGCACCACCATTACCTCACTGGCAGTCTCCCTACCATAGAGAATTCCATGGGGTAAGTACATCCCGAGCGCGTTTGTCCTGGGGCTTGCTACTCTGCATTTGGCATCCTTTCAGAAGTTCCCCTTATGAAGCCAATAGAGAACAGCCATCTCTTTTCCTTGCAGTTATATTAGACCCATCATCCCTCTTGGATCACCTGCCTAAAAACCAGATTGAGCTTCCCAAGACTCATTCATTTTCCTGTGAGATGTGTTTTTTCAGTGAGCTGCAGAAAGAGGAATCGGATGCAGGAGGTGACTGTGTGCATCATGATTGTTTGTGCGGATTGCCGCGTGATCAGATTTGTTCCTCTATTTCATTAACCCTTTGCTGCTCATCCTCCTCTTGTGCTAGATGGATCGCTAGAGCCCTCCACTGAATGCTACTTTTCCCAGTGGTTATTTAAAAGCCCTTGAAATCAGTGGAAAGACCAGCATTGACTCCAGTGAGCTTTGAATCAGGCCCTGTAGCTAGTAGAAAATCCTTAGTTCTTGCCTCTTCTGAATGCTGTTGCAAAGGGCTGAGCTGAACTGGTCACGGGCTCAGCACTGCTTCCCAGGAAGCACTGGGAGAAGAGCAGGGGTAAAAAGGACCATGTGTGAATGGATACATGGAGCTGACTTGCTTTTCTCCACTTGGACGGAGGAGAGGAAGGTGAGGAGGACTGGATTCTCCAAGGCTGTTTGAAGCAGATGCACAGCTGATAGTAGCTGCACACGTTAAAGTGTTTGTTTGGATTTCCAGAAAGCCTCTGATAAAGTTCCACATGGAACTATACAAGCTCCAGGGATCATGGGAACAGGAAGAACCATCTGTCTGTCCATGAGAGGACTCAAGAGAGAGACTGACCAGCCAAATGAGTCACCAGTCCACATGACTCATTTAGCTAATCACAGATCCCTCCCTAGGGACTGAGGAAGGAGTGAACAGAAGAGAAACCAAGGTGTACGAGAGGTGTAAGGGTTAAAGCACTCCCCTGAGCAAGGACTAGACTGGAATAGGAGGACTGAGAAGGAAAAGCAGATTTTCCCCTGCTTATGTCCAGGCATTATGAGGGAAGCAGAACTGACAGCTCCACATGCACTATGTCTGGGTAGGGTTGGAAAACTGAGGTTGGCAGGAAGTCAGGAGAGGGAGATAGAAGGTAAACCTGTGCCCATGGAGAATCCTGTAAACCCTTTCTGAGTCACTGTGGCGAGCTGTCCTTTATTTCCTCTCTGGCTGCTGGGTGAAGAATGTTTGCTCAGTAACAGATCCAAAGAAACCTGCTGTGACTCATTACTCTCAAGCCACTGGTCTAATCTTGTAGCCCATTGCTGAGCCCTGTGAGGATGCCTTATCTAAGATGTCTCCTGTGTATTGCTATCATCTGCCTTCCTATTCCCTTCATCCAGGCCAGTGCAAACATTTAGAAACGCTCCTCTTCATGCAGATTTGGCCTGTCATGCCTACACCCACAGAGAGCCCTCTCTGCACTCCTAGGCTGTTAGCTAGTCCAGGGGATCATTCCTGACCGAGCACCCCATTACAAATCCCTGCCTTCGCAGTTCCAACCTGCTATGCACCCAGAGTTACACATTTCAGCCCATTAGCTGTGGAGGGTGATCATCCACGACCATCCCAAAGAGAGGCACCACTATACATGATTTTGTATACACTGCATTGTACCTTCAGGGGGAGTCACTCCTCACTAAGAAGAGCGAGGAGACTTTAAGGTCAGAATGTGATCATCTAGTCTGACCTCCTGTACATCGCAAGCCACAGAACCTCACCCACCCACTCCTGTAATAGACCCCTAGCCTTTGGCTGAGTTACTGAAGTTCTCAAATCATGGTTTAAAGACTTCAAATTACAGAGACTCCACCATTTACACTAGTTTAAACCTGCAAATGACCCATGTCTCATGCTGCAGAAGACGGAGCCTCCCCCGCTCCCCCGGTCTCTGCCAATCTGACCCATGGGAAAATTCCTTCCCGTCCCAGATATGGACCCAGATATGGTGATCAGTTAAACCCTGAGCATGTGAGCAAAACCCACCAGGCAAATACCTGGGAAATAATTCTCTGTAGTAACTCAGAGCCCTTCCCTTTTAGCATCCCATCAGCGGTCGTTGGAGATGTTTGCTGCTAGCAGTTGCAGACTGGCTACATGTCATTGCAGGCAGTCCCATCATACCATTCCCTCCATAAACTTATCCCGCTCAGTCTTGAAGGCAGCTAGGTTTTTTTTTTGTCCCCACTGCTCCCCTTGGAAGGCTGTTCCAGACCTTCACTCCTCTGATACAAACCTTTGTCTAATTTCAAACCTAAACTTGTTGATGGCCAGTTTTTAGCCATTTGTTCTTGTGCCCACATTGGCACTTAACTTAAATAACTCCGCTCCCTCCCTAGTATTTATCCCTCTGATGTATTCATACAGAGCAATCTCCCCTTAGCCTTCTTTTGGTTAGGCTAGACAAGCCAAGCTTCTTGAGTCTCCTCTCATAAGGTAGATCTTCCATTCATTGGATCCTCCTAGTAGCCCTTCTCTGCACCTGTTCCAGTTTGGATTCATTTTCTTAAACATGGGAGACCAGAATTGCACACAGTATTCCAGATGAGGTCTCACCAGTGCTTTGTACAATGGGACTAACACTTCACTATTGCTACTGGAAATACCTCTCCTGATGCATCCGAGGATTGCTTTAGCCTTTTTCGCAGTTGCATCACATGGGCAGCTCATAGTTATCCTATGATCAGCTAATACTGATAAGTCATTAAGTCACCCAGGCCTTTCTTCTCCTCTGTCACCTTCAACTGATAAGTCCTCAGTTTATAGCAAAAATTCTTGTTGTCACTCCCTAAATGCATGTATTTGCAGGGCCCCCCTACCAAACAAAACAGAAATAGAAGTACAGCAGTGCTGGAGAAATGGGGCTGTAGGTGGATTAACCCTTTCACTGCCATGCCCAGTGTGCAAATCGGCTGTATTCTGTGACTTACAAAAGGAAGGGGGCAATGGCAGGCTGTCTGCACAAGGACCTCTAGGGTGGTTGGCCTGCATTGAGCTCCTCCAGGAACATCCCAGGAGTCACAAAGACACATCAGCAGCCTCAGGCCCCAAACCAGACCTGAATAAGGGGGGGTTCAAAACCAGAACCGGGTGTCTTTAAACAGGGCAGTAGCAAGCAGGCATAAGGCAGCTCTGAAAGGCGGTAGCAGCAAAGAGAAGTGAATGCAGACTTGTTCTTCCTCTTTTGGCAGCCGCTGATAACCGCACTCATGTATTTCCCCTTCCCTTACATGCAGACAGGGTAGCCCACCTAGCCCACAGCTGGGGTCAAACAGCTGGTGGGGAAGACGTACACCACGGCCACCCCAAAGAACACCGTGTCCCTTCTGCGTGTCGCTAGAGCTGTGACCCAGTTTCACTGTGGCATGTCACAACCACAGGTTTTTTCCTCTCCGCACTTCCTCGCCTCCCCCTCTTCCTCCCCCCTCACCGGCATTTTACTTTTCTCCTTTGATGCTGACTTTCAGGTCTGGAGAGACAGAGCTTACCAGGGCCTTGCGTCCTCCCAACCTTTCCCCGCCCCATTGTCCTCCCCTGGCATTTGGAAACAAGTGTAACATTCAGGGGAGCCAGCGCAGACAATGCCTGCCTGACAGGAATAATACCTCAGGCAAGTATATCGGGTATCGGCTGGCGCAGGGCACCCGGTGACTTTTCACTGCGGCTTTTTTAGGAAGAGCTTTCCCAGTCTCAGTATCTCTCAGATTAGGTTTTATCCCCAGAGAAACTTGCTGTGTCTCCATTGTATGGCAGCTGTGGGAATGTAGGTACCGGTTTTGATTGGATGGTTAGGACAATGGAGAATGGCATCAGCATCTTTACTTTGCCAGAGATAACTCTCTTCCTTTAACCCAGATGGCCTGTCACTCTCCCCCACACACTAGAAACGTAGAGATGTACCAACATCTGCTTCTTCCTGCTTGCTTTTCTGTATAAAGAAAAGGAGTACTTGTGGCACCTTAGAGACTAACCAATTTATTTGAGCATGAGCTTTCGTGAGCTACAGCTCACTTCATCGGATGCATACTGTGGAAACTGCGGCAGACTTTATATACACACAGAGATCATGAAACAATACCTCCTCCCACCCCACTGTCCTGCTGGTAATAGCTTATCTAAAGTGATCATCAAGTTGGGCCATTTCCAGCACAAATCCAGGTTTTCTCACCCTCCACCCCCCCACACACAAACTCACTCTCCTGCTGGTAATAGCCCATCCAAAGTGACAACTCTCTACACAATGTGCATGATAATCAAGGTGGGCCATTTCCTGCACAAATCCAGGTTCTCTCATCCCCTCACCCCCCCTCCAAAAAACACACACACACAAACTCACTATCCTGCTGGGAATAGCAGACACACAGATTCAAACAGATTCAGACAGTTATGTACACATGCATGGACCAATTTGTAGAGTGGGGGTGTTGAGAGCCATTGAACCAAACTGTAAATCTTGTATAAAATGAGACCCACTTCCAGCCCGGGGGGTGCGGCAGCACCCCCAGCACCTATGCATGCACGTACACAATGCCACATGCAAACACATCCAGCGCATGCACACACCCAGAGTGAGCCTGCCGTAGACACATTCTGTCTGTGTTTGCTTATCAAAAGGGAAATAATGATACTCCACAAGCCAATGTCGGGTTTGAGGATGCTCAGCCCAGCAGAGTTTCGTAAGGGGGAAGAGAACGCCTGGGGGGACAACATTTTACCCTTTGCGCTACCATGGCCCTGGGAGGCTGGGGACTCTACGGCTGACAGTGGCCCTACTAACCCCATAAAGGGAAGGGTATGGCTCTCCCAGGGTCCTGCCTCCCAGGGTGTCAGTCACGTATTTATTTCCCATTGGCCCTGATCCAGCCCAGCATTTAAGCACATGCTTAGCTTGACTTTCATGGGACTACCCATGTGCTTACAGTTAAACATGTGTTCAAGTATCTGGATGATCAGAGCCTTAATCGTTCTGCATAGCCTACACTCACCAAACCTTTTGCCATCCTGGCTGTTCTTCTTGGCATCTTCCCCAGCTTCTCCCCTCTATAACCCAGCGCCCCAGAGTATATGCAGTTCACTATCTGTGGCCTAACTGGTTCTGTCTAAGAGGGGAAAGTTACTTTCTTGTATATGAGGAACCTGTTTATATGTCCCCAGACTGCATTTGCCTTTTTAGCCACAGAATCACACTGAACACCCAGCTTTCTTTTCCCATCAGCCTTTCATCCAGAGCTGTTTCTGCATCACAGCTGTTAGCCAATGAGTTCCCCATGCTGTTCTTATCACCATGGTTCTCCTTTCCAATTGCACTTACCCTTGTTACAGTTCACACTACTCTCCTCTCATTTATTCAGGCCAAGCTGGAGTGTTGCTGTATCTTCAAGAATGATCAGATAGTCTCCCTGCGCACATACACCTCACACCCAGGAACACTTTTCTGTCAGTACAGGACCCAGAGTGGGAATTTGGTGAATTAAGCATTTTGAGCCACATGCAGGCTTAGTGGGGGAGCACGTACACACACTTTGGGGAGGGAGCAGGTTCCCAGTGGGACTTCTCTCCTGGCACTATTGTCTTCCAGGAGTGATAGCTCTGAATGAGTTATCATGGCTTAGAGGGTCTGCAATCCCATCCCCGGGGCCATCATTCCTATGCTAGTAGAAGGGGGTAGATCAATCTGCACTTCTACCCTATTCTGGAACATTGCAGGGGAAGAGACTGGAAGAAGCTTGTGGTTCTGCTCCATACGAAGCTGCTCTTTTAGGCTCAGAAGTGCCTCCTGCTCACAGCTGCCAACTTGCCTTGGGAAGCGTGTGAGTGCGCGGTCACAGGGCAGATGTAGACCTGACACAGGGGTTTGGGAGCTGGTCCTGACTCATGCAAACTGGGCCAGCGGCTGTGCTGACGCATCCTCAGTGCAAGAAAAAGGCTCCTTGGCAGAGATATGTATACGCGCCCAATGGGCAGGTCCCTGGATAAAGCCACTTCCCTCCAACACATCTGGAAAACGGATCCCATCTTCCGGCAAACAGACTTTCAGAGGAGGGACTGGGCTAGCAATGTCCTCCCTTTGGGATATAATAGAGCCAAGGTAGGAAAAAACACACTGCAAGTGGAGGATGATAGCTGTTCCTACTGTAATGCCTGCTAAAGCTATTCACACTGGAAGCAAGGAGACCTGATGAGGAAGGGTTATTGGCAGAACCACTGATTCCAGTGAACTTTCTTCACACTTGGGAAAGGGACCCAAGGAAGAAGCTGTTTCCTAAACAGAGAGAAACTCAAAGCAAGAAAGGAGTTTGGACAAAAGTGCTTGACATGAAAGGGAGGTGGGCTGGATATTAGGGAGAGATGCAGGGACTGGCACCGGGGAGGCCAGCGGGAAGAAGATCAGTCTCTGCAAACACAAAGGAAAAGGGCTGAGTATTTCCCTGTATCACAGCTCCAGAATGAGCAATGGCACGGAATGTGTTTAACCACAAGCAGAGGGAAATGCCAGGAAAAAGGAAGAGGCAGAGGGTGGAACTGGGTGGCTAAAGATTGCTAACGAGGAGAGCTGGTCAGGAATTTCCACCAAAATGGTTTTTTGACGGAAAATAGTTTCTAAAAAATTGAAGTTTTCTGGGGGGGTGGAAATTTGGATTTCACCAAAATGTCTCAGTTTTCCATTGGGAAAAATAAAAATGAAACTTTCCATTCTGGGTGCCATTGACCCAGGCGGAAACATTTTGGATTGTCGAACTGAACTGAAATGACAAATGGACCCAAAGAAGCATTTGGTGGCTGTGCAGTGAGGTACATGAAGTGAGTTTCCTCTTCGCCTTTGTTTCTAGCGGACAGGTGTCCACATTGGCAAACCATGACATTTGCTCAGCACATGGAAGAGGAGCTTTTGTCTCAGCCCTCCGGGGCCCCCCCAGATCAGGTGTGAAGCACATTGGTGTGCTCATATATAGGGGAGACTTGCCTGGCTGATGTCCCCCTTGTATAGAGAGAGGGCAGCAGGTCTCCAGGTCTGCCAATCTGACACCCTTTATGACCACCAAATTCAGACTCAGTGTTGTTTAGGATTTTTTTTAAAAGCATATTCACAATAGGTGGAGAAAAAGAAAGAAGGTTAGCATCACAGCCTGGTGCCCGCCACTATAATGCACCAACTGCAAGTAAGACAATGCAACGGGGACATGGAAAAAGCAAAACTTAGCTTGTCACAGAGCTGCCCGTTCTCACAAGGAGAATTGGTGACAGAGTGGTTTACTCTGCACAGAGACAGTGGGGATTTGCTTAAATCTCTGGTAATAATAATTACGTTGCAGCTGCTGGGGAGGAGGCTCACAATTGGGCTCAAAATTGCTATTTTGTTAGCAATTGAAAGCCCAGATCTGGATAAATAAGGAAGCTTGAATCTCTCTCTAGAGGAAGATAAGAAAATAGCTTATTCTCCGGCTTCAAGAGACAGCTAGCCCTTCCTGCTTGACTGAGGTTCAACTCTGGGGAAGATGCTGGGAATGAATTTGCACCTTTTGTCGCAAATTCTTTGTGTTGGCCTGGAATTCTCCCTTGTGCCCCAACCCCATCAAAGCTGAAAGTGCTGCCATGTTATTGTTAATCAGCCAGAGGGCCTCTTGCAAATTACACCGGCTCCTTTGTCAAGTCGCCTTTGGGAGAGCTGCTGTACAAGGCTCTGGAATGCTGGGACAATGGGACCGGTCAGTTCTTAATTAGACTGGATGCAGAAGGGAGCTGGCCCAGAGCACTGGTGTGTTCCAATCCCCTGGGAGGTATTGGGCAAGAGGAATGTATGCTGGGAACTGTGAGCAATCCCGGGGAAAAAAGCCAATGAAGGGGCATGAGGGAGCATGCTGATGAAAGGCGACGTGCAAATGGGACCTTGTTTGTTTCCTTTGCACGCTGGAAATGCTTCTTACAAAGGACCAAGAGTCAGCTGTATCTAAGAGCTACTTGGGGGTGGGAGGCTGCAGCTCATGAAAGGTAATTTTTACATCTTGTTTTCCATGAGGGGCTGAACTACCTGCTACCTAGGGAGCCAGCCAGTGTGTCATCTTCATTAGAAAGCAGGGGGAGTCTTGAGTAATGGGGCATGAAACGGCACATGATTGAACATAACATAAGAACGGCCATACTGCGTCAGACCAAAGGCCCATCTAGCCCAGTAGCCTGTCTTCTGACAGTGGCCAATGCCAGGTGCTTCAGAGGGAATGAACAGAACAGGTAATCATCAAGTGATCCATCCGCTGTCGCCTGTTCCCAGAGGCACAAGGCTTTATTGACTCTTTAGTGTCTCATAGCAAGGCTCCGCACAAAAGACAGAGATGAACTCAGAGGTTTTGCAGGGTTATGTTGTCTGGTCTGGTCCGGTCCGGAGTAAAGACGCTTAAGAACACCATGCAATGTATAGTAAACACATGCTTGATTAATGCTGCAGTGAATAGGAACATCATGGTGATGCCTTGCTGTGACATACTGCCTTTCTAGAGCCAGGAGCCTCCCTTTACAGCAAAGAGACTCCTTCTATAACATCCAGGAGTCACCCTGGCTGAGATCCGATGAGTTCAGCTCCAGTTCCACTTCCAGCAATGAACCAGTATGCCATACATCTTTCTGCAGCATCACATCGGAGACCTTTGTCCACATGCACGGACCATACTCACACGGCCAAGGGAGCAGGCAGTTCCGTGTGTCTAAGACATGCCCAAGGGAGTGAGCTCACGGGGAACAGGCTTTTCTCAGAGGAATCAGATGACAGGACTGGGCTAAGAGCTACTTGGGGGTGGGAGGCTGCAGTGAGTGGGAGGCTGCAGAGGAACCTGAGGGCAGGGGCCAGCGTCTCCAGAGGAGTCTGAGGGGTGCCCTGCCCCCTCCGATGACAGGGTTTTATCTAGAACCTGCTGGGCATGTCCACATTTCAGAGCCAGGATCTCAGCTCTTTGTAGCCAGAGTCACAGGATCTGAGCATTTCCAGACACCATAGCTGTGATTTACAAGACTGTTAACCACACGGAAAAGAGACTGTGACAAGCACAAGCATGATAAGTCAGATGCATGAATATGCAGTGGCTGGAGCAGCTGGCAGCAGGGCTGAGAAGGGAGCTCACCCCACTGGGGCAGTGCGGTGCCCAAAGGGCTTTTAAAAATATCCTTTGAAAGGTCCTTTTAAAATGGAGGTTTGAGGCCTCCCCACCTCTCCCAGGTCAGGCCCAGCAGCGTCTCCTGTGGAATCTCTTAACAAAGGCCTTAGTTCAGCGTCAGTTAAAACGCACCACCAGAGCCTCCCCGCATCATGCCACATGGAAGGAGGACGAGCCCATCTGCTCGGGGCAGATGCACAGGGTTCCCAGGCTCCCGTGTACAGTACCAGCGGGTTGGGGGAAGGGCTGCTTAAACAGTAATGAGTCCTAAGACCAGATGCTCTGATTTGCTAAGGGGGCTGAAGAAACCCGGGACCCAGTTCATGGGAACGCTCCCTTCCCCGCCACGTGCACATTAACCTCTTCATTGCCACTGCTCTCTGCATGTGGCTTCACAGCCATCCTTAATATCATGCCCAGAGAGGAAGGAGGGCCTTGTTAAGGCACAGGCCTGGGAGGCAAGAGACCTGCCTTATATTCATGGTTGTGCCACAGACTTCCAGCATGACCGTGGGCCAGTCACTTAACCGCTCTGTGCCTCAGTTTCCCCACTTATAAAATGTGGAGAATACTAATCCCCTACCTCAGCGTGAGGCTAAGCCCATTGTGGGCTCTTCAGATTGAAGGTGCTATGGCCCTGCAAGGCATCATTATTAGTGACTCTCATTCATTTGACGGAACCACTGGGCCATGATACAGGAGCCCAATTGTTCAAGAGGGGAAAAGGATCTACAGCTAATACAGTACAGCAGAAGATGGAGGAAAGTGGGAAAGGGGCATTGTAACATGGGATTTCACTTTGGTGGTGGCGCACTAAAAAATAAAGCTGACTCACTCCTACTCCCCCACATAGCGTGATTTCTGAGAGCTGGTGCAGCTCCTTCTGTCCAGGCCTTTATTCAGGAATTCTGCAGCAAAATCAGCAAATGGTGTGAGGGAGGCAGGACCAGAACCTTCCGCCTCCAGCTCCAGAAACAGGCCCCTTCACTTGAATGGCAGGAAAAGCCATTTAGAACGCCCCACTAATAGTGCCCATAGCGTCTGTGTGCAATTCATAAGCAGCTGTGAAGCCCGTCGGGAGGCACTCGCTCAAAGAGAGTCAGTACATGGCACAGCGCCCTTTAACGTCTGAATTTGGACACAGCTGGGGTGAGTGAGAGGTGGGAGGCCCTGCTGCAACCATACATGGCAAATCAGTTAGCATTCCGGGCACCTTGAGACCCGCCAAGTCCTGATGAATTGGAAAGGGAGCTATTTCCCCTCCTCTGCATAGCTGCATCGTAGAACCTGGAAATGCAACTAGGATTATGACGCCAGGAGTTTCAGATCTGATAGGGGAGGAGATGAGCCTGAGTGTTGTGGCAGTTTCTCTGCTGCTGTGGTGTCCAGCCCAATCTGTCTGCTTGTTACCATCTCTGCCTATTGTTCTGGGTCACCCCCTATGCTAGAGAGTACAGCCAGCAGCTCTGCTCCAATTAGTGAGAGTTGGAAACAATGAAGTCTGGCGTGGGGGCGCTGGGTGCTGATTTGGCCTCATCTGATTTCCCCAAGGACCCACACTCTGGATCAGAGTTTTTCTCTGTGACCTTTCACATCCGCCGTCTCTCCGACAAGCACCTGCCAGACACAAACACACACTGAACATGTCAGCTGCCTGCCTGCTGCCTGGGGGACAGAGGGGACTCTATCTGGGCCAGCAAAGAATTTGAAGGGCTATGTGAAAATCCCAGCTTGATGGAATGTCTCCCTGTGATACAAAGGAGCTGCCTCTGTCTCCTTGTGTCCCTGTGCTTCTGTCACCGCGCACGATGACTGACCTCTACAAACCACTGCAAGGGACTCCCTCTCCTCTTATAGGGCCAGATCCTGCCATCCCACTGGGTTTGATTCTCCATGGCCTTGCCCCTTATGGAGCCATTTACACCTGCATAAAATGCTACTGTTCTGATGCCATCGCATGTTACCGCTACGTTGCACAGGTGGAAATGATAATACAAAGTAAGGCATGGGAAAATCAAGCCCATTGACTTCATCAGTGCTACTTGCATGAGTAGAAGCTACTCCTGGGAGCAAGGGTTTACAGAATTGGTTAGTTTCACTTGTAAATCTACATTCACCAGGATTGTCTCTTTACCTGCTGCCCTAGGAGCTCCCTTACCTGAGATGAACACTGAACAGCAGAAAGAGAAAAGGAGTACTTGTGGCACCTTAGAGACTAACAGCATGGCAGTGTTACTTTATACAGCCTGAAGTAGCAAACAACTGTTCCCCTGCAAAGCAGATCTTCAGTACATAGCAAGTAGCTGTGTCCTATCAAACTGATATTACTGGTTCACAATAGTTAAGGTTGGGGCTAGCTTACTGTTCAACACACATATATTACCGTCCCAAGCATATATTACAAAAGATGTATCTGGTGCGTACTAAGCATACATATCCAGTAGCCCTTGTAGATGCAGCAAAAGACAGCAGGGTCTTGTGGACTGATTATGTGACTTGGAACCAGAACTCCTGAGATTGAATGTTCGCTGTGCCACCGATGAGCTGAATAGATTTGAGCAAGACACTTAACCTTGTTGTGTCTCAGTTCCGCCCCCCTCCATCAGCAAAGTGAGCATAATACCACTAAAGTGCCTGTCTGATGAGGGTATAATGAGGACTAGTTAATTATATGCGCTATCATTATTGACTGTGGTAGGCAAGAAGGTTTCGGTTTTTTTCTTTTGTGCCAGAGGCGCCAGTGTGTTTCATTTAGGGGCAGGAGACACGTACAGCTGGGACCCCCAACTCATGTCACAACTCATGAAACTTCTGACTGCTCCTGAGCTGGTTTGAATTCAAACCAGCAACCTACAGGTGAAAAGCTTTTAAACCCATTATACAGCCCCATAGTCAACCAGGCAGCCCTCTTTAGTAGCTCTATTACTCTGTCCCTTTCACTTCTTTCCCCTCTAAATTCCTTTTCACCAGATAATACAGGCCCTCCAAGGCCTTTGCCATCCCAAGTCTCACTCCAGGAGATCTTACAGGTGGGATGTGAGCCTGTCAGGCTCAGTGTCCTGTTTGAAAAGGCCTTGACTACTGAACCCTGAAAAATCTCACTCTTTCTGCCGGCTCCTTCCATGCTGCTGGTTCCCACACAGTTCTCCAGCAGACATGTGCCTCCTGGAGAGTCACATGATCTCCCTTCTATCTAGCTTGGTGTTGTGGGAATCCGATTAGCAAACGGCACTGGCTCCGGGATTGGGCAAAGCTGGGCAAGAAAAGGGCTAGTTCCAGGGAAGTGTTTTCCCACAGTCTGTTCCCCTACTGCGGTGACTGCAGAGGAAATCGTCCATATCTAAATGTGTCCTGATAGCTGCACTAATCTAAAACTGAATATGCAGCTTGTGGTGGGCTTGTTGGCAGTGAATAGGGTATTAGTAGAACACATGGCCTGCATTCAAGATAAAACAATGGGATGTATTCTCTCTGGGCTGTCCCCCTCCCCAGTTCTTGCCTGGCCGATTCAGACTTTAACCTCTCAAGTGGAAACACGGAGCCGAGATCTCCACGGAAGAAGGAAGAGGAGCAATCACTGAGAAATGGGGCCCTGGGATCTGGGGCTGCTGGGCGTAACATTCAAAGGTCAGGAGTCTCTTATCCTGAAGCTCCAGGAAGCTTCCTCTGCCCACGCACACCTTCCATTACTGATATGACAGTGCCTCACGAGAGCCTTACTCAAGGGCATGGACACTGTGGCCCAGAGGGGGCAAGGCCAACGTGTTCAACGAGTGGCCACTGAGCTGGAGTGCCACAGTTTCTGGGTGCCCAGGTTGACACACTGGGGGTCTGAGTGTCAAAGGTGCTGAGTCCCCCAAACTCAGTCAAAGTCAATGGGAGCTGTGAGTGCTCAGAATTAGGCCCCAGGGAGTCTCAAGCTGGACACCCAATGTAAGCAAGTGCTTTCAGAAACTGCGTGTTAAGTGACCTGCTGGGAGTCCGTTCTGCTCTCCAAGGCATCTCATAACCCTGCCCCGGGCTCTGTTCTCCGTCTGCCACCTCCAGCTCTGCCCCAGCCCTCTTCCTAGAGCTCCTTTGCTTCCATTGCCAGTCTTCATGCCTGGAACAACCTCCTATCTAAGGGCTGTCAGGTCCCACCCTCTCCTTTCTGCTGCAAACTCACCGGTTCTGCTGGGTTTTAGTGACTACATCTTGTTGTCAAGGCCCTGTCTACTCCCTGCCAAGTTGTAGCTGACTGCTTTGGTGGGGCCCCAGCTTCTGGGCTGACTGGAATTGCCACAATACCTTCATCTGAATTTTGAAAATGGATGTGTTTAATTAATTAGAGGTGAAAATGAATCACACACTCAGCACAGCGCCCCCTGGCTTATTTATTGTGAGGTTACATGCAATTTGTTTTGTGCTGGCCCCATGGTTTCAGTTTTCAGTGCCATAGATGTTTGTATTGGCAGCACGCCGCTACACTGGAGAAGCTGTTCTGGGGGAAGCTGGAAGGTTTGGCAGCTGGGTAGGGGCAGCTGGAGTTTCTGGAGTAATAGGAGGCAATCTGGAATTGTGGCATAAACAGACTAGCTGGGTGTTTCTCCGAAAATGATCAGCAGTGAAGTAGTTAACAATGTTGCCATGTTGAGTAACATCTTTAGGTTTCAGGATTAACACCCATTTGAGACTAATGGGGCAGTTTGCACTTGTCTGAGAGCTATTGTTTCAGGCTGTCTGCAGACTCAGGCAGACATCACTGCATTGGTTTGCATTCATGGCATGTTTGCAAGGTTCTCTTTACAACCATAAGGACAAGAGACAATGTGGTTTGCTTTTAAATGAAAGCATAGACCTCCAAACACTGCTCTGTGTACAGGGCTGGGCTTTGCACTACATCCCAATACTAACCATACTGTACCCTCCTGTGCCTATAGAGACAAATCCTGCAGTCCTTACACAGGCAAAATTCCCACCCCATGCTCATCCCAGGAAGGGGCACCGTGCAGTATAGGTGTCTGAGCCCCTGCCCCATGTGCAGATCCCTGGGTGACCTCTGTACATAGATTGGGGAAGGGAGCAGGCCCATAGCGTGTAGACGGCAGAGTCAGGAATGGAACCCAGCTCTCTCCTCTAAGCTCCTTTTAACCTACATTAGCAGCAATGCGCTGCTGCCCGCCACCCTCAGCGAGAGCACTGTTGATACCACTCCCTCAGCCTCAGGCTTAGCAATACCCCCTTTTCTCTACTCCTGGCACCCTTCCCCACCCGACCCCCAGCCTCAGCCCCAGCTGTGTGAAATCCCTTCTGCCCATCTTTACAACAGAGCCCGGTGGGCGTGAGCCAGGCAGGTACAACTATGTGATGGTGCCACTAATTTGATCAGTGGAAATAAAACGATCATCTCAGGATTCAGTCAGTGCTGTTCGGGGCAGGGGAAGACAGCAGGTTGGCCGGATGGTGAATCCTCCAGCATCCTCCTCCTGGGCCCTGTTGAAATTCGCCTGTTTTAACTTGTCTGTATGCCTCATTAGGGAGATGTACTGGAAAACACAAAGCAGATCCAAGCAGCTTTCTTCACAGGAAAAGCTTTCATCACATAATAGTCTGAGGCTTGTTTGATGCCTGGTTTGAAACGCAGCTGAATAAAAACAGAGAAGGAGTTTGAATACTAATAGGCAGCTGGAATGACAAGAGACTTTTTCTTCACTCTCCTGCTGTAGAAAATACCACAGAAATTTTGTGTGTGGGGCCGGGGGGCAAGGGGGTTGATTCACAGTTAATCTTAAAACTACGGCTTCCACTGTAAATGAAAATAAGCACTCATATTCCAGTCTTGTTGCCATGGAGAGAGCTGTTTAATTAACCACAACCTTCATGCCACAAAAGTATCCAGGAAAATATTACAGAATTCTCTATGAGATGCTTCAGTTCTGTCATTATTTTCTTGGTTTTTGCGTAGTACCAGAATTTGCTAGAAGTCCTTCAAGTGCTTAGTACAATATAGTGCAACACAGTTTTGCTGTACATGCAAACTGAGCTGGGATGCTGCTGCGAGAAACATGGTTTAGGAGCCTGGGTTAAACAGAAAAAGGATTACATTTAGACTAAATACATAAGACCAGTTTCCCTGGTAGGGTCTCTACAGATGGGGCATTCCAAGAGAGAGAGAACCTGTCCCTCTAAGCCCCCTTTATGTTGCACCAGGACAATGCAGAATTGGACTTGTAATCTCTTTATTTGAAAGTATGCATGTGGCATAAATTTGTTTGGCCTCAGTTAAATTACCTGTGCCCAGTGGAATCCATTCAACTAATCTTATGGACTGTGGCTTAAGGACAGAGTGCTGGGGATCCCAGCTCCTTGAAGCAACCTCCCTTGGCCTTGCCTGCACATCAAGGTAGGATGTACATCTCTGGCAGTGCCCAAGATTTTACTCAAACACCAGCTCTTCATCCTGAGCACAGCGGCAGAGAGACTCTAGCCTAGCGATTGCATGGAGGGGTCTGGGGCTGCCAACAACACTGAGGTGGGGGACCTGGCACAAGCACAGGAAATACAGCTGTCAGAAAAACTCCAGCATGTTCACCCATCCCTGCCCTGCAGCTCCCCTTTTTGAAGAGAAGTGCTGTTTGTGTTTCAGAGAGTGCTGATCCTGTTGGCCAGCCTCTACCTGCCAGTGTCTGTCAGACACTGCAATAAAGAGTAACCCCAGGGCATGAACAGCCCGCCACAGGGACCCCACCCACAGAAACCTCTCCTCCCCTAGTGGTGCAATGCCTTGCTAACCCAGCTGCTCTCCTTCACACCAGCGGCCCCAAGGCTCTGCTTTATAATGGGTGTCGGAGTGCTCTCCTTCATAATAAATAAGAGTTTGGCAGATCGTCAAACATTTGCTCAATCCCAACCTTGAAGCTGAATCCAAACACAATCTAAGCAAAGCCTTCACCTCATCAGCCCCAAGGAAACACACCAGGGTGAGGAGCCACGTTCCACTCTGTGCTGCAGCCCCTCACACCATGTCTGGTCACAGCCCAGCAGGAGGGCTAGCAGGCTGGTCAGCGGTTAGGACACTAGCCTGGGGTTTGGGGCTCCTGGGCTCAGTTGTTCCCCATTCTGCTGGCTGCTGCAGACTCCCTGTGTGATCTTGGGCCAGTAACAATGTCGCTGTACCTGAGCTCCTTATGTGGGCTGTAGCACTGTCCTGCTACATGAAGATAGCTACATTAAAGATTGTGAGGTGCTCAGACACTATGATGATGGAGGCCATATAGATACCTACGACAGATGAAGCTTTTAAAGGAAAACTCCGCTTGACCCTAATCATTATTGCATCCTGCCATTACAGGGGGACTTTCAACTGACGATCTGATTTAGGAAGGTACCAAAAGATCTAGCCTTTCTGAAGGCTTGCGGTTACAGCCCTGGCCCTCTGCTGCTCAGGCCCTGTACTCTTGGGACCTGTCCTAGTCTGAGGGCCATAAGCCAGGTAAGATGTGCTGTAGCAAAGGCACCCAGTCGGATGGGATAGAGAGGGTCGTGGGATAACGCAGCAAGGGGCTGAATTTATGGCACCCTCTGGCCAGAGAGCTCTGTGTTTGCCACAGAATCAAAAGCCACTGGCTTGGAGACGACAAACAGCTCAACGATGATTATCCCCATGGGTGATCAAGACTCAAGGCTGTTAAGTTGCTTGCTCAGGGTCACATGGAAAGTCAGTATTACAACCAGGAATAGAACCCAGTTTTCCTGGCTCCCATCCCCTCTTCTAACCTGTACACACACTTGTGAGCATGGGAGCATTGCTACTAAGCAGAACAGAAGTCAAGTCTCACTCTCAGACTGTGGGGACTTCCTACGCCACTCAGGCCATTGTGCTTTTTAACAGTGATGGAACACTGCAGTGCTGCATAATTCTGATGGCTCGAACCTGGAGCGCTCGGGAACATACAGCTACGGAGAGCTACCGGGCAGGTCATACCAGGAGCTGGCACAACTGGTGCTGACAAGGCACACCTAAAACAGGTACCAATATAAAGGGCTGTGTGCAGTCACTGTGAGCTCCCGGGCACAATGGCAAAATGTAACCTGCCTGGTTGGCTGTACTCTGCCTCCGCCACAGGGAGCAATGAGGTCAGGTCTTCTCTGACATTGGTTAGGAGTAACTCCACTGAAGCCACCGGTGTGAAAGAGAAGAGCAATGGGCCCAGAAAGCCAAGCTGGCTCACTTCTAACTGGGCTTAAACCGGAAGATTCAGCCATGGTGGTGAGTTAGGATTGCCTCCCTTGGTAAGCAGGAATGAGGAGAGCCCATGTTGTGTGGGTTTGACCTTTCAGTGCCGTGGGATGGAACACCAAGCAACTCAATAGGATTAAATCAGCCATACCATGCTCAGGGGCATCAAAACCCAGTGCTGGTGCCACAAAAAAAAAAAAAAATCCCTAGTACAGTGAGATTCTACAGGCAAGGTTTTATCAGCCAGATCCTGATCTCAGTTACTCTGGTGTAAATTTGGAGCAACTCCACTGAAATCTGCTTAAGGCAATAGAGTCAATAGACATAAGTGGGTTTATTGGAGATTTACCCCAGTGTACCTGAGAGCAGCCTTTGACCCAGAATCCTAAGGAGAAAACTAGGCTAGCTGGCAGACGAGATGGGAGATACAGTATAAAACAGGATCCCTAGTGGGAGAAACTTGAGGTATTGCAGATGAAGAAGGGCCAGCTGGCAGCTCAGCATTTTCAGATCATCTTGACCTTGTCTGGAGGGACTCACTTCTCAGCCTCAGGAGGGGGAGACGGGCCGGGGGCGGGACGAGGACTTTTCCCTTGGTGCTTCCCTAATTTAGAACCTCATTTCCATTCTTGTGCTCTCTTGAGAGCCTGAGGATTCCTTCACTGTTTTTACAGTTTGTGCTGCTTTCTCTCCCCCTCTGTTTGCCTTTTCCTCTCACCAGTGACATGAAACTGAATTAAATCTTGTTGGGGGAGAGGGAGGAGACAAAGAGTCTCCTGGGCTTTGTGGTTTCATTAAGTTTTCCAGAGATATAGACATGATTCAAAATGCCCCTTGAGGTAATGTCAGACTGAGTGGCTCAAGGGGGTTTGTCCTACAGGCCAGGAATGGGTGGCTGCAGAATTAGTAACACTCTTCATTATTTCACTCAGTGGGGTTCTCAGTTCTTTTGGTTCAGGCTCTGATCCGATACTGCCGACAGCCCCTGCTGAGGGAGTGAGATGCTGGAGTTGGTAGCATTGATTTTTCGGAGATCATGCTGCCAGTACCCTCCAGGTACAGGAGAGAGGTGCTGAAATTGTAGTGTTTGTGTTGTCTGTAGCCTAGGGCGAGCTGCTGAGACAATAGGTCAGCAGGTCTAGTGCTACTGCCAGGTGAGCCAAGAAGATGGTGAGTCTATGACATTGGCATCACTGAGATGGATTCTGCAGCTGTCCCAGGCTGAGCCAGCTCTGTGATGGACTTGTACATTTGTGCAATGGTCTGTTACCTGCACACTGTAGGGCACCCACCTTTACACAGTTCCTAGGGCTCAAGGCATAACCCAGTTGATTTAGGCACCCCCACCCTTTCCTGGGGTGAAAGGCACCTACCTGTACCCAGCTCCCTAGGGCTCAGGGTATAATCTGGTTAATTTAAGTACCCACCCATACTCAGTTCTTAGGCTCCGGGAGTATTCTTCAGCAGGTTTGCGAGGCCTTTTACCAGTGAAAGAGCCTTACATAGTAATATCCTTAACCTCTATTTATTAACAGTTACCAAAAAAGAAATCACACGCTAAGCATATAATGCTCACCACTCCCAATAAGGCAGAGAAACGTTTCCTGATGGCCAGTTAGGATCAGGTCACCTGGAGACTCCAGCTTCTGCACAGTGTGGCTGATAGGGTGTTGAGGTCAAGCAGCTCTGATCCTGGGGCTGTCCCCTGAAGTAGGTTCCAAAGAACTTCCTTTTGAACCCCAGTTTATATAGTGAAACTTGAGTCCTGCTTAGCTGTACCTTAACCAATCATTTTAGCAAAGTCTTACAAAATAATTCTTTGATCAATCCTAACAATTCTTTACCCAGTCATACCCCACCACCTTAGTTGATTTACACCTTGCAAAATTAGCTATGTAACAGACAGAAACAATAAAAAACCAGACAGAAACCAGACAGATAAACAATAGAGAAGTAGGGACCATAAAGGTAAAAAAACAAAGAAGTAGATCTTTCACACCCATAACTGTTGATAAGTGATTCCTTGCCAGACAGAATGCTATCAAAGGAAGTTTTCTTTAAACATTTTAAGAGATTCCTTGCTTATCTGGTGATGGTGGGTACTATTCGGAGGGGTGCCTTCTTAACTGCTCCATATCACATTGTTTTGATATAATTTAGATGGAATGTAAGGATGTGATTTTCTGCCTCTTGGCTCATGGCTGCTGCTGTCCTAATGTGGCTGCAGGCCTCAGACCTTACAGGTCAGAGAATTCAATGCCTTGCTGGTGCTGCTTATCCTAGTACTGGTTAGCTTCTCTCACCTTGCTCTTGTGGTGACCATCATCTTGGCTGACACACCTGGGAGTGAAGTCAGGGGCTCCAGCATTCAGAGCAGCTAGAGCTAGACAGCCCAACTCTGTAGCTGGGGGCTGAAACAGACTCAAATTGTCTGCAGATCAGCACAGAATAGGACACGCAATTCACACTGACCGGTGTTACACTCTCATGCGTGTATGTTAATGTCGTGTTTGATGTGCCGCCATTCTGTCTCGTTGAAAGCATGCATCTCCTTCCAGTGAGGTTGGCATGGAGACAGCATGAAGACCGCATATACAGTATAGGAGGAGGAAGCTTGCATGGTAAGATTCCCCTCTTCCTGGCCTCATTCACTAGCTCAGGGACACTGGGGGCGGGGGGGGGGGCGGGGGGAGGAGAACACTCTTGAGAACTGTCCTAGTTTGAGGACCGTAAACCATGGACAATGTGCAGTAACCAAGGCCCCAGGTAAATGGGGTGGCGGGCTAAGTGGGATAACACAGAGAGAGCTGAATTTATGGCACCCTCTGGCTCCTTTAGAGATTGCTGCATTTGACAGAGAACTAAAAGCAACTGACTTGGAAGGGGAAGGATGAAAGGCTAAGAGAAAAGAAAGGATTATCTTTTTCTTTTTTTTTAAAGCAGCGGAGGAAAAGGAGAAACCATAGCAACAGTGGGGCTCCTTTGGACTTAACACTCCACAGACAAGGCCTTGATGTTAACATTCTGCCTGCACTCAGTTTGGACAATCCTCAGTAAATCTTGTTAACAGACCCAGTTCCCCCCCTCTCCCCCCAGCTCCACACACCCACACACCCCTTCTGTTCCCTGACCTGCCATTAGAAAAGTGATTTCCAGAAGATGGAATCAGTCACAGCCCTGTGTTCCCATCTTCTCTGTGCAAAGGAAGAGGTGGTGGTGAAGGGGGGCTGAGGGTGGGAGGGCGATCCTGTTAACAAACCTTGGCTAAACAGGCTGCCTCAGGCCTTCCACACAGAGTCTGTCCCCCCGCATTGATATTGAAATAAGGTGCAATCCATCATGCTACCAATAGGCCCCTTTCACAGAGGCTGAAAAGAGCCACTATCAACGGGAGGGAGAAAAACTTGTCAAGGGGAAGGCCAGACTAAAGCGTGGCAGGTGTGTTATGGAGAGGGAGCCTGTTGGAATGAGAGGGTGATTCATTGCCCTTGTCAGGGGAACAGCTTCATGCTCTTGCCAGGAAGGGCTCTGTCAGCAGCAGCAGAGCCCTGTATGCAGCTCCATGGTGGGGGCCAGGTGCCCCTTGGTATAGGGAAGGAACAGGAGAATGATCAGATGCAGAGGAATTGGGAGACAGCTGGCTCTGTACAGGCCCAGGGAGAGTGCTGGCATGTGGGATGGAAAATCGCCTTTCTTTGTTCATATTTATGGGAATCCCCTTTCTGTAGGTGTCTAAGTAATTTGGAGAGTGAGATTGGGGAATTCTTGTACATTTGAAAGGGAGGCACCAACCTGTATGGTGATGGGGATAAACATCTACTGAGCAGGGCTTGATAGAGACCACCAAACTCCTTTCACTTGGGACCAGAGCCCAGGCCTCAAGAGGCAGCATTGTATGTTCACCCACTGCACCTCCTGGAGCCACATAAGAGTGAGACCTTGGATTACTGGACATTAGCAAATGCTACTGTGCAATCCCATCACCAAATTAACTGGTTCTAATCCCCACCCTAAAACCCATTTTAATCCATGTTGCTGCAGTTCGCTTAGGACCACTTGATTGCCTTATGTGTCCAAGCTCCATAGTGGGATTAGGCTGGTACCCAGTGCTGGCACAGCAGTCAGGGAGGTGCTGTACTTGACCTTTAGTGATACACTCACCCTGTGCTGGTGGCTAGGCATGAAGAAGTTGAAGATCACATAGCACTTTTTGAAAAGCGTTGGAGACCCTATGAAATAAATGACTTGGGCAATGCCATAGACAGTGGTAGAATTAGAACTCAGGAGCTGATGATGCTAAACTCTGGGCTTGAACTGCTAAAGCACTGTGTAGGGTCTAAAATACCTAGTATATCTTAGAGTCCATTCCCACAATAAAGGCGGGCTTTATCAGATAATAAATTGTCTCTACAAAATAGATCCTAACATCCAATGCTATGTACAGCATGGGCCATTGCTAACCGCACAAAGGCTACTGCATTGCAATATGCAGTCACGGCACTCCCAGTGGCTAACTACCTGAAACTAGGTGCAATGGGAAACCTTGAGTCCTAGCAAACTAGAGATAGGCCTGAACCAAAGCACCCAGATGGGAAAACCAACACAGTCTGGGGGAGCAGGGCAGTCTCTGACTCCAGATCCAGAGCTGAAATTCCTAGCAAGCCCTTTGCCTACAATGGGCTGAACTCAAGCCCAGGACTCAAACACTCTTGAACTTTGGGGTATTCAAGACCCAGGACTCAGTTTTGTAGGTCTGGCCCATCTCTGTCAAAAAAATAATAGATTTTGTTCTACGCCACTACTAACCTGGTGGGATGGCTCTGTTAGAAGAAACCTGAGGGCCAGGTCCTGATCTGAGTAACATTGGGGTCACTCCAGAGTAACTCCATTGCAGCCACCATAGGTACTTCAGACTCACACTGGGTTTGTCCCCAAGTCTCTATATTCAGTGAGCACTATATTCAGTTCTACCCACCTGGATGCCATAATGAGCCACCCTGAGAATGCGAAATGACCATCGAGATCCAATTATATCCAATCCACAAGCAGCTGCTGTTTATTTACTTGGCTGCTTCCTACCTATGAAAGACAGAGCAAGGGGAGACGTGCTTCTCATATCCGTTGAAGGTGCAGCTCCCGAGGAGCTGTGGTGCACTGGCAGGACCATTGTTCTGAAGCTAACAGAATTGACTGTGACACTGGATATTTCCTCCTCTAAGCTGTAAACATTGTCAGGCCCTAGCTGCAGCAGGTTTGGCCTTTCCCACAGCAGACAATGCTGATATGTGGGCTAGGGCCCTGGGGAAGCCCACATCTGCCTGCAGAGGAGGGCGGCCAGCTAGTGTGTCCTGTGGGGGAGGGGGATGGAGGAAGGAAAGCAGCAGGCCTGCAGAACCACACTAACCCAGGGGAGGCTGAGGGAGGGGGAATTTATTTGTTTATTTATTTTAAAGAAAACCATATAAACCTTATCATTAATTAAGCAACAAACTGAGACACTGAGCTCCTCTGTCTTGCAGCTATGAGAGCATTTCGGTTCCAATGGAAAAATCACTCCCCTTCGCACAGTCTTCGTCATGCTGGTGCCATGTTCCAAATTCAGCCTAGGTCTCTCCATGCAGCAGGCAAGGATTGCAAAACACCTCCAGAACAGGGATGGATGTAGCCTCCCTGTTCAAAAGGGGCACTATGCTACGCTCTTCTTCCACACGAGATTGTGTTGTAGTCCAGGGATCACTCCCAGCAGCTCCCTCCACTCCCATCCCTAATCCTGGCCCACTGTCGAAGGGAGGCCCCGGAGGGGTGGGGGAAGGGACTGGAGAGCAAACCTTCCCTGCACTCACTCTGTAGCGGTGGCTCCTATCCCGCTCTGGGGGTTGTGACCTGGCGCACAGGGTCAGAGCACCACTCAGGTTTGGCCAGGCACCCCTCCGTCATGATGGAGGGGCAGCTGGGCCAAATTTGAGAGAGTGCCATTGCAACCTGGCACATGGAGTTGCAGCCCCACTCAGGTTTGGCTCCCTGGGTTCAATGATATCTCTGGGCAATGATATGACTGACCCATGAACCCATGCCAATGCCTCCCCTGCTCCAGAATGTGTCCCATTTTCCTTCTTCCTCAAAACTGCAGTTTCTTCAGCCAGTGCCCAGGATCTATGTGAAATCTACTCCTAGAGCAAAGTCCATGGGCCAGATCCCCAGCTTGCACAAATGGATGTCGCTCTATTGACTTCAGTGGTGTTGTCTTGAGTTGTGCTAGCAGAGGATCTAGCTGCCCGTACAGCATATACCCAAGTGCCTCCCACCCTTTGTCTGTCTTGTCTATTTAAATTGTGAGCTCTTTGGGATAGGGCCTGTGCATGCAGATCACAATGGGACTCTAAGCCCTGCTATCACACTAACACTAAACCTAATGATACCGAGTCAACTGAGGGATGTAACAAGCCAGGGGAGCCTATGGAAGGAATCGCCAGTTACCACATCTTGCCGGAATTAGGGCATTTATATTAGGACTAGAGCTGTGCAGATAATTGCTTTTTCATTTCTCCAGCTAAACAGAACAACCATACACAATTCACCTGGAGTGGATCCGAAACAAAATAGTTGACCTTTTTTTTGCAAACTGAAAAATGTTGAAAAAAAATGTAGTTTTGGGGCCAACAAACCATTTTGTTCGCCCCAAAACAAAATGTTTCATTTTCTTTTTACCTTTTTTTAATCCTGTTCAACAACTTTAATGAAACAGAAGCAAATTTCAAAAGGCAGAGTCATTTCGACTCGAAAAATCGAAGTGTTTCATTTCAAAACGCTGACACAAATGTTTTGGTTTTTTGGGACTATTTTCCCCTCTGACTGAAACCATCTGGTGAATTCAACACAAAGTCTCAAAGAGTTTCGGTTGCCTCTAATTTGTATTCTTCAGCGAAAAAAGCTTCCATTTGAAAAACTTCACCCAGCTCTAATTAGGACATAGAAGCTGTCATAGTAGACCAAACAGTGAGTCCATCAGGTCTAGTATATTCCTGCCTTAGCATCTTTCAGAGGAAGGAAAATAACTCCATAATGCCTCTGTGCCATTCTGAACATTGAAGGGGCTGGAAAATTCAGATGAAACCCTGAACCATGAGATTTGATAGCCCTTATTTAGCATGAATAATGAAAAATTCTTATTACCTATATTATCCATTCCCTTTTAAGACACTGTGCAATGTTTAGTTCTGTGACCTCCTCCTTATCGTTACATATCACAGAGCAACTCTACGTTCCTACAAGGGCTTTACCTAGCACTGGAGGGTTTCACAGCAGGACCACGGGTTCATTCTTGTTCCCCACACGTCCATTTTACTGGAATATTTGACAAATGCCTTTTGATTATCTGCCTATGGACGCTACATCCTCCTTTATGGTTGAGATGTAGTTTGGTGGGTGGGAGAGGGAAAGAGAGATGGGGGGAGAAGGTAGATGCCATATCGCAGTTTTGTGACAGCAATCCCCTATATACTGGTGTCCATTGGAACATATCAACAGCACGCTCAGGAGAAAGAGGGCATTTCCAGTCCATTCCCATACACAGCCATGTGCAGCCTCCTTTAATCCCTGCTGTGTGTGTGTGGCAGAGGTTGGAGGAGAAGGAGGTCACAGATGGGGTGTCCGTAGCTACCATGAACCTGTGAAGCCCATTTCCTTGCTGAACTTCACAGAATGTTCCCAGGCCAGGGAAAGTCTGGCTGTGGAACAGAGGCTCCCTGCCCTGGGAATAAGCTGCATGATCTAGACATAGAAGTATGAACGCCTCTGTACTGAGTCCTGCCAATGGAGCAGGCCTAGAGAAAATGAGCCGATTCTACTGTGTTAGACAAATAAACACAGATCTCTGCGTTCACTGGGTTTCGAAGGCAGTGACCGATGGCAGTTTACCAGGTCACCGGGCCCCTGCAGCTACCATCTGCTACTGCAACCTGGGGGTCCCCGGAGAGAGCATCAGAGGAATGCGAGCCGGAATGATGCGTATCTGATCCATCCGCTTCAGGGGAGAGGAGCTTGCCCTTGTGGCCTCAGCAAGTCAACGTACAGGCGCAGCACGGGAGCCTCTCAGGGAAACCCTTGCAGCGCGGACAAGAGGGCAAGGAGAGTGCTAGCCCCTAGTGGCAGGGGGAGGGCACAGAGTCTGTGATGGGAGGGAAATGGGACAAGGCAGAAGGGAAAGATGAAGAGAGAAGGAAGAGAGGAATGGTAACAGGAGAGAGAGAGAGAGAGAGAGAAGGGGAAAGGGGGAAGGAGAAGAGAAGAGAAGAGAAGCCACTCGATGTGTCTGGAAAGCCAGCGCTGTCCTGAGGCTTTCAGAGGCAGTGTGAAAATGGACTGCACAGTGGCGCGATTTCTTTTCCTCTCTGTGGTATATTGCGGACTGTGTGGGAATTGCAAGCTGTCACTTTAACAGTGTGTGTGTGTAATGTGTGTATGGGGTGGGGAGGTCCTGATGCTGCTTGCAGGCTAGGAGACTCCGTAGGGAAGTGTGTGATCAGTTTGTCTGCAGAGAGCCAGCAGAGAGCAAGGTGGGGTGAATTGTACTTCTTTGCTTTATGGAGCAGCCTGCTTTGTCTCTCTGGGGTTTTAGTTACTGTGTGTTATCATATTGGAGGCTAAGAATAAAAGTAGCATTATGTTGCAGTGCCAAAAGAGTATTTTATATTTGTATCTAACTTTTCTGTGAGTATGCAGAGAACATAAAATTCTCCAGCTCCCCATCTTGCTGTTCTCCCTACACTGTTTCACACCCTTCAGGAGAAGAGGAATCTGTCCATTGGTTTCCTTTCTCCTTCCAGAGCAAGTTCATCTTTGCCTGGCCAATATCCTTGCTGGCCAAAATTGTCTCATTGTTTCTTGATAGTTCCCCATCTCTAAGTCTCTTGTCTTAGACTTAGATTTTAAGCTCTTTGAGGCAGAGACCGTCTTTTTGTTCTGTGTTTGTACAGCACCTCGCACAATGGGGCTTGAGCCATGACTAGGGCTGCTAGACGCTACGATATAACAATAATAATAAAAAACATAAAGGACGTAATATGCTTAACTCTTTGTCCCACCCACATGTCTCAACACCCTAGATAGTGCATATTGGTACCTACTTGGATTGATAAAATGGAGTACAAAGGAGTTAGGCAAATGTACTGTCCACCAGTAGAGTTCCACAAGGAGGGTCACGCAGTGAATTCGATGGACAGAGATTGGGTGAAGCTATCAATACAGGTGCACAAATTCAATTTTTCCCAAAGCTGTATGGGCCTTTCCAGCCAAAAAAATAAAGTGCCAGGTGAAGAGAGAGGAGGACAGATGGTCTTGTCGTTAAGATGCTGGCCTGGGACTGAGGAGATCTGCCTTCAATTCCTAGCTTTGATGGTGCAACCATGGTGTCATAGGGCATGCTCCTACCTCAGACCATGACACAACAGATGTGCCTGCCTCAGTTTCCCCTTTCTTCCACCCATGAAAGGAACATAGATTCTCAGTGTCCAATACAAAGCCCACCTCTGGGCATTCTTTACTGATATACATCAGTGCAGTCACTCCCTCAAAGCCTTGCAGTAAAACCATTCTCTAGCTCCCACAACAAGCATATGCAAATACAGCAGCATTTTCCATTCCTTTTTCCCAGGACATCACCTCCAAGTCACCCACCCGGAGTCAATAGCAGCATTTTGTTCCGTGTTCCTTTGGTCCCTGATCCAGGACCCCACTCTCCAGGCCCCTCTGCCAGACAGAGCGTGACCAGTCTCCTTTCAGCCCTTCACTCAGGTCTGTATGGCTCCTCCTCATGCAGTATTCTGGACCTCTCTGCCTGTGAGTCCTACCCCTGCTCAGGGGATCCACTCTCCTTCAGTGGATCAAGGCTGCTTCAAGGCTCAGCTACTCTCGATATAGCTGGATTTTCCCTTTTCCAAGGGGCCACTACCTGAGCCTTCTGCACATGTGGAATCCCCTGCTTTGCTCAGTTCTCACGAACACCTTCATTACAGCTCCCATCCAAACTCAGCTCTTTCTACTGGGTTTCCTGGAGCTCTCTCCAGTCCTAAGCAACTCCTGCCAGCACTTCCTTGCTGCTTCCTAGCTCTTGGACTCTCAGGCAGCCTTCAGCTGCACCTGACTCTCACGCTTTCCTTCCCTCTAGGGCCCAATTCTTATGTCTCTTCAGTCTTATGGGACATGAGGTGGTCACCGACCTGCTGCCCTCTTGAAGGGCCAGCGCTGCACTGTGACAATGGGCAAGTCAATTAATTGCTCTGTGCATAGGTTCCCCATCTGTAAAGTGGGAATAATAATAATACTTTTGTGCGCGGTGGAGGTGTTTTAAAGATAAATCCACCAAGACTTGGGACAGACTCTGGTGTTAGTTATGTGAGCCACATAAGCACCTAGAGTAGAGAAATGAAATGCCCTATAACTGATTTCAGAGTAGCAGCCGTGTTAGTCTGTATCCGCAAAAAGAACAGGAGGACTTGTGGCACCTTAGAGACTAATAAATCTGTTAGTCTCTAAGGTGCCCCAAGTACTCCTATAACTGAGTAAATTATAGTGAGGGATTCCCAGTCTTGGGACTAGAAAGACTCTTACGAGGACCCAGGGTCAAAATGACCCAGAGCAAAACAGTAGCTAGCATATTTTGGACTGTGCAGAGGGTTGAGGTTTCGATGAACTGACACAAACAATTGTTTATCTCCAGAAGAAGTTCTGACAAGGCAAACGCACATGGAGCCATAAATTACCGGAGGAAAATCCCACTGTGTAGGAAGTGGTGCATAAAACACAACAGCAACTCACCGTTCAAGGAAAGTCACTCTGGAGTTTTTTTCCCTTTCGACATACAGTGTCGCTGCAAGAATGCCTCACACCTGATTTTAATGAGAGACAATCACATCCTCTCAGCCCTGACAGTGGCAGAGGGGACCCACAGAAATAACTGGCTCAGTCACACAGTGATAAACATGTCAAGAGAATGAAAACTACAGCTTTCTTTAAAAACAAAGGTCCAGATGCTCAGCTAGTGTAAAGTGGCATGGCTCACTGAAGTCAATGGAGCTCCACCAATTCACACCAGCTGAAGATCTGGCCCTGCCACACAGAGTATGATGAAATGGCGCCCGGCAACCAGATTTTCAGTGTGATTGGAAAGGTCGCTCTTTGGCGGTGTAAGCCAAATTCTCATATTTCCTTATCCAAAATAAACTGTTTGGTGACTGTTATAGATGGGAGCGATTTAGGGAAGGCTTGAAGGCAGATAAGCTGTAGGCATATGTAAAAGGAGACCCGAATTTCAGGGATGTAGGCAAGGGAGAAGGGACGTGTTTCTAGATGAGATCTGACAAGAGCTGGAGAGTGGGTGCAGACAGTGACAAGGAAGCTGTCACATTGGGCACAAGCAGCAGAGGAGAAGGCTCCTGCCAAGCAGAGAGCTAGCGCGAGCTCCCAAATGCAGCTCTGCCTGTGCTAGGCCTCTCCCTGGACTCAGTCCAAAATTGCTGCATCCCCCCGGCCCCCGTTCTTCCAGGCCTGGACTCCAATATGGCTTTGCCAAAGCAAGGCTATTCTGACCTGACCCAGCCCAGCTATTCCAGCCCGGGGCCCCTCTTGAGGGGAGGCTGCCACTGTCGCTGGGTTTGTAATGTGGAAAAATGTCTCCTGGGAGCTCAGCTGCGATCAGCAACTCCTCTACCGGGTGGCCCAAGTAGTATCTGAACCCACATCTCCAGAGGAGAAAGGCTAGCGCACTAGCTCCACCAAATCCTCTAACAATGTCTTTAACCATTAGCCTGTTGCCCCATAGGCTTCTCTTCCTAGGCTTAGCAGCGCAGGGCTGGGCCTGCAAGGCTGCAGTGCCTAGAGGAGACTGTGTGTGGGTCCCAGGGAGGCCAAGCACTCAGCACTGTCCTTCAGTCTGAGTAGGAGTTAGACCAAAGCCCTTGCTACACCTACTCCCTCCCTCTGAAGGCCAGGTTGGGTAACAATGGAGTGAGGTGTGGGCACAGTTTGGGGGGGGGCTGGAGGGAGACAAATGCTAAATGTGATCCTCTATTAGCAAAGGAGGCGCTTAGCTAAGTGCTCCCCTCCTAGGCCTCAGGCTGCTCAGCAGCATCCTAGTTAATGGGGGATCCTTTTGTTCCATATCCTTGGGTGCATGACAGCGATTCAAGCCGAAACCCAGCTCTGCATAAAATCTACAAAATGGGAGGGGGAGAGGGAGAGACACATCCAGGAGTGTGTGTGTGTGTATGTGTTTGGACTACCCATCAGGGTGTCTTGGGAGGGTGCGCCTGGTTTTCCATGTGGAAGAAGGAGAGATGCAGAATTCCATCCTTGTTGAAATGATCCGGGGCAGGATGGGGAAGTAGGAGGCTGGCGCTCACCTCCTTTGCAAGATAAACTTCCCAAGCAAACTGCCTCTTTGCTCTCCATTACTGAAGCCACTTGCGTCGCTGACAAGGTGATGCGCTTTCCTGTCTGCTCATGGCACTGTCGTAAAATGGGAGACTCAGTGATGACCCCCATCACCAAGAGCATCTGCATGTGGAATGGGGGCAGGCAGCTGTATTATCCTGAAAGCCATAAAGTTGCCCCCAGCACATTGCCTGGGTGAAGCACAGATGTCAGCTGGGAAGTTGCTGAAGAAAATGTTGTCCTCAGTCCTCTCCCCATGGCCCTGAAATGAAAGCAGCTAACAGGCACTGAGGGCTACCAACCAAATAGTCACTGATTAACCAGCGCTGATGGGAGATGGCTCTGTGCAGCTTGGCAAGAATTCCAGGGACAGAGAGACATCCCGTTTTATTGTATTTGCACAACAACTGGTTTACTATTCCCCTCTCAGCAGCAGATGTTTCAGCCACACTGGACCGAGACTGCGGGACTTGGTGGGAAAAAACCTCAAGAGACAAAAACAATCTCCCTCGCCTTCCTCCGTGTCCCCACTCCCCAAAATCCTCATTCTCTCTTTTCCTGTCTTTCTTTTCCCTTCCTCCCTGTTGCTTCATGGCTCTGTCTACTCCCCATCCTATCCTACATGATCTTAAGCCTTGGCATCACGGTAAGGTTTAGCTGAAAGACATGCCAGAGGGGACAAGTCAATGCGCTGCAAACACACAGATGCACTAATAAGACACCATAGCTAAGTGTGTTGCAAACAGCCCTGTTTTATAACTCGCTGTCCTCTATGCAGTACACTCAGTGAAACATGCAGCAAACACATTAGTTATCTGACCAGGCAGAAGGAAAGTGACAGGAAGGTTACAAGAGAGATAAATATGAGAAAAACGGGAAGGAAGAGGAAAAAATAAATATCCCACTAGTTGTTTAGGTAAGACACAAGACACCAGTCTCCAGCATCCACCTAAGGAGAGAGAAAATAGACAGTTGCTGGAATCAGGGGCAGTCAGATTTTTCCCTCCCTTTTATATTTTCAATTAACTTTAATTTTGTTTGTGGATTCTTTTCCTGTCCGGAGGCTGCTGCCAAGTGCTCAAGTCTCAAGGAATTCCGCCGGTGCTGAGAGTGCTCAGCAACTCGCAGGATAAGGCCCGTGAAACACATCCAACAACAGCTTAAACCGTGTGCTGCGCTTTCTCCCCCCACAACTGTTTGAACAGAGCTGATTTCCACACACAGACTCCAGCCTGCAAGAGCCCATAAACACAGATTAGTTCTTATCTCTGACACGCAGCATTGTAGGCACAAGCTCGGTGGTAGAGGGGGGGGGCTGAGGCGTGGCCCAGGGTGCTCTTGCTGGGGGAAGAAAATTAATTTGAAGACTGGAAGACAAACGACCTGGGGACAGAGTGTCCTGGGAGAGGAACCCTGAAACAATGGTCAAACCAGAAAGTCCTCTGCTGAAAAGCAACCTCCAGAGCCCTGGAAAGAGCTGGAGATGAAGCAGAGATTAAAAAGCCTATACAATCAGGAGGCAGGAAGTGTGATCAGAGGAAAATATTTGACTGTTCTACCATTCTTGATAATCAGCTGACAGATCATCCACAGAGGAGGTAGCAGTCCCTTCCTGTGGTCTCACCACTCCACACCGTCCTGGCTGGGCCCACACCAAGCCGTGCTGCCCTGCCTATACCCCACATATAGGCACACAGGACTGCTCTGTGTCCATCTAGTCTCTGCACATGAAGTGCTGCTCGGTGTCCACCCTGTCATGTACGATGCATGCAACACGGCTCTGTATTATTTTATTTGTATTGCAGTAGTGTCCAGGAGCCCCAGACATAGACCAGGACCCCATCGTGCTAGGTGCTATACAAACACAGAACAAAAAGATGGTCCTTATGGTGTGAGCAGGCATCTATCCTTTCGGGAGACATTGCTCTGTAACCATTTGTGAGCTCCTCAACGCAACACAGCTCTGTAGCCCACCATGAAACATACATTCAATGTTTATACATCCCAAGGGACATACATGCAACACTGAGCTGGTCTGGATCCAGCTGCTGAATGTATATGCAATGTTCTGCACCTGCTCTTATGTGCAAAATGCATGAACCACCCATGTACAGTCCTCCAAAAGGAGAATTTCTAGTTTCCTAGAAAGAGGCATGTGACACAGCTCTGCTCTGTCCCCATAGAACACAGCTATATCATCCAGAGTTCATCCATTATAATGATCTCTACCAGTCAATAGGACAGGCAAATATATATACACACACACATCTCTACCTGTTTCTGTATAATACAGGGAGAGTGCAGGAAGAACCATTGCTTGGGACATTTAAAAACTAGAATAGCTAAAGCACTAGAAGATGCACACCAGAGAGCAATCCTACATTGACCTGGGAGAGACTAGAAATCCCAGCCATTTCTTCCATCAAACGCCATTCACCAAACCTAACACCTCAAGCTTGCCCACCAGCCCTTCGCCAAGCCCCTGACTCACTACCCTGCCTCCAGCACCAGCACCAGGAGCCTAAGGACCATCTGCCCAACACCATGGTTTCTTGCTGCAAACTTAACCCCATCATCCTTTGTGGCTGCAAAAGAATTATGAGACTGGGGTGATTTGGGGGTTCTGGGTGAGGAAAATTGAGAACTAGGGGGCAAGATGGCCACTTCCAGTGTTCTATGGCTCTCATCATCTGTCTCTGCATCTCTATTCACGTTTGTATTTCACAATGTTGCAAGATGGAGTTATGGTAACTCTGTTAGGGCTGTGGACAGCGAATAAAGAACCAGAAGAGGTTGTAGTGGGCTATCCCTTGATTCGTCTACATAACAGTAACATGGGCAAGCTTTGTTGGAGTCCCACTCTCTTTATCAGGGCATCAATAGGACTTTGCTCTGGTTTCTAGTCCCTGAAGCAAAGAGGGTGATGATACAGGAAAGCACATTCACTCATTTGGAGCATTGTGAGGATAGGTGTACTGTTTGTTTAAATCCAGGCAGGAGGGAGGTTCTAGTCAGAGAAGCAGAGAGAGATTCTATGCAAATAAAACTCCTTGTCCAGTGCTAGAAGAAAGCAACACTGTGATTCTCTACCATAATCACACAACAGTTGGATTACTCATGCCAGTAGCCTTTACACTTGGGAGTGAAGTCAAAGGGCCTATTTGCATGAGCAAGGGCTGGTCATGTGTGTAAGAGTTTGCAGCATCAAGCTCTTGCTTTTAGTGAGTCCACGGAAAGGCACCACCTAGGAAATCCTTGGTTCTTATGTCACAGCCAATTAACACTAATTGTGCTGTGATTATAGAAGCCTGAGCGCTGGAAGAACACTGAAGCCAGCCTAGTGTGCACACCTGGTACAGATCACACAGATGGACAGGGGTCCATATGCACAGTTAAGAACACAGGGCCAATTTGGACTGCCATTCACAGTAAAACACACTTGCTGATCCCCTATTCTCCTTACTCTGTGATTTTGATCAGGATATGCCAGTGTAAGCAAGAACAGAGTTGGGCCCTCAGCAAGCCGCAGATCAGAGAAGAGAAGAGAGAAAGAAAGACCTTTTTGGAAAGTCCTAAACCTGTCTCTTTATCTCCTTAATCTGTATTTCCCCCCTAAAGTCCCTTTCTGTACAGGATGAAAGCGGATTTCTTCCCATTATTTTCATTTTCTGTGCCCTTTAGGAAGGCACTTGCTTGAGACTAATTGAATTTTCTGCCCATGGATAGAAAGACACGGTGTGGAGTGAGTTAAAGTCTGACGTCAGGATGGGGTGAAGAAGCCGTGTTAACTGGTGTGGGGACAGCCCCTCGCTTAACAAAAGCGTTTGATTCTGTCCCCTCTTGTTAAGAAGGAGGGAATATTTATTCTGTTTCTTTCTCAAGATTTTTCCTTTCAGGTCACAAAGTGCCCCCCATGACCATGCAGGCCCCACCTCCCCCTTCTCCTCTTTGTGCCAGAGGCAGCTGGTAGGTTGCAAAGGGGACAGCTTTTGTCTCTGGACACACTTTAACATTTCTTTACAGAACCAGGGAAAACCTCTCTCCTCATTCATTTTGTTGGGGGAGGAGGGAGGTAGTAGGCATGTTAAGGCAAAGGAATGAGAGGGGGTGAAATGTCACAATAGAACCCAGGGTCCAGAGCTTTAACATAGGGGGAGAGAGGAAATACCTAGCTTTGGTGAGCAGATGGTGCTGTGGGGTTGGGGACATTACTGTTCAGAGGAGGCTTGTGTTGAGCAGCCAGCTGAAGCAAGAAAGCAAGAAAGCAAGAAAGAAAGAAAGATGAAAAAGGCCAGAGCCCAATAAAAAGGGAGTTCAGGGGCAGCTTCTTTCCAAATCCAACAAAGAAACCTCTTCTTTTCAATCATTACCATCCTGGGAACAGGCTCCAATTAATCTCCTGGCTGCGACATGTGGGGGATTCGCTCGGTTTGTGCTACGAGTCTGTAGACGAGCCCCTTTTCCTGTAAAAATCACCATCAAGCCACTAGGGAAGGCGATGCAAGGCCCTGAGTCACCCCGGAGCCTCCAAAGCTATTCCAGGTGCAGGTGGCTCACTCTCTGGGCAGGAAACTGTTGCAGAGAGGCATGATCTGGGTCATTTTACAAGAATGGGCGAGACGCAGCATTGCGGTGCTCCAGCTTTACGCCAAGGTAACTGTTGATTTCAGTAACTTGGTGGAGTAACTCAGTGATGGAGCAACCAGGGAGTAACACAATGGTGGAGGAGCCCTGGAATAATGGGTGAATTGGACCCATGCGTTTTCTTCAGATGTCTCTGGCTGAATTCAGTGTTCGGCAGCCTGAGGAACTGACAGAAGTTTCCAAAGGGAGGGTTAAATTAAATACACAGAAATCTGCTGGGCTCGCTGATTGAAAAAGGAAGGGGAATGATGGTCCAGTCAATAGAGCCGTAACTTCAGACTTAGGAAACCTGGGTTCACATCCCTGCTCTGCTACTGATTCCTTGTATGACCTTAGTTAAGTCCCAGCACCTCTCTGTGCCTCACTTCCCCATCTACAAAGTGAGGATAGTAATACTTCCCTGCCTCACTTTGGGGTTGTGAAGATAACTGTGTTAAAGCTTATGAGGCGCTCAGATGCTATGGCAATAGTGGCCATACGTACCTGAGATAGACAGGAGATTAATGTGAGAGAGCAGGGGGCAGATTCTCAGCCATGACAGTGGATTTATATTTATCTCAGTGGTCTTGTCTTCCCTGGGGAAAAAAAGATGTATTTTTAATTCAGATTCACTAGCATGAGGTAAAACCCCAATGAAAAGAAGGCAGTCTGTAACAGTCTCCTCCATAGCCTTTAACTTCGCTTGCTAACTCGGTGTGAAAGCTACAAACTGCCTTGTGGGCACTGGGACATTCCCTCGAGTTAGGTAACTCGAGTTAAGAACACACCTTTATTTCATTGTTAAGACAATGCCCCAGGAGCCTGATTATAATTATTACATATTCACATTATGGAAGGCTTCAAATGGGACAGAAGCTCGGCCGTGTAGGGCGCTATATGAACACAGAAGAGAGACTATCCCTGTGCTGAAGAGTTTACAGTGTAAAGGCAAACTAGATGAAATGTACAGATGGGGATACAGCAAATGAGCCATTCTGCTCCCCCTTATGTTGGGGCAAATTAGGAGTAACTCCATTAGGAGTAGTGCCATTAAGGGCTTATGCTGGCGTAAAACTGGTGTGAATGAGGACAGAGGCAGGTCCTGGGTTTCAAAGTGCAACCTTTGTCACTCACTGGACATTTCCAAAGTGCTTTGAGAAACATCTGGTTCCCACAGGAGTTGGAGGCCTGGCCCTCGGGAGAAACTCAAGTAAAGAGATGTTCATTAGCCAGATTCTCTCATTTCTGTGGTGATGCTCGAGTAAACCCACTTCGGAAGATGCCCTAACTGCTTCATAACACACCAAAGGTAAATATTTAGAGAACACATGGAGCAGGAAACCACCTTTTAGAGCACCTGCAACAGCTGCTGTGTCTTGAACTATCCATGAATCGAGATGCTTATGCCTAATTAGGCCAAAGGGGGAAATTGCCTTCTGAATGGGGAAGAATGTCTTATGTCAAAGGCATCATCACAGCCCTACCAAAGCAGATCACTTATGGACCTAGGTAGTAGCTTTCATTTCTGCCTTCATGAAGGACTTGTAACTACTCAACCTCTATCACTAGGCCCTGGTCTACACTAGGACTTTAGGTCGAATTTAGCAGCGTTAAATCGATTTAAACCTGCACCCGTCCACACAATGAAGCCCTTTATTTCGACTTAAAGGGCTCTTAAAATCGATTTCCTTACTCCACCCCTGACAAGTGGATTAGCGCTTAAATCGACGTTGCCGGCTCGAATTTGGGGTACTGTGGACACAATTCGATGGTATTGGCCTCCGGGAGCTATCCCAGAGTGCTCCATTCTGACCGCTCTGGACAGCGCTCTCAACTCAGATGCACTGGCCAGGTAGACAGGAAAAGAACCGCGAACTTTTGAATCTCATTTCCTGTTTGGCCAGCGTGGCAAGCTGCAGGTGACCATGCAGAGCTCATCAGCAGAGGTGACCATGATGGAGTCCCAGAATCGCAAAAGAGCTCCAGCATGGACTGAACGGGAGGTACGGGATCTGATCGCTGTTTGGGGAGAGGAATCCGTGCTATCAGAACTCCGTTCCAGTTTTCGAAATGCCAAAACCTTTCTGAAAATCTCCCAGGGCATGAAGGACAGAGGCCATAACAGGGACCCGAAGCAGTGCCGCGTGAAACTGAAGGAGCTGAGGCAAGCCTACCAGAAAACCAGAGAGGCGAACAGCCGCTCTGGGTCAGAGCCCCAAACATGCCGCTTCTATGATGAGCTGCATGCCATTTTAGGGGGTTCAGCCACCACTACCCCAGCCGTGTTGTTTGACTCCTTCAATGGAGATGGAGGCAATACAGAAGTAGGTTTTGGGGACGAAGAAGATGATGATGAGGAGGTTGTAGATAGCTCACAGCAAGCAAGCGGAGAAACCGGTTTTCCCGACAGCCAGGAACTGTTTCTCACCCTAGACCTGGAGCCAGTACCCCCCGAACCCACCCAAGGCTGCCTCCTGGACTCAGCAGGCGGAGAAGGGACCTCTGGTGAGTGTACCTTTTAAAATGCTATACATGGTTTAAAAGCAAGCATGTGAAAGGATTACTTTGCCCTGGCATTTGCGGTTCTGCCTTTGCAAAAGGTTTCTGGGGAGGGCAGCCTTATTTCGTCCTTCATGGTAGGACACTTTACCACTCCAGGCCAGCAACACGTACTGGGGAATCACTGTAGAACAAAGCATTGCAGTGTATGTTTGCTGGCATTCAACCAAAATCACGCGGTGGGAGGAGGCAAAATGCGACCTTGTAACGAAAGCACATGTGCTATGTATGTAATGTTAACAGCAAGGTTTACCCTGAAAGAGTGTAGCCACTGTTTTATAAAATGTGTCTTTTTAAATACCGCTGTCCCTTTTTTTTTCTCCACCAGCTGCATGTGTTTCAATGATCACAGGATCTTCTCCTTCCCAGAGGCTAGTGAAGCTTAGAAAGAAAAAAAAACGCACTCGCGATGAAATGTTCTCCGAGCTCATGCTGTCCTCCCACACTGACAGAGCACAGACGAATGCGTGGAGGCAAATAATGTCAGAGTGCAGGAAAGCACAAAATGACCGGGAGGAGAGGTGGAGGGCTGAAGAGAGTAAGTGGAGGGCTGAAGAGAGTAAGTGGCGGGCTGAAGACAGGGCTGAAGCTCAAAGGTGGCGGCAGCGTGATGAGAGGAGGCAGGATTCAATGCTGAGGCTGCTGCAGGACCAAACCAGTATGCTCCAGTGTATGGTTGAGCTGCAGCAAAGGCAGCTGGAGCACAGACTGCCACTGCAGCCCCTCTGTAACCAACCGCCCTCCTCCCCAAGTTCCATAGCCTCCACACCCAGACGCCCAAGAACGCGGTGGGGAGGCCTCCGGCCAACCAGCCACTCCCCCACAGAGGATTGCCCAAAAAAAAGAAGGCTGTCATTCAATAAATTTTAAAGTTGTAAACTTTTAAAGTGCTGTGCTTAAAGTGCTGTGTGGCATTTTCCTTCCCTCCTCCACCACCCCTCCTGGGATACCTTGGTAGTCATCCCCCTATTTGTGTGATGAATGAATAACGAATGCATGACTGTGAAGCAGCAATGACTTTATTGGCTCTGCAAGCAATGATTAAAGGGAGGAGGGGAGGGTGGTTAGCTTACAGGGAAGTAGAGTGAACCAAGGGGTGGGGGGGTTCATCAAGGAGAAACAAACAGAACTTTCACACCGTAGCCTGGCCAGTCATAAAACTGTTTTTCAAAGCTTCTCTGATGCGTACCGCGCCCTCCTGTGCTCTTCTAACCGCCCTGGTGTCTGGCTGCGCGTAACCAGCAGCCAGGCGATTTGCCTCAACCTCCCACCCCGCCATAAACGTCTCCCCCTTACTCTCACAGATATTGTGGAGCACACAGCAAGCAGTAATAACAGTGGGAATATTGGTTTCGCTGAGGTCTAAGCGAGTCAATAAACTGCGCCAGCGTGCCTTTAAACGTCCAAATGCACATTCTACCACCATTCTGCACTTGCTCAGCCTGTAGTTGAACAGCTCCTGACCACTGTCCAGGCTGCCTGTGTACGGCTTCATGAGCCATGGCATTAAGGGGTAGGCTGGGTCCCCAAGGATACATATAGGCATTTCAACATCCCCAACAGTTATTTTCTGGTCTGGGAATAAAGTCCCTTCCTGCAGCTTTTGAAACAGACCAGAGTTCCTGAAGATGCGAGCATCATGCACCTTTCCCGGCCATCCCACGTTGATGTTGGTGAAACGTCCCTTGTGATCCACCAGAGCTTGCAGCACTATCGAAAAGTACCCCTTGCGGTTTATGTACTCGGCGGCTTGGTGCTCTGGTGCCAAGATAGGGATATGGGTTCCATCTATAGCCCCACCACAGTTAGGGAATCCCATTGCAGCAAAGCCATCCACTATGACCTGCACATTTCCCAGGGTCACTACCCTTGATATCAGGAGATCTTTGATTGCGTGGGCTACTTGCATCACAGCAGCCCCCACAGTAGATTTGCCCACTCCAAATTGATTCCCAACTGACCGGTAGCTGTCTGGCGTTGCAAGCTTCCACAGGGCTATCGCCACTCGCTTCTCAACTGTGAGGGCTGCTCTCATCTTGGTATTCATGCGCTTCAGGACAGGGGAAAGCAAGTCACAAAGTTCCATGAAAGTGCCCTTACGCATGCGAAAGTTTCGTAGCCACTGGGAATCGTCCCAGACCTGCAACACTATGCGGTCCCACCAGTCTGTGCTTGTTTCCCGAGCCCAGAATCGGCGTTCCACAGCATGAACCTGCCCCATTAGCACCATGATGCATGCATTGTCAGGGCCCATGCTTTCAGAGAAATCTGTGTCCATGTCCTGATCACTCACGGGACCGCGCTGACGTCGCCTCCTCGCCCGGTATCGCGTTGCCATGTTCTGGTGCTGCATATACTGCTGAATAATGCGTGTGGTGGTTAATGTGCTCCTAATTGCCAAAGTGAGCTGAGCGGGCTCCATGCTTGCCGTGGTATGGCGTCCGCACAGAAAAAAGGCGCGGAACGATTGTCTGCCGTTGCTCTGACGGAGGGAGGGGCGACTGACGACACGGCTTACAGGGTTGGCTTCAGGAAGCTAAAATCAACAAAGGGGGTGCCTGTACATCAAGGAGTATTTCAGGCAGGACTGCACGGAGGGTTCCAATAAGAAATGGTGCACCTAAGTTATCGTTGTTATTGGAACAAGGAGGTTAGCCTGGCCTCTGATTGATACATGGCTAGATTTACCTCGCTGCACCTTCTCTGTGAGTGACTGCAGTGTGACCTAGAGGAATGAGTCCCCTAGACAGGGGAGGAGGCAAATGAGTACAAAACAAATCTGGTCTATTTCTTGTTTTGACCCACTCCATCTATCTTTTACATCTTTGGCTGGCAGCAGACGGTGCAGAAGGACTGCATGCCATCCACATCTCATGGCTGCTCGGCAGAAGATGGTACAGTACGCCTGCTAGCCATCCCCATCTCTTGCCTGCCTGGCAGAAGATGGTGCAATACGACTGCTAGCAATCCTCATCTCTTGCCTGCCTGGCAGAAGATGGTACAGTACGACTGCTAGCAGTCCGTATCGCCTGCCTGCTCACCATAAGACGGTTCAATAGGACTGACTGCAGGACTAAAGAGAATGACCTGGTCAAGTCACTCCAAATTTAGTCCCTGCGCCCATGTCTGCCCAGGCGCTCCCAGCCGACGTGGCCAGGAGCACCTCGGACACGATGAGGACGACTACCAATCGTATTGCACCGTCTGCTGCCAGAAGGCAAGGGGTTGCTGCTACTGTGCAGCAAAGCCGTACCGCGTCTGCCAGCACCCAGGAGACATAGGGTGACGGTTACCTGAGCGGGCTCCATGCTTGCCATGGTATGGCGTCTGCACAGGTAACTCAGGAAAAAAGGCGCGAAATGATTGTCTGCCCTTGCTTTCACGGGGGGAGGGAGGGAACGGGAGGCTGACGATATGTACCCAGAACCACCCGCGACAATGTTTTAGCCCCATCAGGCATTGGGATCTCAACCCAGAATTCCAATGGGCAGCGGAGACTGCGGGAACTGTGGGATAGCTACCCACAGTGCAACGCTCCGGAAGTCGACGCTTGCCTCGGTACTGTGGAAGCGCTCCGCCGAGTTAATGCACTTAATGCACTTAGAGCATTTTCTGTGGGGACACACACACTCGAATTTATAAAACCGATTTCTAAAAAACCGACTTCTATAAATTCGACCTTATTCCGTAGTGTAGACATACCCTAGGAATCACTGTTGCATTTAGTCTAAGATGGCATTATTCACTTTCACGTTTATATTGAAAACCCCCAGTGATGTGTCCCACGTTCCACTGTGCAGCCCAAGTGCTAAAACAGGTCCACATGTAAACATTTGTCTCAACTATTATTAGAACAGGAGTGTCCACCCAGACAGCAACATTTCTACATCTTACTTTACATGGTTGACTCCGCCGAAAAACACACCTTTGGAACCAGTGGTGGATTCCTGCCATCGTTCTGCAGCATAACTCTATGGCTTTGGTTTTCCAACTGCGGTGTGCACACCCCCCCAGCCCCAGCAGGGCATGATGAGGTTATTAGGGGTGGCGAGGTGGGGGATGGGGCTGTGGATGACCAGCGCAGGGCAGCAGCAGGGAGCCTGTGCAGGGGGTCCTCAGTGTTTGGGGGTCAGGGAGCACACCCCCGCCCTGACAACAGCTTGCTGTTTTCCCCCCTCATCCCCTCCCTGATCACTGGGGTCTCCCTGAGCACTCTCAGGGCTGCTGCCCTGCCCAGGCCCAGACACCCAGCTAGCCACAGTCCTGCATATTTTAAACCCTCCAGAGCCTACAGGAGCGAGAGGGTCTGGGCAGGAGGGAAGGGAGAGAAAAACCCTGGTCCACTCTGCACTGTGCTGCCATGGGTTTCTCCAGAGATTGATCCAGCTGGATCCTGGCCCACCCATCCCCTTGGGTGTCACTTTCTGCCCTGGATAAGCAGGAGCTGGGGGCGGGGGTGTTATGTGACTCCCACAGAGAAACGGGGCTCAGCAAAAAAAGTTAGGGAACTATGGAGTGCTCATACAGCTGGGCAGATGGTACAGTAAGTATCTGACAAAGGGCTTTTCAGCATATTTGCACATACAGTATCTCCCTCCAGTAAGTGTGTAGTTGTATACAGAAGCGTAGGAAATTATATGGGCAGGTGAATCTACAGGTTAGACCTGCATGCAGGGGAGTAAGCAGCATGAGGCAGGTCTACATTCATCAGAGGCCCAGGGGGAGTGGAAATGTTTTTAAATGATTGAAATGTCTCATGTATAGACTGTGGCCCAAATTCATTGCTGGAGCAAACAGGAGCAGCTCTACTAAACTCCGTTTACGCCAGGGGTGAATCTGCCCTCGGTTTGCTCAGAGGCACTCATTCGGCCAAATTCTGCTCTCACATACACCAGCATAAATCAGCTTCAACAGCAAGGGAAAGCAGCATTCTCCCCTGTTTGTAGTGTTTGTGCACATCCTTAAGGACTCACCAACGCATATCTTCACAGCAGAGTTCTCTCAACCTAGGAATGCACAAGGCTAAAACCATGCAGCAGGCTAACCACAGGGCCTCTATAAACTTCAGCGAGACAAGTTTCCCTTTTAGCTGGGAGCTGATGTTTTTTACTCATGTGAAGTTCAGATTATTATTATCTATTTTAGGCTAGTGCCTGGAAGTCCCAGCTACAATCAGGGTCCTGTTATGGTGGTCGCTATACAAATAGAGTAAAAGACAGGTCTTGCCTGGAAGCACTCACTATCTAAAGAAGAGCTAATTTCCCTCCTCTCCACCTTGCAGACCCAAAGCTTGGGAATTTGCGGGGTGGTTAGCTCTCCAAAGCATGTCAGAGACAAGCTGGGGTTAGATTCCCTGACAGGGTCTATTTTTTCCATACTGACTCATGTTTGAGAAGTTAAATATTTACAATAACTGTTAAATATTTATACTGAGCTGCCCCTCAAGCAAGAAGCCATCCCGTTGTGGGCTTCCTTGGGTCTGCCACCATGTCAGTCAGATGTCTGCACGTGCCCCAGCTTGGTATGGCTCCCAAGTGCAAAAATGGATGAATTTCATTGGACTGACTCTGGAGAGTGCTCCATAGCAATGGGATGAAGGGTGGAAGGTTCCCGGGGTGGAAGAAGGGAAAGGGAGGAATCACAAACTTCAGCACAGTAAAGCCCTGAAATGACCAGAAGGCCAACCAATTATTTTGGGGTAGGAGGAAGCTGTGGGTGTCTCCCATTCAGTGAGGGGAGAATCTGCCAGGGGTTTATACTTCGTAAGGTCACAGAGCATGAAAAGGGCTTGGGGAATAAGAGTGGGGGGAAGAAAGGGAATCTCACAGGATAATTGCCAAAAGAAAGAAAAAAACAAAGGGTACCAGACTTACAGGTGCTGAGGAGCGAGTCTTTCATTCCAGGCCCCACATACACTGCATTTCACAGAAAGAACTGCATGCCTGGATTCATGTATTGGAGTGCTGTATCCGGTCTGTCTAAGAGACCCATATGCACCTGAGTCATAGGGAAGGCATGCGCTCCATCGAACAGGACTGACCTGCTTAGGTGGGTGGGTGCATGTGTGGGAAGGCAGAGGAAGACAGCGTGTCTGCTTAGGGGACACTGGGTTCTGTCCTGTGTCTGTGAAAGACAGAAACACATTCCTGTCTTGAGAATCTTTGCCCATTTCCATTTGCAACAGATGCCAGCTGCACCTTTGTCTTTGTTTCCTAATCTGTCCAGCAAGCTGCATCCTAATGCAAAGATTAGGCTACACAGCAACACAGCTTTTCCCCATAGGAAATCCCCCTGTACGCTTTCTAGATCTCAAATGGTTCTCAAACTGTGGATCGGGACCCCAAAGTGGGTCGGGACCCCAGGGCCAGCATTAGACTTGCTGGGATCCCAGGCTGAAGCCCAAGCTCCATCACCATCCAGGGTGGCGGGGCTCAGGCTGTGGCCCCCTTTCCTCCCACCTGGAATGGCGGGGCTCGGGCTGCAGTCTGCCCCTCCACGGGTAATGTAATGACTTTGTTGTCAGAAGGGGGTCATGGTGCAATGAAGTCTGAGAACCCCTGTTCTAGATTATCAGTGCATGGCTCCTTACTGAGACCATGGGGCTTGGTGCAGATGTTTGGTGTGACCCACAGGAGCTTCTCTGTTTGGCTGCACTCTGGATTGCCTGCAGTCTGGATCCTCAGGTAGCAGGATGCTGCAGGCATCTGGGTATTGCAACGCAGATTACGCCAGTTGGAGAGTGACAGGGCATGCGGCATGGCAAACACTCCACGTGGCATCATTCTCCTGATTTGTTCGGCTCAGAGCAGCATGTAGGAATATACCAAAAGCTGAAGGCTGGTACAGACATAGGGATCCTCATCACAGTCTCACAGACCTCTTTACATGACACGCAGCGTGGGAGTGGCACGTGAATAGTTGCTTTTCATGCAGGGAGTGTCGATGTGAGGACTCCAAAGCTGCTTGCCAGACAAATCCTTATCATGCTGCTCTACAAAGTGCAAGCAATTCCCAGCGCTTCTGGGAGAAACCTGCTTGACCCAGAAGGGAGCGAACACCAGCCTCTGGAGTTTGTTTCACTCTGTCTTCTGAATCTGGACTCTCTGGGGTTAATGTCTGTTCCAGCCAGGGTGCAATCTCTCTGCTGGAACAGGGCCAGGGGAAAAGAGCCTCCATAGTGTCCCTGTTTGCTTGGAAAACAGGCCCGATGTTTTCTCCAAAGGGCAGGAGGGATGGCGGCAGAGCATTGTTTATCTTGGGCCTGATTCAATGCAGTCTCATCACCCCTGACTCCTCTGCCCCTTGCTTCATCCTGCCCTGGATCAGAAGGGAGGAGGAGAGGCAAAACCTCTCCAAGGAGTGCTCAGTGTCAGGCGTCTCCTCCCCATGCCGGGGTCGACCTTCTGAGGGCGTCTGCCTTGTGTGAGCCCTCGAAGCGCGCTCTGCACTGCCCTTCCTGTTCCTGGCCCTTTCCTTTCCACTCTGTTCCAGCATCAGGCTCAGGGCTGGGCCCGCCCTTTCCTGCTTGGCATCCCGCTTGTTGGGGACAGAGAGGATGCCTGTCTAAAGCCAGCACATTATTCCTGCCCTCTTCCTCCCGCCTACCACAGGATCCTACCCTCCAGCCAGCATCGTCCCTAGGACATTCAGATTAAAGGACGTTTAAGAAACTCTGGATTTTATAAATCACTAATTGCTACTGATCTGCCCAATTCTATCCCTAAACCTCCCACTGCTGCAGGATGCAAGGGGTGTGTGTGTGTGTGTGTGTGTTTTCTTGCTCTCCTTACCCAGGTAAACCTACCACTAGTGTGGGAGTCTTGCCTGAATGAGGATATCATGGTCTGGCTTTTTCAGTTCACATTATCAATCTCTGTACCACGCACTCAGCCTGGCGGGGAGGGGAAAGAAAGATGCATATTTTGGCTCAAGCTTGCTGAAGACACAGGGGAGAGAAAACACACACATATTTGGCTAACTTTCTTGCCAGCGATTTTCCCAGCGGAGAGATAAAATGAGACAGCAAGAGAAATATCACAAGTACAGATCTTCTCAGCTGATCAGAAGTTGTCTTTGGGCCTGGAGGGGCAGCGGGGGAGAGGAACACTCCACAGGGACATTTTTCAGAAATAGAGTAATTCTGGTGCAACTCCAGCAGCACGATCCATCAGACTTGACATTACTGCTGCCCCCACTGCCGAAGTAAAGCTGTGAGGAGTCCTGACCCGGCTGAGATGCACTTGTAGCTCCTTGAACACCCCCTCCGCCTGGGGGTCTGTGACAGCTCTCAGGGTGGACAGGAGTGCGCGTACTCCGGCACAGAGCAGCCTGGGAGCCCTACGGCTCCTGTTCACTTCCCTAATGGTCCAGCAGTTGCCCCTTCTTGCTCATCTCCCCTCCAGCATGGCCCCTTTTGTTCACTCTCACTGAATGTGCCCATTTCTCCCTCCGCGGCCTGGTCTGCCATGCAGGGGCAGAGGCCTGCTGGTCGTCTTCGCACCAGGATGTTCCTCACACGTGAGCTATGGCCATGCCAGCCAGGCGGCGCAGAGCGCTCTGGGAGAGCTCGCTAGCTAGGAGTCAGGGTGACGAGAGGTGTGAGGCAGCACTGGAAGGAACCTGACCTCTCCTCCCCTCCCCCCAGCATGCATCTATCATGACCTCTTTTGTTATGACCCCGCCGCCTTGGAAGGTCATTTCTGGGCCCAACCCACGATCCAGGCAGGAACTGAAACCCTCCATCCGTCCTTAGTGACAGAACTAGGATTCAGTCTTCCATGCCACCTACTGATCCCCTCCATCTCCACCCACAGTGACAAGTATCTTGATTCCCCCTCCCCAAGGGTGAGCTCCCCCCAGCCACCACTTAGCACCAACCTCTACCTACACACGTTACATGGGCCCCACAAAGACTAGGGCTAACAGATTATTAGAATCTCCAGAACATCCTGCAAACTCCAGGAGCTTCAAACACTGGGCCCCCTAAGTTGACACCTCCCCTCTCTGGGCTTTTCTCAGCGCAGGTAAATGTCCTGGAATGCTGTTCCTGTGGCTCAGTCTAGCACAAACCAGAAAGGGAGGAGAGATCGGTAAGCCCCACGAGAAACACCACAAAACCCAGCAACTTCTTCTTTCACTGGGAAACGCGATGATGAATGTTTTCTCACTCGAGGGACGGGGTGCAGCTTGGCAGTGTGACTGTGAGCCCGAGTCCTAAAAGAGCTGCTTAAAAATAACTGGGGGGGGGGGTAACAGAGCAGAGACGTGAGGGGGAGTAGGGGCAAGAGGGAGAGAAAAAGAAGAAGAAATCAATCACTAGCTGAATAATAATTAGTGAAGAAAGAGAGCAAGGTGGTGTGGAGAAGAAAGTGTGGGAAGAGTTGCCCTTTGCATATAGACAGGCAAAGACAAACTGCCGTTGATGTGGTGGGAGCAGAGATGGTGCCCTCTCTGTCACACATGTATGCACATATATCATGCAGGGCTAAGGAAAGCCAAGGCGTCAGATGGCTTGGAGCTGGACCAGCCGAACTGCTCTGGGGCACTTCCTTTCAGGCCCTACTTCCTTATAATAATAATTTTCAAAATCAAGAGGGGATTATGGTAATGATGATCAGCCTCATTAACCTCCTTTCATCCCTGAAATTAAGCCACCCAATAGTCCCCTGATAGCAGCTCCAGTAGGGGAGAGATAAGCAGCAATAACAAAAGGAAATCAACCTCTCCACACTAACCTTTAAAGGGATATGGGTCAGCATGCGCTCCTAGCCTAATACATGCAGATATTCCTGGCTATTATGCCAAAGAGAAACATCTTCTCACGTACCTTTCCAGCTTGCTCAAAGACCCCAGCCACGAACATTTGGTACTGTCCCCCACTGGGCTGAGCTCTCCTACATCCCCCCCTGATGTGAGGAACTGGGACTGGAGCAGCTGGGACTCCCACTAATCCCACATCCACCCCGCCAGCCAGCAGTCCTGTACAGTTTCCTGCTGGGAATAGAAGAGCTCCCCAATAACCAGCACTCTTAGGCCATTCCCGGTGGTGACTCCTGTTAGGGGAAGCTAGAACTGAAAAAGCTGTAGACACCCAACAGCCAGCACTCCCTACAGTGACCCCCTGTTGGGAGCCATTGGGACTGGAGCACCCTGAGCTCCCCGACACCTGGCATTGTTGGACCATGCCCCAAAGTGCCTCCTGCGGGGCAAAATGGGAGTGGAACATCTATGTGCTGCCCTATACCCAGTTTACTCATACCAGCCCTCCCTAGAACATCTCCTGCTGGGAGGAAAGGAGACTAAAATAGCTCACAGTCAGTGACCCTGCACTATTCCCAACAGTGCCTCCCACTGGTGCTGGCGGGGACTGAGCTCACTGCAATTCTCCCCACAGCCGTGGCCTTGACAACATTTTCTCCAGTGCCCCCTGCTGGAAGAGGCTGTGACTGGAGTGATTTTTTCCTGGGCTACCCCTCAGTACTGCTAACATTGCTCAGTGCTACCCGCACGTTATAGTCTTTCAGAGCCCACATAATGATCATCATGTGAGAGGAAGGAAAGATATTAGGGGAAGAGGAAAAGGAAGGGGGTAAACAAAGATATTTAATTAATCAATGTCAGAACCTACATGGCTGAACTCAGCAGATGTTAGCAAGACATATTCACATCTCTCTCCCCTCCTCTGCCTTCATTTGCTCTGTTTCAGCTCCATCTCTCCCCTTTCTCCTCCCATTCTCTGTGTGTGCAGCGGGAAGGAAAGGTTATATACAGCAGGCATGAATCCAGGACTCAAACTGGGGTCCAGGAGGAGAACCTTCTCCAGTCCCAGCCACCCAGGTGTGATGAAACTGGGGCTATCTCCAGACTGGGCCACCACACACTAGAGTGAGTTGCAGATCAGCCTCCCAGCAGAGGGACTCATAATGAGGTAGGACACACAGCCCTTGGGAGAGGTTCCTGTTTTGAGGGAAGGAGGAAAGGAACGGATGAGGCCACAGGGGATGTGTTGCTGGCCCTGCTAATAGAAACCCTCTGTATAAACAGGGAGAGGATCCGACAGAGATCAGAGATGGTTTTTCTTTCAAGAAAATTAAACATTTAAAAAATTTGAGAACACACGCCCTCACCCCCTGGACAGTAATTAACTTCTTCCTGTGCAGAATATGGAGCAGTTTCCAAAAACAGAGCTAGATGGATTATTTTTCAAAGGAAATGTTATTGAAAGAATCTTCTGTTATGTCCTAAAGTGGGGAAACAGTCACAGTGACCTAGGAAGAGCGGTCTTGATACACGTGCAGCCACTCTGGATACCCAAGCACACAGTGGCACTCATGGGGACCGAATCTAGTGCAAGCTTGGGAGGCTCCAATTTTGTGCATTTGATGCTTATCCAGTGAATATGCAGCTGTTCTGCAATGACTAATAGAAAAGTCCTTGCTGAATCATTACAAGACTGTACAAATCGATGCAAGGAAAGCTAGTTGACAAAAATCAATGTGGCTATGGAGAAGCTCCATTGCCGGTGACGATGTTTGGTGAAAATAAAATTCCATAAGAAGAAGGGTCCATTGTGCTCCTGAAAGTCAAAACAAAGGGGAGAGACTGAGAGTAACAAATTTAGACCCATGGGATGGAATCTTCAATAGAACTGGCTGGAGGATAATTCCATGTCGCGACAACTCTTGAGATTTTGACCTTTGTTTTTGTTCATCACTGGAACAAAAGCAAAAATCTCTCCGATGTTTTCGCAAACCAGACTCGGGTTGAAACAGCAGTTTCCCTATCATAGAGCTTTTCCCTGCCAAAAGCCCGATTGGTCCTTGCAGTTCCTTTATGTGGACATTGTCCAAACTCGGTTTAAGCCTCACTTTAAGCAATGGCACAATCTAAGCCCTAGTCTACACTATGAACTTATGTCGGTATAACTAAGTCACTCGGGGGTGTGGAAAACCGAACTCCCAGTGTGGACAGAGCTATGTCGATGGGAAAGGTTCTCCCAGGGATATAGCTACTGCCTCTCGGGGAGGTGGAGTACCTATGCCGACGGGAGAGACTAACCAATTTATTTGAGCATAAGCTTTCGTGAGCTACAGCTCACTTCATCGGATGCATCGAAAGCTTATGCTCAAATAAATTGGTTAGTCTCTAAGGTGCCACAAGTCCTCCTTTTCTTTTTGAGAATACAGACTAACACGGCTGTTACTGTGAAACCTGTACGTGTAGACAAGCCCTAATAGATTTCACTCCTTGGAAGCTTTTCTTGATATGCAGCTTGAATTCTTCTCTTTCATCACTTGTCCTATTAATCCTCATTATAATCCTGCCCACGCTAAATAATTCCCAGTTCTTTCAGATATCTAGATACTGCTATTTGCCACCTCAGTCTCAGTCCAATCAAAGATATTACCTCACCCACCTTGTCTCTCTAATATCCTGAGACCACCACGGCTACAACATTGCATACCTCAGCCTTTACTTAGCCAAGCTAGAGAGATTTAGCTCTCATAATCTTCCTCTTAAAACAATCCCTACAGCCTGCTGATTGTTTTTTGTTGCCTTTCTGTGAACAACTTCACAACTGGTCAATATCATGCTGGTACTTTCAGGTTTCAGAGTAGCAGCCCTGTTAGTCTGTATTCACAAAAAAGAAAAGGAGTACTTGTGGCACCTTAGAGACTAACCAATTTATTTGAGCATAAGCTTTCGTGAGCTACAGCTCACTTCATCGGATGCATAAAGTGGAAAATGCAGTGAGGATGTTTTATACACACAGACCATGAAAAAATGGGTGTTTATCACTTCAAAAGGTTTTCTCGCCCCCCACCCCACTCTCCTGCTGGTAATAATGGTAATTAGATGCCTAGACCCCAGCTCCAAAGAAAAGCTACCGCCACCATTTCAAACACTATGCATGTAGGTGGAAGGACAGGGAATAATGATTCAAAGAGAAGAGAGAGATTCTCCCTTGGGCTTGGGACCAGGTGCATTGAGGGAGAGGCTATGGATGGTCCAAGAGAGGAAAGAAAGAAAGAAAGAAAGAAAGAAAGAAAGAAAGAAAGAAAGAAAGAAAGAAAGAAAGAAAGAAAGGCCATTTTGATAAGGTACAAGGTTGCTCTGTGCCTGTGATTCTATGGAGAACAAAGGAAGGGGAATGTACATTGTTGTCTCCAAAAGTGTTGCAAGCCAATCACCTCTGGCTCTTTGTTCTCTGCTCCCTCCCTGGGTATTATGTTCCCAGTGCCTTCAGGCAACTCACTCTCTGGCTTTCTCTCCCTGCCATCTGCCACTGCAAATTCCATCAAGCTTCTACCCTCTAGGAATAGAGTTTCAGCCTATTGTAGAAGTAAGTGTGAGAGAAACCCAACCTGGGATTGCTGTAGGGGGAGTTGGACAATGGGCACAGGGTATTCGGTGAAATGCTAGGGTATCATCTGTTCCCAGGTCACTGAACAGAGCTCCACTGTATTCTGGTACATTTCCATCTCACACACAGGAGATGTGTGGGTTTAGGAAGCAAACTCCCCATTCTTTGCTTCAGTCCAGAAGGTGTAAGGGTAGCAGCCAAGCTACTGGCAGGTGCCATGGGGCTGTGGGGTCCTCAGGCCTAAGCCTTTTGCACCTGGACTCACTGTGTCAGTCTCTTCACCAAATGTCCTTTCTCGCTGGACCCAGGCTCACGGACAGACGTGGAATGTCAGCCTGTGCCTGCAGCGTGATCCCACTCCCTTGAACGGCTGGAGCCATCGGCCACACAGTCAATGCTAATCCCACTGTTTCGAATTTCAAAGCCGCCAGAATCCCATGGAGCCACCTCCGATCAGAGGGCAGCGCCGCTGGGCTGCTTTGAAATCTAGACAGGGGTGTCTCCAGCAGGCAGCTTTTAAAACAACAGCTGGAATCCTTCCCTGCAGGGGACAGTGTTGCGTGTTGGGGATGGGGATTTGGAACAAGGAGCCAAACCCCCTGGTTTGGGCTAATCCATAGGTATAGCCATCAGTGTCACCAACAGAGTCAGCATCTTACCCACTTCCCCTCTCTTCATTCAGTAGCACTGAGCCTGTTTCATTAGCTGAGATGATATTTCAGTTTCCAACATCAGATGTTGCATGCTGAGTGAATTGTCTTGCTATGACAGGCAGAACAGTGCCGTTAGGGGGCTGTATTAATTCAGCTGCAAAGGCACTGCCAAATCTGTTTCTCTAAACTCTAGTAAATACCTCAAAGTGTGATCAGACTTTTGGTTTTGCCTAGGTTATAGCAGCTACCAACCAAATTCAGATCCATATGCTGAACCTCACTGAAGTTTGAGGGTGTTTATAGCCATGGATTTGATTTAGGCTGATTTCTAGTAATAGCAACTATCATTCACAACTTAATAACTAAGTCAGACCAGATTCCCTGTGTAGATGTTCTGGCATTGTGTCTTAGCAAGGTGGTTTCTGGATCCAGCTCCTCCAGATATTCCCCACACATGTAGATCTGGGTACATCATGAGGAACCTGGCCCTGGCTCTGTCTGTTAGTGCCTCCTATTAGCTTCTTGTGGTCCTTGGTGTGTCGTTTCCCTCCTTTGGAGCCACTGGGATTGCCAGTGGCAGGCTTCTTGCAGGGCACAGTGGCACTGGGAAGCCGGCAGCCCCACAGGCGGATCCAATTCTTCATGCATTGTAACTCCTCCAGATACAGGGTCTGAGGATGAGAGTGCAGGACCATCAATGGGACAAACTTGGTCATGCCTGGCAACATTCCTGCTTTCAAAAGGCCCCTGGGTGTAGGGGCCTCAGTGGGCATCAGCCTAAGAAGATCACGTTACTCAGGGGCCTTTGTACATTTAACAGCCATGACAAAGCAGCAAAAAACTATTGCAGTGTGTGTGACTGAGCAGGAGGGTCAGATGAGAAACGATCCTGCAGCGCTCAGCCCAGCTTTAATACCGCTTACAGATTAATGACACTTACTGCTTTGAAGAAGAGAAAAAGGAGAGGGGAGACTAATTGGGAAGTGATGCAGGGGAAAGCCTGAACCTAATCCCCATCCCCTTCAGCCAGGCCTCCTGGGAATGACTTCTTTCCCTCTGTGTCCCTGTCCCTGATGCTGGATCTCCAGTCAGCCCAATGCTAGGTGTGTGTCTCGTACATCAACAGCAGTGGATTTTCGAACGCTTCGCTGCTGTGCTACTCACACACCTAAACGTGTTCTCAAGAGAAAACAGACTCATTTCTGGGGTGCTGGGAATCCCTCTCAGCCTGCTGGCTGGGCCACCAAATCTCCAGCTGTGTCAGACCCAGTACAAAGGGCCAAAACCTTCCTCCGCTAGGAGGATATTACAGACTCAAATCTCTGAAAGGGTACGTGCTAGATCAGAGGGCTACCGTGTCCCTGACCGAGAAGAATCCAGATACCCCAGAGTGCAGGATGCCTTAATACAGGCATAAGGGATAAGGGCCTGGGTGAGAGTTTTAGCTTGAGTTGACCCAGAGAAAAGGTTGGATCTGAGACACATTGTGCAGGAAGCAGTGGTAAGATCTGGGCACAGCCTGAATGTGAGGAGCGGGAGAGAGGGACGAGTTCAAGCCAGCTTGCAGGTTATAGGCCTGGGAGATGGAGAGAATGGTGGGATTTGAGAATGAGAGGCTGGGGAGCATCTGTGAGTTCTGCTTTGGCCACGTTGTTTTTAAGCATCCAGAAGGAGATAGTGGAGAGACAGGCTGGGATATGGGTCAGGACGGAGAACGAGAGCGCCCAAGCGGAGAGGTAGGTTTGAGAGGTGCCGACGTAGAGGTGGTCGTTAAAATGGTGCGAGTGGATGAGATCACCCAGCGGTCGGGTGGAGAGAGAGAAAAGGAATGGCCGGAGAAGTAGGCCCACCAGGGAAGAACTGTGTGGCACCAGCCAGCAGAGGACAAGCTGTTGAGTAGGAGGGATTGATCAATAGTGTCAAACACAACAAAGGCAAAGGAGGAGGAGGATGGAGTGCAAACCCTGACATCTGACCAGTAAAGACCTCCCTTCAGGAGTGTGAATAGGATGGAAGCTGGGATGAACTGGAGGACAGGAATTCAAGGCAGAGGTTGGCTCTTTCATAGATTCTAGGGCCAGGAGGAAGGATCACTGTGTTCCTCTAGTCTGACTTCCTGTATAGCACAGGTCATGGAACTTCTCCAAAATAATTCCCAGAGCAGATCTTTATACACACCCACTGCACTGGCAAGGCCCAAATGGCCACTTGCATGGCCGGCTCCATCAGAGAGTGCAGGCCTGATCCCACTGATCCCTGCAGCACCGCCTCCACACCCAATACGCCATTCAACATTCCAGCATCAGAGGCACCCTAACACCAGTGGCTAAAATCAGAGCTTGAACACGCTCCTGAAGCCCTGGTACACCCATGCCTCAGAACCAAGTGCTGTCTGGACAAACTCTGCCTGTTTGCACAGTGGCTGGAGGTATGTTGGCCACCAGCCAGCTTATCTCGGACTCGACTGTCTCCCCTCCACCCACGGGATAAGACACACTTGGCTTCGGCAGGTGTGACAAGCAGGACTCACTTTGCAGGGTTCTCATTCCTCTTGCCAGCTCGAGTGGCACCACTGGCCCGAGTCAGCATGTTTGTACGGCCTCCCTGTCACACGGTGCTTTGCTCAGCTCCCGATGTCCATCGGCACATTGCTGACACAGCACAGCAGAAGACAAAAAGCACCGCGGGACTGAGTCTGCTGAGGGTTCGGCACCTCTTTCAGGATGCTGACACCACTCAGTTCCCCGCTGCCCGCACTCCAAAGAAGGAGGAGCATCATTTGCAGGGGCCAGGAATTCCTTCCTAGTCCTGAGTTTGCCCTGGAAGAGTTGCCATCTTGGCTGGCCTGGCACCAAGGGATTGAACTGGGCCCCATCAGAGCTCAAGGCATGGATTTCTACCACCTCAAGCGCTGAAACAGCCCCATAACCTCTGCGGCTGAAGTATGCAGAGGCCAGGGGGACACTCCCATAGGCAAAGCTTGAAAGGTGTTAAAGGATTATCTTTTGCCCACTCTTTAGCTGTATCTGCTTTTCCACTGCCTGCAGCCACAAACATCCCCAGAGCTAGAGCTGCTGAAGCCATGTGCTGCTCCCGAAGAGGGACTAAAGGTCAATTTACTCCTGCCCTTTACAGCAGGAGAAGCGCTTAAGCCTTCTGAGCTACATCAGGGCCACTGCGGGCAGGAAAGGAAAATAAACAGGCATGGGAGCTCGGGGCAGCTCTTCCTCATGAAAGAAAATCAGAGAGTCAAATCTTCCAGTCCTCAGTCAGGTAAAACTTCTGCTGTCGTCAGCGCCTCCACTCATAGGTATAAACATGTGCTCAATAACTATCCGCTTCATACATAAAATAGCTGAGCCCTCTTAGCCAGGGCTGCACATCCTATGTGCATTGGCTCAGGGACGACATTTTCTGGCATATGCTGAACAGTGCTCAGCACACAGATGGTGCCCAGTGAATAATACAGATCAGGACAATAATCGTCGACTTTATGGACTCTGTGGCTGCAATTTCTGTTCTTTGTTCTGGAATTGGCCTGGATACAGCTGAAACCCCAAGAATTTGAGGCATAAACACATCTGATATGCATATGTATCAGAGCTTATACATATGCATATACATACTTCTCATTCCTTCCTTTTCTCAAACTCAGAAAAAAACCCGAAAAACGAAACAGTTTTCAGTTAAAACGTAAAATTGCACAGCAGCCATTGCCCTACACCCAGCATGGGGCAGAACCTGCCAGCCCATGGGAGTTAAGTGATCTCCTCTCACCTGATTGATGTTCTTTATTTCTTCATCCTTCTGACCTCTGTGCTGCTTTTCATGCTGTTAACCATAGGCACCAACTCTGTGGGTGCTCCGAGGCTGGAGCACCCACGGGGAAAAAATGATGGATGCTGAGCACCCATCAGCAGCCCCTCTATCAGCTCCCCCATCCCCCTAGTGCCTCCCACCCGCTGTCGGGCCCCACCGAATAGCATCTCCCATTCCCTCCCAACATCTCCCACCCACTGCGATCAGCTGTTTCATGGCATGCAGGCAGGAGGCTCTGGGGGAAGGCTGGAGGAGCCAGGATGCGGCGCGCTCAGGGGAGGGGGCGGAACTGGGTGGGAAGATGTAGGGTGGGATGGGGCCTTGGGGGAAGGGGTGGAGTGGGGGCAGGGCCTGGGGCAGAGCCGGGGGTCAAGCACCCCCCCCCCCCCAGCACTTTGGAAAGTCAGCTCCTGTGCTGTCAACCATGACACATTTCCCAATCGCCTGGGACCAATTGCTGGAGTCGCCAAGACTTGGCCTTCTTGGTTTTGCTTCCATCTATCAGAGTCCTCTTTTTTTTCAGCATGCAGCAGAGAGATCGCCTGATCTGGTGGATAGGGTGCTAGCCCTGAGAGACCTGGGTTCATTTCCTTAATTCCCCCAGGGACTTCCTGTATGACCATAGGCCAGTGTCTTAGGGACAGAGTTTCAAAGGTTTTCAGGCAGCTAGTGGGGTTTACAAAGCACCTGATCTTCTAGGCACTTTTGAAAATCCTACTAGGTGCCTAAATACCTTTGAAAATCTGGCCCTTAGTCTCTCTGTGCCTCAGTGCCCCATCTGTACAATGGGGATAACAGCACGGCTCTACCTCACAGAGGGGCTGTGAGGAGAAATAGATTAGACATTGTGAGGCACTCAGATACAAGGATGGCGGGGCCACATAAGTACCACAGGTAGAGTGGAAACTTCTCTATATCACTGCTCTCCCTTCTCTAGGTCTTTTTGGCCCCCTCTTTTCTCCTATCCCCCTCACAGCTCCCTCCCTTCTGAACGTAACCTTGGCTGTATTTCTTCTATGCTAATACTACTAATCCCCTGAGGTCTCTCTTCAACACCCCTGTGCAGAGTGATGCCTGTTTTACAGATCTAGGAACTAGAGTGCCTGGCAATGCTTTCAGGCTCATCTAACGACTTCCAGATCCTTAATTTAATTTAATTACCAGGCCTTTACCAGGCCTTTCTTACCTTAATCACCCTGCCTCTGTTTATAAACAAAATACTGCCTCCCTGCCCTGGGGGCTGCAGGCAGGGAGCAGCACCTCTCCTCTGCAGAACTCAATACATTCCACACTCTGCTCATTGCCTTTGCCAGATGTCTGCACCAAAAGTCATGCAAGCTGGGACTGGAAATCCCACCCAGTAATGAACATATACTGGATGCTTTGCTGCCTCTGCCCAAATTTGCAAAAGTCGCTTAATATGTTGGGTGCTTCCATTTTTGGGTGCCCAAATTGAGACACATCCCTCTCCCCCCAAACCTTGGGTCCTCACACAGCAAGAGTGGCATGGCTGTCAATGTGATGCTTGATGATGAGACATTGTCCCTGCCGCAAGGAATCTAGGGCTCCATTTTCAAAAGTGCCCATTACCCAGACACTCGTATTGCTTTCCCTGGAAGATGCAGGGCGCTGAGTTGTTTTGAAAATCTGGCCCTTCCAGGCTAAATAATCCTGTCGCGACCCACCCTGGCTATTTCAGTCTTAGGCCTCTTCTGAGCAAAAGTTTGGAATCCTTCCAACGTGGTGGTTTTTTTGGGAGGGTGATTTTTGTCCCCGTGTGAATCTAAATTAATTCTAATCTGGCCAAAAGTTGCTAACTTGACCACTGCCCCTATCAAATCGACATGAATGTCTGCAACCTGGAGAGAAAGAGGGAGAGAGAGACCTGGAATCAGCAAAAGAAGAGTCCACATGGCAGAAATGGAAACCAGCTTTGGAGTGTACGTCAAAGGCTTCCAATAAAAAAAGGACTGACAACATTTGTGTGTGTGTAAATGCAGGTTTTTCCCTGTGCAAATGGATGCTGTTGTCAGTTCGGTGTGTGTATTTGTGGAAGCCCTTGGAGGTTTTACTTTTAAGTTATTCAATGAGAACAAACCCAGATAAATACTCCCTGCTCATTGACACCAATGCACTGCTCCAGAATCTGACTATTCCTCTGGAAACAGAGCTGGACAGGGCTGCATGGGATGGAGGGAGACTCACGTTGGTGGGGAGGGGAGCTGAGGAGTTTAACATCCTGCCTTTATTTTCCACCATCTAGAACCCTCTGCAGTATCTGCTTTGTTACTTAAGCTTCCCTTATGAATCTGCCCTTCCAAAAGCCATCTACACTAGAGAGGTAACTTAGTTGTCTCCTGACCTCATTACAACGTGGTATTATGTAGACAGGAGCTAACTGTGACGTAACTGGGTTGGGTAACCAGGCTAAAGCCTTGGACATGCCCTGATAGCAACCCATCCACGCTACAGACTGCAGCTGTGCGGTCACTGGATCCCTGGACATAGCTGTATATGATATGTAGACTGAATCCCTCGCAGATTGTCACCAGCCCGCTTTCTTTGCAGCCATTGGCCAGAAATGTTTGGGAGAAGCTGGCCCCTTCTTATGGAGAACATTAACTTTTGGTTGTTTTGTTTTCCTGAAATGCCAATCTCTTATTAACCTCGCCTTTCCAATTGAGAGCTTATCTTACAGAATGTCCTGGGTCACAGATTGCCACGATTCCTTTGCATCATGCTGGGTGAGAGACAGTCATGCCTGAAGCCCGGATACTGCAGCCCAAGAGACAGACATCACCAGACCACAGCTGGATGACAATGAGAGATTACCCTGCACCAGGCTAATGCAGGTTAGATGATAGCCAGGGAAATGTGAGCAGATGCATTGGTATCCACTAATTCAGGAGAAAAGGAAATTCAAATGGAGATGAGGACCCATGAAGTCCAGAGTGTCCGTTTATAGAACACTTTTCCATAATGCTCACATTCCAGCTCTGAATTTCAGAGGGGGTCATCCAAGATCTCTGCAGGGAGAAGACCTTCAGAGTTAGGATTGCCCCAGCTATCTGGAAGGAGATCACCAGCTCTCGGAACCACAGCAAGGTTAAACCACAAACCTTCGGATGAGAAACGCCATTCCTCAAAGCTTTGGAGAGAACCTTCCGTTCCCTACAAGGTTCCCTAAAGGGCTGGAGTAGCAGCCAGAGGGCAGGTATTTTCTGAACCACACATGGGGTGCTCTTCTTCCTGCGATGCTACTGTGGTTTGAGGATGCAGAGATTTGTGAACAGCCTTAGAAGAGGCTGTGTGAAAAGCCCCTTTATGTTTGAGGTGAAATCCCATAGAAACTGGTTGGGATAATTCAGGTTGTTCAGCAGATCCCCTCTGAATGAGAGCAGAGAGGGGGCAGGAGCATGGCAGAGTAATTCATAACTGGCCCCCTCACCAGTAGGTCACAGGTGGCACACAGGTTTTTCCTATGATAGCTTTGCCCTGGGACCAATAAAGCCTCTTTAATCATTGTTCATCACACACACAAAGGCACACGCAAAGCAAGAGTTCAGAGATAGCCGGCACCTGGCAAAATCGTTACTTGCCACTTTAATTTATTTCAGAGCTGACAAAAAAACAAAACAAAAAATAACTCACACAATAGTAAAACTTCATAGGCCGTGATTAAAGTCAGCAAAGTTCAGCCACTATAAACAGATCCCAACCATCTTCTCCAGATAACCTTCCTGCAAGACAAACCCTGCAGCAGAGCTCAGAATTTATAACATGCTACGCTCCCCTTGCACCTTGCCTCCAAGAAGTGTAAAGGAGCTCACAACCCAGTAATTAATTAAGCCTTACAGAACCCCTGCAAGGTGGATAAATATTATTCTCCCCATTTTTCAGATGGGGAAACTGAGGCACAGGGCGAGCAAGTGACTTGCCCCAGAGCACACATCAAAGTCAGTGGCGGAGCCAGGAGTATAGCCCCATAGTCCTCACTTATAGGCCTCTGCTCCAACAACTAGAGAACACGGACACAAGTATGTAGAGTGGGAGCAGACAGATTCTTGGAGCTGGGAGGCAACTCATATCAGCATGATTCTACCTGTACAATTACACCACTATAACTCCCCACAGTCGCTTTGGAAGTAACATACGCTAAACCTGAGAAAGGCCTTCCCATTCCAGAATACAAGTGCCCAGGCGGGCCATTATAGGAATATAATTATGCCCGGTGCTCTGATGGCCCGCTTCACTGCAGCGTTGGAGTGTCTAACAGTTATTTCTGGATTTGATTCTTTCAACACCCCTGAGAGGAAGGGAAGTATTGTTTCCACTGTACAGATGGGGGCCTGGAGCATAGGGTAGATGGAGTGACATGCCCAAGGTCGCACAAAAAGTCTTTGGCTGATCTGGGAGTGGAACAAGTCCAAGGGCAGAGGCCTAGCCAACGCTCCTTCCCATGCTCCTCATCCCTTATTTCTACAGCTGCCACTAGAAACAGAGAGGAAAGAATCCATGCACAGAGCACATTTTGCATGGGATAATCACAGCCTCTCCGCTCAGTGCTATGTGCTGTAAACCCTGGGGCAGGAGAAGGCCATGACTGCTCAATCTGGGATGGAGACAGTCTCCCTTCCCTGCACCCTTTGGCACAAAGCAACAAGCAAGAGGGAAACTCAGCCTATGTCTGCCATCTCCCCCAGTCAGAGCCCGCAATGAGGGGGGCCGTGAAAAGGGAAAACAGTCAGACAACATCCCCTCTACCCTCCCTATCCCTGCCTCATTACCCGGGAGACCCATAAACCGGACTGGCAGCAATAAAAGCTTATCAACTTGTAAAACACCCCCCCACCCCCAGCACATATCCTTGGGCAGCTCTGTGATAAGAGATTCAAATGCAGGAAACAGGAGTGAAAGCACAATAGAGAGGGTTCCATAACTAGGTTCTTACATAAACAATGACTGGTCTGCGTGTTAATAAAGGGAAGGCGTATACAGCACCCAGTTCGTTAGCTGGTGTGTGTGTGTGTGTGTTCTGCCCTAGCACAGTGGCTGGTGCAGAGGGCCTGTTTATTGAATGCTTAGTTCTCAGCATCTGGCTTGATTTCACCACTTAACTCTATGTTCTCAGTCCCACCTGGCCACCTAGAACCAGCTGAGCCCTGCGGTAGTGAATGCAGCTCCCGCTAAAGTCAATGAAAGAGGTGCTAGGGCTGACCTTGTCCGAGAATGTTTATGCCCAAGACGTCAGCTGCTAATGGGAAGGTTAATTGAGGGTACAGAAAGGTGTCTGCCTCGGAGAGTCAGGTCCCCACGCCCAGTAACTGTTATTAAAATATTTGCAAAGGCAGTCTGGTGTGATTAAGTCTGACCTCAGCTTCGTCATGTCTTTTCTTCAGCCTTGGACAGATAGGCCAATTTGGAAGTCAACCATTTCATTGGCAATTTAGTTAATTCAAGACTTTGTTTTTTTCCCCATGGATCGGAGAGCTGTAGGTTGAAGTCCTTCATCAGGCCTGAGGCTTACACTCAATGTTGACACTGCAGGGCAGAACTGGTAGACATGCCAACCTTCAACCGGGATATTTAACCCAGGTGCCTCTTTACCAGCTCCAAAAGCTGCCCATGTGGAAGTTCGAGACTCCACGGTACTCACTGGACAAGAGCAGGATGTGCTGGTCAGTAAAACAGTTTGCACTGTTCACGAATGTGTGCAAACTGTTGACTAGCTGGAGCAAATTAACAGCTATATGAAAATGATCCTGGCTGCAAGGACATGGTCAGCTGGTTTTCTTCTGAGACACTCACTGCTTCACGGAATGGGAGCAGCCGCTGGATCTAGGACACCAAAGCCTCCACCCTGCCATTTACAGCCCAACTCCACATACAGGTGTGAACATGAGTTAGTGTTCGTTAGAGCCAAGTATGGTATAAGATAGATGCTCTCCAAGCTTTTCACAGAACTCTGCCAAAGCACCTGGATCCTAACCTGTAGAATCTCCTGCTGTTGCAGTCCTCATCCACCGCAGGGCTGTGCACTTTAGTCTTGTCTTACAGCTGCACAGCTGTTCCAGGCCAGGCATCTGGGGAGCAGAGACTGCCAATCATACAAAGTTGGGCGGTGGTTTTGTCATACGGACAAATGGCCCCTGGGAGTAGCATGGAATCTTCAAACCCATTTCATATGTGAGCTGAGCCAGGCTTTGAACTTAGGTCTCCAAAGGCGATGGACTAGCGCATTAACCCAGCTCAGGCCCTGCTTCCACCGGAAGGAACAGATCCCACTCCAGCTCCGTGAGCTGTTCCAGATGTTTTGGAAACCCCTTTGCTATTCAGTAAAAGCTCCAGAAAAATGCCTTAAAGAAGTCCAATTTTAAAAAAAGAAAAGAAAAAAAAAGAGGCTATGAAGAACACAGCCAAACCCTGGGAGCCTGGAACCCATCCCCAGGCTGAAATCTGCCTAAAACGCAAAACAGAAGAGATGGGGAGTGCAGGCAGCACATACAAGCAAGAAAAAGGTTCCTAGGGGCCAAAGAGAACATACAGAGCCTTCCCATTGCTTTCAGGCCAGGATTTCACTCACACTCTTTTTCCAGGGACTGCCCCAGGCATTCCTGGGTTAGAATCCCAGGTATCAGCCTGGACTGGAGGACAGAAGATGTGCTCTAGCGGAAGTAACAGGTTTGATCCCACACAAGAAGGGTGATGGCCGCGCTTAACTTCAGCGTCCCCTACTGGTGGGCTAGGGAGCAACATTCATAATGGCCTTGAAAATTCTGGGCTTCAACCTCCCAGCTGAGTAAACCACAATGTGGTGAAGGTGGGGAGAGAGGGGTAAGAGGAGAGACTGCAACATCCAAAGGAGGAAGAAGCTCTAGTGAAGGGGCAATTGATTGAAGCTACCCTATGCATGCAAAATAGGGACTATAATAGGGTCCTTTTTCTTTTAAATAGCCAGGGCCTGGATTTTGTGAATCTCACAGCCCACCTTGTGCTTTTCCCTCTGGAAATAGAAGAACTAGCTCCCACTGGAGGAGAAAGCTCTAATTGCTGGAGCTGTTTGAACAATCCAAACCCTGTCCCATCAGCCACATCTCTGTGCAAGGAGACAAGGGATGGAACAGAGGGTCACAGGTGTGTACTGGTGGTGTAGCCAAGTGAAAGCCAAACAGCTGGAACTGCAGAATCTAGCACCAGGAGGTTCTTTTGACTTGTTTATTTTTGAGCATAACTAAAATGTAGCAAGTACAGAGCAGGGGCTTGAGTCATGGCTCACAGATTATACACAGCAGCGTATCCATTCCTGCTTGATGCAAACACAGATTCCCATAGCTGGGATTTTGATTGCCTCTGATGGAATCTGTTTGTGGCCCCTTACTGAGTTAGTCTCAGACATCCACATCCTGAACTTGCCTCTGAACTGTCCTATTTCCTCCCAGTTTCCATTGCTTCCTTTCTGTCTGAAATCCTGGTCTAATAAGTGGTTGATTTATAAAACACCCCTTTTTGCCACCACCCCCAGCCACAGTGCGTGGGTGCTGCACAGCCATATCAAAAACAATGCAGTCAAAAGCCAGAAAGCGAGAGAGACCTGAATAACACCCTGGATCCAAACACCACCAAACTCTAGAGATGTTCACAGCCAGGCTTCGTGGCTTGGGCCCATCTCTAGCCATAAAAATCAGCAAGAAAATAAATAACCCAAAATACTCCAAGGTGCTAATGCAATGCAAATAAATAAATAAATAACAATACTGAGAAAAGAGTGGAGAGTCCTATGCTGGACCAACAGAGATTAAAATTGTTGAACACACGTGGGAAAAACAGTGTGTTCCAGATGTTTTTAAACTCTGGGAAGAATGATCAGAGGCGGACAGGTGGCTGCAGCTCAGCCAGAGCCCCAGGGCCAGGCCTTTGACTCGAGGAATCTTTTAGAGTGCACAAAATGCGGAAAATGTCTGGGTTGCCATCCACTAAGGAGCTCTGTCTTTCAAGATAAAATGACCCACCCTTGCGCCAGGATTTGAGAAGTTGAATTTTAATAAGGCAGTGCTGAGTCACCTCATGGTGAGTCACCTAGGGCACACCAGGAAACATGTGAATTCAGTTCCCTAAATAAAAGGAGATCTTTGCTAACTTTTTCATTTTTCCAGTTTTGTTCTTTGTCAACCAAAAACAAAAAATAAAAAACTGAAGCCCCATCCGCCCTAAAAAGGTCAGCGCCACGTCTCTCCCGAGCAACTGTTTATAGATATAAAGTCTCCAAACCTGCTGCAGAAGTTACCTGAGCGGAGAAGCTGAATCTGGCCCTCCCCAAAGTCCCAGGACGTTTGGGTTTCATGCCCTGGGTCAAGTATGTCTTTAATTGGGGTAGCGGGAGGTGTCACATGGCTACTGATGCACCTTGAGTGGTGTAACAGGGCCAGCCTCTTACAATATGGGGCCTCTGGCAAGGGCAGGGTTGGAGCTGCTGGGAAAGAAAAATTAGGCCATGATTTGCCTCTCCGTGCATTGGTCTTACTGCCAAGGGGCGGAGGGTGTCTGATGGTGAGTTTTTGCCTGCTATGCTCAGATACCAATAACTGAGAAGTAGGTAAAGCTGGCCAGTAAACGGCAGAACCTGGATGGGATACAGAACTCCCAAATGAGGCATCCCTGACTGGGTTGCCATCTGTTTTGCTAGTTGCTTATGGCTGGCCTGGTTTGAAGGCATGTAACTCCCAATACTAGCGCCTGCCCTAGGTTTCACAGAGCCCTGTGCAGCGTAACACTTGCATCATCCCACCAAGCTTCCAGCTTACATGTGGCTCGGTGCTGATAACTCTATGCTCCCACACTCACAGAGGTCGCCTGCAGTTCCCCTCTCACGTGCTTGTGAGTCTCCATGGCTTTGGTAACCCTTCATCAACCCCACACGTCCCAGGAGAGTCAGCAGGTGCAGCCAAAGCATCACTTTACAGGGGACGAGGAGCACGGGGTTTAGGAAAGGGTGGGTCTGATTCTCAACTATACCTCTCAGGCCTCATTTTGTGCTGGGCCATCTTTGTACCTCCTGGATTCCTTCTGCGGGCTGGAGCAGTTCCTGGGGTGAGTCGAAGCAACCCCCAGGGGCTGATGTAAATCAGAGCAACCCCCAAGGGCTACTCCAATTTATGGCAGCCTTATTCCAGGCTGCCTCTGGGTTAATCAACACCCAAAATAGCTGTAGCAAAAAATACTCCAACTATTTCACCTCCAGCTCCTTCTTTGCACGAGGGGCAGTGAACGGGATGAAGCGCAGGGTTGCATTTGGTGACTCTATGCCACAGCAGTGGCAGGAAAATTCCCCTGGGGTCATTGTGGTCCCTTGACACCACCACAGCTGATTAAAGAGGCCACTGTTGCATTGGAATCCAGCCTGTAACGTCTGTTGCAGCCTGTGGGTGGGATCACACAGGGAATCAGAGGTAGTGCTATGGGTGGGGACATGGGGAAGAAGGAATGGGGGATGGACCTTCTGGAGAAGGACTGGTTCCCAAACTCAGTTGCAGCAAAATCTAAGGCTGATGTTGCAAAAACCACCTACAGTGTGTGCCAGTAGCCAAGCAGCGGCTTATTGCTTAGTTCCTAGATGCTTTTCTCTTCCAGGGACTGGAGCTCATCCTCTGCTGAGCTCTGTAAGCCCTTGATGTCACTGAGCTCCTTTGTTCTTCAGATCTCGCCAGGGCGGGGCTCATGCCTCTGTCATCATCAGCACTACTAACAAGTCCATAACCTGAACCACATCCTATTGTATCCCAGGACTATCTACCGTTGATCTGCCCCAAGGCAAAACCGCATATCCTGGTCTCCATGCAGGAGGCAGGTCGGTGAGAATGACTTTGTTGGAATGACAGACCTTGCCAGCAGCTCTCACTGTTTGCTGGAGTGTGTTACGTCAGCAGCAGCCAGGGCTCACACACCTTTCTGCTAGGTAAAGACCATTTGCATGTTGGGATGTGTGGGAAAGGCCCGTCAGGCTTAGGATGAGGCTGGCTTCTGATTTAATGATGCTGGAAACTTTGTGAACTAGTTGTTCACACAAGTGATCAGCTTCAAATGGTGGAAGCCTCTCAAGGTCTTTTCCCCATCTCTCCCTTTTGGATCTGACCCAGAACCAATGCTGTCGAGAAGTTGTTCTCAGCTATACCAGAGCTCCCCCTCCCATCTAGCCAGTATCCCTCCAACACACACACACTTTAGTGATATTTGAAGGATAGTGTGATCACAACCCCCTGATGCAACAGATAGGGAAATCTGTTCCTAGAGCAGCTGGTTATTGACCTAACTAAGGTACTTAGATGGCCCCTTTACAGTGGTATCTGAGCACCACGCAATCTTTGGTGAAATGTATGTCTCCTCATAACACCCCTCCAAGGCAGGGCAGTCATTTATCCCCATTTTACAGATGGGGAACTGAGGCATAAAGAGGCTAAGTGACTTACTTAAGAAGTCTATGGCAGAGCAGGGACTCAAACACATGTCCTCCCATTCCCTAGGCTAGTGCTCTCGCCACTGGGCCATCCTCCCTCTCTGGGGCCTCAATGACATAGTCAAGGTAAGAGGGCCTGGGAACCTGCTCTGTTTGGGAACTCATGTTCTAACTCACTGGGTTTCAAGCGGATACTCAGCCATTGACATCCCAGCCCCATGCCACTAGAAATGAAGAGGCCCCTCTGGCTGCAGACTCACAGAGGAACTGAGCCTAGAGAACAGCTACTAGCTGAAAGCAGGGCTCTGTGGGGGAAGAAGCAGGAAGCAGGAGCATACCGTGGAAGGAGAGAAAGGTGTTGATACACCCCCATCCTCATGAGACAACACCACTGGGGTCAAAAGGGGTGGGGACAATGCCCCTCACCTCAACGGAGGAAAGAGGGCACTCTGGGCTTTGGGGCTGTACTAGATGCTGTCTGAAGAACACCCCTTGCCAGTGTGTCGAGGTACAGAGACACCCCCCTCCCCATGTGGGACAGAGTGCTCAGATGGGAAGAGGTTGTAAGAGAATGCTCCAAGTGGATTATGTCTCACTTGAGCACTCTGTATTTTCCACTTGCCTTTCTTATTGTTCTCATTCCCAGCTGCTGAATCACTGAAAGCGGTGTCCCACCTTACACTGCAGGTTCTTACAGCTCCCCGGAGTAATGAGAACAGCTGGTAGGAAAACAGCACTGGCTTAGTCATCTGTAACTTCAGAAATCCTGAAGTTACAGATGACACTTTCCATCTCATAACCTTCAGAATGATCTTCGCTGAGTGGCGAGGTGGGTTGGGGGTGGGGGGGTGGATCCTGCCACCCAAAATACACCAGCCAGTTCCAGTACAACAGCACTTCATTCATGAATACTTGAACCCATGATCACGTGCTCTGGTCACTTATTCCTCCCACCTTCTGACTTCCTGCTTCACCCTAAACCCACTTGACTCGGAGACGAAGCAGGTGCAATGTATTCACTACTGTGATCAAACAGGGACCGGACCGTAGACAAATCGAACCCTTGAAAGGGTGGAGTTTAGTGCCCACAACACCCTTATGCCTGGCGCCATGTGGAAAATCAAGTTCTTTGGAGCGGTTTCCATGTTCAAGGTAAATTACACAAAAGCTGCAGCAGATCAGGTTCACTAGACAGTGACATGCCATTATTTGTACCCACAGCTGATTGCAGGAGCAAAACTGGAGGACAAGCCAAGGCCCCTCTGGAAACGTGTCCCTTTGCCTTTTAGGTGGGGGTAAAAAACAGGATTAGCTACTAAGGGCTGCAGATCCCCCCACATTCAATATAGTCTCTCACATGCTAAATACATTAGGAGTTGTGGGGTGCCTTATCCTGAGGGGGCAGGACCTACCGACTAACTCTGGCTACATACCAGTGGGAACCCAATTACCTGCCCTGGTAGCCAGGTATCACAGAGACCCTGGATAAATAGTGAACAGGGTGAATTCCCACATGGTCTCCCTTCTTTTCCCAGGATCTTAATTGTTTTAGCTCTAAGCCAGTGACACCCACGTTCAGCCTCAGGAAAATGGCAAGGGCCAAAGCCAGCCCTGAGACGTCTCTGTTAACCCTAGTTAGGAAAGACACAAATAAATACCTCCCTAGGAAAGTATCTCCGAGCAGAAGGAGAAATCAGGTCTGCATGTAATAGCGCAATTATTTCAGGATGATCAACTACGGGCTATAGAAACCCTTTGCAATAAATGTCATTCCGTCCCTGTCCCTCTGTTGACTTTTCTCCAGCTCAGGCCTAACACATTGAGCCACCAGGATGCAAAAGGATTTCATGAGCAGCAGTAATGGTGATGCTCCAAACCCTCGGATCTAGAGGAGTGATTTCCAGATTATGCAAGGAGTCATGCAAATTGGGAATAGAACCTACACCTACTTGTATGAAGTGATGAGAGATCCCTTGATAAAGAGATGCCCCTCTAACATCCTCCCACTGTGTAACTAGAAGGAGAATCACTGGTGTTCCAAAGGGCCTCAGCTCTTAAGAAACTAGAAGCAGATAATTTATATCACTGATGTAACCCATCGACTAGAGCATTCATGGAACAGGTCCCATCTGTGCTGGTCTGCAGAGGATATGAATTGTTGCAGCCCCAGCTGCAGAGTCATGGCACTTTAGCTCAAGCTGTAACAGTTTTCAGAGGAACAGCCGTGTTAGTCTGTATTCGCAAAAAGAAAAGGAGTACTTGTGGCACCTTAGAGACTAACCAATTTATTTGAGCATGAGCTTTCGTGAGCTACAGCTCACTTCATCAGATGTCCGGAAGTCCCCGTGTGTTGACCATGAGAGTGGCCGTCACACTGACGTGTTGGTAGGGATGAAGTAGGAGGGTCACTTTACCCACCTTTAGGGGGAATCCCCATATGAGAGGATATTAATCCCAAATCATAAGCCAAACTCCCAGAGTAACATTTCCTAATCTGCCTCATGGGGGGTTGAGTGGTATGGTCTTCCTTTAAGGGGCAGCTTGTCTTAAAAGAGAACCACTTTGTATTTCTCTAGCTCCTTCCATTCAAGGATCTCAAAGGATTTTAAAACACAGATCCTGGTCAGTGAAGGGGAGTTTTATCATTTCACTTCAGTGGGCCCCGGCTGATTCAGGCTTGTGGGGCTCTGGCTGCTGGGCTAAAAATTGCAGTGCAGAGGTTTGGGCGCAGGCTGGGGCCCGGGCTGTGAAACCCTGTGCGGGGGGGTGGGCCTCAGAAGCCAGGCTCCAGCCAAAGTCTGAACGTCTACACGGCAATTTTTAGTCTTGCAGCCTGAGCCCTGAAAGTCGGAGTCAATTGTCCTGGGCTCTGAGGCTCTGTGCCACAGGTTTTTATTGCTTCGTACACGTACCCTCTGACCCCTAGTCACTTGTCTGGAAACAGTCTTTCTTCCTTCCAATCCAAAGGGAACTTCACAGTCAGCGACTCCAGCAAAGATGCAGCCTGGATGAGCCTTGGGGGAAAAGAGAGCCCCCGGCTGTTGTTGCCTAACTGAGAACGATGTGGGACACTGTGATGACAGCCTAAATAATGGAAACCCTGACAAAACAAATGAGCAAAACCTCAAGTGATGAAGCAATTTCCCATGGTTTGGCTGCCCCTTGTGGACTATGACAAAGTGGACACTTTAACAATGCATTTGAAACTCCATCAATATATTTTAATATGAAGCCTGCCAGATACAGGGCGTGCCTGTGGGTGTTGACTCTTGCCGTTTCTCTTGCTACGTTGCACGATGCACGATTTTTCTGGGATTCTACTGGTCTGCATCTTAATTATGGCAACAATCTGTCTCATTTGAAGAGAGAGAGAGACTGTTGCACACTAAGGGACTGATCCAAATCCCACCAAAGCCGATAGGAGTCTTTCCCTTGGACCGAATGGGCATTGCATCTGGCCCGTACAGCATTAGCTCTGTGCAGTATTTTCATTACTAATATTATTTGCATTAGGGTACTGCCTAGAATCCCAACTTAGACCAAGGCCCCATTGCATTAGGCGTTGTATAAGCACATAGGATGATACAATCCCTGCCCTGAGGAGCTTGCAAACTAAAGGGACAAGACAGACCAAGACAGGGAAGTGAAAGAGAGGCAAACTGACTTGCTAGTGATCACGCAGTAGAAGAATGGCAGAGCTAGGAACAGAACAGAGTTCCCCTGTGACCCACTGCAGCAGCTGATGAACCAGGCCATGCTGCATGAATACCTGCATAGGAGTAGCATGTAGAGTGATTTTTTATTCCAGTTTTACCCAGTTGTATGTGTGACCATCCTGTTGCACAGAGCCCCAAATAAGATACATAAAGTAAGATCTTAATAATGTGCATGCCCTCAAATAAGGCACTTAGGGAGTCAGGGTACTTCATTAATGTATTATTAATAATGATCAGTGTTAATATATTGATATGGCTATGCAGTATAAACTTGTGTGACGGGGACTGTGGTAGGCTTTCCTGTACTCATGTGATGCACACTCTGTGTCCTTGGAAACAGTGCAGGAAGCTTTAAGATGTTCCAAGCTAACCACCTGGTACCCTCATCCCTCCATCCACAAAGCCTTTAAACATATTTACATTCTCCTCCCCTAGTGGCTAAACAAACAGTTGCTAAGATCAGTTGTGCATAGGGACACAGAAGGAAGAATACAGGTAGGTAAATAAAGGCACACCTGTCAAACTGGTCTCTGGTTAAGCATCTTTTCCATGTCAGGTGAATGGTGTTTGCTTTCTTCCCCAGGACACATCACTCACAGCAGCCGTTTGCCTTCAGAACAACAGAAGCCTTTTCTTCCACTCAACTTGTTGCAGAACGTGGGGCCTGCTGGGCAGTAAGTGCTGAATCACCCACCCTCTGCCTTTCAGGCCCCTTCAAGGTGTCTCAAGCTGGGCACCCAAAAATCTGTTTAGGCTGCAACTCCGTGGATGTGTTGACTCCCCATTTCCCACCTTTGCTACTCCTCGTGCGCCGGGGTGACAATGGTGAGTGCACTAGCATAATCCCACTCCATGTTGTAGCTCCCATGCCCTTTAACCCTGCTCAGAACAAGCATAGAGGACACATTGGGTTACAGTCCCGATGGGCCGTCTGTGCCAGCTCTCCCGCCATTTCCAGCCCTCACAGAGCTTCTAGTGCAACAGTAAGAAATTAAATGGAAAATGCCAGAATTGGCAAAGCTACCATCTGTGGCGGGAGCTCCCACGTGCCCATCGTTTGTGTGCCAGAACTAGGTTGGGATTTGATCCTTCCAGGACAGGCCTTTTGCTTGTCATCGAAGTAGGTATTTATAAAGGACTCTGATTCCAAAAAGAGGCTGCAACAGCTGGGGGCTCTGTGCAGAAAGAGAGGTGTGGTGCCCATATGGCTGTGATGAGACACAAATATGGTGCCTCCATATGTAGAAAGAGATCTGTTTCCACCTTAGACCCTTCCATTGCCCCTAAAAAGGCTCTGCTAAAACCCAGCCCAATGGCCTCCTTTGTTTTTAGTCTGGCCTTTTCACAGGAGAACCAGATGGGGAAGGGACAAGCAGGGACATTTTGGAATGAGACCTGTAAGTCACAGCCAGTGGGAAAGCAGGACAAAGAGTGAATCTTATCGAGTGTATAGTCCAGCGCCTCTTCTGGAAACCGGTAAGGAATTATTCTGAACTCCCTGTAGCTCAGGATTCGGCACAGTGAACACAGCGTCAATCACAAAGGGCCAGTTCACAGGCTGCGAGGAGGGGACAGGGTCTGAATTTGATAACCAGGATAGCATTGTCTTTTATACTTTGAGCTTTGTCTCATGACTCCCCTGAAGCGGTCTCAGATTCCCGCCTCTATTGTGTTGCCCGATGCTGCCACCTGTAGCACAGAACTGGAATTACTGCTCCAGTACATCTGTTTATTGGAAGTGGCCTGTCACAATGTGTGTATTTCTCATGGTTGCCTAATGGTGAGGTGAACGGAGATGGTTGAATAAAGATGTCTGACTACATCCATATCTTCCACAGTTCTTTGTAGCGTTGTTGTAGCCGTGTTGTCCCAGGACCAATCTCGTCTCTTCCACACTTCTCTTCAGACATGTGTTTCTTTGACTGAAGGTGTTTCTGTACTTATTTGTAGGCAGCAAAGCAGGTTGATAAAATCATGGACTCATAATTACAGATGGAAAAGACCTCTCAGATCACTCAGTCCCACTCTCCATACAATGCATTATCTCATCTCTTTTTCAGTCTAATCTAAAAAAATCCCAAATCCGGGCACCTTTACCACATTTTCTTTGGGAGATTATGCCACAGTCTATTAGAACTCATGGTCAGGAAGCTGTCCTGCTATTCACCCAAGAACTTCCCTTCCCTATTCCAACCCCCTGCTCTGAGCTTTCCCAGCTTCCAGCACTCTTGGTATTTTCTCCCCATTCTGAGTGTTTACACCTTTCAGATAGTGATAGATGATCTTTCCTCTCTGCAGTCACCTTTTAGCACAGCTATCCATATCTGGTGGGATTTTCAAAGGCACTCGGTGGCTTCAGTGTGATCAGGCTCAGGCAAATGCACAGAATACTTGTATCCGCTGGTGAGACAAAGTAACCCACGATGATGTGTTACAAAAGATTGGTCAACAGACTGTAGAGACAATGATTTGAGAAAGAAGGCTGAAGAGGTTTGGGCAGATTGTACGGAATCAAAAAACTGTATTCCTAGAAAAGTCCTTGACTGGATACCTCCTGGTGGAAGACGGACGAGAGGAGGACAACGGATGACATCTGAGAAAACCACTGAGAAAGATGTCACTGTCATGAAATCAAACTCCAGACTATAATGGAGCAAGAAAGGTAGAAAACTACCTTTGATAGCAACCAGCTGCCTCACGGAACCCCCCAGTATGTGCCCGTGCTACATCAGCAATGACGGATAAGCAGATTGCTGTGCTTGAAGGATCACTGGTGAAATATTTAATGCTGACATTAAATATTGTTAAACTTTAGAGTTAACAGTCATGCTGAAGTGAACAGAAGCAGTTCACACTTCTCTCAGAGCTATTGTTTCAGGCTGGCTGCAGACTCAGGCAGATATCAGGCAGTATACTGTAATGGGAGAAGCACTGTGGCCTAGTGGACAGAGCACTGGACTGGGACTGAGGAGAACTGGTATTTATTCCCAGCTCTACTGCTAGGTACCTACGTCTTGTTGCCTCAGTTTCCCCATCTGTAAAACAGGGATAATGAGACTGACCTCCTTTGTAAAGGACTTTGAAATCTACTGATGAAACGTGCTATATAAGAGCCAGGTATTATTAGTAGTGTCACCGCATCTAGTCCCTTCTGATCACATTTTCAGTTATTGCTGCAACCACAAGAGCTTATATTGTAAGTTTAGATTCAGGAGTACATTTATGCAGTCACTTAAAAAACCCTGCAATATGCAACTGTTATACATGGCAACCTAATCACCTTATAGGCAGAGGCGTACCTAGTTTTTGGGGTCATGGAGGCAGACCTACCTGAAATTCTGTCTTTGGAAGGTGTAGAGGTATTCCCTGGCTCAAGTTAATTCATCTGGAGATGTATATTAAATAGGCAACTCCTCCCCATGCTTCCAGCTGAGAGAAACTGACATTACAACAGCGCAGGGGTGCTGCCGCACCCCCTTCTTGAAGTAATAACAACACCCCAAACACATGGCTTCTGCCTTCAGCACCCCCATCTATAAAAACTATTCCTGCACCACTGCAGCAGCCAAGGGATCCCCCCACAACCAGTGCTCTGCAGCAGTGCTGTGCAATACTCAAACTGTTACGAGTCCCCCCGCACTTCTGCGCCGTCCCCCACAGCCGCATTTCCAGAACACTGGAAAGCTGAGCCCGCCCCGCATCTCAGGAAAAGGAAACCAGTTGCGCCCCCCGTTCAACCCACTGGCTTAGGAGGGCAGCATGGGGAAAGCGTGCATCACCACTCTTCGCCCCCCTCCAGAGCGATGCATTCCACATGCCGGGGAAGGCGGCTCTGCAGCGACCCCTGCTGGGGGAGGTGGCGATAGGAATAGCTCATTCTCCCATACACACACACACTCATGCTGCTGCACCATTCCCTATGTGACCCCCTGCTGTGAGAGGCAGAATTGGAATTGCCGTGAGAGCCCCTCGCAGCCAACAACACTCTTACACCAATCTCTATGGCGACTCTCAGTTTTCATTTCATTGCTGCCCTTTGCTTGGTGCCTTTCAGCTCTGGGAAATATCTGCTCAGCCCCCAAATACATGGATTGTACTGTGCGAAGAGAGGGGTCAATGCAATGTGCTGTTATCAGCAGCGTGTTAAATCCTAATGCGCTGCTGACAATCCAGGCTTTGTCGGGGAAAAGTGACAGAGCTTGAATCAGCTGATTCTAGACAGGATTACAAATGACAAAGAATGAAAGAAAAACAAGTGGGAAAAATTCCTCCCGTATACACAGAAATCATCACCCTCTGGCGGGGCAACACAGAGGAGGGGGAAGAGGGAAAGAGGCTTTTTTTTCCCAGAGTAGCTATGTGAACCAAGAAGGCTAATATTCTCCCCAGTCATGTCTCCCTCTGCAGTCCACTCCTGCCCAGGGCATGGACCACAGGTATAATCAAACTCCCCCCCACCCGGAGGTTACTCTCCGAGTCACCTCTTTCTCTCCAAGAGTCTTGTCCTAGCCTGTGGAAGAATCTCCCAGGGGATTAACCCATAGGGATTTCTTCTCAGCCATTTCCCTGCCAGGAAACCCACCCTAACCAGAGGGAGGCCTAGTGCAGTAAAGACCAGGTGTTATCTGGGATTGCAATTCAAACTTTCTACACTATAATAAAATGATGCCACCACGTCACCATTCTGGATTATTTTGTTGCTGTTGCCATTGTTAGTGAGAACACAAGGTCTGGATTAGTGCTGAGAGAATGAACAGTCTGACTTTGCAAGACAGGCAGGGAGTGGATTGTTCCATTCTTCTTCTCCCACCAAGGGTCAGGAGGCTAGCTCACTCCTCTGTCTCTGATAATTCCCCCCCACACACACACACGTGGTCAACAGCCCTTATATCAGGTCTTGCTGGCTGCACATCCCCCCGTGGGTCGGTCTGACGGTGGAAAGGCAGATGAGCAGCATGGCACTGCGGGTAAGGGAGAGGGACGAGCATCTGGCATAACTCACCAGCTCAAGCTGGTGGTCAGCGTCTGGGGTTCTGGTAATTCAAGCACAGGGTAGATAAAGAAAGAGGATTGCAGCTGGGGAGAAAACCCAGAAATCTGGCCAGAGCAAAGCCAAAAACTTACAGGTACATGGGAGTTCTGCTTATGGGGCTGCTCTTCTGTTTCAGTAATGAGCCCCAAAATGTATCTCTGTTGTAATCGAGTACAGAAGGATGTTTTAGGGCAGCTGGCCAGATTGTGGTCTCAGTTACACTGGTGTAAATCCAGACTAACACCACTGACTTCACTGCAGTTATTCCAGGATTACAGTGTTGTGCTGAGATCAGAATCTGGCCCAGCGTCTAGTGGAGCGACCCAAGCAGGGGTCTTTCTTTTGTAGGTTAAAATAATCTCTCTCAGGACACCCAGTAGCAGAGAGGGAGTTGCTGTTGTGAGGCAGGTTTCGCTGTATGTGCTGTAGTGACTGTAGGGGTGAGAGCCAAGTGAAGCCCAGACTGGGTATCCAGCATGACTTCCACCCCGTTTACACCTTACAATCAGCTTTGCATGACCCAGGTGTTTTTAAGGGGGCAAAATGTGTGAGTATCATTATATCCGCTATGTGTGGGGGGCCAAACAGCAGCATGAGAATGGCGGGGAAGTGTTTAGTGGGCTCCGTCTTTAGAAGTAGCCAGACAGGAGGTTGGAGATTAACAGAGGAGCTGTCTGAGATGATTACATCTCAGCTCCTGCCCTAAGGACGTGTGTGTCTGGGGGACGCTAAGCACGGTTTGAATGGACTCCAGTGGCAGAGTAAAAGACTGGATGAGTGAAGCCCGGGAGGGAGGGAGACTGTGTGTTCTACATGACTGGGAGTGAAAACTGGGACTGGAGCAGAGCATCAGAGTATCTGCCAAAACCAGGAGTGATTTCTCCCAGTGATGGGGATGAGCATTGTGCAGTGTGTGTGTGTGTGTGGGGGGGGGGGCGAGGAGGAACCATGAGATTTTATTATTATATTATTATTATTATTTATTATTTGTGCTGTGGTAGCACCTAGGACCTCCAGTCATGGACCAAGACCCCTTTGTGCTAGGCACTTTGCAAACACAGATGGTCATTTGGGGGTAGAGTGGGCATACCGCTAGCGAAAGGAAGCAGGTGTCATTCCCAGGGGAGTATGGGGAAGAGAGCGAGCTGTTTCAGACGAATTCATCACTTACTTCATCTCCCTGTTCCAAATCCTTATGAGGAAGGCACGCTGAGCCCCAAGCAGTTCAGCGGGTGAGGATTTCACTGGGGAAACTGTGACATCTCAAGTTTCATCTGCTCAGCATGGACATGAGAGATCCCAGGGTATTTTCTGTAAGAACGGCGGCTTGACTAATTTTTCATAGCCAGAATTCCTCTTTTTCCCATTGTGTTGTGCTGAGATGTGGGCCCCTTTCCTCCTGCCTTCCCCCCTTAGTAGAGCCGGCTGCATTTCAATGGTGCTGCTGTTGTGTGAAGCACAGGAGAGAGAGTCGGCTCATAAGAGCATCAGAAAAGGGAGGAAATGTCAAGCATTTCTTATGAAAAATGAGTTATTCAACAGACACATGAATTATTGAGAAACGAACCTGCTCTCTCCGTCTTTTACACAAGTTTAACCCCTGAGACTGGACAAAGATCCCAGCCTGGAAAGCGTGAGGTGTGTAACAGTGACTGAGGTGGCCCTTATCCAGCTGCCCATGTTCCACTGACTTGAAGGAAGCTGTGAACAAACAGGAGAGAGTCCAGTGAAGAGCCACAAAAACGATAAGAGGTTTGGAAAATATGACCTCTGAGGAAAGGCTGAAAGAACTGGGCACCTTTAGTCTAGGGAAGGGAAGGCTGGGAGGGGAATGGTCTTCAAATATGTAAAAGATTGTTATAAAGAGGATGGTCATCAGTTATTCTCCATGTCCACCAAGGCCAGGAGAAGAAGCAATCGACTTAGTTTGCAGCACAGGGAGATTTAGGTTGGATAGTTAGGAAAAACTTTCTAACTATAAGGAAAGTTAAGCACAGGACCAGGTGAGAGGCTGTGGAATCTTCCTTAGTGGAGGCTTTTAAGAAGAGGCTAGACAAACATCCGTCTGGGATGGGCTTAATCCTGCCTTAATATGGAGGGCTGAACTAGGTGACTCTTGACAGCCCGTCTAGCCTGACATGTCTATGATTCACTATTCCCCTCTGATCAGTTCCTGCCATTCCAACCATCCCTCAAAGCACCTCACAGTCTCATGCTCAGGACCTGGCAGATTTTGCACTGTTGAGGGTGAGGCGGGGAAGAAGGATGTCCTTGATTTCACAGCAAACAGGGACTTTATGCAGGTTTTTTGCAGCAAGAGCCCTGGAATTGCTCTGCCAGTTGATGCAGAGCAGTGATTTCTGAGCTATCAGCGGATAAAATGGGATTTGCCACCCCAAAACCTCTTGTATAAAGAGCTGGGCTGGGCTGAAGAGAAAGGGGAATTCTGAGAGCAGGAAAGGCTGAGCTGGTTTATGCTTATTTTGTGGCATTGCTGAGTGACAAAGAGGTGGAGGGGAGAGAGGAAGAGGAAGACAAGGGAAAAGAGGAAGAGAAGATGGGAAAGAGGGGGGATGAAAAGTGACTCAGTGATAAGCTGTGGAGGAAATGGGGAAGGAGAGAGAGGGCAGGGGAGAAAGCCGAGATACGTTTCTTTATTGCTGAAAAGCTGGTCTCTCTCACCCACAGAAGTTGGTCCAATAAAAAATATTACCTCCGCCACCTTGTCTCTCTTCGTTGCAGAGTATAACTGACTTGGGTTTTTTTTTTTCGTTCATAGTTCGAAGCATCATACCCAGAGGGGCTGTGTCCTGGCTGGAGTGTGATAGTTAAAGGTGAAACAAGCTCCAGTGCAAATATGTAAGAGCATTATTTGCAGCCATTTTTCAGAGCATCATGGTGTCTCACGGGACCCAGCTGCCAGGCTTCATGGGTTTGACTCACTGATTTCTCTCGTTTTTTAGGTTTGAAATTAATTTCCTCTGCAATGCAGGAGACCAGATCGCTTTCCACTTTAACCCTCGCTTCTCTGACTCCAAAATCATCTGCAACTCCTTCCTCTCCAGCCGTTGGGGGCCGGAAGAAGTAACTGACACCTTCCCCCTAAAAGCAAAGGAACCTTTCCAGGTAATTCAATATCAACCCATAAATCTCTGGGGACACTGCCTGCTGGGAGAGAGACATGACTGCCAGCCCTGGAGTTGGCACCAGCAGTACAAATCATTCAATCCTTCCCTCAATGCACAGTTCTGCTCAGTCACCCTGTTGTAAACCTGGAGTAACTTCACTGACTTCATTAACTCCAATGACAAAATAGAGAACAGAATTTGATCTCTTTAGCACTCTGGGCCATATCCAGCATGGAGTAATGATGCAGGTGTAACTCCCTGGGCAATCCCTGGGCTCAGTTTAGCAGGGATGTAAATGGTGAGGTAAACTACAAATCAGTTATAAGATGACTATAAAGAGCTGTAAGTGGTTAAGTGGTGTGACTTGCACTGCCATGCCATATAGGGGCTGTGCAAAGCAACTGTAATGCACAAGGCAAGTGGGAGGATTAAGGGTATATGTGATTAGCAGGAAAATCAATTAACAAGAGGGTGTAAGAAAAAGCATGCCCCCCTTCACACACACACTTTAAATTATACCCACAAAGCCTATGGGGAACTGGACCCACTTACTCCAGACCTGATTTATCCCCTCACAACACCAAAAATCAGTGTTAGCCAGTGCTTCTCAACCTTCCCAGATGACTGTACCCCTTTCAGGAGGCTGGTTTGTCTTGTGAACCCCCAACTGTCACCTCAGTTAAAAACTACTTGCTCACAAAATCAGGCATAAAAATGCAAAAGTGACAGCACACTATTACTGAAAAATGGCTAACTTTCTCATTTTACCATATAATTATAAAATAAATCTATTGGAATATCAATATTGTACTTACATTCACGGAATATATACTGTGTGACATTTTAGTTTGTACTGATTTTGCTAGTGCTTTTTACGTAGCCTGTTGTAAAACTAGGCAGCTATCTAGATGAGTTGACGTACCCCCTGGAAGACCTCTGCACACCCCCAAGGGTACGCCTACCTTTGGTTGAGAACCGCTGGTGTAAGCTACATTTGTTTTGCACACTCCCTGGATGCCAAATGAATGGTAGTTATTCTGCTTTGCCATTTCCCATCTCCACCAATGAACCCAAAGCTCCTGTGTGTGCATTCAGTCTAGTCTCTGGGCCGTGGTTTCAGCTACCACTAAACAAAGAGGTGTTTTAATTGTTCCCTTAGTTAGCCTGAATGGAAGGTGGCTAGCACACCCATCAGTGTCCTAGAGGTTTGTCACTGACCACAGATCAGACATGCTTTCATTTGTGCTGGATCAGCTTCTCTGGTGATGTTTCAGACCAAGACCTGGAGATCCTAACTCTCACTCTCTCTCTTTCAGATTGAAATCTACTCTGACCCAGACTATTTCCATGTTTCCATTGATGAAAACAAAATCCTCCAGTACAAGCATCGGCAGAAACAGCTCTCGGCTATCACCAAACTGCAGGTCGTTAATGATGTCAGAATTTCTTCAATGGAAATCACCAAACGGAGTCTTTATTAGGCACTAAAGTTGGGACAGGCTTTCCAGCCTAACCACTTTTAAGAGCCCTGCCCCAGTAGGCAACTGGGTACCCTCTCTCCTCCCTCTCCCACGCATCATCTGCTGTCTCCAGCAGGAAGGATGTTGCTGGAGAACACTATAGCACAGAGTTGTCATGCTTATGATGTACTGTATCCTAGCAATACAATGGCAATACATAGCAAGCTCATTAATGTCAGTCAGTCCAGATCCCTAGAGTCATTCTGACACCATGTGCCCTAGGGTGGAGAACTGGAAGTCTAGGCATTTTCATCCTTGTTTGTCGTAATGAACAATGGCATTCCACACAGCAGTTTGTTGTGTGTGGCAGTATGCACTGAATGGTAAGAACATTTGAATTTTATCGGAGCAAATATTCCTACTCCGGAATAGGGTATGGATTAGCTACACTTCTCAGCTGTAGATGTTGATCTAGGGGATGTGTAAGAATGATGCCAGCAGAGAGGGGCATGTGCCTACTGGAGCTTGGTACAATGTCAACATGATCACCAATAAAATCTGAAAAATGGCACCGAGTGAAGTGGCTTCTACATTCGTTGGCCCCGGGTCCCAGCTCGCAGGCAGCCCCCTGTCCTCCAGGAGAGGAGGTGATCCCTGACAAATGGTAGCAAAGGACTATGCTCCTTGCTCCTGCCCTCATACAGAATGAGGCCTGTCCATTCCTTAGAGAAATCCGTGGTTTAAAACTCCACCAGTTGGTCAGGTCAACTGGATTATTCCTCCCCTGGGGCTCTAGCCAGGGTCTGATTCTTTAGCCACAGGGTACAAGCAACTCTCATTGACTTCCGAGGGAGTCACTTGTATCCAACAGTGGGAAAACAAGGCCCTTTGGCATGAAAGGAGGGGGTGAAACCAAGCTCCTGTTCAGAACCTGGGGAATAAAATTTGTCACAACTAATTTTGCAAGATTTCTTGGAATAATTTTGTCCACACTGCAACAATATGCATATCTGCTCTGCTCTAACCCGCCAACTTCCCTGTTGTTATACAGATCCTAGGAGTGATTCTGTGGCTTAAAAAGGGGAGGGGTGATTCTGTGGGTCAAAAGGGGGAGGGGCTTAAAGGAGCACTGAGCCAAGATGATTTTGTCAGAACGCAAGGGAGGCACAACTAAAGTCCAGGCCGAGGGGTCCTAGCAGGACTGGGTTCTAGCAATATATGTTTTTCAGGATAAGCACAGAGCGCCATATTTTTAGCAGCTAGACTCAATCTCTCTCTCTCTCTCCCTTTCCGTCTTCCTTCCTTCTCAATCCAATGGAATCAACACACACTCACTTGTTCTCCTGCTTTCTCCTTCCCCCTTTCCTCTCTGACATTGTCCACCTCTCTCTCCTCTTGGTGGGATATTACATGTAGGACCCCTTGACTGCACTCCAGCAGTAGAAAGGCTGCTAATGGACAAACTTGCATGCAGTGACATAAACACGTCACCATTGTTAAATATGAATATGAATTAATTCAAAAGGGCAACTCCAGCTGCCCTCAAATCATCCCCTTGTTCCCCAGGTATTAGATAGATTGTGTTCCAAATGGTAAGCCATAAAGAAAGAGGACAAATGGCTGCTATCTGCTCCTCTACTATCTCTGGTCATTGGAAGGAGTCACTGGAATTGTTATCTGTCCAGTGAAAAGTCAAAGTTTAGCTCTGGCCTTTTCAGAACTCTTTTCGTCTGATTGGCTGAGGTCATTCTCCTTTTCTTCTATTTATAGTCTTACTGACCTAAAAGGAAGGGGTGAATAGTCTGCCAATCCCAACACAGAATACTGCAAAGTCTACATTTATGAGTCTTAAAAGTATTTCCAGACTATAACTCGAGGACATTATGTTCTCATTGCAAAGACTGTACTGGGAACACAGGAAGGCTCAGAACAGATGTGGTCACATTAAAAAGAATAGAAAATATGTTTTGTAAATGGCAACCAGGCCGGTTACAAGACAGAAGGTGGAAATTGTGATAGATGTACCTCCTTGTTAATCAAGTCCTTAACACAAGCCGAGTCGCACCTTGACCTGGAGAATCCCCCTTTTTGGAAGTGAAACACTTTCACTCTCCCTGTTCATTCCTTTTTGGAGCTTCCAACCACTCTGAAGTAAAACCACCACTGCTGGGTCCCACTGCCCAGCTGGGGGGTCAGCCTCAGAGAGGGGGGCTTATTTCCAGAGGAGCTGCATTTATAGTCTGATCCAGATCAGAGTTACAGTGGCCGAAACCCACAGTTATCTCTGCTGAAGTCAATGCAGTTACACGGGTCTAAAATAAATGCAAGTGCAATCAGACTCAGGACCTTTACAGCATAAAATTTGCCCTGTCTGTCTCTGATACCACTGAACTATATTTGAAAGAAATTGCTCATTTTATTTGTCCCTGTTGGGAAGTTTCATGATGCTGATTATGCTTCATGGGGGAAAACTGCTGAGGGAATTCAAAATAATAATACTTTGCACTAAACCCCATCCAGGGCAGGCCCATCCATATAGGTGGTCGCCTAGGGTGCCAAGTTAAATGGGGAGCCAAATTTGTGGGGGGGGAGCCAATTTTTTTTAAAAAAATGAAAAAAAATGAAAAACAATACAAATAAAATAACGAAGATGTCATTATTTCAATTCCCTTGTGTGTATGGAGGGAATATGAATTATAATTCATTTCTCTACATTTCTGAGAATTTATTAATGTGTCAAATCTTTTATTTACTGCAAAATAAATAATGTTTTAGCAAAAAAAATTTCAGTTTGCAACATAGGGCCAAGATGACCCACTCCGCAATTTTGCTAGGCAATAACTCAGACACAATGAAACACATCTGCCAGCGGCAAGAGCTGTAATGCTAGTGACACCTACCTCCAATATACACCAAGGTCGCATAGCCGGAAATTCATGTAGAGCAGAGAGTCGGCATTGCCTCATGAAAATTCAAAAGACATTGATGCTACAGATTTGTTTAGTGAGCTTCAGGCTTTTTCAAGACGACTTAAGAAACATTCCACTCCTGAAGAAGTACTGAAGTTTGTCTGTGAAAATAAGACAGTTTTCCAAACATTTTTATAGCTCTACGCAGTCTTTTAACTTTGCCAGTTTCCATAGCTAGTGGGGAACGTAGCTTCTCAAAGTTAAAATTGATAAAAACGTATCTGCATTCAACAATGGGGCAAGAGAGACTTGTTGGATTTGCCACAACGTCAATAGAGCATGAAATAGCTGGAAAACTGGATCTAAAAGAACTAGTGTCTCAATTTTCAAACCTTAAAGCAAGAAAAGTCATGTTTTAAGAGCACAGAGTGTTTTTTATTCAGAGTGTTTTGTAAATAAAGGTTAAAGTTCATTGAAGAGTTTTCTTATTTCTTTCTATATTGGATGTGGTGGTAATGGCAGTTAAAGTAGGATAGCGTAATGGATGATTTTGGATTTGTAACAATAAAAATTATAATTAACATTTTTAATGCATTTTTATTTGAAATCAGACTGAAATATCATCTAGCTGTCATGTACAAATCTATTCTGAATATTTCATGTCTCTATTTTATCTGATCTCAGAAACATTGGTTGGACAGACAAACTGAATAATTAAGCCTCTATTTTATAAAAAAAGCTTAAAAAACATTAAAAGGAAAAAAGGGGTAAAATGTTTCCCAGTTTACCAAAAACCTCAGCCTAGATCTGCCCTTAAGGTTTGGGGGTGGGAGGGCACCAATTGCATGGTTCATCTAGGGCGCCAATTGCTGGTAGCTAGTCTAGGGCCGCCCCTGGCCCCACCTATATCCCACCACTATATAAATATTCCATTAGTCCAATTACTTCAGTCACTAAGCTTGGATGAACAGGGCAAACATATTTCAAGTACAAATAAATAAAAAGAGCTGCCATAAAAAATTAGCCAGCAACATCCGATTGCACCATGTCTCTTCTAACACACAGGCTCCCTCAGCCTTCCTGAGAGCTAATCGGCTGATCTCACTTATTTACCATCTGAGAGAGAAACAGAGTGCAAACTTTCCTGACACATCAGTGGAGCTGCTGTTGGGGTAGAAATATTAACCACTCCATCCTCACACTGAAACTTTTGCTTCCCTGGCAATGAAAGGTACTTGATGGCTCCTGGCTGTAGCATGTCTCATTCTTGCAGATAGAAATGCTGATATGGAGCAACTAAGCCATAGAGCATCCCTGAAGGCAAGACATACACCATAGCTCAATGTTACAGAGTTCTCTCTCTCATGCCGCCACTGGAACTGGAATGTACCCTCTGGCTCAGAGTCGCCCTCTTCTGCCATTTGTTGATCACTACTCTTGAGAAGTTTCAGAGTAGCAGCCTTGTTAGCCTATATTTGCAAAAAGAAAAGGAGGACTTGTGGCACGATTTTGATCGTGATTTAGGCTTCCATTGCTGGCTTGCCACTGCCTGCATCAGGCCTCTTGATCAGTGTCACCTACTGCTGCTCAGGTTAGCCTGAGAGGTTTGCTGAGCCCCTACAGCCGTTCTCAGGAGATGATGAGGCATGCTGATGGTGGCAGGAGGCCCCTGATTACTGGTCTTTTGGCTACAAGGAAAAGAAACGAGGCCTCTTCCCCCAGCTTTAAACAGGCCTTCATATTAATGGTTAGGGAGCTGAAACAGGTGGGAGCTGATGAACAGGAGGCTCCCCCCCACATATATATCAATCCCTTGGAGAGTTTAAAACCATGTTAGAAGCCAAAGAAGCAGAATCGGCATATGGTCTGCAGCCATGACGGAGATTAATTCACCCCCAGTGCCACTGTTAACACCCCTGGACTTATGTACCCCCAAAGCCATAACTTCATTATGTCCCATTTAAAATGACGGCACACAAGAGCTGGAGCCATGCTCAGAAGCATCACAGAACACTCCCAAATCCTGGATATGTGGGGAGAGGCTATCTGTCCTGAAGCCTCCTTGGTGGGGTAAGACATGACTCTAGTTATAAATACAGAAGCTGCTGCTGCTACTGGTTTACGTAAAAGAGAGAGGAAGCCTAAAAGAGATGCTCAGATCCTATCCTAGAACAGCAAGCGAGAGGAAGTTTTACAGGCTGGAAGAAACCATGTGTCTGAAAATAGCTGTGATCCCATGATTTCCAGGCTGAAGGAGTCCTCTCCCTGCCTGATACATGTTCAGATCGATTTAGCAAGAGTTTCTGGCCTGTAACTGTCCCAGGTAAATCCCCAGGCTAGAGTTTCTTGCCCAGGAGTCTCCTTGCTAGGAGGGAATGCTGAATCTCAACGTACTTAAATAGGTTGATGAGTGTCTTTTTATTGACAGTATTTTGTCCCTAGTTGTTGCTACCTGAAGCAATAGAGAAGAAGTCCTTATACCTGTAGCAGGGCCTGATCTTCCTCTCATTCATACTGGTTTTACATCATAGCTCCAGTGAATTCAATGGGGAGGCGAATCAGACCCATGATCCATTGTCCCTGATCCTGGTAATGGATTCCGTGCCTGCTCTGCTCCTCTGCAGTGGCACCCCGGGTTAGGGCCCCTCAGGGCTTCGCTGAGTCAGGCAGCGTCACAGAAAGGAGCCCTGCAGGTGTCCAACAGACACGGTGTCCGCTGATGCCTGTGACATTCAGAGTCTGGTCATGACTCTGACACTCTTAATAATTGTCACATTTCCCTGCAAACAAGCTCTGTCCGCTCCCCCACAGCCAGCTGAGCACCCTGACTCACTAATCAGTGATAGTCACATCCAATCAGCAGAGCATGCTGTCCAGTGACATCAGAATGAGAGGTGTTCTCTCTGCCAGCTTTAACAATGGGCTCTTCTCTGACCACATGGGTTGCTGGGTCCTACCTTGGGAAAGCTAATGCGGGATGGAGGTGGGATGGGAGAAGTGGCTCATTGCCGGTGCTGATTGGCAATGAGGAATACTGAGGCCTCCCTCTAGTTCTGGAAGGCGGAGGGGCAGGATGGGAGTGTTTAAAACCCATTTGAAAGATGGGGACGCAGAGCCAAAACAAAGTCTGTGGCCTTGGACAAGCCTGATTTACCCTGCACTGCCATTGTAATCCCTTAGCCTTGTTATTAATTCTCCAGTGATCATCTTCCATTCTGGCTTGTTTCATTCCCTGGGCAGTGACTCTTGCTGGAGAGAGACGAGCTGACCGGGGCAGGCCACTGACCTTTAGCCAGCAATTTTCTGTGAACACCAGCCAGTGTTTCTAAATTACTGCCTCGGCCACCACGCTATAACACTTGTAATCCCCCTGCCACGCCCCATTGTCATTGAATGTGGCTCTGGGAAGAGCAGAGCTGATTAGCAATGGGCATCTTTCTCACCCACCACCGCTCTGAACTCATCTCAGGATCTAGCAGACTCCAGCCTGGGTTTCTGATTTACTGCCCAGGCCTCGAAGCCCCTTAAGTCAGCAGGATTTGTGGTTTCTTTGTGAGAAAACTGGAGATGAAATGTGCCTTCTTTCCGAGGAAATGGGGGGAAGGGGGATGGAGAAGTAATTCACTATTCTAGGGTGAGACAGTTCCTAGTGCTACCAGCCAGGCCCGGCTGCATGAGGTCTGCCACCGTTTGGACCAGGGAGTCAGTGGAGACTGTGCTGGAAAGGGGGCAAGTGCTTTTCCTGATGGTGTTTGTGGGGAAGGGGATTTCTTACAAACACAGGACAAAGCCTGAAGCATTTGAATCATTTCAGCTTGGACGAGACACTCCAGCCTCGTGGTTGTGGGGCTAGGGGTGAGGGCAGGTACCATCCTCGGACACTTGCTGCCTGGTGGTCCTGGAGATTAAAGGCAAGCTTGAGAGAGATTATCTGAAACCAATAGACATAATACAAAGGACCTGGTATTGGAAGATAAAGTCCTCAGGTTTTCTGACAGTTATGCTATTATATAATATTAGTGACCACGGAAATGTTATTTATTAGCCTATCAGGATCCAAGTTTATTACACACTCCAGTTCTTGTGGTCTGCTCAGACCCCTCCCCCTTCAGCCTATTTGGATGCAGCACCACATCACGTGTAGCACTGCAAATTAAGGTAATAAAGCTAATCAAATCTCTTGCTTCATCAGAGCAGAAGATGATTGCCTGTTAAGATCAGGAATTAATTCTCCATCCCAAATCCCCTAAAATAATAATAATACTTAGCTCCTATATAGCACTTTTCATCTCTCTACCTCAGAATGCTTTGCAAAGGGAGGGCAGCAGCATCACCCCATGTTACAGGTGGAGGACCTAAGGCACAGAAAGGGGAAGTGACTTGACCAAAGTCACAGAAGAGGTCAGGTCATTGGCAGAGCCTGAAATAGAACCCAGTTGAACCTCTCACCTGATTCAGTGTCCTACCCACAGGAATACATGACCTACCCGCAGCCTTGTACAAATGGCTAGGTATCGCACAGGTTGAGGTTCTTCATTGCCTTACTCTGAAATCCCAGATATCTCCTACCAGCCTTTGTGGACTAATACAGTGGCTCTCAACCTTTCCAGGCTGCTGTACTCCTTTCAGGAGGCTGATTTGTGTTGCATACCCCCAAGTTTCACCTCATTTAAAAACTACTTGCTTACAAAATCAGACATAAAAATGCAAAAGTGTCCCAACCACACTATTACTGAAAAATTGCTGACTTTCTCCATATAATTTTTAACATATAATTATAAAATAAATCAATTGGAATATCCATATTGTACTTACATTTCAGTGGATAGTAAATAGAGCAGTATAAACACATCATTGTCTGTATAAAATTTTAGTTTGTACTGACTTCACTAGTGCTTTTATGTAGCCTGTTGTAATACTAGGCAAATATCTAGATGAGCTATGTACTTCCCTGGAAGACCTCTGCATACCCCCAGCAGTATGCCTACCCCTGATTGAGAACCACTGGCCCAACAGATAGACCCAAGATTGCAAACTCGATGCGCAAGATCCCATTAAGTCTGTTTTGCACCACTTAGCAAGCTAGGTCCCACATGCTGTGTGTAATGCTGGACCACCGGAGTTAGAGAAGGGGCCTAAGCTTGTGAGCAGTGAATTAACCTAAGGTGCATTATCTTCTACTGCTACCAGCTTTTCTTTCTATGCTCTGGGCTATAAGTTATCCTTCCTCCAACTTCCTTTGCTTCAGATTCCACACTAAGTGCTGATCTAAGTGCCATGCATATCCCTGTTTACTTCCCTCTTCTTCAACACAACATCCTGTCCCAAAAATAAGATGTCTGAGTGATTTACAGCACCAGCTGCCCCTTGACTGTCAGAAACGCGCAGCCATTTCAGCACCTAACCTTGGCCTTTGCTCTAAGCTTTAGCTGTGTTGCTAGCACATATTGGCTGTCACACTAAGCCCCAGAGGTTGCTGCCTCCCAGAGGCCCAGCAGTGGATGACCAGCTGTAGCTTCTGTAAATTACCTGGGGTGCTTCTAGGAGAACCACTTCACTAATATAGATTAGGAGGACTTGTGGCACCTTAGAGACTAACCAATTTATTTGAGCATGGTTAGTCTCTAAGGTGCCACAAGTCCTCCTTTTCTTTTTGCGAATACAGACTAACACGGCTGTTCCTCTGAAACCTAATATAGATTGTGCACTATTACTATAGAGCAAAGGCAACCTACACAGGGGATCCTTTTCGTACCAAGAACTGAAAAATGTAGATTTTGAACCTCTCAGAATGTGGGGGTGTTTGGGTCTGGAGATGTTTGGTTCAGCCTATTAGAGAAAGCTGAAATATTCAGACCCAAATTCAAATTTGCACCCTCCCCAAAAGTTGGGTACTCAGATTCCAGGTGCATCTTCCTTGGTTACCCTGCTAAATGCTGCGGAGCAGGAATGCTCACAATTTCCTGAGTTTGTACACAAAACATATCAGGTTTTGTTCGTAATACACGTCATTTGATCTCCAGCCATTGTTACAAAAATGGCCCTACTCCAGCAACTATAGCTAACCTAAGCCCTATAAACCCCAGCAGGTCCAAGCAGAAACAAATAGATTCAGGGTCAGAATACCCCCTGGGAGATAGACGTACTCCCTTCCCTTGTAATTTTACTTGCTGTATTCTCCCTGAAATCCTTTACTAGCAATAACATTTTTATTCCAGTCGCTCTTTTCCCTCTGCCTTTCCTTCCTGTCTCTTTCTGTTTCCACTCCATTTCCCTCTAAGCCTGCAGCTAGGAGAGGGTAAACCACACTGTCAAATTTAAAGCCTTTGTCATATGATGCCCCCTATTAGCAGTCAGCTGATCCAACTGAAAATCCTTTGTCATGTGATGACCTAGTAGTCAGTTGCTCATGTTTCTGGGTGTAAACAGAGGAGGTCTGTTAGAGTTTTGCAAGCCTGGAAGTGTTTAGGTAGACTGAGATTCATGTAGGGCCTTGGTAATTGGGAAATTGGTGGTCTCTGGATAATCTAGTAGCTCTTTGCTATCCTGGGCTCTTCTTCTCAGCTGTACTGGTTATTCAGGTGTAATGCCACTGACGTTAATAGTGTTACACCAGTGCGAAATCGGTGCAGCTGAGAGGAGAAACAGAACCACCTGACTGCTGTGGGTCACCAGGTCTGATTTATCTGGGCTTCATTTTCAGGCAGGTTCTAAGTATTTCTCCCTGGTGATGAAGGAATGTGTGTTTTACTAAGAGTGGATGTGTCACTGGTCATCTAAAAAGAGAAAGAAAAACAAACCCTCACTTAATTAAACTGACCTTAGTTGTAGCCGAGGAGAGAGAAGGTGCAAGATGCTAGTACAGCCTGTTGCATTCCTGCTGGGATAGGAGGGGCATATAGATTAATGCAACCCTTTGGGGAAATATATGGGTCCTTGAAATTAACAGGAGCCGCAGGATCACAGCCCCTCTGAAAACTTGCACATAAGGTTTGAAATCCTTGACTTTCTCAGAATGGGGGATCTCAAAAATATCAACATCTGATTTTCATGAGCACCAAATTCATCTGCTCCCCTCCAAAAAAAAATCCTGAGTGAAACAAACAGTGGCAGTAAGGCTGGTGCTTTGCCTGAGAGTTTGTTCATCTGGTTTTCCCTTTCTTTCCCAGACACCTCAGTGCATGGCGGTGGGAAATTCACTGCTCCCCTTTGAAAAGCCCATCATGTTATAAAAAAAAACATATTGATCTTTTGGATGGCATGAATTTGATGGGAGATGGTTCTGGCTGAACATGAGCTCAAGATCACTTGACACTCTTGTTTGTGTATTTGCGCTGTAAGTTAGATACGTACAGTATTGATTTCTACTGACAACTAGTTTCAGAGTTAGTACAGCTCTGCTGTTTATATTCACTTGCTCACTTTTTAATGAGGTTGGGTCAACCCCTCCCGCCACCTGTATGACTCCATTCATTTAAATAGAGGTCCTACAGGGATGAATTTGGCCCAGGATTTCTCTATCACTCCACAGATTTCTATGTGCTTTCCCTCCTGCTCAATCCAACAACAAACTATTTGGGGGAAAATCACTCTTGCAATCACACTAATGGCAACATGACATGTTGTTTGGTCTTGAATCAATTAACACCAAATCAGACCAATTCCTGTCCATATAGTTATCTTTTTATTCCAGCCATTGCATTTCTGTACAGCTCAGTCCATGAGACTTCTAGATAACAAGAGTGGCAGCTACAAAACTTGGCTTACATGTATTTATAAAAACAGGCATCTAGGCAATTCACAGTCATAGACCCCAAAAATTATATATTGTCCATTTAAAGTACTTAAAAGGACACTCAAAAACTTAAAATTAGTCATTCTTTGATGCTTGTAATTATTCTTAGAAAACTGAAAAAATTTCTTTCAATATTGTTCCTTTCCATTTATCAAACACTGATTTCCCATTTGTTTGTTTTTAAATAAATCTGAAACATACTTAGCTGCTTTGGTGTATTATCTTTAAATGATATATCAGATGCGAGTCTGACCCCATGCTAAATTTACACGGATGTCAATCCATTAACTTCAGTGGAATTACTCCTGATTGACACTGATGTGAATGCAGAATCGGGCTCCCAATGTCTTATGCCAAAAAATCTTTGTGCACCAGCAGCATCCATCACGCTGGAACATTTCTGGAAATGGATCATGTTTGATTAGCCAGCAGAGGGAGCAACAAACCCTGGTTTAGTAGGTCCCCGAACGACGGTTCTTTGTTTTTATGATGGCTTGGCCATGACTTAATATGGGGTTTTTGAGTAATAAGGTACTGAGGCTCCAAAGGACTTACCCTGTCAGGGTAACTTTGGAGGAGGGTAACATTTAAAGCTAAAGTACTGTAACATCCTCCTTATGGCAGGATATCAGTCCATACACACATAGAGAGAGAGGGCTCTATTATTTTGTTGCTGCCATTGTTCACGCTGCTTGTGTGTTCTATCCCTTCCTCCACCCTGTGTTTCTCTTGCCTATTTACATTGTCAGATCTTTGGGGGAGGGACTTTCTACTCCTCTGTTTGTACAACGCCTAGCACAAAGGGAGTCCCACTCATGGTTAGACTTAGGCTCACCATAATAATAATAATAATTTGTATGGCATTTAACAGAGATAAAAGAGCACATGGGCCCTGCCCTTAGGGTAAAAGGAAAATAGCAGCATGAACTAGAGGCAGGTCAGGGCATGGAACTGAAACTGCATTAGTGACACTGATGGATGATCTCCTCCTGTCAGTGGATAGAGGGCCCACATCCAATCTCAGCCTCCTGGATCTCTCTGCAGAATTCAGTACTGTAGACCATGAGACTCTTCTGTCATGCCTGAGAGAGATGGCAGGGGTCCAGGGGAATGCACTAAAATGATCTGAGTCCTTCCACTACTAGATCTCCGACTTCTGGAGACCACAAGGATCAACTCTCTCTCCAGACCTTTTCAGCATCTACATGCAAACACTAGGTGAATGATCAAACAATAAGGACTCAGGTGCCAGCAATATGCAAGTGATACATAGCTCTACCTATCCTTCACCACATATAACCACACCACTGCCACCAAGATGGCCTGGTGCTTGGATGAGATCAGCTCATGGATGAAGAACAGCTGGCTAAAGCTGAACCCAAACAAAACAGAGACGCTGCTGATGGGCAAAGGAAAGCACTTGGAAGAGCTTGCAGGCATGGTGCTGTTCCCTTTGGTGGAAGGTACACATCCACAGTTAGTCAGTTCAGTCTGCAGCTTGAGAGTTCTCCTAGATTCTTCACTGATGCTAAACTTTCACATAGCATCTACATGTAACCCTCTCTAGCACCTCAGGCTGGCTAGGAAACTCTATCCCATCCTGGCGGATGATGACCTGGCCTCAGCTATTCACACCTTTGTCACCTTCCAGCTGGACTACAGCAATGTGACAGACCTGGCTGTGAAGCCTTCAGCACTTAGGAAACTCCAGCAAGTACAGAATGCCGTAGTGCGTCTCGTCAGCAACATAGGCTACCGTGAACATACCATGCCTGTCCTCTGCTCTCTGCACTGGTTTCCCATAGAATTTCGAACCAAGATTGGGGTCTTGGTCCTTGTCTTCAAAGCACTTCATGGCCTGGGTATCTAAAAGACCATCTAAAGCCCTGGGTTGAAGACTGTGGTTGACAACTCTGCTCTTGTGGCACAAGAGAGCTTGCTACACTAAGAGAAAGCTCATCTGTGTCAGAGATAGAACTTTCTGGGGGACCAGTCAAACCTGTGCAATGAACTCCCCCAAGAAGTAAGGCCCACCCCAAACATCACTACCTTTTGCCCCAGTGCAAGGTGCATTTCCTTTACCTTGCCTTCTCAAACACAAATACAAAGCAACATGTATCTTTAAAAAAACACCTAAAACCCTACCAGAAGAAGACACTCCTCTGGGCAGTGGATGAGACAAAAAACAAAACATGACAGATCTGTAGTCAAGTTGCTGAATGCACTGGAAGGCACTCAGACATTATGGTGAGAAGCGTGGTATAAGAACCATACAGAATAAGGGCTTGTCTACATGCAGGGTGAAATCCTGACCGCATTGAAGTCCTGGGGAATTTTGTCATTGACTTCAAAAGAGCCAGGATTTTACCCACAAACTTTGTCAGATCATTACTGACATAAGCTAACTTAATATAAGCCATTTCTTAAACATTTTACAGAGTGTCCACTCAGGGGTTTGCAACAATTTAACTAAACTGGTGCAAATTTGTGATACAAGCCCTAACTAAACCTCACATCACTGCTGTGAGGCAGGCAAGGACCATCCTGTCTATTTTCCAGATCAACTCAGAGGGTATGTCTACACTGCAATTAGACACCCTGTGGCTGGCCCGTGTCAGCTGACTTGGGCTCACGGGGTTCAGGCAGTGGGGCTGTTTAATTGCAGTGTAGACATTCCAGCTTGGACTGCTGCATGAGCTTTGGGACTGTCCCACTTTTCAGGGTGCTAAAGCCCAAGCTCCTTCTGAAATTTTGACTCCCTGTACCCTGATGCAGTTGCTACACACCTGACCTCCTAGGCCGTAGAAGTAAACAGCTGCAGCTCAAACAACCACATGAGTTCCACTAAATGGATCAAAACAAAACTAACAAAACAATTGCAAAAACAAAGTTTGGTTTGAATAGAAGCCTACACACTTAATATGGCAGTAGACAACTTCTGCATATGTATGCAGATACACTCACATGTACTATATGACATAACAGGGATACTCCCAAGGTGGTCAGAGACACAAGAATAACATGCTTCAGCAACCTCACCAGTTGAGAATGAGACTTAGTACCCTTATATTTGAAAAGGAGAAAAGTTTAATTCAGTGGTTTGCTGTAACTGTATGCTGAACTGAAGAAGTTACTCCTCCATTGCACTCCCAAGTCTAGAAGTAGCTAGGAGTCAGTTTGGCCACTGGCATAAACTAGAACAGCCTCAAGGCTTCTCTAACCTATGCTGATTACAATGGGTCCCAGGATTGCCAGAGCAAATCCCATTCCAGCCACTCAACTTCCTGCTCTACCACACAGCCCTGGAGCACCCCTATACTCTGGTGCCAGGAAAAGGTGGCATTGAGCAAGCTATACTGCCTTTGCCCTACCCAAGGATCCCTTATGCAGCTGATGCAAAAGGCACAGTGCAGGTTTGAGCATTTGTATTATGTTTACATTATATAGGGACCTACCTACTATGAGCTCTTCTGAAATGCTGGCAAAGCCCCTAAGTGGCTGAATTGGCCTGATTCTCCTTTCACGCCAATCTTGCACAACTGTAATTCCATTGGCATTAGTGGGGTTACTTCTGAATCATCCCTTTGAGAGACCAGAGTCAGACCCATAATATGCAGAGGTGAAGAATGAACTCCTGTATATTTGGCCTTCATACCAGTGTAAACCAGGAACAGCTCCACTGAAGGCCAACTGGTGTGAGAGGAGAGAGAATCTGGTGTTCAGTGTGTTCTCTTCATTGCGATGCTCTAGCAACTTCCTTCTGACTGCATGCCACATCTTGAGTTATTTGGTGACTCTGAATTTATCAATATCCTTGTTCCTCTCTCACCATTATATATTCCTCCCCCCCACTGTAATGTGTCCTCCTGATCCATGAGTTAGAGATGATTAGGCACTTGTGCATCATGCCAAAGTTAGATTCACTGCCAGTACCTTAATTATTTTGCACCACTGATCATCTTAAAATGTTGTTTGATATTTTAAACTTTAGATTTTTCAGGCTTCTTGACAGTGGGCCATGTAGGTTGCCAGTGGGGGTTACTAGAACTAAATTCATTAGTTTGGGCTTTTGGAATCTTTTAGTGTATGAATATAGGCAGCCATAGTCTATGATTTAAGTATAACATCTCTTAAGGGGCACCGGCACATCTCTTTGTTCTTCACCTGGGCCTTTTATTAACACCCTGTTAGAGTTGTATGTCTACTGGCCTCTGCAGTGTTAATGTTGTGTACAATGACATGTCTACCTTGGGAGAATATGTGATGTGTGAGCAAGGCCTGGGGGGCAATGTACATTTCAAATGTCTAGATCTGGCCTTAGCGATGTAGCCATTTGCTTTTGGCGTAGGTGTGAAATAACAGCAGATGTCAGGGATCCGAAAGGGTATTTGTGCATTTCACCGGGAGGGCAGGGGGATTATAGTGTGTGTCTTGCGCTTTGAGGAAAATAACAGAGTTAGTTTGTAGAAGCTGTTTGTCTCCGGTGTCCTACAAATATAGGTATGTGAAACTGAAAGGAAATGGATTTTCACATGACCAGAGCAAACACTGTTCTAATGCATGCCAAGAGATTTATACCCAGATCATTTTTCCCCTCCTGGACTTGAGGTTCCATTGATGATTATTCTTTCATTTCGTGGCAGGCAGACTGGAAATATTTTCCTTTCCCTTCACATAAATAGATGAAAATAGATGGAAGTTTTTCCATTGAGTTCAAGGGCATTTACAATTCATTGACAAACAGCTTCCATCTGTGAAAAGGGAACCTCAAAACCAGGACTGGATTATCAACCTTGCCAGCCTTCTCTTCCTCCCATGTGCAGCATATAGGGAGAATTCATACTTTTTTTCCTTTGGGGAGGCAAAAGGAAGAGAATAAAGACTAACACCCCCCACCCCTATGTTTTTAATTGCTTCCCCCAGCCCAATGGCTCATCAGTTCCAACTTTACTCCCTGATAGAGACCTCACTCTTTTTAGTGACTTTATTCCATGATTTAGGCCCATTTCTTAGGGCTTGTCTACACTTGTAAAGGTACAGAAATAGGTAAGACAAGGCCCTTATTCTTCAAAGTTTTGTTCAGCAAAGGACAAGATTCATCCATCCATCTATGGCAAGTGTTTCTAGAGGGCCCATTGCCATCATCCTATTTGCCTGTCTGTTTATTGATCTGAATTAACCAGAAAGATAGGATTAACCCTACTGTACCATAAAATTAAGCAATAAGATTCCCAAGTCTCTCCCACAGGGGGTAGGGTTGTAGCTGAGCCCAAATAATCAACCATATCTGAAGCTCCCAGGCTGCCATTCGCTTCTGATCCATTAGCTAGTTATTAAACCTCTTTATCTCTTATTGCAGATCGAAGATCCACTGCCAGCCACGCTTAACTCAGTTAGCTTAAAAGGGAGCATAGTTCGGCTTTATTAAACTCCCCTTTCCTGCCCTGATGGCTTGGAGTTAATGGCTTTTAAGAAAACAGCATGAGAAGGTGCTTCAAGTGGGGGCTGGGTTTTTTCCTAAATGTAAAGCAAGCAAAGAAAGAACGTTCCTCTTGGGGCGCGGATCTAACCCCAACTCAGCCCCATTATTTGAAGAGTAGGACTGGGGCAAAAGAAGCCGGTGTCCTAGAGGCAAAGCTTTGGACACTGATGGAGACATCCGTCACCTCTTTGAAGCCACTGAATTATTTCCAGCATCCCTTTCCTGCCCTGCTCTGGCTCTGGGGAAGCGAAGCACCGTTTCCAGCCCTAAACAATCTTCTCTCGCAGCTCCGCTCCCGGGGACATTAGCGTTGGCTGGGGCAGAGATTGTGGCTCCTGGGCAGAGCTCAGGGAAGTAACACCGAGGGGGACAAAAGACAGAGGCTTGCAGCAAGCGGGCAAGCCCTGGCTCCAGGGCTGGAGTCCCAGGGACTCAGCTCCCCAAGCAGACGTGACAAGCATAACCCGGCGCTGGAGCAAGGGGGCAGCAGTGGCTAGCCGCCCGCGGAGCAGGAGGGGAGAGGTCGGGGCTGCGGACCGGACGGCTCCGCGGGTGGCGAAGGGGCAGCCGGGATGAGACAATCAGCAAAGCCACCCCCGCCAGGCGGGGCGAGCCGCCGGAGCGGATTGGCTGGAGCGAGGGGCTAGGCGAGGACCATGCCCGAGCTGCTGCCAGCCTGAGCCACGCCAGGCAGAGCAGCGCCCAGGTTACAGGCTGCCCCGCCGGGCTCAGGGCTCACTCGGCCCCCGCGCCCGGGCACGGAGCCCGGGCAGCCCGGGCACGGAGCGAGCCCTGGGCCGCTCCGCTCTTGGCTCGCCCGGGGACGGGAAGGGAGCTGTCCGTTCAGCACCACGGGGATGCGCCTGCCCCTCCGCCAGCGCCCGGGGGCTTTTCATGGACAGCCCCAAACTTTCCTGCTCGGCGCCTGAGGGGTGGAGGAAGCAGCAGCTCCCAGCCGGGCAGCCAGCGCAGGGACTGGGGCGACAGGGAGCCAGGCACAGAGACTGGGGTGTGTGGGGGTGGGGGGGGGGCTGTAGAGCGATCTGCATAGGGGGGTGTTTGTGTAGAGGAGGTAGTGTGTGTGTGTGTGTGTGTGTGTGTGAGAGACAGTGTACGGTGTGTCTCTCTGTGTGTGTCTGCGTATTGTGTGGGTGTGTAGGGGTGTGTGTAATGTGTGAGAGTTCAGGATGTTTGTGTCTGTGTAGTGTGTGTGTTTGTGTAGGAGGTGTGTGTGTGTGTAGTGTCAGAGTGAAGGATGTGTGTGTCTGTATAGTGTGTGTAGGGGGCGTGTGTGTAGGGGTGTGTGTGAGAGTGAAGGATGTGTGTGTCCGTATAGTGTGTGTGTAGGGGGTGTTGTGTAGGGGTGTGTGTGAGAGTGAAGGATGTGTGTGTCTGTATAGTGTGTGTGTAGGGGGTGTGTTGTGTAGGGGTGTGTGTGAGAGTGAAGGATGTGTGTGTCCGTATAGTGTGTGTGTAGTGGGCGTGTGTGTAGGGGTGTGTGTGAGAGTGAAGGATGTGTGTGTCTGTATAGTGTGTGTGTAGTGGGCGTGTGTGTAGGGGTGTGTGTGAGAGTGAAGGATGTGTGTGTCCGTATAGTGTGTGTGTAGGGGGTGTTGTGTAGGGGTGTGTGTGAGAGTGAAGGATGTGTGTGTCTGTATAGTGTGTGTGTAGTGGGCGTGTGTGTAGGGGTGTGTGTGAGAGTGAAGGATGTGTGTGTCCGTATAGTGTGTGTGTAGGGGGTGTTGTGTAGGGGTGTGTGTGAGAGTGAAGGATGTGTGTGTCTGTATAGTGTGTGTGTAGGGGGTGTGTTGTGTAGGGGTGTGTGTGAGAGTGAAGGATGTGTGTGTCTGTATAGTGTGTGTGTAGGGGGTGTATTGTGTAGGGGGGTGTGTGAGAGTGAAGGATGTGTGTGTCTGTATAGTGTGTGTGTAGGGGGTGTGTTGTGTAGGGGGGTGTGTGAGAGTGAAGGATGTGTGTGTCTGTGAGATAGTGTAGGCTGGGTGTGTTTGGGCGCAGAGGGGAGCGAGTGTGCACACCGTGAAGTGTGTCTGATCGCGTGTGCGCCCGAGGGGAGCGGGCAGGTGTGTAACAAGTCTGCGGGAGCAGCTCGCAGGGCCGCCCCCGGGGAGCTCCCCGAGTTGGACCCACCGGTCCCGCTCCCTGCTCTCAGCGGCCAGGCGCCCTGAGCTCTGCACACAGCGTCGGGCATCAGGCAGTCAATCCGCTGAAGCGCCGTTCGGCCCCAGCCCCGCGGCCACCCGGCCCCGCTCCCCTCGCACGGCCGGCTCCCTGCGAAGGTGAGTGCCTTCACTCCGCCTGGACGGGGGGCGGGGGGCTGAGCTGTGCGGAATCGGGGGCTGGCTCTGAGGGCCCGCGGGGCCAGGGTTGCTGGACACGGGCGAGCGGAGCTGTCTGCTCAGCACCACACCTGGGGCCATGCGGAAATACAACTTGGGGTGCTAGGGGAAAGTCTTTCAGCCCAGGGCTCTAACTGGGACAGGATAGCTTGATACTAACAGGCATGGCTCTGGGCTTCTTCCCCCTCCTATCTCTGGGCGATGGGGGAGGACCAGGGATGCAGCGTCTGGAAATAACCCCAGACTCCTACAAGCAATGACAGTACTGTCCAGGGGTCAGAGCCTGAGGTGTTTGCTCAGCATTTACTCAAGCGCTTTCTATGGGAGGGCATCAGCCAGCCTTTGAATACTGGGGCTGAAATAAAACCTCTCTCTAGTGGCAGGTTATTCCATCGCATGCAGGGTTCTTACACCTTCCTCTGAAGCATCTGGTGCCAGCCATTGTCAGAGCAGGATAATGGACCAGATGGACTATGGGTCTGAGCCAATCTGACAATTCCTATGTTCCTAAGGATTTAAAGGCATCACCCTATGCATGGAGCTGATAAATTCACTGGGAATCCATTTCTGACTATGTACAATTCTCCACACATGACTGAGTAACAATTAAGAAAGGAAAATATTTACAGTAGAACATTCTGACCCCTCTTCATTAACTCTCTTTTCCAGGCTTGTATGAGTCCATTGGAACATGCCAGAACCGCTCAGGGTCCAGTGGTGGGAAAGGAGCTTCCCGGTCATAGCATCATAGAGTTCAAAGCCAGAGGAGACCACCAGTCTACCCCTGAGGGGTGGTGTTTCCCTGGCTGCTTCTGTGTGGCTTCTAGGGAGCAGCAATGAATTCCTCCTTCTCTTTCCCAGAGAGCCACCTCAGCCTGCTAGACCTTTTGAAAGGAGAGAACGGGTCCCTGCCCAGAATGTGGAATGGGAGCCAGGAGCTGGACTGGGAGGAGCTGGAAAAAATGCTCTTCCTGTTTGCAAAGGAGCCTGTCACCATCAGCCTCACCGTCCTGTACCTACTCTCTTTTGTGGTGGGATTTGTTGGGAACATCATGTCCATTAAAGTGCTTACCAGGAAGCGTAGCAGTCGGATGCCCAGCCTGAGTGCCACCAGGAGCCTCCTTATCAACCTGGCTATCTGCGACTTGATGGTGGTGTGCGTCTGCATGCCCATCACGGTGGGGAACTTGATATACAAAGCCTGGGTGTACGGGGACTTCCTGTGCAGGGCTGTGCCATTTGTCCAGGCCGTGTCCGTCTCAGCCAGTGTGCTCAGCCTCACGGTCATTAGTGTGAACAGGTATTACAGTGTTCACAACCCTCTGAATGCCAGGTCCTTCTTCACTCAGAGGAAGATCCTCAGCACCATCCTGGTGGTGTGGGTCCTGTCCTCTGGGATCTGCATGCCCCTTATATTCATGAACAAAAGGGATGAGATTGGGGCGGTGGAGGGACTGCCCCTGGTGTTCCCAATCTGCAGGGAAATATGGCCTCAAGAGAGGCTCAAGCAAGCCTACAACTTCCTGCTCTTCTGTGCCCTCTATTGCCTGCCCGTGCTATTCAATATGACCATCTGCTTCCTGACCGTGCGAAGGCTGTGGAGCTGCACCAGCCAGTTGAAGGAGCGCAACTCCCTGAACCGATCCCTGCCAGCCTCCAGGCTGAAGATCCGCAAGAAGGTGGCCCAGATGGTGGTGGCCCTGGTCCTGCTGTTTGCCATCTCTTGGCTGCCAGTCTACTTGATGGACATCTGGATTGACTTCAACATCCCCAACTCTTTGCAGGATGTGACTCCATCTCCCTGGGTCCTGCAGCTCAGACCTTTTGCTCAGTGGCTAGGCCTCACCAACTCCAGCCTCAACCCCATATGCTATTGCTTTGTTGGGAACCTCTACAGGTCAGCCAAAGAAATGAAGAGCAAATACCACCAGAGGATGGTTTCCCTTTTTAACTTCTCTCTGTCTGAAAGGACTGCACCTTCTTCTGTGCCTGAGTTGCTCTCTTACAGGAACTCCATGGACTCTGCAGGGAAAGAGTCCAGCTGCACCCTGGCAATGAGCAAGAGGTATCAGGGGGACACTGACCCTAAGAACAACTATGAAACTCCACTAATGTCCTGCCAGTCTCTGTCTCTAAACACCATGGCTAGTGAAAAGACTTCTCTATAATCCTGCTCAGGAAGAACACCTATTAATACATTCATCCTTACTAAGAGGTGTATCAGACATATCTGATGGCCATTTGGTAGGTTTTTCTGAATCTGATATTCTAAAGAGGGAGAAGAAACCTAGCATGCCCTCTCCCAACCTTCCCCGCCCCCAAATAAAGACAGAGGAAGGAAAGAGAGATAACGAGAAAAAATGCCGAGAAAAAGATTACTTCTATTTTAACTGAGATGAACTTACCAAAAAGGACAAATTATCTCTACCAGAGACACCTGGACACAAGAAATGCACAATCCTCTTGCTCATTAAAAGCTTTCACACTGAATAGATAAACTTCCAATCAGATGTTCTCCTCCTGCAGCTCCATCTCTGCAGAGATGCAGGTTTGATACAGGTTTCAGAGGAACAGCCGTGTTAGTCTGTATTCGCAAAAAGAAAAGGAGTACTTGTGGCACCTTAGAGACTAACCAATTTATTTGAGCATGAGCTTTCGTGAGCTACAGCTCACTTCATCAGATGTATACCGTGGAAACTGCAGCAGACTTTATATACTTTATATGGTTTGATACATTAGCCATTGTACTTTGACCACTTGCTGTTGCTTACCCTGTGCTGATAAAGTCCAAATGGAACAAGCTCTCTCCTGGCTGCAAAGGACATCAATCGGAGTTGCAAACAGTAAAGAAACTCTAGAAACCATAGAACATAAATAGTATTAGCAGAGAATTTCACATGCTGTGCCACTTGAGACGTCATTGTCTGATCTGTAACACACCAAGCTGCCATACAGACAAATGCTACTGAAGTGAGTTGTCTGTGACATAAACATTATGGTTCTGTCTTTGGAAATTCAGAAGAGATACTGTGGTCTCAGAGCCCCTCTGAGAAGTGCAGTAGGAAAATGGGCTCTTTGGGATTGGGAATATTTTCCTTTTGGTGGTTTGGATATAACTGGATTTCTGTTAACACATTTTCCACTCAGAAAGTCAGCTCGCCCACCGCTCTACCTGTACAAAGCAAAGACAATGGCATGTGAAAATAAAAGTAAAAGGTGTTTTATAACAATAAAATCAGAACCAAACCGTAATCTGTAGTACTGTTATATTTCTCTGGGGAGGAGAGATTCAAAGTCCTTTTATTTTTCTAAAGAGGAAATGCAGGTTAAAATGTGTGCTATTAGCACTTCTAAAGGAGTCTTTGCTAAGTAAATAGTCATGATTGTTTATTTGTATTATAGTAGTGTCTAGAGGTCCAGGCCCAAATTGTGAGTTCATTGTGCTATGTAGGGGTTCTCAAACTTCATTGCACCATGACCCCCTTCTGCCAACAAAAATTACTACACAACCCCAGGAGGGGGAAGTGATGCTGAGTCCACCTGAGCCCCACTGCCTCGGATATGGGGGAGTCAAATCCCAAGGGCTTCAGTCCCAGGCAGGGGGCCTATAGCCTGAGCTCTGCCACCCAGAGCTGAAGCCCTTGGTCTTCAGCTTTGGACCCAGGCGGTGGGGCTTGGTCTTCAGCTTTGGCCCTGGGCCACAGCAAGTCTAACGCCAGCCCTGGTGACCCCATTAAAACAGGGTTGCGACCCACTCTCAGACTGGGGATGTGACCCTTCAAGGAGTTGTGAGATGGTTACATGGGGGTCGCGAGCTGTCAGCCCCATAGGGCTGACAGGCCTGAGCCTGGCCATGCACGGGGCTGACAGGCTCAATCCCCCATTAAATTAAATGAATATTAAATTAAATTAACTTCCCCATGTTTAATTTCTAAGGGGGGGAGTCACAGTCAGAGGTTTGCCATGAGAAAGAGGTCACCAATACAAAAAGTTTGAGAATCACTGATATATAGTCATTACAAAAGACCAAGCCTCTTCCAATGATCTAACAGTCTGAATACAACAGGTAAAGGGTGGGAGAAAAAGATACAACTTACAAGTAGAATATTGGGATGAAAGTCAAGGACCACCTCTTACCATATGTCTGCATAGTGCCTACCACGATGGGGCCCCAAATCTGGCTGTGGCCCCGTGGTGCTACTATAATGCTTTGTTCTCTGCTTACTCACTCAGCAGCACTTGGGAGACTAGAGGTGTCATGTCAGTGAGCAGCAAAATGCAGGAAGCAGCCTTTTTGCCAAAGATTTCACATACTGTGAAACCTAAACATTGGAAGACTAGAAGCAATCTTATTAGAGAGCAGGGGGGACAGTGTTCTGTGGAAACATATGATTCAAGTAACATCCCACTGCCTCCCAGGGAGCCTTTTGCTTTGAGAGTTCAGAGAAAGCCAGACTGAAATAGCCATCTGTCCCAGCAGGATTGCCGCCTTTTTAATGATCATTAAATATCATTTCATGTTACTAATGATCTGCCTGGAAAACAAAGGATTGTCTCCTAACAGATAGTTGCATCCAGAGTCTGTTTTCCCTTCTTTGTGTTAAATGGGCACAAATCACAATTAAGCATTTTTACAGCAAGTGAGAAATGTCTCCTGACTGCTGTGCTCAGTGTGAAAATGCCATTTGCATTTCTGCAGGTGATAGCTCATGGGACATGGACAGCGCCTGTTGCCTGGTACATAAAAGCTGGCCTTTTAATACCCTTCAGGGGAACATTTGCAATGATTTTATTTTTTCTTTCAAAGCATATGTTAGTGTTGGTGAAAGATGCCAGGCTGAGGAGCAGTAGGGGCCAAACCAAAACCCATTTAAGTCAGCAAGCTTTGGATCAGACCCTATAAATTGAAATCCTCTACCCACAGACCAGGTGCAGCACAGCTCTGCAAAACTTCCCTTATGTTGCCTGGATAAATGTACTCAATCTTGTTCTGAAGGATCTGTGTCTAGGGAAATAAGGGGAATATAGGAGCTGCTATCAGATCCATCTGGTCCAGTATCCATCTTTGAGAAAGGCCAGGAGTGGATGATGCAGACAATAGTACAAGGACTCCGCCGTGAAAATTATGGTATAACCTTCCCATACGAGAAGTTTCTTCCTGACCCCATCATTTACTGGGTTTATTTATGCCCTGAAGCATGAGGCTTTATGTATCCCTTAACAAATTCTTTAGAATCCGATTGAATGAAACTGTGGGAGTTGTCATTATCGATAAACATTTCTTACCCTTTCATGAATCCTACAAAGCTCTTGGCCTCAGTGATATATTGTGGCAATGAGTGCCACAGGCCAATCATGCCTGCATAAAAATATTTCTTTCTATCACTTTTAAATGTATTGTCTTTCAATTTCACTGAACATCCCCATGTTCCTGTGCAAAAATAGGAGTGTCCACATTAACTTCTCTGTACTATTCATTACTTTGTCTGCCTTGGGAGGAGAGGAATAAGAGGGAACATAATAAACTACAGCCTCAGTCTTTCCAATCTCTCCTTGCTTCTTATCATCATTACTGGTACTGGAATCTCCTTCCCTCTCCATACCCATTCACTCCTTGACATCTCTGCTGAAACTACCCAGACGCCTATCAATTATCACGGCTCATTTCTGTGACATGCATACCTGTTTACTACTGAGAACACTAATTAATTTCACTCAGTCTACCCAACAACTGCTAAATAGGAATGATTTTCATTCACTATCACCTTAGGGCAGATTTGAATCAGTGATGTAAGAGTGAAAGCCTGTGTGTCCCATGAGACACCCCCTCCCTCAACAGGTCATTCAGCCATGTCTGTGTGACGTGGGCTAGCCCAGCTGAGGTACAACTGCAGCATTTGGAAAGGTGGGTTTTTTCCTCCCTACTCTCTGATACACAGCTATTTATAGCAGACCAGATCCCCTTGGGGTCCTGCAATCTCCTTGTGTCTAATGCCTGACAACCTGACAGGCATCTAAATGCCATTAATGCTTCTGGCCCTGTGAGGAATACACAACAGACACATCTTTGTATACTGAACACTGATGAATTCCCCGCAAGGAGCCCAAGCTAAAGGTCTTGCTCATGGCGTGTAGATTAGCAAACATATTTCTCTGTACACATTGGTCAGTGGGGGCTGGATAGTCTGGGAAAGTGCATTTTAAAGATACCGAATCTTTCCCTAGGAAAGCCCCAAGAAGTCAAAGGAAATGTCACGATCATTAGACCGTCCCAGGAGCAAATGGGCCCAGTTTAAAAAGCTCTGGAAGGAAAACGAAGATGCAGCCAACAGTCATCATGGTTTCACAGTCTTTGTTTCTCTTTATCCCCCCCATCAGTCCTTGTTTGCCTCTGCTGAATCCCTCACTCTGGGTGCAGTGCGACAGGATGCTAACGACCAGAGGATGGCATTGCTGGGCAGCTGAGTTGGCATTCTGCTTTCCTAAGGCCAGTGGGCCTTGTTCAGTCCAAACACATGAAGGCTTTGGCCCTGGGCCATAAGAACAGCAGCACCGGATGCATTTTGGCTTCTTGATTAAAAGATGACTTAAGGTAATCATGACCAAACTTTCTTCTGTCCCTCCCTAGGGCTCGTGGACAATCACTGCCCAAAGGTTGATTTCATCAACTGAAAACACACCCACACTTGGATCTTTGTGCTGCATTTAGTGAGAAGTGAAAGGCTCAGAGGTTCAGTTTGAGGTTTGGGGTTCTTCTTATCTGAACTAAACTCATTGCTGGTCCCTAGTTACTAACCTCCCATCCCATCCCATAGCAACTACCCAGGACACATGGGCTTTGTGAAAGGAGAAATCTAATTATCCAAGCAGTATAACTACTAACTGTTTCCACAGGAAACAGACAGTGAAATAAGGCCATTGACTCATTTGCCATTAACAATGCTGTTAATACACCCCAGCTCCACAGGACCTCACCCTATTCTAAGCTTTGCCAGACTGGCTGCAATTTTGCCATTTGAATCAATATGGGCAAATATGCTGCAAGGTGGGTGGGTGTAATGTAACTTTAACTGAATCTCTTTGCTGCTGCACGAAATCACAGACAGTTTCTCTATGGTGCCTGGACTGTCCTACTGTCTCTTCCTCTTCTGCCAGTCTCATGCTCTCAGTTTTGTCTCAAAGCCCTCAGCACCTGGGGATGGATTTTCTGCCAGTTGAATTCAGGCTGAATTCAGACCTGGTGTAACTCTATTAAAGGCAGAACTTTATGGGCTTGATGGGACATGGACTGTCTCTTGCCTGCTGCAATTACTGTACATTAACATTGACACAGCGGAGACTGGGGAAAGCTCATTCATTCATTGACAAAACAAGTGAATGTTTGTCTCAATCTCTGCTGGAGATGCTGTAGGGGTGCCCCCCTGCTTTCCTCCCTTCACCCCATTTTTATTTACTAATCTCGCAACTCCCACCCATTCCCTCCATCACCTCAGCCTCTCCTCCACCATCTGCCCCTCTATTCCCTTTCTCCACCCTCTTCCCCAACTCTCCACCACTGCTCATCAATGTATTTATTCCTCACAAGTATTAGTAATTTATATTAATAATAAGAAGTGTGTATATGTTGAGTCACTGACATGCATAGCCATGAGCAGAGACATTTAATATTCTGATCTTACTTACACTGCTGTAAATTAAGAGTGACTCCTTTGGAAGTCAAAGATGTTATGTGGGTGTGAATGAGATCAGAATTGAGCCCATGATCCTGCCCCAGAAGTTTGTCATTTAAGTGGATTTCCTTCAGTCTCCACCACTTTTGATTTTTCCCCATGGCTGGTCTCCAGCTGCAGGCCCAGATCCTCAGCTGTGCCAGAGCGCCCCAGGCTGCAGATGAGGACAGCGGAGGAAGCATACATCACTGTCAGCCATCTTTCTACTCCCCTGAACTTGGGACAGCTAAGAGCCACTCGAACCCCTGGCATAAGTTAGAGCAGCCTCAGGAATCCCCAGCTGCCTGGTTTAAAGTTGCTATTCTGGGGGCACAAAGCAGCCTTAGAAGAGGTCAGGATCTGACCCTGTCTTATTATTCACCATCACTTACTCCTCAAGAATCTCAGAGGGCCTGTCCCACCCTTGGAATAATCCAGAGCAGGGCAAGAAGAGGGTTCTCCACAAAGGGGGGAGGGTTCTGTTTGCTCATGTTTTACATATTTTACTTAATTAACCCCCACCCCAGAGATGGAAATATCAGGCAGGTTAAATGCAAAGCCACCAGCACAGGGGTCAGCTTGTGATTCTCCTTCAAAGCTCTTTTGCTCTGGTAGTAAGTCCATCACACAGACACTTGACATATTCTAAAATTAAATCAGTGAGAACAGCAATGCCACCAGCTGACTGTGGCCTCCTACATTTTCTTATGTCCCATATGGTGGAGAAGGAGGAAGTTCTCCATATTATCTTTTTAGGAATATCATCTGCACCTCAGTTTCCCCATTTGATATTATCCTCCTGACTGCATGGAATTAAATCAAAGGAGGTTGCTGGGAGGAAACAAACAGAAAATGAAACAATGACAAAAATATGGTACTGCCATATCTTAAGGAATACCCAGGGCCCTTAAGGAAACAATGGGGGAGCTATTCATTAGGAAGTGGTCACCTGCTTGGTTCCAACCAGACTTGCAAGTTAATTTTTCCCAGGCCTGAGCCTAGAATCAAGGGGACCCCAAACCATTAAAGACCCCAGTCTAGAGAGAAAGTGGGTGAGCAGGCAGCAGTGGCTGGAGATGGGTCTCTAACAGAGAGAAACACTCAGAGGACCCCTGTCTCTCCCAGGGAGAAGGGGCTGGGCTGAGTGGAACTTACCCAAAGCTTTCAAGGTAAGAATAAAAGTTATGTCTGACCCAGGCAGACAGGCCTTTTGTTATTTTACCCCTATGCTCTGAGTGTTACGTACCTGTGGATAATAAATAATATTTTGTATTGAAGAAGCTGTTTGAGTCACTTTAATCAGCTGCTCCCACAGGCTCCCTGAGGAAAGGGGTATACAGGTACCAAACACAGTTGGGTCTGTCATGTTATCATGGTGGTAAGCAGGGTGACTGCAGCCCTAAGACCCAGTCTAGTTTCTCTATCTAGAGAGAAGTAAAGGTATCACAACCTGTCACTAAAGAGATGCACTAAAAAGGGTCTAAAGTGCTGCTCGCCCTGTAACCACAATCTGTGTTATTAGTGAAATCCTTAAATCAAGCCTCTGGATTCAATGGTAAAGTATAATGACTGCAGTATACCAGTGTTCTTATAACAGGGACTAAACAGCCAAAGTTCTGTCCCAGCATGCACTGGGCTCAGTATAAAATCTGGGACGGACACTGTCAGAGGGAGCCTCATCGTTTGTTGTTCTAGAGCCCTGGTCAGGAATATGGAAGGGGTCCCCCAGCACATTACATTCATCTCTCCATTATGCACCTTTTCTGGCATTCATAGGGGACATACTCCAAAACTAACAAGTGGGCTGTTCCTTATACTTGCATATCTCCTGCACTCCACTCCAGCCAGCAGGTGTCCCAACAGTCCCTTTGCCTTCCCTAGCAAGGATGATGCCTCCAGATTCCTTTACAGGGCAATCCAGGATTCAATTCTCTGCTTTCTTGGCAAGTCATTTAGTGTCTCAATGCCTCAGTTTCCCATCTGTAAAACGGGAAGAATGGTACTCCTCTGCCCCCCAGGTGTGTTGTAAGGATAAGTATACTAGAGACTGTGAAGTGCTCAGATATGACAGTAACAGGGACCATATAAGTACCTAGATAGATTCAACACTTGCAAACTAACATTTTTCCAAGTGAGGTGTCTCCAAATCAAAGTCTTTCTGCTTGGTGCCCCTTGCTCATTGCAAGAAGCAGCCTGAAGAAATCAATGCCTGGAGCATTGCAGTAAAGAAATGGTCTGGGGCTGGCAGAATTCAGGGGCTGGTTAGTTTGTCATCATCATCACTGAACGGGGGAAGGGAGTTTTACTGGAGCAGAAGTGTCACCTTTGATTTTGCATGTTTTCAGTGCAGCAGCCTGCTCCTGTTGCATAGCTCCATGTTAGCCAACGCACTGCATTTTGGCAGATCAATTACAAAAAAAAGGCAAGTACATTTCAAATAACTTCTATGGGAGACGTTTCCTGAACCTGAACTCTGAAAATACTCAGGAGGTGGGAAGCATTGATCCCTTCCATACAAGCATACAGACAAGAGGCAGATCAGAGCGTACTGTTCCCCACAAAGCTCTTCCACGGAGAAGAGTGTTATAATAGGGAAGCAGTTATCATTGGGCCTGATTTTCAGAGGTGCTGAGTTTCCATTGACTTTGGCTGGGTTTGTGAGTGTTTAACACCTTTAAAAAGGAGAGCTTTATTATTTATAAGTGCCTCTCTGCTCATGGTGCAGGAGCTTCCTGAGTCTAAAATGAGTGTTTCTTTAGTGTACGTCCAAATGTGGATCACATGTGTTTCTGATATGCAAATCTTTGAGAATCCTCTCCTGAACATAAACTGATCCCCGTTCATCTCAGGTGCAGTTAGCTCCATCCAAAGTGAAGGGTTCTCTAGCTTGACTTCCCTTCACCATGCTGTGCAGCCCAGAACTTTGTCACCCTTAGCCAGTGCAGGTTGAGGAGCATTTCTGATTACCTTAGCAAGGCTGAACTTGCGAGGGATAGTCATCCCCGAGAGCACCTTTCAGAGGATCTCCACAGCTACCTATTGACTATGAGTCAGAGATCCTGTATCTGTCTCCGACTCCTGTGTCGGAAATGGATTATACATTGAATGCATCCAACTCGGGTGTTGCATAATCCATTTTCCACTTGAGGGGGTTTTATTCAATTCCCAGTTTTCTTTTCTCAGCTATTTTGTTGCAGAAAAGGTGTGGCTGCTTATGCAGGATGTGAATAAAAAAAGAGTGTACGATGAATGTATTGTTTAGGCAGATTTATCCCATTATCTAGTGCTCACAAGCCCAGAAGTTATTTCTCAGGGCAGTGAAGGAAAGTGTAATATGCTATATGGAAAATAAAAGAAAGAAAAAGATCTAGACAGTGAAGTGAAACATCTTAAACTAGTTACTGGCAAAAAAATAGAACTGCCAATTTTATTAAAGCTCACAAGTACCTGCTAATATGTTACGATAAAGATCTGGACAATTAAACTAATAAAGCTATTAAATCTGCAACAACCACACAGCCTAAGGATCTCAGAAAGCCGTACACTCTCAGAAGAGACCTTTCTATTTCCATTTCCAGATATTAACATGCATAAGCAGCAACAGGTAGATGGTATGTGAAGCCCAGATGACAGGATCCACCTAATCCCCTTAAGCTCCAATATCTCTTTAATTGTCTCCAAAGAAGTTTGCAGGTTGATGCACATCAAACATATTATCAGTGATGGGTCCAAAGCACCTCCTTGCCTCTCACAACCAATTTCATTATTTCATGAGTTCTGCCTAGTGCACGGGGATCTTTCTGCAGTTCAGAGCATACTCTGCATAACAACCAGCCTGTAAAACAGCAGGTTCATTTTTGCTATCTGCCTAGGTATCTAAATGGCATCATTATTGTAATTTCTCAGTGCTTCACGATCATTAATACATTTATCCTCTCTGTGAGACAGGGAATTAGAATTAACCCTATTTTACAGACAAGAAACAGAGATGCAGTGACTAGTCTAATGTCACACAGGGGGTCTCTGGCAGAGCAGGGAAATGAACCCAGGTTTCCTTTGTCCCAGCCCAGTGCTTTAATCACAAGACATTCTTCTTCTAGACTCTCTAGGCTCTTTTGGGGGTACACAGTATTTACAGGAAGAACTGACAGGTTCCCTTACAGCTCCACAGTGCAGCTCAATAGTCAAAGCTGGAGTGGCTCACAAAAGCTTATCTGGGGATGGGGAGTACTGTGTAAAAACTGATGACACAATATGGCAGATGAGCATCAGGGAGAAGATATGCTACAAAGACAGGAAAGGCAAAAATTCTCCTCCTAGAGCCACCTTGGCAGTAGCCAGCTTTGGTATTCTGCTCTTCCTGCGCATGCAGGACTCCCATGGAAACCTGCACATGCAAGGAGAGCAGCACTGCAGAGTCAAGCCTTACCATGAGGCTTGTCCTTTATGGGATGGTAGATGTCCCTTTGAGAACTAGAGGCTCTTCAAGTGAAGTTTCAGGCAGAGGAGCAGCTCTATAAGGATAACAGGTTGGCCTCCAGGATTACATTTTCTCAGGAATTTGCAAATCACTTTGTTGGGCGTACAGGCCAAGCAATGATTTTTCTGTCAGCCCTGTAAGCTCCATCTGCGCTCTGAACATCAAACAGGGCTCTGTCTGCCTCCCACACTAGCATCACCAGGAACAAATTTAGTTGAGCATTTTATTGAAGCTCAATACAGAAGAGACCCCAGCCTGCTTTCCCATGCCAGTGTTGGTTCTGCAGTGCTAACAGTAGCAAAAACTCATTTGTTTCAGTAAACAGATGTAATTCAGTGACTGAAAACACACAGGGCTTGATTCTCCTCCACTCATTCTGCACCAGTGTAACCTGTTGACTTTGGTATACTTATTTCTATTAGTGTGAGATTGGAACAAGGCCCGCAAGGAACAAAATACAGTGGATGCAAAGTTACTGTCATACCAGCTGCTGTAATTCCATTGACTTAATGGAGTTACTCCTGATTTACAAGTCAGAGCTGGATCAGGCACCAGAGGCAGAGTAAGAAGGTGCCATTTTTATATTGTCAAAGTTACTTCTGAGAACAAATACCATAACAGCTCTTCCTAAGAGTTCCTAGCTTCAATGTGCTCATTACTCTGCCTATGAAAGCATGGAATTCCCATGCTCTCAGGTAACCCTGAAGTCTCAATGTCTGACCGTTTGCAGCCATCCATCTGCTCTGCATGTGCCCTCTCAGACTGACAGGGGCAATTGCATCCTTAAATAAATCTTTAGGCAATTTGTGGCATTGGGTATTGAGTTGCCCTCCTGTTGCCTGGTATTTCCTGAGAGCAATGCAGTGGCATGATCAGGCCCCTCACAGTGCTAATTGTAATAATAAAGAGAGAGATTTTCATCCAAATGGGCTTTTGCTGGAACTTTCAGGAACCTGATCCCAGCTAATAATGACCTCTCCGGCTCAAGTTCCAAACAGCCCCATTCTGCTCAACTCAGTGAACACCTGCCTGACTGCAGGCTCTGCAAACAAGGAGCATTTAATGGGCTATACCAGCCACACGCCATAAACCAATAATCCAGCACCAAGTCAGAGCAAAGCTGCTGCCTTCACACAGCTCACTCCTTTTTTCTCCCCCAGTAAGTAGCATCTGGTCAGAGGACACAGAAATAAATCATTGTCATGCTGGCTACGACACCAAGTGTGAGAACAGTATCGTAATCCCTGCACTGAACCAGTAATAGAAAATTACCATGCAGAAGTAAAATGCCCATCAATGTTGCCAGGGTATATACACTGCTATGAAAATGCTCCCACTGGTGGGGACATAGATGACAAAAAGAAATTAGGGTGAAGAAGCTCACACTGATGGTACCCCAGCCATTAGCAGAGGCACGTACCAGATCATAGCTGTTCGGGCAGAGAACTGCTGAGGAACATATCACACAGCTTAGGTCCTCTCTAGATGCACATCTAATCCAGTCCATTTCAGGTAGTGCTAGGAGAATCACCCCAGTAGTACCCCAAGCGCCCTACACACGCATTACATTTCCCATACAGATGTTTGCCGTGGGCATTGGGTTGTATGCTCTTATAGAAGGTGCGTGGAGTTAAACTGAAAAGGGGGGACTTTGCAGAATAACTAGACACAGTGTCCTGGAGAAAACCATTCTACAGTAGGTAATAAGCAGATGTATTGCAGTAACTCCTCAAACAGGGACTTTTCCTTGCTGTCAAGGTAAAGAACAGTTAGTCCTCTTGGACCCTGTCATGTGGTTCACTACTCAGGCACCTCCTTATGGCCACTCTCGACCAATCTGACACCCCCTCCTTCGGTCGCTCACTCCATCTCTCTCTGGACTCGATTGCTTCCTCTTCATGGCTCAGCCCTTTGGACAGGTCACTATAATTTTCCCCTTACAGGATATCAAAGTTCCGCTGGACGATCTGTCTCAGGCAGTCTTCCTTTCCACTGCCCAGACCAGGCCACATCTCTAGTGGCTAGCCGGGAAACCCAGGCCTGCTCACTACTCTAGGTTCCAGCAAAGGCACCCTATGCCCAGCAACCACGGTCTACCCAATCTCAGCCCTATTGCTGTTCACCTGTGCTCTTCCTTTCTTTGTCTACTGGCCCACCCCCCTACCACTGCAGCCTCCTATGATTACTTCACCCTCTCGCAGGCTCTTGCCAGCTTCTGTATTCCGAGGCAGGATCCTAGGGCTTACTCTCCCCCTAGACCTGCTCTTGTCTCTAGCCTAGCCTAGCCTAGCCTAGCCCACTCCCCTCCCCTCCTTTCTAGGAAGTAACTGAGAGTTCCTTCCTGTAGCCTGCTCTTACCACCAATTTACTCTCTATATGCCTGTCCCAGCTCTTCCCCCAGCTGGGCTTCATCAGCCATTAGGCTCAGCCAGCCCTGACTCTCCTCCAGGTGCAGCCAGGCACAGGGCTTACTGGACCTTTTTTACCTGCTCAGGCCTTGTCCTGTTGGGTAGACCCCTCCCTCCCCCCAGTCCCCCACAACATTTCCCATCTCAAGTCCAGGCAGGCACGCTCAGAAGCCAGAAGATTGATATAACTGTCAGGCAGGCAGTAAAGTGTGTCTCCAGGGTAGAACGTCGGACTTGGCAATCTGAGCTCCTGCCAACAGCAAATGGTTCCTCTCAAAACCTCGGCCACCACTGAACAATAAAACCAAACTAATCCTGGAAACATCAGCAAAAATGACTGACAAATAGCCCCAGTAAGTCTGGAACTATTGCAGCAGCTCTGAGCTTCCCCCTTTTGCCACACCAGCCAGGGTGAGCTATACCATTCCCTGCACTGATGATTCCTTCCAGGGAAGCCTGGGACTAGAGTAACTGAGCTTCCCCTCCACACCAGCATCAGCTACTTCATTCAGGAAAACAAGAGCCGTCACCTTCAGCCCCCAACTAAAACCCCTCCAATGCATGATTAAGGATCTACAACCTATCCTGAAGGATGACCCAACACTCTCACAAGTCTTGGGAGACAGGCTAGTCCTTGCCTACAGACAGCCCCCCAACCTGAAGCAAATACTCACCAACAACCACACACCACACAACAGAACCACTAACCCAGGAACCTATCCTTGCAACAAAGCCCGTTGCCAACTGTGCCCACATATCTATTCAGGGGACACCATCACAGGGCCTAATAACATCAGCCACACTATCAGAGGCTCGTTCACCTGCACATCCACCAATGTGATATATGCCATCATGTGCCAGCAATGCCCCTCTGCCATGTACATTGGTCAAACTGGACAATCTCTACGTAAAAGAATAAATGGACACAAATCAGATGTCAAGAATTATAACATTCATAAACCAGTCGGAGAACACTTCAATCTCTCTGGTCACGCAATCACAGACATGAAGGTCGCTATCTTACAACAAAAAAACTTCAAATCCAGACTCCAGCGAGAAACTGCTGAATTGGAATTCATTTGCAAATTGGATACTATTAATTTAGGCTTAAATAGAGACTGGTAGTGGCTAAGTCATTATGCAAGGTAGCCTATTTCCCCTTGTTTTTTTCTACCCCCCCCCCCGACGTTCTGGTTAAACTTGCATTTATGCTGGAAATGGCCCACCTTGATTATCATGCACATTGTAAGGAGAGTGGTCAGTTTGGATGAGCTATTGCCAGCAGGAGAGTGAGTTTGTGGGGGGGGGGGGGGTGAGAAAACCTGTATTTGTGCTGGAAATGGCCCACCTTGATTATCATGCTCATTGTAGGGAGAGTGGTCGCTTTGGATAAGCTATTACCAGCAGGAGAGTGAGTTTTTGTGTGTGGTTTTTGGAGGGGGGTGGGGGGGTGAGAAAACCTGGATTTGTGCTGGAAATGGCCCACCTTGATTATCATACACATTTTAAAGAGAGTGGTCACTTTGGATGGGCTATTACCAGCAGGAGAGTGAGTTTGTGTGGGGGGGGGCGGAGGGTGAGAAAACCTGGATTTTTGCTGGAAATGGCCCAACTTGATGATCACTTTAGATAAGCTATTACCAGCAGGAGAGTGGGGTGGGAGGAGGTATTGTTTCATGGTCTCTGCGTATATAATGTCTTCTGCAGTTTCCACAGTATGCATCCGATGAAGTGAGCTGTAGCTCACGAAAGCTCATGCTCAAATAAATTGGTTAGTCTCTAAGGTGCCACAAGCACTCCTTTTCTTTTTGTGAATACAGACTAACACGGCTGTTACTCTGAAAAGAGATGATACTGAGTATCATCCACCCCCATTGCCTTCAGGATGTCCAGTCTCTCACAGGATACATCCCCTCAGTTGTGGCTGGTAATGTTTATGTTACATGGTTCTAAATACACTTCTGCTGGCCACCGAGTTGTAGCAAAAAGAAATTTCTTTCTACCTTTTTCTGTCCCCAGAGGCTGATGTGCAGTGGACTGTCCACTGCCTTTCAGTGCAGGGTCAGCTGTCTGTAATATGGGCAACATGACTGAATGGCAAAGATCAGAAAACTGATAAACTGATCATGTACCAAAAAAGCTTGAACAACGAGCCTTAGGCACTTAGGCCTAGAACCATGGGGAGTTAGGTACCTAAACACTTTTGAGGATCTGGGCCTTATTGGGTTTGTTATAGGAAGTGACAGGGGGAAAATCCTAATAACAGGAAAGTAACATCAAACATCAGAAGTTCTCTGTCTGACTAAGGTCTATATCCTGCTTCAAGACAGCAAAGTTCTGTCATTAAGATGGACGGAAAGGAAGTGAGAAAGAGCATAACACAGTGTTTCATTTATAACCCTCCATTTTCTGCACATGCTGATGAGCCCAAACATGTTAGATCAAGAGGCTTTTGTCCCCAGTGGGTATGTTCTGATAGATTGTTTTCTCAAGTCCTTCCACAGTTGAGAGAAAAGTTAAGAACTTTCTTTCAATATCTTGGCATTCTGTGCTGAACAACTAAATTGTTTCAGTGGGTGTTGTGTTACCAGACACATAGACCTAACATGCACTATGAGTCTAAAATGATTTTGATTGCAGATTAAGGAAAACTAGCAGCAAGAAAGAACAAAGGTAACGCATCCAGGAGAGAGCACAGTGTGTGCCTCTCCTCTGTCAGTAGCTGCAGCCACTCGAAGAACAAGATGGCTGAGGGAAATTCACCTGCAAAGGGCTAGTGCAGTGTCAACTCACTGGGGTGAATATCCCACCCCATAGGGAGCTCTTGTTGGGTAGGAGAACTTTTCTCTTAGGCTGGGTTAGCAGGTCAGCAGCATAATGTGACAGCTGCATCTTCATATGATACAAATGCAATGTTTTAAAAAATGAAAGCTGAAAATATGCAGATTAGAGCAGAAGTGGAGGCAAGGCCACAGTGTGGTGGAATACAGGGTTTTGGGTTTTTTTGCACGCTTGTGATTTTCTCCCATTCCTGCATATACAGCGGAGGGTAGGGCTGTTAACCATTATTAATAATGAGCATTAGGCTGGAATGGTCACTTTACCACCAGCCCTGGCAAAGGGCAGTGTTTACTGTGCTGTCCCTGGTGCAGAGTGAGATGCTAGCCAGTGCCCTGGGGGGCAGAGCTCAGATCCTGTCCCTTCCCCATCATCCACCTGCACAGGAGGGAAGGGCTTAGTGGCTCTGAATTACCTGCTGTCTTCCTCCTGCTGCAACCTGGCACAGGTAGCCAATGCAAAGGAGTGAGGGACCTCTTCCACTCCCTTACTCCCTTGTGCCACTGGGCCATGAGTTAGTCCTTATGTAGCACTTTGAAAGGGGCTTTACAGAGATATCTATGACGCATGGTTCCCAGCCTGAAGGGATTACAATCAAAAGCCTCAACCTGGCTAAGGGTGGATTGGGGCCACGCAGATCCCACTGCAGGATCAGGGCTTTTATTAATGTTCACATATATTTGAAAGCATTGCTGTTCACCGTTTCCTTTCTTTTTTTCTCTCCTTTTATTGCCAGTTCTTTAAATTACAGAGATGAGATCTCCTCTCGTCTCTTGTCCACAGATCCATTAAACAAAGCATCCAAGCAATCCATATCTATTAAATAAAACAGTAAGAAAAGATAAACACATTGAAACTGCCATCCATTTATGCCTGCTGTTCCGAGGCAAACATAAGGATCAAATTAAAGAGGAAAAGCAAGAGGGGAGAAGAAGACAATTACCTCAATGTGTCCCAGTGGCATTCTCTGATAAGTGTGATAAGAGAATTAAGCATCATTTCGATACACTCTGCCTATTTATGAGGTGTTTGCACGGCACAAAGCCACTAAGCAAAGTAAAAGAGGGAGAAGAAGAGGAAGAAGAAGAAAAACAAGTAAATCCAGGTGACTCCACTGACCTGCCCACAGCAGCATCACCCAGAACCCAGATCTCCTCTGGCTATTCTCTATGCTCCTAGGGCCCAAGCTTGTGAGGTGCTGAGAGCCTTCTGCAAGATACTCAATGGCTTCAACTCCCATTACTTTAACTAGGGAGCTGAAGGCACTCAGCCCCTGACAGAATCAGACGTCTAAGAAAAGACTTAACGGGCCAGATTCTGATCTTGACTCCAGTCCCTGGCAGGGAAAGGGGGATGGAAAGGTGGCAGCTGAGGATGACTCCCGAGCAGGCTTGCCCAGGTCTATGCCATGTGAATGCCAGAGGGCACAGGAGAGGATGGGAATTCCAGAGATGGGAGAGGAGCTGGAGTGATCGCCAGCTCTCCGAATGGCCCTTGGAGGCAAGTTCAAGTTGCCAGCACAAGTTCCATCCCTGAGGAGCTCTGGAGCAGCTGAGGGTCCAGCCCTAAACTATCATCCGATTGACAGAATATGTATAACCCCTTTGTATATCAACTGTAACTTTGCCACCTGGGGCCTGGTTCCACCCCCACCCCCGCACCAATTTTATACCACTGTAACTTCATTTCCCACAATGGAGCTGGTCCTGATTTATCCCAGCAAGAGGAGACTCAGACCCTATGCATTTATGCTTTTCACACAGTCCTTCATGGAGGACAAACATCTTCCTTCTATTCTGAGTATCATTCTATCTAGACATGCAAAATATTAAACTCGCTGACCCTGGAAATCTCCTCCTTCCACATCCCGAAGCTGATCCTTCTTGGTAATGGAAGAAAAATAATGAATGCAGCGCCTGTAGCAGGTTACAAATTCAAGGTTATTGCCTCCGAGTCACTGGCTGGCATCTAAAGGTAACTTCCCCTGACGGAATTATGAGTTTATTAGGCATGTGAGACATTCTGCAGCGTGAACAGGCAACACGAAGGCAGATTCACAGATTCATAGATACTAAGGTCAGAAGGGACCCTTATGATCATCTAGTCCGACCTCCTGCACAATGCAGGCCACAGAATCTCACCCACCCACTCCTGCGAAAAACCTCTCACCTATGTCTGAGCTATTGAAATCCTCAACTTGTGGTTTAAAGACTTTAAGGAGCAGAGAATCCTCCAGCAAGTGACCCGTGCCCCATGCTACAGAGGAAGGCGAAAAACCTCCAGGGCCTCTTCCAATCTGCCCTGGAGGAAAATTCCTTCCCAACCCCAAATATGGCGATCAGCTAAACCCTGAGCATATGGGCAAGATTCACCAGCCAGATAATTCTTTCCTGGGTAACTCAGATCCCACCCCATCTAATATCCCATCACAGGCCATTAGGCCTATTTACCGTGAATATTTAATTACCAAAACCATGTTATCCCATCATACCATCTCCTCCATAAACTTATCGAGTTTAATCTTAAAGCCAGATAGATCTTTTGCCCCCACTGCTTCCCTTGGAAGGCTATTCCAAAACTTCACTCCTCTGATGATTAGAAACCTTTGTCTAATTTCAAGTCTAAACTTCCTGGTGGCCAGTTTATATCTATTTGTTCTTGTGTCCACATTGGTACTAAGCTTAAATAATTCCTCTCCCTCTCTGGTTTTTATCCCTCTGATATATTTATAGAGAGCAATCATATCTCCCCTCAACCTTCTTTTAGTTAGGCTAAACAAGCCAAGCTCTTTGAGTCTCCTTTCATAAGACAAGTTTTCTCATAAGACACAAACCCTCGGCCGGCGATTGCTCAGCATCCCTCTCCTGTCCAATTGGCAGCCCCAAGATTTGTACAGTGTATTGCTGCTACTTCAAATCAGAGTTTCTAAAAGTTGAGACTCCTCTCTCCCCCCGTCGGCTATTTACCTTGCTTAGCTGTTTATAAATCGCCTAGTACCTTAGAACTGCCACTTAGTTCTTTCCTGTTAAACAAAATATTTTCTTTGACGAAGACTCCTGAGACAGCCCGGATTGCAGGGCTCCTAGGAGTGAATAGAAGCAGAAGTTCCCCGAAGTATCAGGGCAAGTCAACACTTAAAACGCTGCGTCAGCGCAGCTGGGTGGCTGTAATGCTTTAATGAAGATGCTGCCAGCCAGGGGTGGGCAAACTTTTTGGCCGGAGGGCCCCGTAAGGGTTCCAAAAGTGGATGGAGGGTCTTAAATTGCTCCCCGTAGGAACGTGCTACTGACTGTGTACTACTCACGGCTGCCAGTCCTGGTGCTCTGAGCGGCACAGTAAGGGGGCGGGGAGGTTGGATAAGGGGCAGGAGGTCCTAGGGGGAGTGAGGGGACAGGGAGCAGGGGGGGTTGGATAGGCTTGGGAGTCCTGGGGTATGTGTCAGGGGGTTGAGGGGAGGTGGATAGGGGGCGGGGCAGTCAGGGGACAGGGAGCAGGGGGCGTTGGATAGGCTTGGGAGTCCTGGGGTATGTGTCAGGGGGTTGAGGGGGGGTGGATAGGGGGCGGGGCAGTCAGGGGACAGGGAGCAGGGGGGGTTGGATAGGGGGTGGGGTCCCAGAGGGGTGGTTAGGGTCGGGGGGTCCCAGGAGGGGGCAGTCAGGGAACAAGGAACGGGGGGGGTTGGATGGGTCAGGGGTTGTGAGGGGGGCAGTCAGGGGGCGGGAAGTGGGAGGGGGCAGATAGGGGGTGGGGGCCAGGCTGTTTAGGGAGGCACAGACTTTCCTACTGGGGTGTAGTGTATTAAAGTGCTCCTCGTAGGAATGTGCTACTATGGTGTACTACTTACCGCTGCCAGTCCTGGTGCTCTGTAAGTAGCTCGTTCCTACGGGGAGCACTTTAATACACTACACCCAGCGGGTCTTGCAGCCATGCTGCCCGGCAGGAGCTCGCAGCCCCCTTGCCCAGAGCACTGGCAGCACGGCGAGCTGAGGCTGTGGGGGAGGGACCAGGGGCTAGCCTCCCCGGCCGGGAGCTCAAGGGCCAGGCAGGATGGTCCCACGGGCTGGATGAGGCCCCCGGGCCGTAGTTTGCCCACCTCTGCTCTAAGCCGATGGGAGAGAGTTCTCCAGTCGGTGTGGTTAATCCATCTTCCCGAGAGGAAGAAGCTACGTCAGTGGAAGAAGTCTTCCGCCAGCATAGCGCCGTCTACACAGGGGGTTAGATTGGTATAACTAAGTCGCTCAGGGGTGTGTGGATTTTTCACATCCCCCAGTGACCTAGCTGTACGGGTATAGGTCTGCAGTGTAGACCAGACCTCAGATTCAGTGGATATGACATCCCTTCTCTTCTCAATCCTCGGAACCTTGAAGCAAGAGTCACTTTCCTGCTCTACCAATAAATGGCTCGGCTTTTTAAAGAGACCCCTCCCCAGCTTCTCATTTTGTGCCTGCGGTTCTGACCCCTCAGATGACTACTGGAGCAACTAGTTGTATGCAGACAGCTGCCTCCATGATTTGCAGGGGCAACCATATAGTCAGACACGTAGTTAATTGGGTTGCAAAATCACTTCCATATTCACAGAAAATTCCAGGCCCTTAACATCAATTAATCATGTTTTTAAAGTTGCTGATTTATATGCTGATAGGCCTGGCTGCCTGGTCAGTGTGAGGTGTACAGAGGTCAAATATACCCTGAATATATATTGTTAATAAGTTACTATAACTCCCTTTCTGCTTCAATCAGGAAACAATCAGTCTATTCCACACTCCATGACAAGCAAGATTTAAGCAATCACCTCTTTGCCTCAGTCAGGAATAATTGTGTCCTGATTTGAAAAGTACTGTCCAAAGTAAAAGAAGATGTGAAAAGAACCTGGGGTTAAAATTAGTAAGCTAATGCTCCTGAAATGATCATCACCTTTTTGGCAAATCCGAGAGGGACATGACCTCCTTGCAAATCAAGAACCACCTGTAGTGATCTCTGGCAAGGAGCTTAAGATGGTCTGATTGTATATTAAGTTTCTGTTCATCACTGGCAATCTTCTCCTATTATCACAACTTTTGATGGCTACATGATCATGGGCCATGTAGTGGCATTCCTTGGTACACACATTTCGGAATTCTTTGGTCTTCCTTTCTTATATGTCCCTACCAAGTGAGCCAATGAAATCAAACCCATAAGGTCTTTAAAACATCTAAAACTGTCTTTCACCCATTAAATGGGATTAGCTTTTTAAAAATTCTATACTGAAGTTCAGGGCTGGCCTCTCACTCTGATACGGTAAAATTTTCAAAAGTGCCAAAGTCACTTAGGAGCCTAAGTCCCATTTTCAGTGTCGTAAGCACTTCAGGGGTCAGATTTTCAAAGGTATATAGACAGGGGAAGAAGCAGACACCCAGTGGGATTTTCAATAGTGCCTAACCAGCTCAGATGTTTCTTTGAAAATCCTGCTAGGCACCTGACTGCTATTCAGACACCCAAATACCTTTGAAAATCTGGAGCCTAAAAAACCTAAGTCTCACTGAACATCAGTGGGACTTAGGGTCCTGAAGGTAAAATTTTCAAAAGCATCTGAGCAACTTTTTAGAAGTATAAGTCCCATTTTCAAAAGTGACTTAGGTACATAGGAGCCAAAGAAGAATTGACTTTCAATTAGCTGCTAACGCCCAGATTTGTAAAGGTGTTTAGGCATTTCTGTGCTCAGCATTGAAATTCCTAACTGATTTAGAAGCCTAAATATCATTTTCAAGAGGGTTGGAGACATTTAGGAGCCTAAATCCAATTCACAGTCAATGGAGCCCAAAATCCTTTTAAAATGAGACTTAGGTGTTGCAGTACTGAGAGCCACAATGCCTAAATATCTTTACAAATCTGGGCCTATGTGCTTTTGAAAATTTTGCCCTAAGTCTCTTTTGAAAATAGGGCTTAGGCTCTTTTGAATACATTATCCCTAGTAGCTTATTTTCTCAAACTGATGCAAAATTTACCTTAGGGCTTGTCTACATGAACACTTTGTTTGCGGCAAGCTGGGGGGTAATCTACCCCGCACTTGCTTGCCATGCTCTAAGTGTCTGGGTGGACCCTGCTGCCGTACACTGTTCCCCAGTGTGCTTTAATCTATTCCTGTTTCAAAGCAGGATTTTCAAACCCACTGTAATGGGTCCTTCAAATGCTTTGGCCGATTCTGCATTAGCAACTAAACCATTTTCTACTCCAGTTGAGGGAGCACTGGAATCCTGGTTAACACCTGTTGTCAGACATGGGTCCATTTTCCTAGAGTAGCTAGTCAAACACTTAGGTCTGTCCTTCGCTCTGTCATCTTGGCCACCCTGACTAGTAATAAGGTGGCTGTGGAAGCATTTTGTTACCACTTACTACGCCAGTGCTATGCTTCTCCTTACCCGAAAGCCGTGGGGGTGCTGGAGTCTGGAGGGGAGAAGCTCTCTTGCTCCGATACGGGCACTGGTCTTTTCAGTCTCTGCTCCCAGGTTTTATTTTCACCTGCTCAGATGTAAGGAGGGAGGAGATTGGGGCAGAGCTGGCTGTCAAATGCAGGAATGAGACAGGAAGCATTTGAATTGGTTTGGGTCTCAGTGACTGGCCAGGCAGGCTCACAGCCATCCTCCTGCTGCTCTCTTAATGAGCCTGAACTCAAGCCGGACATCTCTAATGGCAGGAAAGGGATCTTCAGGCTGGATTCCAATAGCCAGGGATAAAACACTTTCTTGCAAACCCATCAGAGGGCAGGACATACCCCTTAGGCTTCTGCCGCTCCCAAACCAGCCCCTTTCCTACCTGCCTTAGTACTTGATTGCTCCTGCAAATGAGTTACTTTGACCTAACCTGTTGGTACCGACTGCAGACTCAACATTGGGCCATAAACTGCAGGTACAAGATTGAGGCTGGACAGCAAAGAGCTGCTTTCTGCTACCTCTGACCACCTCCGTGCCTGCTACAGATCCCTGATTGCACTCCCCTTCCTTCTGTCTGTGTCGTGCTCTCACGGCTGCATCCCCGTGCTATGGAATTTGGGATCCTGGCAGAGGCTGGCTACATTTAATCCATGTGATGAGCGTGAGAGAACAGTACTGCAGCAGCTCTGTGCAGGACAAGCTTTCTTTCCTGAATGATTGTAACTCACGGAGGTTATTTGAGGTTGGAAAAACAGTGGGGACAAGCAGATCTAAGAACATCACCTCCTTTTTTCATGGAGCACCGCAGCCTGCTTCTGGCAGTCTGGGGGTGAGGAATCTCTTGTGCAATGACTCCCAGTTCCCTCTCCCCCACCTCTGAGGTCTTGGAGAAAGCCTTGATCATGGTCTTCATACAAGCAGTCAGTATCGGAGACAGATAGCAACCATCCAGGGAATTTCTCTCTTGGACGCCAGACGCACTGGATAGCAGGTTGTGTGGAGACTCTACCCGTCATAACTACGGATAGTGAACAGTCACCATCACCTGTTCATAGACGTATGTGACATCTCTCTCTCCCCTCCCAGTATTTGAGATCATGTTAGTAATTTAAACCAAGCCGAAGCGATCTTGGAATAAAAGACATACACCATGCTCTCCGTCAGTACCAGAAGCAATGGTTCCTGAAGAGTCTAGAATGGCATGTCTCCACGGCACCTACTAGGGGATGCTCTCCTCCAGCCAGTGGGAAAGGAGGCCCCAGACCAAGAACGTGGAGTAGCTTGGGTTGTCCTGCGCAGGGTGGGTTGAAGGACATTGAAGAGGCTTCTGGGACTGAGATTATGAACACGTCCACCTGGTAGTCGCAGGAGCTGGGGTTGTTCTCCTTAGGCTGGGGATGAGGCAGGGCATACTGTGCTCCAGCAGGGCCATGAAATAAACCTCTCAGACAACTTGGAAAAGAGTCACTAAAGTAGGCTTCAGAGTAGCAGCCGTGTTAGTCTGTATCCGCCAAAAGAAAAGGAGGACTTGTGGCACCTTAGAGACTAACACATTTTTTTGTAGCTCACGAAAGCTTATGCTCAAATAAATTTGTTAGTCTCTAAGGTGCCACAAGTCCTCCTTTTCTTTTTGTAAAGTAGGCTTCAGTCCTAGCCAGGAGTGGGCTGAGGACCAGAGCTCCTAATTGCCCTGTTACACAGGGGGGCACTATTTAGCTCCTATTCTCCTCTGTCCCATAGAGCTACATCCCCCACTCTCATTTACCATTGGGGTAACGGGGTTGCTGTAAAACTCACAAGGAATCTTGCCCAGAAGGTCGCTTTCAGGCAGGCCAACTCTCTGGGTGTGATTCTCCTCTCCTTTCACAGCTCTAACCCCCATGTCTCTCCATTGGCTTCAGTGGCATTACTGCAAACTTATGGCAGCGTAAGTGACAGCAGAATCAGACTCCCAGTGTTCAGCCTCTGATGACAGACTGAGATTATGAGTGGGTTCGGCCTCCCACCTTTACAGTGAGCTTGGAGCAGGAACGTGATTAGGGAGCGAGTGTGGCACATATCCTGTGAATACCAAGAGGAAATCGCTTAAGGAATGCTTCAAGCCTCACCTTTCATGAGAACAAAAAAATCCCCACCCCTCTTACCCTGACATTCACTTTTGGTGAACAACACCTCATGATGGAGAGAGAAAGGATTCAAGCTAGAGAGCATGGGTCCTGGGATCAACTGTCTGAAATAACAGAAAGAAAAGGAGTACTTGTGGCACCTTAGAGACTAACCAATTTATTTGAGCATAAGCTTTCGTGAGCTACAGCTCACTTCATCGGATGCGTGCTGTGGAAAATACAGAAGATGTTTTTATACACACAAACCATGAAAAAATGGGTGTTTATCACTACAAAAGGTTTTCTCTCCCCCCACCCCACTCTCCTGCTGGTAATAGCTTGTCTAAAGTGATCATTCTCCTTACAATGTGTGTGATAATCAAGGTGGGCCATTTCCAGCACAAATCCAGGGTTTAACAAGAACGTCTGAGGAACAAGGGGGGAGAGAGGAATAAACAAGGGGAAATAGGTTACTTTTTATAATGACTCAACCATTCCCAGGCTCTATTCAAGCCTAAATTAATTGTATCCAATTGGAATTAATTTTCACATTGGATACAATTAATTTAGGCTTGAATAGAGACTGGGAATGGTTGAGTCATTATAAAAAGTAACCTATTTCCCCTTGTTTATTCCTTTCTCCCGCCCCCCCGCCCCACTGTTCCTCAGACGTTCTTGTTAAACCCTGGATTTGTGCTGGAAATGGCCCACCTTGATTATCATACACATTGTAAGGAGAGTGATCACTTTAGATAAGCTATTACCAACAGGAGAGTGAGTTTGTTGGGGGGTGGGGAGAAAACCTGGATTTGTGCTGGAAATGGCCCACCTTGATTATCATACACATTGTAAGGCTAGATAAGCTATTACCAGCAGGAGAGTAGGGTGGGGGGGGAGACAAAACCTTTTGTAGTGATAAACACCCATTTTTTCATGGTTTGTGTATATAAAAACATCTTCTGTATTTTCCACAGTATGCATCCGATGAAGTGAGCTGTAGCTCACGAAAGCTTATGCTCAAATAAATTGGTTCGTCTCTAAGGTGCCACAAGTCCTCCTTTTCTTTTTGCGAATACAGACTAACACGGCTGCTACTCTGAAACCTGAAATAACAGAATTACATAGTGTGACAAGATGATTACATACTGTGCTCCGTGTGTACCAACAAAACACCCCAGGCAGACTGGGAAATAGACACACACAAAATCTGCCACAGCTGCACCTCCAAAAGCAACCAGTGACCCCAGCTGGAAAGGTCATTCCTTTCTCGTAGTTCAGCTGTTTCCAGTTTTCTGCTAAGTCCTTTAACCACCTTTGTTGTCAATGGCCTTCATACATCCACAGAGACAAACACAGGCTCATAGTGACCCGTGAACAATGCACTTGGACTCACACACTCATCTACACGTAAGCTTTGTCTACATTGGACTTTCGTCGGTAAAACATTTGTCATTCAGGGTGTGAAAAAAACACACACACCCCCAGACAAAAGTTTTACTGACGAAAAGCACAGGAGTGAACAGCACTTTGTCGGCAGGAGGCTCTTCTGCCGCCAATGCTAACGCTGCTCGTTGGGCGTGGCATTTTTTTGTCGGTGGGGATGCTCTCTCCTGCCGACAAAGAGTGGCTACACTGTGCACCTTTTAGTGGCACGTCTGTGCCACGTCTGTGCTAAAAGGTGCGTAGTGTAGACATAGCCTAAGACATCTTTGCCCCTCAAACACACAGGCATTCACTCCATCAAGCAAAAGCACAATCACAGATTTAGGCTATGTCTGCCCTACAGATCTTACTGCAGCACAGCTAAACTGCTACAAGGTCTCCCCTGTAGCCGCTCTTTGCCAGCGGGGGAGAGCTCTCCTGTGGGCATAATTAAACCACCCCCAATGCACGGAGTTAGCTATGTTGGCAGGAGAGTGCTGTCCACACCAGCTCTTTTGTCGGTGAAACTTATGTCCGTCAGAGGGGTGGTTTTTTTCACACCCCTGGCTGATAAAAATTTTACCGACAAAAGTGCTAGTGTAGACAAAGCCTTAGAGCTACACACACACACACAAAAGACATAACGTACACAATCACAAAACTCAGCCTGCCCCACCCAATTATATACACACAAGCTCTTTGGGACAGTGACCATCCTTTTGTACAGCACCTAACACAACGGAGTCCTGGTCTATGACCACACACTAATAATAATATAAAGGCAGCCGCATATCCACATGCGTCGTTCACACACGTACACTCAAAAGGATTGATTCATCCCGAAAATAAGCAGTTGGTAGCACTGGAAGTGGATATGGGATGACAATGATTGAGTAGTGATGGTGTGATGCTCAGGAGGGGCTTAATCTTAAACCCACTGAAGCCAGTGGAAAGACTCCCATTGATTTCAACAGGCCTTAGATCAGTCCATTAGAGGTCAAGTCTTCCTGCATGTGCCCGTCTGAGATGAGTCAGAAGGCGCATGGATTGGTACTGCATCTTGGGTTTAGTGGGAATGTGACAGGGTGGTTGCATTACGCTGGGGACAGGGGTGAAAATCATAGAAGTGTTGGGCAGATGGTTTCGTGCTGCTGGGGGTCCCGGGCATGGAGATGTGTTGTTCTGTTTGAGTGAGGAGGGCGGTGGTGATGGGCTTGGGGAGGTGCAACTAAAAGGTGCAATTTGAAACATGTTTAGTTAAACCAGTGCAAACTCCAGTGTGGACATTTTTAATTTGATTTAAATCTAGCGCACAGCTGTTTCACTTAGTTCTGCTGACAAATTGACAGGCACAAGCTCACCCGATAGAATCGATTTGAAACCCAGCTTTCTGTCCCCCCACAATGGTTTTGTGTCGATTTAAGTGCATCTTCGGTGTGTGCACATGGCCCAGGGGCGTCCATAATTCTGCCAATGCAGAGTGTGTTTTGATTTTGTGTTACGAGGACATTTTGGCAACTGTGTGATGTATGCACTTGGAATGTCACCGATCTCCTAGAAGTTCCATCTTCACTGCAGTGACCCAAAGATTAGCAGCCGCAACTCGGATACTTTAGCCCTGCGTCAAGGAAGAGAGATGTCAGGGCTCCAGCCTTAACCTCACTGATAATGTACAAGAAGACACCATGACCTTCATTCAGGTTTCCTTAGCAAAATTAAGCCATGGTCCTTATACAATGGTTGGCAGTAACACAGAGTAACCCCAAGGCCCTAGCAGGGAAGGGACAGTAATTCACTGTCACCATTCAGCTTTCCTTATACACTATGTTAACCCAAATCTGGCTGGAAGTTCTGAACCTGACCAACTGCCCCAGGCGCTCAATCAGGAATTTCACATTGCTTCTGCAACGGGCTGCATAAAACACCACGGAGTACCTATCGGCTCGTCCGCCCTAGGTCTGTGCATAGCACCCTGTCACTATAGTCCCTTTGGAGCACCTGAAACAATTCCCTCCATCCTCCAACCTTTCACATACTTGCACTCCTGGGGCAAATCCAGGCCCCATTGAAGTCAATAGAAATTTGGCCCATTTTGAAGTCCATGGGGCCTGGTCTTTAGGGAAAAGAAGGTGCTGACAGGGTGTGGGCTCGTTTAACACAGGCTGCCTTTGCCAGGAATGGAGTCCATAGCTGCTGCTGGGGTAGGGGTAGGCCTGTTACCCAAATTGAAAGAAGTGAAGCACCCGCATCTGCTCAGCTCTTTGCCACTGTTTTTCCCCTCCCTGAGTTTGCTGTTTTCTTATTCCGCTGGAATCAGCCCCTCAGTGTGATTGGTGGATCTGGCAGTTTCAGCTTTTAATAGGTCCTCAATCATTCCTGGCTTCCCTTCCCTGACAAAAGCACTCCCTCCCTTGGCCATAAAACATCACATAAAGCATTTCCCCTCATAGCCTGGCCGGAGAGAACTGGAACAAACCAATGGAAATTTCATCCTGCAGGCAGTTTTCTTTAACCCTGAGTGTGCCACATTCCCCAAGCGTGTCCACCTAATAAGGATTCTTTGCACTTATAGAGCCCCTTTATTGGACATCGCAGAGCACTTTATCGCCATTTTACAGATGTGGAAACTGAGGCACAAGCAAGGTAAGGACCTTGCCCAAGGTCAGTGGCAGTGAGGACAATGGCAAGGTCTCCTGACCCCCATTGCCACCTACTCTATTCACCAGAATACACTAGTATCCATGGAGGTAACCGTGGGCCACGGGGCTGCCCTGCTGCTGGCCAGCTGTAATAACAAGTGACACTAGTGCAAGGGGCAAGTGGGGAGGGGGATTGGTCTGGAAGGATGGTGGCTCACATGCGTGTCCTCAAGGATAGTAGACTTGAGAATAGCGTGAAATTAGGGGCAAAGTATCCTCACAGGTCTGTCAGGGATGCAGGAGATTCTGGAATTGCTTACTCCCCAATCCATGCTGCGTGACTGAAAGCCATTCAACCCTTCCTGAGACGATTACAGGGGGCAGTGCTACCCATTTCACATGTGGGCATACTGAGGCTCAGAGAGGTCATGTGGCTGAGTGAGTCCGTGGCAGAGCCAGGACCACAGCTCAGGCTCTGCACTCATTCCTCCAGGCCAGACTGCTACCAGGGAAGTTAAGTTAAGGGAAAACAAAGCCAATGTCCCTTAGAGCCAAACCTCCCCCTGTGCCAGCTGTGGGGGGAGGAAGCGAATAATTTCACAAGGAGCCGAGTTGGCCAATACAGCCCTGCCTGGAACTCCCAACCCAACACATGCATGGGGAGGAAGCTCTCATACCTCCTCTCCCCAGCTCCCAGATTATCTCGGCTGCACAGTCAATTGACCATACAGGAAGGTGAAAGTCAAGAATCATTTTGAATATCCCCCCGCCCCCAACTCAGCCTGCTTCTTGTTCTACACCCAAACCTTGTGAAGCCATCACTCAGAGACAGCAGCTCCCCCCCAGGAAACCAGAGACAGGCACAGAGGTTTGGTTACTCCACATCTCCTGGCTGCACTACAAACAAGGAAATGAGCTGTAATTTTCCAGCCATACTACTGCCACTCCTGAGTGCGAGATCTATGCCAGCGGGCACTTTGCACTCCTCCAACCACACACAGGGCTGTATAGCCTGCAGGACAGGCAAAGCCATCTTCACCTGGAAAGATCTGCAGTGCAGACATAGGGAAAGTAGATCTGTATAGCAGGAGCATTTTCAGGAGACCAATTCAACATGGTGTTTGGAGTGGGAGAGGCACCCCTGCCCATTACTGAAACCTTATTGGCTATCTTGGATGAAACTCTTGCAGAGGTGAAGAGAGACCTGTACTCTTGGAGGGCTTTGGAGTCCCAATTTCCAATATAATTAGTGGGAGCTGGGTGCCCCGGTTCTCTGGGTGGCTTTGAAAAGCTCCATCCTTTTGCTTTTCTAATGACATGCACAAAGTCACCCATACTATTACAAACAACTGTTAGGAGGGAGAATCCTTGCAACCTCCTACAAGGGCTTTAGCCCCCCCTCCCCCTCCCCCCTTAAAATTCAAGCTCTGGTGTAGGGACTTTGTCCATCGCTGGACATTTGTATGTTAATAGAACCCTTGCCAGAGCACCTGTCTAAAGAGAAATGTACCTCTCCAAATTCTAATCCAAATGATAAATAACATCCATTGTGTCTGGGTGTAATCTGGCCCCGAGTCATTCCTGGGGAAGAATCTTTGGCTTCACAAGGATCAGTGGAATCTGATAACCATCATCCCGCAGGACAATAGGCTTACTGCTTCTTCACGGGCAAGTACCAACTCTCACATCCCCAAGCAGAGAACTGAAAACTGATGCATGTAGCAGGTAACAGGACTACTCATAGGAGTTGGTTCTTTGTCACAAGGGGAACCAAGAAGGGCACTTAAGTGAAGGAGTTTGCAATGGTGGATTTCTAACTGGCCCTAAGGCAAAGAAGCCCCTTGAGTTGGCAAGGGCAGATACTATAAAGGCCGCACTTGGCATTGGACACAGCTGCATTCTTTTACTTCTTCTTTTATGTTTTGGTTGAGTCCTGCAAAGCTCAGGGATTGAGGCACAAAAACTCACAACACAGGAAGCGGTGGTGCCAATTCAGATATTTCTTAGAGGGGGCAAATTCCAGTCCCCGCACTCCCAGCAGGGACCCCCTTGCAGTCCCCACTAATTCCCCTCCATATGCACCCCAGGTCTACCTTGGCCATAGAGTCTCCCCTCTCTCTTACCCACACACTGCATGAGCTGGTACCTTCAGACATAGAGTTCTTGACGTACAGGAACAGACTCCCTGTGCACCAGGTTCCAACACCATTTGGCCCGGGCGCGCCTCCAGCTGGACGGAGGAGCAGTCAGGCCAAACTTGACTGGTATTGCAACCCTATGTGCCACTTGCTGAAATCTTACAGAGGAGTAGCCATATTAGTCTGTATCAGCAAAAACAACGAGGAGTCCTTTTGGCACCTTAGAAACTAACAAATTTATTTGGGCATAAGCTTTCGTGGGCTATAACCCACTTCATCAGATGCATGGAGTGCATGCGTGTAAACTCTCTTGCTTGAATATTCAGAGAAGGTGAATCAGATCCAAGAAGATGGGTGCTGAGAAGATAGGATTGCCAGCACTCCAGGATTGGCCAGGAGTCTCCAGGAATTAAAGATTATGTCATGTGATGAACTCTCCAGGAATTTGTCCAACCAAAGTTGGCAACCCTATGAGAAGACCCTAAATGCACGCACACGTGCACACTAAGAGGTACAGGCACCTGCCTAGGGGACTGAGATGCACTACACATTACAACCGAACAACGTCCTCGACAGACCATCTTGCTTACGGCTAAATGTCAATTCAGAGAAATACACAAAGACATAGCTCAGACAGAACAGGGAGCTCAGCAGAGAACAATCAGACAGGCACAGGCAAGTGACAGCCAACAGGCAGACTAGAGGAAATCGTAAGGGGAGTGGGGGCGGCTCTGGCTTGCTTGGTTTCTGACAGGTTTCAGAGTAACAGCCGTGTTAGTCTGTATCCGCAAAAAGAAAAGGAGTACTTGTGGCACCTTAGAGACTAACCAATTTATTTGAGCATAAGCTTTCGTGAGCTACAGCTCACTTCATCGGTTTCTGAGACAATTCTGCCCTCTGCTGGTCCACATCATTGATGGTGGAGAGCAAAGATGCAGAACTTTCCTCTGGGCACATTTCCTGCAGTAACTCTGCCCGATTCAGTGCTTTGGGTCTAGCTTGTTTGCCACGAGGAGATGCTGTGATGGATGGTGGTACACAGAATGCTCATAAATTCAGAGGCCAGAAAAGGACCACTGTGATCATCTTGTCTGACCTCCCGCTTAACACAGGCCATAGAACTTTCCCTAAATGATTCCTGCTTGAAGGACAGTTTCCTCTCGCAGTGTGTGGGGATGGGCAGCTGCTTCTGTCATTCTGTCTCTGAAGAGCTGGACCACAACTCAGGTGAGTTTTCAAGAGCAGAGGGGTGTGCATTTGTGCCTGGTGAAGCAAGAGATACTGGGTGTCTTCCTAGAGTATACTACTGGAAGCAGTCAGCCAGCCCTGCAGGTTAACGTGAGCGTTTTAAAGGAAAAGAGAGAGACTTGGAACATTTTCACAATTCAGGTTTGCACAGCACTTTGAAAGTGCACAGTATCATTGGGCTGGATTCTGCTGTCCTTGCTCAGCCCAAACTTTCCCCTGAAGTCATGATATATTATTTTCACTGGGTAAATGAAACACAGGAGAGGAACACTGCCTACTAAGAGCTGCCATGAAATTATTTCATGCTCCTGGGGTTTATATAACCCCCCTTCTATTCTCCCTCTTGACACCATTAGGGCTACTGTGAATTTATCACGTCTTTATATAACTTTTCTCCTACTTCTCTCTCCAACACAGCCCCACATTCTCACCCTCACTCCCAACTTCACCAGCTCAAACATAATAGTAAGTGGTACCAGGGTACACGGCATTAATCTATTCCAGTCTTTCTGCCTCTTGTATCCTGGAGAGATTGTGCTCATTGGTGTTTCCAAGAGACCTGTCAACTTCATATCTGAATTCACATTGCAATGAGGCACTTTTCATTTGAGATCTCCAACGGTCTTTACAGCTGAGGAGACGGAAGCAACAAGAGGTTAAGTTACTTTGCTGAAGATCAGCACATGAGCCAATGGCAGAGCTAGGAACAGAACCCCAGGCTTTTACTTCCTTAATCATGTGTCTTGGCTGCTGAAAAACAGCCACCTTCGTAATTCTTTTTCTTCTCAGAAAAGGAAGATGAGTGTGATTCCAATACACTAATACCAATGTGGGGTTTATTAGTCATAAACTGCCAGTTAAACTGCACAGGAAGATGACTCAAGTTTCCTCTCACTTCATTTTTTTTTTTTACTTAGCATGTTACAAGATTTCTCTGTATTTACAGGGAACATCTCCCAGAAGAGGATGAGAAATGTTATTCAGGGGAACAGAACCTTTAAAAGCCAACAGGCTGCCAGTTAATCCATTGATTGCTAGCATTTTCCATATTGCCAGCCGAACAAGAGCAGAGGATAACAGACAATATACGTCTGTATATTTCAGAGGGGCTACTTGCAACGTTCCTGATAAGATCTGCTTCATGGTGATAAGGAAACTATGTTACCGTTAGGAAGACTGCCTCCTTATCTGTCTCTCTCAAAGCAACCATTACAGATGACTGAGTTAAAGTTGCTAGGGGGCTCTCATCCCAAGGCTGAACTCTGCGGACTCACCTAGTAAAACCCACATGTGCTGACTTGTTCTCAATTCTTAGCCAAGGGTAAAGTGAAGGTTCCTGCTTTTTTGTTCTTTGTGCTGCTGAAAAAAAATAATTAAAAAGAATCACCTCACGGTGACTTTGTGGGTGAAAGGTTACACACGGAAAAGTCAAAGTTACCCGCCGCAACTCTATTCAGGCCCCTGGCCTGGCGTTTTCTAGTTATATATAGTAAGGAATACAAGTTGGTGTAATGGAGTTACAGTTACCAGGGGAACCATAACAGCTGTGTGTGTAAAAATTCCACACCAATCGTTTGCATCAAAACAGTTTCTTGCATTTAAAACAACAGGAGTGAATGACGAGCAACCGAAACGAATGCACTGCAAGCCTGACCCTACAAGAAGCTGATTTGCCTACAGTCACCCCGAGCTAGGAGCACTGAAGTCAGGATACAGATTTTACTAGCCATGTTTTAATCACTGAGACATGCTTAAGAACATAAGAATGGCCACACTTGGTCAGACCAAAGGTCCATCTAGCCCAGTGTCCTGTCTCCCAACAGTGGTCAGTTCCAGGTGCTTCAGAGGGAATGAACAGAACAGGGCAATTTGGAGTGATCCATCCCCTGTTGGCCAGTACCAGCTTCTGGCAGTCAAAGGTTTAGTGGTACCCTTAGCATGGGGATGTGTCCCTGACCATCTTGGCTAATAGCCATAGATGGATCTATCCTCTGTGAACTTAATTATTTTTTGAACCCAGTTATAGTTCTGGCCTTTACAACATCCCCTGGCAACAAGTTCCACAGGTTGACTGTGCGTTGTGTGAAGAAGATTGTCCTGTTTATTTAAAACCTGCTGCCCAGTAATTTCACTGGGTAACCCCTGGTTCTTGTGTTGTGTGAAGACCCTGGTTCTTGAGTTATGGGAGGTGCAGGGTCTCTTCATTTTGCACTGAAATCGTAAGTGTCCTAGCTGCAAAAAAGCAGCCAAATATTTGTTTAAAGTATGAATGAAGCCCCCATTTTCCTCTCCATACTCCCTCCCCCACCCCAAACTGACTGTTGCTGATCTTCCTGGGGAAAATACTTCCTATGGGTTTAGCCTATCCAAGAAAAAATTCAGCCTGAGGGTTAATCTTTGTGGATACGTCTAAAAAAAGGCTTAGGAGGACAATGCTGCCAGCTCTGACCTCAGCACAATGCAGTCAAACTGCTGGGGCTGTACCAGTGAGCTGCAGAAGTTTATTTTGAGTGTCAGAAAGGCTGCCCCCAATCCAAAACTCTCTGGGTTCCCCCCTTTTCTAGGGCTCTGCTTGTGGGCTTAGGACTGAGCCCAGAGAGAGAGAAATAAAGAAGCCAAGTCACTAAATGAGATCCTGGGCAGCATCAAGCAGTCAGTATTGTAACGATAGAGACCGATTCCAGCTTTGTCAAAAGAAATCCCTGCAAGAAATACCTGGAGCTCAGTAAAAAGAAAGGGAGTACTTGTGTCACCTTAGAGACTAACGAATTTACTAGAGCATAAGCTTTTGTGAGCTACAGCTCACTTCAACGGATGGCAATTTACCGGCAATATCCTGGACAAACCTCATTGAATTAAGTTGAAGTATTTTGGGGTCCATTGTATTAAAAATGCAATTGTTTGTGTGCTATAGCAAGACTGTATGCTACTTCACTGGGAAGCAGGGTGGGGGGGGGGTTATGCTAATGAACTTTCTCCACTGATCAGCTCTTTGAAGCTTCGCCCTGGGGAGTGGGCCCATTGTCTGGCTGATTACCTATTCAACATCTCTTCAAAGGTTCAGACTGGATTCTCTAGAGACTAGCAAACAAAGAAAGGATGTTGGGATAAAGATCCTGGCGGGGAATTGACGCAGGGCTTTTGTTCTTATGCAGCCAGGCCCTCTGGTCCACAGAGGGCCCCAATCCTTAGGGAAGGGTTGGAAGGACTTTGGCCTACGAAGGCCCCTTAAGACTGTGTTCTCATTTTGAGCAAAAAGTGTGATGAACTTGAAACCACAGGGGAAATCCCTGTGGGGAGGGGGGACATTTTGAAGGGCTGCTCCTGCCAAAGCCCTTGCTGGAGAGGGTGATCTCTAGTAAGCTTATTCGCATGTAGATTCTTTTATTGTTTTTCATATGTTTTCTCTGTAGCACTTTTACCTTAAGAATAAAATAGGATTGCTTGGAAAGAGCTGTGCGGTAACTTATAACTGGGGCAATTATCCTATGTACCCTCTCTGAGGGAACAAGCGAAACAGGCCCGCTTAGGCAGACTGTCTTTTGCTGGGAATTACACAGTGATGGCAGGGACCTGTTCAGCCTGGAAATACCCGGGTCAGAAGGGAGAGAGACACAGGCCTCCACCCAAAAGAGGTGATGGCTGGGAAGCGGGAAGCCGAAAGCTAGTGGTGCCCTTAAGGACATAAGACGGGCCATACTTTGTCAGACGAATGGTTCATCTAGCCTAGTATCCGATCTTCTGATGTTGGGCCTCTGAGGGGAAATAAAGGTGCATTTGCCTACAGCTGTGACACTCAGTGCTTAAAAAACAAGCGAATGTCCATTTGTTCCTCCAGGCAGAGGACAACAACATCAGACAATCAACACTATTTTAACCAAACTGGATCAATAGAGAAATTACATTTGGCAACTGCTCTGTTGCCAAATGGAAATTCCCTCCCAGTCCCTGTCCTTCCAGAAGTCTTAAGTCTTTAAATATATCTCTTGTAGAGAGACGCCAACACTTTCAGCATCTACAGCTGAAAAAAATTGGAGATGAACATCCCAGCTCAGAGGCAAACTTTGCAGCTGGGCTATATTGCTATAAGCTGAACTAAAACCCTGTATATAAAAAAAGGCAAACTTTCTGAAAGTTCAGAATTGTAGGCAAACTTAATGGCCCTTCCCCAAGAGGGAAAAAAACAAACCCCTATGTAATAAATAGAAACTGGGACACCATTTAGGAACTGATGGAATTCATATTCACACTTGCTGAGGACTGAAGTTCCGCCTCATCTTCATATAAATTCACTCTTTCAGATACTGAAGTCCTGTCTACACTAGAAACTGCTGCGCTGGAGGGAACGCAGTTCAAAGTGGTCAGCAATGGTTAGGTGGTGCGATATGGAGAGGCCTAAACTGTATGCTAAGATACATGTCTAATCCATGATGCATCCCTGCTGAGTGCAAGGCTGCAGTATGGATCAGCAACCTGGCCGGGTTCCATCTCATTAATGCTGCAAGGTGTTTTACTGTGTAACAACCTAGGCCCCTATGACTGTAGTTTCTACAGCAGAGGGAGAGCCTAAATGTGCAGACAGTGTAAAATGACTACCGAGGAGAGAGCGACACTCTGATCTGGAGGTATCAGTGGAGTAACACCAGGGATGATATTGGCCCACTGTATAATGTATTCTTTGTCCAGCTGCACGCGACAGTGACGGCTATTACAACTTGCATGAAGTTGGGAGAGTCCAAAAAAAGGGTGCAAGAAGAGAAAGCCGTGTCTTTGGGAGTCTTATGGAGAAGAGGAGAGACTGAGGTCTGACTCCAGTATGATTTCAGCTTCAGCATTCTGAGGCACGGACTGGCTACAATCTCTATAAAACTAGGACTCGCAGCAATACCTAAGTCCCTGAAAGAAAAACCTTATCGTGGGCTCTGCAGCCACCTATGGACGTGTTTGGTTTAATATTTGGCTGCTAACACTGGCTCTGTTTCAATCAGGAAAAACACAGCCAGGCGGTGAGGCCACAGCTGGAGAAATGTCCACACCCCTTATAAATACAGCTCTGATTCTCCCACGCCCATTGCAATAACAGCCTGCAGCTTACGGTTACAGAATCTGAACATTTCCAGGACGTGAGTATTTTTATATACAAGGGGACTCATTTGGAGAGGACACGGAGAAAGTGAAACTCCCTTAGTAGAGAAGTAGAACGGAAGTCCTCATTTGTCAGTGCATTGCAATATACTAATGGCAACCCTAGATCTGACGCCCCTCTGCTTACAGTGAAGTTATTTTGGGTGAGGGAGTGAATGGCTTTGAAGTCCAGGTGAAATTCACTCCTGCACAGAAGCAAAACCAAGGCTTGCATATGACCTAGGCACTTTGTTGTGTGATTCACAGGCCTAAATTGTGTTTGCCTTTTGCACAGGCATGAATTTCACCCTTTTCCAAGTTCCACTGTATCTGGTCAGCCATTTCTGACATGCTTGTTACTGTGGGATCCGAGCACTCTGTTACCCTGTGTGTGCGCGCACGTGCGCCCGGGCACCAGGCAAAAATACATATAAAGATGGTGAATCTCAAACCACAACAAAGAGCATTATGCTAGTGAAAAAGCAAGGCACACTGGTCTAGGATTAATTAAACCGGTCAATGTTTACGTAGGAAACCGTAATCTGGGATATCCCTGGGGAACACAAACCTGGATCTGTTATTTGTATTATGTATTATCAAGATGGAGGTCCCATTGTGGTAGGCACGGTACAAACACATAGGTGATGCCTACACCCTTTGACAGGTTTCAGAGGAACAGCCGTGTTAGTCTGTATTCGCAAAAAGAAAAGGAGTACTTGTGGCACCTTAGAGACTAACCAATTTATTTAAGCATGAGCTTTCGTGAGCTACAGCTCACTTCATCAGATGTTTACCGTGGAAACTGCAGCAGACTTTATATACACACAGAGAATATGAAACAATACCTCCTCCCACCCCACAGTCCTGCTGGTAATAGCTTATCTAAAGTGATCAACAGGTGGGCCATTTCCAGCACAAATCCAGGTTTTCTCACCCTCCACCCCCCCACACAAATTCACTCTCCTGCTGGTGCTAGCCCATCCAAAGTGACAACTCTTTACATAATCAAGTCGGGCTATTTCCTGCATAGATCAAGGTTTTCTCACATCCCCCCCACCCCCATACACACACAAACTCACTCTCCTGCTGGTAATAGCTCATCTAAACTGACCACTCTCCAAGTTTAAATCCAAGTTAAACCAGAACATCTGGGGGGGGGGGTAGGAAAAAACAAGAGGAAACAGGCTACCTTGCATAATGACTTAGCCACTCCCAGTCTCTATTTAAGCCTAAATTAATAGTATCCAATTTGCAAATGAATTCCAATTCAGCAGTTTCTCGCTGGAGTCTGGATTTGAAGTTTTTTTGTTTTAAGATAGCGACCTTCATGTCTGTGATTGCGTGACCAGAGAGATTGAAGTGCTCTCCGACTGGTTTATGAATGTTATAATTCTTGACATCTGATTTGTGTCCATTTATTCTTTTACGTAGAGACTGTCCAGTTTGACCAATGTACATGGCAGAGGGGCATTGCTGGCACATGATGGCATATATCACATTGGTGGATGTGCAGGTGAACGAGCCTCTGATAGCGTGGCTGATGTTATTAGGCCCTGTGATGGTGTCCCCTGAATAGATATGTGGGCACAATTGGCAACGGGCTTTGTTGTAAGGATAAGTTCCTGGGTTAGTGGTTCTGTTGTGTGGTATGTGGTTGTTGGTGAGTATTTGCTTCAGGTTGCGGGGCTGTCTGTAGGCAAGGACTGGCCTGTCTCCCAAGACTTGTGAGAGTGTTGGGTCATCCTTTAGGATAGGTTGTAGATCCTTAATAATGCGTTGGAGGGGTTTTAGTTGGGGGCTGAAGGTGACCGCTAGTGGCGTTCTGTTATTTTCTTTGTTAGGCCTGTCCTGTAGTAGGTAACTTCTCTGTGTGTATATAAAGTCTGCTGCAGTTTCCACGGTAAACATCTGATGAAGTGAGCTGTAGCTCACGAAAGCTCATGCTCAAATAAATTGGTTAGTCTCTAAGGTGCCACAAGTACTCCTTTTCTTTTTACACCCTTTGAGTTAACTGAGTGCTAATTAACTCAAGGGAGCTAAAGCCTTTGTAAAAGTTAGTCAGGCACTTCCAAAACGTTTGTTCCAGGCTACAGATGTTTGAGGTTTACACTAGAGATCAGCCTACCCCAAAGAAAAACAGACCAGACAGAAAGATTGTGTGACATACCCAAGGTTACGCAGCAGGTCAGTGGCACAGCATACAACCAACCCCAGCTTTCCAGTGCCCTTGCTCTGATCAACCACTGTGCTGAACCACCTTAAAGTAAGCTACTTTTAAGAAAGCGTCTGGGGAGCACACAGCTCACTAGAAGGCGGCCTGATTTTTTCTTTTAATATTTCTCTGTGCCATTTTCATTCCTATCGAAGGTACTGGATTAAACAACAGGCTCAGCCCTTCAAGCCCAGCCCCTGCTTGGATTTGGAACTTGCAGAGAAGTTTCAGAATTGGCCTAGGACCTCACAGCAATTCCTAGACCAGCAGACCAGTGCCACAAACACTGAGCTTATTGCAGGTCGGGCTGGAGAACCTAGGCTTCTGATTCAAACCTTCCGATTCAAACGTGGGTGAGAAACGCCCTCAACGGCTGGCAGAGTAAATTGCGTTTTGCAGAACTGCTCTTCACTTCCAAAGTCTGGAAATCCAGCCACCTCTGCTAAAGCAATCACCATGTCAACGGCTGGCTGCCCCTGTGATCCCAGCACCAATTCCTCAGCTTTTGTGCAGTATGTTTCGACAAACTCCAACCCCGGTCAAATTAATTATTTAATATCTATGCTATTTCCTTATCGTCTGCCCTTGGCTCCCTGCTCTTAAAAAGTACAAGCCTTGATGCTATTCATGATTCCATGTGCTTTCTTGAAATTCCCTCTTGCTCATCTAAGGTCTGGTCTACACTTATGTCGGTAAAACGACGATCCTCAGGGGTGTGGAAAATCCACACTCCTAAACAACACTGTTATATCAACCTAACCCTGAGTGTAGACAGCGCTATGTCTATGGGAGGGCATCTCCCACCATCATAGCTACCACCTCTCAGGGACACTGATAGGAGAAGCTCTGCTGTTGGCCTAGGTAGCATCCTCACTAAGCCTTACAGCCACGCAAGCTGCCTCACTGCAGCGCTGGGTAAGTGTTTATCATCGAGCTGTAACCCCATTTTTAACAGCCCTCTTGATTTTCCTCCTCCCCACCCTCCTGCCTTTTATACTTTGCAAACCCACAACCCCAGCCCTGCTCCACTCGCTGCTGAATGCTCTGTTGGCCGCTGGCCGGCTTTTGACACATTGGTTTTATTGGCTCTTCTCTATCCCCAGAGCCCCTCCCATTTTTCCACAGAGAACTGTCCAGGATCCAAACAAAACAAGACTGTTTTCCAACCTCCTTTTCTTCCATCCATTTTGAATTCCTGCCACCCGGGGAAATAAACACGGACACTGGAGCGTCTTTGCAGCTCTCCGAAGCTGTTGCGTTCTCTCTCTGCGTGGCAAGTAAAAGGACAAGTCAAGACACTGAACTGCGACCACTTTTTCTTGCAAACATTTAAGTCTGACTTGTGGTGAAAAGACATTAGATGCCGACACGTTTTGGCACCAGGATTCTGCCTAGATCTGATTATTTTAGTGACAAGGGTCTGTAATAAAATATGGAAATGTTAAAGACGAAAAGCAATGGCCCCTTAAAGTGATGAGTAATGTCTGTAGCAGGCTTAGTCCCTCTGCCTTACCCTGCAGCACTGGGGAACAGGCAGAGCTATGCAGCATTTCCCTGCCTTTCCCAAAGGCTGGGAGAGGGACTGGTTACCATGATGGAGCTTGGAAACTCATCTGTGCTATTTAAACATCTGGGGTAGCTTGGAAGCCATCCCAGATGTGGAGTGCTAAATAAAACTCTGACCCACACACATTTCCCAGTCTGACTCTTCTCCGTGGGACAGTACGAGCCCTTGAGATCTTTGTGGGGCAGGCCCTTCTGTATCCGAGAGCCAGTATGTTAGACTCTCATGTGAACAGCCTTCCAAGCTCGCTTTTTGGTAAAGCAAGTCTGACCTGAGTGGTGGTGGTCCACTTTACATCAGACCAACCATGTTTCACTATCCCAACAAAAAGAAGGGGGCGGAATAATATATAAACCCCACACTGCTACCTCACCTTCCAGGCAAAGAGCTCTATAGACTAATGAATCCCATCCTACAACCCCCCATGAGGCAGGCATTAACTTGCCCCTTTTTATAGATGGGGAAACAGCACCGCACGGTTGAGTGCCTTGCTCAAGGGCATACAGCACGGGAACAGCAGAGCTGGGCATATGAACAAGCCCTTCTAAGTCCCTGTCCTGTGCTTTCACTGCTAATCCCTTGTCCTTCTCAGACAGCTCTGTCCAGCGGGGTGCCAAGCTCTCAAATTCCCACAGAGCTCAAGAACTCGGGCCAGGGGCACGACAACACCTGGATGATGGGGCACAGGGGGCATTTAGGACTCAGCGCTGTGAGGATTTCACAGTGACCATCAGTGAGGCAGGAAGAGTGTGTCTACACTGCACCTGGGAATGAGCTTCCCAGCCTGGGTCCACAGGCTCACGCTAGTGTGCTAAAAAGAGCTGGGTAGACAGCGCTTCGACATGCTGGCTCTGGCGCTGAAGCCCAGCCCCACAAGCCGGAGTTCCAGCTGGAGCCGGAACGTCTACACGGCAGTTTCTAACACACTAGCGTGAGCCCATGAACCCAGGGTGGGAGGCTTGTTCCCAGATGCAGTGTACACGTACCCCTTGGGACCTACTGCTCAGCAAACCAGATGTCCACATTAGGACTTTCTGGGCCTGTACACAGCTGTGTTTGCACCAGCAGAGCACTGAAATATTGCTGTCGCACTCTGCCCACTAAGCCGGGGTTCAGCTCCCTGCTCTCAGACGCAAAGCTCCCCCTATGCATCAACAAGGCAGATGGCTGGTGAGAGCCTGTACACACTGGAATGAACAGGACCAGAGTTGGATGGGGGAACAGTAGAGCTCTTGACTACCCAGTCACATATCCACCCTCCCCATGAAATTCTATTAGACTCTTACACAGAGATGAAACCAACAGGGTTCGACAGAAATTACTCTATGAAACCCAGAGATCTGAATAGCAACCTCCTTTCTCTAGGCTTTTTGGATCCATCCTGCAGAATTCTGTAGCAGGGGTGCGGTTCTCTCCTCAGGCTGACTGCACGGCCCAAACAAGCCGCCAGAAAGACTGCCATTCTCTGGTAATTGCTACAGCAGCTTTCCCGAGGGAATTCCACAGCCTCAGCACACCAACCTGTCCCACACACCACTCACTGCTCCCCACCAGGACTGTTATTCACAAGAGAATGAATCGTGACGCTGAGGCAACGGAAAACAGGATTTATCCTGTGGAAAAGGCCAGCCGCACAAAGCCAGTTTCTCCTCTGCCGACTGTGTTGGCACCCTCCTCCTGGGTCTTTGGCACACTCATAGGCCTTAGTGGCAGGGCATCACCTTGGGCAGACAGCACTGATCCCATGCTCCTTTGAGTTTAGCGGTATCTGCATTGGGGAGAACTGTGTTCTCTGGGCATTGGGGAGCCAGGCCTTCATAGTGCTGCTGAGTTTTAAACTATGTAGGTTTTATTTAGGATGGAAACATTCAACTCCATTGCTAATGGAAATGCCATGTTTTCAAAGGAGACCTGACTCTGCCAGAATCTCGTGAGAGCCTCAGTGGAATTCTCTCCCACGCAACCAGAATGGCTTTCCACGTGGAGAATTCTCTCTCTTGTGGCTTTTTAAAGGCCAGGGCACCAGATCTAACATTTCCGTCACAGCAAAAAAATCACACACCAGTCTTGATACTTGCATGATCCTGCTGCTGTGCATGTCCCACTTACATTTACTACATCACAGAATAAGGAAAGGAACCTGCTGCAAAAGCAAAGACGAAGCAGAAAAGAGCCCCCTTCTCCTCGCGAAAGGATTAACCAAAGGGTCCTGTTAGAACTGGCACTTCCCTTTGCCCTTTGAAGGGTTTCCAGAGTAAATCTAGTGTGAGCAGATCCTTAAGCAGAGGCTGCAGAGCTGGTGTGACATCAGGTCATTATAACAAGCATTGTAACAAAGGAGGTACCTCACCTAAGCTGCTTGAAGGTACGCTGACGGAGCACTTGGGAAGTTTGTACTTGTCAGGAAGGAACCAACACTGAGTAGGTATGGGGGCTGGGGGGCCTTCAGCTCCTACAAAGATAAAGATGACAAGGGGCCCAATTCTCAGCTACATCCTGCAGGGATGGGAGGCAGAAGGTGGGGGGTTAACACAGCTTTAAACCACAGTTGCATTCCCATATTTGGAGCTTTAATTTACGCTTTGCTTCCCACTGCTCCTGGGAAACACGGACTAGCCATAGTGCAGTGTACTCTGAGCCAGCCCTGTACTGGGGGCAGAAGGCAGGGAGCCTTCAGGCCAACCCGGTACCGCTCCCTGCACAGGAGGTAGTTTCCACTCACTCTGAGGCTCCTACATGCTGCCAGAAGAGCGTAAAAGGGCCTTAGTGTAATGAAGAATTAGACCCCCAATTTCTAACAACATCTTTGTATTGACACTATAGTGACAATGGCCGTCTGGTACAGACATGGTGGAGTGGGAGCTGAGGGCAGCTCTGTGCACAAATTTCCTACCCACTGAGATAACAGATTCTTCCTCACACTTCACAGGTGCCTGGGCTGGAAGACACCCTCCTAACCCTTTCATCCTTGAAGGCCAGCTTCAAAACCCAGCATTATCTTTGCAGATGCATGCACAGGGCTGGCCCAGACTCTGGCAGGCTCTTATTGCCCTGTAAGGCTTTATGTTACTAGTAACATCTGGTAACAGCAGTTTTCCCAAATAAAACTCCCTTGAACACTTCATCCTTAGTTCAAGGCAGAGCTGTGTTTTCTTTGGTAGTTTAATTAGCTTCAGGCTTCTCACTCTGACAGGATGGGGAGGGGCTGCACTACCCATTCTAGAGCAGGGACTCAAAGCGCAAGCTGGAATGATCGGAGCCTTGTTCAAGCAGCCAAGTGTCACTGAAAGACGACGTGGGAGATGTACCCATTCAGGGACCCACACTCAGGGGAAAGCGAAGCTGTGGATAACTCTCCATGGGAAACAGGACTGAGAGTGGCACGTTTATTCTGCATGGGCCATCACAGCCATCACCTGGCACTGGCTTTCTATCCCTGCCGTACTAGCCCCCACTGTGACCCAAAGCCGAGAGGTTCTGCAGGCCACATCCACTGTCCTGAACCATGCCTTCCCCTTCCAATTATCTGCTATCAGACTGCAGCATCTCTTTACAAACCCACCAACTTAGCTGTAGCTCCCAACATGGTCTCCCACAAAGAAATCCCTCTTCTGACTGTGCCCAATCCCATCAAGCTGTTCTGATGACAAACCTTGCGCCCCCATCATGGGAACTGCATCCTTCATCTACACATTGACTTAATTCTCTTTGTGGTTAAATTAAAAGTGCGCCGCTCACCCTTTGGTCTGTCAGATACACATGATCCTCCCCTGTCCTCACCCACCCAGGACTCTCCATTCGTTTTTATCCTCAGTGGAGAGTTTCCTAGGGAAAATAATGTGGACAAGCCTTTTAGGCTAGTCACATGATCACTTTCCAGTCACTGCACTCAAGCACCTCACCATCATCTTGTACCTCAGCAGCATGAGATACCGACGGGACACGAGACGTCTCTGCTAACGGCGGAAAAGGTTCTGCTTAGGCTGGAAGAAACTCCCCCTTCCTCCCTCCCCACATTCTTCCCCATCCCTTCAGTACTGGCATTCACCCCTTGTGGATGCTCATTCTGAACCTCACCATTAGGAATTCAAAGGCACTTGTCACAACCTTGTGTTCCGCAGTCTCATGTTTGTTGGCAGATCTACCCCACGTTTGTCCTTTGCTATCAGGATGGCTACTCTGCCCTCCTCCCCCTAACTAAACAGCAGGGCAATCTGAAATGGTTAAAGCAGCTGCCAACTGAGATACAGACATAAAACACACATTAAGCCCTTAGCGGGTCATAGTATAGTCAGGAGTTATACGGACACAGCCCATGTGAGGCAAATGCCTCTGTAACTTTAAAAACGTGGGTCTAGCTCTGCCATCCTCACCTAGACCTTCCGATGTTTTCAATGGGAGTACTAGGTGGGTAAGGACTGCAGGATCAGACTACGTCCATTACGCTTCAGCAGGGCACGGTACATCACAGAGCGTGCAATTGTGCTTACAAAACGGTTGCATGGAACACATCAGCTGAGACGCTAAAGTGACACCATGTATGGTCTCAGTTACACAGGTCTTGGAATTCTTCAGTCAGACTGCTCCTTACAAAATCCCTGTATGTTCATGCATCTACTCACATGCTCAGTCCGGTTAGAAATGCAGCGCAGCTTAGGGCAGGTGATCAAGCATGGACAAACCTTACTTTAGACACTGAGGGCATCTGACAAAGCCAGCTTTACTCAGACATTTGAATGGGGTGGCTTGGAGGCACCCAATATCCCCCAGGAAATTAGTACTGTCTCATTACTTATCTATCTCAGGCATTGCAGTGGGCCAAGGCTGTAGTCCCTCTGTGGGTTACAGTATCAGTACAAAAAGAAAAGGAGGACTTGTGGCACCTTAGAGACTAACCAATTTATTTGAGCATGAGCTTTCGCAGGTACTCAAAAAGATTTCTTCCCCTACCAATCAGTCCTTTTCCATTTGCCCGGCATTGCTTCCTTGGGTTTCTAATGGAGCTGACATTAACATGCCTGGTTGTACCCGCCCCCCCAGTTTACATCATCAGAACAGTCCACGAAGGACTGTCACCCCAAGGTTAAACCCACATCCACACTCACAAAGCAGGAGGGCCCATATCTCGGCTCTGGGTCTGTCACCCCAAGGTTCTTGGCACTGTCCGTATAATCTCTGGCTTTTTAACCACAAATTTAACCAGCAGCCGAGGGGGAGAGGCAAAACAGCAGCAATGAACAGATGTTATTAAAGTGGAGGCCATTTTATGGAAGGTCAAATTTCAAGCTTTATTGCTCTACCCTGTAAGGTCCTGAGCACCCTAAGCTCCCATTGGTACCAGTGGTGCCGACAGTGCTCAGCACCTCACAGGCCTGTGGCTATGTCTACACTACAAGCTGGGGGGTGATTCCCAGCTCACCAGATATAATCACGCTAGCTCACATTGAGCTAGCGTGCTAAGAAGAGTCGTGTGGCCACGGTGGCACAGGCTAGCTGTGCCTGAACCCCATGAGTACATTCTCAGCAAGGCTAGCTGTGCCACTGCTCCCCACCCTACCACAACTATACTCCTGTTTTGAGCGCGCTAGCTCGAGGTCTAGCATGTCTCCCATCATATCGTCTCCTCCATAAACTTATCGAGTTTAATCTTAAAGCCAGATAGGTCTTTTGCCCCTTGGAAGGCTATTCCAAAACTTCACTCCTCTGATGGTTAGAAACCTTCGTCTAATTTCAAGTCTAAACTTCCCAGTGGCCAGTTTATATCCATTTGTTCTTGTGTCCACATTGGTACTGAGCTTAAATAATTCCTCTCCCTCTCCGGTATTTATCCCTCGGATATATTTATAGAGAGCAATCCTATCTCCCCTCAGCCTTCTTTTGGTTAGGCTAAACAAGCCAAGCTCCTTGAGTCTCCTTTCATAAGACAGGTTTTCGATTCCTCGGATCATCCTAGTAGCCCTTCTCTGTACCTGTTCCAGTTCCAGTTTGAATTCATCCTTCTTAAACATGGGAGACCAGAACTGCACACAGTACTCCAGGTGAGGTCTCACCTGTCCCTTGTATAACAGTACTAAAACCTCCTGATCTCGACTGGAAATACCTCGCCTGATGCATCCCAAGACCGCATTAGCATGGTAAATAGGCCCAATGGCCTGTGATGGGATGTTAGATGGGGTGGGATCTGAGTTACTACAGAGAATTCTTTCCCGGGTATCTGGCTGGTGAATCTTACCCATATGCTCAGGGTTCAGCTGATCGCCATATTTGGGGTCGGGAAGGAATTTTCCTCCAGGGCAGATTGGAAGAGGCCCTGGAGGATTTTCGCCTTCCTCTGTAGCATGGGGCACAGGTCTCTTGCTGGAGGATTCTCTGCTCCTTGAAGTCTTTAAACTATGGTTTAAGGACCTCAATAGCTCAGACATAGGTGAGAGGTTTACTGCAGGAGTGGGTGGGTGAGATTCTGTGGCCTGCGTTGTGCAGGAGGTCAGACTAGATGATCATAATGGTCCCTTCTGACCTTAATAGCTATGAATCTATGTCTATGAGAGATGGGAATCACACTTCCTGCGCCAAGTGTAGACACCCCCCTCAGTCCCAACTGTGACAGTCATCCTGCTACTTGGTTATTCCGACTACAAGGAGTTTTCACGCAGTAGAATGGAATTAACTATAGCCACATCCTAGACTTATGGAGCGGGAATTCTTTCTCCAGCAGTCACAGCAGAAAATAAACAGCCCAGGGGTAACGAGGCAAAGGGGTCTCCATGCCACCCTTGTGTCTTCCTGATTCTGGGCTGCTGATGAGGCCCCCCCTGCATAAACTGGAGAGCCACACGCTGCTCTCATTTGCAGTAGCATTCCAAGCGTTGCTCCATAACTTGGAGCAGCACAGAATCTCCTTAGCGCTCCACACTATGGAGACTCCCCTGGCATCCTCCCCGCCCCCCCCCCCCCAGGGAGGGGTGGAGAGGCAGCATGGGGATGACTCAGCACCAAGGATAATCTCCCCTGGCCAGCTGTGCCTCCAGAATGGGCCACAGAGGCTCTGGTGAAATACCACTTGGCTCTGAGAGGGTGGAGTAGTTTTCCATTCAAGTTTCGCTGAACATCAGCAATGTGGGGTTTGCAACTGTTTCAGGAGCTCCCTGCCAATTGCAAAACCAGCCCACTGCCATCGAACATGACACCGCACTAACGAAAACAGTCTCAACAGCAACCGCCTATCAACCCATTTCTACTCGGTCTGTATCAAGCAACGTGCCTCTGGTGATCTTAACTGAGACCCCAGTGGACCTTTGCCCACATGCTACTGTGTGGGGGAAGTAGGAGGAAATGCGTACAGCACATGTGCTAAGGGATGGTCACATAAACACCACCCTATACTGGAAACCTACTGACCACTATACTTACCTAGATGCCTCCAGCTTTCACCCAGATCACAGCACACGATCCATTGTCTACAGCCAAGCTCTACGATACAACCGCATTTGCTCCAAACTCTCAGACAGAGACAAACACCTTCAGAATCTCTACCAAGCGTTCTTAAAACTGCAATAACCACCTGGTGAAGTGAAGTAACAGATTGACAGAGCCAGAAGAGTACCCAGAAGTCACCTACTACAAGACAGGCCCAACAAAGAAAGTAACAGAACGCCACTAGCCGTCACCTTCAGCCCCCAACTAAAACCTCTCCAACGCATCATCAAGAATCTACAATCTATCCTGAAGGACGATCCCTCACTCTCACAGACCTTGGGAGACAGGCCAGTCCTCGCTTACAGACAGCCCCCAACCTGAAGCAAATACTCACCAGCAACTACACACCACACAACAAAAACACTAACCCAGGAACCTATCGTTGCAACAAAGCCCGTTGCCAACTGTGTCCACATACCTATTCAGGGGACACCATCATAAGGCCTAATCACATCAGCCACGCCATCAGAGGCTCGTTCACCTGCACATCTACCAATGTGATATATGCCATCATGTGCCAGCAATGCCCTTCTGCCATGTATATTAGCCAAACCAGACAGTCTCTATGCAAAAGAATAAATGGACACAAATCTGACATCAGGAATCATAACATTCAAAAACCAGTAGGAGAACACTTCAATCTCTCTGGTCACTCAATAACAGACCTAAAAGTGGCAATTCTTCAACAAAAAAACTTCAAAAACAGACTCCAACATGAAGCTGCAGAATTGGAATTAATTTGCAAACTGGATACCATCAAATTAGGCCTGAATAGAGACTGGGAGTGGTTGGGTCATTACAAAACCTAAACTTAATTTCCCCAATACTAATTTCTCCCTACTGTTACTCACACCTTCTTGTCAACTGTCTGTAATGGGCCACTCGCTTACCACTTCAAAAGTTATTTCTCCTCCCTTGGTATTCTGCTGTTAATGGATTTAACTCGTTAGACTGACCTCACACTTGGTAAAGCAACCCCGCATCCTTTCATGTATTTATACCTCCTCCTGTATTTTCAGTCCATGCATCCGATGAAGTGGGTTCTAGCCTACGGAAGCTTATGACCAAATACATTTGTTAGTCTCTAAGGTGCCACAAGGACTCCTCATTGTTTTTTTTTATAAAAAGAAAAGGAGTACTTGTGGCACCTTAGAGACTAACCAATTTATTTGAGCATAAGCTTTCGTGAGCTACAGCTCGCTTCATCGGATGCATACTTTCCACAGCATGCATCCGATGAAGTGAGCTGTAGCTCACGAAAGCTCATGCTCAAATAAATTGGTTAGTCTCTAAGGTGCCACAAGTACTCGTTTTCTTTTTGCGAATACAGATTAACACGGCTGTTACTCTGAAACCTGTTTTTTTTATGGTATGTTTGGCATTAAGTCTGCATTACATTACCGACCTCTCATATCCACAAATATTTAACACCGATTAAATTCACCAGGGAAAAAATGTAATTGCCCAGAAGATGGATGAAAACATCCAAAATGTATTTTTAAAAAGCAGGGTTGGCTATGACCAACGCTAGCCACCCCACCCTCCAGAAATTAAGGAGCTGGGAATCATCAAGAGACCCTCATTACTACTCATTAAACGAGATGAGGCTCTTGAGCATCTTTCAACTTCACAGCAATTTGCGGGCGATTGAAAAAATTAACAAGTGATGAAGTCAGCCTTCATTTATTTGTTTTTTTTAAAAAGCTTGGAAATAGTCGCTTCCCTTCCTTTTCGGTTCACTCTCAAACACTCCAGTGCAATAGAGGGCTGAAAAACACGCCGAGGACCTGATTCTAGTCTCCCGCTGGTGTAACTACACCAGACAGGATCAGAATCAGACCCTCCATTTCTAGTCTGTCCACGAGGTTTTAACCTTTCACTTGCAGGTGACAAGTTTACTGCAGTGGCTGAGTATTTATCAAGAACTGGAGCCAGGAGCATATCTAGCAGAAAGGAGGGGAGGGCAGACAAGAGCAGAACATCTGGGAGGCAGCAACAGGAGACAAGAACATGTATGGAGGACTGGAGAGAGCCAGAGGAGACGGAAGGAGAGATCCATGCCTGTGGACACCCCTGGAAGGAAAATGAATAAAGTTAAGAAATAAGGTAAGATCATGAGGCCATGCACGGTGGTAGCATCTGAGGAGCTGAGCAACAGGTAAGTTACCAATATCACCTAAAGGCCTGTGAAAGGCTTAAACACTGTAGCCCATAAAATGTTCACCAGCCTATCCAGAGTGCTGGCTGGCCAGTCCTTATTTAGTGAGAGCGATGAAAGCAAGATTCAGCCAGAGACTGGAATATTTCTAAAAGCATACATTTCCTTTGGGAACAGCCCACACATCTCTGGCATGGGAAGCAACCATCACTTCCTGCAGCGGTGTCCATCAAAGCAGATGATTAAACCTACATCAATCATTTGGTGTGAACAGAGAGTCAGGGGACTGGGACATCATGTCACGAGCAACGGCAGCACACCTCTTTGCTTTGCTTTAACAGCCATCTGGCAGTAAGTATCCCAGCCACGCACCACAGCCATGTTCTCTTAATTAGTTTGGGGCTGTGAATGTGTCACACGTCTAGAGATTGCCTGTGTTGAATTCGAGGCCAGTGATAGGGTCAAGCGGCCTGGCCCTAAAAAGAAACACCCAGACTTAGATGGATTGATGCTCCCAGATGGCTGTTCTCTCTTGAGCTGCTTTTTGTTTATTTGAAACCCAGTTGCTGATATCTGCAGACTGCTTCATCCAGGAGCAAGCTGAGCACACAAACACGTGGACAGGTAGAAACCAGCACATGAAAGAGAGGAGTTCAGCCTCAGAGCACTGATAAAGGCTGATCTGAGATAACAGCCCACTCCTACGCGGGTACCACAGAACAGGATGCTGTTAACGAAGCCATACCATGCATGCAGGTTGACTGGACCACCACGCTACCACTGAGGAAAAAAGGTTTTATAAGTGATCCGGATTTCCTACGGGTGAAATGCCCGCTGCTGCCTATACACTCCCATTAGGACTCCAATTGGCCCTCTGTCCAGGCCCAGGGAGAATTTCTTCCTGAAACAAGACAGGGCCTTTAACACTTGGGCACCAAGTGTCCCACCCCCTCTCTCGGACCTGCTCTCTTTGCCTGACCTGCCTTTGCCAATTCACCAGTCACCTGCTCAGGTCCCCATGCACCATCCTGTCATTGCTCGTACTCCAGCTGTGCAACGTCATGCTGGGTCTAACCTACTGGGGGCCAAATTCAGACCTGGCGTAAGCAAGGATAAGTGCCCTAAGATCAACGGGGCGGTGCCTGCACACGCCAGCTCCGAGTTTAGCCTCGAGTGGCTTGTAAACCCCAGGCACTCCTGGAAGCGGGCCTCCGGCACACACAAAGCACTGAGACCACACACGGGGGCAGGGGCTTTGTTTTTTACTCCACCTCTTCCTTCCCCACAAGACACAATTTGTATTAAATATTTTAAATATATTAATTTTTAAAAAGTATTAATAAAAAGTGACGGAACGACAGAGCCGAACGATGAAGTCGTCTGATCACAAAGGGAGAGGGGGGTATTCTGGTGATTTACAGCTGGCTGGAGTATCCTGGATTCTTGCAAATTTGGAAGGGGATGAGTAGAAAAAATATACTGAATTTTATCTTCCTGGGTTGGGAGGTTAAGAGGAGGATACTGTGAAGTTTTAAATATTTTTGGTAATCCCCCTCCCCGCTCCTCCAATTTCCAATTGTTTTTAGTCTTTAAGAAGATTTTCTGGCTTGGGGTAGCCAAAGAGTACAAAATCAGCCTCGTAAAGTTTGTAGAGCTGCTGCCTCCAGGCCAGAGGAATTTTGGCAAACCAGTCCTCCTCCCAGCTGCTGGCAGTCCTGTTCCGGTAGCTGGGGGGGAAGTGGAGGAGCCTGTCCACCTTGAGAAGCTGCAGCAGATGAGCTGCATCTTCGTTGAGGGTCTCCAGCTTCCCGACAAAGTCATAGTCTATCTGGCACGGGTGACACAAGCGGTAAACCTGTCTCCAGTGCTCATTGAAAGGGGCCATCTTCTCTGTCCGGGGGTCCAGTAAGTACTGGATGAAGTCAGGGAAGGAGACTTTGAGGCCCGCCTTGAAGGCCTCGCTAACAGATGTGGGGAGGTTGGTGTGGTTGGAGTAGAGCTTCAACATGGGTATGGCAAAGCGCCGGTAGAACTCCTCATTCTCCAGCTCGAACTTGCTGCGGAAGGCAGAGATGAGCCGCACGAAGGGGTCACGTACGAAGAGGAACTTGGTGTATTTCTTCAGCTTGATCTTCATGAGGTGGCGGGAGAACTTCCCGTAGCGGCGCCAGAACTTGTTGAAAGTCAGGTGGGTGCTGGAGTTGTGGACGTGCTCTCGGGGAATATCCAGGGGGTCCCGGTAGGGGACCCCCTGATCCAGCAGGCTCTCACTCAGCACGATCATCACCCGCTTCCAGTTGGTGCAGGCCACTTTGGGGACATAGCAGTAGATGATGCCGTGGCGGTCGTCCACGATCAGGTGGTTCAGCTCGTAGTTGGGGATGTCGTCAAAGGAACGCTCCTTAGCGGGGAAGGTGAAACTGGAATTGGCACAGAACTCCCGCAGTGCCCTCCGCCGCTCAGCCTGCAGCTTCTCCTGGTCCAGGCTCACTCTGGCCATGCGGGTGGACCAGTCATAGCCTCTCACGTTCTCCTCCAGGTTGCCCAAGTCAGGCCTGCTGGAGCCCTGCAGTGGGGCCTGCTCCGTCTTTCTGTTCAAGGGACCATTCTGCCTCAGGCCAGAACTCAGAAGCTTCTCTAAAAACTCATCCATGTCCAACAAGCCTTCGCGTTCTTCATCCTGAGCAGCGGTGGGCGGAGTGTCCGGGACATGAGGCCTGGAGAAGGACGTGTGCAGGTAGAAATGAGCTGTCCCCACGTTGTCCCAGTACACAATGATCAGCAGAATCATGAACACGGAACCCAGCACCACCGAGAGGCGGAACAGCCGTGCTTTGGTCATCCTAGCTGTTGCCGGGGTGGTCTTTTTCTCCTGAGTTCACCTCAGCCTCACACAGTGCTGCTTGGGACACCACATTGTGCTGCTGACAAGGAGCCTGGAAGGGTACAAAAAACAAAGTTAGTCAGTCTCTCTGATGTAGAGTGACCCTGTAGGGTAACAGCTTCCATGTGGCCATACGTACTCCTGACCCTAAGGTTTTGTGTGACAGGAGCTGTATGAAACATCCTGTTCCCACCCAACTACACGCAGACCACTGGCCCTCATGGGGTTAAATGCAGGCCTTTCTCCTTGCTGTGCCCAGCACCAGTTGATAGCATAACCAGTTGCTCCTACCCCACTTACTGGGTTGCAGGTGGTTGGGGATTAGAAAGTGAAAGTAATCAGTTTCTTAGGCATGGTGCTGCATGCAGCCAGGTTAGAGCGGACTGGCCCTGCTAAGCGAGGGCTCTGGCTACTTTAGAGGATTGTTGGATTCAAAGTCAGTTATTATCTCCTGTAATTTTATCGTGAGTGTTGTAATAGCTGGCGTTTTTCTTAAGGGCTCCAGCTCCTAGAGTCATGTGATTACTTGAGAATCTCCACTTTCATTACAAAAAAAATAAAAATAAGATTTCAGCCCTCATGAGAGAAGCTTGAAAACATGAACATGAAATCTCAAAAATCAGAAAGAAAGTAAAAAAGTAGCCAGAATTTATTTTTTTAAACTCATTTTTTAAACCAATATTATTCATGTCAGGGGCCTGCCTCATGGTTTTTGAATACTTGACGTTAGCAATCCCATAACGTGGTCTCACTTCCTTCATTCAGATGCCCCTAAAGCCACAATACTGTGTTGAAAATAGAGGTTCTATCAGCCAAATGGGCACGAAGGGTGTCACTGCTGGGGACATCAGAGGTCAAAATTCACCTTCCTCCACAGACTGCGAGTTGGCCCAATGCTATGCTTTATCTAATCTCTGTTTGAATGTATTCCACGGATGATAACTCAATGACCTCTCTTGGCAGTTATTCCCTTGTCTATTTGCTTTTGCCACAAGGAGTTTTTCCTATGATTTAATCCAAACTTGCTTCTAATTTATAAAGGGGCCTGGCCCTGATAAAAATCATATTTAACATTCTTTAGGGTTTTACTGTGGCTGTTTGATTACTGCGATCATGCAGCTTCAGGGTTACTCCTGCAAATCTACTTTTCTCCAGCCAAGAGAAACCTGTCCTGCTTTTCTGGAATGTGTTGAGCAGGGGGGCCTCTTGTCTGGCCCAACATATTTTGCATTTCTAGAGCACCTTCCATCCAAGCCATATTAGCTAAGCCTTGCAAACCACTTGGCAGGCGGTCCTATCCCAGTTACAGATAGAGAAATTGAAGCACAGAGGTTAAAATACTCGCCCAATATCTGTCAACATAGATTGTGTCAGAGTATGGAACAGAATGCAGATTTCCTAACTTCCCTTCACTAGCTGCACACATGATCCCAGAGGGAGGTTTGTGGAAGGGAAACAGCTGTACACCCCACTCCCAAGCACGGATGCATTTTTCCTAATCAGGGGATACATGCAAGGTGAGGGCTGGGGAGCCAAGCAAGCTGAATGCAGCGGCCTCAGCTCCTCCCCAATTTAGCTCTTCCCATAGTCAGACCAGCAGCGGGGAAAAAGCTTGAGAGCTCAGGACTGCCCCACAAGCAAAGCCTCTCCAGTGTCTTGACAGAAGGTAGGAGGGAGCAAGGAACAGACAGCATGTCAGAGCAGCATGGCCCAGTGGACAGGACATTGGACTGGGACTCAGGTTCTCCATGGTCTATTCCTAGCTCTGCCACTGATCCGCTGTGTGACCCAGACAAGTCACTTCACCTCCCTGGGCCTCTGTTCCCCCTCCCATCGACTTTGTCTGTTTTGACTATAGAATCAGTACAGCAGGAGCTCTCTCTTACAATGGGTTTGTACAGTGCCTAGCACAAATGGGCCACAACTCACTTGGGGCCTCTAGTTGCTACTGTAATACAAACAATCAATAAGAATACACAAGAGGGGAGAGAGACACTGAGTTGCCTTTTTGCACCTCGCTCAGCATGGACAGGGAAACTGGCCAACTCTGTTTATTGTCAATTTCACGTCTTAGTTGTGATGCAGGAGCCGAATTCTGCAGCATTCAGCTCTCACAAAATCCAAACTGTTTGCACTGAAACCAGTGTATTTATTTACTTTTAGCTTTCATGGTTTCCCCCTCTCCCTAAAATTCTATTTATTTTCGGTCAACAAAACCGAGGTTTTGGGGATTAGTGTCGTTCAAAGGTCATCACTCCTGATCTTCACCCCAATCAACTGCAAATAAGCCCTCTCCTTGCCCTCTTGCAGTATATCAAGACTATTCAGCCACTCTGTCTGCTCCTTAAAGGACCTCAGACCCATCTTAGACAGTGCTCCTTTCATGAAGGTCAACTCAAACTAGTGAGGGCAGGACAACAGTTCAAACAACTGAGCTGAGTCTAAGTTGGTGACATGAAAGGACAATTGATAAACCCCAAGCAATTAGTATTATTCTTTGAATTGCTGTAGTACCTAGGAGCCCTAGTCACGGACAAGAAGCCCCCTGTGCGAGGTGCTGCACAAACACTGAACAAAATAGATGATCCCTGCCTCAAAGAGCTTGCAAGTAGCTGTAACACTGTGAGCATGTTTGCACAAGTTAACTTCCTGCAAAATCCATGTGATGCGCCCCTTGCACTGATATCAATAGTGCTACATGCATATGTGCAAAGAGAACAAATGGGAAGATAAACTGAGCAGAGTCATGTTTGCAGCAAGCAGGGTAGCAATGCAGCTTGCCTGGTTCAGCAGCCCAGGGAAAAATGGTCTTGCAGTTAAAACAAAAGGCCAGGAGTCAGGAGATCCAGATTCTGTTCTCAGCTCCCTATGGGAACTTGGGCCAGTCACTTGCTGCCAAATTTTCAAAAGTGGCCTCTGATTTTAGAGGCTCAACTCAACACACCTTGAGCACTCACAGCTCCCACTGACTTCCAATAGGCGCTGTAGGGTGCTCAGCGCTTGGGGAAACCGGCCTCTTGTTGGGCTCCCAAAAACTGACCTACCCACAATAAGTGACCACTTTTGAAAATGTTGGTCTTGGCCTCCCTGTCTCAGTTTCCCACCTGTAAAATAGGTACAATGTAGGTGAATATTATGACCGGGGTAATTAGGCTGTTTAGTTCATTATTCTTTATAAGGCCCTTTGAGATCATTGGATGGCAGGCAGGGGCCAGGGAAATGCAATGCATTAGAGAGGTTAGAAGGTTCCCAGTATTTTGAGAGAAAGAATCATTTTTCTTTTTTAAAACCTCTCTCTCTGATGAGATGTCACTTAGGAAGGTGAATAAAAAGGTGTTAACTACACAATCTCACTTCTGAAGAGCACTGAGGCTATCAACACAGAAAAGCACCAGTTAAAAACTCCCTAAAACACAAAAACAGCCCTTTCTGCTGACATCCTCATTCTGTTTAACGGCCTCAAAACAAACCATATCCACATCAGTTATGAAAACAAAACCATTTGTGCCCATTAAGTAGCTCTGAAAGGAGCCTTTTCAAAACCAGCACTGGGTTTCTTTCCTCCCAAAATGCTGAGGCCGTTTGCCAGCCAGTTCACACGCACACGGCCTCTCAGGGCAGCAACATTTCCACGTTGTAAAGGGAGAAAAATTAAAAATAAAGAGCATCAGCCAAATCCGAGCAGAGCTTGGCAACAGTTCATTTGATTTAAAATACAACACCTGAAGCGGATTGGGATTCATGGCTAGGGGGGTTCTTCATGGAACCTCATGTTCCGCACCCCACCCAATGGGCAAGCACGGAGACTGGGATGGGAGAGACAAACTCTGACACCATCGGTAGTGAATTTTCTCTTATGGGAAACTTGCAGGGAAGGGAAGAATCTAAACAAGACGAGAGCGAGGCCGTGGGATTGTTGGCATGCAAAGGTAGCATGGGGTCAGCATCTGTTTTGAGACACTGCTCTCCATCCAGATGGAATCATGATAAACAGAAAACAGCAATCAAACCCCTCCCCGGTTTGTAAACTAAACAAAAATGGCGCAGAGGGAAAACTACACAACAAGGTCCAGTATGACAGCTCTGGGTACGTGTGCCCTGGAGACGAGCATACTTCCCTCTTTCCTAGGTGCGAGCCAAAGCATCATAGAACGGTATACATCTGATGAAGTGAGCTGTAGCTCACGAAAGCTCATGCTCAAATAAATTGGTTAGTCTCTAAGGTGCCACAAGTACTCCTTTTCTTTTTGCGAATACAGACTAACACGGCTGTTCCTCTGAGAACTGGAAGAGACCTCAAGAGATCATCTAGTCCAGTCCCCTGCACTCATGGCAGGATTAAGTATTATTTAGCCTATCCCTGACAGGTGTTTGTCTAACCTGCTCTTAAAAATCTCCAATGATGAAGACTCCAGAACCTCCCTAGGCAATTTATTCCAGTGCTTAACCACCCTGACAGTTAGGAAGTTTTTCCTAATGTCCAACCTAAACCGCCCTTGCTGCAATTTAAGCCTATTGCTTCTTGTCCTATCCTCAGAGGTTAAGAAAAGCAATTTTTCTTCCTCCTCCTTGTAACAACCTTTTACATACTTGAAAACCGTTATGTCCCCTCTCAGTCTTCTCTTTTCCAAACTAAACAAACTCAATTTTTTCAATCTTCCCTCACAGGTCATGTTTTCTAGACCTTTAATAATTTTTGTCGCTCTTCTAAGGACTCTCTCCAATTTGTCCACATCCTTCCTGAAATGTGGTGCCCAGATCTGGACACAATACTCCTGATGAGGCCTAATCAGTGCAGAGTAGAGCAGAAGAATTACTTCTCATGTCTTGTTTACAACACTTCTGCTAATACATCCTAGAATGATGTTCACTTTTTTTTTTGCAACAGAGTTGCACTGTTGACTCATATTTAGCTTGTGATCCAATATAACTCCCAGATCCCTTTCCGCAGTACTCCTTCCTAGGTAGTAATTTCTCATTTTGAATGCGTGCAACTGATTGTTCCTTCCTAAATGGAGTACTTTGCATTTGTCCTTATTGAATTTCATCCGATATACTTCAGACCATTTCTGAAGTTTGTCCAGATCATTCTGAATTATAATCCTATACCCCAAAGCACTTGCAACCCCTCACAGGTTAGTATCGTCCACAAACTTTATAAGTGTACTCTCTATGCCATTATCTAAACCTTTGATGAAGATATTGAACAGAACCGGACCCAGAACTGATCCCTGCAGGACCCCACTCGCTATGCCCTTCCAGCATGACTGTGAACCACTGATAACTACTCTCTGGGCACGGTTTTCCAACTGGTTTTGCACCCACCTTATAGTCACTCCATCTAGGTTGCATATCCCTAGTTTGTTTAGGTACAGAGAAGGGCTACTAGGATGATCCGAAGAATGGAAAACGTGTCTTTTTGAAAGGAGACTCAAGGAGCTTGGCTTGTTTAGCCTAACTAAAAGAAGGTTGAGGGGAGATATGATTGCTCTCTATAAATATATCAGAGGGATAAATACCGGCGAGGGAGAGGAATTATTTAAGCTCAATACCAAGCTGGACACAAGAACAAATGGATATAAACCGGCCACCAGGAAGTTTAGACTTGAAATTAGACGAAGGTTTCTAACCATCAGAGTGAAGTTTTGGAATAGCCTTCCAACGGAAGCAGTGGGGGCAAAAGATCTATCTGGCTTTAAGATTAAACTCGGTAAGTTTATGGAGGAGATGGTATGATGGGATAATATGGTTTTGATAATTAAATATTCATGGTAAATAGGCCTAATGGCCTGTGATGGGATGTTAGATGGGGTGGGATCTGAGTTACCCAGGTAAGAATTTTCTGTACTATCTGGCTGGTGAGTCTTGCCCATATGCTCAGGGTTTAACGGATCGCCATATTTGGGGTCGGGAAGGAATTTTCCTCCAAGGCAGATTGGAAGAGGCCCTGGAGGTTTTTCGCCTTCCTCTGTAGCATGGGGCACGGGTCACTTGCTGGAGGATTCTCTGCTCCTTCAAGTCTTTAAACCACGATTTGAGGACTTCAATAGCTCAGACATAGGCAAGAGGTTTTTGGCAGGAGTGGGTGGGTGAAATTCTGTGGCCTGCTTTGTGCAGGAGGTCGGACTAGATGATCATAATGGTCCCTTCTGACCTTAATAGCTATGAATCAGTGTTTTAGCTCAGTTTATCCAAAAACACTTAAAATGCACAATTTAGGGATTTTTTTTCAATGCATTTGCTTGCACTGATCAGGTATGAAAGAGGCAAAGACCAGGAGTGGCTGGTGATCTAATTATCGCTTTGCACTGCAGCACCAAGCATTGAGATATGGATCTTGGATTCAGTCTCTTGTTCTGTTCGTCAGCAGGGGCTGGAAGAGCTGCGGATAGAATACATTCCATTCCGAAGAGTAAGAAGGCAGGTATTACTCAGCAATAATTCTCTAGGCAAGGTCAGTTAAGACAGGGACTGACTGGATCTAAGAGTTGCTTAGGAAGATGCAAAGGGAGCTAAAGGAGGGGTAAACTGTAGTGTGTGTGTGTATGCAGGGCTGCTGGAACTAGGGGTGCTGGGCGCAAGGCAGCACCCCCGACTTGAAGAGGTTTCCATCATATACAGGATTTACAGTTTGGTTCAATGGCTCTCAGCACCCCCATACAAATTGTTCCAACACCACTACGTGTATGTGTGCGTGTTTATATGTCGATACTTAGGCTCGCAGCCTCAGCCCATTAATGGAAGATTTGGAATGCTGCTGCTTGGCACATTGTTTTTTTGTTGTTTGCTGTATCTGTCGGCCTGTCTTGTTGGTAAGATTGTGAATTCTTTGCAGCAGGGACTGTTTTCTATTCTGGTATGTACAGTGCCCAGAATAGTGGGTTCCCCCAACCCTGGCTGGAGGCATTAGATGCTACTGGGATGCAATTAAATAATAATAATGTTTCAAAGAGAGAAAAGGAGTACTTGTGGCACCTTAGAGACTAACAAAGTTATTTGAGCATAAGCTTTCGTGAGCTACAGCTCCCTTCATCGGATGCATCCGATGAAGTGAGCTATAGCTCACAAAAGCTTATGCTCAAATAAATTGGTTAGTCTCTAAGATGCCACTAGTCCTCCTTTTCTTTTTGCGAATACAGACTAACACGGCTGCTACTCCGAAATGTTTCAAAGAGAATCATTCACTTGCAAACTCAACACCAATCACCCTCCATAACACGGTGCAGCTATAGCAGCCTGGCAGCACTGCTGTGAAGTCTCCCACCCCAGGACGCCCTCTTTCAAGTAACAAAAGTGTTTGCCTTACCAAAATGCAGAGTTTAGTGTTATAACAAACACTCACGGCCCTCTGGATCATTGGAAGGATGTTCATTTTGAAAGCCACTGAACTCACGCAGCTTTACCCAGCCCACTCCCGGGGCTCAAGCCTGCTTTCCGGGTTACAGCACACATCTACCAGAGCACAGACTGAGTTTCCAAGATATATAGCTATGATCAGCGGAGGATAAAACAAAATCCTCTCCTGTTAACTCGGTCAGTGCCATATTCACTGATGGGATTTCTATCAGAGACCCATAATGGGACTTAGTTAAACTAAGCCAACTAATGGAGAAAAAAAAATTATTCTGTCAATTATTTTCTCTTTTTCAATGTCAGTGTGATTTTAGTACTAAGAAAAGAAGCCAGGCTGAAAACATTGGAGACTAAAGGTCTCTATATATACACAGAGAGAACAAAGGTCTGAGACAGGTGCCTGAGCCATAACCTGAAGAGAAAACCTCTACAGGTGAGTAGGGAGTTCACACTATATGGCCCACGCAGCCCTGGGTCTCAAAGCTGAGAATGCCAGCAAGAATGCCCTTCAATGCCAATTAAGGTGGTGGTATTTGTGATGCGGATGCCTGCCAAGTGGGAACTGGGTTGAGCACCAAACTCAATTCATACAGGCCAGGTAATTGCCATTGGATCGTAATAACTTAGCTACTACTGACCTGGCCCAGACTGGAACCCGTGACTGGCTTTCCCTCTCATTAGTAAGCCTGGCAATTTGTCTCAGGTAACAACAGTCACAGAAACCACCAGAGACAGTGGCTTCTAAACTCTGGCATAGAGCTGGGGTGTTTATCATAGGGGTCAGAGTCCACTGACTCCAGTGGTTATTATTGCAATGGATTCCATGACTCCCTCTTCCCCACTCCTAGGACTTCGTGCAACACTTTCCGCTCCAGAGAAGCTGAAGATGCAGACCAGGCCTTCAGCAATGGGGCTTAAGAGCTGTTGCTATGACCCATTTTCTTCTGTTCCTGGTCCTTTAACATTTTTTGGGGGGAGAGGGGTTTTGCACAATATAACAGGACATGAGACTTTAGAAAAACTGTCGATTGCATTTTTTGCCATGACTTACCACATCTTTCCCCCGTGACTGCCAGGGAACTCTACTGTCCGTCACCTGAGCCATCCAGCCCCCTGAGCCATAGATCACCAAACCTCGAGTGGGATATGTTTAGTCAAGCGCATTTCAGGTTTTTATTTCACTATATGGTGTAAAACGCTTGAGACCAACTCAGCTCCAGTGATCTGCTTTCTCTAAAAGGGGAAACTCAGCAGATTCTGACATCAGAGTCAGACCAGGACTGTGCTGACTTAGCCAAAACCAAGAAAGATTTTTGCTCATTCTGCAACATCCAAAATAAACTGCTTCACCCCCACGCTGCAAAAATCTAATGGCTTGTCTAGACAAGGTAAATTTGCGTCAGTGTAACTACATCAGTGTCAGTATGTCACACCGATACAAACCCCTAGTGCAGACACAAATCGGGCTTACGCTAGTGCAGCAGTTCTCAAACTGTGGGTCAGGATCTCAAAGTGGGTCGTGACCCTGTTTTAATGGGGTCGCCAGGGCTGGCTTAGACTTGCTGGGGCCAGGGGCCAAAGCCCGAGTGCCACTGTTTGGGGCTGAAGCCAGAAGGCTTCAGCCTTGGACAGCGGGGCTGAGGTTACAGGCCCCCTCTCTGGGGCTGAAGCCCTTGGGCTTTGGCTTTTCCCCATCCCCGGGGTAGTGGAGCTTTGGCCCCTCCCCGGGACCGGATGGGCTCAGGCTTTGGTCCCCCATCCTGGGGTGGTATAGTAATTTTTTTTGCTATTGCATCTTAGCCCAGTGTGGGATATATACATGGAGGGGTTGCACCAGCATAGCATCATCAGTGTAGCTACATCAGTGCATTAGACAGGATCTTAAAGCTGCACTTCAATAACCAACTGAAGTTAAACCCATTTTCCTTCATATTCATTCAAGCTTTTTTCCCCACCTCACTATCACAAAGTCCAATGCCATATGGGTTTAGCAGTACCAGCCGCCCCTTCTCTAATTATTTACTCGGAAGTGTTAACTCAAGAACCATAAACATTTCTAGGCCTTGTTCTACAAGGGGTTCCCAGAATACAACAGGTTTTATTTGTACATTACATTTGCTGCAAGGCCCAATACTCACCCATCAATTCTGGGCCTTTCAAATACTGTGGAGTCTGAGCAAGTCTCAGTTCCCATAGCCCTAGCCAACAAGAATCTGGGATGTTTCTGTTACATAGATGGTCCAGAGAGCAAAGGTTGATGTATCAGAACACTGCGGTTCATACTGTCTGAGTTTACACTAGAAACCCCTTTTGCAAGGCCAATTTTCAAGTGTTTATAACTTTAGTATTTATAATTTACAGCTGTGACATTTTACTCCGTGCTGAAATTTTGCCTGTTGGGTTTCAGTGCAATTAATAAATTGCTTTATAGCTTAGAAGTTGAGTGCGTCAGCAAAGGGCAAGTTCTGATGGCCAACACTAGCTTGCAGCAGCCCACATGTTTATCAAACAAAGATTTCCCAGTAAAATGGTAATTTACCAGTTTTCTTTCTGTAGTATCTGATCAAAGTCTGCTGTTCTCTGGTCTTTAGCGCCCAGAAGAGGGGGCACAGACCTCAGGCTATTTAATACCCTGTCCCAGCTCAAGAGTGAAAGCTTTTTAAAATGTCAAATGGGCTATTTTAAAATTATAACCCTAAGAGTCAGAGAGAAAAAGAAAAGCATAAAAACACCAGAGAAGGGACTTCCTCATCCATTCACCACACCACAAACCCGTGAAGACCAATTCGGGACTGTCAGTTTCCAAAGCCATGGAAATGACTTGGGCTAATACAGGAAACACACATCTGAGTTACAAAACCCATTACACAATGTATTGAAACCTGAAACAAACATGTTACTCAGCTGCACTTGAAAGTACAGAGTCCCAACACGTCCCAGCCTGCCAGGGCTAGGACTATGGAGGAAGATGACTGCATCACTCAAGGATCCTCTAGGACCGTGGTTCTCAAACTTTTTTTTTCCGGCGAACCACTTGAAAATTGCTGAGGGTCTCGGCGGACCACTTAATGATCTTTCCAAATGTTGTTTGTAACGTTAGCTATCTATTGTAAAGCATGTTGGATAAAAGCACTGTATAAAAAAACCCTCAATAATAAACTTTTTTTGTTCTACAAATAAAAGCACACAACTCATATTTTAATATCAGTAGTCTTACCTTTCTAATGTGATGGATGTGTCCTCTCTACCCTGCCACAGCAGCCTCCGAGTTGGGGCTGGGAAGGAGGTGGGGGTCTCTCTCCCGCCACAGAGCTGGGGCTGGGAAGGAGGGCCGTCTCTCCCCAGCAGCCGCAGCCCTGGAGCTGGGGAAAGTCACCTCTTTCTCTGGCCACCCCAGCCCTGCACATCCCAAATTCCCCCCACCCCTTCTTCTCACCCCTCTGCCCCTTCCCATCTACCTCTTATTCCCCCCAAGACCACCACCTCACCTTACATGTGCGTCTTCTCCAGGGTCCAGGCACCTAATTAGAGGAGTCATGCCTGCGAGGCTCCATTAGTTAGGTGGGTGACCCTTCATTCTCTCGTGTGCGGCCCTCCAGACACACACCTTAGAGGGAACTATCCGCAGACCTACTGAATGGAGCTTGTGGACCACTGGTGATCCATAGACCACAGTTTGAGAACCTCTGCTCTAGGAGTTAGCCACAGAAGAGCATTACAACTTCAAAAGGATTTACCAGCCCTTTTAGGCATAGCATACCTGCTGCTGATCCACTGGTGAAGGGATGGGCTTCATAAAGGTCTCATCATCCAGGGCCTAGATGTATGAAAAGAAGACACATGACCTACTACAAACAGCAGTTGATACAGATGATCTTTTGTCAGATTTCTGCTCCTCCCTTCTGAATTTCCATGCTAAATCCATGCAGTTACTTAAAGACCTAATATTACAGATCTTTTGTCCCAACTGTAGCCAGAACTTGCAAATGTCTCATTTTATCAGCCAGATATAGGGTAGTGAGGCACTGAGCTAACCCTTTGATGGTTGCAGTATAAATACAGAGTCTCTCCACACCAGTTTTGAACCAGAGTAACGTCACCAACTTCAGCTGGGTCACTTGATTTACAGCAGTCTAATGAGTGGCAAATCAAGCCCAAAGATGAGATTGGGCTAGAATCAGGGCCATGGCTTCCCACATCAGAAGACTAGGGCCTTTCCCATCAAGGAGAAAGCATAACACCCAGTCTCCACATAGGCATTTCCACTCCTCCCCTCTATTATTCTGCAATCTCGCTTCTATTTCTAGCTTCCACTGATTTCTGTTCAGATCTAACCAAAGAAGATAAAAAAACAAACGGATGAATACACACAAGGGGGTGGGGGAATATAGCAGGTCCAAAGTGACGAAGAACAGCTGGACTACATCAAGGGGCAATCACCCACCTCACATTCATATCTGTATCAAGCAACATCCGGTCACAAGTGTAAACGTGGCTTTAATGCCACCAAGTTCCAACATCTGGGTCTGACTGAGAGCAACAGAGACCCTACCCCATGGTCTCCATTCCTGAGAGCCAGCTGCTTCCAGGACCCTCCGGACTCTCTGTCAGGTAATACCAGGAGTCCTGGCTGGACCCAGGCTGAGATGCTGCCCAGAGCCCCCCGGAACCGTGCGCACATTCACAAGCATTGTCTCAAATGGCCAGCAGCATTCCTAGCCCGTTCTGTGCTTTCCCAGGGCCACCACAGACAACGCAGCGCCCTTGGAAAGCCTCACCCACAGCACTTGGCTTTCTGCCCGGAGTGTGGCTTCAGACACAAGTCACCCCCGTACAGCCATCCCTCTGCACATACATGGGCCACCAAGATCAGAGACAGGAAGCTGGGCAGCAGGAGGAGCAACTGAACTGGTACGTCTGAGCTTCCCCATAAGTATTCGCATTAACAAAACCGACCTAGCATTAAATGCATAGAAATAAACCTGAGATCAGCAGCACCGATGTCCAGCTGTGCCTGGAGGGGAGGGCCAGGTGCGCTGCTGTCGGCCTGTACCATCGGGGGAAGGGATGAACCCCACACCGCTGGCCAGCTGTGCCAGGAGAGGAGGGGCCGTTGCACCCTGGGGGATGGAAGGGGAACCCTGCACCGCTGCCCAGCTGTGCCAGGAGGGGAGAGGGGCATTACACCCCGGGGAAAGAAGGGGGAACCCCGCACCGCTGGCCAGCTGTGCCCGGAGGGGAGAGGGGCATTACACCCCAGGGATGGAAGGGGGAATCCCACACCGCTGGCCAGCTGTGCCAAGAGGGAAAGGGGGCACTGCACCCCGGGGACGGAAGGGGGAACCCCGCACCGCTGGCCAGCTGTGGCCGGAGAGGAGGGGAGGGGGGAACCCCGCACCGCTGGCCAGCTGTGGCCGGAGAGGAGGGGAGGGGGGAACCCCGCACCGCTGGCCAGCTGTGGCCGGAGAGGAGGGGAGGGGGGAACCCCGCACCGCTGGCCAGCTGTGGCCGGAGAGGAGGGGAGGGGGGAACCCCGCACCGCTGGCCAGCTGTGGCCGGAGAGGAGGGGAGGGGGGAACCCCGCACCGCTGGCCAGCTGTGGCCGGAGAGGAGGGGAGGGGGGAACCCCGCACCGCTGGCCAGCTGTGGCCGGAGAGGAGGGGAGGGGGGAACCCCGCACCGCTGGCCAGCTGTGGCCGGAGAGGAGGGGAGGGGGGAACCCCGCACCGCTGGCCAGCTGTGGCCGGAGAGGAGGGGAGGGGGGAACCCCGCACCGCTGGCCAGCTGTGGCCGGAGAGGAGGGGAGGGGGGAACCCCGCACCGCTGGCCAGCTGTGGCCGGAGAGGAGGGGAGGGGGGAACCCCGCACCGCTGGCCAGCTGTGGCCGGAGGGGAGGGGGGCACTGCACCCCGGGGACGGAGGGGGGAACCCCGCACCGCTGGCCAGCTGTGGCCGGAGAGGAGGGGAGGGGGGAACCCCGCACCGCTGGCCAGCTGTGGCCGGAGAGGAGGGGAGGGGGGAACCCCGCACCGCTGGCCAGCTGTGGCCGGAGGGGAGGGGAGGGGGGAACCCCGCACCGCTGGCCAGCTGTGGCCGGAGGGGAGGGGAGGGGGGAACCCCGCACCGCTGGCCAGCTGTGGCCGGAGGGGAGGGGAGGGGGGAACCCCGCACCGCTGGCCAGCTGTGGCCGGAGGAGAGGGGAGAACCCCGCACCGCTGGCCAGCTGTGGCCGGAGAGGAGGGGAGGGGGGCACTGCACCCCGGGGACGGAGGGGGGAACCCCGCACCGCTGGCCAGCTGTGGCCGGAGGAGAGGGGAGTGGAGGGGGGCACTGCACCCCGGGGACGGAGGGGGGAACCCCGCACCGCTGGCCAGCTGTGGCCAGAGGGGAGGGGGGCACTGCAGACCCCTCGCACCCTGGGTGGGGGATCACGGCTCCGTCCCCGCGCCCGGCCAGAGCCACCGCCCCGAGTCCCGCTCTCACCTCCGCCCGGAGCCGCTCGGCTAGCGGAGCCTCCAGCCGCGGCTGCAGCCCCGACTCCTCCCCCTGAGCCACCGCCTCTCGCGAGAAGCCGGCCGGGGGGTCCGGACAGCGGGGCCGCAGCGCAGGCGCCGCTCGGTCCAGCCGCGGGCCGGTCCCTGCCCCGGCCGCGACTCGGTCCCGCGCTCGCTGGAGCCTTTGCACCGCGGGGCTGGAGCGGAGCCTTGGCCGCCGCCGCCCGCCCCGGCCCCGGCCCCTCAGGGCGCCCCCAGCCCGGCAGCGGGTGCAGACTGGGCCGGGGAGCGGGGTTTAAAGTCAGGGCCCGGCGCCGGGGCGAACTCTTCCCGGGCATCGCACGTGGAAGTGACTCGCTGGGCCCAGCTGGGTTCAAATGCTGCAGTCGGATGGAAATTGCGACAGCGGCTGCGCCCCCTTCTCTCACTCGCAGGGCGCTCCTTGCACGGGCCCAGGGGGATTCAACCCGCTCTAACGATGGTGGGGGAGAGGGAGAACTGGCTTCTGTTCTCCACTCCGCCACTGTCCTGCTGTTCAGCCGGGGTCGAGCTGCTTAACTTCCATGCCTCGCTTTCCCTCTTTGTAAGATCTGGGCGATACCAGCCTCTGTAAAGCACTTTGAGGCTCATGTGAAAGGCATGATATAAATGCAGAGTATGGATCCAGGCAGAAAGGCCCAGAGTATTTGGAGTTCATCCATCCAGGCTGAAGGACCTCTCTGTTCAGTCTCATTCACTGAGTGATCTATTCACACCGCCTTAAAGCAACTCTGCCCAGTCCCTCTCCCCTGCATTGCCTAGTGGGACAGTTCTGCTCCCTTCTCTGGGATTTTTCCATGTCTCGTTCAGGGTGCAAATATTTCCTAATGGAACTAAATTGTTTATCCCTGTGGGTGGCTCTCTCTCAAATATTGATGTGCATCCTAAGAGCAAACAAAACTTCCCCCTCTGCACTGGACTCAAGTCAGCAGGAGAGTTTGTATGTAGCATCTGAATTGAAGTGCTGTCAGTCAAGCAGCAATGGCAAGCCAACAAAAATGCTATACAGCTTCCCCTCTGTAAACCAGGCCAGAGACTGAGGGATTGTAGTTGGCATCAGATTATAAGGCAGTTTCCATTAATATGATCTGTTGCTTGTGGCTCAGGTGCCAATAGCAACAGGTACTCAAAATAATCTGTGGGAAATGGGAAGCCAAGAATTGCTCATATTTTCCTCTCAAGCAGACAAAGATAGACGAATATGGGTATAACAATTACAAAAAGAATCTTAGCTCTCTTAAAAGATTTATGGGAAACCCACTGCACTGTAAAACTGTATTCCAACCAGTTACTGGTAGTAGGAAAACTTTTTAGTAGTTATATTAACCTCATTGTTGAATTGGTTACTGATTTTGTAACCATCTTGAAGGAGAAAAAATAATTTAGGCTAGTTTATTTTCTGCAAGGATTTAGTTTTGTGTGGATCATGGAATGGTGAGTGCCTAGTGGTGAACTGACAGCAAGACCAGTTTGTGCAGGGAGGCCTGTTGCTGTTGCAGGCTGGTGCTTTGGGGGAGAGAGACCACTTAGAAGTGACCTGCTCTGAGGAAGGTCTCTCCGCTGTGCTGCACTTCTTGTGAAGATGAAGGCAGCTACAAGCAATCCCATTTGTGCAAATTAGGTGCAGCCCTGGGGCTTCCAGCAAGTTGTCAATCATGTGAACAAAAGTTTGGGCTCCCCTAATTTAAACACACCTAGAATGTATCATACAAAAGGCCCAGAGGAGTTTAAATTCTTGTCTCTTTCCTCACACGTAAAAGGCAAGAACATACATCTGATGAAGTGAGCTGTAGCTCACGAAAGCTCATGCTCAAATAAATTGGTTAGTCTCTAAGGTGCCACCAGTACTCCTTTTCTTTTTAAGAACAGGAGAGCCCGTCATTCCAGGTCAGAGGCAATGTCATTCATCTGAGTTCTGAACATTAGTGCCCTCTCTCTCCTATGATACACTCAGCTTCAAGAGACTGGGGACCGACTCTTCGGAGTCCAGAGCAGCAACACAGAGTTACTGACTCCAAGCGTCTGAGGTCTTTCTCAAATCGCTACAGTCATATTTTTTTAACTTGCAGATTTTAAATGTAGGAAAATTATTAAAAAACATTTAAAGGTGGCGTTGCATACAATGGCTCCGATTCATCTTCAACTGTGTGGTGTTCCTGGAAAATTAGCATCAGCTTCCATTTGTTTCCAAATGTGCAACCTCCAGTCTGAGTTATGTCCACAAACCAGTGCCTTAGTGTCAGGATTCAAAGTAGCAGTCTGAGGGAAATAGGATCTAGCTTCTGAACACTGTGACTTTTCAGAGTGAAGCAGCCCAAAGGTATTTAGCAGAGATGTACACATTTGGAACATTCATGATAATCCATCGCACTCAGTTTCTTGCTCCCACCTAGTTCACATGGTGTCCTGTAAATACAAGACTGGCTCAAGGCCTGCTGGAATGGGTTTATTTTCACATGGTCTGTGTTTATTTTATCTAGGTGTGCTTTTTATTTCTTTGCAAGTTCTCCTGGCCCCTCTTGTCTACAATGCGACGTATCAGGCTTTCTGCTGTTTAACAGAGAATTCAAAGAGGAGTGTCCATCAGACCTTATTACATTATACTGAAACAGTGAATAATTCTTCATTTTACATACTTTGCACTTGTATTGCATTCCATTCAAGGATCTCAAATCAAGCCTCCCACTCCAAGGTGAAGTAGTGGATTATCATCATCCCTAGTTGACAGATGTGGAAACAGAGGCCCAGAATGGTTAAGTGACATGCCTAAGGTTGCATAGTAAATTAGTGGCAGAACCAGGGACAGCATCTAAGCATCCTGACTCCATTTGTGCTTTAGCCGCACAAAGACCCTTCATAACTTACCTCCCCTTTGAAACTGAACGAAGCCCTAAAGATGACAGTTCCTTACATGCTTGCACTGAATACCCAGCAGGTGGCAAAGCGGGTGTGGAGAGAAGATATTCATATTTGGGGAATAAAGGCCACATTTATTCAATGGAATGGCTGCCCTGTGCCACTTTATTTGCAACGTGAAGAAAATAACAGGGCCAAGAAAGGAAAATGGTAAGTCTAGTATTGATTTACAAAATGCATGTCCCTCCAAGAAACCAGGGGGAGAACTGCAGGAAAGAGGGGTTTGGTTTATAAGGAGAAAAACACATTGCCTTTGTTCACCTCCAACCCAGCTCATAACAAAGTCTCTGCCAGCCACCAAAACTCTTTTTCAAACTCCCGTCAGATCTGAAATGCTCTGCACGTGGCCAAGTGCTTAGAATGCCGCTGGCTGCTCCCACTTCCAAACATCTGCTCTGCTGAGCAGCATTCCAGATAGGCTTCACCTTTTCCAGCTCCAAGGCAATGTGTATAAACCTCAGAGAAGGGGGCAGGGGATACTTCAAAAGAGTCTGCAATTGCTTTTGATAATAGCCCCCCCCCCCCCGCCACGTGTGGGAGGTTTCCACAGGTAAAGAGAGGATGCGCCTCGTGCAGAGTACCAGATGGTAGACTCCATACTGCTGTCTCCTGGGACTAAGAATGCTGATGGACAAAAGGGGTTTCCTTTTCTTTTGCATGTTATTAACAAAAGAAGCCACAGTTCATCTTAAAGGAAACTAACAGCTGCAGCACAGTGCAGAACAAAACTGTAGGGAGGCTGTGGGGGAAAGCACCAAGCAGTGTGCACACCACCCCTTCTGCTTCCCAGCCTCAGAGCATACTGCCTAAAATGCATCTTAAGAAAAACCCTCCCTGCTTTTTAGAACCCCTATAGTCCCTGTCCCTCGGGAACAGATGGAATCTTGCTCTCACTGGTGATTTTATTTTGATCTTGGCAGGTTCCTGAAGCTTGTGATGGGTTGCTTCTTCGGCTGGTTGCTGGCACCATCTACGGGCCCTACGTGCGAAGGAAGATTGAGATGTTTTTATCATCATATTACAGGAGAAGTGTCTTGCCTCAGTGTCCCAGAGTAAAGGAAGCACTAAGCCTTGAACCTCCCTGATTGGCACGAGGCACTCTCAGCATTGGTCAGAGGTGGAAAGAGATACAGTTTGTTTTGGGTCCAGATGGAAAGCCACCTTTTTCATTCACTTCCTTAAACATTTGAGAGAATCTTAGTGCAATGCATTAAATAGCAGGAGCATATTCTCATACCGCTAGTTCATATTACAGCAGTGCTTCCTACATGGATCAGACGGGGATTGTGAACACATCTGAAAATGTTCTCTCCCCACAAAGGAGTTAGTTTTGGCCAAAGGGGAGGAGGAATGTAACTTAGATGTTTGGAATATTGCGAGTTGTCTGCTGAAGTGTGTGGCTTGAAAATGTGGCTGTAAGAGACATACCCACAGGATTGCTTTTCCAAGCCAGCAGTTTGTGGGGCATCTATAACACATTCAGATAGGCCTACTACAGAGCAAGCGTCATAAGGAAATATTTAATAGCGGAATATTGATGTTTTCCATACTGACCTTTGACTCGCTTTTGTAGGACCTGGCCTCTGGTCTGACCTGCATTGCTCTGCTGAACGGTGCTTGGGGGAGTGTTGCCTATCTCCAGCACTTGTAATGGATTTTCTTCTTGATAGCCTGAGAGAGAAAGACAGAGACCTGTACTAGAAATAGTGGGAAAGGAACACAACTTACGCAGCAAGCAATGACAATTCAGTATAGGATTCACTAACGGACCAGCTGAAATAAATGGAAGGGCTGCAAATGAAATGTTAACAGTGGGAAACAAACTTAAAAAGGAAAGAATTTAGAAGTGGTGGAAGGGAGCAGGATGGGGATTGAGACTTTCAAAGTCTCCACAGGGATATGAATGCCAGATTCCAGTTAAAATTTAATGGGAATTGGGCATCTAGTTCCCCTAACCAGCTTTGAAAATCCCACCCTGAAGTCCTCTGTGTTCAGCCACAGACCAGGTGTAGCATTTGAGCACAATGTGCCTCAAGCCTGACCTGGACTGGCTAGCCCTCAGGCTGTGAGGTGCTTATACCACAGGCTCATTTAGTCTTTGGCCTCTGCTGAGGATGCCAAAATGGAGGTCAGCTGGTTCCAGTTGTGGACACCTGTCTGCTGGGCACTGGTCAGAAACCAATAACTTGTTTCATATATGACGCTGAACAGAAGTGAGATGATAACTTTTGGTCACTGCAGTATGGGGACAGATTTGAGCCAGCGACTTCCAGAGGAAACGCTTCTGAAATCCTATTACTCATCAGGAGCCATCAAGTCTACCTGAAACACAGCTTTTGTGCATAAGTATAAGGCTCCCTAGATAAGTTCATTTTCGGCATAAACCTCTGCTGCGGCTTGTTTCTCAAAGACTAATCCACATGTTGCAGCCATACGGATATGGAGTCACATCAGGAACCTTGTATCAGAGGGGTAGTCGTGTTAGTCTGGATCTGTAAAAGCAGCAAAGAGTCCTGTGGCACCTTATAGACTAACAGACGTATTGGAGCATAAGCTTTCGTGGGTGAATACCCACTTCGTCGGAGGCATGTAGTGGAAATTTCCAGAGGCAGGTATAAATATGCAAGCAAGAATCAGGCTCTGGATAAGGAGGTTAATTCAATCAGGGAGGAGGAGGCCCCCTTCTAGCAGCTGAGGTGTGAACACCAAGGGAGGAGAAACTGCTTTTGTCGTTGGCGAGCCAGTCAGTCTGTGTTTAATCCTGAGCTGATGGGGTCAGATTTGCAAATGAACTGAAGCTCAGCAGTTTCTCTTTGAAGTCTGGTCCTGAAGTTTTTTTTCTGCAGGATGGGCTGCCTTTCATATGCTATTGCGTGTCCAGGGAGACTGAAGTGTTCTCCTACAGGTTTTTGTATATTGCCATTCCTAATATCTGATTTGTGTCCATTTATCCTTTTACATAGGAAACCTTGGGTCCTACCTGTATGGTGACTGATGGGGAATTTGACCTTTGTGGCAGCAGGAGTGGCATGGGATAAGTTGCTCATGATCTTCAACGCCTGGAAGAGTTTAGCTCGGGGCAGCTGGTCCTCAGAAACATTGTCCATATTGTGGCTTGAGGGAGTCCGATGCTTTGCTTTCCAGAGCTGAAAGACACCATCAAGGATTCTGTTGACTTAAACCTCCCAATTCAGGAGGCTTTATTCTCTGACCATGGGCCTCATTACACCAAAACAGGTTCCCTCGCTCCCTCGCTATGATTTGCTTTTTACTTAACACTTAAGGTGTTTTTCATCTTCCAACCATGTTGGAAACATCAATCAATCACTACCACACTCCAGAGAAGTTGGTAGATGTTAGTATATCCATTTTTGCAGATGGGAAACTGAGGTAGAGAGAGTAAGGGAAATACCCAAGGTTACAAAAGGAGTCAGCCTTGGGATAAGAACCAAGAGTAACTGCCTCTTGGTCCTGTACTCAGGCATAGGCCATGTCATAATCTCTCCCATAGTGTCCACATATTAGCCCCAAAGGAATCATATGTGATTAGATTCTTAAAAGAATTTTACAAAGGCCTCATTACATGATATGGCACCAGAAAATACCAGACTCCATCCAGCTTCAGCTTTTGTGGGAAACAAGCGACATTCCTGGTCTGAGTATTGCAACATCAACACAAATGTTGCACACAAACCTTGCAACAAAGCCCGTTGCCAATTGTGCCCACATATCTATTCAGGGGACACCATCACAGGGCCTAATAACATCAGCCACACTATCAGAGGCTCGTTCACCTGCACATCCACCAATGTGATATATGCCATCATGTGCCAGCAATGCCCCTCTGCCATGTACATTGGTCAAACTGGACAGTCTCTACGTAAAAGAATAAATGGACACAAATCAGATGTCAAGAATTATAACATTCATAAACCAGTCGGAGAACACTTCAATCTCTCTGGTCACGCAATCACAGACATGAAGGTCGCTATCTTAAAACAAAAAAACTTCAAATCCAGACTCCAGCGAGAAACTGCTGAATTGGAATTCATTTGCAAATTGGATACTATTAATTTAGGCTTAAATAGAGACTGGGAGTGGCTAAGTCATTATGCAAGGTAGCCTGTTTCCTCTTGTTTTTTCCTACCCCCCCACCCCAGATGTTCTGGTTTAACTTGGATTTAAACTTGGAGAGTGGTCAGTTTAGATGAGCTATTACCAGCAGGAGAGTGAGTTTGTGTGTGTATGGGGGTGGGGGGGATGTGAGAAAACCTGGATCTATGCAGGAAATAGCCCGACTTGATTATGTAAAGAGTTGTCACTTTGGATGGGCTAGCACCAGCAGGAGAGTGAATTTGTGTGGGGGGTGAAGGGTGAGAAAACCTGGATTTGTGCTGGAAATGGCCCACCTGTTGATCACTTTAGATAAGCTATTACCAGCAGGACAGTGGGGTGGGAGGAGGTATTGTTTCATATTCTCTGTGTGTATATAAAGATTGCTGCAGTTTCCACGGTATACATCTGATGAAGTGAGCTGTAGCTCACGAAAGCTCATGCTCAAATAAATTGGTTAGTCTCTAAGGTGCCACAAGTACTCCTTTTCTTTTTGCGAATACAGACTAACACGGCTGTTCCTCTGAAACAAATGTCAGAGAAGCTTGACACCCAGGCAAGAGTCACTTCATCATCTTCTTCCCTCCAGATAGACATGCGTACAAATATTACTTTGTGCCTTGGATGCACTGAGTAGAAAATACATTGGTCTAGGGGAACTGGCTATTGATCTAAAGGTATCTGTCATATCACTTCCTTGTCCCATAATTTATGTTATATCTATCAAGGTGTTTATATGACTCATCACAAGAGTACCTGAGCATCTCATGAACATTCATTTATCCTTCCCACCTGTGCTGCAGGGATTACTACTATCCTTGTTGTACAGACAGACAACTGGGGCCTGTAGAGATCAGGTGATTTGCCTATGTCGATCATGGAGGTGGGAGTAGAACCCATGGCACTTGGATCCCAGCCTATACCTTATTCCTCTGGGAACGGAATGTATTACACACGGATATTTATCTTCCTCATCTAGAAAACTAGTCTCGGACTCCTCACTGCATAATACGACTTGCAGCCACAATGGGTCCAACTGCTGCATGCACCCTGCTCTTGCCAGAGGAAAGTGCTCACTGTGGCGGTAGACCTTGAACCCGGTGCCTGCCAGTACTGACCTGGTGCAGTGGGGTTCTTGGCAAGCAAAAGAAAGTAGGGCTGAGATGAGTATCTGGATTCCCCAGCTTCCTAGTAGGTGTTATTTTGGATGATCTGTAGCTGTCACTGTGAAAAACACACACATGGAGGCGTGAATAGATTGAACTACATGTATAAGAGCCAGGCACTTGGCCCGTTAGAGGGAGAGGGGAAAGCCAGTCAGCCCTTCTGGAGTGTTTGGAGACACCTGTTTGGATTAACTTCTCCAAAATGTATGGGAAACCAGGACTGATTTAAAAGCAGGGGTGGGGAGGGAAGATCCAGGGTGGAAAGAGAATTTCAGAACTCAGGGAAACATTGAGGGGACCCTGAACCCACTTAAAAGAGCTTCATTAATATACATTGGTTAAACACTTTCACACTGATTGGTTTACAACCAAAGTCCCCCTCACCCCACCCACTCCCTGGAGAAAATTCCTACTAAAACACAGAGCTACCTAGCAATTGCATAATACAACAGGGACTTCTTTCCTATTGGCTCCCTTTTCTGGGGGTTCCTCTATCATGGTCACTCATTTGGGGATCTGTCCCCTAGGAACCAAGTCTGGCTTAGGACTCACGTTGGAGAGACTTTGCTGGGCTCTGCATCACTGGGCAATGTTCACCTTAGTAAGTATGTTACTACAACATCTTGGTTTCCCTTTTCCTCTCCCCTGCCCAGCCCCCATTAAAAGCTCAATGCAAGCAGCTGGCTGTTTGTACTGTCTGTCAAGTTGCCTCTCACTCCTGTTTTATTCTGTCATTGGTTTGATCTCCGCACAGTATATCTCCACCGATAACAGCAGATAGTTGGTGCTTCGGCCACATTGAAAATATAACCGCAGTCTCTACACCAGCCATGCACAATCCAACTCAGAAAAGACAATGGGCAAGTTACATAGTATAAAATGACAGGGTCAACAGACCTCTAGCCATAGCAGCATAGGTCGCACTCTGTAATTAACTGCTAAGCTGCAAGGCCCAGGAGAATGGGGCTGATGATGGGCACGTGGACAGAACGGATGGAAATGCATTCACCTGTCTGACTCCAAGACAATGGACGGAAGCTCAAACTTTGCTCCACAAGGAAGACCCTTCCTGTTGCCAGATAGCCCTTTTCTGGCCTCTTTGTTTAGGTCCAGCTGCCGAGCTATATTCAGAGCACAGCCACCCTGGGGCCACAGAAAAAAGGGAGGTTGGTGGGACTGTAGGCAGACACAACGTAGATTTTTTTTCAGTACAAACCCCTCTTCACTCAGTCAGCTTCTTTACACACAGATCTCCTAATGCAATAGCCACCTGCCCTCTCTCTTGAGTCCCTCATTACAACAAGTATTTTGTTTTCAGTTTGAGACGTAGCTTTGGCCTGGCACTGAAGAAGGAGCAAAGAGAAAAATCTGAAAGCAAGGGGCATGTAAGAGGATTTCCTCACTTCATCTGTGTCTGTAAACCCTTCAGCCCATAAACCTAACGGGCTTTGTTTGGCTCAAAAGGCACCAACCCACAGCACAGCACAGCTTCCTACACATGCCCAGTTACTCTTGGAGCCTTTGCAACAGAGCAAGCCTCCTAATCAAATGCAGGGAAGCTGGCTGATGAAGCATGTGTGGTTTCCTTCTCCAGGATTCAAAGCCGCAACCTGCCATCACCCAATAACATTAAAGAGAGTGTCTGGAATAATTTTGGTTCCTGTATATCAACGTGACTGACAGCAAGTTTATTATTCAGAGTGAAAACCAATTCTGTGTCAGGTTTATTGGAGACGAGTCATAATAAATGTGAGGAGCTGCCACTGGGGAGTCCCACCTGTTATTACAAGACATTAAGAAGCTGCCAGTAAAATATCACTATCACAAGAAATACTCACAAAATCTGCAAAATGAGCAGAGACTGGCAACGTATTCCCCTTTCCTTCTGACCACGAGTTCCTAGGGTTCGAATGCTGGCTGTGGTTTAGGCCACCAGGATGCCGTTAGAGGTGATGGACACCTTTGGTTGTCAGGGGAAGCAGGTTTACCCACAGTAATTCTGGCTCTCCAACTGTACTGTCTCCACAGAGCTCCGCTGTAGGAACTGAGTGCCTGGCCACAGAATCTTCTGAGTCATAGCTGTCAGTGAGGGGCATACATATCCCTCAAACCCAACATGATAGGGACTGAGGGGAATACCCTGCCCCTTCCAGCTGTCTCTTGGTTCCTCTCAACCTCCAGAAGCCGTAGGCCTTAAGGTCTGAGACAAACAAGATGTAGATCCACTAAATAGCAAGATGACAGGTTTCAGACTAACAGCCGTGTTAGTCTGTATTCGCAAAAAGAAAAGGAGTACTTGTGGCACCTTAGAGACTAACCAATTTATTTGAGCATGAGCTTTCGTGAGCTACAGCTCACTTCATCAGATCCGATGACGTGAGCTGTAGCTCACGAAAGCTCATGCTCAAATAAATTGGTTAGTCTCTAAGGTGCCACAAGTACTCCTTTAAATAGCAAGAGTATCTCCACTAAGTCACACCTGAACACTAGCCATTCCTCAGGAGGTGGGCTGAAGAGGACCATCTGCTGAATGGTGACTGACCTACCATCCCCCCCAAATCAGCATGCAATGTGGTATCGAGGCTCCAATCCAGAAAAGTACTTAAGCCTGACACTGAATAGAATTAGCTGAGCTGGTTTCAGCTCTGCCTTACCCTCAGCGTGCTGGTCATCACAGAGTGAAGCAGGAGCAGGTGGGTCAGGGTCCCCTCTTCTAGCTCACGGCAGTGCAGTTGATACAGCATCCCCAGCATCTCTGGGACAGGGATGTCATGGCCTGGAGTGGGGATGGGAAGGGAGAAAGTTAGGGATCACAGGAGAAGGAGCAGCTGGCCTGATTTTTCAAAGGTGCTGAGCACCCACAGCTTACGTTAAAGCCAAGGGAGGACAGTGCAGAATTTGGCCCATAAGCAGGAAGACCTCTAGATGGAATTATTTCTAATGTTGCCCATTTGTCATCAGCTGCTCTCACTCCAGAGCAGGAGTGGTGCTGGCATTTTACCTTTGATCAGCATTTGCTGCTGCTGAATGATTTCCTCGCAGAACAGCCCATGCTGCTGCTGGATGACAAAATCCTTCTGGCATAGCAGATTCTCCTTGTACAAGGCATTTGCCTGCAACTCCGTGTTCCCCACCTCCAGCTTATGAGCCTTGCAGAGAAGCCTCAGCACCTCTCGCTGGTCCTCACTGGTGATTTGTTTGGGTAACAGCTTCTCCATCTGGGAGGCTTTTTTCTTGGCATTGGCTAAGCGCTGCTCCAGCTCTGACTGAAAAGGAAGATAAGGGTTTGCGTGCACCGTGGGTCTGCACTGAGGTTTGCTAACTTTTATTTATTAAATGCTCAAGATATAGCTCTGGTATCTGATCCGTTCCAGCTATTTGCAGCAAGAGATTATACTTCACTCTTCCTGGAAATGGGACATGTGCACATTTTGTTTAGCAATGATGAAGAAGACCATCCACATTCTGGTATTGCTCACAATGTGGCTAGGTAGTGTCCAAACACACAGGAGGAGACAGCCCCCGGCCTGAAGAATTTACCAATGTGAAATGCTGTCTAAGTGTAAAGAATTACTGGAGTACCATACAAACACCGGCTAAGGAATCCACCTAGCACCCCTCAGAAGGAGGTACAGAAACATGATTATCCTCATTTTAAAGGTGGGGAAAAAGAGATAGAGTTTGTGACTTGCCCAAGTAAGAAGAAATCAGTGACAAAACCAGGATTAGAGCTCAGGAATTCCTAGCCCCTACATCCACTCACTATCCATGTTACCCATATCTAAGTTGCTGTAAACATCTCTGCATGACCATCTTAAATACTGGTGTGGTAATTGCCCAAAACCACTCTCCTCAATGACTCATAACAAATATCCCTCTGCATCCCAGAGGGAAATACAGGTACAATCTCTTCCCCTTGGTTTTACCATAGTAAGTGCAGCAGTGTCACACAAGCCTGTGTTATAGAGCGGCCTGTATGCTGACACCATATTCTCAACCTCTCAGCTTCAACCTGCAGACAGGGCTCCCAATGTCCTTCGGAACTAGGGTTATCTGCTGAGTGGCCAAAGCGTACGAGGGGACCTCTGCACAGAGCTGACCGCTCATGTGCATTTTCTATTTCCTCTTTCAGGTCCTCTAGTATCTAAAGCGCTTGCTCTGCCTCCATGCGATGCCCCACTACGCTGTTGACATCATAGCCACCCTGGTACTCCAGCTGGGGCATGGGACCAGGCTATGGAGAGGTCAGGTAAGTGCTTTATGCTTGCTCTCACCTTTAAGGTTGCTGTTTTTCGTAGCTCTGCCAACAGCACATTGATCTCCTCTCTTGCTACAGTGACTTCATGAGGTTCCAGGGAACCTGCCCCCCTCTACTTCTCTGTCTGCCTCCTCCATGTTTTCATCTTCCTTTCCATTCACCAGCTTGTTATAACGCTTCCGAGCATGTTGAGTCTTCTCTCGTTCCCAGCTGCCAGCAAAAATACATGAGTGAAAACCATTAACCACCAAGGGCCCAGCAACAGTCAGTCAAACGCTAGTTAGCCAGTGATCCAATGGCATATTTGCCCAGTCTTCTGGTGCTTTCCCCATTTCTTCTTGTATGGCAACAGCTGAACAAACTACACTAATGATGACAGCACCGTGGTCAAGAACATAACGTAGAGCAGCCTGCAAACAACATCCTAATTTCTAGGGTGGATATAAAGAGAGTCTCCAGTGAGATGTTTAAACCGCAAGGGCGCACTGCCTCTGCCATCACTACAAGCTGCTGTAGCAGCAGCTGTATGGAGATATTTACTGGACATACGTCATCGAACGGAGATTAAAATTCAGGTAAGCTTCAGAAAAACTGTCCTATAAAAATTTACAGAGGTGTTGAACAGACTGACCGATAACAAATAAGCACCGTACTCAGAACTTACCACAACTCATAGTTTGTCCAATAGCAAGGACTGGTTTAGCTCTATTTACAATGGGAAAGTGTACCCCTGCAGAAGCATGGGCGTGATACCTCAGAGTTGCAGATGTTAAGGCCAACAATCCAGGTTTGCCATCACGAGTTAACATAGATTTCAATGAAAATTCAAGGCCAGGGGAGTGATCGAACACAGGCTTTTTTCTGCTGTGTGTAGAGGCGGGGGAAGGGGGGGGGGGGGAAGGGGGAGAAATCTACCATTTGCACTCTCAGCTGTGGCTCTAAACTTTATGCTGGAGAAAACTGGCAGACCCACCTGCTCAAGGTAGTATTACTTTGTATCAATGACACTTTTGACCACATGCAGCCTCTATGAATGAAGAGCTAGTCTAACTCCTGGCTTACATTTCGCAATGGGGGCTAAAAGCCACAGAGCTTCCCATGCTGGAGATCCAGTCCCTCAGGAAAGACACCACCTTAAGTTTCTACATACAGTATTGATGTTGTAACTGATAACTGCAGCGTGTTGAAACCTGACCTCAACCATGCTATCTCACTCCCATCAGAAGCACTAGGAGGGATCCAGTGCTTGTGTCCAGATGGCAGAATCCTCTTCCTATCATAGTGCAGCACCCAATTAAATCACTATGCCCCTATTAGGTTATTCTGCCCAGCGGTCTGCGACTCTCCTGCCTCAAGACCATGTTGAACTACCATGGATGTTTTATCCCTTTCTACCTTTTAGAAAAGTCTCATTTCCAAACAAACTCAGATACAGATTTAGATATTTTTAAAGGAGTCTCTTCCCCTGCAGAGCCCTGAAAGAGTGATAGCCATCAAGTTCTTGCCCTGCAGAACCCCTTCCCCTCCCTGGGGAATGAATACATGCAGGATATGCAGGGAACAACTGACTTCTTGCTGGATAGGAGACATTGTTTACGGGCTCCATCTGTAACAACCCAGTGCCGCAGTAGGAATTGAGGGCACTTTGCTAGAGATGCTCATGTCTGTGCATAATCAGGCTCGAAGGTTGCTCTCTCCTTGTTGGTTCAATCTTGTGCATAGACTTACTCTAACTGCTAGACCAATTGCCAAAGGGACAGTTATGTGAGCTGTTCTGTATGCATATGTATGAGACTGGTGTGTGGCATGAACCAAAAAAACAAATCTGCATCACTATTTCTTACTGAAAACGTAGGCTACATCTACACTGCAATTGGGAGGCAGGATTGCAGCACATGCAGACATCCCTGAGCTAGCTTTGATTGAGCTAGCTCACTAAAAATAGCAATGTAGCTGTGGTGGCATCGGTGGGGGCACAGGCTGCCTGCCTGACTACGTCCTCAGGGTCCCAGGCAGGACTGTACTCAGGCGGCTAACTTGTATCGCCAACAGTGCACTGCTATTTTTAGCAAGCTAGATCAATCAAAGCTAGCTCAGGTATGCCTGCACCTGCTGTAGTCACCCCTCCTGATTGCTATGTAGACACACCCTAAGTGCCTTTGGCAGGGAGCTGCAGTTATGTTACATTAGGGTTTCTCATCGTGACGGCAGGGAGCCACACATTAATTAACTTTGTGCTCATCAGTAAGTGCCTAGCTATGCAGTGGTCGTACTCACTCAGTAATCGTTAGCAAATGCCTGGAGGTATCAATGTGTAGCTCAGTGTTGGTGTTCTCCAGCTCCATGAGGCTGCGGCGCATCTCTGTTTGCTCCTTGAAAGCCCCGATTAGCTGCTCCCGTAATTTGTTCATCTCTTGCCAGCTGTACGCCTCCGGTGGGAGAAAACAACAGCTCTTCTGTTTCCAATCTGCCAGCATCTCAGAGCAATCCCTTGGGACCGGTGAGGCCCAGAAGAGATTCCTTTGGGGGCTATCACCCATTCCATGTGTTATGAGACATGCCTGATACAAACCTCTGTTATTCAGCAATCTGTTGGGTCAGTGGTAGTGTAGTACTTTGAAGACAATGGGACTATTAACTTTCAACATGTACTTAAGTGCTATATTGTATCATGACCAGTTAGCCCCAAAATAGTTTTCATCGGTGCTGCTTGGAAGGGAGTGGTGAGAAGAAGCCTGCATTGCAGGGGCACTTACCTAACTCTCAGGGAAGGAAAATCAGAATCTGTTGCATTGCTTTCCCCTTCCTTGTTACCTGGGAGCTGTTTTCTCTGAAAATTGGGCCAGGGTATTTGTGGCTGAGATCTACTAGCCTTTGGGGTGAGGGGGCTTGTCTATCAGACACCTTTACTATTTTCTGTTATTGGAAGGAACATGTCCCATGGTGAGATCAATTGAAAAGTTATTCTGGAAACAAAGTACACCAGGAACTGAAACAAAGCTTTCTGGCCTGACACAGTATCAGAGCCTGGAGATGCATGGGCAGCAAAATAATAATAATTACATGATATCATTTGCCCTTATATATTGATTGTCATCACAGGATCTCAAAGCCCTTTTCAAAAGCAAATAAACCTCATTTTCCAGTGGAGGAAATTGACACACAGAGAGGCTAAGTGTCTGCCCAGAGTCACACAGCAAGTCAGTAGTAAAGATTGGAATGGAATCCAGGTTTCCTGACTCCTAGTGCTCTGCTCTGACCACTAGACATTGCTGCCTCTTCCACCTTTTTAAAAGCACCATGTGTCAGCTCTGTACCTGTAAAGATGGGACAAGGGAAAAGACTTGAAAAAGCCTCTGTAAAGGAGACAGACAACTCAGATGTGATAAAGGGAGACTAGAGGGGAGAGTTTGATGAACCCATACTATCATAACTGTATAAAAAAAATGATTTGCTACAAATATATGATCAGCAGCTGGAAAAGCTAGAGCCCGTCTACAGGAATGCCTTTAAAGGACACATGAAAGGGACAGTATGGAGGGCGTACGATAATCACTCCAATAAACAAGATGATTACAAAGAGGCACAATAGACAGAAATGGAACCTTGACATGACCAGCATCTACCCCCAGCTCTACCTTGTACGTCCGAGGTCTGAGCCGATTGCACTCTTCTCCTTTTCCTGATTTTCAGTCTTTGCCTTCAGACCCGCGATCTCCCTGCGTAGCTGTGAAATGATGCTGGTGTACTGTGCAGTGTGATAGGAGACATTCAGCAGGTTTCGTTTTATCTGGTGGTGAGAACACACATGGTCATTAATCCCACAGCCTGCTCTGTCACTTCGTAGCACAAGGGCTGTAAAATAAAACATCCCTTCCTAGGAGAGGAGCCCTAGATCACTGAAAGGGATTCAGGAACCCTCAATCTCTGGAATACTTGTTTGTATATCAGTGTCAATCTACCTTCACCCCGCAGGCCTTTCCCTCTGCCACACCCATCAGCCTTCCATTTTCTCTGTCTCCATTCACTCCTTTCTGCTTGCTCATTGCCCTCTACCCACTTCTTTCTGCTGTCCTCTCAGCCAGTATGGTATCTACCCACTGCTTCTTGCCATACGCATTGCTGTCTTACTTCCATCACAACCCGTACACTGTACGTTATCCTCTCCCTTTCCATTACACCTGCTTCCCCATCCTTTCGCCATGTTACTAACTCCCTGCCTTATTGTTAGGCCTTCTCCCCACTGCTTTCTTCTGTGTTCTTCACCTTCAACCAGGCGGCCTTTGTTCTCTCTCCCATCAAGCCTTCCAACATGGATGCTGTGTAAACCACTTGCCCTCTCTCTCCCGTCATGCGCTGTATCCTCCTTTCCCCCCCAGCATACCTTCCTCTCCCCATGGCATGCTTTTAGTCTACACAATTGAGCTCTTGGATTGCCTGCTTGCTTACCCTGGTCTTGATGTTTTTTGCTCGATAAGCATAGATCAAGGTTGTTCGAGATTCTTCAAAGTAGATGCTGGCAGGACTGATGTGGGCAATCATAACTGTCCTGCTGTTCCCCCCTAATGAGTCCTAAAGGAATGCAACATTTCCACTGTTTAGCTTTAAAAGAACAGAGGCCAGGCGTGTTTGGAAGAAACAGGAAAGACACACTAAGTGAAAACATACAGACCTTAAAGAAACACTAATTAAAATGCTCATTTAGATTCCAGTGGAGGATATCGACTAAGGGCTATAGGAAAAGCTGGTCAAAACATTTTCAGCAAACAGCTTTTTTGACTAACTGGGAATGTTTGCTGGAAAATCTGTTTCCATCAAAATACCAGAAGTGTTTCACATTATTTTAAATGTTTTTTGTTTTTTTTCAATATTGTGTGTGTGTTTAAATATATTTTTCAACCAGCTGTAGCAGTAGGATCAACACCAAGTACCTGGGCTGAGATTCATGCCCAAAGCAGTGAAAGCACCCTAGGATCCATAAACAAATACACCAAATGGCCATGGTTACTCAAGTCACCTTTGAAGTTCACAGTCACCAGTAACAGCACACTAGCACAGTCCGGGACTTCCAAACCTTGACCCCTTCTTTTTGTGGTAATGTGGTCACAATAAATTACTGGGTGGATCTGAAATCCCACACAAGATCCTGGACTGATTTCCTAAACTTAAGAAGGATAAAGGGGCCAGGACATGAGGATCAGCTCTCAAGTGCCACCTGACTTGTGCACCAATACAAGCCAGCAACCGATTACCTTCCTAACCAGTTGCAAACAGTACCTTCAAGAAGCGTGTGAGTTTGCTGTCTCGAAAATTGACATACTGGGCCCGACTTCCTCCCTTCTCACTCAAGGCACTGATGCAGTTCCCCAGAGCTAGCAACGAGCGGTTGATATGGGCTCCCTCCTTCATTCTCTTGCCTCAGTTCTGAGTCTGCTTGGAGAGGGAGAGAAGTCACTTCAGAAAGACAGAGTTGTACTGTGGGAATGAATTCACCCATGCAGCATTAACATCAGGATCTGCATTTCAAAGCATCAGCTTCACTCACAAATCTACGTGGAAACCAGGACCAGTCAGCTCTGACATAAGTGGGTACAGAGTCCATTGAAATCTCACAACAGAACTGAATCTGGCCCACGGCCTCCATTAGATGTTTTGCAGTAAACTAAAAATCACCCTCCCATGACTTGTTTTCTGCAATTGGGGTTGCAAACATAGAAGATCTAACATCTTTCTGTGGAAACATCTTTCCATCCATTCAGTCCAATACTGGTCTCCTCAGCTGCCAATCATTTCTGTCTATCTCTGTTGATATATAATAATAATGCCTAACTTGTATAGCATTTGTCATCAGTAGATCTCAAAGCGCTTCACAAAAGAGGTCAACATCATGCTACCCATTTTACAGATGGGAAAACTAAGGCACAGAGAGGTGAAGTGACTTGTCCAAGGTCACCAGCAGGCAGGTGGGTGAGCCAAGAATAGAACCCAGGTCTCCTGAGTCCAACCAAATATAGTGCCTTGATGGCATCCAGCCATCTGCTTATCCCACCCTTCTTGTCATTGACCCTCCCACTGATTTGTAAACTTTCCCTTCAACCAAGAGGAGTCCAAGCCATGACCTGGATGCTGCATTTAGTCCCTGGAGCCTTAAGCCAAGGACCATCACCAGCCTCATCACACATTTTCAGGGTGAGGACAAAGCTAACCGTTTGTAGATTTTTACTGCTGATTAATTCAAATAGCAACAGATTTATATTCATCTTTCAGGAAATTACAGGCAAATGCCATGGTGTGTAGTGTGTTTTGTACATCCTGCCAATTGCACAGCTTGTTATATGTCTAGTTGTTTTCTATTTTAAAATTTCATGTACATTTACATACATGTTTAGTGCAGTCCTTGGGCTCTTGGCAAATTGTGATGGTGGCCTTTAGTACTGCAAAGTGTCAGTGCTTTGCTCTAACCAAAGATCTGGCCACCTCTCCTTCAGTATCTCCTTCCATCCATCTAAATATCACTTATCCCCATCAATGGTAATGAACAGTATCAAGAAGTGGCGATCAAAGCCTTCAATTCTCCTGCCTGCTCATCCACCTCTTTCTCACCCAGTTCCATATTTAATCAATACATTTTCACTTTCCTTTTGATGTCCATCTACCATTCTGAGCCCTTTGCCTAAGAGTCCATCCGTCTTTCAGACAGACTGCATACCAGTCTTGCACATCCATCCTTTCTGTCTTCTATGCAGTATTCAACATGTCTATCCTTCCAATAATTCATTGTCTTCTGTCCTCTTTTCTATCTTCTCTTCCTTCCTGCAATCCAGTGTTCCACGTAGGTTCTATTTATTCTGGCTTCCATCCCTTTTTGTCCTTCCAGCTACCTACTTATCCATACTCTCTTCATCAATGACACCAATCTACCATTCCTCCTCTTTCTAAATAGCTGCCACTGTTTTTAGGTATCATTTTCAAATTCTCACATTTTGCATTGAGTCATGCACTCAGATGAAACATTCTGGCTCTGATCTCCTGCATTTCCTATCTGTATTTCCTCTATGCAGTCTATGAAAAAAATATTCATAGCTGTCTTTGTACGGGCCTACACGTCAACACCACACAAAGGACAAAGTTTAAATGCATTTTGTTAATTCCTGCACTAAAAAAGATACATGGCCCACATCACCTGAATTGAAATGTTGTAGTCACAATGGTTTTAAAATGTCAAATACTCATGCAGTCACGTTTTCCAGGAAAGTAAAATACACACGCACGCACGCACACACAGTGTGAGCTTTTTCATATCTACTCATTTCATGACATGCCAAAGAACTAAGGCTGAAGAACCACAAGTTGTACCTGGGGTGCTCTCTCAAAACCAGCCAAGTCAACCGTGAAAAGCTTCCCCACTCGCACGGCCTCTTTAATATTCTTCGCCCGACACTTCTGTTTCACTGTGACCTGGAGGACTGCACGTGAGCGGGAAGATGACTTGCTGGCAGCGGTAGGCTCCTGAGTGCGTTCTTTGTTTCCTTTTGTTAACAGCGGCGTGATCTAAACAATGCAGAAAAATATGCAGAAGTTTAAAGACCCGCTCAGGTGATAGTACAACTCTCTCCTTCAACGACAGTACCCGAGAGGGGTTACAATGAGTAAGTAAACAAAATAAACCATCCCGCGTGTCTGCTGGCATTAGACCAAGTTCGGGTCTCACTGAAGTTGATGGGAGTTTTGCCTTTGACCTCACTGGGACCATGACCTGGCTCATTGACAAAGAATTGTATAATTATTGGGGTTTCACTTTAGGAGGCTTTACAATGGGCTGAGGTACGTTCTCCTGGGATGCATGGTGCCTTGGCATGTTATCTCACGTTGAACACAAAACAACACTGCATGACATAATAGAATACAATAACATGATGCTCCCTACCCTGGTAACATTATATAACCTTAGAAAAACTGCAGATCAAAGGTCAGGTTAAAGTCCTAGCATAACTTACCTCACAGTACATATCAGTGAATTACAAAAACACGTTTCAGTTATCTCCTCTCTACCTACAAATAATTTTGTTTAACAGGGCTTGTGAACACAGGTCCTGGCATTCCTATCCTTTCACAAAACTGGCAGTCACTTAGGGTATGTCTACACAGAAACGAAACACCCACGACTGGCCCGTGCTAGCTGACTCAGGCTTGTGGGGCTTGGGCTGTTGGGGCTGTTTTATTCCCATGTAGACTTCCATGCTCAGGAAGGGCCCTGCGAGGTGAGAGAGTCCCAGAGCTCAGAAGTCTACACAGCAATGGAACAGCCCCAGAGCCCGAGCTCTGCAGCCCGAGTCGGCTGGCATGGGCCAGACATGGGTTTTTCTTTGCTGTGTAAACATACCTGTAGCCTATTACTGACCCATATAGCTGATCTTCACTGCTTAGCTACAGATTTCATCCTGGTTTCTACTATTCTTGTGCCTGCCTGATTAGTCCTTTCTGAGCAACTCACTTCATTAAGTAAGTTCCCATAGGATCCTGTTATGTGAGATGTCTTACACCAAGGAAGGCTATGCCAATATTTAGATGCAAGAGCCTCTTAAAATATCATTATTCTAGTGCACTGAACATCTCCCTCCCTCTGGAATTTCTTTCAGATTTACCTCCTGTGCATTTGTAGTGGAGACTTCAGTAATTCCTGCTATCTGGATGCTACCCCTAGCATCCTCTCTGAGGTCTAGGAATCCAGTGGATGGATTCAGGAGGTCACGGATCACTTTGTTATAAATCTGAAGGAGGAAGAGAAAGGCAAAGGACGTTTATGTGTTTGCACTCCTTTGTCCTTAGGTCAATAATAAGGATTAAAATATATTGTGCATTACATTGGCTTTGTACTTTTTGTATTTCCCTGGAGAGGAGAGGAGAGGCTGAGCCCCACTCCAGTGCATGGCTGACACAGGAGATAACAGAGATAACATGAATGGATGACTGAAGAAACCACTCAAATGCCTGTTACCAGTGAGAGCTGTCACAGAAATAATAGCAGATATACTCCCTGTAACAAAAGTGTAAAGCAAAAGTGGTATGAGGCAAAAAGCCATTTATCAACTCCTTTATGTATCTTAAATTTATACACAGGGTGAGTGCAATGCATTTGTCACTGCCCCCACCGTGAGTCGCCAGTCGGGAATGAGCCTGGGATTATCAGCACCAGCGCAGGCTTTTACCACTTAAACCAGAGGCATAATTATTAGCCGGTAAAAGTAGTAGGTTCTTATCCTCTACGTGAGCCAAGCTCTCTAGGGAGAAATGTCACATTTAGCCAGCGTGTTATGCATTAGAATAATAATAATTAAAAAAAAGAAACAAGAATTCTAGACCCAAGGTAGGAGTCACCATAGGGGAATGAATGCAGGAGCCCCGGCTCCTAGATTTATAGCTTCTCCCAGCAGGAGTGTCTCTAAGCTATTCTTTTAAAGCATCTTCTACACAGAATTGGTCCAGATGACAAAACAAAGACACCTCACCTCTAGGTACGACATGGAGACGGTGTAATCCATGTTGTCACTGGTTGCCTCAATGGCTTTAAAGAGGTCATTTAGGGTGCGGATGTAGATCCCAGGATCACAGTCTGTCCCTAGCACAGTGTAGGTTTTCCCTGCCCCTGTGAAAGATACAGGGAAGAGCAGCACAGATCAACTTCCAGAGAAAAATTATCTTCTAATGTAATGCACGGCAGTTTATCAGCAGCCGGATCTGCCCTCCTGTGTGATCATCACACAGACTCAGCTTTGCATAGAGAAGCCCTCCTTCTCCCCCCCCCCTTTTTTAAAAGGAAAGATTTCTCTCCAATGTTAAATCTATTTTCAAAGTTACTACAGCTCTGCTGTCCCTTTAACTTTTAAAATAAAGATTCACATCTCGCAGCCAGAATGGTATTTTTATTGCTCTGTTCTAACGTGATCAACTAATTGGCCTTGTTAATTCAGATCAAGTCCCTATACTTATCGCTGCCCTATCCCGGCTCCAAATCCAGTCCATGCCGCTATTGCTCCCTCTGTGGTATAATATTTATGTTACCTGTTGGGCCATATGCAAAAATGGTTGTGTTGTATCCAGAAATGACTCCTTCTACCAAGTTTTTGGTCGTGGACACGTACACCTCCTCCTAATCAGTCAGAAAGAGCGTAGGTCTTAGCTGGAAAATATTGTTATGCCTGACCTAACACAAGTACCCCATGTCTAAACTTACCACAACATTCCTCTCTCGTTCTCTACGGTTCACTCAGCACATTTCATTTTCTCTTTACAAATTCTGTGGGCTCCAAAATCATTTCTGGCTCCACAGAACAAAATAATTTTGCCAAATCATCAAAACGGCTAACATCTTGCTGAAGTATCTAAAGATGCGTGCGGTGTGTCAGGGTCCAAAAATAAAGTTTGATTATTTTCTTAGATTTTGAATTGGGAACGTTTCAGCTAGAGTCTTTGCATCAGTGGAACAAAGATGAAAATACTATTTGTGATCACGTCCTCGCTAGTGCCATCCATGCTCCAGCAGACTGTTATGTTTTCAGCATACACACAGAAAAGTTAGATAAAAACACAAATACTCTTGCTGGTAGGTTGCAGTGTGACTCTGCTTTATTTCTTAGCATTCAGAACACACGAGAAGTGGCAACGTTCAGTTCTACTACAGTCCTCAGTCCACCACCGACACTTTTTACAAAAGATACTTTATTAGAATATAACCACAGATATGGAAGTCACATACGACAGAGAGAATAGATGAGGACACGCACACTGCATTCTCTCTCTCACACATACACACAATATATTTTCATAAATATACTAATTATAATATCATATAAGGCAGCGTTTCTCAAACTGGTGTCCACAGACCCCTGGGGGTCCGCAAGAGTAACACCAGGGGAACCGCCGGCCCTTCTGATCAACTCCTCCCTCTCCCTCCCAGTGCCTCCTGCATGCTGGGGAACATGTTCAGGGGCGTGCAGGAGGCGCTGGGAGGGAGGGGGAGGAGTGACGCACTCGGGGGAGCAGGGGGAAAGAGGATGGAAGAGGAGAGGCAGGAGAGGGGGCTTGAGGGAAGGAGTGGAGTGGGGGCGGGCCCTGGGGCTGAGCTGGGGGGCCGCAAAAATTTTAAATCAAAATAGGGGTCCTTGAGTTGCTAAAGTTTGAGAACCGCTGATATAAGGGAATACTCTGCAGGGAAGTATAAAGGGTATGTCGCCACTCATCTGAGATGACTGCATTACTCACAAGAACCGAGACCATGTGTGTAACACAGACCATCCCGAACAAGTGCTGATAAAGTCTTCATATCACACCATAGCGTAGTTGCCAAATACAACATGACACATCATTAGCTATATGTTAAATATGTTAAGGGAAAATTCTTTATAAAAATGCATTGGAACTCTTTTTTGTATCCCTCTACCTGTAAAGCCAGGCACCTTAGCAGGAATTGGCTGTGCCGGGTTCCGAGGGAGAGAAAAATTAAAATTCATAAATGTAAAATCTTCAAAAAATGACCTAATATAGATTTGCTTTACATAAATATCACTGTTCTAAAGTCCAGAACCTCAGGCCCTTCGAGGGCTAGAAGGGGCTGTAACCTACTGGAAAGCTGGAATTTCCCCTTCCCAATGGTATAAAGCTCCCATTCTCCTATTTCTCTCCCCACGGGACTGTAAGTTATTGGAATTTAATGCAGCGACATTTTTATTTTAAAGCTGCGGACTGAATCTTGTCCATGCTGGACGTCAGACAGAGGTATCATTCCACATGCAGGGGGAGCCCTTAGGGAACCTTGTCTGGCAGGTTGTTCTAAAAGGAATGAAGGTCATAGCTCCATTGCCTCCAACAGAGCCATGACTATTTATACCAGCTGTGGATCTTCCCCAAAGTGTCTGTGTGAAGCGGCTAACAGGTTTGGAATGTTCAAATAAGTCCTGGGGAGATGGGAGGACGGGTGTTGCAGTCATAGACAGGTGTTGCAGTCTAACTAGTAACTAGATAAGAAAGATGTAGGGCAAATCCCCAGTAGCTGGTCTGGGCACTTCAAGAGCTTGGCGGGGTTTTCCATTCCCCTCCCTGTGCCTAAAATTCCAAAAGTATCCAGTAAACATCCCAGGCTAATTACTTGCACAATTTCACTTGCTGGAGAAAAGCAATTTTTTCTGAGCTATGCAGACAAAAAAGAATTGAAAATAGTAAATATCTAGGGGGCAAATACCCAAAAGACCCTCCTGATTTGTGTCCACAATCTGTAGTTGCACATGCAAAGTGGGTAAATGCATGAGTGTCTGTCTGTGTGATTTAACATTGGATTCCACCCACGCACCTGGGCACAGAGAATTTACATTAGGCATTTTCTTTGGAAATGTGGGCTGTAATACTTTTAGGCCCTAATCCTGCAACTGATTTCATGTGGTATCGGGATCAGTGCATGAATGGGATCTCATATTCCACCTCACTTTAAAAAGTTTATTTTTAATTAGATAGCAAAAACAAAAGTTAGTGTCATTCATCTAGGGTTAATGCCTTGTTTGATTGACAGGCATTGTGCAAACATACACAAAATTATAAACCATTCACTGGTGGACTGAACTGCTGAAGCATAAGACTGTCAATTTTGTTTTAGGCATCAGTGAATGGGTGGAAATGGCTCCAAGTAAACTATACTTGAGATTAGAATAGTAACGTTATCTAAGAAACCACCAAGGATATTCAACTGCCAAAGAACCCATGTTCACTTCATTTGTTACAGTAATTTTCATGGCTAAGAGAGAGAGATTCTCCAGGGTAAAAATGATCCTTAAACCAATGCAATATCTGAATCCTTCCCTGTCCACTGGAGGAAAATAGAGCTCAGGGCTGGTGAGGTGATCTCTAAATAAGCTATACAAAAATAAAGTTGGTTATCAAGCCAGCTTGATGGCCTTTAAAGAATGATGTTCCACAAATAACTCAGTAAATGGAAACCATGCTTGTAAGAACTTGTACAGGGAAAAATAGATTTGTTCCCTTTTCGCTTCTTTATGATGTAAAAGACAGCCTGCATGTTTCACAGCAGTTCATTGTTCCCACATGACACAGATCTAAGGTCTGCTCATCTGGAATACTGTGTGCAGTACTGGTCACCCCATCTCTGCGAGGCTATTGCAGAATTAGAGGGGTTTCAGCAAAAGCTGATGAAACTGATTAGGGACCTGAAGAAAATTTCATATGAAGAGAGATTGAAAAGAATGGGATTGTTTTCCTTAGAAAAGTGATGATGAATACAAGGGGACATGACGAAAGTCTATATAATAATGAATAACCTAGAGAAGGTAGATGGGGAGCTTCTTTTCTCTCTTCTCATAACACACAAACAATGGGACATTCCATTAAATTAAAAGATGGCAAATTCAAAACTGATCAAAGGACATTTTTTTTCCCACACAATATGGGCTGAAACTGTGGAACTCATTGCCACAGGATGTTGTTGAGACAAAGAATTTAACGAGATTCAGAAAGAGATTGAACATTTCTATGGATATCAAGAACATCCAGTGTTACAACAGATCATGTTAACATAAATTTTAGAAGGAATATAAACCATGAAGCATTCGGTTTAAAAGCAGCAGTTCCCGAACTGTGGGTTGGGGCTCCAAAATGGGTCACAATCCCGTTTTAATGGGGTCGCCACGAGTGGCATTAGACTTGCTGGGTCCTGGGATCGAAGCTTGAGCCCCACACTGCCTTGGTTGGCGGGGCTCAGGCTACAGGCCCCCCGCCCAGGACAGTGGGGCTCAAGCTTCAGCTTTGTCCCCCACCTGGGGTGGCGGGGCCTGGGCAAGCTCAGGCTTCAATTCAGTTCCCCTGGCTGCGGTTGCATAATAATTTTTGTTATCAGAAGGGTGTTGTGGTACAATGAAGTTTGAGAACGCCTGTCTTAAACCAATCTCTAACTACTAGGGATCTGGAGACCTGATGCAGGAGGGAAATTATCCCACATCTGCCTAATGCGAGCTTTCTTGAGTCTTCCTCTGAAAGTGCTGGTATTGACCATTGTTGGAAACAGGATACTGGACTAGATTGATCTTGGGTCTGAACCAATCTGGTAATTCCTATGTTTGTAAAGTTTCCAAAATTCACAGTTTTGTCTTTGGACATAATGTCTTTCAAGCAGCCCTGGTGAATTCTCCAGGGTTTAGTTCCTGAGCAGTTTCATGAACCTAGCCCTGCAGGCAGCTCCCACAGGTTGAGAATGAACCAACTCCTGTAGGAGCACTCTCGAGGGTAATCCCCTCTTTTTCCCTTCCTTCCCCCCAAACAAATGTCATGAAAGCAGTTCAGTCTCCTACCTTCCTCCTAGCTCCCAGCCCTGGGAATCTGGGGACTTCTCAGGGGTCTGCAAATTTTGTAGCTGTCCTAACAGCCACTGCCCAGGTTTGCAGAACTTTTAACTCCCCATAACCCTTTCCATGTTCAAGTGAGTCACTGTGTTTGTTCTTCATCATGACAGAGGCACCAACACTTAAGCACCTGGGTTCTCCTTCCAGGAAGCCACTAGCTACCAGCTCAGCTGTAAACTCACCCATGCTGCTCTGCTCCAACCTCACCTGGTCACCCACCCAATGATAGCAGCATTTTCCTCCAGCTCAGCTTCATTGATTGGACGAATCCGAAGAGCCACCTGCACACAGACACAGGAATTGCGCTGGTTATAAATACTCCCCCAGCCAGCTCAGACTGATCCATCACTGAGTCATTCTCTCTGTTCAAGTGAGATGATCACCTACTTGGAATAACTTTATATTGATCTTTTTATTCTCCAGGATTTTTTAAACCACCACAGAAGCTTAAAATGTTTAATTCCCCAATAATTTTCACTTTTTCTTTCAATAAGTGCTAATTCCCTACTACCCGCTCTGTTTCTAAAGTAACAAAACCCAAGACCATTCTGTTTTGCTTACTTCTCTGCCCACCAACACCATCGCCATTCACAGATTTGGGAGTGTTTCTGGATGCTGCAGAGCTGAGACACATTGTGTTTCTATTGTGTCCCCAAAACACTGATTACAATGATAGGTTATTTACTTCGTGGTGTCAGGGTAAGGGAATTTAAGTTGCGTGAGCACCCAGATTTGTATATTTTGGCCTTAGAATTTGAACATCATAAAAAAAATTACCACCACTTTATATATTTAAAAGGGCTAAAACTAAAACAAACATGAGCTGAAGAAACCAAAGAGAAGCGCACAAATCTCTTATTTGTTGAATTTCACTACCATATGGGTGAAATTAGCCATTTTGCAGGACCTACAAAATCACAACGGTTTTTGCTCTTTAGCATCCCCATCTGGAGCTACAATGAGCAACAGACTTATAAATCCTTTTCCTAGAATACTGCTGCTAACATCATGATGCTGCCATACAAACAGCTGCAGCCACACTCATTTTAACTATCCAAAGCTCAGGGAGAAGAAAAATTAATAAAACAAAGAAGACACACTTAGGAGAGATATTTTATTTTCAAACAGCTGGAGAAAATGCTACCCAACATGCAATTGACACTATATCTGTGACACAGCAAACATTTAACAAAGGTTTAAGATTACATCATGTTTTGCTTAGTGTAATGTTGAGAGATGGGGCCAAATCAAAATCTCAGATCTAAGCACCCCTGAACTTTGGAAATATTCTAGATCTGAACTCGGCAGCTTGGGTCTGTAGTAAACTGTTAATTAGTTACCCATAAACAATACATAACTCCATAGCAATCTATGGCTATGTTGTCCCACACACTGCACTGTGCACATGCCCATAAAACACTGTGTAGAATATATTATGAAAGAGCTCTAGAGCTGTGTATATGTAAATAGTTCATAGATAAGGTAGCAAAAGATCGTGTCCAATAATATGTAGCATGGTTCCGAGATTTTGTAAGTCTAATAAATTTGTTGTTGTGGACTGCAAATGGCTTCCTATGGGCAGCTCTTTACATCAGCTCTTAAACTGTACTGCACAAAATACATTTATTGTACCAAGTTTACTGCCAGAAGAACACAATACCCAGTTGCTTATCCCTGTGTAACAATCACTATGACCCTAATCCTAGGATGAGTTAAGTGTAGATTGACCCCTAACCTGTGCAGAACCCCACTGGAGTCAATGGGATTCCACCAAAGTCTGGAGTTCATTGCAGGACTGGAACCATTATGAAGTGCCAGTTACAAGCATGTTCTTCTAGACATAAATATTTCAGTCAACATCAATCATGTAACTACATTTTCAAATGTAGACAATATTATAAATATGGAAATTAAAAATATATAAAAAGGACAGGAATCCTTTTAATTAGAACACAAATGACTCCTGATAGCGCACCTTTGACTGTAGTTCACTGCGCTGGAGTTTTCGAATTTACACCTAAAGTAATAAATAGAGAGGCAACATGGCGTAGTAGTGGATCAGGCATGTGTATGCAAAACAGAAACTAGGTTCTCTTCTATACTACATGGGTTCAGCCCAGCTCTTCCACTAACTCACTGTGGAACCTCTGGCCCAATTAATCCAACATTTTCAAATGTGGCCCCTAATTCCTCAGTTTTTGGGCAGCCAACCTGGCCCACTTGGGGACTGATTTCAGAGATGCTGAGTACTAGTAGTTCCCAGTGATTTCACCTGGCATTGTGAGTACTCAGCATGTCTGAACCAGTCTTGTTATCCCAAGGTGGACACGCAACTTCAGTGGTCACTTAAAAGTGTTGGCCTTAACAGCTACGTGTACATTTCCCATCAGTATAATGGAATAATACTATCTAACAGTAGCATTTAACATTAGTTAATGCTAGCGAAACACTATATAAAGTACTTGGCTAATGTGTCATATCTGAAGAGTGACCAATTTTCAAAACAGTCTTGCTATAAGGCCCCAGTAGTCACATACAAAGAGTTTATACAAAAACCAAATCTATTTCCACAATAACAAGTCTAGTCAAGTGTCGATTTAGTCTAGTCAAGAGGCAGTTCCAGGTACCATCCAGTATCACCTGGTACAACACTTTAAACTCTAGCAATAAGAAAGTAAGGCTGACTTTCAGATGAGTATTAACAGGATATAGGGAGTTGCACCCTAACTCTGTGGGATCTTTAATATTCATAGAGGACCTGGAATAGATTGTTCCTTTATCATCAAGTCTAAAAGACTTTGGGTGAAATTTTAGAAGCTCCTATGTGACTTTGGAGATTAAGTCTCATGGGACTGAGCAGGGAGGGGCGTCCCTAGGGGCGCGCGGGGCCCAGGACAAATCAGCCTTCCTAGTAGTCTCCTCGCTGTCCACCAAGCCAGCACTCTCCTCTTCACACACACATTCCTCCTTGTCCGCCCGCTGCTCGCCTCCCCACTAGTCTCCTCACCATCCGTCCAGCATGCCCCCCTCTGTATGCCGCTGCTTTTCTCCTCGCCGTCCGCCCACCCGTCTCCTCACCCCACTCCCACTCACCTCCTCACCCACCTGCCCGCCACTTGCCTCCCCGCTAGTCTCCTCACCGTCTGTCCGGCGTGCCCCATTTGCCCGCCCACCGCTCTCCTCCTCACCATCCACCTGCCCCCTCAACCCCCTCCCACCAGCCGCCTCGTTTGCCTCCTCACCCCCCACCTCACCTGAATAACGGGACAAATGGCATCCCAATCATACATCGGGCGGGACGCAGGACAAAGGGCTAAATATCAGGACAGTCCCAATTTTATCGAAGTGCAGGGCCAAGGCCAGTCATCCCGATTCACCCTACCCAAGGGACAGCTCAGGGTAACATTTTCAAAAGTGCCTCAGTCCCAATCTATAGCAGTTCCTCCTCATGCAGAGCAGGCAATGGTGTAAGACTGACAAGCCTCTCTTGCATGTCTGTAACTGCTCACATCCCAAAGCAGGTAACATTAAAAAAATTATTTGTAGCCACTGACGGAAGACAAGAAAGCATGTGGCAAAGGATCAGACTCCGTAGTAAGGACTTACTGGCACTATAAGGGAACTCAAAATATTTTATATGCTATTACACATTATTACAGAAGAGATTCCTGTGACGTGCAATAGTTACTATGTGGTTTAGAGCTCAAAGCAGAGATTTCTGCAGATGCAATCATGTTTCTGACACAAGGTCATGGCAAAAATAAGTCTGAGGAGTGAGAGAGATTTTTGTAAATTATATATCTATATATATAAAAAAAACACCACAGGAAACTTGGGAGCAGGATTAATTAAAGAATTGTCTCTGTGCACAATCATTACTGAAAAAACAGCAAATTCCCATGATCCACACAGAAATGCCAAAATCTTGGGACTCTGATGAGTGCAACCTACCTACTTTCTACTCAGCATGTATTAACACACAATTTCAATTCAGATGGAAAAGCTCAGATGCTCAGTTGCCTTGGAAAAGTCTTATCCCAGGATTTCCAGAAGAAAACAAGGGGCAAACCTGCTAGCGTTTCCTATCCACAGGTCTGTCTCCTGCAGGGTGTTTTCTTTGTCCAGCCCAGTGCTTTCAGCCCTCCGAGGATTTGTTTACAGGCCCCCAGGCTGGAGTAAGTTCTGCAGCGGAGCTGCACGGGGCTCGCAGAAGGGGTCTGCGGGCGCAGCAGGGGATTGCCCAGTAGATGGGAAGGGCACATGTGCCCAAAGGAGCCTGAGTCAGCCGGACTCACTGTGAGCTGCTGCTCCACGCTCAGATCCTTCATGGCCGAGCTGGGGCTTGGAGCCAGGCCTCCTGCGTGCCTGTGCCCCGCCCGGAAAGGGCTGCCCCCGCCAGCGGGCTGCAGGGAGAGCGGTTCGCTGCCGCAGCCCGGGGCAACCTGCGATCCCCCGGCGGCAGGTGACATCAGCGGGCGGTTGTAGCAGCACAAGGCAGCCGCCAGCAGCTCCAGGCAGCCGCCAGCAGCTCCGGGCTGCACCAGCCTCAGGGAGCCACCGGGCAGGACAGAAGCGCTCGCTGCCCTGCCCCGGGCGGTAGAGGATGCAGGGTTTGGGCACGACTCCCGCACGCCCCGTTAGTGCCATCCCATGCTGAGGCCGGCCACGGAACCGGCCCAAAGATGCTCAGCTCATGGGTGCAGCCCACACGCCCTCTGCCTGCAGGTGAAAGCACCTCAGGGCTGGGCTTGCCTGCTCAGCGCCTGCAGCTCCAGCGCTGCCTGCTTTTAGCGCAGTTAAACCCAGCCTCAGGCTCCGCTGCTGCCCGGGCCCCTCCAGCTCCTTTGCAGGCGGGGAAGAACAACATTCGGGAGCCGGAACACCAGGAGCCCTGCTGGCCCCTGGAAATTATTCGGTGCAGGGAAAAATAAACCCAGCGTTAGCTGTATGTGTCTCCTTCAGCAGGCGTCACCACCAGCATGGTTGAAGATGCCTGTTTTCCCAAGGACACCTTAAGCACCAACCTCTCAGGTGTAGCAACGATAAATGTTTGCGGTGCAGCCCTAGTGAAATATTTGTCCTTTTTCATAGTCCTGTATAGAATGCTTAACGTTGGCATGTGAGGTGGGTAGGCCTGGCAGCGCTCGGATTTCCCTCTCTATAGTTTGCTGCAAAGTGGAAAACAAGGAGTGTGTGTTCTATTTTAATTATTGGGGTTTATTAGCATAGAAAATTATACCAAGCAAGACATAACTGGACAAAACACTAGAGCTTTAGTTTAGAAATTAGAGGACTCAAGCCTAGGGCGAGCCTTAAGACAACCACGGAGGCTAGCGCACAAATAAAGAAACAACTTGGTCCATCTACTTCCATTCATGGCCAATGAAAGAAAAACACTTCAAGAGAAAAGCATTTTATTTTTTAAAAGATTTTTAAAATTGTTATATTTAAACAAAGAACTTGACCAATTTTTAATATAACAGGCCCTGGGCTGTTTGGCTTATTTTAACAGTGATGGCATTAGAGGTTATTCGGAAGTCAGAAAAATTACAGGGAGTGGTTGAGGCAAACACACCTTAAAACACAAAACAGGACAGAGCAATTACTAGACAATGGGAGATAGCAATAAAGGTCTTGGTCTGGTTTTCCTTTTTTTTTTTTTAAATAAAAAAAAAAGTCTCCCATCCTGCTATCAGATGGACAATAGTAGGGATTTACCACACACTAAGCACACTGGACCAGGACACTCTTGAAGGAGAAGCAGGAACCTCAGGGATGTAGATAAGTCTCCCTCTAGGTAGAAACATTGCAAGTGGTTGTAGCCTCTCTCTTTAATGATTAAAAGATTCTATGGACTTTTTCCCCACAAAAAAAGTGTTTGCAGCCCTGTTCCAGGTAAAATGCTTAGAAATTTTCCTGTAGTCAAGTTTTGAGTCAGGGTGCTCTACCACATTGTTGAACAACTGCACTTCAGGGGCAGGCAGAGAGATTATTATACTACACAGTTTGTAAAAACTCTTAGAGTAAGTGCTACAAAAAAAGAAACTCATCTAGAGCAACAGCATGAGTCACCAGTGTCAGTAGTCAATACTGAAGTTAAAAAAAATTGTTGTTGAAATTGGACTTCCAAAAGTGCCTCATAAAACATAAGCATAAGTAACAGACTTTACTACGTCATAAATAAATATTTTAAAAATACTCCTTGCTCAATGGTGACCTGGAGAGATAAATCTCTTTCATCCTGAAGGAGCCCACTAAAGCATGACCAGGATCATGATGCTTTAAGTTACTTTATCCAAAACACACGTGTCCAGCAGATCTCTGTCTCTAGTAGTTTCACTATTCTTTATTGCCAAAAAAAAGTATAGAGTAGTGGTTTTCAAATTGTGGGTTGCGGAATAGAAGGGACTGGATCAAAGTGGCTCTGGTCAGCACTGCCGACCGGGCCATTAAAAATCCTGTCAGCGGTGCTGCCTGGCTAAGGCAGGCTAGTTCCTACCTGTTCTGACACCGCACTGTGCCCCAGAAGCAGCCAGCAGCAGGTCTGGCTCCTAGGTGGGGGGACTAAAGGGCTCCGCGTGCTGCCCCTGCCCCAAGCACTGGTTCCCACCTGCCTAGGAGCCGGACCTGCTGCTGGCCGCTTCCAGGGCACATGCGCGGTCCACGGTGCCAGGACAGGCAGGAAGCCTGCCTTAGCACCCCCACTGCGCTGCTGACCAGGAGCCGCCTGAGGTAAGCCCGCACCCCAAGCCTCTCAGCCCCAGCCCAGAGCCCTGACCCCAACCTGAAGCCCTCATTCCCAGCCCCACCCCACAACCCTCACCCCTGTACCCCAACACTCTGCAGGCATCAACAATTTTCTTCAACTGGGTCACCAGAAAAAAAGTTTGAAAGCTACTGGTATAGAGTATCCTATCCCAAAAGATAGATGCGTCACTGAAAAACTACAAGGCATACTGGACAAGACTAAAACTTATTCTCCATACCCCAACGATTAAACAGAAATTCAGATCACAACAACATGTTATGGGAGAATATTTCCCTCTTCAGAAATAGTCAGAACATATAACTGACTAACACTTATCTATCTGTCAAAATGGCAGACAGTTTGACATTTCACATTAATGCACTTCACAAGCTGAGTTCTGGGACTGTTGATGGGTAGAGGAGCAGATCACCCCCACTACATGAATTACTTCAGTCCCATAATAAATCCTGTATGCCAACCATGAACAAAATCTTATTAGCAACTGATCTTTGGACTTCCACAAGACAGTTTTTCACTACTGAAGTGATTTTAAATAAGGGAAGTAGTTTTAATAAATTACAGTATTCCTTCAACATGTTATAACCTTGCAGAATCACTTCTGAAAGATTAAAAAAATAAGATTAAGGGATAATTACTTGATTATGGATTATCTAGAAAATTTTAATTATCTACATTCAGTGTGGGTATTTGGAATTCTGCTTACATCATCCATGATAAATATTAATTTTTCTGAAGGATGAAAAAGCTGATGATACGAGAAACAGTATCGACTTGTATTTTCACCATAAAATATGCTCATTTAAGAGCTCTTATCTGCTGAGAACTAGATTCTTAAGGTTTTTTGGTTTTGCTGCTGCTGCATGGAAGTTTGTTCAAGAGGAGTTGAACCAGAAGTTAAATACTCTGTACTTTCTTCACCACAAGGTATGGGGCTCCAGACATCAGAATATAGGCTTCTTGGTATATCCAAAAAGCACACATGAAGAGTGTGTTCCTCTGAATAGATTTTCAACCAAAGCTTGCAAATAAAACCCAGGAAATCTCCCATAATCCTGCTGCTGCCAATAGCTACACCTTGTAAGTAGGTCTCAGAAATTCATCCACTGATCTTCAAAACATTGCACCATAATTATTAAAAACATGTAAGCTGGTCTGCCACCTAATACGCCATGTAAAAATCAGTGCAGCCATGAAGGAACTGGGATGCAAATGAAGCTGCAAATTCTGAACCCTGACAGATTAATATTCAGATAATGATCAACTCTGGTCATTCAAGGGAAGTTTTCTACAGAACACACGGACGGCCTGTTTTTAGTATAGGTCTGCTTTTATTTCCACGTTCAACCTGTTGAATTCTGTCACAATCTGAATGGAGGAGGGTACAGCCCACTGTAGTGCTGCTTCAGCACACTAACATACATCATATGAAAAATGGTTTTCCTGCTGATCTTTCCCCATACAAAACAAACACCTGTCCATGCACCTGGGACATAAAAAGAGTCCTCTGCAAAGAGAAGCATTGTGAGCATGCAAGACTTTGGAAGGTGCACGGATAATGCTCACCTACTGGCAACAGTTCAAAATTGCCAACTGGTAAGCAATGCACAGGAGTCAGACAGCAAATACTGGTGGTGGATTTAAAAAGAAAGACAACGCCTCCCAAATGAATAAAAATTTAAAAGCAGTGCCTTTCAAATATCCCCACTGCTGACAGTGAGGTTTAAAGGCACTACAATATGTCAGAATGGAGAGAACCTGGTGCATTCACCGTCCAGAGTGAGAGAATATGGATTAAAAATTCCGAAGATGGTGTAGGCTTTCTGAAAATAAATGAACCCCTTTTCAGTACAAGATATGGCGGTGCTGCAAAGAAGGAAAAAAAGGAAAAGTCAAAGTCAGTACTGTGCCTCACACAAAACAAACTCCGAACTCACAGCTGCTAGCAAGGGAAAGGCAGTTCTACAACTACACTTCACTCACCCTTTGCTGTTGTGCTTCCCAAGTAACTCATTAGCTGAAGCCTATTTAATCCAGAAGACTGCTTCTCCCCCTTTCTTACCTCCACTCTTCCACATCCCCCAAATATTGGCAAGAGGACATCCCTGGCCACTGGAACTAAAAACATATTTAGAGAATGTAAGTGACATTTGTGCATTTTTGGATGGGTGAGGGGGTTTTAGTATTCAGCCCTAACACTGATGGGGCTGCTGCTGCCTTAACTCCAGTCACTACATAGTTAAGTGACTTGTCCATGGTCACAGAGAAGTCTGAGATGGTACAGGAAATTGAATCCAGATCCCTTGAGTCCTGGGCTAGTGTCCTAACCACTGAACAATATTTCCTCTTCAACACAAAAATGATTTAAGCCTTCTAAGTACACATTTCTCAGATCCAGTAACTAGGGCTATCCTCTTGTGATGATTTGGGGAATGTGTCTGTACGATTTAGGAACTCAGAGTATGAATTCTATGCAACTTTATTTATCAAGCCATAAACGTCATTCTGAACGGGTTGCCCTTTCATTTCTCTGCCATCTTTCTATTACCTCCATGTTGGACTGAAATTCCAAGATGTTATGGCATAGGGCTAACAGTCTTGATGATCCTCTATTGAAAAAACAGCATCTTGAGACAAAAGCCTGGCTCCTACCCAGGAGAACTGTCAGGGGAGATGTTGCCTGGTAACAAAGTTACCTGCAGGGGTCTGTAATCACCTGAGGAGGCTGATCAGAGGCAACTTGACAGAGGAGACTAGAAAGTTAGAGGGCAGGAGCTGCTATACTTGGGATCTTCAGCCATTTTCACCAGCTCAAACTGAGGGAAGCTGCTGCAGAAGCCAGATGCGGCAGGAAGAAATTCTGAACACAGATTGTCCCTCAAGGTAAGCGTGTTCTAGAGTCTGTGTGTTGTGTGCGTTCAGGGTGTTATCCTTTAAGTGATCAGTGCTTTCTTGCTGAAGTAAAAAGCCATGGTGTCTTTAAAATCGCATGCAAAGTCTGTGTGTTGTGTGCTACACCTCATGTTCCCCTGAAGAGTTAACTCAAAACTAGAGCATCCACTATGACTGGAATTCTGGGAGAGATGTGTTTAAGCTACAAGGGAGCCTGAGCAGTCAGCACTGGTCCCAGAGGCTAGGCTCGGCTCTCAGGAGGGGGTGCTAAAAGAGGAACTGCATCCTAAAAGTGTGCCTAGACACACCAAGCCAGACACGGTGCTCTGTTCAGACTCCAGAGGCCTACAGTGGGGTTCAGGGTTTGGATCTCCTTCACAACAGTCTGGCAAGTGTCCAAGGAGGAAAGCTCCACTAGATCTGCAATACCTATTGCCAATATTTGGGGGATATGTTGGAGTATGCAGCAAGATAAGCAGCCTTCTGGATTAAAACAGGCTTCAAATAAACACTTATAATGAATAAGTGCTTTCAGTAACACTAAATACAAATGTTTGTTAAATGTTGAAATCTCAGTGGCATTTTTAGGAAGAGGTAGCAGAGTGCATGAGGACTTTTGGTCTATTCAAGAGTAATACCTGACTTAAGTGTATGCAACAAATTTGTTCTGTAATTAAACCTTCTTACATAGTGCATCAGAACATTGTTTACACCAATTCAAGGTTCTAGTCCTTCCAATAACCAGAACACAAAATTTACCTCTCCACTAGCATAATTATAAACATTTGTCATACTGCATAGGCACTTTCATCAGGTGCCTGTAATGCATCATGTTTAAGAATTGGCTCAGATTCTCAGTCTTTGAAAGGATCACACTGGAAAGTGCCCGTAGATTTATGAGCTGACCTAACCATTCACTTTGAAGAAAGAAAGCCTTTATCATTTCTGGCCACTGGCACTACAATTGGCCATTCAGAACCTTTCAACTGAGAGCAAAGTACAAAAGCCTCGTCAAAGGAATAGAAACATTCATTTTTGCACTCTATAAGCCTTAAGCTTTCCCAGAAAGTGCTTTTACGCAGGTTGGAGGTACGCTGCAACAGCTGATAGGAAAGATATTTCTCAATTGAAAGGCAATCTGTCTTACCACAGTTTTATTGGACTACTCTGGTTCTGCAATGGTAATAATTTCTTCATTGATAAAAAACTCAACAGTCTCCTCTTCCCAGTCATCTACATTGCTGTCCAGCTCATCTGTGTCCACGCCTGGAAGAAAAGAAGAGGCATTAGTCCTGAATACTTCCACCAAGGAGGCAAAAATGCCTAATGCATTTGCTAAAAAGGAAAATACACAGCAGAGAAGCACCTTTAAAATAAAAGGTATTTTAACATAATCACTGGCCTCCAGCATGTTACAGGCAAAGCCATCAGTACTGACCACAATGGGCAACAACAGTAGCCTTCTCACTACTCACCACCTCAAGATAGCAGACGGAAAAAATAGCTGAGGAGTGAGCAAACCTGCTAGGGCATGGGTCGAGGGATTATTTTTGGCAGGAGGGGGAATAATTGTTAAAAGGGACCCCAACCCATCACATAGAGGTGGTCTTCAACTCCCAAACACTGATCCACTACCAAAGACTGCTTCTATAGCCTGAGTGATGTTTATTTGGTGCTTTAAAAAAAATTTAACTGATAAAGCCACATCTTTACAATGCTGCCAGTGGCTGGTTTACCTCCTCGCAGCTCTAGACGCTCATTCTTCTGTTCCAAATATAATTCTTGTGCCATCTTGCGGTATTTCTTGAACTCCTCCATCATTGTACGTCTTCTTTCTACGAGCTCCTACAGAAGCAAAACAAGAGGTTAATAAGCCCATCAAAAAAGTGTGTCCTTGTGGGATGCATTTGGAAGCGATCTAGGGGTTTTCTGCTTATGAATGCAGCTTCTGACAGATAATCATCGGTGTTTAAGACACCTTTCTCCAACATGGCAAGATGGGTTTATGGTTTCTGTGAAATTTTTATACTAAAACTGGCTAACAGGCAGTCACCAGGAACCCACAAGTGCCAGCCAAGATTATTCAAGTATCTTTATTTAACAGAAACTCTTCCTGATTCCTCCTCCAACATATATCAGTAACACCATGCCTCAGTTTCTTCAAGTGAAGAACCAGCAAATTCTGCCTTACTGCCTTCCCTACACATAGAATCATAGAATATAAGGGTTGGAAGGGACCCCAGAAGGTCATCTAGTCCAACCCCCTGCTCGAAGCAGGACCAATTCCCAGTTAAATCATCCCAGCCAGGGCTTTGTCAAGCCTGACCTTAAAAACCTCTAAGGAAGGAGATTCTATCACCTCCCTACCACAAGCACATATGCTTGTGCTTGAGTTCATGATGTTCCTGGCTGGATCACGTGGGGACAATCTGGGAAACCTGGACATAAAACACAATGGCTTCTCCTACTCAAGATAAGGGACAACATCGATTAGCTTGGAGGCAGCAGCAGACCCAAAAGTATATGGCCCAGTCAGTGAAATTAGACAAAGACACAAGATTAATATGAGTTACAAGTGCATCAGCTGCTTTTCATTGATTCACTGGATCTCAGAAGCTTCTTACCTTTGAGGCTTTCGTTTGGCTTAGACGATCCTTCTGTTCAAAAATCTTGGAGTACCTCTTCAGGTCCTTCTTAATTTGCTGCAACAGAGAACTTATGTCAACCAGTACTAGAGACCACCTTAATGTATAAGAGGGTGCAACTTCAGATATGCCCAGGCATACTCAGCATTTTTGCAAGTTTGCTTATGTCTATAAAAAAAATCCCCTCTCGTCTGTCATTTATAGTTTCTCTTCCTTGCTTAGGTCTATAGATACCTTCAGTTTTTCTGTACCTGAGCAACCACTGGAGTTCGGATAGCCAAAGTCTGCTCCTTATCCAAGTTTTCAACAGTTCTCTCTGCTCCTATTACCTTTCCTTCTAGTTTCCTCAGAACATTCCCGCCTCCCCACACACACCAAAAAATAAGTTTGTGATAGGAATAGTGACTACTCAAATTGAGTAGTGTTAACGTACACAGAACCATTTCAACATACAGATTCCCCCAGTGAATTTGTGAACAGCTCTCACATTGTCTCTGCTTAGTGGTAAGGCAAACTGCTGTAGAGTTGTCTTCCATTCCCCAGTTTAAGCCACACCCTTTGTGACTAGACCACTCTTGAATTCTCTACACCAATGCCCACACCAGAAGAGTTAAACTGAGATACAATACCTTTATCTGATCCTGGCTGAGCAAGGTTGGAGGTCGGGGTCTCCACAGTAGCTGGCAGAACCGGTCTTTATTGTTTTTCTGGAGGAGACGACCCTGGAAGGTCCACAGCCAGTAGGCATTGTCCACCTGGAAAACAGCAAGTGAGAAATCTCACTCATGTCTAAGGGTTTTATACTGCTCTACCCCATTGTCATATATCTGAATGCATTCCATGGAAAAATCAACAGCAACAGGAAAGTCCCTAGTGGGACTCAGTCTTTGGAACTTCTATCTTTTTAGGGTGAACACTCTGCTTGGGGTGGGGGTGGGTTTTTGTTTTTTTCCCTCTTATTTTAACTTTAAGTTGAAGTAATGTTCCTCAAAAAAGAAAAAAAAAAAGTTATACTACTTCAAAAATGAAGCACCTATGAAGTATCCAAAGCAGAGGTATCCACCAGCCCTTCCAAGATATCTGAACTGCAGTAAGAAAGCTCCTGAACTAATCCGAAAGACTAAAAACCTTATACTTGCATATCAAAAAGATACAGTACACTGATTGGAATAATAAGGAAGTAGTTCATTGACACAGGAAAGCAATGAGTTGGTATGTGAAATAGGCATGCAAGAATTACACCAGGAGCTATTACCCACTGACAGATACAAGTAACGCTACATATCTTTATTTTGTAGTTAACATAGGAAAAGCCAGATTGACCCTCTTAAATATGCAGGGAGACATCACAGCAGAAACTTTAGTACCTTGTGGCTCCACCAGGACACAGATGTCACAACATATCGGCCTGTAGGATCCCACTCTACATCCGAGGCTGTATAGTGTTCAGCAATATTCATCACGGTGCAGTCTGATGTATCAACAAATGTTAAGGCACCATTCATGCTGCAAAGGCAAACAATGAGGAACAAGATGGAAATGTGATCCAGGCCCGCTGACACTTCCCTCTGACCTTTTTAAAGGTGGGGTGGGAAGAGGAATCTATATTAGGAGGTGACATTCTTTATGAACTCACCCCACAAAATCCCATCAATATTAACATTTTTTCCATTGCTGGTGTTTAAATGGATTCGCCCAAGGGTTTTTAAAATCACACCTGTTTCTTTATATTTTTGTGAACAATGGGGAATAGTTTTAACCCTTGTATCCTTCTAGGCTTAAAGTTCCTTAACATGTTTTTTTCCCCTTCAAAGTCATAAAGAAACCACATTATGAATGCACTTGGGGTACAGCCAAAATCTCACAAGCATGGTGTAAATGTGGTTATTTCTGTAGCAAAGACAGTCAAAAATAAAACAGATTTCTAAATGAGAAGCAGGGCTTTACCATTAACATGTGTAAAGCCCAGTAATACACAGAATAACCACATTGCTTTTCATACATTCCAAAGCCAGAAGGCCATTATGATCATCCAGTCTGATCTCCTGTATAATACAGGCCATAGAACTTCCCCAAAATAATTCCTAGAGCATATATTTTAGAAAAATCTTAAATCTTGATTTAAAAAATGGTCAGAGATGGAGAATCCACCACAAACTGTTCCAATGGTTAATTACTTTCACTGTTAAAAAACTTTACACTGGATTGTGTTAAACCTGTTAGTCTGAAGATCCCATTGTTAAATATTTGTTCCCTATGTAGGTACTTATAGACTAATGAAGTCACCCCATCACCTTTTCTTTGTTAAGCTAAATAGACTGCACTCCCTAAGTCTATCACTATCATAGCTGAGTGGCAGACACCACCGATATGGTCGACTTAGTGTACCCTCTCTACACATGTGAGCATCACTTGAAAGCTTATGATGTCTACTTTAAGATGAGGTATGAGAACTCTCAAGTGGTGCCATTACCATAAAAACCGGGATAAACAATGACACCATCAACATGTTGAAATGACCACTTTGAAAAAAGTGTGTGTTATGACCCTATGTATTATTTCAAGGCATAACATTGGATTTTTTTGAGGCCTCACAGCATCACAGGCAACAGTATACAGCATCACAACAAAATAATCAATTTGTACAGGTGTCATTGAAATGTAACAGTGTTGGTGACATTTCTAGTCAACATTATTATCTTGCCCAGCACGAAGTGTTGAGAGCACATGGATTACCAGTCTTCACAGTTCTGTGCAGTGAAGATTGTTCTGACTACAGACAGCTGATTTTGCAGTGGCCCTTTACTAGTAATGGCACAAATAAGGTCTTGTAGAAGCTTAGATGCCATTGGGCCCTTGAAGAATATGGAAGTAGTTCATCCATATTTTTCCATCCACGTTGCAATGGTGGTCCAATATTTGGTTTACCTTTGCACAAAGACATCCAAATCTTTGTTTGCCAAGATGCTCTGCTGACATGCTCTTCAAAACCGTCCTTACATAATGGGAGTTTGGCCAGTGACTTGCCCTTTTTGAAGGCTACACTGAAATACATGCAGTTCAGGTCTCTGTGGGTCTCCTTTTCTCTGTCTTGTAATACAGCACTGCTACCAGATTCCTTGCTGCAGAAATTGTCACTTGTCAGTCACCGCTTCAGAGATCTCGCCAAACTGGGAGTAAGTTCCCTGTGTTTCTACAACATTAAATTCCGATTGCAGAAATAATCGGAACTAGGGATGACAGTCACATCCTATTAATGCATGGACAGGAAATAGGAAATATGTTGCAGAAGTCAGGAGGGAGTGCATCAAATTGTATGCACCGGTATGAAGTGACGCTTGTCAGTGGTGCTGATAATGGTGCCAGTTTCAATCCATATCTTATCTGCATGTTCCATTTTTGGAAAGTAATGAACAGCAAAGGACCAAAACATCTGCATCAGTGACTTAATTAATATGGTTCTTTTGACATCCAGAGACCCAAAAGCCATACTGGTACATACAGCATTCAGAAGCATCTTTGTCTCTGCTTCCTCTCGCGTACTGTGCTAGTCTGAACTTCTTTCAACACCTCTACTGGTGATGTATTTTACTACTTCACCACTGGAAAAGCCTCCAGCAAGGTGGTATGTTTGTACGCTGGGTGCTCCTACACTGGTGCACTTTGAACCATATATTCACAGAGGAATTTTACAAGCGACTGCTTTTTGGACACCAACTTTAGAATCTCTCCATATGGAAGCACAGGACATCCAATTACTTGGTATTTCTTGCATCCCACTTCGGAACCTGCCCAGTGCGATCTTCCTGCACTTTTCACAGTTACAGTTATATCTGTCAAAGACAGACTATGGAACTAGCTTTGTCAAATCCTTTTAGGACCTGCCTCAAGTGCTCAGCAGCCAACTCACTGAATGAGTGAAATTTGTCTCCAGACATCATTTGTATGACCGCCACTGCATCTTTTACGTACACTGTGGAAAACAATTTTTGGACTAATAGCTGCTCTGATGGTCCCTCCTTTGCCAGATTTCAATTTGGTGGTCTTGGCCATGCCAGTAAATGTCTCAGTGCCAGATTTCTTGACTGGGCTGAAGCGGTGTCTCCCATCATAATCAAGTGCACCTCTCACAAATCTTTCAATTTGTTCTTCAGCAACATCTGCTGTTTTAAGTAGAGACTCTTATATCTGATGTTACATGCAGTTCAGTAGATATGTTGAAAAGCACCTCCAGATGTGATTCAGGGTCAAAAGGGTTTGTCATATTGTTGGTAAGAGCTGTAACCCATCTCCAATACAGAGGCAAGGACTTTGTCTTCACTATTTTTTTTTTTGCTAAATCACTTCTCTCACAGCTTTGCATATTCATAATATGAAGCTGTATACTGTCATCTCTGACACTGATATGTGCATTAAGTGTCACTGAATTAAAAAGCTAGTTTCTATACTATTTCAAAAGGTTAATACTGCATGGACAGGCAGTTACAAATTAAAATCTTCTACCAGGCAGACAATGCTATACCGTACACACAAAAGCTTACAGATGGAGAAGCATTACATTATGAATTCAGATACATTTCTATCTACCCACTATGCAGCACAAACTGTGGGCATGCAATCTACTGTTGCTGATGCAGTGTCTCAGTGAGAGATTGATTTGGTCAGCAAATTTCAACTGAAAAGATAGAAAACTATTATAATCACGTGAGAGATATTTTGACAATTAAGAATATGTGACTGAGAACATTTCACGTTAGTATATTGCAAAACATTGATATTCACCATTTTTGCCACATGCTAAAAAGCTTCATCATTTCTGGAGAAAAAAATAGTACCAATGCAAATCCAATGAACGTCTCAACACATTTTCATTTGGTAACTGACCAATAAACACTACATTAAGGTGTTAAATTCAACGAACATTAAAAGCTGTAGTCACAATCGTGTTGCAATGTTTCTGGAACTGTGCAGAAGTGGACACTCACTTTGGGATCCACTGTTTCGCCCTGCCTAAGGCTTACAGCACCACTTGACACCTCCATATCATATCTCAGCTAAACATACATAGCATAAGCTTTGAAATGACATATGATGCGGGTGTATGTAAGGTGGGTACATTAAACTCTAAAACCAGCTTTTTTGAGAACTGCTGTATGCCTAGAAGGCAAATTTTCTAACCGATCTCATGGCTACTCTCTCAACTCTCTCCAGTTTTTCAACATCCTTTTTGAACTGTGGATATCATAACTGGACACTGTATTCCAGTATCAGTCACACCAGTGCCAAATACAGAGGTAATAAAACCTCCTTACTCCTACCAGAGAGTCCCGTTTATACATTCAAGGATTTTAAATAACTGGCTAAGAGAATAGTCTAAGAAAGTTACACTAACATTAGTATGGTTAATGAAAGGAAAAATGGTATGTACAGGGCATTTATAAGGACATACAAGACATCTTTACCGTAAGAAGCCATGACCTGAATGCAATCCCTAACTTTTTGAGATCTTATATGATAGAAAGACAGACTTGAGGAAAAAGTGACTGCTCCCTTCAGCATCAGTTACACTTAGGCCCCTTACAAATTCATGGCTGTAAAAAAACAAAACACACACCCTCACAGAATGTGAAATCTGACTAGTGTGTGTGTGTGGGGGGAGGGGGTGTCACGGTATTGCCACCCTTACTTCTGTCCTGCCTTCAGAGCACGGTGGCCGAAGAGTGGCAGCGGCTGGCCGTGAGCCCAGGGCTGCAGGCAGTGCTGCCCCCAGCAGCAGCGCAGAAGTGATGGTGGCATATGGTATTGCCACCCTTATTTCTCCACGGTTGCCTGTGAAGGCAGCACAGAAGGGTGGCAATACTGTGACCACCCCCTCTCCCCCCATCTTTGCCACCCCATTCTGGGTGAAATCCCCAGTTTGAGAAATGCTGACCTAAGGGCTTTACATGTTTTAAATAAATGCTATTATTTGTCAAAAGTCATGAATATGTAAGATTTAAATTTCTGTAACCATGAAATTCAAGATGATTTTTAAAATGCTATGACAGATTTACCAAAATTGACAGGGCCTCCAAGTTATATTTAAATCAGAAAAAGCCCCGTTATGATTTTATCTGAGATTGTAAAAATTCTTATAGAATAAGTCATTTGTATTGCTGCCTGGGGGAGAAATCTGAGGGGCTCCCTGAATAAATACATCTTTCTATTTAGACTAAGGAAGTAAACAGCTGACGTGAATTCTAAACTTAGCCAAGAGAACAATATGGTGGGCGAGATTAGAATAACCTCATTCCTCATCTGATATGATGGCAGAAGAGGTAGCCAATATAAACACAGGCATCTCATTAATTGTTTTTATAGACTAAATAAAATTGGATTTTCTGCTAGCCACAGAACAAGAGGTGTTATTTTATCTACTGCACTAACTACCTTTGCTGTAAGGAGGCCAGCTACTTCAGGAAATTAAATTTCAGGCAGAAGAGGGCAAGAAAATACGTAGAAGTTACAACCAGGTAAATTTATCTTCAAGAAAAATTCAATCACTTGCAAACAAATTAAAATCCATGTAGACCCTGGAAAGGCTAACTGGCAGATTACTGTATGTCAAAATTAGATTTTTCCAAACAAAGATAATCCTCTTAATACAAGCAGGTTTTCTACCTGACAGATGGTTAAGATTTTGGCTATTTGTCTTACAGATAGTCTTTATACAGTAGTGTGAAGACTATCTTTTTTTAGCTCTTTGAGAGCATTACATTGACTTAAAATGAGCTCTCTCAGAATGCCAAGTAGCGATACCCACCTTCTCAAGCCAGCCAATACTAAAAACTGCCCTTGCGGACTCCAGAATATCGTATTTGCCTGCTGCTTGTCAAACATTTCTGAAAGGAAACAAAATTTGTATTTATGCCAACATAGAAAGGATGGAAGTCTCCACCCAATGGTAGCAATCACATTGACAGGCACTCAACAGAGTCCTCAAAAAGGCACCGCTGAGCTCTGCAATTAACAAGCAACATGTCTACTATAGTTGTATTTTAATCGGAAGAATGAAACCCAACATGGATCTGCTCTCACTGATTAAACTGAAAACAATGGGATGATCAAACATTCAAAAAGGTGCATTTGCAGGCAGAGAGAATCAAGAATCCTCAAAGCCTTAGCACACAAGTTGTACCAATTTAACTAAAATTGTTTAGAAACGGATGTAGTTAAATTGGTGCAACCCCTTATGTGGATACTTCTTTTGGCATAAGAGTGCTTTTTCACAATTTAGTTTAAGCTGATTCTTTGCGGATTTAAGTTAAATCAGTATAAGGCCCACAAACCAAAATGGAGGGCGTGGAGAAGGAGAGAATGTCCAAGTTGAGAAAGGGCGGAAATCCTTAAAATACTGGGGAGGAAGTGTAGAGAAGGTGAATTAATGGAGAGAGGAAAGAAAGTTTCAAAAATGCTTTTTTTGCTCTGTCACAGAAAGGTGGTATTTAACTTTGCCAGCAAAAGGGGCACAGGCCGCAAGATTAATATTTTACCAGTGGACCTTTCATTTTCAACCCCCAGACTCTGAATAAAATGGTAATTTGGCCCTCACTACAGAATAAATTGATACCCCTGCTCTCACGGCTGTTCTCCCAGCCCAAGACAGCTGGAGCGCAGCATGCTCAAGACATGTTCTCTCCCATGCCCTCTGTCAGGGCCCAGAAGTATCAAACGGTCTATGAAAAAGCAACTGTAAGAAGTCTACAGGGTAAACAGGTTGCTACCACCACATAAAGTGCTTAATGCCTAGATTCCTTCACCTGTACTCCTGCTGTCAACGCTACTTACTGATGAGCTCTATTTTCCCATTGTTTTTGACATGGTAAAAGGAGATAGAAATTCGGGGAGGCTCTCCATGCAATACAGCAAACTTGCTTCCATTTGGTTCCCAGGCAAAGGCTATGATACTTTCTGCAACAGATGTAAAGAAGTGTCAAAAGCCAACATTGAACAAAGGGACAAAATTCTTGAGTTAAGTCAGTCATTCTCTACACAACTTCAATTCCAAGCAGTTACTGTATACAGGACTGAAGAAATCCTGGATATGAAAGAGAACATTCATTATGATGAGCAATTTGGTATTAAGATTTCTACTGCTGCTTTGCTTCTAGTGAGCCAACCAGACAAATGCAGAGGATAATACTTATGGGGTGTTCACAATCACCTACTCCAGCTTTTTTCCAGCCTGGTACAGAATATGCTCAGACAGAAGGGTAAAGCTCTAACTAAGTCATCAGTCTCCCACTAGGGAAGCTTCTCCTTTGTTGTCAAAGTACAGCAACTGAAGCAGAAAACAGTTTGCCAGGCAATTTTTTTAGGTTCAGAAATAGCTGGGCCAAGACAGAGAGACAAGTTTGCCATCCAGTTGTCCTTCATCTGTTAAAACCCATTAGTTGTAACATTTTACACTACAATATTTTGTCAGTTTATTCACTGATGAATACTGTATGTATAAATACACAACGTCAGAAAAATAGCTAGCACATTTGTCTCTAGGATTTACCTTTCATTTCTACCACATCCACAGGGACCTGCTTCTCTCTCATTCGGAAGATCTCAAAGTTGGTCACCACACCCTGTGAAAGTCAACATAGGTCAAGTATCTCGTATAATTCATTTTAATACAGGACTCTGAGGATGACTATGCAACTGGCCTAGTTTAGTACTTCAAGAGGATAAATCTAGACATTTTGGGGCTTATTTTCCTAGAGGATGGAAGATAACACAGAAAGATCATGAATCATTTCTAAAGACCTTTATTAAAACAGGAATTTCTTCAGCAAGTTATGAGTTAACAAAAACAGGCTTTCTACGGTACAGAAGTTGAGACTATTTCAAGAGGACTGAAACATATGGTAGGTCCCACACATCTGTGGGACCAAAACCAGCTGAAACGAATGCAACAAATGCTGAAAGAAGGGGGGTCTGTCCCCAGGTGCTTCAAAAATAAGACAGACATACTTTCATTGATCTTGCAGAACCCCGATGGATAGTGATGTCAAGTCCAATGCCCATTAAGCGCCCATAGGACCTTACACATAGCCCTTAAAAACCTAACTGAAAAAATGAGAGGGTTTTGACACCAAGTAATTGATTCACACATTTTTATCAATCCATATTGAAATGCAAAAACCAAAGCAAAGCAGAGACAGAACCAGTTTTATGAACACACCTAGGAAGCACATACCTGTGTACCTTTAGGAGTCCTGTCTACCTTCACACACAGATAATCTCCATTCTTTTGCCAATGCAGCTTGCAATCCACCACATTGAACAGGTTCCGCACACGGATTTCTTGTCTGGAGGGGAGCTGCATCAGTGTCACCCTTGCTGGGATATCTTTATCTTCAGGCACCCAAAACGCAATTATGTTACCCCCTGGAGACCATGAGAAATCCCTACGAAGGAGGCAAGATGTCATAAAAAAAGTCCAATTTAGTAATCAGTTAAAGATATGTTGCAAGCAACATAAAGAACAGCATTCTGCATTACATTTGGTACATTATGGTGAATCAGTCAGTTTCCAGGTAGCTTGATACTAAAGCTAGGCTACAAGCAGGAATTCTAACTCTAAATTCAAGTGCAATGAGAATGACTAAAAATAAATTTACCAGGACCTGCTTGGTGACCCCGCAGAAAACCCAGGTTTGATTTGCCATTCACAGGTGGACAAGTAGTGATGCAGAAACAATACACTTACATCTAGGAAAGGCAGAAAGAGTACCGCATCTCATACTGCAGAATCCCAAGTGATTTGGGAGATAGGTTGATAAAATGAGTTACAAAAAGACAACCCATTAAACTATGTTAAAAGTACACTTCTCTCCTACAATCTGTCACACTTAGCTTCCTTAACAAGGAAGCTAGAAATCTACTTCAGAGAGATCCCCATTCTCTAAGAAGCCTTTTGGAACCCTGGAAAGGTGAAAAAGTTAGTTGTTTCTTTAGGAATCATGATGAGAGTCATATAGAATTATAGAATGAGCCTAGCTACCTCAGTGCCAGCTGGTAAAGTATAGTGCACTCTTATTTAAGACTATGGAAGGCCAAATAACAGACAAGATATCCCTTTATTGATGTAATAACCTTAACTTGGAGTTAAATGCATTTTGGTTTATGCAACAGAAACATCATGTTAGATCCTCAGATCATCAAGCTTTTATATATTTCAGGCATCATTGCAAAGTTCACAAAATTGTCACCAATGCATGGAAAGAGAGAAGTAGTCAAAAACAGATGTCTTTACTTCTTCCCTTATAGGTAGTTTCTCCACAGCTGCAGACCAGGATCATCAGCAAGGAAAGTATAAACATTGAAAAGAAACTTGCTATCATATTGAAATTCTAAGTATTAATTCTATTACTGCACCAAAAGCGTAAGAGTTGAAGAGTTAACATTATTCCACTTGACTGACAGCCACCTAACACTGACATAACCTGTCTTTTGCTGAGGAAGATGCCTAATAACTCACTGCTGACCACCAATATAAGAAGCAGATGGTTCTGGACTAGATACTAATTCTTCATTGTGTAATCACTACACAAATGCAAAGTTTTCGGTGCATATAGATATCAGGCTGAAAGGCTGATCCATGAGCTAAGAAAAGGGGATGTTCTGGGAAACAGCATTTAAACACTCTCCACCCAGAACTACATCTTATAGTGAGAAAGACTGAAAGAGCTCAGTCTGCTTGTCTTTAAGAGGCAAGTTGATTACACTGTATAAGTATCTTCATGGGGAAAAAATACTGGGTACCAATAGGCTCTTTAATCTAGTGGAGAGAGGACTAACAAGAACCAAATAACCAGAAGCTAAAGTAAAAAAATTTAAATGAGAAATAAAGTACACATATATGGTTTATTTTAACAGTGAGGGTGATTACCCCTGGAACAAACCATCGAGGGAAGTGGATTATCTTTCTTTTGAGGTCTTCAAGTCAAGACAACATGCCTTTCTGTGAGATATGCTTTAGTCAGACCCAAGTTGTTGGCCTCAATACAGGGATAACTAGGTGAAATGCAATGGCTTGTAATACATAGGTCATGATCTAATGGTCTCTTCTGGCCTTGAACTCCACAATACTAGAATCTTAACACACAATAATATCTCAAGAACAAAACAAAAGAGCAGAACTCTCCACAAGAGAATAAACTCACTTTATCCCATTGATTTTCAAACTTTTCTTGTCCAGCAAACCCATAGACTACAAAAAAGAAAAATCATAAATTTGCAAGTTAGAAATACTTACATAGGTAGGTTATTTAAATTAACACCCTTAAGGAGGTAGGGAAATGTCCCCATTTCATCACTACCTGGATACATAGTACAAAAAACACTTGCCATGCATCCCCATAATCCTAATTCTTGCATCCTAATTCTAGTCCCCATAACCCTACAAATTAAAAATATGCATTAGGATGATGAGGCATACTGGAAAATAAAGCAGGTTGTAAGCAACAGTGTTACATGAATGGATTTAGGGGGGGTTTTCTGGTAGTGATCTGCTGACAAAAGTATTAAACAAATGTGATACTGTAAGGCTATATTTTCTATGCTCCATTAAAAAATTAAGTTGCTCTCCTTATCTGCTCCTTCCAACCTTTACTACCCCAGTGGAAAATTAAGAAGAAAAAAAAACAACCAAAATCCTGAACAGTGGGGATGTTGGGAGCCCAAGGAAAGAGCAAAACAAGAGAGGGTGGGTTTCTCACCCTTTAATAAATATTTACTGGAGAGTCAGATTTTTTTTAAAAAAATCAAATTTTAGCAGTAACTTGCTTCAAAATAAAAAAAAGCAGCACTTCAGGTACAGCTGACATTATAAAGCAAGTTATATGTAAAAAAGCACTTACAGGTGTTTCATAGATGCTGAGGGTGTCTGATGTCATTCGGGCAAAAAATTTACCATCATGACTCCACCTGAACAAATAAGAAGACGACGAAGCATCAGATCTACCATGTTACCTCACTAGTAAGAAGAGGCCAGTCATTTAGTGTGATCTGTCCTCTACTACTGTTACCCAACCTACTTAAAAATGGGCCAATGGGCTGAGCTTTCACAGTGGAACCCTCGCTTCTTCTGTCCAGTTAGGGTATCCCAGATGATTATGGCCTGAGGGTCATCTTGTGTGTCCATTAAAGGGCTGAAGGTCACTAAATACCTACAAAAAGGGGAGAGGGAAAATGACTAGCTTCACTTTTCATATGGTGTAATTATCATTTCAGCACAAATATGCTTTCATCTAATTGTGAGAAGAACCAGCTAAGCAAAGTTCAAGAGGCATGCACTGAAAGAGGACAGACAGAATTGGGGAACGGGCAGAGTATAAACTCTTTTCTCCAGTCCACCCCTACACAAACTAGTGAAGGAGTTGAGAGATGGCTTGAGTATTAGATAGCCACCCATATGCCCCTTTTTAATAGAGGGAGAGCTCTCTAGGAGTAGAGTAGTGGAGAGCCTTATTCACCCACCTCATGAACCAGCAGTTACTATGGAGATGTGGAGCAGTACCACAGTGTAACTGTGGATGTTCTAGGGGGACAGAGTCCCTTCTCTTTCAACAGTTAGAGGGGGGATGAAGCTTTATCAGCATTTAGATAGACTGTCTGATTACATCAGTGTTCCCAGGCAGGACACAGCACTCTTTCCAGTACCTAGATGTGTCAGATGTGGTGTTGGGCATCCAAACTATGGTATTGCCTCTGGATTCCTCTGGCCAAAAAGCCACCCAATCCAAGCAAGAAACCCACCACACCTGGGTGTTGTAAAGGGGAATCATCATCATCAATGTATGACGACTAATGAAGTACATAGTATAAAACATGATGGCCTAGAGACAAGAATTTACCAGATGGGAGCTTTCAGGACAGGAACATGTTTTCCTATTAAGAGCCCAAGCAAACCTCAACTACAATAAAAATCTAAAACCAAAATACTTTTAAGTCAGGCTTTCCATTCATAAACACAAAAACAGAAGCTTAAGCTTCACAAGAGATAAAAATAGGTTTAATGAAAGCTTCACCATTTGCCTGACAATCTCCACAGATACCACCATAAAACAAAAAGCATAAAGAATTAATTCATCTGAAAATTACAACCTCTGAAGATGCTGATAAACTGATCATTCTGCTGAAAGACCAGAACTCAACTCACAGGCATCACAGACTGAGTTCAAAGATACCGTCTGTGTGTGCATTAAGGTGCTCATACCTGATAAATTGAAGTAAACTGGAAGATTATTAAATACTTTAGTTCATTACTCTGGATTGTGTTCTTTAAATACCTTTTCCAATTTAAAAAGTAGAAAGTCATGTCAAACAGAATTATGGATACACACAAACATTCTAAAAATATTTAATGAAAAAAAGGCAATTCCAAAGAGCAGAGAAATTAAGACTGAAAACCCATGATACCTAAAAGTAGATAAGGCAGAATAAACATGCTGTGTTTTCTATTCCCCAAGACATGATCTCAAACTGCTTTTATACCATACCTTTCACAAGGTGAGAAGTCGATAAGCTGTACCCCCTGGTGACTGAACCTCTGAATCTGTTTGAACTTCTCTCCTCCCCACAGAGCAATGCCTCTCTGATGGAATGTAGCCAGGTAAGTACCTTTTGGGGACCAGCGTACATAGGTTTCTGTCCACCGCTGCAAGCAAAGTATACAGCATACATCAGAGATGAATTACATTAAGACGGCTCTCAGTATGTGTGGTGTGTAGCTTCGCACACATACCGCCCCCCGTTCCACAAGTAATCCAGCAGCCACATTTACACAAGCTTAAACATGATTGGAGTGCAGTTCTTATTTCCTTAGTCTGAATGTTTCCTGGAAAATGCCTTTGAATGAAACTTCCAAGCTTTAAACACTCACTAACCAGACGAATAAAACTAGTGAGCCAGAGGTGGATGGTAGTGGGAAGCCTTCAGCAGTGTCCAGAAGCTCAGCATGCCACTTGTTCTCGGACTACTGGGAAGTGTGTGTTCTAATCTTCCTAACAAAATATAGCTCCTGAACCTCACCTAGGGTGAGGGAAAAGGGCATCTTCTATATGAACCTTGGTTAATAAGCATCTGCTGATTTGGAAGGCTGTTCACCAAATCAATTTCTCCGTACTCCTTGCCTTCTCCTAATCATAACAGAGGAGCTCCTTGTCATCAGAAAAATCTTGTTGAGGTCTCCTTCCCTGGGCTCTAGAGCAGATATGTGAGCTGCTGGTGATGGACTGCCTCCAGCACTCAGCCTACCACAAATCTTCAGTGCTCCTTCTCTCAGCAGAGACACAATAAAGAGGAGCTAGGGAGTAGCATGCACTTGACAGCAGTAATCTCCCGCTCACCACTGATGAGCAGAGATCTCTCAAACTCTGATTTTGCACTTCTAGGTCTTTTGATCGAAACATCTTAGTCTGGTTATTATCCCTAATTTACAGATGGGGAGGTTAATTTAAATCACAGCAAGGTAGCAGAGCCAATAGACCATCTCAGTTCACATTCAACTTTATTTCCTTTCCAAAACACAAGCAACCCTGCCTCTAAATGAATGACATTATCTCCTTTAGAAAGTTAAAAACAAATAAAAAAAATGTACTCTGAACAGTAGGAAATGGAGAAGTTGTTTTCATCAAAGAAAGTGAATGTTACAACTTTATTCTGCCCCACCACATCCCAGCACACAAAAATTGAACAAGACTGTCATCTCACTATTGCCCCAGTTTCCCGAGTTCACCACTTTTTTAGAGCCTTAATGACCATACTGTATTTAGAATATGCAGCTGTTCTTTCAGGGACACTCACTGGTCTTTCTTCAATTGCGACTGGTTCCTTTGCATCATTCCAATAGATGCAAGTGCGGTCTCCTGACTCAAAGATCACACTGTATTGATCCCTACAGTCTGGGTCCTCCAACCAGTAGCGAAGATTCCCCTAAAAGAAGAAGTCAGGAGTTAAGGAAGCAAATTCCTAAAAATACCATATTCATGCTCCAGGATGAAAATTCTACTTTATGAACACATGATAAAAAACCAAAGATAATTACAAGCCACAAGTTATTTAACTACAGATTTCAGAAATTTAATTCTTTAGCTATTTTGGCTTAAACTTTGGAAAAATACATTAGCAATTTGAAATATCAGGACCTCATCTCCCTCTTTGCCCAAGAACTATGGCAAGTTCTTTGGATGAGCTGCAGCTCTCCATGAGGGGGAAGATAACAATTCCTAAACAGTAGTAGCGGTCACTATGAAAGCAACATAGCTTTGTTCTGTATTTTTTGTATGAATGCCACAGCAATAAGGAGTTTTAGAATATGGAATATTTTTATTCAAAGCTTCATATAACATACCCCTTTCATCTTACAAACAAAACAAACCAAACATACCAAGTCTTTAAATGGCTGTTTCTCTGGGATGTCCCATTCTTCACTGATTGTCATGTATCTAGAAGAGTGATTTGATCAGTTAAACATATTGCAGATACCTTTGATCAGAAGTAGGCTACAACATGGTCTTTAGGAATAAAAAAAGAGAGAACATGATGGCTACACTCACTTGTCAAAATCCGTGAAAAGGTTGACTCTGAAAGTGTGCTGCTTGTCCAACTTGTATCCATCTGCATTTTTCACAGCATCCAGTGCATGTGCTGGGGACATGTACTCCAGGAAAATATACCTTAGTTAAATGAGATAAATGTGATTACTCAGTAGCAACTTGCCTGTAGTCAGCATTAGCCATACAGTGGGTGAAATAACTGAAAAGCTGGTACTCAATCCAGAAGGCAAGATTGAAGAAGTTGCAATTTCTACCACTGAATCCATAGAGGAGAAGGCAATTAATCTCCACTTTGCTCATGTAAGTATTTTTCTTAATCATACATACATGACTTGGAACACATTTTTCCCTGCCTTCTTGAAACTGGGTGGAACAGATTATGAAGGCAAATTCACACACAGCAGAATTGCAATAAGTGCTACCATCAGGTGGATGGGTAAGCAGCTCTTCCCAACAGAAAGGAAGGACATGTTTGAGAAGCAAGCAAATTCAGCGTGCTACATAAAGCTTTTCATTCGTAAGTTCTGGGCCCTCAAAACACAACTACTACTCCACCAATGTTCCCTCTACTTTTTTATATCCATGTGCGGAATTAATTTTGTCATGTGCACCAATACAGAGGTGATGTGTGGTGGAGATAGTGCCGAGGGGTTCAGAGTGCGGGAGGGGGCTCAGGGCTAGGGCAGAGGGTTGGGGTGCAGGCTCCAGCTGGGGGTGCGGGCTCCAGGGTGGGACCGGGAATGAGGAGTTTGGGGTGCAGGCTGCCACAGGGCCAGGGGAGAGGTGCCTCTCCCTGGCCATGCACACCTCCTACGTCTCTCTCCTCTCCAGTCCAGGCCCCTGTGGCTGCACGGCCCTTGACGGTCTGCTGTGCAGCCACGCAGTTTACAGGGAATTTTGCTCTCCACTTAAACCAAATTATAATCAAACTCTTCCTCTCCAAGTGGAGTCCAGTCTGTAACTTAGCAGAAGCCAGAATTCATGGTACATTGGACCTAGGACCTAATAATGTCCCACAGAAAATGATTTTCAAGGTACCTGGATTTGTTTTGTAAAGTTTATCCTGACTGAGCTGAAGGCCCTCCAGCCCACAGGAATTATTCCAGTGCTACAACTCCAGGAAGCATATACTGAATAATTTGACAACTGATTACTTGGTCTCTACATTCTCGGATCTGCCATATTGGGTCTCCAAACCCCAAGGAGAAATATGCTACTCTCCAACCACCTTAACAATCTCATTCAGCTGAAAACTGGGACAGTGATAATCAGGAGAAAATGCCAGCACCCAAAATCTGTAAATACCTTCCCCCCAAGACCAAGACGTTTGTTACCCATTTGTTCAACATGGCTACATTTATTCTCCTGTACGGCTATAGTCTAGGAAACAGTTAAGCCCTTCAGTTGCCTGAGGATCTTGTGTCTATATCACTGAGATAGCATGCCAAAGTGCCTCTATGGACATCATCCTATTCTGTTATGTCAGGGTCAGACATTTGTGGGCTAAAATTCTATTAGCATTCAAAGGATTAACCTCAGCAATGTTTGAATCCCATTTCCAGCAGGAGTTCTCATTACTCACCCCTTTGTCTTCCCATCTGCTTCTGGGTAAAATTCATTGGTAATTTTCCCAAACTTGGAAAAGATTTTGTGAATAACATTCTTCAGTTTCTCAAGACGGTCTGGTCCAACTTGGGGAACATTATCCACTAGAATTACTGAATCGATTCCATCTGCCTCCTGTGGCTGGTCTTTTAGCACATCACCAAGTAATTCTGCAAAAAGAAAGAGGGAGAAAAACTCAGCACCAATCTCTGGAGTGAATGGGGAAGGGAGGAAAGAGATGAGAATTCAATAGCTATTTACCTACACCCTTCTCAAACACCTTTAAAAAGTTCAGGAGTAACTGAAAGCTGTATGGAACACTGAGCTTGACTGAGTTTACTAAAAGGAGGCCAAAATGTTCCCCCTTCCCTCCCACACCATTTTAACAGAGGTGTAATCTACTAGGACATGCTTAATATAGGGCACAATTTTCTGAAGATCACAGATGCTAGCTTGACATGACAGACCACCTTCCATTGTCTGTTTCTCTAGGAAAGATCTCAACACTTTATATTTAAAGACATTTGAAACCTCAGCAGCCTACAACTAGAGGAGTTAAATCTTGTCCTAAAAGTCCCCCAAACTGCTTATGAATCAGAGCACTACAACAGTTACCTACAAACCCACACTGAACTAAATGCGGACATCAAGAAAGAATTTTGACATCACCTTTCCTCCCACATCAAAAAAGCCTTAGCATGATTCTCCATTGGAAGCCCTGTATGTTGTAGCATCACTGTAATTATAGTTGGGAAGTCATGATCATTCTAAGCCTTTAATTAGAACTTTGAAGATGATGCATTGGAGGCAAGAGATCGTATGTCCATATCCCTCCCTCTCCCCAGATTTCTGCCAAGGAGGGTTCACAACAGAACGTGGCCAGCAGCAGCCTTTCAGCACTGTGGTGACAGGAAGGGATGGGAACTGCTTGGGGGGGGGGGGGGGGGGGAGAGGGTGTGGAAAGGGAAGAACTGGCCCATGTCTTTGCAGAGCTCATCCCTCCCCCCCCACTGCAGGTTGGGCTGGAAATTGCTTACCCTCCCTACTTCAGCACTTATCTGAGGGGTAGAGAGGCTCCCCTGTGCTGGTGCTCCAGGCGGCTTTGGTACATGCAGGGTTCGACTCCTCTTGGGCAGCTCCTGGGCACTGGCCCAGTCAGAGGCAGTGGGGGACAAAGAAACCTGCCAGGCAGGCTGCAGGTGTGCCAAACATTCCCGCCAGGGGCTGGTAGGGGGAAAAAGGGCAAAGCAGGGAGAGGACAGCGAGGAGAGGAGCATGTAAAGGGCAGACGGGTGGGCAACAGAGGTGACATGTGGGGTGGTCACGTGACCACCCCAACCATTAAATTATCCCCCCATTATTGACAGGTACAAGTTGCCTATGGAAGTAAGGTTGCCAACTTTCTAATCGCACAAAACCAAACACCTTAGCCCTGCCCTTCCTGAGGCCCCACCCACACTCACTACACTGCCCCTCCCTCAATGCTTGCTCTCCCCCACTCTCACTAAGTTTCACTGGGTTGGGGCAACAGGGTGGGGTGCTGGAGGGGGTAAGGGCTCTGAAGTGGGGCCGGGCATGAGGGGTTTGGGGTGCCTGAGGAGGTTCCAGGCTGGGGCCGAGGGATTTGGAGTTCTGGAGGAGGTTGGGCTCTGGGCTCAGGCTCTGGACTGGAGCTGGGGATGAGGGGCTTGGGGTGCAGAAGGGGGCTCCAGGCTGGGGAGTGGGGCTGAGGGATTCGGAGTGCAGGACGGAGCTGCGGGTTGAGGCAGGGGTTTGGGGTGAAGAAGGGGGTGAGGGCTCTGGGGTGGGGCCAGGGATGAGGGGTTTGGGATGCAGAAGGGAGCTCTGGGTTTGGGGGGGGGACAGGGCTGGGGCATGGGGTTGGGACATGGGCTTACCTCAGGCAGCTCCTGGTCAGCGGCGTACTGGGACTAAGGCAGGCTGCTTGCCTGCCCTGGCGCCATCTGCACTGTACCGCAGAAGGTGACCAGCAGGTCCAGCGCCTAGGCGGGGGGAGGAGGCACTCCACACCCCAGCTTCCACTGGCCAGACTGCAGATCCCCGTAGCCCCCCCACCGCCTAGGAGCGGTTGCTTCTGGGGCGCAGCCCAGTGCCAGGACAGGTAGGGACTAGCCTGCCTTAGCCCCACAACACCGCCGACTGGACTTTTAATGCCCCGGTCAGTGGTGCTGACCAGAGCTGCCAGGGTCCCTTTTCAACTGGGTGTTCCAGTCGAAAACCTGACACCTGGTCACCCTATATGGAAGTGGGGAAAATTTGTTAAGCCATTTTAAGCACGAGGCAACTGAACGTATCTTCTCAACCCACTTGACATTCTGACAGGTCATCCGTATCCTGCAAACCCTCCTAGCCCATCTCCTACAACACCCTTTACATTGCCTGAGAAAAAGTTTAGCTGGTAGGGTGGTACAGTGAGCCTGTGTTTCAAGTTTCTATTTGGAAAAGGAAGTTAAAACCAAAATAGTCTTACTCTAATATTATGGTTGAGGTTTTACATATACAGAACTCAGGAAATTCAGAAGTATAGTTCCTACAGAATCATGGCATGGACACAACAAATTTAGTTCTCACTAGGAAGACAGTGGTAGTTCAAGCTGTAACTGAACTTCTATTCTAATCCTCCGTTTTCACACACTTATATTAAGGCATAAACATTATGTATGTGCAATGTATCCAAGGTACAATTGCTCTGGGAACCATAACTTTCACATGCACATAAGTCACAGAACCTCAACAACAACATTGCATTCATGTAGTTTTTCCATTTCATAGAATACAGGTCAGATTTCTGGGTAGTGTCTAGTAACAGCCCCACCCCCCACCGCCACTGCCCAAGATGAGAAATTGACAGACTCCAAACTAATCCCCCCAAACAAATCCCCCAGTACTAAGACATGCACTGACATCAGATCCATTAATCAAAATGACATAGAAACAAGGACTAAGTGCCACTTTATATCTGCTTTATGTAGCAAAGCCCAAGATTTATAACCAGTGCATCCCATTACCTTGTTATACTATAAGACTGAAAAAATATCTCCTTCAGTTTTACCAAGGCTTCTAGTTATGCTATCTGACTGAGTGGAACAAAGTCTACTGACAAAAAGGCTAAATAGGGGCAGGAAAAAGATCTGGAGACAACAACAGAGCAGAAATAATTCTGACAATCCTGGTTCCTTCAGATACTCAAATAATTATCTGAATTCAATCAATTTATGCCTGTAATTTCCAAAAAAGATGACAGGTTTCAGAGGAACAGCCGTGTTAGTCTGTATTTGCAAAAAGAAAAGGAGTACTTGTGGCACCTTAGAGACTAACCAATTTATTTGAGCATGAGCTTTCGTGAGCTACAGCTCACTTCATCAGATGCATACCGTGGAAACTGCAGCAGACTTCCACGGTATGCATCTGATGAAGTGAGCTGTAGCTCACGAAAGCTCATGCTCAAATAAATTGGTTAGTCTCTAAGGTGCCACAAGTACTCCTTTTCTTTTTGCAAAAAAGATGAATCATTGCAAAAACACTACTAAAAAATATAGCTAATACAGAAGAGAGATAGGTGTCATTTCACTTCTGAACTGCAATTTAAAGATGCAGTCTGGAGAGTCAGACTGTGTAGACAGCATTCAGAAATCAGGAAGATTTAATAAGCATCATGAAAACACCTAAATACCAGAAAACATGACAAGGTGTTGGAAGTGCTTAAAGCTTTAACCACCAGTTTTTGCCAGCTGTCTAGTAACTGACGTGATCAGAATTTTTGAATTCTTTACCCAGAGGCTGAAACTGGGAAAGAAAAGAGGACAGTGTTGGGAAATATCTGGCATCAATAAATGCTTACTCAATTTCAACCAACCAGAAAACAGAAAATTAGACCTTGTGTTATTTTTAATTTAGTGAATATACAATTACGTTGTCTGTTAAGCCTGCTATATAGTTTGTTCCAAACTGTTTGGTTTTATGCATAAAACATTACCAAGATTACACAGGATTGACAGTTACTATACAGATTTTGGCGAAATGTGTTAGCACCACAGTATTATTATAAATGAAGGGTAGATAAATGCAAAGTGGTTTTTGCTTTGTTTTTTTGCTTCTTTATGATGCAAGCGGTCTATAAACTCAGATTCCAAGGCCAGAAGGGATCATTGTGATCATCTAGTCTGACCTCCTGTATAATACAGGACACAGAACTACCCCCAAAATAATTCCTAGAGCATATCTTTTCGAAAAACATCCAATCTGGATTCAAAATTCGCCAGTGATTGGTAAATTGTTCCAATGGTAAAGTACCCTCTCTGTCAAAAATGTATACACTGTTTTCAATCTGAATCTGTCTAGCTTCAATTTACACCACTGGATTATATTATATCTTTCTTTTTCTGTTAGATTGAAGAGCCCATTATTAAATATTTGTTCCACATGCAGCTACTTATAGACCAACCAAGTAACCCCCTAACCTTCCCTTTGTTAGACTGAGTTCTTTGAATCTATTTAATTTATCACTAAAAGGCATATTTCCTCATTCATTAATCATTTTTGTGGCTTTTCTCAGAATGCTCACCAATTTATCAACACCCTTCTTGAACTGTGGGCACCTGAACCAGACAGTATTCCTGAAGCAGTCACACCAGTGCCAAATACAGAGATAAAATAACCCCTCTAGTCCTACTTGAGGATCACATTAACTCTTTTTGACCACAGTGCAGTCCTGGAGGAATTCTGCACTACTGCACATGTGCAGAATTCATGTCCCTCCGCAGAATTTCTTGCTTCCCCATCACGTTCTGTGGGGAAGTGAAAGGAAAGCCATATGGGGTTGGGGGCAAGTCTAGGGATGCCCGGGTGCATAGTTTTTTGGGGGGGAAATTGCCCCCCCAAATAGAGGCAAGGCATGGCAAGGGGGAGAGAGAAGAAAGATATCATGCGGGGTCATGTGCCACTGCTCCGGCCATTTCTGTGAGCGCAGAGCTGCCTAGCTGAAGGAGTGTGTGGCACAGCTCTGCTAACTCTGCAGCTGGATGCCACCTCCTGGGTCCATGCTCCCCTTCTGTGTGCTGGGAGCCATCCTGTTTTCTGTACAAAAGTGAGTGCCTGCAGTGGGGCAGGACAAGGGTGGGGGGCGGGGAAAATGGGGGAAGGAGGATGGGACATGGAAGAGAAGGGGATGGGGAAAGTGGGAGCCCAGCACGCAGCGTCCTCTTGGCAGCAGCTGCTGAGGATCCCCTGTTAAGCAGGCCCATCGAACACCCACACCCCCTGTACCTGGACCACCCTGATGAACCTCCCGCATCTGGACTCCCACCCCACTGAGTCCCAAGCAGCTATATCTGAATCCCCACCCTACCAGCACCTGAACCCCCCCCAGTCAAGCCCCCTCCTCCCACACATAGACCCCCACCCCCGATGAGTCCCAACCACCTGAACCCCCCCCCCCCCAAATGAGCTGGTGTCCAGATCCCATACTGAACTGCCCTCACCCCACACCTGGATCCCGGTGGGCTGAGCCTGCCGGCCCACATGTGGTGCACCTAGAGTAGAGGGGTAGGCTCGGCCCTTGTGCTGCGTTAGGGTCAGGTGCAGCAGGTTCATCTCCCACTTCCATGCAGCCAGTGGCTTGTGCTCCCCCACTGCCATGCTAGAGACTCCACATTTATGTATTGACAAAATCTGTAGAATTTTAAAATATTGTGCACAGAAATTTTATTTTGTTGGCATAGAATTCCCTCTGGCCTAAGTGTCACATTGGGAGCTCATGTTCAGTTGATTATGCCCCATGGACCTCAAATCCTTTTCAGAGTCATTTCTTCCCAGGACAGAGTCCCCCATCCTGTAAGTATGGCCTATATTCTTTGATCCTAGGTGTACACCATTTACATTTAGCTGTATTAAAATGCATATTGTTTGCTTTCACCCGGTCTATCAAGCGATCCAGATGTCACCAGATTCAGAGCACTGTCCTCTTCACTATTTACCACTCCCCAACTTGGGTGTCTTCTGCACACTTCATCAGTGATGATTTTATGTTTTCTTCCATGTCATTGATAAATAAAATCAAAATGTCACTTGGTATCAAAAACATAAAAACAACCATACTGGGTCAGACCAATGGTCCATCCAGCCCAGTATCCTGTAATGATCAAGTGATCCATCCAGTTACCCATTCCCAGCTTCTGGCAAAGAGAGGCTAGGGACACTTCAGAGAATGGTTTTTCATCCCTGCCCACCCTGACTAACAGCCATTGATGGAGCTATCCTCCATGAATTTATCTAGTTCTTTTTTGAACACATCAATCCCTTAAAGAAGTTTAAGTATGCTACATCAAAACTATTACCTTTACCAACCAATTTATACCTTTTCCTTCCCACAGTTTTTTCAGTCTCTCCCTCTCCCCTCAATCAAAAATCCAGGTAGTGTCTTAAATGAAAAACTAGGCTATTTGAAAGCCAGAAAAACGAGGACATCATAAGAGCCAACAGAACAAAAATTATGTAGTTGATTCCTTGTTAACGCAGGGTTGCCCCAATTACAGCTACCAGTGGAAGATAAGAGATTAATGCAATTCATTTCCAGCTGAATTAAAAAACAAAACAAAACTAATTTGGGATAAAGAATGCATTTGTTAAAAGGTTGGACGCATATGTCCCCTTCAATTCAGGTATTAGACAGAGGTCACAAAACCACCCTGAGACTCTGCAGAGGTCCTCCAGTGGAACCTGGGAAGATTAGACAACATTAAAATAGTTAACCTTAAAAAAAAAAAAAACCTTTTTTTAAAAAAAACGATCTACTATACAAGTAACAAGTAGGATAAGTGAGGAAAGGTTAGAAAGCAACCGCACCTCCCCCCTTCCATTTTGTTGTCTTTGCACACTTGACAGCAGTATGCATAGTCTAGGTCACTGTTTCTGCTGAATAGTCAGTTTCTCCTGTTTGTTTCTTTCCTCTGTTTTTAAAATGCCAACACATTCAAAATACAAATATGACAGTAAAACCATAAAACATGACCGTAAAATCTGCCAGAAGGAATCACAGCATAGGTGAACTACATTAAAACTATTTCTAAATAATTGTTGAAACCAACTCCAATCAAGTTGATAGTACCTATTTAAAAATGACAGACCATACATTTAACAAATTTCAGGATCTCTCAAATGTGAGTACTACCCATATTGCTATACGTGTCAGAAACCTGGACCCTGCTACAGGCAGACTTAGAGCCGCTAGAGGCATTCTATACAGGCTGTCAGTACCAAATCGTGAGTAAAAAGTGGTTTGACTTTCTGCAAAGTGTCACAATCTCACAAAGCCCTGGCCTTTCTTCAGTCACTCATTATATCCAAAAGTGGCATTACATGCTTTTCAGCCATGTCACTGGGATGAACAAAAGCATCCCTGCACACTGCGCGCTCTCCAGTTTTGAATGACATGAGAAGGGCTGCACACGCTGACCCTACCTGGCATTGCCTGTAGTGCCACCCCAGAGACAACAGTCTTTAGTAGGCTGTGCACTGTGTCAGTTAGAGTGACCACGGGTGATGGCATCACACTCGGCACTGTATAGCAAATTTCCCAGATCTTAATCCTATGACTGAATGAATTTCTGGGGCAGCATGTAGGACGGGGTGGGCAAACTTTTTGGCCCGAGGGCCACATCTGGGTGGGGAAATTGCATGCAGGGCCATGAATATAGGGCTGGGGCAGGAGTGCAGGAGGGCGTGCAGGGTATGGGAGGGTGTGTGTGCAGGAAGGGGCTCAGGGCAAGGAGCTGGGGTGCAGGAGGAGTACAGGGTGTATGAGGGGGCTCAGGACAGGAGGTTGGGGTGCAGGGAGGGGTGTGGCAGGGGACTCGGCAGGGTGTTGGGGTGTAGGAGGGATGCGGTGGGGGGTTTGGGGTGCAGGCTCCAGCCCAGTGCTGCTGGGCTACGGCAGCCTCCCTGCCCCCAAGCCACTCCAGGAAGCAGCCAGCACCATATGGGGGGGGGAGGGGGGGGAGGGGAGAAGGGAAACGGACAACACTGCCCTCACCTGTGGGTACCTCCCTCAAAGCTCCCATTGGCTGCAGTTCCTTGTTCCCGGCCAATGGGAGCGGGGGGTGGGGGATGCCTGCAGACAAGAGCAGAGCATGGAGCCCTCCGCCTCTCTTCCAAGGGCCACAGCGACGAGGTGCTGGCCGCTTCTAGGAGCGGTGCGTGGCCAGCGGCGCCACGGGGGTGGCAATCCCACAGGCCAGATCCGAAGCTCCGACAGGCCGGATCTGGCTTGCAGGCCATAGTTTGCCCACCCCTGATGTAAGGGAACATATCACTGTTCACAATGCTAATAAGAAGAGGAAGAGAAACAGTAAGGCACAAGTCTCTTTTCAAGTCACTACATGGTAGGCCCTTAGGATCTTTAAATTTTGCTCCATCTTGTCCCAGTAAGTTATTTATGTGGTCTTATTCTGCTGATAGCCCACAGCTGACACAGAAGCATGTTTAGCAATTAATTTCTCCTCACATAGAGGTCTGGGGCAGTGACCATCTTTTTGTTGTGCTTCTGCAATGCATAGTACAGTGGGGTCTTGGTCCACGACTAGGGCTCCTAAACACCATCATCACCAGTTTGAATACTACTTGCTTTTAAGGTAGGATCTACATTAAGAAAGTGACTGCTGTAACGCTGACAATGGCGATCAGCAACAGGTGCCAAAACTGATTTAACTGCTATTGAGTGAAATCAAGACCACCATGCACTGACTCGCAAATCACATTTTCCGCAGTGGTGTTGTAAACTAGGTGAACCGATTTTCATTACCTCTTTGCCACTGGTTCGGGACAAACTGATGTAGATGACTGGTGTCAGAAAGAAATTAATTTTGTAGTGCATACAGGGCTCTCAAGATGCACATCCAGAGTTTGCAACACCATTCTCCTAGTAGCCAAGACAGCAAAATACATGAAAGACATAGAAGTGTAATCACTCTTCTCTGGGATTTAGGTGTTGGTAGTTTAGTTTGTAAATGCAATAGACACTTTAGGCCCCAGAGTGAAAGAAGGAATTTTGAAATCTCTGCAGGGACATGTCAGCTAACCAGAGAGGATAAATTTTAATCAAACACCAATATGTTATTTAAAGTATTTTTCCTTGCCATATCAAGAATTAAAAAGATTTTCATATATAACAGATAGAAATGGAAGCATTTCCAACAAGTAGTGACAAACCAAAGGCCAAAGAAGAGAAACTCCACTGAGAAGAAATGCAAGACATGTTTATGATCAGACAGAACCACTGATGGTATAAGGAAATGTCACAGTTAAGATTTCTTAATGTCTTAAAGTCTTTTGCATAATCAAGTTTCCAGACATCTAGACAGACTGAGTAATGCATATTTAAACTTGTTTTCTGTAGATTCTCCCTGCTGTACTATATACACAAACACAGCTTTATCTGGATTGAATTAGGGTTGTACTGAAGGAAAGACCTACCAGACCAGGTTCCTTAGCCTGCTCCCCTCACGCTGCTCCTAGCTAGCAATAGCTCAGAGTGCACAGAGCTAGTATAGCCAGCATGTATACTCTACCTTATAGTGCAGACAATCATGTCGGAACGGAGGGGTGTTGTGCTCCTGGTATCTTCAAGAGGCAGATGGTCCCTTGGGGACCATTACCAACTGATTTAAACTAGGGCAAGCATGATACTTGACATAGCAGAGGATTTGGTCCACTGCAAAGTAAAAGAAATTAACTTAACTGGAAATGGCCCACCTGTTGATCACTTTAGATAAGCTATTACCAGCAGGACAGTGGGGTGGGAGGAGGTATTGTTTCATATTCTCTGTGTGTATATAAAGTCTGCTGCAGTTTCCACGGTATACATCTGATGAAGTGAGCTGTAGCTCACGAAAGCTCATGCTCAAATAAATTGGTTAGTCTCTAAGGTGCCACAAGTACTCCTTTTCTTTTTGCGAATACAGACTAACACGGCTGTTCCTCTGAAACCAGTGAAGGGTCAGTGGATCAGAGTGGAGAGGGCAGGAACTAAAGATATTACAGAAAAAAAAAAAGCTAATCTTTCCAATGGCTTTCCACAAGCACAAGATTATTCTTAGTGCAATGACTGAGATGGACATATTACTTCCTTTTTCCTTCAAAAACAGATTCTCAAGAGAAAGAGAGAACAGTTGAAGCAGCAGTGAGCAAAGATGGAAAAGTCAGGCTAGCTGGTGAACCAGCAAGAATTAGATTAAAATCTTGTAACCAGGTTACTTATATGACATTCCCTAAACACCAGAAAGAGTTTAGCCCTTAACAATGAAGTGGAAAGGGAGAGCCTACCTGGTTCTGGAATGGAATGAAGATAAAAATTAACACAGTCATTCCAAACTCAGCACAGGGTATCTATATACTCCACAATTTAAAAAACTCACAGCAGTTTACTCAGGCTCACATGGCTTGGGCTAAGGAGCTGTTCAACCACCTCACAGGATCCTAGAGCCCAGGCTCCAGCAGGAATGTCTATATCCCAATTAAAAAGCTCCTTAGCCCAAGTCAGCAGGCAAGGACCAGCCAAGGGTATCTAACAGCAGTGTAGAGATACCTAAAGGGCCTCTCCCAAGATGGGGGAAAAAACCTGACCAAGCAGTTTTTACCATGTCTGCTTTAGCCACTGCACAAGTTTAGAAAAAAACATACAAATAAGTTTCTTAGCCTAAAGCAATTTTTGTACAGTTTTAGAGTTTAACTGTTCTAATGTAGTAAAGTAACATCTCACTACCCCGCAATATACACACTGTACATGCATTGTTTACTAGTAGAAATAACTGATTCTTACTTAATTTATATGCAAATCAAATTTTAAAATCAGAGGATCTTTTCAGTTCTGACACCGCACTTAGACATTACGAGAGCCTATAATTACTGTCTGTTTCAATACAGTAAATACAGGTACAGCACAACATTGCTTATAAGATTCCATTGTGTGCAAGTTTAGCTGGTTTATCAAGGTCTCACTATAGTAAAGAAATGGTTTTGGAGTAGTTTCACCACCCCACCCCACAACCACAACACAACAAATTATATGCATCTCTAGATAATTACACATGATAGCATTCAACTATATTTTCCATGTAGCTACACATCTTGGATTCACTAGTAGTAAATAAAATGCTCTTCAGCTATTGCATTCTGAAGATCACATAAGAGCAATCCTATCCACTCACTGATGGAATGACCCCTCCCTACCATTCTCAAAACTTTTCACTCCATAGACCTTGAGGAGAGGTGTTTGACGGGCTGGTTTGAAAATCCATATGCTAGATAATCCAAAATAACTAAAGGATGAGATCTGGGAACAATCAAGTGAATTACATCATTGTCCTGGGCTGGCAAATATGCAAATGCTTTCAAATGTTAGTGGGTTTAAGAATGAAAAGCAATTAAGTTTACCAAGTACTTTATGGTACATTAATATGAAAGGTACTTAAGAGGTTTGGTTTAATAGGTTTTATATTATAATAAAAACACTGCTTTTAACAAACTTAACGTTTAAGTTAAGTGTACTTGGAATACAGCAGTACTAATATAGAAGAGACTCTCTACTGCTCTCACGTGCACAGACGCCATCTGCTAACATTATGAGCCCTTCATGGCAGAGACTCTATCCCCACTGTGCATTTGTATGCATAACAGAGTGAGGACCCCATTCTGAAAAGGATTCTGAATAAGCTGCTGGAATAGAAACACCACACACGAACAGCGTGGCTGGCATGTGCGGGATGGAAGAGACGCCTGCTCTGGGACCCCTGGTGCAAATGCCAAGGAACGCTACACAGCGCGCAGCAGATCACAGGGGCTTGCGAGAGCCTCAGCTCGAGCGGCTCTCCCTCCCCACGGTGCAAGCGGACCAGCGGCAGCGCCGCGGGGTGGCACCGCCTGGCAAGGGGGGCGGGAGCCTGGGGGGTCTTGAGGCCACGAGCCTCCCCTGCACCGCTGGCGGCTCACCAGCTAGTCACCAGGGGGACCAGGATGCAGGACCCCTATGGAGCCGCTTCAGCGGGGTCCCAGCCCGGCTCTTCTCAGCGAGCCGGGCCTAGAGATGCCCGTCAGGCCGCCCGCCTCCCTCACACGGCGCCGGGGACAGGGCGGACGGGAATCCGGAGCCCAGCGCAGCACGGCCTAGTTGGCGGACGCTACGCCCCCACCCACCGTGATGCCCAGGCGGGCACCCAAGGCCCCGGTCTCTGACGGCTCCACAGACCCGTGGGCCCCGCAGCTCGCCCCTTCCCGCCTGTCCAGTTCTGCGCCGCTCCGGCCGCCTCTGGAGGCCCCCCCGCCACGCCCCGCGCCTGGAGGCCCGGCCTGACCAGGCCTCGGCCCCCGGCGGCCCAGCCACACAGCCCCGGCCTCCGCACCTTCCTCGCTGATGTCGTCCACGAAGTCCTCGGGGTCGCTGAAGGAGACGTCGTCCTCGGGCTCCTCCGCGGGCTCGGCTTCCTCCCGCTCCTCGGCCGCGGCCTCCGCCTTCTCCTCGGGGGTCTGCGGGCTGGGCGGCTCCTCCGGGCGGGCGACGGCCTCCTCAGCGGCGGGCGGCGTCTCCTGCGAAGTGGGCGATGGCGGCGCCGGCTGCTCCTCCTGGGAGCCGGGCGATGGCGGCGCCGGCGAAGACGCTTCCTCCCGCTGGGGGGGCCCGTCCGGCTGCTCGGGCTCGTCCCCGGACCCCTCGGCTCCGGCCGCCGCGGGCGCCTGGCTCTCCTCCGTCTCCTGCATGGGGAGGGGGTCGCTGCTGGGCCCGCCGCGCTCACTCAGGCTCTCCGGGGAAAGGCGGGGGGGAGGGGAGTCTCCGACGGCTAGGCCATGTGCGCGAGACCCGGCGGGCATGGCGAAGCAGAACACACCAACTCCTAGTGTGTGGGGGGAGGGTGGGGTGTAATTTTTCACCCAGTACCTTCCTCTCGCCACACGCTCTATAATCACCTGGCCTTCTTCTCCATCCCGCTCCCTACAGCGCCGATGGCGACTTCAATCCCTACCTCCCCTCAAAACCAATTCTCCCTTCTTCATACACCAGTTTGGTTTAGTCCAACATGGCAGCCCTCGTCAGCAGCACTAGGTGAGGCCTGACTGAACCATCTTGGAAGGTGGAAAAGGGAGAGATACCGAATACACCTCCCTGTATAGATTAAAAATAAAATGCACCCAGGGTATCTGCTATTGTAATGTATTTAAGATAAGGGGGTAAAATGATAAAACGGTATAATAATAGGATAATATATCCCTGGTACCCCTACAAATGTTGTATAATGGACATAGCCAACGCGTGGACGCTACCAACGCCAATCGAAGGGAGGGTAGCACATGATCATGGGCGGTACTACGAGAAGACACAGCAAACATTTTAGGAGACTATTTAAACCCCCAGTAAGAAGGGGTCACATTTAGGATGGTACGGTCCAACAAAGGTCGCCACATCAGCGCTCTCTCTCTCCCCCCTTCACGTGGTTGGAAGAGCACTTCCTAGGGAGGTTCTAGGCGCTGGGAATAGGGACGTGTGACCGCCATGACACTAGAGGCAAAGTATGAGCCTGAAGTGACTCTAGTGTACTCCTGATCACTCTCCTTACAGTGTGTATGGTAACACCCATTGCTTCATGTTCTCTGTGTACATAGACAGGTTTCAGAGTAACAGCCGTGTTAGTCTGTATTCGCAAAAAGAAAAGGAGGACTTGTGGCACCTTAGAGACTAACCAATTTATTTGAGCATGAGCTTTCGTGAGCTACAGCTCACTTCATCGGATGCATACAGCTGTAGCTCAGAAAGCTCATGCTCAAATAAATTGGTTAGTCTCTAAGGTGTCACAAGTACTCCTTTTCTTTCTGTGTATATAAAATCTCCCCACTGTATTTTCTACTGCATGCATCTGATGAAGTGAGCTGTAGCTCACGAAAGCTCATGCTCAAATAAATTTGTTCGTCTCTAAGGTGCCACAAGTACTCCTTTTTTTTTTTTTTTTGCAGATACAGACTAACACGGCTGCTGTTCTGAAACCAGGGTTATGATGAAACCCTGTTTTCTGTCGGGGGCAGGGATCCTGGGAAAAGGGGTACGGAGCTGCTCACCTCCAGGGAGCCCTCATTGCAATGCCACACCTGAAAGGGGCTAGGGTATGGCATACAGAACAATTAAGCTTTAGGGCACCATCTGCAATCTGGCAACAGCCTAAATAAGCCATGAGATGATGAGCCATTCACATGGGACCCCATGTGCAGTGAAGCTCTAGATGGATGGCCCTGAGTACTGGGACGGGGCGAGTCATTGCCTCATCAGAAGCAATAGAAATGGGACACAGAAAGGTTTTCTCTGTTACTGGTGCCTGGATAAGGAGTGGCTGAAAGGTACCATTTGCTGATGCAATGAGAGATAGCCACTGCCTCAAAACTGTTTATTGAGAAGGACACCATCAACTTGAAATCTAGTAATTTTGTTAATATTACAAAAGTCATTTCAGGTGACTACATCAGGTGCTTGGCCAATTTTTGTGATTTTATAATCAATCACATTTTCCCCCCTTTTAAAAATATTTCTGCCTCCCCTACCACAAGCAAGGACACTGACAAAATGACTATTCAGGAGGAACACTGAACATAATTCTATGTAAAGTGCAGTCAAAGTCATAAAATAAAACTGGAAAACTAGAGAAAAATATTTTTTCTCTAAGCTCTTTCCATGCTCCTTAAGTATCACTTGTAACAATACTGGGTTTTAAATGTTGGTGTATTGCCCCTTTAATTACCACATTTCCTACAGAGGTGATCAGCAAATGATTTTCTGAGCAAGCCCACCTGTAATTTAGGGGTACATTACCTGCTAGAAAGCCATGTAAATTCTGGTAGGAACACTTCAGGCCTAAGACCAAAGGAAAAAAGTGTGAAGTACCATTTTGAGTTTGTGACACAGTGTGATGTATTCAGAGTGGCATATATAAGGCAGGATGTTTGGGTCTTAGAGTTGATTGTGAATATCTTCTCAATTTTAAAGTGACATTTAGGAGAAGAAACTTGAGGGGGAAAAGTCAGGAAATCCAGATTTGTTATTTTGCAAACTAGTCACAGGATGTCACTCTAACTCCTCTCAAATCTAGCTAACTTAGTGTACTGTATTTATCTGGCTGTTACATATTCTCCCCTGGGCCCTGATCCTCAATGGTATTTAGGCATCTAAATAACTTTGAGAATCTAGGACCTGAAGCTCTTAAAGAAGGAAATTTAGAATGGGCTATTTTTTAATAGATAGAATAATAGAATAATAGATTTTTTTCAGTAAATTATTGTTGATTTGCATATCAGGATCTTGACTTAGTTTGCAGCAACATTAAGTGAAGGTGCTGGGGATGGAGCAGAGCTACCTTCAGACTAACCAGTTTTCCTTTTGTTACCACTCAGATTAAACACATGACCTTTCTCCCCTCTCTTTGCCTCTACAGTCCCCCTTCATTTGCAATAACTTTCAGCTTCTCTTCTCTTTTATTTCTTTCCCTTTCTATAGAAACTGCTTCTCTGCCCGTATGCCAACTGTTTTTCACTGCTTTTTCAGTGTGACTCTTTCCATCCTTAATCAGCAGTTTCAGGATTGGGTGAGTGTGACAGAATGTACCTGTGTCCACACCCTACACACTGTTGTACTAATCTTGGTATAAAGCAGGGGCGGGCAAACTTTTTGGTCTGAGGGCCACATCGGGTTTCCAAAATTGTATGGAGGGCCAGTTAGGGGAGGCGGGGTCTCCCCAAACAGCCAGGTGTGGTCTGGCCCCCGCCTCCTATCTGACCCCCCTGCTTCTCACCCCCTGAGGGCTCCCCTGGGACTCCTGCCTCATCCAACCCCCCCGTTCCCTGTCCCCTGACAGCCCCCCCGGGACTCCTGCCCCATCCACCGCCCCTGTTCCCCACCCTGATCCCCCGACCTCTAACCGCACCCCTGAACTCCCCTGCCCTCTACCCACCCCCTCGCTCCCCCCTTACCACGCTGCCTGGAGCACCGGTGGCTGGCGGCTCTACAGCTGCGCTGCCCAGAGCACCGGGTCAGGCCGTGGCTCTGCAACTGCACTGCCCGGCCACCCAGAGCGCAACACGGCGTGGCATGCTGAGGCTGCGGGGGAGGGGGAACAGCAGGGGAGGGGCTGGGGGCAAGCCTCCCAGGCCAGGAGCTCAGGGGCTGGGCAGGAGGGTCCCGCGGGTCGTAGTTTGCCCACCTCTGGTATAAAGTATGTCTTGAGAGGTATCATCTGAAAACTCATAATTTGCTGGTCCATATTGTCCTATTAAAATATGTGTGGCAACACTGTATGTGAAGTCATAAGATTTCCTTGTATAATGTTATTAATGTGTTCCAAACCTGGCAAACAGGTCTGTCTCAAACAAAGGAACTTGTGCTCTGCTTAATTTGCATTTAAGTAGTAAACAGCATGATCAATCAGGAAGGGTAGACAAAGAAACCTCAAAAAGGTGAGGAAAAGCAGCAGGAAACATCCTTCTCCATAGACTGTCTGTGTCTTGAATCTCTGCCGGAAATGTTTTCCAAGATGGGGACTGACACTACAAAAAGAAGGAACAAACACCCCATGCACCCTCCCTCTCTCTTTCTGTCCATTGATTCACTGCACCAGAACGGACAAAGAAAGCAGCCATTGAACTGCAGAAGGGGTCCTGACCTAAGAAGTTTAGTCAATAAGACTGTTGAGAACATGTGGTCAGAAAACTTTGCTTTGAATTTACCATAGTTTGTTAAGTTGGGCACCAGTTGCATTTTATCTTTATTTTTTTAACCATTTCTGACTTTTATTCCTCATTATTTGTAGTCCTTTAAAGCCTATATCTTTGTACTTAATAAACTTGTTTTATCTAATGCAGTGTGTTTAAACCAAAGTGTTTTGGAAACTCTGTTTGGAGCGTCAAGTATGTGCATATTATTTCTATAAAGGCAATAACAGACTATATACAAACTTTAATTGTCCAGGAGAGGGCTGGGCAGTACAGGACATTCATTTCTGGGGGAGGAAAGGGGGAAATCTAAGACTAAGAGTGAGTTGGGGTCACCCTGCAGCATAACTAAGATTGGTATGAGCCAAAGTATGGCTGGCTATCTGCAGCACACACAGAGACATAGCTGGGAGTAACTTGCCGGCTGGAAGCTGTTTGTGAGCAGTCCAGACTGGGCTAAAGCAGCAAAGCATTGTAAAGGGCACCCAGGTTAGAGAGCAGGGATGACACAGCTACTCATTAGTCTGGACTGTAGACTGGTATGTTACAGTGGGGCAGTTTCTAATGCCCAAGGTTTTAAGTACTGACAGTTAAGGCTGACCCTGTAAACTCTCTACAGGAAAACATAAGTAAATACCCACTATGTTTGCAGCACTGAGCCCATTGGCCCCTGCCATCTCCATGGTGCAAATGACCCAATTTTTTTCCCCTCTCTCTAGTAATTTTTATTATTTATATTACACTAGTGCCTAGAGGTGTCCTATCCACCAGTCCATGTTGCCTCTTATTGTGTTTATCGTAAAAGTGAAGTGTCAATGGCTTATGCTAAAGAAGACCTTTAAAACCCTATTCAAATACCATTTCTGCAGTTGGGTTACATTTTTCCACAATATTTTTCTGCACGACTCCACCTATAGTGTGCAAAAGCAATTCTAAGTGAAAAATGTCATATTCATATTGGGGCATAATAATAGTTTTTGAAGATAAGTACAATCCAATCCAAGACGTATGGCTAAATGAGAACAAGTAGATTCTGCTGTGCATTTTGTTTACAAATTATATATCTACACAGAAAAGAGCATAGGGCCTGATTTTTAGAAGTGCTGAACATTCACCACTCCCTCCTCTCTTCCTGTCTACAAAAAGTACAAATGACCCAGCGGTTCTGATGTCCTCAAGAAAAGGGCTGATCAGCTTCATGATAGTCCTACTGGTTTGCTAAGAAGATGGAGTATCTGTGCTGTATTGTTTTAATTGCATAGTCAGTTTTACTCTGTTTCCTAATCTGTTGGGGGAGCACAACATAAGAAGTGCTAGGGCAAGAAGGAGAAGGAAAAGGAGAATCTTTGGGTCATTCACATCTTTTGGGTGGGGAAGCAGCATGAAAAAAATTCAAGGGAGAGTGGCATGCTCATGATTACCGAGGTCTACAAGTCTCACTTTGTAAAGTAACTTTCTGTGTCTTATAGGAACAGCCGTGTTAGTCTGTATTCGCAAAAAGAAAAGGAGTACTTGTGGCACCTTAGCGACTAACCAATTTATTTGAGCATGAGCTCACGAAAGCTCATGCTCAAATAAATTGGTTAGTCTCTAAGGTGCCACAAGTACTCCTTTTCTTTCTGTGTCTTAGTTTCCCTATGTAATAATGGGGATACTAATTACCTATCTTGCCGAAGTAAAATGAAGATTAATTAGTGAATGTATGTACAGTGGTTTGTAAATTGAAAGTGAAAAGTATTATTGTATTGTAGGCTGGTAGTATTGTAATGAGAAGATTCACAATTCGTAAACATTTAAATTTTACATTCCCTCTGCTTTCTTGGCTGTGTTTCAAAAAAAACATTATGCAATATGTCTTATTTATTTATATTAGAATCAGCCATATAGTTCCAGATTGAGAAAGATCTGTTGGTAAAATAAGATGTGAGTTATGCATGTCTGAAATCCTCATCTGATGTACCTTTAGAAAATACATCTGTAGGACAAACTTTCTTATTTTTGAATGCTTTATGATGCATAAAGGAAATCCAGGTTTTGGAAATGGCCCAACTTGATCATCATACACATTGTAAGGAGAGTGATCACTTTAGATAAGCTATTACCAGCAGGACAGTGGGGTGGGAGGAGGTATTGTTTCATGGTCTCTGTGTGTATATAATGTTTTCTGCAGTTTTCACGGTATGCATCTGATGAAGTGAGCTGTAGCTCACGAAAGCTCATGCTCAAATAAATTGGTTAGTCTCTAAGGTGCCACAAGTCCTCCTGTTCTTTTTGCGAATACAGACTAACAGGGCTGTTACTCTGAAGCCGATTAAGTGACTGTCGTGGAGACAGAAAGACGTTGGTCTTTCAGGCGGACACGACAACATGAAAGTGACTCCGCCGCCTCCCTCATGTCCCCGCTCGCTTCCTCGCTCTTTCTTCCCCTCTCTGCTCCACTTCATGTGGCCCCGCTCCCTCCCGGCATGGGGTTCCCACCCGCCCCTCCCAGTGTCTCCTCCCCACCGGGTGTCCCCATCTCCCCCTCTGGGCCCCTCACCTCCCCCCTCTGCGCCCCTTCACGTCTCAGCCTACGAGGCCCGGGAGCCTCCCCTCAGCCCGGCCCCGGGCAGGCCAGGCGAGTCGGACTCTCCAGCCCCCGGCTCCGCCCTCTGAGGGGCGGGCGCGGAGCAGGAAGGGGAGGGCGGCGGCGGGGATCCCGGGCTCACATGACCGCTGGCGAGATGGACGGGGAGGTGCCCGCAGGCTCGGGCGGAGCCGCCAGCGGTACGGAACGGGGGGTAGGGGGGCTGCGAGGGCTGCTTCGCCTCGGGAGCTGGGGCGGTGTCCTCCCCCGCAAGGGCGCCGGGCGGGGTGTCGGGGCCCGTCTCCCCCACCACCCAAGGGAGCCGGGCGCCGGGCGGGGTGTCAGGGTCTCTCTCTTCCTCCCCTGTAACCACGGGGCCGGGCGCAGGAGGGGGGTATGTGTCAGGGCTGTGTCTTCCCCCCTCCCCCCCCAGGGGCCGGGCGCAGGAGGGGGTGTCAGGGCTGTGTCTTCCCCCCTCCCCCCCGGGGCCGGGCGCAGGAGGAGGGGGTGTCAGGGCTGTGTCTTCTCCCCTCCCCCCCCGGGGCCGGGCGCAGGAGGGGGGGGTATGTGTCAGGGCTGTGTCTCCCCCCCCCCCCAGGGGCCGGGCGCAGGAGGAGGGGGTGTCAGGGCTGTGTCTTCTCCCCTCCCCCCCCGGGGCCGGGCGCAGGAGGGGGGGTATGTGTCAGGGCTGGGTCTTCCCCCCTCCCCCTCCCCGGGGCCGGGCGCAGGAGGAGGGGGTGTCAGGGCTGTGTCTTCCCCCCTCCCCCCCCCAGGGGCCGGGCGCAGGAGGAGGGGGTGTCAGGGCTGTGTCTTCCCCCCTCCCCCCCCAGGGGCCAGGCGCAGGAGGAGGGGGTGTCAGGGCTGTATCTGCTCCCCTCCCCCACCTAAGGAAGCCGGGCGGGGGGGGTCGGGGTCTGTCTCCCCCCCCCCCCAACCCAAGGGAGCTGGGTGCAGGAGGCGGGGGTGTCGGTGCTGTCTCTTCCTTCTCTCCACCAACTGGGAGATGGACATAGGAGGTGGCAGGATTCAGGGCTGTCTCTTTCTCTTTCAGTTGAACTGGGGGTGTCAGGGATTCCTTGCTCCTCTTGGCCTCCCCAAATAAGTTAGGCAGGGGAAGGTGTTTGTCAGGGCTGCCTTCTCCCTTGCCCTCACCCCTGAAAAAATGCTGAGAAGGAGGCATGTCAGAGCTGCCTCCCCCCTCTGGACAGCTGGGCTGGGGCCATGTGGTGGCGTGTACCAGGGCTGCCCCACTCCACCCATTTCCAAAGAAGACTTCACACTCACAGTGTTGGTCTGCAGAGATGCCTTGGCCAGTCCCATTTCCCAGGGACGAGATGTATTGATGTGCCCTCCCCATATCTTGGCGATGACCAAGCCACAAAGAGGCAAACTGACTTGCCCAGTGACTCTGTGGATCATGGGGTCTGTTAGGACCTGGCTTACTGGACTAGTCTTTCCAAGGTTTTGACCTCAGGCATGAGTTGGGTCCATTCTCATCTTGTGCTTAGCTTGCCTCCTTGTGTAGGGAGAGAGCTGGTAGTGAACTCATGTATCGTGGCTGAGGTTGGGGCCTGCCTGTAAGGGAAGCTGTTACCACTGGAGGGTAGAGAGGGCTAATGGATTGCAAAGTCGAGTGGTTTTTATACTGAATGAATCGTGAACAAGACCACAGTACATTCAGGGCACTGTTTGCATTTGTTAAAGATGTGGATACATTTTTAATGGTTCCCTTCTCCATAATTTAATCTAAAAACCGAATAGTCTAGCAAACTGTAAAACACTCTCACTGGGAGTTATATAGCTGGACACTTTCATAGCTGCTAAAATTAATTTTTTTTAGTGTGTTTTGTTTTACTGTGGCTATGTAAGTGGATTCAGTGACACTTTAAACACTTGGTGAAATTTATGATGCAGTCTGCTAGGTACTGTCGTCATAGCCAGTCTGGGCAGACTCTCCAGGATGTGGACCACTTCTCCTTTCCCAATTGAGGCAAGCCAAAAATAAATCCTAACTTGAAAAAGACATTCAGCTGCATTTTCTTAAAACTTCAGCATTGGGAGCTGCTCTTAAGATCATGACGTTGTGTGAAACTTGCAGCACATTCTGCTAGTGTTAGTTATGTAATGAGAACGGGAGGGAGCTTCTGATGTGTCTTATTCACTTGTTTTTAATATATGTTTTTTAATTCACTAGACTCCTGGTAATTAAAGATGGGAGGGACAGTTGTATGATCATCTCCATCTCTCTGAAAGGCAGAGTACAGCCCCCTGAAAGCTGATCTATTGGATATTAATCAGATATCAATTGCAGAAGGACACTTCTCTGCCAGTTTTCTCTTTGAGGGAGGAGAGAGGGATACAGTTAATTAGAGCAGCTTCAGACAGCTGATCACTAATTATTATTCTGTGGGTAGTGTTTTGTGTCCACTTGAAAACACACAAAGGTAGAGTTAACAAAAAGTAAGTAGGTTTTATGCATGAAAGAAATAAGAAGTTTGGTAGGATTGCTTCCAGCATCAGGTATGTGCGTCCTTTTGTTAACCCTACAGATATGGGGTTACTGCATTTCTCCCCCCCATGGTCATGTTTGTAAAATAAATCTGGGCTGTTGCTGCCAAGGACCAATGTAAGAGATTAGAACAAGTGTCTTTGTGAGATGGTGTTTTATAGTGCCAGAGAACAAGCTTGGTTAGGCGTGTCTGTTGTGGAAAGTTCTGATCTGGCTGTTTTAGGAGGCTTATAATGATGAAACAGTGATGGTGTTTTGGCATAGGCTGTTTCTGTCTAGTACTTCTGTAACTGACTGACCTGCTCATCTTCATTTGTCTTCCTCTGACAAATATTGTAAACTGTGGGAGTGAATTGGGTTTTAGTGAAGGAAGCCTTGGCTGTGGAAGGCAGGGTAGACTGGAAGAACTTGAACCATTACTTTTATCTCTAGCATCGTGGTGTGGGTTTGATGGTCCCTGTTTAGTTTGAGATGGTTGAGCTCCTCTTCTGTGAACCACCACAGTTTGGCTGTGTTTGCTCTAGGAAGGCCAAAGACTTCTCTTCTCTACAGTAGTGAGGCTTCAGACAGGCTGTTGATGGATTTTCTGTAGAGGGACAGGTGGACAATCTATTTGCCTTTCCTTGTCCCTAGAATGAAAGGTACTTTTAAACAGAATCTGGTTATAAAAGGTTAAAAAGTAACTTTTTTATTATTGGTGCAAGTCACTCTCTCAGAAAATAGCTGGCACTGGTAAGTTAATTTTTTGGTTGTTTATGCCTGTATTGCAGCTTGTTTGGAACCGATGATTATTATGGCTAGTCCTGAAAGCCAAGTGCACTGCTAAATCCAGATGTTTATTTTTCTCTAGTGGTAAATCTTTAACTGTGTGTGCAGACCTTGTGCACCAGAGAGGAGAGAATTGTACCGGTTGCAGGCAAGTGGAATTTGCAGTCCCCACTTCCTCCCCCTGAAGCTTTCAGTTTTGAAAATAAGGTTTGTAAACGCACTGGCTGGGAATTCTACTCTTCAATAATATTTGGAATTGGGGTGAGAGATTGGTTTAATTGGTGTTGTCTCCAAACTGGTCTTTTGCCAATGCACTTATTTTACTGCATGATAAATCTATAGTTAAAATACTTTGTCCCTAGTTTTCTTCTTAGATAGCCGCTTCATGTGCAAGGGAGGAAAGAAATGATAGTAGAGCAGGATAGTTGTTCCCTTTGGATGGGGTTCTCCAGGCCTGAGTAAATGGGGCGGTGGGGACTGCAGAAGCTTGACAGTTTCTAACTTTAGAACTACTCGTGGAATGTACCTAATGCAGTTTCTTCTTGCTGGGAGATTCTAGCAAGGCTGCGGTGGCTGGTGACTTCCTGAAAACCATCTTCACACAGGAAAGTGTTTTGGGCAGCAGTTACATGCCTAGTCATTAAGCTCAGGTTATCTTTTGAGTTTAGAGGGCTAAGCTTTGTTTGTTACTGTTTGCTTGCTTTTTATCTTCTGTCACATCCATACCTTAAGAGCAACAGTTTATTGATATTGAATTGAGGACTCAAGTCTGCACTGGCCATGACTTTGCTTTCTCTGTAGTCCATGGAAATATTCCTCAATGGAGTCTTTCCTATAATCCTGTTATTTCTCCAATTTGTAGCTGTATCTCAGTTAATTATTATGATTTTTATTATTGTAGCTGCACATTGGGACTATGATCTTCTGCCTTGCTTGTGGATGGAATGTGCTCTGTGTACAGTATAAGGACTCCTTGTATTACCGAGACTTGGAAAATCACGTAATCACTTGGAGAACAAGCAGCATAGTTGAGTGGACAGGGCACAAGGCTGGGGCTCAGGAGGCTTGGGATCAATTCCTTGTTCTCTCACACAATCACTGTGTGACATTGGACAAATGATTTAATTTAGCTGCAGGTTTCCCTTCTGTAAAATGGGGAGAATGATACTTATCCTTCTTTGTGAAGCATTTTGAAGTCTGTGACTGAAAGGTGCTGTAGAAATGTGAAGTGTCATTATTTTATTAAACAGTCTTCAGGTAACACAGTACCCAAATGTTTAGAGTGGTGCCATTAACTCCCTGCCTGATTCACAGAATCAGAAGTGAAGGCTGGAGCAGCCCGTGCAAGTGCTGAAGCTCCAAGACACAGGCTTGAGACTAAAAGATCTTCACCAGGAATGTTTGGGCTGGAGAGAAATGAAAAGTGAAGAGCAAGATCTTGCTAGTCCCCACATCATAAATGCTTTGTAATGATCTATTATGGAATTGAATAGGTGTCCTTTTTGGGTGTGTGTGGCAGGTCGGCATGGGATGGAGGTTGCAGGCAGCTGTATGTTGGAGAGAAGGGAGGAGCAAAGACAGTATAATTCACAAGCCCTCAGCAAACAGAAGTTACAGCTGAAGGGAAACGTAATGGATAGCTTACTTTGAACCTGGTCAGAAGAATGCCTTCTCTTTCATGTTGAACACAGACCTGCATAGTAAATAGAAAATTCTACTGGACAAAGTGGACTGGATTCTCCTGGGTCTCGTCCTGGTAGATCAGATGAATTTACAGGAGATGTAAAAACAAGAAAAACTCCAAACACTGTAGCTCACGAAAGCTCATGCTCAAATAAATTGGTTAGTCTCTAAGGTGCCACAAGTACTCTTTTTCTTTTTGCGAATACAGACTAACACGGCTGTTCCTCTGAATCCAAACACTTGAATATCAAAAGCATGCTAGGCCCCTTGATGGGGGAAGGAAGGGCTTCCTTGCAACACACTTTTAGAGTTACTGTTTTCTCTTTAAGAAAAAAGAAAGTACTTGTGGCACCTTAGAGACTAACCAATTTATTTGAGCATGAGCTTTTGTGAGCTACAGCTCGCTTCATCAGATGCACAAAAGCTTATGCTCAAATAAATTGGTTAGTCTCTAAGGTGCCACAAGTACTCCTTTTCTTTTTGCGAATACAGACTAACACGGCTGCTACTCTGAAACGTGTTTTCTCTTTGACATTTCAAACTATGCAAGACCTTTCAACATAAGATGAGGGAGGGAAAACAAATTGAATTTTCAGTTGGGGGACAAGCCAGATGTTCAAGGAAGGTTGGTATGGACAGGAAAGGGGGAATTAAGAGGTGAGGGGAGACAGAGGGGTTAACTGATATAGTAAATAGATGATAGGTTTAATCTGTAACTCCTGAGGCTTTTGTGGAAGGGGAAGGGACATGCTGATGAATGATACTTATATTATTGTTTCAATGCTCCTGGCTCAGAAGTGTGAGTGAAACATCTGTTTTTGCCAAGGGGAAATCTGAGGTCTCCCCATGCATAAATGTACAGCTCTGGCTTCCCTCTTTTGAGATGTGAAGCCACCTCTTCTCCCTGAGGCTTTGACCTGTGATAATGATGAGGAAATTTCAGCTTCCCTTCCTGAGGGGTTAGCTTTGTTGCTTCCAGAACATTTTTTGTCTTCTTATAGGAAAGCTGCTGTTGCTAACATAATAAATATTTCTATGGCACCTTACATTTGAGGATGCCTGAGCACTTTAAAACCATGAATTAACTTAGTCTCAAAACACCCTAGTGAGGTAGGGAGTTGTTAGTTTTCCCCGTCTGTAAAATGGGGATAACAAAGTTTGGAGAGTTTGACTTGACAGAATTTGCCCAGGAATAAAACTCCTACCCCTTGATTCTATGTCCTGTGCTTTAACCACTAGACCAGGGATTGGCAACCTTTGGCAAGTGGCCCATCAGGGAAATCCGCTGGTGGCCCGGGATGGTTTGTTTACCTGCAGCGTCTGCAGGTTTGGCCGATTGCAGCTCCCACTGGCCATGGTCACCGTTCCAGGCCAATGGAGGCTGTGGGAGGCGACGGCCAGCACATCCCTTGGCCCATGCTGCTTCCCGCAGCCCCCATTGGCCTGGAACGGCAAACCGCGGCCAGTGGAAGCTGTGATGGGCCGAACCTGCAGACGCTGCAGGTAAACAAACCGTCCCAGACCACCAGCAGATTTCCCTGATGGGCCACTTGCCAAAGGTTGCCAATCCCTGCACTAGACAAACCTTCCTCTTTTTAAAGTAAATGTGTATGCACGCATGCATACAAAATTGATATAGTGTAGCAAAGCGACCTGTACTTGCAGGTGGAATTTGCACAATAAAGACTTGCAGGTCTTGTGATCCTATAGATGACCAATTATAGAGAGTGCAAATTGGGAATCTTCCTGTCTTCTTGGACTAGGTGTATGCACACAGGGAATTTATCAATGAACTGCCATTACTGCAAGGGATGGATGGTATCCGTGACTATTTTTACCCAAATTTGTGTATGCTGACATAAGAGTGCAAAAAAAGCAGCTTCCTTTGCGTTATTCTCTATGTAAAGGGATGGATTGCAGAAGGTAGCTAAATTCCTTCTGTTTGTTACTAACACTCCCTTATGCTTTCATGGAGCACTTCATACCTGATGTCTCTGGCATATATACTGTGCTATATGTAAACATTACTATGTGGTGGTCTGCTGAAATCAAAGGGAATGTTTTCACAGGTGTAGCTGTACAGCCCTACACAGGGCATACATAACAAGAAGGGTTAAATATTTTATTATTTCCAAGGGGGTGCATTTAACTTCTTCTATCAGTTGGCTGAATGCAGCTACTCATACCAATGAATTCACACCATTATCCACTAGTCCTGGCCAAGAATCTTGGGTCTGTTCTTAAACTGGTTTCTTTGACAGTAGAGTGAAAAATGTTGAGCAGTTTTAGAGTGTGTTGTTCTGTAGGGTTAATATTAATTCCATGGTAGTGTTTTTCCCAAAATACTGGCAGCTGTTCTGAAGTTATCCTTTTGTGTTCTCTGACTGCTGGTCTGAGAACACAACCAGTACAAGTGCAAGTTTAACCTGCTTGGTCACCTAGGTTGTATTACACATGCTGATGTTTTTGAACAATTTATTGTTAATACTAGGGCTGTCAAGCGATTAATCGCACTGTTAAACAGTAATAGAATACCATTTATTTAAATATTTTTGGATGTTTTCTACATTTTCAAATATATTGATTTTAGTTACAACACAGAATACAAAGTGTACAATACTCACTTTATATTTTTTATTAAAATTATTTGTAATAAAACAAAAGAAAAAACAAAAGAAATAGTATTTTTCAGTTCACCTAATACAAGTACTGTAGTGCAATCTCTTTATCATGAAAGTTGAACTTACAAATGTAGAATTATGTACAAAAATAACTACATTAAAAAATAAAACAATGTAAAATTTTAGAGCCTGCAAGTCCACTCAGTCCTACTTCTTGTTCAGTCAATTGCTCAGACAAAAAGTTTGTTTACATTTGCAGGAGATAATGCTGCCCGCTTCTTGTTTACAGTGTCACCTGAAAGTAAGAACAGGTGTTCTCATGGCATTGTTGTAGTCGGCGTCACAAGATATGTACGTGCCAGATGCGCTAAAGGTTCATATATCCCTTCATGCTTCAACTACCATTCCAGGGGACATGTGTCCATGCTGATGACGGGTTCTGCTTGATAACAATCCAAAGCAGAGCGGACCGACGCATGTTCATTTTCATTATCTCAGTCAGCTGCCACCAGCAGAAGGTTGATTTTCTTCTTTGGTGGTTCGGGTTCTATAGTTTCCTCATCGGAATGTTGCTCTTTTAAGACTTCTGAAAGCACACTCCACACCTCGCCCCTGTCTGATTTTTGGAAGGCACTTCAGATTCCTAAACCTTGGGTCCAGTGCTGTAGCTATCTTTAGAGATCTCACGTTGGTACCTTCTTTGCGTTTTGTGAAATCTGCAGTGAAAGTGTTCTTAAAATGAACAACATGTGCTGGGTCATCATCCGAGACTGCTATAACATGAAATATATGGCAGAATGTGGGTAAAACAGAGCGAGGGACATAAAATTCTCCCCCAAGGAGTTCAGTCACAAATTTAATTAACACATTTTTTTTTAACAAGCGTCCTCAGCATGGAAGCATGTCTTCTGGAATGGTGGCCGAAGCATGAAGGGGCATATGAATGTTTAGCATATCTGGCACATAAATACCTTGCAGTGCTGGCTACAAAAGTGCCATGCCAAATGCCTGTTCTCACTTTCTGGTGACATTGTAAATAAGAGGGCAGCATTATTTCCTATAAATGTAAACAAACTTGTTTGTCTTAGCGATTGGCTGAACAAGAAGTAGGACTGACTGGAATTGTAGGCTCTGAAGTTTTACATTGTTTTGTTTTTGAGTGCAGTTATGTAACAAAAAATTCTACATTTGTAATTTGCACTTTCACGACAGAGATCGCAGTGCAGTACTTGTATGAGGTGCACTGAAAAATACTATTTCTTTTGTTTAGTGTTTTTACAGGGCAAATATTTGTAATAAAAAATAATATACACTGATTTCAATTACAACACAGAATACAATATATACGAAAATGTAGAAAAACATCCAAAATATTTAATACATTTCAATTGGTATGCTATTGTTTAACAGTCCGATTAACACTGCGATTAATCGCGATACAATTTTTTAATGATTATTAATTTTTTTTGAGTTAATCGTGTGAGTTAACTGTGATTAATCAACAGCCCTAGTTAATACACATTTATGTGTGTGGTATCATAATTTACACATGCATAGACATGGATGCATAGACAATCTTGCAATTTAAATAAGCTACAAAACATTTCAGGAGAGATTGGGTCTGGGATTATTGATGAGGAGAAAGGATTTATTGAAGAAGTGGGTGTTAGGTAGGGGACTAGGAGAATAAGGGGGTGCTTGATAATAGATGAAGACAGGAAGAGTAATGCAAGGTTTAGGAGTAAAATGCCTAAAATTGCCTAAAATTATGATGGGCAACACATGTCTTGCAGAGATCCTCAAGGTGGGGTTTCATTCTGCATTTTTTCCCCCTATTGTGCAGTGTAAGCTCTAAACCCCATGAGGAATCTTAAGGGCCATTCACATTATTAACCCTTTGGAGGCTGAATACTTTTCATAGGGTTGCTCTGAACATTAATTTGGGTGGATTTATGCCAGTGTTCTGAGGGTTACAGCTAAATGTTGGAGGATTCAGGATTCCTCCTACAGGTTCTTTTTCTCAAATTTTGAATGCCCATCTTTCCCCTCCTGTCTGTTTCTAAGGATTGCCATTTCTTGCTGAACCTCTGGTTTGGAGGAGTGCAAGTGTCTTATTGTGGAATTTTTACTTTATTTTATATGTCAGCAAGCTGGATGATGGGGAGTGAATACTGGCATATGGAGGAGGGGGTTCTACATTAGTGTTGGTTGACCCTGTCCTCTCAGGAAATGGGTTGGTCACATTTTAACCAGTCTCTGTTTAGAAGATTGTTTTCCTGTCATTCTTCCTCTGAAGTGAGTTACTCACATGACAGCACAGAGAAGCATGGAGTTCTGTGTGAGGTGCTCAGATAGCCTTGAGTCTACACATGAAATAAGTTATTAAATAACCTGAAGGTGGAAAAGGGTACTCTCAGCGAATTGGGTTTAGGTATGGAGCAGGGATAAGATAAGCCCTCTCTACAATGGGATGTTTAATTGCATGTTTTTATAGATTCACAGATTTTTATGGCCAGAAAGGACCATTAGATCATCTAGTCTCATCTCCCTGTGTATCACAGGCCACTAAATTTCACCCAGTTATCCATGTATTCGCTTGTGTTTGGCTAAAGAATATCTTCCAGAAAGGCATCCAGTCTCCATCAAGAGATGGAGAATTCACTTAACATTTCAGCCCTTGTCCTGGGGTATATTCTGCATCTGGAGACAGTTACTTGAAAGCATGCCCTTGCGCCAGGCTTCTTTAATCTGTAATTTGGAACAAGCACTGGGGTATTTATCATGTAGATCGTGCTGTCTGTGTACACTGCACTGGGAGAACTGTGCCAAATAGAAAACCAGTCCCTGTCCCGAGGAGTTTCCAAGCTAAATGCTTGAGAGGGTACAAATCAAGAGAGCAAACTCAACTATCCCAGTAAGGTCACAATTGCTAGAATGCTTCATGGGAATAGGTGGATAGTCAGAAGCCTGGTGGTGAGTTTGGTGTGCTTCAGAAGGCTGCTCCAGATGTCTGAGGCAGCATGGAAGAAGGCCTGAAGTCAGAAGTGGGTGAAGGTGCTGAAGAGCGGTTAGGAGAAAAGCTTGGATGGCTCAGAGGGCCTGTGGGGTGTGGAAGGAGAGGAAATAGAGGGTTACAAGGTGGGGAAGAGCTTCTGAAGCTGATCTAACTAGTGATTAGTCTCCTTGATGAGACAGCATCTCTGTGAAAGAAGCTGTGGCCCCAAATTGTACACCTCCTAAGGAGTCAACCAAGTAATTTAAAATCATAGAATCATAGAATATTAGGGTTGGAAGGGACCTCAGGAGGTCATCTCGTCCAACCCCCTGCTCAAAGCAGGACCAATCTCCAACTAAATCATCCCAGCCAGGGCTTTGTCAAGCCTGACCTTAAAAACTTTGAAGGAAGGAGATTCTACCACCTTCCTAGGTAACGCATTCCAGTGTTTCACCACCCTCCTAGTGAAAAAGTTTTTCCTAATATCCAACCTAAACCTACCCCACTGCAACTTGAGACCATTAGTCCTTGTTCTGTCATCAGCTACCACTGAGAACAGTCTAGATCTGTTTTGTGCTTTAGTGATTTATATTGTCACCAAAAATCCTTAATTTAAAAAGCTGTATATTGTCAGTTTGAACAGAGTTTATTCTCCTTAAAAGCAGTTATCAGTCCTAATAAGTACAATAAATTTCATGCAGAATTTTAGTACAATAGTTTTCTTGGACTTTCATTATTGGGTCCTTTAAAGTCCTGACAGGGAACAGAGAGGACTCTGGGAATTTCTTAATACCTTTCCCACTCAGAATACTTTAGGCCAAATGTATTCTTCCCTATCTTTATGCCTTGGATAAAATTTTACACTATACAACAATCCTGATGTCACTCACTTTATTAGAAACCTAACTACTGAACCAAGGAAAGAACTAAGGTAACATTTTATTTCAGGTCTTTGATTCTTTACATTAAAAAAAAAAATCAAAACAGAATGAAAATGGATCCCAAACTGCAGCACAATAAATATTTGTTAAAGTATCCAGTAAAAAATGGAAGAACATGAAATTCTGATTTTCAGAACGACTGTTATGCTATTTAACTCTGAAATACAGAAAATTGACAAGTTATAGTTTTACTTCCTGTAAAACAATAGTAGATATAGCAAATATCTAAAGCCTGGTCTGCTTTTGTTTAAAAAATTATAGGCTTAAAATTCCTCTTGGTGTTGGATTAGGAAAGGAGAAATCATCTCTTTCAGGTGCTTTTCTGGTTGTAGGACTGTGAATTAATTCTGTGGGTTGATTTGTGTCTGTTGGGTACTGTTGACTGAAGGCATTTAATATCATTGCCAAGCTGAAGTGGTACTGCCTTTGATAAAAGATTTACTTATCAAAGTGCTGCCCTATCAAAGATGAAATGGGGGAGGATTCTTCTACTGCATTAGAGAACCTGCCTTTTACCTCAATACCTTTGTCCTGACCTCACTGTCTTCTACCTCTCCTTCCCCCTTTCCTAGTCCAGTAGAAGCCTTTGTAGCATCTGTCTCTTGGCTGGAAGAACAGATATGTTGCAATGTCATCCATGAGTAAACACTATTAACATTCAATCAGATTGCACTGATTTCTTCCAAGTTCTGGCACGTAAATCTTCTAGACGCTATTATATAGGCAGTTGCCAGGTGATTTGTTATCCTGAGCAATGCTGAGGTTTCAAGGCTCGCTTCTTTGAGTCACATTAGCAGGAATCTGAAGACTAACTAGACTTGTGGGGTATGGTCACTTGTCCTGGATTTGATTTGCTTTATTTAAAAAAGTCCAATATCTGAGGAAAACTGAACAAACTGCCTGATCTCTATGTCTTGAAGCAGTGTGTTGGTGGAATTGCAGATGGACTAGTTTTCTGCTTTATCTGGGCTTACAGCAAACAGAGCAAACGTAAAAGAATAAATGGACACAAATCAGATGTCAAGAATTATAACATTCATAAACCAGTCGGAGAACACTTCAATCTCTCTGGTCACGCAATCACAGACATGAAGGTCGCTATCTTAAAACAAAAAAACTTCAAATCCAGACTCCAGCGAGAAACTGCTGAATTGGAATTCATTTGCAAATTGGATACTATTAATTTAGGCTTAAATAGAGACTGGGAGTGGCTAAGTCATTATGCAAGGTAGCCTATTTCCTCTTGTTTTTTCCTACCCCCCCCCCCCAGATGTTCTCGTTTAACTTGGATTTAAACTTGGAGAGTGGTCAGTTTTGATGAGCTATTACCAGCAGGAGAGTGAGTTTGTGTGTGTATGGGGGTGGGGGGGATGTGAGAGAACCTGGATTTGTGCAGGAAATGGCCCAACTTTATTATCATGCACATTCTGTAAAGAGTTGTCACTTTGGATGGGCTATCACCAGCAGGAGAGTGAATTTGTGTGGGGGGGTGGAGGGTGAGAAAACCTGGATTTGTGCTGGAAATGGCCCACCTGATGATCACTTTAGATAAGCTATTACCAGCAGGACAGTGGGGTGGGAGGAGGTATTTTTTCATATTCTCTGTGTATAAATAAAGTCTGCTGCAGTTTCCACGGCATGCATCCGATGAAGTGAGCTGTAGCTCACGAAAGCTCATGCTCAAATAAATTGGTTAGTCGCTAAGGTGCCACAAGTACTCCTTTTCTTTTAGCAAACAGAATGTAAAACCTTATCATAAAGACAGGGCTTTCAAATTAAGATAAGGAGCCTTTGATTCTGCCTTCTGTGAATTAATTTCCTTTTCCATACCCTGGTGTTATACAGTTACCTTCTGTTGAGCTATTGTTCAAAGCCCCTCTGTTAAGTCACTGGAGGATGTTAATGTCTATTGATCCTAAAGCAGCCAGATCTTTTCTGCTCACAAACGTTTAGCCAGTTCAGCCAGGTGGTCCAGGTCCTGTCTGCTTGGAAGGATAGCATGGTTATAGCTTCCCTTTACAGTGGGATTGGAAACAGGAAAGGAATCTCTATTTCCCGTGACCCGGGAAGCATTTATATGAATTTACCTGTTGCACAGTATGTGTAATTATACAGTAAAGTCAAGCTGTTTAGCTGAGCTGCAATATGTTGTTTAGTAAGGGAGTACCCCAGATTAATATCCCCTTTCTGTATTAGGTTGTTCCCAAGGGAGGTGGTCTGTATTTCAGAGCCATTCTTAGTTCACTGATAATGTATTACTTAGAATTATTGGGGAACCTGTCTGTCTAAGCTGCACAGCTGGGTGCTTGATTTCACTGTAAGAAGCTGCACCACCTAGGACGCATGACCCTTGGTGCGGGAAGTTGGAATATTATCCAGAGCTTGCTCTGAGTAAAAATTTGCCCAGTTGGCTGCCCTATTCAAGAAGCCTCTTGTCTGGAGCTTCAGTGCACGGAGGTGCTAAAGCTATTAATGGGACTAATTAATTTCCACATACCCCACTATACTATCATAGAGAATAATTACGTTCTGTCAAGTGAAGTGCCTCCTTTCTTTCTAGTGACATATGAAAGTAATATTTTAATTCCTACTCCGCAGTGTAAAATAACAGTTTCTTTCCTTTCACAATTTGTTCTAGACAGGATCCAAGAGTGCTGAGCTAGGTATTCACTTAGCTTGGCAGATTCTGTTGTGGTGGGAGCTGCACAGACAGGAAATGCAGGCCTCCTAGCTGATTCACAGAACAAATCTGGCCTGTAACAGAGACGCGGAGCTGGCTTCATGACTAGGTATAATAGGTGATGCTCAGGGCGTTGTGCAGAGGGAGGTACCGAGTATGCTAGGAGTAGGGGAGGTAGTTAAATGGGCAGAGCCTCTTGTGGAAGGAGTGGCTTGGTTGCTCTTCTGACTTGTGTTGAGGTGCTGTGAGAGGACGTAGCAGAGGAACAGGCTTCTTCTTTCACTCAGTTTTTCTTTCAAAAATGGCAATTTTCTCTTCTTTCTTTTAGACTTGGCAAAGCCTCCAGTAATTGAGCCAAAGGATCCGGAACAGCTGCTAATGCAGACGCCCCAGAGAAACCCACTGCTGCTCTCCCACACCCTACAAGAGCTGTTGAGCAAGGACACAGTGCAGGTGGAGCTTATACCTGAGAAGAAGGGCCTCTTTCTGAAACATGTGGAATATGAAGTTTCCAGCAAGGTAATGCGGGAGAACACCGGTGTCTGTGGGAGAATGTGTGTTTCCTCAGGAGTTTCCATGCAATGGTTTAACCTGGATTCAAAAGCCAGATCATTTTTTTTTTTAATCTGTTCAATGTATTGGTGATGCTGGTTTGAGTCGGGCATTCATGGAGGTATCTTTTACAGTTTTGCCACTGCAGCTTAATCCTAACCTCTGCTTTTCTGATACTGGGCCTCTCCAAAGCAGGGACTGACAAGTACTGTTGTCGTTTTGTAAGGTGAATGGACACCCTCTGAGGACTAGAGCGTAACGACCAAACTCACTTGAAGACTAGACTGTATATGAATGCACATATGGCACAGCCAGCAGCAATGCAGGTTCTCCCATACCTCTCCCAGTTCACTTCCCCAATCCTGACTGTAGGGACCACCTTTGGAGCAGGAGGGGAGTTCAGTTTCTATGTCCCATTCAATTTTTGTCCCCTTTGTGAGACTGCTCACTAGTGTCTTCTGTGATGGGTTTTTTTTTTCTTTTTCTGATGAGGCTATCTGTCCCATAAGAACTGGCCCAAGAGCACCAGCTCACTCCACACAGGTCACCAAAGAAGCAACTGTCTTACAGTGTTGTAGCAGTTTTCAGTCACTACTGTCCTCAGCTAGAGTCACCTTCGGATCACAGGTTTGAGAGACTTCTTATCCCATTACCAATTCCCTGAGCCATCGTTCTTCCGACAGTTCTCTTTCTGTGTAATGAGATTCTTCATAAAGAGGCAGTAGCTATGCCTTGGGCACCAGCTTAAATCTGCAAGAGCAAATCAGACTGCTGATTGCCGAGCAGACATGAGAGCCCTAAGAGCTGTATCCATTGTGCTCCAGTTATTAATCTCGTTGGGTTATTTCTGAAATGGCACAGCTCTGCAATAAGAACTAGCAGTGTACGATGCACATGTGACGTGGATGGATGTGATGACATTTAGTCTTTTCAACATGCTATTCCATCAGCCAAATGTGGTTTTTAAATGACTTGCCAACGTGCCTTTTGAGTGTCTCTCTTTGTGTGCTACATCACTCATTTTGGACCCAAATTAATCTCCAAAACCTGGGTGTTCTCACTGTTCATTCCTGCAACCTGACATCAGAAATGCAAAAATCTTGAAACTAAGGTTATAAGAAACTTTAACGCTGTTTTAGGAATCCCACAACAGTTCCTACTTTCTCCTCATTCTGCTGCATGACTCACTAAAAAGGTCAAACAGCTGGGTTTTAGAGGGTTGAGAACTACGTTTGCTCAAAGCTGTTTTGCTTCCCATGGCATTAGACCTTGTTTGGTGGATGTTACCAGGAACACCAGCATTGAAATGCTCCTTAATGATGATAGGGTGCTCATTGAAAATTGTATTGTTCCTTTATGTCTTTTTGTGGAGAAATTATGTGGACTGACAGCAAGTTTAGGGACATCTACCACCTCCTTCCAGTAACCCACAGAAAACATTTCCCCTTTCCTTTATAAAATGTCTTTGCCCCATGTTTTGCGTGTATGGAATTTGAAATGTGCTCTTTGCTGAAACTCTTGTTCCCAAAGGGACCTAACCCACCAGCAAGCTATCCAATTTATATTAAGCTATCCAAGTGCATAATTGAGAGGTGGCTGGAGGGTTCTGTGTGACTTTATTTTTTACTGTTCGCTTAAAGCAAGTGGTCTGCAAATCCAAGAAATGTACCAGCCACTCTCTTCAAGTCCCACATGTGGCTTTAACTCCTCCTGGCTGCAAGGAAATTACTGAAATGCTGTTATTGTCCTGTCTGAGTGTTGTGAGGTTTCTCTCTCTATTGCAGCGCTTCAAGTGCTCTGTGTACAGGCGATACAATGACTTTGTGGTATTCCATGAGATGCTGCTTCAGAAGTTCCCATACCGTATGGTGCCGGCACTTCCTCCAAAGAGAATGCTGGGAGGTAAACCTGGGTCTTCCTAGTGACTGGATGGGCTTTGGTATGCATGTGCTCATGAGAATACAGTCAAGAATGCACATGTCTCGAAGAATCCATAGCATTTGTTGTTCTCTGGTTCAAAAAGCAGCGCTGACAGTGTAGTGCATACCGTGGGGAGGCACTGCACTGCATTGCTGGAAGTCATTTTCAGATAAGACATGAATGTAAAGTTCCACTGGCGACTCTCCAGGTGTAAGTTGAAAATCCGATGGCATTCATGAAAAGAGTAAGGCTAGCCCTAGAGTGAGGGATAGACCTAGAATAGGGAAGAGTTTCAGCTATTTCTTTCCCAGTAAAGTAGGTTATAATGTCGATGGTGCTGACGCACATTGGCGAGTGCAGAATGGCTACTGTATCATTGCAGTATGTGCTGTAGCACATCGCTTTGTGAAGTGCTCTGAGTATGAAAGGTGCTTTAGACACCCCTTCTCTCTTCGGTGGCGGGAGAACCATAGAGATGGAAAGTGGGGGAAATCATTTGCATATGAAAAGGTTTAAATGCTCCAGGAGAAATGAGTGTATAAAAAATGTTCACACCCCTCAGTGAGAGCGTGTCTTACTCCAAGTTTTCTTTGTTCAAGCTTATGGCCTTTATTTACAAGCATGGAGACTCTAAGTAAATCGCTTCTGTAGGCTGTGTCATCTCCCCCGGAAACCTTTCTGGACCAATATTGGTCACATGAATTAAGTAACTGTCCGTATATAAAAGGTAACTTCCTATCAGAGAGATCCTTGTTCTTCTCTGACAAAAATCACCTATCTCAGGAGTAGCTTTTTTCTTCTTCTTCCTCTTTAAAACCAGAGTGTCTAGTTATGTAGAGTCAAAATAGAAACTAAAAAGATGAATGATGGGTTTGGAATCAGACTGTCATTTCCTCCATATTCTAATGGTTACAATGTACTTGTGGATAGTGAAATACTCCAAGCTTGACTACACATCAAAGCTACTTTGGATACATCTTTCTCTAGTCTGAAATCTTGACACGTTTTTAAGTTTTATCTTTATTATTTAATACATTACATAAGTCTTTTATACAGTTCTGTTTTGTTTCTGCTTTATCTGCTAAAGAACAAGCCTTTCACTGTCTTGTCTTCTGCCCATATTGCCAAGCTTAACATTTCACAATAAATTATTCATTTAATTTAAGGAGTCCACATTATGCCATAGAAAAAGAAGAATCAGAAATTAGTGAAAGGTTCTGGCGCAGGGTTTAAAGTGAACCAGAACAGGCCAGAATGATGATTCTGGAGCTACTCTGGTAGTGTTGTCAATTTCTGCAGAATGTAAGATGTCAGGGATGTGGGTTTTTTTTTTTTTTAAATATAACTCTTGAGGTTTCAAAGGTAATTCTTGAATATGATCTAATGCAGTGCAGTCTGTGAGAATTTGAAGACCTACAGCCTGAAACAATACCTGTGAGAAGAGTGACCTGCTCCTGTTAATATTAGTGGAGAGTTGACGCTTAAACCGAACAATAACTAATGGCAACAATATTGAATGTCAACACTATTTCACTGCTGATCATTTTATTTAAGAGGATTTACCAGTGAGTACAGATATCATAGAAGTTAGAGAGGCAAAACATCTATTAGGTTATCTTTTTCCAGCCCCATATTAGTACTGGATTATTCTCTACTGTATATCTTCCACTCCTTTATTCTGTTTGTTTCTAAATTATCCAAATGTTGGCTTCCCATGGGAGACTATTCTGTAGTCCAACAGATCTCACATTTAGGAAGTTATTTGCCTTCTGATTTTTTTCCCCATCTTAATTTTTCCTTTTAAAAAAAAAAATCTCCTTGTTGCTAGTTCTGTCCAGGGTTGTGTATGAGCCATAAAGAAAGGGGGTGGCAGTAGCCACTAGATGACGAGTGTGTAGCAATTGGAATGGATCAGAGTTTCACCATTCTCTCCTTCCCTTCCATGCACTTGGACTTGAGTTTGTCTTTCCATGCATGGTAGTAAGTACTGATGACCTAGAAAACCTTACAAGAAACAGAACTACTGTTCAAAGTTTTCCTGGCAATTGCTGTTTCACTGCATGCTATCAGTGGGTGGCTATGTCTAGTTAGATTAATAAAACAGGGAAGCAGAATTGCAGAGCACAAGATTTTAGGGAGTCTGAGTGGACTTGTGACTTGAGCAACTGAAAATCACTTTGTGGGTAAGGATCATTATGGGACCGCTGGTGGCCAACAAACTCAAGTTAAAGGTGAACGAGGAAGCAAAAGGCTGTGATGCCCTTCACTGTCCCTTTACGATGTGAAAATGTTGCCAGAGACCATTCTAATAAGCTGTGTCGGGGGTCACTAAGCTATTTGTGTACTTAGAAGGCTGCATCATTTTCTTTGCAATCCTTTCTTCTCCCTTAAAAAAAAAAAAAAAGAGCTGCTACCCTTTTTTGTTTTTTTTTGTTCAACTTTACAACTATCAGCTCTGGACTTCACTTCTTCCTGGAAGACTTTAGCGTGATGTTTGAATTACTTGCATAAGGACATGACAGTAGTCTGAAATCTGAACCCCTCCCATTTCCAGGAGGATGAGTTGCTGAACTTCTTGTAGCCTGACAATTAGGACCTAGGAGAGCTGTACCTTTAGGGTTTAGTTTATTGTGAATTGCCTCCCACGTCCTCCAAAGGTCTCAGCAAAGTCTTCCACAGAAAAGAAGAAAACCAGTTTTAACAAAACAAAAAACAAATGAACAACAAAACACAACACACCAAACCAAAACAAACAAACAAATCCCAGCCCAAACAATGTATGGGGCAAGGGAACTTCTGGGGAAAATATTTTGAAGCCACCTTTCCACAACATAAAGGAGCAAAAAAGGGTACAAATGTTAATTTTGCTTTGCATGTCATCTATTAAAGATATGAGGTGATTCACTTTGTAGTTGGACCAGAATTTGTAGCTGGTGCTTTTAAAAATTATCTGTATTGCAGTAGTTCCCAGATGCTCCACACAGGATAAGAGTCCCATTGTGCCAGATGCAGCATAAACATAAAGGAAGAGAAACTCCGGCTACGTCTACACTATAGACCTTACAGTGGCTGGAGCTGCGCTGCTGTCAGGTCTCCCGTGTCGTCACTCTATCCCAAGGGGAGAGAGCTCTCTTGTCAGCATAATTAAACTACCCCCAACGAACGGCGGTAGCTATGTCGGTGAGCGACACACTCTCACCGACATAGCGCTGTCCGCATCGGCGCGTCTGTTGGCAAAACTTACGTTGGTCAGGAGTGTGTTTTTTTTTCACACCCCTGACTGACAAAAATGCTAGTGTAGACATAGGAGCTTGCAATCTAAGGGTCCAATCCTGCAAGTTCACACTGCTTAACTTGACTCACCTGAGTAGTCCTGTTGAGGTAAATAGGTGCAGAAGGGTTTGCAGAACTTAAGACAAGCTGTAACAGACCATTTGAGGGTGTGGGGGTTTGCAGTGTTCTGATAAGTAATGGCTAGACCAGTGAACCCAGCAGATCTGTTGCATGGAGCTGATGGAAGGCACCGATAGTACTGTTCTTGGGTTTTGCTGCAGATGTAAATGCAAGGGAGCAGTGGGACATGATGCTGCCTTACCCTCGTTCTGAGCCAGTTGCAATGCCTGATGCATTAACACTAATGTAGTGTTCCCTCCTGTAGCTGACCGAGAATTCATAGAGTCTAGGCGGCGGGCTCTGAAGCGTTTCATTAATCTGGTGGCTCGACATCCCCCTTTCTCGGAAGACGTGCTCCTGAAGCTCTTTCTCTCCTTTAGTGGCTCGGTGAGTACTTGTTGGTGATGCCACGTGTTTGCACTGGGAAACAGTTACCGAGTTTAGAGCTGCCTGTTGCCTGCACATTTGTCATCCTCACAATTGTGATCCTGGCTACCAGGGGCTAGTGGAGCATATCGTCCACACTAGGTAACTCTGCTACTGGACAGTGGGATGTGTTATCTCTGCAATGCTGTAGGCACGATACCTTAAAAATAATTCTTTTTCCTGTGGCAATATATGTCACACCACTCCTTATCTCTGATACTCCCCAGAAAGGTATTTGACCAAGGGAGTGCTAAGAAACATTGTTCTAGGACTTCTCAGTCTCCTAATGCAGACTTTTAGCACAGGAAGAACTTTCTCCTCAGACGAATGCAGCATTTAAAGTGGAGGGTTAACATTTATATGTGTTTAAATTTTAGGAGAAGAGGGTGATACAGGAGTTGGAAATTCATAGAGAGAGATGGGTCAGGGCCTACAAATGGACTCAGTATGTGGAATCACTTTTTTCCATGCCTCATTCGCATGAGGGGTTGATTTTTTTCCCTCAAGGTGGAAGGGTTAAATGTTATGAAAAGGTGGCCCCTTTCCATGTGTAATAAAAGCAACCATCAACTGTGGATTGTTGCTTTATTGCATGAGGAGGCCCAGGTTTTAACAGGATTGAATTTGCCATTCATTGTCACTGTGTGAATTGCCAGATGGGTTTAATTGGTTGGTTGGTGGTTTCTTTTGCTTTTCTAGGATGTGCAGAACAAGCTGAGGGAGTTGGTACAAGGTGTGGGAGATGAGTTCATGACTTGCCAACTAGCCCCCCGGGCCAAGGTATTTTTCTTTATGGTGCATAATTGCAGTCTTAATACCAGTAGCCCAAGTGCACAAGGTCTTGTATCTGCTGGGTAAAAGAGAGGGGCTGTAGTTGAAAGGGAAAAGAGCAATTTCCACAGAGAACTGTAAAGGACCTTCTTTTGACTTGATCTTCTGTTTTCTTCGTAACAAAACATATAGCTGGTTATTTCCAGGCCCAGTATGTCCAGCCTAGGTCTGTTTAGTAAAATGATACAAAATTAGTGTGAGAGAAGTCTTTGTCCAAATGCACATTCTTTCGGTAACTATAAATAACCTACACAGTTTGAAAGTTCATCCTGTCGCTTACTATTCCTTTGTGTCATAATCCCTCTTTGTCTATAAGAGAAGCTATGAATCTCACCGTGGTTTGTTCATTTGTTTGGGGAAGGCTGCTGTACCTTAGTTGTGTATCTTGCTTGCTGAATCTGACATCGCTGCTCCCCTGAGTTGCTTGCTTTTGTGGAAGTTCAGCCTGGGGTGAGGGGAAAATAAAGCAGCCAGTGAGGGTTAAATGTTGCTTATGGGTTTGTGTTTTTCTTTTTTTTTTAAATGGCCTTTACAGTACCTCGCATAATGGGCCTCTGGTCTGTGACTGGGGCTCCTACGTGCTATTGCAATAGAAATAAATAATAAAGATGGTACCTTTATTACTCAGCAGTCCTGCCCCCTATGTGTGCATTATTCACAGTGCTTGATGCTAGGGACTATTCAAACTTTTACTGATGTTACCTCTGCAGAGCAAGCTCAGCTATTGGAGACTGAGGTGGATCCTACTGTGGCCCATGCATCACCAGTAGAATTGTTAACTGAGCTGTGGTTGCACAATGTTTTACTGATGAGGTACAAGCCAGAAGCAGCTCAACTCAGCTTGTAATACCTGGTTGAGTTTGCAGGGCTACAGTTAAGAGTTCTGACCTGGAGTCACTGATAGGCCTGGAACATCATAATGCCATTTTCAATGGCTCCTCTCAGAACATAAAACCATTTTCAGTGTCACCAGGTTAAGACTCCTAATCTCTTTGTTTGTGATTTATCATGCAACTGAGTCCATTACTAAGATCTCTTTTGCTGCCTCAGGACTTCCTCCCAGCCGACATCCAGGCCCAGTTTGCTGCCAGTCGAGAGCTTATCCGAAACATCTACAACAGCTTCTACAAACTGCGGGACCGTGCAGAAAGAATAGCTTCCCGCGCCATTGATAATGCCTCAGATCTTCTCATATTTGGAAAGGAACTAAGGTAGATTAGGGTGTGAGGACTCCCTCTTGAGCACACTTCTGTGAACAGTCTTGAGTTTTAAAGAGAGCAGTAGAATGTCTATGGGAATGAGGCATGTGTTTCTGAAGACGCATGGCACAAACCAGGTTCGCGTTTTCCTGTTGCAGAGAGAAGAAAACATAATAGGTGTGTTCCCCAGGGTGAGGGAGAGAAAACAGCATTGACATTTTGGATCTGATTTACACTTGTGTGAAATGGTACAGCCCCCAAGTACATGGGGGTGTGGTCATGCACATTCATAGACCCTTTTACATGCTGTATATGTTCACACACGCCGCATTTTTGTTTTAAATTGAAAACACTAATATTCTTGCTAGTGCACAGTTTCTTTCATTTTCTCTCGTTTGTGTGCATACACTCACCCACATATATGGGTCCCAGCCTGCTATCGCTGTGCTGTTAACTTGACCCTTCTTGGGGAGTAGGTATAAACTTACTGCCACCTGATTCCTAGGGGACTCTATTTCCCCAGAGCCTACTAGTGAGTTTTGAGAGGGGGAACTTCCAGTAACTGCTGGGATGGGTAAATCATCACACTAACCGAGCTGCTTAGTGGCAACTGACTCACTGCCTCTTCTTTCCTCTCCCAGTGCTTTGGGCTCAGACACTACACCACTTCCCTCCTGGGCTGCTCTGAACAATAGCACGTGGGGGACTCTGAAACAGGCCTTGAAAGGCTTGTCTGTCGAATTTGCGCTGTTGGCCGATAAGGCTGTACAGCAGGTGAGTTCCTCTGCCATTTGCTTCTCCTGTATTATTGCAATTGGTGCACTGAGAGGGGTGTTTTTGCCTAGTGTCACCTCTTGATTCATAGGCCTTCTACGCATGGGTGCCCCAGAAATTACTTCCCCTTTCTTTGCAGCTATGCAGGCATCAGTCTAAAGCCATGTCCAACTGGCCAGGTATGCTACTGGGCTACATGTTCTGACTGGTGGAATTAAACTCAAAGGTGTTCAGGCAGGGAAAGCACAGTGAGGAGGGGAAAAGTGGGGGGAACCTTTTTAAAAGGTTTAAATAAAGTAAATAGTGACTGTCCCAAGCTGTCCAAAAATCCTGCACTCTGCCTGGCTAAGATCATATGGTGAATATAGTCCAGCAGAACCTGTTTCTGTATCCAGTTGTGACCTTCACCACTTGTTAAACACTACATGAAACTCATTCAGACAGAACACAAGAGGTCTTTTTACTGTTGAAACAGCACAATGTGATGATGACCATTGGAATAACACGAGGAAATGGCAATCCAGAAAGACAAGTGATCGTTTCTCATCACTACAACCATCACTTTATGCTGCTAAAGATATTCTGGGTGCTTTACAGATAAATAAAACCAGTTTCCTGCACCGAGGATCCTAAGTTCTTGAGAGCCACACACATAACACGGACACAGGAAGGGAGATGGGACATAAGAAACAAACAAGCAAGTGCTGAAGTTTAGCTTGTGTCTTGTCAGCTCTGCTTTCTGTTTCATTAAGTCTTCTAAGTGCTGGTGTTTATAGGTCACCTGGAATAGGTGTGTCTTAAGGAGGGAAGATTAAATCCTGGTGGATTCTATGAGTGCAGGGGTTCCAGACAGAGCTGCATGGAAAACCTCAGAGGACTCATGATGCCAACCTCTTGTTGCAGTGATCAGGCAATCCGAATGCTCTTCCTGTTCCAATTAGTTCTGTGTTCATCCTAGTGTCCAAGCCTAAAATCTCCAGTCCCGTTGTGAGAGCTGCTTGATGTAGCTATGTAATGGTTGCTGTGCCCTGGAGATTACAGTGGAGGGTCAACATACTGGCTGGGTTTGAGGAGCTGTGAAGTGTGCTCTTGCCAGGCTTATATGAAATGTACTTGTCTCTTGTTTTCTAGGGAAAACAGGAAGAGAGTGATGTGGTGGAGAAGCTGAACCTTTTCCTGGATTTACTTCAGTCCTATAAAGTGAGTGCTGCTGTTTCTCTGCCAGTGAGAAAGTTGTTGAGAACAGTTTTGTGCTTTTTAGAGGATGTAACGCCAAGTGAATGGAAAACTAGCTGGACAGTCAGTTCAGAGGCAAACTGGCATCATGTAGAGTGAGGGGATTGATTCTCCCCCTTGGCTAGCTCTGAAGTGTTACGGATCTGCTCTTGGCTCATTAAGTTTTGTGGACACCAAACCTTGCAAAGAGTTGAAGATATCAATCTGCTTCACTTGTGGGAATCAGCTAATCTTTTTCATAAGTCAGCTATTTTGGGGGCAGGAAAAGAGAATGAATTTAGTAGACCAGCCTTTTACATGTGAAGACATTAGTTCAGTTACAACTGAAATGAGTTTTACAATCTCAGCCTACTCCTTCATGGACACCCTGCAGAAAGCATCTAAATGCAGTTCAACACAGTTGGCAGCCTTCCTGAAGAGGGGCCCAGTCCAGGATTGAAATAGCAGGGCTCTGCAAGCTAACAAGAGGTTAATTAGTAATGCTTAATATTGAAAAGGGATATGCAGATAGTAAGTTTGGTGTTGGTAAAGTTCAAGGCACATTGACAGAGATGCAGCTTCAGATCACCTGCTGTATCCTCCGTTTTGGCTCAGAGCAGTTCTGGTTCTCATCTTAAAAGGCTTTATTTGAAATAGTCCAGAGTTTAGAAATTGCATGGGACACCTTACATGCCCTCAGCTGTGTATCTCCCAGATGTGCACATTTTCTTCTCCCCACCCTCTCCCATGGCTCACTTTCCTGTGTCTAGGCTCTGGTATGGGGTCAGTATCAGTTGTTTTTCTTTGTCCTGAAGGATCTGTGTGAGAGGCACGAGAAGGGAGTACTGCACAAACACCAGCGAGCTTTGCACAAGTATAGCATGATGAAGAAGCAGATGATGAGTGCCACTGTGCAGAACAAGGAGCCAGAGTCCGTGGAACAGCTGGAGTCACGAATTGTGGAGGTAGGGGGCAGATGTTTCTGTGTGTGTGGGAGTGATGGGTTGCATGTGTATTGGATGGAAACTTCTTCCTAATACTGCCATAATGTGGCTTATCCGTGTTTTTGGAAGAGGCAGAAAGGGTCACCCATAGATCTTCGTCTTATTCAGATTAAGTGCTGTGCTGCAAGGAAAGTGTCTTTGTTCTACTGAACACTTGCTGCTGGTGTTTGGCATCAAAAACAAGGTGGTCCAATATAGCTGCCTGTAGGAAGTGCAGAAATGCACAATCTGCATGGTGGAAAGTGCTTGCTATGTGACCTCTCCAGTTGCTGTCAAGCAAAATGGGCACAGGACTGCATTTCTGATTTTTGGCAAGTGCTTGAGTTACAGGGTAGAGAGGAGAACTTGTGCTCTGCTGGTGTGAGTGCACACTGAGGATGATGCATTTCTTCCAGCCCCCCATGCACCTCCCTTCTGGACAGTGAGGTTAACTGGGTTTTTTGTCTCTCAGCAAGAGAATGCCATCATGACCATGGAGCTGCGGAATTACTTTTCTTTGTACTGCCTGCACCAGGAGACACAGCTAATCCATATCTACCTGCCTCTCACTTCCCACATCTTGGGAGCTTTTGTCAACTCCCAGATCCAGGGCCATAAAGAGGTAAGTTCTTCAGTCAACTTGCCTCCCTTCCTCCAGTTGAAAATATGTATTTGAGCTGTTTGTTTTTCCCTCTTTCTCAAACAGTGGGGCTCTGCTTGGGAAGGTGGCGCTGATAAACCGTGTGTGTGTGTGTGTATTTCCAGTCTCCGCACTCCCCAGGGTGACTTTAGCTTTGGAGCTGTCTGAGATAATCATCTGTGGAATGCTGGTTATTCAGTTGCAGATGCTGTATATTTGCTAGATGGATTTGCTTTTTTGCTTCGTGTTAAACAGAAATTATATAGCAAGAAAAAGGACCTAACAGGGGTGGGCAAACTATGGCCCGTGGGCTGCATCTGGCCCATGAGAGCTTTTAATCCATCCCTTGAGCTCCATTGCCCCGCTCTGGCCAAGGAGCAGAGTTTGCGGCTTGCTCTGCTCCGGCGCCCTGATCCTGCTCCCCAGCAGGAGCGTGGGCGGATAGGGGGAGCGGGGCAAGCCCCTGACCCTGCTCCCCGGCTGGAGAACCGGGTGGTGGAGTGGGGCAAGTGATGGGGTGGACCTGCCCTGGATGATAAGTGTGTGGGCCATGGCCCACCTGTGGCTACGTCCTGGTGCAGCGTGTCTTTTCTGATTTAAAAAAAAACCAACATTGTGGTCACAGATCTTTGTTCATGGCCTGCCATACAATTTCCATACCCAGATGTGGCCCTCAGGCCAAAAAGTTTGCCCACCTCTGACCTAACAGGTTGCCTTGTTATGTGTTTAAATAAATCATTCAGCATTTCCTAGGTTCAGACTTCTTTCCATGCATTGCTTCATGGAAGTGTTTGTTAGGGGAGACCGTTTAAGTGGAGGGCTCTAACCAAGCCTTCAAAACTCTGTCTCTTCCCCATCTGCCTATTTTGCTAAGGATGACAGGATCTTCAGAGAGCTGCAGTAAAGCACCAGTTTGATGGAGGGGAGCTTTGGAATTACTGGTTTTCCATATAACATTTCTGCAAATGCATTGGCTTTTGACCAACCTCCAACACAGCTTAGTGCTGCCAAGAACTCAGACTTTTGAGTGTGCTGTGTGACAAGGTGATGACCCACCAAGCTGTTTTGCTTTCTTTCCTCCAGATGAGTAAAGTTTGGAATGAACTGAAGCCAAAGTTGAGCTGCCTGTTTGTGGGACCCCACAACATGCCGACACCACCGTTGTCACCCCCAGAGGGCAACTTCTTTTCCAATTAACGCTCCGAGATCTGACACTGACCAAGTCGAAGTGCAGTCCAGAGAGGGGTGTGACCTCTATCTCCAGATATTAAAAGGAATCCTCCAAACAGCTATTTTTATATTGCTGCTTTGAGCTGCTCTCTGACTTATGGACAGACTGGAAACAGAAGCACATACAGAGAGAGAGACAATCTCTTGATTTTTGTTCTTTATTTTGAAGACGACTTGGGGCACGACTGAGATTCTTTGCCCCAGAGGTCCTCTGCCTAAGGACTGGAAGTGGCTTGGTACATCACGTGCTGCAGTTCAGCTATTGCTGAAGTCCCATGCCGCTTATACTAACTACCCTCTTACAGCTATCTACACATATACTGGCCAATGTCTACAGTGCTGAGACGCACAGGATGTCCAAAGAATTCCTTGCTATTTAAGCTTGGGACACAAACCAGAGGCATATGTGGGTAAGGAGAGCTGAAGGCTAGCCTCCCTTTCTCCCCTGGTTCATTGGTTAGGTGTTTGATTTCATATTGCTAGATCCACATGCAAAACAGGGGAAAGCTTCTGGGTGGCTCTCTGGCTCTGCTGGGTGGGTCAGTGCTGGTTGTGATGTTTCCCAGTGTGGGAGTTGAACCTGTGTCACAGGAAAGCACAGGGCATATTTGCTCATAAGTAGTAATGTGTGGCCACAGATTACCTTGCTGAACAGCATTTCTTATGGGAGTCTGCCTGCCACATGCATAGAAAATAGCTGACTGAAACGATGATACACCCCTTAGAAAGGGATAACTTTTCATACTGTTGAAGCAGGACAGCTCTGGGGTGATTAACTTTCCTGGGAAGAGCTGGAGTCTTCACTCCTGGGTGTCTGTGTTACACGCTGGTATCCTCAGAGGATGGCTGCCTGTAAAAGCCCAAATTGGCTAAGGCTGATGTTCCCTCTGATCTACTATCAATTGTTACATAACCAGGACAGGACTGAAAATGATCAGTTCATCAGCAAGAGTCAGTATTTATCATGGTGATGCTGCTGCTCTTTTCTGGCAGCACCACCATGATCATCTTCTCTTGAAGATGAAGGCAAACGCCTTGAAGTGAAGGAGGCAATAAGCTTTAAGTGAGTGAAAAGGAAACACACTAGCTAGGAAGAATGAGCTGTCAAATTTGGACCATAATTATTTCCCTAGTCCAGGTAACTTGTCCATTAAGGGGGAGTATATTCAACTTCTCTAATCCTAGAATTCTGATTCTTATATATAGTGTTTAGTTTCTGCTGCAAGAGGAACTATGATTGAAATAACGAAAGTTACTTGACCTACGTCGCTAAGCTAATCAGTGTTCTGGTGTCTGGGACAGGCAGGGCCCTTCCATCTTTGAGAAACCACCACTGTGGGACAGGGGCTACACTAGATTGTCCTACATAGGACACTGGGTGTGTCTACGCTGCAGTCATCAGATGTGACTACACTATGTGTAGGCATAGCCAAGCTCGCTATACTCTAGCTAGCTCAGCTGCTGGGAGCAGTGAAGCCCTGGCAGCGCACAATTCAGCGCTGACTGTACAAATGTGTCCAGAACCCGGGTAATTACTGGGATGACTAGCTCATGCTGAAACCCATGCTGCTATTGCTTCGCTCCTCCTCACACACAAGCTAGCTTGATTAAACTAGCTATGTGAACTGCAGCCACACTCTCTTAATGCAGTGTAAACATGCCCGGTGTATGTCGATTTCTTGGTGCTGTGGCTAGAGGGAGCTGGGGTGAATGTAAAAACCGGTCCTACATAGAATGCATTGCTTGTTGCGTGTTAGCAGCTTAAGTGCTAACTCTTTCTAACGCTTGCTCAAAATGTTTCCCTTGCAACTAATCTACCGTGCTTTGCACGAGCCTGAGACAGGTGCCAGTGACTCTTTGGAAGAGAATACCAAGGAATACAGAAGAGATTCTAGTCACAAACTAAGACAAATTACTAAGACCATAAATGTATGTACAGTGTAATAATAAACCACCATTTTGAGTGGCAGACAGAAAAATTTCTCCATTTGACCTTGTTTAGACTAGGAAGATAGGTTGCTTTATGTTAGCTTACATTAAATTTTACTGTGTTTTTAAACAGTGTGCAGACAGGATCAATACTTTTAAAGATGTGTTGCCTGGTTGTGGTCAACCCTAGCTTCCCGCCCCCAGCATAAATCTTTTTATTTGTCTGATAATTGAAGAGTAGTTTGTCTGCTGTTAAACAAATAATCAAAATAAGAAAATACTGTACATTGTCTTGGAAAAGTTTGGATCTCCCATTTAATCAAATGGGGAGCCGCATTGCCGCTATTAGTTGTCTGATAGAGGCTGATTGTCGGCATTGCAAAGAATTGGCTCTAGTAGAAAGAAACCCTGCCCTTTTCACAGTTATAAAAAGCCTGAAAGTGTAACAGCTATTTCTAAAAACTCTTAAGGCTAATATTAAATATTTAGTGGTCCAAGGGATAACTGCTCATTACTGTTCTTTAAGCAGCAGCCCTTACAGGCTCTGCCTGTGGAATTCAGTAGGATAATCAGATTTATATCTGTCGCAGGCTTAACCTATCTTAAAAAGAAATGTTTCATTGGAGTGGCTCGGAGTGAGAATACACCTATTCGTGCAGTCGCCTTGTCCTAGCCCCTGAATGAAGACAGGGATGAGCATACTCTGCTTCACTGAGGACTGCAGTTGTTATTCAACAACTTCTGCTAAGTTTTGGGCAGCTTTCAAGAGAGAATGAGTGCCTAGTGTTCGTATACCTGATACAGCCAATGCCACATCCTGGGGGATTGCCTTGGTTACTGCTCTCTCTGTGGAGCATCTTCCCTTCACACTGTGGTCCATACAAGCTTTAACTTGCAAACCTATTTTTACAGACTTAGCCATTCTGGTCTGAAGTCCAAATGGTGGTGGCATGACTACTTCCAGCAGCAGAGAAGGGGCTTCTGCACTTGTATTCTCCTCTTAGTTTAGGGGTCAATGCAGTTCGCAGAGACAGTGTCTATTACAACTTCTCTACTGTGGAAGAGTGAAGGGTAGAAAAGTCAAACTGACTTCAGTTCTCTGTGTGCCCCATATGCAATGTAGAGGAAGCAGAACCAGTTGCTTCCATGGTGCTGTTATGGTCCATGCTGTGTTCAGACTAACAGAGAGAAATAGTGAAAACAAAACATAATGCATTAAATAAGCAGTTCCCAATACCAGAGCTGGTAGGGCATTAACTTGCCAAATTTTCTCCGATGACTGGAATTAGTTTTGAATTAATGTTGAGCACAACAGGAAATGAGTTCAACAGGGCATGCCAATTAGGGTATGCCTGCTGCTGCTGTGAGCTCTAGCACCAAAGAGTTAATGTGCCTTTCTGAATGGAAGCTTTCTCTGCACATATTGATCTCATGGGGCTTCCACCCATTTGCGATGTGACTTTGTAGATAAGGCATCCAGACTTACAATTTTCAGTGCAAGAGTGTCTGCACCAGAATGTCTTGAAGAAGCCGGGTCTGTAGATGAGTACGAAGCCGGTGAGGAGAACCTGACTCTTTAGTACAGAAATTGGTCTCCTTTCCACCAAAACAGCCATGTAGCCTGCCTTTCCTATTGCCACCGCTGTTTCTAATTGGAAGGGGACAACATGCGGTGCCCACTCTGACCAGCCGCACAGAAGGGTTTACAGATGGGGAAATTTTCCAAAATATCACTCCCCCCCTCACCTGTGACTTTCTGATGGGATCACTATGTTTAAACAGTGCCTTGTTCTCCTCTTGTCTCTGCTCCATCTGCTCTTCCTTTTTGATCACCCATGGAAGTCACTGCTGAATTTGTAACAGGCTAGCTGCACAAGTTCGAGACTGTGACTTTACTGAAAGATGCAGCAGCAGCTCAGGTGAGGACAGAATTCAAAATACTGGTCTCTGCAATAGCAGCAGAGGTAATAGTGTTTGTAATACAGAATGAATGGCAGGGGCACAAGGCTTGCCACGTGCATGAGGAATGGCACTTTGACTAGTACAGACTATTCAGAGCAGCTGGACGGAGATAGGAAGAGGCAGGCTTGGTTGGAGGATGTGAATTTTACCTGCTTGGGAAAATCCTGTATCTTTGCTTTGCTCAAATAGTCTTATGTATGAAGCACTTTATCAAACTGCAGGAATTAGAAAACTATTACTACAGCTGATAGACTGGAAATGTTTACAGATTATATCTCCAACTGTGTTTAAAAAATATGTATTTGTAAGACAAAAAAAAAAACCTTGTATAAGACATTGAGAGTGGCTTTATTATTTCTGGTATGGACTGATCAAACTCATTGCCCTGCATGCTGAGTTGGGAGCAGACCCAAGCCCTGTACAGCTCACCTGCTGCTGTCTTGGGGTGAAACCTATTAGAAAGCCCCTGCTGAAGGTTCTGAGCTTTATAGCACATTTTCACTTGTCTGCATGAAAAGCTGAGCTGGAGGGACAGTTAATAACCTTAACTATTCATTCACTGTTTAAATGGTTAAGAGAAATGAGAACCTGGGCAGCGCCTAAGCAATGCTATGCAACCACCTTGCTTTATTTTACCTGTTGCCACAACCTCCTGCTGCTTTGAGAGGAAAAGAACTAGAGCCATGCACGGTTCCATGCCCAGCCTCAGCTGGCCCTGAAGAAAAGGAAGCAACACACTGTCCCACTTTGTGGCATGAGTGGGGAAGAGAATTAAGGGGAGTGCTAATTCCAGTGCTGTGAAGAAAGTTAACTATTACACTCCAGTCTCTGTGCTGCTTGGGGCCAGGTCTCCGCTTCTGGACTATTTGTAAGGGCCTTTCAGAAATCATCTTGTCACTTCCCTGGAACATGAATCAGACCATGAATGCCATCTTCATTTTAGTATTTTTAATGTAAAACAGGGCCCTCTGAGAAGGAACAGATTATTGAGCTAACTGTTAGAGGAGAAAGGGATACCATTGAATTATGGGAGTCATTACCCAAACCATAAGTGAAACACTCCACACCTTGGAACTGCACCAGCACAAGAACTGCTGTCTTTTGTTCTCCCTGAGGAGAAAAGCCACTTTTTCTCCTCCACCCATCCAGTAGATAAATCTCCTCTGCTGAGAAAGGAGAGCATTGCATACAGTGACCACTGCTATGGCAGGTTCATGTCTAATAGTTGGGGCCTGGCCCAATATGGGTAATGATGTATTTGATGAGGGTGGAATGCTGCTGTTTCCTCTTATACCTCCTCCACCTGTCTCAGCGTGTACTCCAGGATAGTGTCTAGCCCCTGGAACTTAAAATAGCCCAGGAACAACTTCTTTTGGAGCAGTAGGGGAAACCAGTAGACATCATCTGGCCACATGTGACTGAAAGGCACCTGATCCAGCTGAAACCACTGTGGGCACATTTCTAAAATAGGAAGAATAAAGAGGTTTGGGTAAACTTATTTCACTGCTGTTTTGTTTTAATGCTGGGTGTCCTAGGAGGGAAGGAAAGCACTTCCAACAACTATGATTCATAGGCCTGCACAGCTAGCTGGCTTTGTTTTGGAGGGACTGTAGGGGGAAATTGTCCAGAGGAAGAAGCAGGACTCCGGGAGGCAATAGGCTGCTAATGTTGCTCAGACAACATAGCCCTACTCAGCCACCACCCCCTTTCTAGTAAACCCTGGCAGGATGCTTCTGGCCAGGAGAATGAGGGCTGAGAGTCCAAAACTAATACTGAGGGTGTGTGTGTGTGTGTGTGTGTGTGTGTGTAAGACAAATCCAATGTGCATCACAGAGGCCTACGTGAGCATGGGACCAGCATCACCCCTTCTCCGCATATGCTTTTAAGTATTAGGAAATAGGGGCAAACAAATCTTCTTTGTGCTGCTACTTGCCCCATACTCCTACCATCGCTTTCTGTTGGCTCTCCATGAAAGCTGTCCGTCCGGAAGATGTGGACTTCCATGAGCTCAGAGTTACCTACAAACTCAAAGGTGATCTGACCCATCTTCTGCAAGTTGTCTACGGTCAATCCGCTCTCTTCCAGCAGCTCCCTGCAAGAGGAACAGATATCTTTGCATGAGGGCGAGCAGTGGGGAAACACACACTCAACAGTTAACATCTGCGCACACACCACTCTAGGGTGAAGGCAGGGAGACATCCTGCATCTTTTACACAAACATGTTGTTCTAGTAACTAGAACCTCGGTGCTGGTGTGAGGCTTAGTGTGTGCAGTGCTTTGAGAACTTTTCAAATACTTATTATTAAATGCTGAATTATTCAAAGCATCCCATCTACCATATTTTCAGCAGTAGCAAGAGCCTAACAAACCAAGAGCACCCTGAAGAAAGGAGGCTTGTCTCTCTCCCTCCCTCCATACACTGGCAGTAACTTACCTAAAAGGCTGTTATATAAAATGCAACCAAAGAAGCTCTGTGAGAGGCCAGTTCTCTGCAAAGTAAACTACTTTATGCAGAAGGGAGCTTTGGAATACCCAGAAACAAGTAAAACTGGCTTGTAGCATACCCAGAGATTTACTGAAGCAATGCCAAACTCCCTGCCCATCCAAAGGAAAATTCAGGCATTTGTGAAAGGGCCAGGAGGTTGGGAGACATGGGCTTATGTCAGAAGAACTCTTCTATATGAAGCGGACATTAATTTTTATATGAAATTATTGATTCAGCTGTCATCTGTCATGTCACCTTCTGCTGCAATCCCAACAGAGTCCATAAAATAAATAGGAGTGGGCTGGTTCAATCAATAATTGGAGAGAGACCCAAGTGCTGCAGGAAGTCAGTATTGGTGACTCAGCAGCGGGCATTCTTCCTTTGAGCCCTTACTGAAACAATCCTGCAACACGGCCAAGGCAACACCGTGCTTCTTATCTTTTGGATGAAACTTAAAACAGGTTTACCAGAGAGTGTCTGGCACTTTTAGTAAAATAGATAGATATTAATTTGGTATCCTAGCCAAATTACAATTCATGAAATTGTTTAGCACACTGTTCATCAGTCATGTCCTCACCTGTTGTGTAGTGCACAGAGACTATTGCAAAAGGTGCTACTTACAGCTCAAGGCATTTTCAGTGATGGGTGAAGTGATTATCTACATAACCCTTAGCAACCTGCCATACTTAATTAGTTTACAAAGTGCTTAGTGATCTTCCCACAAAAGGCACTACAGAACCGACAAGTAATATTTAATTGGGCTGAGGTTTTTGTAATACATTATATAAGTGAGGGGTGAGCGGGGAATCACCTGATCAGCTCCTGTGATTTTATCACAAGTCTCCTGATATTTGATGTTTTTCTTAAAGCTTCAGCTTTTATTTTTCAAAGAAAGTTTCCAGCCCTCAACACTGAAGATAAAAGCTTGAAAAACGTGAACCCGAAAGATTCAAAACCCAGACGGCAAATAAAAAACCCCAGTGTTTTGGCTTTAAAAATTATGATTTAAAACAATCTCATGATTTTTTTAAAAGAGGGGCTGACTCATGGTTTCTAAATGCTGGAGGCTGGTGATACTCCCGAGTTACACACCTGACTTGGAGATGGATGCATAGGATGTGGTCTTGTCTCCCACACCCCCAGGGCGCACGTGTACCCATCTCACCTGTGGGCTGCCTGCTCTATGGTCTCGCCTGCCTGCACTTTGCCCCCGAATCCGTTCCAGCGCCCAGCCCCGAATCCACGTTTCTTCATGCCCAGCAGCACCCGCTGGGGCTCCACCACCAACACCAGGGTGAAGAGCTTGCTTGTGAACATCGCCCCTGTCTGTGCAAAGGGGAGATGGGTCTGAGCCGGGCACTTCTGGGAGAGTGTGATCAGAAATTGTGCCCGCAGTGCATGGGACACACACAGGCAGGGGTGCTGGAACAATTTGTATCGTGGGGGTGCTGAGAGCCATTAGCCCACACTATAAACCCTGTGTATGATGGAAACCACTTCAAGCCAGGCACCCCCATATTTCCAGCACCTATGTACACAGACTGCGTGCGGAAGGGAAGGGACAATAGCCAGGAGATCGTGCTGCTGTGCCCGGTTCTGTCCCCTACTTAGCCCCGGAAATTGCTGATTAAAACCAATCACCCCCCTTCAGCGCCCAGCCCATCACTGCCCTAGCTGCACCCAGCTCGGCTGCTCTGCCCTCCCGCCATCACTAACCTGTCCCGCCTGTCTCGACCCCCATCACTCACCTGTCCCAGCCCAGCCTGTCCCGCCTCACATCAGTAACCTAGCTGCCCCTGGCCCGCTCCGCCCCATCACTCACCTGTCCCGGCCCAGCCTGTCTCGCCCCACATCAGTAACCTAGCCGCCCCTGGCCCGCTCCGACCCATCACTCACCTGGCCCCGCCCCCATCACTCACCTGTTCCAGCCCAGCCTGTCCCGCTTCACATCAGTAACCTAGCTGCCCCTGGCCCGCTCCGCCCCATCACTCACCTGTCCCGGCCCAGCCTGTCTCGCCCCACATCAGTAACCTAGCCGCCCCTGGCCCGCTACGCCCCATCACTCACCTGGCCCCGCCCCCATCACTCACCTGTTCCAGCCCAACCTGTCCTGCCTCACATCAGTAACCTAGCCGCCCCCCCCCGCCCGCTCCGCCCCATCACTCACCTGTCCCGGCCCAGCCTGTCCCACCCCACATCAGTAACCTAGCCGCCCCCAGCCCGCTCCGCCCCATCACTCACCTGTCCCGGCCCAGCCTGTCTCGCCCCACATCAGTAACCTAGCCGCCCCCAGCCCGCTCCGCCCCATCACTCACCTGTCCCCGCCCCCATCACTCCCCTGGCCCGGCCCAGCCCGCCCCGCATCACTCACCTGGCCCGCTCCGGCTCCCCGACGAACCCGGCCTGGCGGTCCCACGTGCAATGCCCCTGCGCCGCCGGTTGCTCCGTTGAAAACGGCCCGACTGGAAGCAGGAGCCGGAAAGCGGCTTTCTCCCCTCCCCGGCGCTGCGCGGAGCCGGAACCCGCGGCCCAGAGCGTGTTTCAGGCGGGGAGGCCTCCGAGGAGACCCTGGGAGCCGGGCGGGGCTGTGGGCCGGAGCCATGAGCCGGTGAGGGGGCCCGGCGCGGGGCTGGGTCGGGGGGCTGCTCCCCGCGGGGAGGGGTCGGGGGGCTCCGCCCTGGGGTCCCTGCGCGGTTTGGTCGCTCTGGTCTTCCCGCGTTGGGCGGGCGGGCAGGGGGTGCAGCGGGGCGAGTCTGACAGCGGGGAGCTGGGGATTGAACCCAGTGACGGCCCGGTCGGGAGTCACTTGTGACTAGCCACGGTACCGTCCCCTCGAGAGCGGGGTTTAAGGGGGGGGGTGTCTCTGCTGCTGCTCACAGGGTGCTCCCTGTCACCGTGGCGCATTGCAGGGGGCGGGGTGTGACTCCCCAGGGCTGGGATAAGACTCCATTCCATATCCCTTGTTCTGTTCTTCGCCTGTCCCACTGAGCCCCTATTTGGGCCTGGAGGATCTGTGTGCGCGCCAACCCCCTTTCCCCAAGGCCTGTCGCATCACATAGGGCAGGGGTGCCACTTTTGTTGCTTTGAAGGAAAAACTTCAGACTTGTTAATATTTGAAATCTAGAAATGGGGACAGTTGGGGAGAGAAAAAAGGGGGGGGGAAATCATTGTTGAGCTCACTCAAATGGACTCAGTTTGAAATCGCTGGAACGGAAAGAAAAAGAAAGAGATGCAGAGGATTAACTATTGTATGCTAAAACAATTATGACTGTCCCAAAAATGGGGACAATCGGTATGTTCTGGGATTGAAATTCTACCACATGAGTCTGACACTGTGATGTTGTGCTGATATATTCCTTTGCAGCATCATTGCATACCATGTGACAATGGGTCATGGTCCCTGAATAACGTGATACAACATGCCAGTGCTACAAGGGCCCAAAACTGATATTGGCCTTTGTGGTTGTCTCAAAAGCATCACTTATATGGGGGGTTACCTAATCAAAAATCAGAAAGAGCTTACAAATAGTGGATTGGATTGTTACCCTGTGTCTGGGTCCTTATCGCACATGCAGATTTCTCTTGGTACATATAGCTTGTAACCGTGAGGGTGATTTAACCATTAGAACAACTTATAGAGGGATGTAGTAGATTCTTCACCACTTGAAGATTTAAAACAAGATGGAATAGCTTTCTAAAAACATGCTGTAGCTCAGACACAAGATAAGGGTTGGAATTACTGGGTGAAATTCTATGGTCTTGCAGGAGGTGAGATTAGGTAATCATAATAGGTGGTCCCTTCTGGCCTTCAAATCTATGAATCAATGTTTATAAAACAGCTGTTATTGGGAAAGATGAAGGAGAATTTAGACTAAATCTATTAGTGGGAAAAGGAGACTTTTGGAGGAGTAATGTTAACTAACCTTTTTTCTTAGTGAATTTAGTGTTGGGGTGAGGTTCCTTAATGACAGCTCTGGTGACTGAATGCCTCTCTCTATCCACAGAACAGCTACAACATGGTGTCCTTTCACTATGTTTAAAGAACTACTTTTAGGAGAAAGAGGGGCATCCAGATTCATTTGTTTCTTGGTGCCTTTCCCACTGCCAACAAAGGTGCCCAGTGTGCTAACAGTGATGGTGTGTGTTGCAAAGTGAACACCTATTCCCTAAAGACTGGACCAAGAAGAACCATCTAGCTTCAAATAAGCTACCGGATTGGTGTGAGATGGTCATGGTATTCAATAATATCTATCTTGCAGAATTGTTTTGAGGACTGGATAATGTTGATGCTGTTTTTAGGATACGAAAATCTCACTGTAAATGCTGAGCTCTTTGCGGGCACAGACCATCCTTTTGTTCTGTGTTTGTACAGTTCTGATGCAGAATAGGATCCTGGTCTATAATTACAGGTTTCAGAGTAGCAGCCGTGTTAGTCTGTATTCGCAAAAAGAAAAGGAGGACTTGTGGCACCTTAGAGACTAACAAATTAGAGACTAAATAAATTTGTTAGTCTCTAAGGTGCCACAAGTTCTCCTTTTCTTTTTGGTCTATAATTGAAACTCTTGGATACTACTACAATACAAATAATAAATAATTATAATTATTAACTGCAGGTGCCCAATAGTCTTAAAATGAGCCAGTAAATTTCAGGAGTTCCATCTGTAGACGAGCTTACTGATAGATTGAAAGGAATGAGGTTAGAATTGGAGCCTGTTACTTTAGAGACATATGGTTGTCAAGTGCACAGTGGTTATGCAGAAACAGATTAACTTACCTTTCTTTTTTATAGTTATCAGAGGTTGGTGAGCGCTTCCCTTCAGTGCCAAAGGTTCCACACTGCTGCAGGATATCTAAAGAGCAAAACCGGGGCAGAGCATCGCTGGCTGGAGCGGCATCTTAAGGATCCATTTGTGCGGGCAACAAAACAGCATAATTATCGTTGCCGGAGTGCTTTCAAACTGCTGGAGATGGATGACAAACATAAGATTCTTCGTCCAGGGCTCTCTGTGATAGACTGCGGGGCAGCTCCTGGAGCTTGGAGTCAGGTTGCTGTACAGCGAGTCAATGCTTTGGGCTCTGGTGAGTGCACATGCTTAGCACCCAAAAGAACTAGACAATGCTGACTCAATCTACAGTCTGTGAGGAATGTCTTCTACTAATAGATTTAGCTGGGCTGAAGAAAGCTGAATGTGGGTGTGTGCTTACATTCAGCACAGTCATTACTAGCTGTATAAAGTTTAAAGTATGCGGGGCTTTTTGTAACCATGCTGGTAATAAAGAGGAGCAACTCCTCTGGAGTGGAGAAGCCATCTTTAGGGAGTACCCAGCATTTCTCAAATGCGGCCAACCGGGCTTTTCTTGCGACTGCAGCCTCCTGGGCAGTGATGGCGGTAGCAGGGGTGGGTAAAGCAGCGGCCCCTCTACCGGGACTGCCAGCAGTTCTTGGGCCCTGCTCCCCTCTGGGTGCCGCCTCCTCCTCCAGCTTTTGTGTCTCCAGTGAGTTCCCCACCTTCCTGGGGGTAGTGGGGTCAGGCTTCAGCGTTGGGGTGGCAGGTAGCAGGCTCCAGCCACGGTGCTTTGAGCTTCATTACCTAGCCAGGTGGTGGTGGGTTCTAGCCCTGAGTTAACCCCCACTACCCCTCTGCCTTGGCCCCCTCTGCCTACAAACCCACCTCCCCATCCAGGGCTTGCTGGGGCTGAGTAAGTCTGCTGTGAAAAGTGATATTTGTATGTTTGTTAATATTACTTTTCACAGACTTAATATCTAGGGAGTCTTAAAAAAAAAAAAAATAGCTACCAAAAAAGCGAAAGAAACAACAAAAAAAGACAATGTGCAAAGCACCTTTATTTGTGTTTCTGTTCTGTTTAGGTCCAGTAAAGAATAGAGACAGCTGTACATTATTTTTATTATTGAGTTTGCCAAAAAAATCCTACATAAATAAATTACAATGATTTGGACATGTATATGCCAATTTTCTCTTTACCCCGGGGGGTGCTCAACTCCCCTTCCTCCCCAGGCCTGCCCCCCCCTTCACATCTTCTCCCAAGGCCCTGTCCTGCCCCTGCTCTGCCCCCAGGCCCGTCCCCACTCCACCTCTTTCCCCAAGACCTCATCCCTGTCCCGCCTCTGCTCCACCACCACCCCACCTCTTCCTGCCCCCTCCCCTGAGCATGCCCCATCCCTGTTCCTCCCCTCCCTCCCAGCGCTTCCTGCACGCAGTGGAACAGCTGATCGTGGTGGTTGGGAGGCGCTGGGAGGGAGTGGGAGGAGTTGATCAGTGGGGCTGCATGCAGGCGGGCTGGAGGTGCTGTGGGGGAGCTTGGCTGCCAGTCGGTGCTAAGCACCCACTAATTTTTTTCCGTGGCTGCTCCAGGGCTGGAGCACCCATGGAGTCCGTGCTTATGCGTATCTGTGTGTATTTATTTGTTTTTCCTAAACTCAATTAAGTATTTTACGAAAAACTGTCAGAGCGGCCACCAGCAAGAGTTGGTGGCCACGTTGTGAGGCCACCAAAAAATGTGTTGTGAGAACCCAGAAGGAGATGGCTCATGTATTGCAGAAGTGACTAAAGCTCTTACATTGAGCTACTCTATGGTATATTATCTAAAGGCTAAAGAAAAGGGCTGGGCATAGTGGAAGAGGGGGGGTCTGTCCCCATCTCTGCCACTAGCTTAGAATAGGTCTACGCTAGCAACATGCTGCACTGTAGATACTTACTACAGTGATGTAAGAGGTTGTTCCATTGTTACCTGGGGTTTTTTCAACACAAAGCTCTTGGTAACTTTTACTCTGTGCGAAGTGGTGTCAGGAAATAAATCAGGGGAGACACGGCTGTCCGACCAATAGATGGCTGGCACAAACAGGACAACACGAGTGCTTTCACTTAAAGCTAAACTTTACTTAGTCTCAAGCACTTACACACACGTCCGCAACACGTTAGTAAAACACCTCCAACCCTTGATAATTACCAAAGCTGAGTATGACTTTCGAGTGGCAGGCTTCCGGTGGCCAAATCTTTCGTCTGCCAGTGGGGACTGCAAAATGTATCCAGAGGGAGAGTCCAAAAAGAGTCCAACTACCTCAAACTTTTCCTCGTTATTTATACATTAGTAATAGAATGACAGGTCCCTTAAAGAAAACTTGTTAAGTAAGTAGTTTCAATTGTCAAGCAAGAGGTTCCTTCTGATTATCGATTAACCAGGTGTAGGTTTTTCCAGAGTTTGCAGCCTTGAGGCCCGCAATAAACATTCCTGGGGCACATCCTGCTCTTCTAAAATGCATGTATCAGCCACTTCAACACAATTCTTCTCAGGAAGGACGGGGGGTCAAGCTGCCCTCTCCGTGGCACCCAAAGACACCTCCACCCGGTCTTGGTTAAGCTAATCCTGCTGACTTGGACAATTTACAGCCTGCTGACTTGTCTGCTTTTAGCAATAAGCCATAGTGGTTTCAGGCACATTACTGGTTTGCCAAAGTCTCCCCATACACCATCGCTGTAGTAAATCCACTTCTCTGAGACCATTCCTTAGTGGATAACCTCAGGCAAGAAGCTTAGCTTCTCTGTATCTTAATTTCCCTTTCTGTAAACGTGGTGGTAACATTGACCTCCTAGAGGTGTTGTGTTTTAATTCATTAATGTTTGTAAGGTGCTGTATAACAGGGCAAAGTACTGTTCTTATTGGCTGACTCCAGCATAGCCTTACTGTTGATACACTAGGTAGAGATGGATGAAGAGGCTTTCTGGAATAGTGATCTTTAAAGAAAGCTTGCTTTTACTTTTTTTAATGTGCTAAAAATAACTAGGGTGAGATGAGCATAATAGATGAGCATTCTGGTTATAGGGGGGCTAGACGGCACTTTGTCAATGTGTGGTGTAGGTTTGTATATTGAACTCTGGGGAAACTCATGAATATGACTTGTATTGTTAGCAGCTCTTGTAATAAGAGTGATTAATTTGGAGATAGGGAGGTGTCTTGCATCTTCCATTCTTGCATTAACTCTTTGTTTCCTAGATCCTAATGCCCCTGTTGGTTTTGTCCTTGGAGTTGACCTTCTTCATATTTCCGCTCTGGAAGGAGCAGTCTTCCTTTCCAATGCTGATATTACAGATCCAGTCACGCTTAAGAAGATCCAGGAGCTCCTTCCTACAGAGAGGGCAGATGTTATCTTGAGCGACATGGCACCTAATGCCACAGGGATCCGAGAGTTAGATCATCAGAAGTTGATTAACTTGTGCTTGACCCTTTTGGATCTGTCCCAAAGCATCTTGCGGCCAAGAGGAACTATCCTCTGTAAATTCTGGGATGGACGGGAAGCCCATCTTCTCCAAAACAGACTAATGGAGCGCTTCCAGGACGTGAGAACTATAAAGCCTCAGTCCAGCCGGAAGGAGTCAGCAGAGATCTATTACTTGGCAAAACTGTACAATGATGGAGTGAAACATCAGAAACACTGATTGTGTCTGCCTTTATTGTCAGTCACTGACTGGATACTTTGATTTGAAGTGTATTTAAAAAAAAATCCCAGCATTGAGACTCTGAAATTGAATTGCTTTATGGTTAAGCCTAATTTGGTGAAATCTGTCATTTATATAACATCATAGATGTGCATCATGCTTTACAGGTACAAAATAAAACAAGGTTGTTGTCCCACTGAGTTTATAATCTAACTAGGCAAGTAAGAACATCCAGTCTAACTCCACCTCTGGGAAGAAAGCTCTTGGAAATGATATAAAAGCTGGCTGTAGGGGATGGAAACAAAAATAAAAGTTATTGATTTGTTTACAGCTGTACATTTATTTCAAATTGCTACTCTGTGACTCTAGTCATGCTTTGAACAAAACATAAGGTGGCTCTCATAATGAGAGTGAAGAGAAGGGATCTAGGAGTCAGTTTTACTTCCTCTGCATTTTTCCTAAGACTTAGTGCAATTTATTAGTGCACTCTTTGCCAAATAACCAGATGGGCTGAACCTTTCTATGCCAGACGTCTGCGTCAGGCTGAAGTTTTCTGGAAAACTTCAGCCAAAATCGTTAAGCTGTTTCTAAGAAAGAGGCTAGGAAAAATGCATGTTTTACCTGTATTAAGAACTTCAGGTGACTTATTCTTTGAGAAGGTCTGTTGTGCCTAGGCTTTGGAGCAGGGGCTTGGAGGAGGAGTGGTCTTTTTGTCATAGATGTGCCGTTTGTTGTCCCCATGACAATCCAACCACATTTAACCAGCTTACAAGCCTCTGAAAAATCAGTTTTTGCATGTACTCAAGTCAAGTCCTGTTAGAGCTTAGTAGCTAAATTCCCCAAAGAGTTTGTTTTCACTTGGCATGCTCCAGCCCTGGGCTGAGCAGGATTCTCCCTGCAATTACAGCTCTAGCTGGCTGCACCCCAAAGCCATGGAAAGCAAAGTGCTGGAGGCTCTCTCATGCAGCCTCAGGAAAAAGCTGGTCAGAGTCACTTGTGCGTGTAGTGGAAGCATAGCTGGGATTCCCAGTTTAGCAGTGTGAAGAGGTTTACAAAGTACACATTTTAGTTACTGTGATTTACCTTGGATTTCTGTTTAAACACTTGGTTTGATTAAACTGCACCCTCCTGCTAGAGTGGAATAAGGGCATGAATGGCTGAAACTAACAGTGGGCATCCTTAGTGCTACTGCTGGAGAGGGGAGATTGGGGGTGAATTGCTGAGTTTCTCAGCCTTGTATCCATCATTTCTAGGCAGAAGGGGCAAAGGTGCAATTGCATACCAAAAAAGAGTGAGGAAGGAACGTGGGAGTGAGAATTCATGAATTCTTTATCTACTTGCAGAAGGACAGCAACAAAAGGATACAGCTTTTCATTCCACTCAGGCCTCTTCGTTTTCCAGAGCTAACACTGCACTTTGGGCATATTCTTCTACTCCTGACAGTACTAAGGCTGGTCACTGATGTGATTGCAAATCCAATGCATGCACGGTTATATTGCTACTAACGTTGTTAGTCCAGGTTAGAATTTTGCTCATTTTCTAAGCTCTTTGTCTCCTCTGGAAATGAAGCAAAAAAAATGCTCAGTAGAGGACAGCATATGATCAGGTCTGGCTGGCCTGAGCCCTGTGGGGTGTATGATCCTAGGAGTCCCTCCTGATGCTTCTGTCTGTGAAGAAGGGGCAGGGGAAGGTTCTCTGCAGGTGTCCTGGTCCAATCTGATAGCAGAACTGCAAGGTTCAAAGGATGGAATGCAGGCATGGGTGTTACTGTGGGCAAGAGTTGTGAAGATCTGGGGGGACCAGGTGCGTTACTCGCTCTCCCTATGGCACGTTGGCAGCCCAACTCCTGTAGCGTGGTGCCTTTTGCCTTGTTGGAGAAGGGATGGTACCTTGCAGGGGGGCTTCATGCCCTTTCTGGCCCCTCGTAGAATGACTCTTGTTGTTAAACATGTGTGTTGCACTAGCGCTTAGAGGCCCTAAAGGAAGTCCAGGTCCCAGGGGGCTAGGCACTGTATGTACAGAGTGGGCGACAGTCCCTACTGGGAAAAGCTGACAGAGTCTAAACAACCGAAGGAGGGGAGCGAGGAAATATCCCACTGGAGCACAGAGTGAGCAAGCTCACGCGGCAAAGCGGAGACTGGAGCCCAGGTCTCCCAAACCCCAGTCCAGGGTCTGAATCAGAAAATCAGCCTTCCACTCCCCAAGAAAGTGGCAGGTCTCCCATGCACAACGTTGCCATGACACTCACTGGTTTACCGCGCTGGGGACATAGGAGTTTCACGCGTGCTCCCAGCATTACGGTAGGAGGAGAACGGAGGCGCTACAAGCGAGGATACAAGTACAATCCCAGCATTACGGCAAGGGGGCGGGCTGGTGTCGCGGGAGCTGGGCGCGAGTTCTCGTGAGATCTCGGTGCAGGACGAGGAGGGAGATCCAAGCCGGAGCAAGGGAGCCAGCTGCGGCGGGTGAGTGTGAGAGGCCCGCGCTGCCCCCCCCCCCTCCCCCGCGGGCCTCGCCCCCAGGGCGGAAGCGGGACTGGCCGCCCCCTCCCGCCCTGTGGCAGGCCGAGGCCCTTCTTCCCGCAGAGATCCCCCGCCCGGGCAGCAGCAGCAGCACAGGGCCCCGCCCCCCCAGAACCCCCACCTCCCGGGGGGGCGGCAGCAGCAGCAGCACAGGGCCCCGCCCCCACAGGGCCCCCATCCCCTCGGGGGGGGGCCAGCAGCAGCACAGGGCCCCGCCCCCCCAGAACCCCCACCCCCATGGGGGGGCCAGCAGCAGCACAGAGCCCCCCCCCCAGAACCCCCACCCCCCGGGGGGGCGGCAGGAGCAGTACAGGGCCCCGTCCCCCCAGAACCCCCACCCCCATGGGGGGGGCAGCGGCGGCGGCAGCAGCACAGAGCCCCGCCCCCCCAGAACCCCCACCCTCCCGGGGGGGCGGCAGCAGCAGCAGCACAGGGCCCCGCCCCCACAGGGCCCCCATCCCCTCGGGGGGGGCCAGCAGCAGCACAGGGCCCCGCCCCCCCAGAACCCCCACCCCCATGGGGGGGCCAGCAGCAGCACAGAGCCCCCCCCCAGAACCCCCACCCTCCCGGGGGGGCGGCAGCAGCAGCAGCACAGGGCCCCGTCCCCCCAGAACCCCCACCCCCATGGGGGGGGCAGCGGCGGCGGCAGCAGCACAGAGCCCCGCCCCCCCAGAACCCCCACCCTCCCGGGGGGGCGGCAGCAGCAGCAGCACAGGGCCCCGTCCCCCCAGAACCCCCACCCCCATGGGGGGGGCAGCGGCGGCGGCAGCAGCACAGAGCCCCGCCCCCCCAGAACCCCCACCCTCCCGGGGGGGCGGCAGCAGCAGCAGCACAGGGCCCCGTCCCCCCAGAACCCCCACCCCCATGGGGGGGGCAGCGGCGGCGGCAGCAGCACAGAGCCCCGCCCCCCCAGAACCCCCACCCTCCCGGGGGGGCGGCGGCAGCAGCAGCACAGGGCCCCGTCCCCCCAGAACCCCCACCCCCATGGGGGGGGCAGCGGCGGCGGCAGCAGCACAGAGCCCCGCCCCCCCAGAACCCCCACCCTCCCGGGGGGGCGGCAGCAGCAGCACAGGGCCCCGCCCCCCCAGAACCCCCACCCCCATGGGGGGGCAGCGGCGGCGGCAGCAGCAGCAGCACAGAGCCCCGCCCCCCCAGAACCCCCACCCCCCCGGGGGGGCCCAGCAGCAGCACAGGGCCCCGCCCCCCCAGAACCCCCACCCCCCCGGGGGGGCCGACAGCAGCAGCCGCACAGGGCCCCGTCCCCAGACACAGGATGCATCCGATGAAGTGGGCTGTAGCCCACGAAAGCTTGTGCTCTCATAAATTTGTTAGTCTCTAAGGTGCTACAAGTCCTCCCGTTCTTTATACGGATGCAGACTAACACGGCTGCTACTCTGAAACCTGAACCTCCAGGGACATTAGCAGAGGGCCCTGCTCCCCGATACTGACCCCTCCCGGGTAGCAGCCCAGGACCATGCCCCCTGATACTGAACCCCCCTGGGGAAGTAGCACAGGGCCCTGCCACTAGTGTGCCCCTTCCCCTAGGGCAGCATAAGAACGGCCATAGTGCATCAGGCCAAGGATCCATCTAGCCCAGTATCCTGTCTGCCGACAGTGGCCAACGCCAGGTGCCCCAGAGAGAATGAACAGAACAGGGAATCATCAAGTGATCCATTCCCTATGGCTCATTCCCAGCTTCTGGCAAACGCAGGCTAGGGACACTATCCCTGACCACCCTGGCTAAGAGCTATTGATAGACCGATCCTCCATGAATTTATCTAGTTCTTTTTTGAACCCTGCTATGGTCTTGGCCTTCACAACATCCTCTGGCAAGGAGTTCCAGCACAGGACCTTGCCCTCCACCTCTGAACCCCCGGGCCAGTAGCTCAGGGCCCCGCCACCAATGTGCTCCTCCCTCTGGGCAGCAGCGTGTGGGTTTTGGCTCCCTCACTTTTACTGCAGCTGACAGTTTTGGTTTTGCATGCTGTATGTGCAGGGCTCTACCAAATTCACGGTCCATTTTGGTAAATTTCATGGTCAGAGGATTTTTAAAATCTTAAATTTCACAGTTTCAGATTTTTAAATCTGAAATTTCACATGGTTGTAACTGGGGGTCCTGACCCAAAAAGGGGTTGTGGGAGGGTCACAAGGCTACTGTAGGGGTGTCGTGATATTGCCACTCTTACTTGTGCACTGCTGCTGGTGGTGATGCTGCCTTCAGAGATGGGCAGCTGGAGAGCGGCGGCTGCTGGCTGGGAGCCCTGTTCTGAAGGCAGAGGCGCCGCCAGCAGCAGTGCAGAAAAGGGGGTGCCATGGTATGTTATGGCCACCCTTACTTCTGTGCCACCACCGGAGGTGGGTCTGACTTGGCCCCAGGAGCGGCCCGTGCAGGGGAAGAGGAAGTTCCTGTCCCTCCACTGCCTGGCCGGGGCTGGCAGCTGGAGCCTGGTGCAAAGTAGGAGCCCCTGGTCAGGGCGCCCCCACCTCTGCTCCTCCCAAGTGGTTGGGTGTTAAAGGGGCCTTGGGCTGGCTGTTTGTATGGGGTGAGTGGGTGACCATCACACCCCCGATCACGTTGCCCACCTATAAGGCTGTCCCTGCCCCCCTCTCAAAAAGTGATGCCCCCCATACCATGCCACCCTCACGTCTGAGCCGCTGCTGGTGGTAATGCTGCCTTTAGAGCTGGATGCCCAGCCGGCAGCTACTGCTCTGAAGGCAGCGCAGAAGTAAGGGTGGCAATACCATGATCCCCCTACAATAGCCAGATTTCACGGTCCGTGACTTGTTTTTCACGGCTGTGAATTTGGTAGGGCCCTATGCATGTGGGAAGAATGTGGACTCCAGAGCAGGGGTTCTCACAAAAAATTTGTTGGTGGCCTCAGAGTGTGGCCACCAACTCTTGCTAGTGGCTGCTCCTACAAATCTGTCTTTCTGTCCCTGCCTCCCATGGCCCTTTAGTGAGAGCTGCCCCCTTCTCAGGGAAGGTGGGTCAGGAAGTCACCAGCTGCCTGTAGAGTCCCCGGTTCCCTGTGCCTGACTGGGAAGGAGTGGGGGAGCTGCCTGGGGGAAGCACTCCAGCAACTGAAAGCTGCAGCTACCTCCAGCACTGTGCACACCATGTCTCCAGACGCACTGCCGGGGCCCCCCGAGGAGGCTGTGCTGTGCAGGGTACCCCGATCCCCACTGGCAGTGCCAGCGCAAACACCAAGGTGGTACAACTTGCTGCCCTTCGTAACAGTTGTTCAGGAGCAACAGCTGGGCGCTGCAAGGAGGAATTGCTGCTTTGCCCCCACAATCTGTTTGGCTCCTCCCCACCCCCCATGCTTTGGAGGCTGTTGTAGCTGGAAAAAAAATCCGCTGGTGGCTGCATATGGCCCTGGTGGCCGCATTTGAGAAACTCTGCTCCAGAGTGACTTGAAGGAAGGAGTATGCCTTCCCTAGGTTACAGCAGTGAATAAGACTGTAAGCTGTCCTGGATGTGTCACTTTTGGCTTTGTGTGTGTGTGTTTACAGCAGAGAGTTCACCATGGAGAACCTGGAGGATAATACAACTGTGTTCTCCACCCTGAGATCTTTCAACAACTTCATTTCACAGCGTGTGGAGGGGGCATCTGGTCCAGCCACACCAGGATCATTTCAAAGTACCTTGCATATGCAGTACCAGCAGAGGGTGCAGGTGAGGCATCCCTGGCTTGCTGACAGCTGTAGTGTCACTGCAGTCAAGAGTTTAGATTTCATTTGATCTTCGGCCTGGAGATTTGTTTTAGTTAGGAGATGGGGCTTGTCCCTTCTTACATTGCTGTCCCTACATTGTCAATGAGGGAGATAATTTGCACCCAAAATAAAACTCTTCATTCCTTTCATTTAAAAAAAAAAAAAAGTGAGTTATGGGCCTGACTCTTTGTCCTGGTTAATCAAGGGGCTCCCTTGAATTCTTCCCCTTTAAGTTATCTGTAGGCCAACTCAGGCATCTGTATTGCGATTTCCCTTCATCCTGCCCCACGACTGAGCTTAACTGATGGCTTGCTTGCGGTGTTGGACAAGTTTTCCTGCCTTGCCTAGCTCTCTCTTGAAAACATACTGTCAGCTGGGCTAAACTATCGGTGGTGTGTTTATGATAGTGACTCTGAGGGCTGAATTGAGATCACCAAATTCATTCCATTGAGGACCTCTATCTGGGCCAGAATTGTAGCCCTGGAAGTGTAAATGTCTAATTTACTAAACCAGTCTTTATGGATACTATGGTGATGGGCATTTCAGCAATACCTAAGATATCTTAGACAAATCTCCCTTAAAGTTCTTAGCTTCTGTAGCTTTGTTATGGATCTCTGGTTATGTCTCTGAGTGTAAAGTAAGGGTTTGCCATATTTATTTTAATTTCCATTGCATTTAAAGTTCTGACTATAATATTTTAAACTCCTTACTCTTTTATTTGTGTGACACAGTTGGTTGTGGAGTCTTCAATATATCAAAGTTTGTAAAGTAATTTGAAAGCCGAAGCTGGAGGGTATTATAGAAAGGCAAAATATTATTGCTTTTCTGCTGATTGTATGTTTTTTGTGTCTCTCTTCACATGGAAACTGATCAGCTGGAGGAAGAAGCTGGTCAAATCCGTTCCAAATCTCAGCTCCTGCAAGTGGAACGGGAGAAGATGCAGATGGAGCTGAGCCACAAAAGAGCTCGCATTGAGTTGGAGAAGGCAGCTAATACTAATGCTAGGAGCTACGAGGTGGGTACGGCATTCGTGCTGTCTGACAGCCAAGGCTTCAGTCAGAGCATCTTGAGATCATTAAAACTTTGTTGCATGGCTGACAAATAGTCTGATATTGATCTGACCACCAGATATTCTGTACATTTATTGATTGAGCACTCTGTTGCTCATCAGTATAAAACAAAAGGAGATTCAGGTCTGCTGCATTAAACCTTGTTTCTTCCAGAAGCGTTTAAACTTCATTTGGCACAATTGCAAACATTTGGTATGTTTGACTGGAATGATAACACCAGTCATGCGACTGCAATACAAGAGAAGCTGCATTGATAAGACACTGAGCTCTAGTCAGTGATTAATAGTTTCGTTGCCTTCTGGTTGTGTGCCCAAATGTGTTTGCTTAGCTATGTCGCTAAAATAAGCAGCAGAGTTTGTGGGCTTTGTCATCCTATAAAGCTCTTAGCATCTCTCCGAAGTTCAGCTGCTAAAAAAAAAAAAAAAAAAAAGTCAATCCAGCAAAGTATTATAAGGATGCTGGGAGACAGATTTACTCTGTAGCTGTGAAATGGTGGGTCACTGAGTAAATTCCTGGTTCTGCCTCAAGTCAGTCGATCTTGGGATTAAGCCAAGAACAGTTCAAACCTGAATCTAGCTGAGTCAGTCACAGAAACCCTTAAAATACTGGTACAAAAAGGGAGCAGCACTAATCCAGCAGTGTGGTAATTACCCTGCTCAAATTCAGCGTTTCATGAGTCATGTGGATAAAGGTTTCAGGAACCGTGCGTTGCTTTGCATAATCTTTGCTTAGTATGTAAATCTGTGGCCCGATTTGCTTTGATTAGCAGAGCAATTTGCTTTACATTTTTCAATAAGTGCTAATCAATTTGAGTTAGAAATGAACTTGAAATGGCATGGGAAATGCTGTCAGAGTGCCAATAAAATAAATAAATATGGCTGAAAAAACCCCTAAATCTGCCCCCATATGTTGGTGGTTTCGTTGCACTGGTTGTTTATGTTGTATGATTAAAGTTGACTTATTTAAGATTAAAATATTTTAGACTTAAAATGCTCTTATGCAAATAGAAATTTCACAGAGAAACTTGTCTTGTTACTCCAGATATCAAGGTCCCAGGCTCAGTGAAATAAACTTCTTGTGAAAGGGTAATTGATGTATCCAGGGTTTTCATGTTTGAGCCAATGTAAATTATGCTGTGCAAACCATGAAGCCAACTCTGTGTGCTAACGTCCATACATCAGTTCAAGAAGTGCTTGGAATCTGTCTGGTAATTTCCTGGCTTCATTCCCTGGTCATTGAGAAGCTGCCAGTGAGATACTAGCTTTGCTAGCGAGGGGGTAAAAGAGCTTGGCTCTGAAAAGCATTGGTTGGTAGGGTTGCCTGTGGGACGTATAGTGAGGAAAGGGGCAAAGAGGAAAGGACAATGTCTTCACCGTTATGGCTCTTTCTTCTTTATGAAGTCCCTTTACATTTTCCCTTCCCTAGCGAGAGGTTGACCGTAACCAGGAGCTCCTCACACGCATAAAGCACTATCAGGAAAAGGAAGTGGAGGCTGAGGCTAAACTGAAGGAACAAATGGAGATGAATAAATCCTTTAAGAAGAGCATGGAGACTGTGAGCAAGAAGCTGCAGGAGAAGGAGAGCAAACTGGCTGAAGCTAATGAAGTAAGAGCACAGCAATTTCTTATTTCACCCAGTGCTCTAGGTGACTTTGAGGGTCACATGGAGTTGAAGCAATCCACTCTTGTTACAACAATTAGAACCACAGTGTACACAGTGATTAACAAACAGAGATGAGATGTGTCCTCTACTCCAAAGAGCTTACAGTCTAAACAGGACAGGAGACGGGATAACAGTTCGAGAGTGGTGAATATGGGGAATATGAGACGACATTGCTTGGAGAGGTGGATTTGGAGGAGAAAGACAGTTGGAGGGCAAGGGCAGGGAGAGTGTTCTGGGCATGGGGGAAATCAGGATAGAAGTCATGATGTGGAGAGTGGGGGAAAGCAATGAAGGGAGTGATAAGATGAGAGGGAGCCAAGGGAGTGAAGGAAACAAGCAGGAGAGTTAGCGGAGCTGAGATTTAGGTCGGACCAAACTACCTAGAGGAGACATCTTCCAAATATGTCTTAAATGGCAACTTCCTTTACTAGCATTTGTTAGCTAAGCACCCAAAATTTAGGGATTTGGGGACCATGAGGGGGGGTTCAAATGAGTGGATTTAACTTGCCAATTGGAATTTGTGGCAATAAAAATAGGAAGACTGTTGGAGGTTGGAAGAAAAACTAACCCAATAATAAACGCAGCTGACCTATTTCTATGCCACCTTTATCCCCACATTGGTAAAATTTGGGACAGGGATCTTGTCTCTTTAATGCATCTAACACATTTTGGGTGCGATCCAATACGTTTCAGAATGCTAAAGGTGGGAGTGAGGTATGAGGGTCAGGCGAATAATGGTTATTCGAGCCAATGTGGCTTATTCTTCAACTTTGTGAAGTTCCTTCCTCTGCTTTGCTGTCTATATTTGCCATATAAGGTTCGTCAGTCAACTAGTTTATTTCAGACTTGGCAGTACTGATGTTTGTCCCTCTGTGTGTGTATTCCGAGTAAGTCTGAGAGTGAGAGCTGAGTCTAGTAGCTTAGTAAAGGTGTAATGGCAAATGCTGCTGTGATTACTGTCTTAGCCATACTTCTTTGTGCCAATCACCATGGTAGCTAGACCCCTACTGAGGGCTTATCTTTGCTATTACTTGACTGGTTGAAAATTTTTGGGTCTCTATTTTGAAAACCCATTGCTTAGGAGCATGTGGATATGGTGATGATGGGATAATTGTCAACAGTAGGACACATCCTCTTGTGAGCATAGGTTCTGGCTTTGAGGTTTGCTTTTTTGCATACCAGTTTGAGGTCATACACTTAATGAATAATGGAAATGTCAATTTGGGTGGCAGGGCAGACGAAAGAGAGCAAAGAATTTTCTTTGACTTTGTTCTGAGGTGGGTTTGCAGGTCTTATTGTGAATTATTTCTAGATTCAGTGTTTCACATTAGTCAGTTGTTATATCTCAGCAGTTTGCATTCCATAATGTTCAGCCTGGAGGTCCAATGGTCTATTTGTTTGTTGTTTATTCTTCCTCTTCTTTCTGTGAATCCAGATGATCAGCGTATTGAAAGGGAAAATATCTGAGTTGCAGTGGAGTTTAATGAATCAGGAGATGCAAATGACAAGCCAGGAATCTCAGAAGCAGGAGCTGATGGAACAGCTGGATGTGCAACACCAGTGAGTAGGGGATTAACAACTGCCAGGAAAAAAGAAATCTTCAGTCTTCTGCAGCTGCTGCCATTCAGAAAACGTTCAACAGCTTTTTTATTTTTGCTGTTCAAAGGGCTTTTTTGATCTGGATGTGTAGGTTATAAAATTTGCCGGAAACTAGCGCTGAGCAGCAATTTAATTCTACCTTCATAAAAAAGCATCCAAGCTTAAAACCGCCCTTACTTCTCATATTCATGTTGATACTTGATTTTGTACTATGTGTAGTTGAGGGGTGATTAGAAGATCTGATGAGGTGTGTGTCTGCCTGCTGCATCCTCCTCTTTCAGCTCCATGTACCAACACTCCTTTTTAGGATCAAGGTTTAAATGACTCTTTCTTTATGTAATGTACTCGTGTATTTGTTGGTGTGGCCATGGGGTAACTTGATCGTGAGGATCTCTATGGATATATGGAGTCAGTATTTTTTTAGAAGAATGAATATTTCTGCTTTCCTAAGTAGAGGTAATCTGTCTCCACAGTGAATGTCTCAGTTGCTCCAGAACTTTAAATTAAATTAAAGAAAGGTCCTGCGGGGCAGTTCTTGCTTTTACACCACAACAGTCCTTGGTTGTGGTGGTAAATGACACTTGAATAAGTGTGTGTCTCCAATATACCTCTATATCTATAATAGATAGTTCCCATCAAGTGATTCTTGTATGTAAATTTGTCTCTTATGTCTACTTAAAACAGAAAATGTCAGGAGGCCAACCAACAAATCCAGTTGCTGCAAGCAAGCCAGTCTCTGTTGGCAGAACATGAGCAGAAAATTAAGGTGAGAGTGTGTGAGACCCATGCTGAATGTCTACTTTTCATTTTTACATACAAAAAGTATTGGGAAGATTTACCTTTACAGAAACTGAGAGCCACTCTGTCATATAAATGCCTTGCTTGTTAGGTGGGTAGAGCTGAAGTTGCCTAAATTCAGATGTCAAGGCACAGAAATTAGAAGGGTGGATTACACAGTCTATAATATTCAGCACTTGTACAGTAACTCCTCACTTAACATCATCCCAGTTAATGTTGTTTCGTTGTTATGCCGCTGATCAATTAGAGAACATGCTCGTTTAAAGTTGCGCAATGCTCCCTTAGAATGTTGTTTGGCAGCCGCCTGCTTTGTCCACTGCTTACAGAAAGAGCAGTCTGTTGGAGCTAGCTGGTGGGGGCTTGGAACCAGGGTGGACCAGCAGCCCCACATCAGCTCCCCTAAATTCCCTGTGCGACAGCCACCCAGCAGGCTATCAATTGTTGGCCAGTTCAACTGTCCCTCCCCCCACTGCTGTGTGCTGCTCCTGCCCTCTGCCTCGGAGGGCAGGAGCAGCAGCTCCTGTACCCCTTCTCCACAGAGCAAGGGGGACACGACAGGGCTCAGGATGGATGGAGTTTGCTGGCAGCAGTTGCTGTCTCAGTTGCTGATCTACTTAAAAAGTCAGTGTACTTAGAGTGGGGTCAGCATACTTAAAGGGGCAATGCATGGCTCGCTGTCTCATACATGGTGTGTGTGTGTGTGTCTGTCTGTCACTCACACACACACACACACACACACACACACACACACACACAGTGTGTCTGTGTCTCTCTCTGCCACGTGAAGCTACATTAAGAACAATGTGTTAACTCTTGAGGGCTCAGCTGAGAGCTAGTTCTTCATTTAGCAGTAAGACATTCCCTGGGAAATAACCTACCCTCTTCCACCCTGAGACTCCACTACCTCAACCAAGCTTCACAATCATCATTGCTGTGTACAGTATTAAATTGTTTGTTTAAAAGGTGTAGTGTGTGTGTGTATATAAAAATAGTCTTTTTTCTGACTAAACAAATTTCCTTGGAACCTTAACACCCCCCCTCCCCCCCCCAAATTTACATTAATTCTTACGGGGAAATTGGATGAACTTAACATCATTTCGCTTAAAGTAGCATTTTTCAGGAACATAACTACAACGTTAAGTGAGGACTTACTGTATAACATTTTTTGTCTTTTCTGTATCACAGAGTCCAAATGGTCAGAAGCTGTACAGATCCCTTCTGTGTAGATAACTGATTTGCATCGTTATATAGCAGATTATTTGGATGCAAGCTCAGCCTGGTCTTGTCTGGTCACTCAGGGCTCTGGCACAATACTTCTAGACATGTTTGCTTTTTCATGGCAGATGGTGAGCCTTGAAACTCTGAGCTCAGTTCCTGTTCTGGGGTAATCTTTCCATTGGAGTCAGGGTATTCTTTTTAATATGCATACAAAGTACAGCTAGCTGCAATGCTTTTGATTGCAGGTTGACTTGTTGGGGGAAGTATGGAGATGCCCTCTGTCCTGCCAAACTAACTTCTGGGCCAGTTAGGAGTGATTCTCTTCTGTGGAGATAGGAGGCAGTAGAGATAGAAACAGATGGAGAGAATTAAACTTGACTTTGAGGGAATGCTGATTGTGGAGTTTCCTTTGGTTGGCATTGGGTAGAGCAAGATTGAAGGGCAGCAGCATTGCCAATTCTTTATGGATGTGTCAAGAGAAACTTCTACAGCAGGCAGAGTGACTGGAAGTGGAGGTGGGGAAAGAGGACAACAAACTGCAGCACTGCTCTAAATAAACTCTTATTTATTGGAAAAACCAATGTGTGGGGAAGAAGGTGTGGTTCTCATCCCAGAATCTCTCTATCCAATGAATGTCTTCTCATTTACTCATAAGCTAAATTTGTTAGTCTCTAAGGTGCCACAATTACTCCTGTTCTTTTTGCGGATACAGACTAACACGGCTGGTACTCTGAAACCTGTCTCCATTGTGTGTGTCTGTTCTGACCACTCCTAATAAGTCCATCAGAGTACTAATTTCTCTCATAGATTACCTTATGGTAGGTGAGAAGAGATGACCTTTGGCTTATTACTCCTTGACAAATAGGAAATTGATGTGTAAAAGGGAGGGCAGATGTCCTTTTAAATGTTAACAGTACCCATTTCTGATGTATGTTGGAGTTAATGTAAGGATAGAGAGAGTGCTAGAGAGAAAAGGATTTGGACAGGTTTAGCAGTCTGGTGGAGAGGTAGCTCTGAGCCTTCCTGAGCTAAACTCAGTTGTCGTCTTGTTCTCATGTCATCACTTACTTTCCAGGATCTGGAACAGAAGCTCTCCCTGCAGGAACAAGATGCTGCAATTGTGAAGAACATGAAAACAGAGCTGGCCCGATTCCCAAAGATGGAGCGGGAACTGTTCCAGCTCAGGGAGGATAATGCCTACTTCAGGTGAGAAGGAAAGATCTGCCTTCAGTATGGGGCATATGTCAAAAATGGCTGTCTTCTGCTGTGATCCATCCTCCTATAGCTGTCATTTTCTGTCTCGGGGGCTTTGCATTATACAGTGCATTATACAGAATGGAAATTTCCAAATAGAATGCTGTGGAAGGAAGTTTAAAGGTCTTCTGTATCTACTGTGTATGAGGTTGAGCCAGTGTTGTAATGGTTACTAGTTATTGTGATTTGGAGGATTCTGGATAATCTCCTTTTGCACAGTGTGAGGGGATCATGAAATGAGGATTGGTCATTTACCTTCAACTTGGATCAAAGGGAAGGTTGTGCATAGTAAGGGGAGATTGGAGAGGGATTTGATGCTAAACGTACTTGCTGATAGTAAATCCTTTCTTTATGGGATTTGTGATGGGCTATCTCTTCAATCTCACGACATTTCTAACATGTCTATCCCTGTAATATCTTGGCAAAGATTTTAAATTCTTATTTTGTTACCAGCCAGTCAGCATTTCCACTAATGTTTTGAAAGCATTCTTGTGCCAGTGTATCATTTTGAAAGACTGGCTGCTGAAGTTCATAAATTGCTCTGGTGCTGCCTCTTTTAGAATCTGTTCTGTAGGTTTCCAAAGTACTAATGAATTTTGAAACTTGGTTGTCTTGTGTTTATGGAGTAATCTGGCATTACTTTGATATGCTGTTATCCTGAGAGAGTTTAATTTCAATCTCTGAAAACAAATGAACAAAAAGTCTGAAGTACACGAGTATCTGATCTTGCCAACTTTCCTTTACCACAATTTAGAAGACTGGAGTCTAAGCAGGCTCCTTTGAGTTTGCTCTTGATTTATGTGGACTACCACCATTCAATGACGATTTATCATGGAAACTCTCCAGGTGCCTCTATGCAATCCTCTCTGTTTGGAAATGTGAAATGTGTCATAGCAGAGTGGAAACAGAAGCACATTGAAAGATTAGTGGTCTTATTTTTGACACCATTGGACTGACTAATGTACCCCCACAAAACCTATATTAAAATAAACTCGGGGCTGAAGAAATCTTACTATCTGTAAACGGACAAGAGCACTAACTCTTGCCTGTTTCCTTACTTGCTGAGTTCCAGACCTGCATTCATATTGACTTTGCATCATAATGTCAAGGCTGTTGTGTTTACTTTAAATTCTGTTTTTGTACAATCAGTAAAGCAGGTATGACATTTTCATATGTTTGGACATAACTCAGGGCATTTTGGAGTGGGAAAACTTAGCCCAGTGAATGCTACCTCCTGTGTAACAGTCACTTTGTAGCAAAGAAAAGGAGTACTTGTGTGAGCTGTAGCTCACGAAAGCTCATGCTCAAATAAATTGGTTAGTCTCTAAGGTGCCACAAGTACTCCTTTTCTTTTTGCAAATACAGACTAACACGGCTGTTCCTCTGAAACCTGTCTTTGTAGCAAAGGTTATAGAAGGTTACCACTTTGGCTCAGTGTCATAATGGCTTTTTTAATACCTTATGCTTCCGTGTGTGTGTGTGTGTGTCCAGGAGTTCACATAAGAGAATTGAGTTGTTGTGGTGGCTTTGTAATGGCTTTGGCCTTTCTCTTTTTCTCAGGGAAATGAAGGAAAACAATGGGTTACTCAGAGAGGAGGTGGAAGGTCTCCAGAGGAAACTGGAGCGCTATGAGAAGGTTCAGGCCGATCTAGTGAACCTCGAATTGGAGAATGAGGTGAGGAGCCAAGAACATTTGCTATATAAGTAGAACTGGGGCTACTGCTCTTGCTTGTGTGGTCTTTTAGGGAACTTAAGTTCCTCTAGACATAGCGAGGGTACAGACAGTGATTGCTGTGGTTTGTGGTTCGTGCTGGCCCAACCCCAAGATGTAGCCTAAGATGTAGAATACCCATATGAGGGGAGTGTTCATAATGAGAGAAAAACAAAGGTCTGTCCATTGTTCATCTTAAAGACTTCTCTAAGTAGCAGCGCATCTTCATTGTGGCATCTCCCTTTCACATTGCCCCACCTATGAATGCCCTTTCGGTTCCCCAATGCTTACCAGAGGTGTTGGTATAAGATAGACACATAATGGGAACCTGTAACATACCCTCAGATCAGTTTTGCTGGTAGAAGGGGCCACTGTACAGTCTTGTATCAATACAATTGATTTCTTTGTTTTGCTGTTGCCTGAATCACCCCTTTCACCCACCCACATTTTACTCAAAGGTAAAATGATTTTTCAAGATGATTACCCGGTCATGGAAACTGTTGTGGTGCAGAGCTGTTCTAAGGGCTAGATCTGACTTGGGCAATCCAATCTGGTACTGAAAGCATAGAGAGTTGTGATGCATATCCCTTTGGTGGGGGAGGAGAAATGGGCACAGCAGCTGGTATAGAACTGGCATGTTTGGAATACTGCTTTAATTTCTTTGGTCTGTGTAGTAACAGGATCTGGTGCATGGGGGTTAATTCACAAGGATAGATAATGGATGGCACAGAAATGGTACATTGTGCCATGTAACTGTGGTGGTTGGGAAGATTAATGCTGCTGTTAATAGTGTCTTGGGTACACAGAATGATGTTCCAGCAGTACTGGGCCATGCATAGATGATAAAGTCCACAGGAAAAAAAGTGGAAAAGGCTAAGGTGGAAGGAATGAAAAATGCAGCTATAGGAGTTGAGATGTAAGAACACTCATTTAGGTTTCTTTATTGACTTCTTTTTCTTCCTCCCTAGAAACTTCTGGGAAAGTTGAAAAGCTGGGAAAAACTAGATGAGAGCACTGGCTTAAATATCAGGTAGGTGCTGATGGAGTTAAACCACCTGTTCTACTTGCTTTACTTCTTAGTGATCTTGATGGCTTAAGCTTGTCAGGCTGTCCACCTTATCTGTCCTCCCGTGTGCAAACTTGTCTGTTGGTACTCCTCTCTCTCACTGCTATGAAGTATATATGATTTTGCCTTGTTAAATACAAACAGTCAAAGAGTATCTTTTGGGGATTAATTTGTGAACTGGTGACTGACAGCCTGACCCGATCCATTTGAGACTGTGGTGGGTGGAAAGCTGGTTCAGCTTTTAGTTCTCTAAACTTCTTGCGTACAACTACATTCATATTTAGAAGGAATTGAGTTGGTGTGACCATATTAAGAGTGGAGCGTTTCATGAGATGTACGGCAAGTCACATATATGAGCCTGTGATGCATTATTGAAAATATAATTCCTGTAATGAAATCTCAGGAATGTTGCGTTAGACTGACCTGTTGTGTTGTTTTCTAAAGTAGTAACTTAACTTAACAGCTTTTTCTCTTATTATCCTGTATTTTATATGATGGTAGAGGTGTAATAAACATTTTTCACTTCTGGTGCTGAGAAAATTTCTCTAGGGACAGTGAAATGATTGTAACACTTGTCAAAGAGAGGGCTGACGTGTAACACTGTAGATCAGGAGTTCTCAAACTTCATTGCACCGCGACCCCGTTCTGACAACAAAGTTACCCTGGGGTGGGGTCGGTGGGGGAGCAGAGCCCAAGCCCAGCTGCCCTGGGTGGCAGGAGAGGGGGCCACAGCCTGAGCCCTGCCACCCTGCGTGGTGATGCAGCTCGGGCTGCAGCTTCAGCCCCGGGTCCCAGCAAGTGTAATGCTTGCCCTGGCAACCCTATTAAGTTGGGACGCCATCCACTTTGGCGTCCCAACCCACAGTTTGAGAACCGCTGCTACAGATACAGAGATTGACATCTTTTAGCATTGAACTAAATCACAGTTCTGGCTCTTCTAATTTGTCTGTGATGTAACCAAAGAGTGGTATTTGTTGCATCTTCTTCCCAGGGATAGCTGCTGCTTTGCAAGAAAAGTAATCTGCGAAATTAGGGCCATGCTCAGGTGCCACCTTTGCAAGGGCTGTGGCTCTCTCAATGTTTCAAGTGTGATTATGCTTATTGGTGGGAAGGGAGGTGTTTTGCCCAAAAGAACTGCTTTCCTTTGTACATCCTTGCATTGAGAGCTATGCTTTAGACAAGAATTAGGCTTGACCTGCAACTTTTACCCCAGATCAAACTTCCCCACTCGGGCCCCTGTCCCTATCCCATCAATTGCAGCTGCATAACAAACAAAAACACTGGAAGTTTTGCATGCAAAATGATGGCATACTTTGGGCCTAGTCTTGTTTGGATTTGGGATTCTATATTGGGTACGCTGCTACTTGAGGTAAAAGAGGATTGTCTCTCACAGGGCCAGCACTAGGCACCAGCAAAACAAGCAGGTGCTTGGGGCGGCACATTTCTAGGGGCGGCATTCCGGCGCTGGCCATGCTGCCTATAGAAACGTGCCCCAGCTCGCCTCCGCTCTGCCTCTGCCTGCTCCCCTGAGTGCACCGCCGCTCCGCTTCTCCCCCCTCCCTCCCAGGCTTGCCGCGCGAAACAGCTGTTGCGTGCGGCAAGCCTGGGAGAGGAAACCGAGTGGTGATGGAGCAGAGGTGCGCTGGGGCGGGGAGCGGTTCCTCTACCTCCCCCCTGCCCCGCTCACCTCCGCTCCGCCTGCTCCCCTGAACGTGCTGCCTCTCCCTCAACTGAGAGGGAGGGGGAGAAGCGGAGTGGCGGCGTGTTCAGGGGAGCAGGTGGAGCGGAGATGACCTAGGGCAGGGCGTTTCTGGGGGTGGGGGGAGGAGCTGCAGGAAGCAATGGGGGGGGGGAATGCGGCATGTCTGGGAGAGAAGGTGGGGCTGGGAATTTGGGAAAGCGGTTGGGAAGGGGCGGGGCAGGGGGGGAATGAAAAAAAGCGGGGGCAGCCAAAAATTTTATTGCTTGGGGTGGCAAAAATCCTAGAGCCGGCCCTGTTCTCTCGCAAGCAATGTCCTCTTAGTTTTCTCATAATTCTTTGTGTTGTCCAATGTGTGTGGTGAGCTACCTTTTCCTTAATGCACGTAGGTAGATAGCAATGCTGAGACCGTCTCCTGCCTCTGCTCAGAGTTCATATGTTCAGACTTGCAGGAGAGTGAAGTACTGAGTTCTTCCCAGCAAACTTTCTCTCTGCCAGACAGTGGTATGGAAGCTTTTACTTACCTCAAGCTGTTAAAGGTTTAATGAGGTAATTTCACAGTGGAAAGGAAATGGAACCAAGTGACTCTTCCTGCTGAAGTCTGATAACCTCTTCATTTAAAGTCAGAATATTCGATGAGAAGTGTTAGTGAGGTTTTTTATTGTGCCGCATTGTTTAGCAGTATTAAGGGCGTTTCTTTGTACAGACGAACAAATTGCTCTCAAGAAAATCACCTTTTGCATGTGATTGCACCAAGTGGAATTGGAGCTACTTTTTTTTTCCAGGCTTCTTTCAGTATGAATTATGATCATTTTCAGCCAGGAAATGAGACCAAGTATAAAGGGAGATCATTGTCCCAATCATATTCCTGAAGCGTACCTCTTGTGAAAGCTTGAGGAAAGTTAATTGCTAGACAGTGAGTAGGAGAGAATGGGAACAGTTGGATGGTTATCCCAAAGAGCCAGTGCAATGTACTGTCTGTCTGCTAATAACTAGAGAAGCAGGAAGAAAGGGAATGCATTATGTCCCTTTGTCTCCTCTTCTTAGTTTCTCCACTTATACATGGAATGCAGGGGAAGAGCGCGCAGCCTGTGGCTCTTTTGGGGAAGATGGTTTTTCATTTCCTCCCGCTGTTCTTCAGGGTTTCTCTTCTGTGTCTGCTCGCAATGGCTTTTGTTCACTGATTGCGTGGTCCCTGGAGGTTCCCTGTCAGATTAGTTTATGAGCAGGGCTTTTGGTGTGTAATTTTATGTAATAGTATTTGGAAGGGGAGGGGGCATCTTCTTGGAGTGTTAAGGCCAAACATCTCTGTGCTTATCTTTTTGGGGAGTTTTATGAGAGATTTGGTGGTTGTCTTTCAGTGCTGTAACTTTGGTGGAAATAAACTATGAAAAGTGCAAAAACTAAATACCTTACTCAAAAGTTGCTCTCTGTACTGTAGTCCAGTGACCACAAGTTCTGAATTGTTGCCATCTCAACCAGGTGATGGGAATCAGTTCCATCTTCTTTGAAACCCGTGATTGCTCCCTTGCCTAAACATTAGAAATTGTAGAAGACTGGCTAACATTGTCGCCTAGCCTGGAATTGTTTTGTGTTGTCCTTCCCCTGCTCCTTTTCATCCTCTCCAAAGTTCTTCCTACTCTTATGGTGGTAAGAACAGCACATGCTATTTTTAATTATACCCTATATATAATGCAAGCATAACTTCAACAGTTTACCAATATGATGGACGTATAAGTTGTGCCCCTCCTTACCCAGATCATAAAATTGTACATGGCATTCTATCTGTTACGCTCCACTTGTACCCAAATCACGAAGCTGTCTGCAGTCTCATATGCATTTGACCAAGGGTTCCTCTATATTCATGTCCTAATGCTGTTCACTTTCCAATTTACTAGACTCTGCTTCTTTGTTAAGAGTGGTGTAGTTTGGGTTTGCAGGAACTCGGTCAGTATTTTGTGAGTGCCTTTATATTTACCCTGTCATGGATTCCCAGAGATGCTAAGCCTTCAGTTATCTCAAATCTACAGTTCTTCTGCAACATTAGTTTTCATCTGCAGAATAAATCTACTTGCTGTGTATTAAGTGTATTAGCCTCTTTATTTTGCTCTACAGGCTACTCGCTTTAGAAGAGGCACTGCTGGCTGATATAAACTATTGTAACTCCTGATTGCTAGGAATGAGCTGTGATTCTATTGTTCTGTGTCAGTAAAGTGTGTTCCTCTTATTCTGTGTCTCTCCCTGTGGCACACTGATGACAGTAGATTTTCACAGATCATTGTGGATTGAGTGACCAGGTGGTTGGTTATTTTCAGAGAAGGACTTAGTGAGGGGCACCAGTACAAAACTTTCATAGACTTCAGTGAATATTTCCTTTGCTAGAGGGCACCATAACCTCAGAGACGCCTTCTAATGTAAATAAATGTTGCAAATCTCAGGCAAGAAATTAGTTTTGTAGAATAATAGTGTTTCTGGAAGGGAGTAGGCTTTCTGGGTTTGTAAAAAAGAAGTGCAGTTATTTTTGATGTCAGTGTGAGGAACTCACCACTAGATGGCACACTTTCTCTTGTTGTATCAGAAAAACATTGATTTCATTCTGGTATGCTCTGACTCCTGTACAAACATCAATTGGGCACCGTAAAAAGGTCAGGCATTAGTCTAATTAAAGTTGTTGGCTTGTTAAAATCAAATGTTTTAAAATCTATTTTAAAACCACACCAGTGTGATCATTTTCTCTGTGTGTATGTCTAGCAGAGTTCCTGTTTCTTGCAGCTATTCTGAACGTGAACAGAGATTCAGACACAGTTTCTCCAGTGACAGAGTGCAGTACATATCTTTCTCACCCATCTCAGCAACCCTCTTTTTCTCCCTGACTCCCTGTCCTTTCTCTCTTTTCAGACTTGTTCAATCTAGTTCTCTTCTTCACTGTTATCCACAGAATCATCCTTAAGAGGGAAATGTTGTTTTTAATATAATCAACCTGCCATTCTTTCCTTCCCATTGTTCTTTGTTTATGTAATGCTCAGAGCCTATGCGGCACTTGGCAAATACACAGACAAGATTCCTGCCCTGTAAATCTTCTAATCCAGTAATTTTCAACCTGTGGTCTGTGGACTCCTGGGAACCCTCTGACTATGTCTAAGGGGTCCATGAAAGGTGGTTGTTACCATAGATCAGTGGTTTTTAAGCTGTAGTCTGTGTCTGCACACTATGTCTAAGATTTCCAAAGGGGTCTGTACCTCCATTTGAAATTTTTTAGAGTCCTCAAATTAAAAAAGATTGAAAACCACTGTTCTAATCTAAATAAGTTTATAGCTCATCTGCAGCTCACTCTTGTACCTGCCTCTTCTTGTCTCTGTTCAGCTGCTGTTATCTTCAACTACTGGTAAACCACTCATAGCTTAGTGCTTTTCACTGCCAGATCCACCCCAGAATGCTGGTTGCAATAGTTCAGCACTAGAGTAAGGATGATTTGCTTTAGGTGGCTTGTTTAAAAAAGGAGGTACAGCCCAAGATAGGCTGGCTACTAAAATGTTCCCATCTGTTGTTGCTGGTATGGTTAGTTCTGAAGTGACCTCATGTATGTTCTCAAAACCAGGAGATTAGTGTTTGGAAAGACTCCTGGAAGATTATGCCCATCCCTACAGTCAGATGGGGTGGGGTAGGGGTGCCCACAGATGAGAAGCCACAGGAAGTATAAACTTCTGATCACTCCAGAAATCTTTCTCTTTGAAGAGAACTGGTGCAGAGAAAAAAACAGACAGTTGTGTTCTTTTTTATTTTTAAATTGGTGGCACTGATTTCTAAATCTGAGTACCACAGGTAGGATAATCCTACAGATCTGTCTCTGTGCAGTAGAACGAATCTCTTAAAGCTGTGGAGGATTATGACATTGGAGGACTGACTGGAGCGATGAAGTGGGGATAGCTTAGGCTTATACAAACTTCTCTCTAGGTAACTAGGTTTCAGAGCTGCGGCTGACCCACAGCTATCAGAACTGCTATGGGGTTGGTTGGTTGTTCCTCCTTTCATGGGCTTTGCTCTCCTATGAGAGAAGTCTGCTTGCTCAGCCCAGGAATCAGAGAGCAATGGAGTGTTTTGCGTTGCTCTCCAGGATTCTTTTCCTCCTTTCTATCTCCATGCCTGGCTGACTCTGGAAGGAGCAACGTCCATCTTTCTTCATAGGAAGAAAGGTTCTAGCCTGTTTGTGTAGTCAAAAGGGGATGAGGGATAAACTGTGGGTAGAGAGGTCTGAGGTGTATATTTATATCAAATGAGAAGTGTTGTGTTGTGTTTAATATACTGTGATAATGCTCAGAGGTCCCAGTCAGAATTTGGGCCCCATTGATCTATACAAATACATAGGAAGACAGGTCTTTGCTCAAAATGTTTATGGTGTAAGACAAGTAACATATGAAGGGAGTCAGGGAGAGGAGTGCAGGTGAGTTGAAGAGCTAATTTTTAAAAACTGAAAGCCAGGAGAAGGAGGAGGCCTCAGTCAGCATTGGAGCATGATGTCCCATGGAGGTCTTGGGATTGATTATCCCCGTCATTTCTAATCTTTGCATTTGCTTTGGGCTGAAGCCATCCCATCTCAGTGTCTGGTGTTTAATTCAGCAGCGATGTTCTCTGCAAGAGACATTTAGGACTGGAATGTCCCTTTCTGTAGTGATGACTCTGTTAGTGTGCCAAGGGTGCCCTCTGAGTTAAATGAAAGGGGTATCAGTGGATTTATTCTTGTACTGAAGGAATTCTTGGTTTAACTGAGTAAATGAGGCAATTGGGAGAGAGCCTGTGATCTTTAAATCACAGGACTAGGGTTGGCTAGTTTCAGCAGAGATATCGCATTAGGGCTGGAGGAGCTGCTTTGCCTGCTTGGTGTCCAAGTGTGTAAAGAGAAGCACAGATTTGATAGGATTTCAGGACAGTGCTTAAGGAGCATTTTCACTTTCTGTGGAGCCTGCCAGCTGCTGACCTGTCACCTAGAGCCAAAGAAGTGAACCTATTAGTCCTGACCTGGTTTTCTTCTTGAAACATCTGTGTACTGGCTGGCTGACGGATCTTGGGGACTAGTTTTCTGCTATGTCTGAAATGAATTAAGGAGAGGAGCAAGTATGTGGGTGTGTGCATTTTCCTCTAAGAAAGGATCTAATTAAGTGGCAGGTGTCTCTATTTAGTACACTGGTTAGCACAGTTGTAATCTGTAATTACACAGATGCAGTACTGAATACCAGAATTCCTTCTAGCCAGGTTCCCCTTTTGGAGTCGGGAGGCAGGAAAAGGGAATCATGTTTCTTGATTTCTGATTTCTTGATTGTGGATTAGAGTTTCTTTTGCAGTGTAGGGAAGGGAGGAGAGCATAGGAGTTCGGTATCTTTCACTTTAAATCCTGGTAATTACACTCGGCCAGACTAAAATTTCTTCCATCCGAAGCTCAGAATGTACTTTGCAACCATGAATGAAGTCTCATAATCTCCTCCTCTCCCACAAGGCAGTAATCTACCTTTCTATGAATGTCCATCTACCTTTCTATGAATGTCCATCTAAAATAAGTGTCTGCCAGTAAAAATAAATACATTTTTTTCTGCATAATTCTGCTCATTTGATGACTTTGCTAAAGCTGAATGCCATCACGTTCTGCCTAGCAAATCAAAATTGTAGCAGCTGCCCTTGGAATTATAAAAAACATACTCCCACTGCACTGCACGTTTAATAGTGGGCACAGGTTAGTGGCATTTCAGTGGCAGCGCACCTTGCCCGTTGGCTGAGCTCTCATAGCAGCTAAGCCAGAGGTGCGCTTCAGGTTTAGTGGTGCTGTCTACCTAATCTTCTTGCCATTTGGCTTCAAGTTATGGCTCTTGTCATTTATGTGAGATTGGGAAGCCAGCTACCTCTAGTGACTGACCCAAACTCCACGGTATTTGGCTCTTCTCTCCTTTAACTGCCTAGCTCCTGTGGTTATATGTTGTCTTTAAAAATAATCTGTGCAATATTTTTGAAATTTAATCAGGAAAATCCCACTCTATTTCTGTATTTAATGTACGAGGAGGAGTATTAAAGTGTAATATAGGTTTATTGGTGCTTTTTTGCCTTTGGGACAAATTGTAGATAATATTTTGTGTATAATAATATTTATATAAAATATTGTGGCATCTTGTTTGTATTTTAGTTTTGGATGAAAAATCATTGTCGATCTGAGAATACAGTCCAACAGTTTCTCTCCTTTCTATCCACTGCGCACCAATCTCATTATAATCAACTGTACTGAAGGGGGTGGAATGCAGCCATTGTATTTGTTTTTAAAGAAAGTGTAGGGGGTTATCCTGGACCTCACAGACCAATTAAAACAGTAGGTTTAAGAATAGTACTTAAATTAATGTATGATAGAAAGAAGAAGGTTTCTGTAAAGGAAAATTGTGCTTCCTCAAACTATTAGAATGTTTATGTCATCAAATTAATAAATAAAGGGACCTTGAAAGCTTTTGTCAAAGTCCCTCACAACAAGTTTTGTCATGAAGCTATGTATTTGAGGCAAAAGGTAGAGTACTTTTGTGCCTCAGAAACTGGTTAAGAATAGGAATAAACAGTCAACTTTGTTACATGGTAAAAAATGTAACAGTAGGTTATTGTACTAGGTTGGGGAGTGTTTAATATATTCATTAATAGTTTGGAAAATGGGATGAACCATGAAGTGGCAACATTTTCTGAGACAAAATGAAAAACGTAAGAATGGCCATGCTGGGTCAGACCAGTGGTCCATCTAGCCCAGTCTCCTGACAGTGGCCAATGCTAGGTGCTTCAGAGGGAATGAACAGAACAAACAATCATCAAATGATACATCCCCTGTCCTCCACTCCCAGCTTCAGGCAACAGAGGCTAGGGACACTCAGAGTATGGGGTTGCATCCCTGACCCTTTAAGGATAATCAAGACGAAAAGATGGAGGAATTCCACAAGGACATAATAAAACTAGAACAAGGGGAAGTTCAGTAAAACTGAAGAGCTAAATTGAAAATCAATAAGCAGAAATGTGTAATTAATGTGTAATTAACCTGTGGAACTCATTGCCACAAAATATTGAGACCAAGAGTTTTGCATGATTCAATACAGGGTTAGATGTTTATGTGGATAATGAGGCCATCTGCAGTTTATTTGGCCAAACTAACAAAAGTGCTATAAACTCTCATGTTTAATGCAACCCCTAACTGCTTTGTGTTGGGAAGAAACTTCTCCTTGGTGCTGATCATTTCATAATTATGCATTTAGGGATTAATGCACCTCTCTCTGAAACATCTGATGGGGGCTACAGTCAGAGAATGGACCACTGGTCTGATCTTGAATGGCAATGTCTGTGTTCCTTTGACCTCTTTCTCTGGTTGGGGTCATGGTGATCACTTTGTTTTAGAGCTAAGTGGCTCTAATTGGGCAAGAAGACAGGTTACTACAGTTGTGGCATGTGAAAACTTAATATAATGCATGTAGTATATCTGTAATTAATTGTAATTTATGATCTGCAAACATATTGTAACTTGCCTGCCTGCTGTAGACAAGGCTTCCCACCTACAACAAGCTGTCTCATCACAGTGGGAATTCCCTGGGTGATACAGAAAAGAAAAACAAATACAACATGTATGGGAACAATTTAAAAACTATCACTACTATTTTTGTTAAGTTACCTCTTTGCACTTACAAAGACTCAGTTGAAAACCCCATGGAATAAGCATTTTATGCTCTCTCTTCTCATGAATGCACACTTTTGGTTAACTATAAAATATAGCATTTGTATTCCCCTGTGGGTCCAGGGACAGAATAGGCCCACTGCTGCTCCTGCACGTCATAAGAGGCAACTAAAAGGGGGCTGCCTGGAGAAGGATGGGCTCCACCAGATTAGAAATTTTCCCAAGACACACCATATGATGAGCAAGTCAACAATATCCATACTGGATTGATCACAGCCCGGGTTAATAATGACCGCACCATCCACTGCCACCAGGGTGGACGTGACAAGTATACTATTGGTATAACCCCAACAAAGAGGATCCATGGAAGAGATAACATCACCATAGCCACATGGGATGTAAGGACATTGAAACAAATAGGGAGATTGAAAGAACTCACGTACGAAATGGAAGAATACACCTGGCACCTCCTAGGAATCTCTGAGGTCAGATGGAAAAACTTTGGAGGGGTACTAATGGAACGAGGCTATGTACTCTATTACAGTGGAGAGAACAAACATGTCAATGGCATAGGATTTCTTGTGCATAAAGATATCAATAATTCAGTATTAGGATGCCGCCCAATGTCCAGCAGGCTTATTTCCATCCATCTAAAGGCAGTACCGTTTAATATCACAGGGTACAAGTCTACGCCCCTACAATAGACTATGACGATGAGCAAATTGAAGATTTTTAAAATCAGCTCCAATACATTATCAATAAGATACACAAGAAAAATATCCTGATTGTACAGGGAGATTGGAATGTGAAAGTGGGTACTGAAGCACAGGCAGATTGGCAAGATTATTGTGCCCCTTTCAGTAATGCGGTAACCATTGAGAGAGGATTGAGACTTTTTGAGTTTGCCAGCTCTAACAATCTGGTTCTTTCAAACACATTAGAAGCACATAAAGCATCCAGACCAGGGGTCTCAAACATGCACAGCCCGAAGAGTTATTTTCTGCAGCCCACCATAGGTGCCGACTCCAGCAGCAGCCAAACTCCCCTCCCCGCGCGTGCCGCGTCCCCGCTCCTCCACCTACCTCCCAGCGCTTGCGCTGCCAAACAGCTGTTTGGCAGTGCTAAGGACTTTCCAGGAGGAGGGGGGACGATTGGGGACGCGGCACGCTCAGGGGAGGAGGCGAAGAAGAGGCGAGGCTGGGTCGAGGATTTGGGAAGGAGTTGGAATAGGGGCAGGAGGGGGCGGAGTCAAGGCATGGACTTTGGGAAAGGGGCTGGAATGGGGGCATGGGCAGGGCCTCATGCACTAGACGAGCAGTCTGAGGTATGAAGTTCAGCATGTACGATTCTTTGCTGTGAGTAGTTGGGAAGAATGTTTGTTAAAAGTGGCAACATATTTTGTATGAATAGTTACTTTAAAAAGTTCCTGCCATTACAGCTATGTTGATTGACTGTTAGTGTAGATCAGCATCAGTGTTACTGACATAAGGAATAGTTACAGGTGTTTATATTTTATTAAAACCCTTCTTCGCATTACAGTTTAAAAAAAGTTAATACATTGACTTTTAATAGCATATTATATGACTCCTCATTTTTTTTCTTTTTTGACTATACTTTTTGTGTTGTTGTATGAAAAGTTTTCAGTGATGCAGCCCTCGGGCCAATGTACTAGTCCTCATGTGGCCCTCGTGGTGACTTGAGTTTGAGATCCCTGATCCCAGCCGATCAATGTGGCACGCACCTAATGGTCTCCATCATAGCCAGATTGACTACATCATGGTGCAAAACAGATTTCATTCTGGGATTAACAGATCTAAAACAAGGAGCTTCCCTGGTGCTGATATTGGAAGTGATCACGATCTTGTGATGCTAAATTTTTGGCTGCGGCTAAGGAAAATTGCCAGGCCAAAGTTCACCAGAACCAAGTTTGACTTGGAAAGACTCAGAGACCGAACGAATACAGAGTCAGATTGTTGGAAAATTTGTCCTGCTGCTTACTCTAGAGGAAGACGTAGAAACAATGACCAACAATTTTAAAACTGTAATGAATGAGGTAGCAATGGAGATCCTTGGGAAACGTCGTAAGAAGACAAATCCGTGGGTCACAAGTGAAATACTACAAATGTGTGATGTTTAGACGACAACTTGGGAGACAACATCCCAGCCGAACAGATGAAATTCAGAGGAGAAATAGTAATAGATATACTCACCAAGATCTGCAACAAGATCTGGCAGACCAGTGAGTGGCCCTCCATGTGGACTCAGTCACTAATCATCACTCTGCCAAAGAAAGGCAACCTGCAATTGTGTCAAAATTACCGGACCATAAACTTAATTAGCTATCCCAGCAACGTGATGTTGAAAGTCATATTGAACAGATTGAAGGCACAAGCGGAGAATATCATCACTGAAGAACAGGCTGACTTTAGTGCTGGAAGAAGTACCACAGAACAGATTTTCAACTTGTGTGTTCTATGTGAGAAGTACCGTACTTACAACACCAACATCTACCACGCCTTTATGGACTTCAAGAAGACATTTGACAGAGTATGGCACGAAGCTCTCTGGGCAGCCATGAAGAAGTATAATGTTGGCTGTAAGCTTATTCTCACTGTTAAACAACTGTATGCCAAGGCCAGCAGTGCAGTTCTCGTCAATGGCACAATAGGAGAGTGGTTTCGCACCACTGTTGGAGTCCAGCAAAGCTGCCTTCTTTCGCCCCCACTGTTCAACATCTACTTGAAGCGCATAATGACTGATGCCCTCAGAAGATAACATGTGCACAGTCAGCATTGGGGGGGTAAACAATCTCAAATTTTCACTGCCTGTCAGACCATCATCATCATCAGCAAACAGAAGATGAACTTGCCAACCTTGTGAAATGATTGGATGAAACCTCCGCAAAATACGGCATGGAAATCCGTGCAAAGAAAACCAAGCTGATGACAAACAAACATGACTGGATCAGCTGGAGACAGTGAAACATTCAAGTATTTGGGAGCAATCATCACTGATGAAGGATCCAAGGCAGAAATTCTAGCAAGAACTGCGCAAACAACAGCGGCAGTGGCAAAGCTAAAGCCAATTTGGAAGAATAAGGACCTCTCCCTGTAATCCAAACTGAAACTGCTGCACGCCTTGGTCATCTCCATTTTTCTGTATGCGAGAGAGACGTGGACCCTTACTGCAGAACTTGAACGGAAAATACAAGTAGTACAGATGAGGTACTTCCGTAAAATCCTGGGGATCTTCTACTTCAATCACGTCACTAATGAAGAGGTCTGCAACATCACCACCCAATGCTCTGGGTCAGATAAAGACCTCCTGACGACCGTGAAGAAGCACAAGCTGAAGTGGTATGGCCATGTAATAAGATCTGGCCTATCAAAGATCATCCTCCCAGGGACAGTAAAGGGGAAGAGAAGAAGAGGTAGACAGATGAAGAAATAGATTGACAATTAAGAGCGGACAGGAATGGACTTTGCGGAGACTCAAGCACTGACACACAGTTGTCAGAGGTGGAGACAATTGGTTGGTTGCTCATCAGTGATGGTGCCTCAACGACCAATGCTGTTATGGGAGTGGTGGTGGTGGTAATGATGATAACGTTTGTTGAATTTTAAAAAATAGCGAAATATATCATCAAGTGTTTTGTTCTTCACTACCAGTAAAATGATACAGGCTAAGCACAGTGATAAGTGCTATGCAAATGTGCAATTCTGCCAGTGCAACTCAGTCTTGACCTGCAGTGCTCACGCTCTTCCACATTGTAAGGTAACGGGGTGGGAATGTATGGGAATGGTGTTCCCACACTATTGACCCCCCATGCAGTGTGCATCTGTAGTCACACTCCATGGAGGATGCTATTTTAAACAGAAATGCACTGGGAGTGAGAGGTTACACTGGTGGGGTGAAGTACCTGCACTTAACAAATCAGGACTACACCCTGCTCTTATGCAGGTTGGGGTCAGGAGGAGACTGAAGAGTTGGAGTTGAACTGGGGGAACTTAAAATCTTTGACAGAAATGTTTGGACAGGTCTAAGGTAGGCAGTTGTCTCTAGATCTAACACATAGAATTAATTCCCTCCTGAAACTTGCAGTTGTCTTACTGTGGTTCTGCCCTTTCTGCTGAGGCCGCCATTCTAAATATGGAGAGATCTTGGAGGTAGCCATCATGTACAGAATGTGACGTGCTGCATCTGCTGGAGGATTGCTCCAAGCCTTTTCCATCTTAGCCAGCCTGTCATCTCATGCTAGAAGTCATGTCATTCTTTGCTTTGTCACTGGTAGCCTGGAATTTAGCTGTTCTTTGTGGGATACCTTTGGCTTTTGAAGGAAAAAAAAAGTCACTCGGGCAGATCAAAGCCTAAAATCTCTTGTTTTCATAGTGGTCAGAATGAAGTTTTGGAAAGCAGTAGGCCAAAGGGTGGCCTAGTGGAATTATTTATCAGCATTTCACCTCTGGAGGTCTGGCTTCAAATTTTTGCTGTAGTTCACAAATGAAATAGTTTGGTCTCTCCTAATCTGTAATGGTCATTGATCCACATCAAATACAGCACAATTTGACCCCACTGAATGCCTCTGCTCTTAAGTGTGTAAAATCAGGATGTTGTAGATCAGGTCTGAAGTGCCTTATTCAGGTGTTGGACAAACTTTTCCTCTATTAAGAATAGAAACGTGTGCGCATGTTGTCTTTTCTATAGCGGATCCTCTGTGAGTAGCCAAAATCCCATTTTCCAACCCTGGAGGGAACCAGTGCATCAGACACATCATTGCCCATTGCTGCTATATTTCTTGCAAGTGGTGTTGAGAGACTGTAGAAAAGCAGTTGGGTGAAAGTAGCTTTTTCTCTTTTGAGAGTGTGGTGACCCTTGTGTTATGTAAATAGCTTGAACTCTGGTGCTCACTCGGCTGTGAAAGGAAAGATTTCCAAAGCGCGGACCTTTTTAAAAAATTCACTTTAACGCAAACGGTACTGGCTTAATGTAACTCAAGTGAAATTATCATTTAAATAGCAGAGACTAATCAGCAAGGGGATGGTGTGCTGCTGTCAGGAGGCTCGAAGGCTCAGATGCTCAGACTTTTTTTTTTATTCAGCCTTTCATTTTGATATTTCCACAAACACAATAACTGCTAAAGTCGCTAGCTCATGTATAATGTTAACCTTCCATTTCTATTTAAGTGTGCCTCAGTTTTTTGCTTTTGAACTACAGTGCATACACTGCCCATGTACTCTCCCCTCCCCTGTGCTACAATGTGCAGCACATAAAAGTCTTCATGATCGAGAACTGGTTTTAACACAGATGTAAAAAATGATTCCTGCAAATGCCAGGTGGACATGGTTATGCCGGATGGTGTTGGTGGAGCATGACACATAATCTGTTCTTTAAAGCCATTCTCAAGATAGAAAGAAGAACATATTGTAAAAAACACTCATTTAATTATTACATGCTGCAACAGAAAATGTGCTACCACCTGTCAGAGTCTATAGACACAGTTCTTGCCCTAAAGACCTTGTTATTGGCCTTATCTGATCAAATAACAGTTTACAAAGGGTTGTGGTGGATTCTCCATCATTACCAGTTTTTAAATCAAGAGGTCTTTCTAAAACATATGCTCTAAGAATTATTTTTGGTAAATTCTATGTCCTGGGCTGTATAGGACTAGATCTACAATGGTCCCATCTGACCTTGGGATCAATCAAATCTATAAAGTAGTATTTGGATAACAAACAACGTGGCAGGGAATGGGCATGACAAGGGTTGCAGTAATAATATCATGTAATAACAGTATTTAAACATACACACTTCTTGATGGCTAATTAAATGTGATTTAATAAAAACCACATTTATGCCCCAGTGATACCATCTGGCATAAACATGTTCATATTGATGAAGAAACCATTTTATACCAGGATTTAAAAATGGTTCCCTAACAAGGGAGAGTCGGGGAAAGACTCTCTTGCAGGGGTGGGCAAACTTTTTGGCCTGAGGGCAACATCTGGGTATGGAAATTGTATGGCGGGCCATGCATGCTCACAAAATTGGGGGATGGAGTGCGGGAGGGGGCTCCAGCTGGTGGTGTGGGCTCTGGGATGGGGCCGGGGATGAGGGGTTTGGAGTGCAGGAGGGGGTTAGGGGTGGAGCAGACGGTGTTGGAGTATGGGAGGGGTTTCCGAGCTGAGGCAGGGGTTTGAGGTGCGGCTTCCAGGCTGGGGCCAGAAACAAGGGGTTCAGGTGGGCTGGGGCAGAGGGTTGGGTTTGTGGGTTCCAGCTGGGGGTGTGGGCTCTGGGGTGGGGCTGGGGACGAGGGGTTTGGTGTATAGGAGGATGCTCTGGCCTGGGACCAAGTGGTTTGGAGGGTGGGTGGGTGGGGCTCAGGGCTGGGGCAGGAGGTTGGGGCACGGGAGGAGGTCAGGGGTGCAGGCTCCGAGTGGCGCTTGCCTCAAGCAGCTCCCAGAAGCAGCAGCATGTCCCCGCTCCAGCTCCTACGTGGAGGCATGGCCAGGTGGCTCTGTGCATTGCCCCGTCCCCTCCGGCTCCTACACGGAGGTGCAGCACCGGCCAGGCGGCTCTGTGCGCTTCCCCGTCCACAGGTGTCGCCCCTGCAGCTCCCATTGGCAGAACTAACCTGAGAGCTATGTGATATTATTTAAGCTTTTTGTTTAACTACTGAAATCTTCTCCTGCAGCCCCTGTTTCAGTGAATATTTTTTAATTAAGCTCGTATGTTTACTAGAAGATTTCCCCTGTCACCAAACCCCCTCCTCAACCCATATTATAAAAGGGTGTGTGCGCACAGTTTCTTTTGTGTGGAAAAAATATGTATTTCCTTTAGTAGGAAAGACATGATATTTTCAAACATATCTTTAAAGGCACATAGTGGACATGAAAACTTAGTCAATTAAAAAAAATTAGAATGAGCACAAATTAGTTTGATTTCTGCCCATGAGTCCCCCTGCCAATTACATTTTCCTCTCTTTAAAGAAGTAGAACATAAGAATTACCATACTGGGTCAGACCAGTAGTCCATCTGTTCCAGTTTTCAGTCTCTGATGATGGCCATATGAGATGCTTCTGAGCATCATGTAAGAATTCTGTAGTTGACAATTATTGGGGAAATGTGTTCCTAATTCCTTTCAGAATGGCTTATGCCCTGGAGCATGAAAGCTGCTTAAATCCTTCTTTCTTTTTTTCTCTCTCCTGCTGCTGTGTGGGAGACCCAGGCAAATGGGAAACTGACTATACACAAAGTGTTGTCAGATGCACAAAATTAACAAACAAAATAGAGAAATATTTTCACTTCTCTAATCTTTCAGTTCTTTGAGTTCTTGTGTGTATGTATTCCACTTCTGGTGTGCATGTGCTCAATGTGCTTGATATCAGATTCTTCTGGGGCTAGCAGTGTCTGTTGAGCTGCACCTGTGCCATGCATTTCCTTGTGGCTCCCACTCTCCACTCAAGGGTATAAAGGGCAGAATAAGGCCCATGGCTGCAAGATAGAACTGAGAAAGCAGTGTCCCTGTGTCTTGCACTTGAGATTTAGATGTGGATTTTGTATAAAGTTACCTTCAGTGTAGTTAGATGGGTTCTTAGTGGTTGGGTAACTATTATAAGTTTTAGTTTGGATTAATGTCTTTGTAATCACCTGTTACTGGCTTTTCAACCTTAATTACTCACCAGAAATCCCATAGTTTTAAGGATTAGTCATTATGCAAAGGAAGTACTTATTTCTCTAAATGACAGACATTCAGTTTTTTTTGTTTTTGTAAGGGGTATGCCACTGAGAAATGTTTTTTGTCATTTGTTTTCCAAACAAACTCCTAAAGTGAGAGATGCTTGTGTAGTGCTTGCTTAAAACATTTGTAAACAAGTCAATGAGACCTTCCTCAGACCCAGGGAAGCAGGATCTGACTGGTTCTGAAAAAGAGCTCTGTGAAGCTTGAAACTTGTCTTTTTCACCAGCTGAAGTTGTTCCAATAAAAGATATTACCTCAACCATGTTGGTTCTGAAAAGTCATCTGCTAAAACACTGTGGCAGGCAATACTTCTGCCTTAGCATCCAGGGCTCCTGCATCTTCACTGAAGCAATCCTATGCTGCTCTGTCTCCCAGGCCTTCCTCCTTGTCAGAAAGGAGTAGGTCATAGCACTGCTCCTCTAAGGAACATTTGTGGGTCTCTGTTCCAAGGAGCTTCTAAAAGACTGAGGGATAAATCCCCTATCCACTTCTAGAAAGCATAGCTCAAGGCCTCATCCGGATCCCTCTGGCACCTAGAGAGACCCTGATACTAAAACTCAGTTTTAATTTGACTTTGGTATGGATTCCATGGTTCTGTCCAATGAGCTTCCAGTACTAGCGATTGGGGTTTACTGCCCCAGTGCCAACGTTGCTGGTAATAATAACCTTGAGCTTATTACTCTTGGAACAGATGATGTTGGCACTGAGGTTTACAGTGGTGGTGCATTTGACTGTCCAAGCAGAGCCACTGTTATCTTCATTGGTGGAATATATCTGTGTTGGTATCAGGACCTTCCTTGGCATCGACTAGGGTTCCACCATCCTCAAATTCCTGCAGGAGGAGTATACCTCAGATAGTACTGTAGAAGACTCTCCTATATACTCAACCCTATGGTCCCTATTTCTCAGACAGGGATTCTAGCGTTAGGGGTCATAATGAGTGTAAGAAATATTAGAGAGGTTTAGTACCGCCCCCAACCCTAGCCACCTGCTCATTACCTATACGGTCTTCATTCCTGACCATACTGGCAGCCTGGAGCATGCCCCATGACAGGAAACGCAGTTCTTCTGTGCCATCCATAGTTAGGTTGCCCTCACCATAGGGATCCTTGAGGTCTCACCAGTGATAATTTGCTCAATTCTCTTGTTCAGAAACTTCACAGTTGCAAATTTCAGAATAGGAACACTGGCAATCTTTGGATGTAAACTCTGCACACATTGCCAGGCAAGACTGTTGCACCAACTGAATTTCTCTTCATGATGACGACAGAGTTTTCTAAGACATTCTGTGCAGGATGCCCAAGTTGTTGGAGATTCCTGTACATCTTCATCTGAAGGACTTACTGTGCTGGTAAATGATGGACTTTTAGAACCTGCACAATTGCTGTGGCAAATGTCAGCATCAATCTCACTAACTTTGAAAAAAGTAAATAAGAGATACTAACTCCTCTTTGGGATTTGAGTATTTTTATTTTCACTAGTTTCTATTAATAGTTACGTAGGTCAAGAAAGAATGAGGCACCAGACTTCAAAATCTACTCTAAAGGGAAAAAAAGCTGAAAAGTTAGAACCTTTTTGGAAGAAAAAGCTCTTTATCAGCTAGTTTACTACTTAGAATAAGCAATTACCAGTCTCTCCTTTTCAGGTACAACAATCTCAGTTGACATAAACTGTAGACTTCTTGGATAGAATGCCACAGGATGCAAGAGAAGACCTTAAGGCAATGTCACAGAAGGTTAGATCATTGCACGTACCACTTTACAAGCTGCTATCAATGAGTCAGGCAGTGTGTGGCACCAGCGTTAACTGTGTGCTTGTCCCGGCTTCAGGCTTTTGGGATTCCTAGAGAAGTCCAAAATACCATTGAAGACTTTCCTTTTGAAAGGAATGAACTTTTTCAGTGCCAAGGCTAACTATGAACTAATTCCTCAGAGGATTCTAAGACTATACTTAGATCCCTGTGTGTTTACACCCCTTCAGGTCAGAAGAAAACAGCCGAAACACCAGCCATACTTGAGGCAACCACCTGTTTCTTCAGGCTACCCATCTTACCAGAGACCAACTGGGCCACTCAGAAGAAGGCAAAAGTTTAACAGGAGAAGGCTTTGTCTACTATAACCAGAATCTCAGAAAGACTGATGCCATCTTCTAGGCAGTCCATTTTATGGTTAAATTGAAAGTCAGTGATAGAGGGTCCTTACCTTTTCCCCACTCCTTTGGGAGATAGCTTGATTTATTTTTAGGGAACTTGAAATGCTATTACTAGAGATCAGTGGTCATAGAGATGATACAGAAAGGTTATGCAATCCATTCCCAGGAGCTTCCTATTCTCCACCCACCTTTCTCATCTCTTTTCAGGGATCTCTGTCATGAGAGACTGTTAGATCAAGAAATACAGTCCCTCCTCGCTCTCGGAGAGATAGAAGAGGTGCCACCTCTGGAAAGGGTTTCTATTCTGGTTGTTTTCTAGTTCCTCCAAGTCAAGAGGTTGGCATCCCATTCTTAACCTGCCATGTCTGAACCCCTTTGTCTGTAGGTTAAAATTCAGAATGGTGATACTGGGTTCAATAATTCCTACCTTGGATCCTTTAGACTGGTTTGCAGCTCTTGATTTGCAAGACACACATTTCCATCCACCCAGTGCACAGAAAATACCTGAAGTTCATAGTTGGGAAGGCACACTACCAGTACAGAGCACTGTCTTTTAGCTTGCCAACAGCCTAAACAGGGTGTTTATGAAATGCCTGGTTATAGAAGCAGCACATGTAAGAAAGCGAGGCATTTTAGTTTACCGGATACCTTGACAACGGGCTGATTTGGGGAAGTTCTCAGCATGTCACAGTACATCCTTAAGTTGTTTTCAACTCTGAGCTTAAGATCAACAAGGGCAAATCCTCTCAACAACTACTCAAAGTTTAGAATTTATAGGAACATTGATAGACTCCATTACAACGAAACCATGTCTGTCTTATACCGGATTTCGACAACGTGGCTACTCAGCTGATCAGTGTTCAGCTGATGGGGATTTCCAGACACAGACTTGCTCAATACCAATGAGAAGAGAAAATTCAAAACCATCTGTTCCACAGTGAGTTGGAGTCCTGGATCTCAAACAGACATATTCCTTACACCTTGGTCTTGAGAGCTGATGTATGCATATCTACTGATTCCTCTCATTCCAAGAGTGTTGAAGAAGGTCAGACAAGAAACAGTACTGATGATCCTCTTAGCTCCAGCCTATCCCAGGCAGTATTGGTTTCCAGAACTGATAAGGCTCTCATTACTACTACCCCTAGACGTGATCTCTCAGGATAAAGGGAAGACTGTGTATTCACACTGTCCATCTCACTATCTCACTGCCCTGGATGCTGTCTGTTTAATTGATTTAGAAAGAACTTATTCTTGAGATGTGCAGAACATCCTAATCCATAGCATGAAAAGATGCTACAGAACTATTTATGCTGCTAAGTGGAACAGGTTTTCAATCTGGTCCACTCAACACAGCCTGCCTTACTAGAACTGAGATTCCTCATATCCTTAAATACCTTTTATCTTTAAAGAGTATGGGTGTCTCTATCAATTCTATGCAAGTTCACTGAGCAGCCATATCTGCTCCTCACACACCTATTCAGGATCATAATTTTTTTTCTTTATTGGTGGTCACATTTCTAAAGGGTCTGACTCGTATTTCTACAAGTACAAAAACTTTGTCCTCCCTAGGATCTGAACATTGTCCTCAAGGGTTTTTAGGCTTTTGTGGCTGGACTACTCTATATTACATCTCGTAAGGACGAGGTTGCACTTAGACCACATCTTAAGTTTCTCCTTGAAGGTTGTATTGGATTTTAATGTAAACTGATACTTAATTTTTTTCTCCAAAGCCACATTCTTCTGGAGGAGAAGCTGCACTCCATATTTCAGATGTTCTTAGAGCCCTATATTTTTATTTGTATAGAATAAAACCATTTGGGGTCTCTCCAAGACTATTTGTTGCCTTTTCTGAAAGATCAAAGGGTCAAGCAATGTCAACCCAAAGATTGTCTAAATGGGTTGCAGACTGAATCAAACTTTGTGATAAGATAGCTATCTTAGATCCACCTGGTCAAGATGGGGCTTGTTGCACCAGAGCACAAGCAACTTCTGTGGCTTTTTTCACAAGTGTCCCTATTGTTGACATATGTAGGGCAGCTACTTGGAAAACTATCCATACTTTTATTAGGTGTTATTCTTTAGTAGAGACCTCATGATCTGATGCATGATTTGGCAGAGCTGTTTTACAGGCTTTAATTAGACTCCCTCTATCAGGTTACTGCTTGCGAAATAAATTACATAAAATAGACAAGTACTCAAAAGAAGAAAGATACTTATCTGTACAGTGGAGTTCTTTGAAATATGTTGTCTATGTATTCCACGCCCCATCCTCCTTCCTTGCTATTATGGAGACATATAATATCTGGACTCTGTATTGGTGAAGGAACTATGCATTTGTTGGCCTTCCTTTGTCTTTTATGCCCTCAGGTAGTGAAAGGGTATGTAAGGCACAGGCATGGCTCAACAGATGCTGCTGACCAAATAATTCCGATCTCACATACATATGGTATATCAGAAGTGGAATACATATAGGCAACCTACCTCAAAAAACTTCAGTTACTGTACAGGTAAGTAACTTTATAAATAATCTTGACGTGTAACAATAATAGATAAATGATTTACAGACAGAAGTAGTGTTCTTAAGTTGATGGTGTCTCTTGAAATCAATCCTATTCTTCTTGTACTTTTAGCTGAGGAGATAAAATCAAACACACAAACCTGGTTGTAAACTTCTGATCTGATTTATTTCTTGCTGCTTTCCCGCCTCTCTCCCTTGCTCTTCGATGTTTCGTTTGATATGCTGTTAAGTGTAGTATTGTAGGTTTGCTGGCTTACACCTCTGTTCTTCCAGAGTTGATGGGGAAGAGTTGCAGACTAGAAAGAACTGCCTGAAGCGAGCCGGCTGAATGAAAGCAGACACTGAACTGAGTCATCCAGGGAATTGTGCCTGTGAAATTTGCAAAGATTTATGTTTTGAAAGCAAAGATGGGAGGTGATGAGGCCCCAGTGAATCTGTGTGTTTAGCAAACACCTGAAATAAATTAGTTTCCTATGATAATTTTGAAAGCGCTGATCTGGACTGTTGAAATTGAGTGTTCAGGGCTGCTGTTTTAAATTAGGATTTCTGAGGGACTAGAGTGTTAAGTGTGTAGAAAATGGAGCCAAGCCTTCTCAGCAGGAGGCAAATAAAACCTGTCCACAACTCAGTGCAGCCTAATCAATTACCATAGGAGGGGAGGGCAGGAATACCTGCCGTCTCTTATGCAGTCAGGGGTCCAGGGAGCATACTTGGAAACTTTTTTTGCAAGTTTAGTAGTTTTTGCCTACTGGCTGCTGATATACTGGAATATGTTTTGCAAACTTTCCTAGTATAGTCACTTGACAGTGGAATATTCTCATAATGAAGTCATGTTCTATACAGAGCAGCTTTGCTGTATGAGACCCATGAGCTCTGGAATGGCAGGTGCAAACTACCTAACATTGAAACAGTTCTCAATTTTTATTGTACCTTGTTATAAAGTGAGTTTGAAGATATAGAGTTGACTCTGAGCACCATCCACTGTATATGCCTTTTTGGCCTTTCTAGAAATGTCGTCTTTGTTCTTGAATCTGTCTTCTCTCCTTTTCTGGCTCCTGCCTCATTCTCAGTTCATATCTGTCCCCCTCCTTACCACATCCTGAACTCTGATGATGTCAGCCTGGTTTACAAGTGCTGTGTCTTCTGATCAGTGTAATAGAAAAAGGCAACAATGATGAGAAACAAACTTAAGAGGTCCTTTTTGGAGTTTGTAGACCGTCACTGAAGTTGAACTCTACGACCATTTCGGTTCTATTCTAGAATACCTGATTACATCAGTGATATTACAGGTGAGAGGTCAGGCTACCTGGGAAAGTGAAGATTGTCAGGAAGACTTTTCTCCATGGCAATGGAATATATGGGGTAGGGAGAAATCTGAAATTCCAGATTCCCTCTCAAGATACATCCTGCTGACAGGAAACCCGAACAGTTTTTCCTTCAATGAGATCTCTTCAGCCATGAGTTGGGATAGGAATTGTCCCTCTGTTTCTGTTGTAAACAAAAAGCTGTTAAGGGAGGTCTTGGTATCCTGCTGGCTTTTCTTTGGGAGGGCAAGTGCAGGGCATCTTGCTCGCTGTCTTGACTGGAGGTGTTAGTGCTTCATATAGATGTCCTGAGATGGGGACTCAACTTCTAGTCTATTCATCAATTGGCTTGAGTAGTTTCCTGTGATTCTTCACAGATCTGCTATTGACTCAAGTTGAAAGTCGATAGTTTAGTCCAATTAATTAATTCCCTTTTATTCCGTTTGGCTAGTGCACGTCCAATTGGCAAAATTACATTTTGCAGTTGGTCAGTGATTTTTGCATTCCCAGACTTAATGCTTTGTGGCAGCTGGTGGTTGCCTGCAAATTGAGTATTCACAGAGTTCAGGGCGGCATTGATGACATGAAGCCTGCTGGTGACTAGTATCTCATTTAGTCCTGATCACTTCCAGTGGGATTTTGGCAAGATTTGCCCTGCCTTCTGCTTCACTGGACCACTTGTCTTGGTGACCGAGTACCTATCTTGTCTGTTTGGAAGTGGTTGTTGGAAGTTGGCAGTGCCCACAACTGGTATATCTGAAAGTCCATTTGTGAGAAATAGTTACTTGGAAAAAGAAAATGGTCTAAAATGGTATTGTATTTCCACCTCTTACCGTGGAGGTGGTAGGATTAGGTGGCTGTATGTACTATTCTCTGTAAATCTTATGATACCTTCAATGATGGAACGCCACACTATTTCTCAACTAATACATTATAACATAATACATTTTTTCTTTAACTGTGGATGTGAAAAAACATCTTGTGATATGTTGACATTTGTAAAAACTTGCACTGTTTTAACTGTAATGGTCCATTATATGCTTACAAACTTATACTCTTCCATAAATTCTCTTCTCTCTAAGGTATGTATCTTAAATTTTGTTCCCATGTCCTGTACGTTTTTATTTCAACCATGATGCAGCCTTAGTTAAGTAGAATTCAGGGGATGTGACAGTTACTTGTGATGCTAACAAAGCTGCAAAGTATGTGGCTTATTGATGACATACTTACAATTCTGCATTGTTGTACTGAATCTATCTAATTGACTGTCCCCAACATACATAGAGTACCCAGTAATATAAAGTGCCGCACATGTGTATCTAAGGTTGTAAGAAAAATATGATATGTTTGAGAAATTGTGTGTCCGCATAAGTAAACTATTTTCAGGCCCTGATTCAGGCAAGTGTTCCTACTTAAGAAGGGAATTCCAGCACATAATTAAGCATATGCTTAAGTCCCATTTAAGTTAAGCATGTGTTTAAGTGCTTAAATGAATCAGGACCTTAATGCATACACTATAGGGGGCAGAGCTAAGGTTGTGCTTACAATCTTAACTTTGCAATTTACTGACTTTGGGGAGCTTAACCATGCAGTTTTAATATTTTCTTAAGGTATTTCTATGTGGATTTATATAGCACTACAATTTTGTGACAATTCGCAAGAAAGAGAGACAAGTTCCTCGCACTAAAGAGCTTATACAAACATGACAGGAGTTAAAAGTAAGGTAAATGAGATACAAAGAGATTATTGGTAACAAAAACAAGAAAGGAAGTTGTTGATTAAGAAATGAGCCCAAAGGGGAGAAAGAAAGTGATTGGTTGATTGGAACTTGGTATTATTTCAAGATGAAGGAGCAATATGAAAAGAGGTATAGACCTGAGAGGGGGGAAAAGGAACGAGGAGAGAGGAATAGGGAATAAGAGTGAACGAGTGGAAATGTGTTAGAGATTGCATAGCATTTTGACTTCTGCTGGTATCTTCCCTCCCTCTAAACAATGTTCCTGTGACTTTTCAAAATGGAAAACTTCTGGCAGCTCGTGGGTGCGTATCAGATTTGCATGTTTACATTCTTCCTACTACTTGTAGAAAGTCCACTTGTCTGTCTGACTGTGGTGGCCAGGGGAGCATTGTCTACTTTTTTATGTCAGATTGGGATTTAGACATGGTATATGGGGCCAAATTCATCCCCCATTGACTTTGATGTAATTACACCTGGTCTGAATTTTGCCAATGACCTCTTAAAATCACCTGTGTTTCTCTTTCCCTAAAGAGTGTCTCCTGCAGTCAGATCATTTTTAAACCTTTCCTGTTTATAATGGTTTGAATTTCTCACATCTGTGTGTGTTGCTTGCATTTTTTATATCTTACTCTCCCCCGGGTGAGTTTAAGGGGCTTAGCTGAAGAGGGTAGAAAACACCGACCCCCATCATTGCTTGTTTCTCCTCTGTAACTTGCTGTGTTTGTCAGAGGGAGCTTGAGAACCCAGGTCATCTTGCTGTTGTAGAAGAGCTGCAGTTCTCTTCTGTCTGAACAGTAAGCTTTGTATCTGTTTGTACAGTAATGAACTGCTTTTGTTTCCTTCGGAAACGTGCTCTGCTGACTGGAGTGTTTCCATTTACAGACAACCCTTGCCAAATTAATTTTATTTAATTATCTCCCAGGGCTAAGCTTGAATACATTTTGTGTTAAATTCACCATTTCTCCCTCTTCTGAACGAAATGGACTTAATATCCTTGTTAAAATCTGATTAAAACTAAAATTGAGTTTTTTGAAGTCTGATTATCCCATGAAATGGAATTTTTAAACCTAATTACGAATGGATTTGCATACATTTCTCAGCACCATTGAAAAGAAAGTTGAAATAAATTTATTAATGAAATCCTCTTTTGCCGTCTCCTTGGGGCATGACATGATTGAAGGCGAGTGAGGGTGCGAAGGGGGAAGGAGGAGGAGAAAACCACTCCGTCCTGTGAAAATTCTCTCTTCCCCAAGAAATTAGTTCCAGAGCAGCCCTGACCCAGTCTCATATTTATTCCTTTCTCTGTCACACAACCAATTTGGGTAATTGATGGCTTTTCTGAGGGTGACTACACAGCTGAGCTGTTTTCATGTATTCAAAGCTTTTATGCTTTTTCGGGGAGAGGATGTAAGAGGGAGGGGGACTTGATTGTTATGTTCTCTTCACCCTCTTGCCTGAAGTAGCCCTGATGTGAAATCAATAAGCAGCTCCCTCTCCTTCTCTGTGGGCAGCTGTATACTTTACCCAATTTAAAAAAAATGTTTAACTGGACGGCTTTACACAAGTTCTGATAAATGTGCATGTGGGATTTCTGATTGTTTACATGCTGGTCAGGGTTGGAAAATGGAGCTTCCCTGAAGGAAATATTTGAATCTCCTATAGCTCTGGTCATGCTTGCTGTACTAGGAGTTTGAGCATGGTCCCTCCAGTGCTAGTGGAGAACACATCTGGTTCTAACCTTCAAGGGTAGCTGAAGTTGGGAGACAAACATACAGGATAATGTTGGTTTTATTTTAGAGGCTAATACTGCTAGCCCCTTCCATATTCTTTTATTCCTTAGGGGGAGTGTCCTCTTAGATGAGAGGTAGAGCCCCTGAAAAGACTTGACGTTGTCTTGGTCATTTTCCTTTGTTCTGTGGGACAGATCCAGTCCTAGGAATAATACCTGTGATTAGGTCTTCTATAACTCATACTAATCCAGTGCAAAGAGAGTGCATTGTCTCTCTTCAGCATGCTGCAGATTTTGTTCATCAGTGGTGTGATAAAGCTCTTTAGGACAAATCATTATCTGAGTCCAATGATCCTGGGTATATTACATGACTGTCTAGTGAATAAAGCACTAACATTTATGCAAAGTGACTCTTGAGCAAAGGAACGTGGCTTTCTTAGGCCTCTGGTTTTTTTATCATGTTTTTGGCAGTTTTGTTAATTATGAAACATAACAGGAAATGTGCAGTTCTGATCTTTCCATTCTTGAGAGAGAGTGCTGAAATCAGTGGGTTTCATTTGGGAAAGCATGGCTTGGTGGAGGAGGGAGGGCTGCTCTGGGACTGGAGAGTGCCTTTCCACTAACAGAGGATCAAGTTGAATTCCCAGCACTGCTGAAGTGGTTTGAAACACTCCTTTGTAAATAACAGCAAAGTTTGGGGTCCAAAGGAACTGAGGAAGGGAGGAAGCCAATGAAAGCAGCTGTGTACTGGTGACTCAAATCTGCCTACTGGTTTCACGGCAGCTTTATTTATTCATTTGTATGTATTCTCTGCACCCATCCCAGCGGCTGCATCTGTTACAAAATTTATGTAAAACAATTTTAATGCTAAACAGGACTCTCATCCAGGCCTACATTCTAAAATACAGATGGACTACAATATCTCACCAATCTCAGACAACCTCTCCCAACTGTGACCAGCCTCAGCTGGTCTCTGAGGACCTGTCCAAACGTGATGCACCCTAGGTTCACTCACGAAAGTGTTTTGTACGCTCTTCGTAGCCACACTACTAACATGCAGGAGCAGCAAGCCCCAAATCCAAGGGAGGGTTGGGGCTTAGTAAATAGGAAATGGACAGCTAGTTGAAATCCAGTCTGAGGCTCAAAATCTCTTCATAGTTGAAACTATGGTGACTGGCTCTGGAATGGCCTCACTGCTCCCCCCAAAAAAGAATAATGGGTTATAGGTACCTTTTTATATTGTGGTTTACAGCACACACAAATCAAATCCTAAAATCAGAATTTATGTTTATGAGGGAAGAGCAGAGAAACAGCAATGTAAAGTATAAAGCAGTTACAGTGGTTTCTCTTTCTCTTTACTGGGGAGAATGTGCAACTCTTCTCCATTCCATAAATACATTTCAAATTTTATAGGCTGTAGATCTGTTAAGTTTATTAGTGCCTCCCATCATAGCTTCAGGCATTGAAAGTGACTGAAACTTTATTATAGCAGTAAGCCAAGATGGTGTCAGAGTGCTTGTGACACCAATCCAAACCTTATCTTAATCCCAGTCACAGAAGCCTGTGGCAGAGACGCAGGGAAGTTGTAATTGCTTTTGGCTGTTCTGAACCCTGTGCTTGATGCAGGCAGCTCAGCTGACGTACGGGTTTGATGGAGAGTGAGCTGGCAAAAGGAGAACAGTAATTGCTGAAATGCTGCTGTTTACATCTTTAATGCGATTACACTCCAGCAGTTGCACTTTCTATGAATGAGTCTTTAAATCTGTTTGTTGCCTTCTGAAATGAATTATTCATTATTTGTGGGTGATGGGGGTTTGGCTTTCACTGGAGGGTTTATTATATCCATTTAGCACTGAATGCCTTTGGCGCACACCAAGACACAGTTAGTTCCCCACCATGTGTACTTCTGTCCATCACTCTTTCTGATGTTGAAACTTTCAGAGTACATAATGCAAACTTTTTTATTTTTTTGGGAACAGAAAGCTGTTGTGGGGTTTTGCTTGATCTGTAGTGCTAGGCGTAAAATGACACAAGGATTTCATTTAAACTGATGCATGCTGATGAGATGAGATAGTCTCTACTGGCATGTTGGGTTGGAGGGTTTGGCACCATGAGGCTTGGAATTGGGGTTCCGTGGAATGGATGCTGTGGAGATAAGGCAGAAGTTTGGAACTAGATGGGTCTTCTGCCAGTGGGGCTGATGTTTTGTGCCCCATAGTGAAGAGAAGAGGTTAGGGGGCTGGTGAGATTTTTGTGATTTGTAGCACTGGATTGGGAATTGCTCCTGTCCTGTCCTGGGAGTCATGTTGGGTGTTCCTGCACCCCATTAAAAATTTGGACACTTCTCTGGTTCTGCTTTCTATTCTAGAGACTTGATCCAGCCTAATAGTGCTGAAACTCCTGCATTAGATCTTGCTGAATCATTTTACATTCATCAGTGCTGATGTACTAGTGAGCTTGCATAAAACTTTTGGTTTGAGTGATTATTTGTCCTTTGCTTTGAATATTCAATTGGTTGTAAACTTAAAAAAAGAAAAAAAGTCAAGCGAGAGAATTACTGCATTTGTTTAAAGTTCTGGAAGCTTTTTTTTAGCTAAAAAGTTCAAAGAGTGCATCTCACTAATCAGAGGAATGTTCTTGCATCCCTGGGGTGGTCACACTGGTTTAATTGGAACTCGGGCTTCTTTGAAGTCCTTTTAATCCTCCCTGAGCTGGGGGAGAGGGTTTGAAGGCAGCTACTGTAAATCTGAAATTTCTTCATTTTATTTACATGTGTCTGGGGATGTGTGTAATTCATTTTCCTGAAGTTGCTTGGCTGAGTTGCCGGCTTGTGGACAGCTGAGCGAGAACGGTACTTTGATTAAGTCAGAGGCCTGAGACTGATGGTGGAGGGCCGCTCATTGTGCTCACAGTGTTTGTTAAAACCAGGACCTGACAAATGGGCTGTGAATGGCCAATGAACAGAGTAGGGAGCAGTGTGGAAATCATGGAATAGCTGAACAGGAGGTTAAGGCCATGCAAAAGCTTGAGTCTCAAGTTGAGGCAGGATAAAAATGGTAGACTCCCAGAATGCACTTGAAGGGAGGGTACTGTGGTTAAAGCACTGGTCTGAGATTTGGGAGACCTGAGTTCAGTTTATGGATTCTGACACAGACTTTTTGGTGACAGTGGGAAAATCAAATAATCTCGCTGCCTCAGAGGGTCCCCATCTGTAAAATAAGACTACTTCCTTTCTCCCACCCTTCGTCTGTCTTGTCTGTTTAGATTGTCAGCTCTTTGGGGCAGGAGCAGTCTTAACTAGATATATGTTGTACCTAGCACATGGGGCCCCAATTTCAGCTGGAGCCTCTAGGTGCTGCTCTAATACGAATAACTATGCAACAAATATGTCACTGACTTATGCCAACAGCTTCCTTAACTCTTCTATGTTTGTTATTGTTTTTGTTCCACTATTGATAAATAACAAACATTGGCACAAGCCATTGATTCTTCATATTCCCCTAAGGTTTCTTACTGGTTTGCTGAAACCAGCATGATTCACTTTCTGCCTCCACCAGTGGTGAAACACCTGTTCTTACAAACCTTGAAGTAGTCTTTGTGTAAGTTGAAACAGCTTCTAATTCATAGCAGCAGTGGGCTTAACCCCATTTCCCTACCTGAAAATATCCTAGCACCCCATTTAAACCCACCTTCATTCTAAATCTAATTTCCCCTGTGACTAAAAAAGTCATTGGGTGAGTTTAAAACAGAAAAAAAAGATTTTTCCAAGTTAATGTAGTTTTAGCTGAAACGGTAGCTTCAACTCCTATTGAAAATGGCAGTTCTAGCTGAGAGACAGAAGAGGTGTGTGATTATAATTAGGTGTAAATAAGAATTATACAGGAGATGGCTAAAAATATAGTGTAGACTCTTGCAAGGACCTGCAGACAGTCATTAATAATAGTTCCTATTGCCTCAAAATCAGGGTTCTAGAAAACTATATTTCTGGATGCTTTATAAATACCAGGGAGAAGTGAAGGATTTAGATTCAGCAGTATTTTTTGAATTATTCATGTAATAAAGCATTAGCTTTTGTGCTGAAAAATCAAAACCCATTCAGCTAAACAGAGAGAAGAGAAAAGTTGCCCCCGTCAGACTTACTAGTCAACTTTGTGCTGGAATCCCGGTAATGTGAAACAGCAGAGCAATTAAAGGGCACTCCTGTGGGTTAGCAGTACTACAAATTGAGCTTATATGTGGATGTGCTTGTCATTATTAAGAGCTGGAGTCTATTTTTGGCTTCCAGCAAACTTATCTGTTAGTGACTTAATTGGAATAAAATCTGTATAGTGATTTAATTGGAATAAATCTAATCTCTTGAACATCTCCACAAGGTTAGATAAACAACCTGTTCACACATTCCCATCTCAGAGGGTACAGAAGCTTCAAGTTAACTTTGACTGTCAGTAAAGTCCAGTCTTGCTATCACTAAAGAGAATCCTTAGGAGAGACAGATGTTAATGACTCTCTTTTCTCTAAAGTTGAGAGAGTGATAATGCATATAGTCTCTGGCATTACATACCTCCCAGGAATTCTTCTTGAACATGAAAGTAGACTTCCCAGGAGGTACATAAAGCCAGAGGCAATATTCACTACTTAGTAGGGAAAGAACAGTGGATTTCTGGTGAAGTAGGCACTGTTGAACCTCTCCGCAAATTCTTAAGGGTTTGTGCTTGTATCATCTGCCATGTTCCCTCTGCCGTCTCGCCAGATGGTTCCATCTATTAGAATACATCACTGCCAGTTTGGCTGCAGAGAGATCTGGAAGCCCATAGTGATGACTTGGCTGAGCTGCTTCCCCTTTGAAGGACAAATCTCTTATTCATTGCAGCCTGAAGAGCATTGTAATCCTGCCTAAACATTTTCAAATCTAACTTTAACAGCTCTGCTTTTCTTTCCCTGTGGGGCACCTCAAAACTGAAGATTGGATATCATGTCATCTGGAGTGACGTGACTTCCGCGTTGAAAGCAAGCATCATTGACGTCATTGTTCTTGAGAATAAACAGAAAACGTTGCAATCTTTATTATCAGTTGTGTTCTGTAGTACACAACAAAATATAGCATTGTGCCTTCTTTAGGACTCTGAAGCTTTTCACTTGCAGGGTATGCTGCAGTGTATAATGTATGTTCTTGCTGAGTTTTGTGTTCCAGCCTTCTATGTTTGACGTTTGAACAGAATGACCAAAAAATAGGGTGGGTGCTACAATAAAATTCAAAAAGTGTTGAGCTCCCTATTGATTAGATTTTTTTTCCAAAATGAAAGATGAAGCAGATCCTGTTGAACCCTGGCATACGCTGAAAGCAGGACTGAAACACAGGAGACCAGCTGTTGGGATGCCCATTCTGATTTAACTTGTGGGAAGTGGGGAAAAACTGTTTTGGTCCAAAATCTATGATGTTGAGTGAAGAAAAGGAGTACTTGTGGCACCTTAGAGACTAACCAATTTATTTGAGCATGAGCTTTCGTGAGCTACAGCTCACTTCATCGGATGCATACCGTGGAAACTGCAGCAGACTTTATATATACACAGAGAATATGAAACAATACCTCCTCCCACCCCACTGTCCTGCTGGTAACAGCTTATCTAAAGTGATCATCAGGTGGGCCATTTCCAGCACAAATCCAGGTTTTCTCACCCTCCACCCCCCCCCACAAATTCACTCTCCTGCGCAGGAGAGTGAATTTGTGTGGGGGGGTGGAGGGTGAGAAAACCTGGATTTGTGCTGGAAATGGCCCACCTGATGATCACTTTAGATAAGCTGTTACCAGCAGGACAGTGGGGTGGGAGGAGGTATTGTTTCATATTCTCTGTGTATATATAAAGTCTGCTGCAGTTTCCACGGTATGCATCCGATGAAGTGAGCTGTAGCTCACGAAAGCTCATGCTCAAATAAATTGGTTAGTCTCTAAGGTGCCACAAGTACTCCTTTTCTTTTTGCGAATACAGACTAACATGGCTGTTACTCTGAAACCTGATGTTGAGTGGAATCTCTCTTAGCCCTTTGTCTCACTCTTGTTCCCAAATTATGCATTTTTGGATTCATTGGTGATTTTGTTCTGGGTCCAGCAGAGAGTTAGCCATTAATTGTCCTTATGTTTTCCAAGAGTCCTGCTAAAACACTTTCACATAAGTGAGTCCCTTTCCTGCTCCAAATGGTTAGCCAGACTTTGAAGTGCTGGATTTATAGATGAATTCAGTTTTCACTTTTGCCAGAAGAAACTGAATTTGCTGATACTACTGTCCAAATATGGAGAACATTTTCTAGATGAAGAGATCTCTGGAAGTTGGGATTGCCTGTGGCTCCCTCTTTCTTTCAGACAGTAGTAGTATTCCATTCACTGCTCTTCTTCCCCCTCTCCCCACTTCTTTTTTTTTTTTTAAATGCAGAAATATTAAGCATGTGAAGACTTGTCACCTTTGATTGTACTGGAGATCCATTAGGAGGTATAAGTTTAGGTTTTTTGTGAGTTCTTAAAACCTTAAATTTGAAGAGGTGACATTTTCCCTTATTCAAAATGTAATTAGTCAACCATTAGAAGTTAAATAGGTGTTAAAAAGCACCAAAATAGGTGTTAAATCACATACAAAAAGTTTTAAACAGACTAACTTAGGCTGTGTCTACACTGCCACTTTCAGAGCTAAAACTTTTGTAGTTCAGGGGTGTGAAAAAACATCCCCCTGAGCGACAAAAGTTTTAGCGCTGAAAAACGCCAGTATAGACAGCACTTTATCGCCAGGAGCCGTGCTCTCGGTGATAAAACTACCACCCCTTGTTCAGGATGTTTTTTTTTAATTGCTGGGAGAACTCTCCCCCCACCGATAAAGTGTCTCTGCACTGCCCACGTCGCAGCGCTGCTGTGGCCGCGCTGTAACGTGGGCAGTGTAGACATACCCTAAAAATCCCTTCCGACCTCAACTTTCAGTTCACTCTTCTTGTGAGATTGCCATGTTACTGTTGTTCTTCAGACATCAGAGGCCTGGTCCACACTTAGAAATTTTGGAACACTGGTTTACAGTTAAAAATTAGATCAATCTAGCTGTGTTGCTTGGGGCTGTGAAAAATTTTATGCCCTCCGTGCCGTAGGTAGGTAGGTCGACCTCATTTCCCAGTATAGACACAGCTAGGTCAACAGAAGCCTTCTTCTGTCAACTGAGCTGCCGCTGCTTGTCGAAGCAGATTAACTACATTGACATAAAAATCCATCGGTCTGTGTAGGACACACATACACTATAGTGTAGACATGGTCACAGTTTTCCAGACGGGAAGGAATCTGGATTTCAAAATGTAAAAGTAGAGGAAAAACTTTTTTTTGTTTTTGTTTTTTTTGGTAGGGCTGGAAATCCTTTCATGATGCCTTAACATCAGAAAGAAGCAGAAAAGGGCACAAACCAAACCTTTTTTATTTTGCAAGTGCCTTTAAGGGGTGAGAGCATTATCAGGATTTGGGGGTTTGACAAAGAGAAGCGGTAGTGCCTGGGTAATCTGTTCCTAACATTTTATTTTTGTTAACAAGTGTTCAGTGACTATCTTTTGTCCATAACTGTTCTAGTCTGTTGAATAGTCACTGTTTTATAGGACCTTATGGAAGTGGTTTCTTTAAAAAATAGATTAAAATAAAGTTTTGTCCCAAAAGTTTGGGCATGCCTTGCTTCAATTCAACATGACTTTAAATTAGCTGAGTTGCAGAACCCACAGTGTGTGTCTGTAGTCCTGCAGAGTTAAAGCAATATGCAGAAATCTTGCATGAAGAGACTTTAAAGCAGTTATGCATAAGCAAAAATTGCTACTTAGAGCATTTTAGTACAGTGCACTGCTTTTACAAGAATCACATCCATCCCAGATGATTTGATTCTTATAAGCAGTGTATTTTAGTTAGTATAGGAATGATTTTGTCCCAGTGGTTTTGATCACTATATGTGGTTGATTCTTATATCAGTGATTCTTCTAAATGGAATGCACAGTATTATACAAATGTAAATATCTTGGTAGCTTCAATAGCTTATTTAAGAACAAAAAATCTAAAAGGCCTCAATCCTCAAAACACAATAGCCCAATTTTTTTTTAACAATTTAGTCTTATTTTTGCTTTGCACGTCCATAGCTAAAGAGTAACTTCAAAGATCTAGCTCAAGTCAAATCTTTTCCCTTTGGTATATGGCTTTGAAACACCTGCAATAAGATGTGGATGTTCTAATAAATTTTAAATGAAGAAACATTTTTATCCAATTTTACTTTTTTTAACCAAAAAAGGTTAGCGTCTAGGCTGTTTACTGAGTCTCAGCTTAATGCTTTTAAAACCAGCTAGTTCTAAATGCCAAAGTATTGGAGTTTATAACAGAAATGCTAATAGCCTCTTAACTAAGACAGCACAATGGAGAAACTTTCTGGCAATTTTCTACAAAATTCCAGTTGAGTGGATGAAGAAATTCTTGGCATAATGTTTACCAATGGTAGTCTGAAAGCTCACTGACTAAAGCAGAGTAGCTTGGATGGGCATCCTATTCAGTTTAATTTTTCACTTCATTTGAGCAGTCGTGGATTTTTTTTATCATTATTAAATTGCTCCTTTTCAAATTTTCTGTATTTCAAAGAAAATCTGAGTGCTTTGGTTAAGTGTAATTTTGTCTCTTGACTTCCTTACTCCAGCTCTAAGCCTTGCTGGGCTAATTTGTACCTTAGGGCAAAAACCTTGTTTCTAAATTGGTATCAAATGCTCCTGACTGTTTGGTTATTGCTTCCCAGATACTGAAAAGGAGGATTTTGCTTTGAGGTTTATTGCAGAAGGAGATTTGATCTCTGAGAGGGAAAAGCAGTATCCAGATTTCAGCTCCTTGCATTTTGCTCAAGAGAGTCAGACAGGAGTTGAATGACTGGAATTCAAATACCGAAGCTGCTTTGTGTTTTTTCATTTGCCCTTCTGTCCATTTTTATAGTCATTTAGAGGACGAGTAAATACCTAACAACCTTGCACCCCAAAATCAGGTCACTAAGTCTGTGTGTATAGTTGTGCAATTCAATCAAACTTGCATTGTGGAAGCTCAGGTCTGAGTTCTCCATTATACTGTGAAAAATCCTTGTCCATGAGTTTGCACTGGGTACATGTTACACAATGTGAGGAAAGGCCTGTTCCATATGCATGCCTGGGAAATATTGGGGATAAAGTGGAGAAAAACGCTAGATGCTTTAACTTCTTTGAAGTAGCGATGGGTGCTGGGAAAATATGGATATGAGGTTGGTTGCTAGTTTTACAAGGCAGGTCCTTTAAAAATGATCTGGTTAATTCTCTAATAATCACTGGTATGAACTGTTATAGTTACTGGGTGGTGGTATGTTCAGTGAGGCTAATGAAAAGGCTTGAGGCAAACAAATGCAGGAGCGTTCAGTGTGTACTGGGATGCTGACAAGTACTTGCCATCTTTTCATTCACCACTATTTCCATAAACCTCTGAAGAGAGAGGACCATTTTATATCAGTGAAGGTCCATTGTTAGTAGAGTGAAATGTAGACTCTGACCTGCCCTGTTCAGTACCAAAGCTGGGCTGGTTTAGTTTCACTGCATGTGCGTATGTTTAAAAAGCAAAGTGGGAAAAGTGTGCGGAGTTTGGCTTTGATGACCTAGAAGGCACCTTATGTGACCTGGCTGGGATTTTGATGTGAATAGTTTTTTGGAATCTGTAATAAAGGTGTGACATAGATGATTACTTGCAAGAGACTGGTTTTACTTCCTGGACCCCATCATATGGTTTAGTTTCTAGAAAGCTAATACCCCTGTTGCATGGCAGAAGGTAATCTCTATTAACTTCATTGTCAATCTGCACACTCCTTCTTTTAAATCAAATGCTAGTAAAACACGTCAACCAAAAATAACCACAAACCCCAAAGCTGCCAATTAATAAAATGAGGTTGGAGGTTAGATTGTTGACCTGAACCTTGTGACAGAGGAGGATGATTTGGCCTCTGATTGGAAATCTGTTGGCAGTTGCTCTCTCTGAACATCATTGATTTTCTGACCACTTTCCATTAAAAGACCTTGTTTTGCAGTTGCTTATAAGTTTTGCCAAACTTTAACTGATATCTTCCATGCTGGGAGTCTGCCTACAGCTGAATTTTTTTTAAGTTTCAGCAAAAATATTTCAGGCATTTCTCAGAATGAAATTAGGGAACTTTTGTTCATGTTAAAAATTCTTAAAACTGATTCACTGAGAAGTTTTAGTAATTTGGCGCAGCAACTCAGAATTTGGCAGCAGTGGTCACCCTGCTGTCAGGGATTTACCTGTTGCCATTCTTGTGAAAATCTGCCCACATTTGGATGAGTTGTAAGCCTCTGAGTGTTGTAGTTCACACATGGTGCACTGACTTGTTAGCATTTGGCAGCTAAATTCTCTGAGGATTCTGCCTGCACTGAGAATACTTCATCCACTTACAGCTCTGTGTTGACCAGCCTGAGCGTGCACCTTCCTCACAGAGCATGCTCCATCCCAGGGCTGAGCAGAATTTTCCCTATAATTGCTCCTCTTAATTGTTGGGGCTGCTCTAGTACTGGGCACCAGGACTGAGAGCCAGGAGATGGTCTAGTCTCCTAGTCTTTTAATGCTCCCTCTGCTGGTGCCAAGGCAGCACAGAAAGAGATGCAGCTTGTCTGAAATAGAGAAGGGTGATGAGCTGGTGAGGAGATTGAGACAGGAGCTGTGTTGAAGATCTAAAGGTCACAAAGTTTTTGTGCTTGGACAGGAGTACTTGGATGAAATTCTGTGTCCCGAGTTATCCAAGAGGTTAGCTGATAGGATCTAATGGTCCCTTCTTGCCTTAAAATCTATGAATGAATGAACTTTGCTAATACAAATGCAATATGGCCAACATGATATTTCTGATTTTCAGTTAGCTTTCTATAAAAAAACAGTATATTACAGAACACACACACACACACACACACCCTGCCTCTCCTAACATTAAAAAGAACATTAAGATTACAAAGGCAGGCATTCAAAAATTAGAAAATTCCAGAATGAAGGTTGCCTTTACAAATGTGATTCATCTTCCCTGTGTGTATGTGTTATGATAATCTATAATTACTTGATCACATACTATATTTTCCACATCATTTTTTTGCATGTAACATACCAAATAATTTGCACTCTAATTGGTCCATCTTTTTAATTGTTTAAATTTGAATGTCTTAGCTTCCATACAAAGATCCATAATGATCAATAGTCTCACTTTGCACCTGGTTTCTCGAAACTGTCTTTCCCAGGTGACATTTTTGCAGGGTATGAATTCATGAAATGTTTGAATAGACAAGTTTAGATTACAGTGGTGATTTATCCTGGATATATAGCCACCAGTGTAACTATGCCAGTGGAAACATCTACTGCAGGCAGGCAAATCTGCTATTAGGGGGATTTGCATGGACGCAACTTATCCCAGTATCAGGCAGGGGTACAAATAGTGGCTTACAGCATTTTTGCCTGTCTACAGTGTAGGGGTTTACACTGGAGGCCTGTCACTGATGGCTGAAATCCCTAGAGTAGACACAGCCTTAATCTGTAGGTTTACAGGCTCATCTTTCTTGGTTCCCCTCCCTTCCCCTCTTACGCTGCCACTGGAATGAATTTAGATCTTCAGTGTCTCTGAACCTGCCACATATGTGCATCTGGAAGATTTCTGTCTCTCTTGATTTCTCTGCACTGCTCCTTGCTCCCACTAAATCTTGGAAGTGATGCTATTCCCCATCCCTCCTGGGTTCTCTGCCTCATTCCCTTCCAAGCTGGGAGATTCAGATGGCTTAATTTGTTCAATTTTTGCCAGAGATACAGTTTACTTCTGGCACCATGTAATATGTGTGACACGTAGGAGTTCTGGTAAGAGACTGTTTATCTCCTGGCCTTAGTTACAAGACATGAGCCAGGGTTTCAAAAGATTATATCCCTGTCAAATGGCAGGGGTTCATGTCTACTCAGTCTAGTGAGTACTGTTATGGAATCACCACTAAGTGATAGAGGAGGTAGTGGAAAGGAGAGGATAATTGGTTTGTATGAAGGCAAATTCCCCTTGTCAATTATAATTCCCCTGTCATATCTTTTTTCTGTTTATTCCCACCCCAGCCCAGGACTTTCTAGGTAGACAGTGGGGAAAGAGAATCAGCATTTCTTGTGAATTGGATCAAGAGTCCCAGAGGCTGAAGCCTGGTTTCTGCAGATTGGAAATTAGAGAACTGAATAGCAAATGACTCATCAAGCTAGAGGAAAAGTAGTCTTTGCTATTAAATCTGTTTTCCTTCAGATTATGGGAGCAAGTGAAGTTGGCTCTCCACCATTTACTCACATCTGTTACCCTGTGACTCTTCAGCATGCAGCACTGGAAATAGGTGCAAAGCCTTTAACTCCAAAAACAAATGCTTACTAGACGTGTTAAAAATTGTCTCTCTTCTCTTCAAGCTCAGGTATGTGAACTAGCCTGACGTGTTCCATCCAGCAGAGGGCAGTGCTGCTCAGTGTATCAAAACCTCTGTGTGCAGGCTCAAAGATTCATTTTCTGTCTCTTTTTTTAGTCAGGAATTGAAATTCCTTTACTTGCTTGAGTTTTAAAAAGTAAACCAAGTAGAATCTGCAGTCTTTGGCTATCTTGAACGTTTAGTCGGTTTGGCAACACTGTCAAGTAAATTCTAGGTCTTGAGACTGTTTCTGGTATAAAGTCAGTGTACACCATCTACTTCCACTGTGGTATAAGACGACTCTCTTTATAGTATGCACTTTCCTATAGCATACGTGCTCATTGGCCATCTAAATGGAAGGACCTGTTCTGTGGCATTTGGTATGGGCAGAGATAATTGCAATGCACTTTTTGGCAAACGCTCTTCTCAAGCGGGGAAACGTAACTAGCTTAGGATAGGAAATGTGGTCTCTTAGACCCTTAAGGCTTGATATGGTGTGATGGAGCTGATGCCCTCTTCATTGGAAGGGGGCGGATTAGAGAACAGCAGGGACTTGATGTCTGAATAAATACAACTGGCTGTGTGTGCTTGACAATATACAAACCTGTGATAGTTCAGCTGTTGTAATGGACTGTGGCAGCCTCAGCCTATAGCAACAATCTTGTCTGCCTTTCTGTCATTATTTTTATATGGTCATGCCTGGGACTTAATTGTTCAGCCACTGGCATGTCTCTGTTCGTTAACTCTTTCCATTATTGTTTTGTTTAGGACCCCTGATGATCTCTCAAGGCAGATTGTTGCCCTGCAACAGAGGGAGCTTGTGCTGAAAGAGCAGAACTCTACCATCACAAACAGGTAGGTGCTGCCAACAAAGAATGTTGTGTTGCAGGAATTTGTTACTTTTAATACAAGTAAAGAGAAAATAAAAGGCTGCAGTCCCAGATACTTTTTGTACTTGCTGCTCTTCATTTTGTCCTACTGCCTCCCAGAAATCTTCTGTATCGTTATTATCTTTACTATGCTGGTGGTGAAGGTTACATTTGTGACTGTGACTTAAAGAAACACCATAGATTTTTTGGAAAGGTCTTGGGGATTGGAGATGTAGAAATGTGTGGAGCACTTTTATCCATGCTTACTTCCGAGGCTGAAATGATTTCAGGGTGCAAATGGAATGTGAGCTGGTTTCCCAACCCTTTTCACTTTTAAAAGTGATATTACAGCTAAACAGACTAGTCCCCTGAATGTAGAGGAAGATTAAAAATCCTTGGGTCCGTGTGACTTTGATTAGGCTAGTAGAAAAGAGCACTTCAAAGACTTGGAAATTTGACTTGACAGGTGATGGGAGAAGACTTTGAATTTCTGGCTTCAGCTAGTGGCATTCTGATAGTAGGCTACTCTTAGACATTCAGAGGAGCCTGGGTTACTGCACCTTCGGCCCTCTTGCTGAATTTGGGGTTGGGAGTGTTTTTTGCAAGCTAATTTGTTGCCATGATATAGCTGGTATAAAATTATCCAGACTCTGCCACCATAACTGGACTCTATAGTCACTGTGGTATTTTACACTGGTGTGGGAACGAGGGAGATATAATCAGTGCATCTGCTGCATTTTGCAACAAGTTGTCTTGTGCGCTAATCACTGTTAGACCTCTGATTTAAGTTTGGTTTAGTCCAGGTTCTAAGTGACAATGTTCAGAGTTTGAACTGTAGAGCTCCCAGAAGATCCAACACTGCTTCTTGCACCTGAATATGTAGAACTGGTTTGAGGGGAACATGTCAATTCTGCTTTTTTTGGTTACCGAGTCTGGTCAAACCAGGTTGGCCTGAGGACCAATATCCTGGGATTTCTGCAGGAAATACTTTAAGATCTGGTTCCTTGAAGTAACTCTCAGTTTGACTCCCTATCTGGATAGATCATCTACATCAAAAGGTATGAATTGTATATTTTGCTTCAGACGCCCAGAAAAAGGAGAGGTTATGTTTTTTGTTTTGTATAACCTTTCCTGGAGATATGGCGTGAAGGGAAGGAGTTTGCTTTAACTTTGGAATTGCAGAAGTTGTCATCTTGATCCTGGCATCCCACGCAGACTTAACCTATGAGAAATATACCTCATTCAGTAGTGGGCCTGCGATGACTTCTTATAATTGATTGAACTCTTCTGTTGGGATTATGATTTATTTTGTAAGGAGCCACAATCATGGACCAGGACCTGATTGATCTAGACACTGTACAAACACAGAATAAAAATATGGTCCATTTCCCAAAGAGCTTACAAACTAAGTAATGACTGAGTCCTTTGTTCTTGGACCCTCTCCAGAGACCTGCTGACTATACCGTTACTGCTACAGCCAAGATTAGAAAAGTATATTTTGATGCAGTACAACCTTTAAAGTTACTATACTTCGGTGTTTCATAAGGGAACTGAGTTTGTTTGCCACGCTGTATCTGTTTACTTCGCAGGCTGAGATGATTACAGGTGGCAATATTATTAACCATGGCTGCTCATTGCGAGAAGGAAATGTGATTCTGCTGTAGAGTGTGCTCTCGCCCTCAACCCATGTGCACTCTCTCTCCTGTTTCCCAAGCCACGGCATTTCCTTGAATCTACGTGTCTGTCCTTGTTAGAAGCAATACCACAACAAGTATCTAAAAGGTTTTTTGGGTTTGTGGCTTTCTGCGTTGCCAAGGTGTTGGCTGACATGTCCAAGCAACAGCAATGTACAACATTTCCACTTTCAGCATAAACATGTTGAAAACACAGCGGTCAAATATTCTGTAGTTCAGCAGTGGTTAAACATCCTCTGTTAATCTCAGGCCACTTTCACTAACATGCCTCCTGAAGTGTCTGGTAGATTCTGGTTCAGGGGATGATCATTGTCTGTGCCCTCCCTTACTAATGACATGCAGGATTCAAGCAGGGCAATAAAAGCTTAGTATAAATACTCTTTAAGTGCTACTGAAACTGTTTAGCCAGTTGTTAAAATTGTTAGCCCAGGGTAAAATCCCCTGGATGCAGCCAGATAAATTGGTTCATGGTTTGTTGTCAAGAGGCTTAAAGGGGAAAACCAGTTTGATATCTTTTAAAAAACAAAAACAAATGACCAAAATAAAAAATAAAAGTGGTGGTGGTAATGTTTAACAGTTATTGATTTTGGAGGCTGCTGCTCACCGCCTGCCAGAAAAAATGATTTTGTTAATGAATTTATTAATTGCCAGGAGGAATCTTTTTGTTGAGAAAACAGCCCGTTGGAAGTGCCTGTTCATGCTGGTCACAACTGGATCAATTTAACTTAAAAACAAAAACATGATCAAAATTACTTTTTGATTTTCAAAGGCGCCTTCAAATGAAACAGGCAGTAAAAACTGGCTCATATTAAAACTTTTAAAATCTTCTAAGACGCAATCCTGTGAGTTCAGTTTCTAAAACTGACAAGTTCTCCTTTCTTCTGTCTAATATTTTATTCTGTCTTAAAGTATAGGCAATCAGGTACATTCTAAAATCTTCCATTACAGATTATTTGAAAGTTCCCAGGAGAGAATCTTGAGTCTCTGACAGTAAAGTGCTTTTAAAGAAAGTAAATATGATTTTTCTTTTTTCCTTGAACCATATCCAGCATCAGCTGATTTATCTATTCTTTTATTTGTTTCCTGTAGTGTCCAAAATGAGCCTATGTAATACAATGGCCTAGTGTGTGTGATCATGACTCCCTCTAGTGGTTGGTCCCAACAATTATACAGCCTTCTACTATCTCACTACTAAAGTAAAAAGAAAAGGAGTACTTGTGGCATCTTGGAGACTAAAAATTTATTAGAGCATAAGCTTTCGTGAGCTACAGCTCACTTCATTGGATGCATACTACTACTAAAGTAATTCTCCTTTTAGGTTTAGTGGTAGGGTCTTGGGCTTTTGGTACTGAAGGTCATAGGGTTGAGCCTGCTGACAGATGTGTTACCTGCATATGTATGGGCCTATGCACTGCAAAAACATAAAGGAAGGCAGGGTCCCTGCTCCAAAGAGCTTTGATGAGTTTTCTCAATAGTTGCTAAGAGAATGATTTTAGAATCTCTACTACCTGGATACTTAGAATCATAGAATATCAGGGTTGGAAGGGAGCTCAGGAGGTCATCTAGTCCAACCCCCTGCTCAAAAGCAGGACCCATCCCCAATTAAATCATCCCAGCCAGGGCTTTGTCAAGCCTGACCTTAAAAACTTCTAAGGAAGGAGATTCCACCACCTCCCTAGGCAATGCATTCCAGTGTTTCACCACCCTCCTAGTGAAAAAGTTTTTCCTAATATCCAACCTAAACCTCCCCCACTGCAACTTGAGACCATTACTCCTTGTCCTGTCCTCTTCCACCACTGAGAATAGTCTAGAACCATCCTCTCTGGAGCCACCTCTCAGGTAGTTGAAAGCAGCTATCAAATCCCCCCTCATTCTTCTCTTCTGCAGACTAAACAATCCCAGTTCCCTCAGCCTCTCCTCATAAGTCATGTGTTCCAGACCCCTAATCATTTTTGTTGCCCTTCGCTGGACTCTCTCCAATTTTTCCACATCCTTCTTGTAGTGTGGGGCCCAAAACTGGACACAGTACTCCAGATGAGGCCTCACCAATGTCGAATAGAAGGGGACGATCACGTCCCTCGATCTGCTGGTTATGCCCCTACTTATACATCCCAAAATGCCATTGGCCTTCTTGGCAACAAGGGCACACTGCTGACTCATATCCAGCTTCTCGTCCACTGTCACCCCTAGGTCCTTTTCCGCAGAACTGCTGCCTAGCCATTCGGTCCCTAGTCTGTAGCTGTGCATTGGGTTCTTCCGTCCTAAGTGCAGGACCCTGCACTTATCCTTATTGAACCTCATCAGATTTCTTTTGGCCCAATCCTCCAATTTGTCTAGGTCCCTCTGTATCCTATCCCTGCCCTCCAGCGTATCTACCACTCCTCCCAGTTTAGTATCATCCGCAAATTTGCTGAGAGTGCAATCCACACCATCCTCCAGATCATTTATGAAGATATTGAACAAAACCGGCCCCAGGACCGACCCCTGGGGCACTCCACTTGACATCGGCTGCCAACTAGACATGGAGCCATTGATCACTACCCGTTGAGCCCGACAATCTAGCCAGCTTTCTACCCACCTTATAGTGCATTCATCCAGCCCGTACTTCTTTAACTTGCTGACAAGAATACTGTGGGAGACAGTGTCAAAAGCTTTGCTAAAGTCAAGATACAATACATCCACTGCTTTCCCTTCATCCACAGAACCAGTAATCTCATTATAGAAGGCGATTAGATTAGTCAGGCATGACCTTCCCTTGGTGAATCCATGCTGACTGTTCCTGATCACTTTCCTCTCTTGTAAGTGCTTCAGGATTGATTCTTTGAGGACCTGCTCCATGATTTTTCCGGGGACTGAGGTGAGGCTGACTGGCCTGTAGTTCCCAGGATCCTCCTTCTTCCCTTTTTTAAAGATTGGCACTACATTAGCCTTTTTCCAGTCATCCGGGACTTCCCCGGTTCGCCACGAGTTTTCAAAGATGATGGCTTACTTAGGAAAATCATGACCAGGAGTCAGCATTTTAATCTCTTTTTGGGTAGTGGAGCAGGAAGTCACTTATAAGCCCAATTTCCATATTGTTATGGTGAGAGACCTGATGGCTGACAGAAGAGGGTTAAGTGTAAGGTGAGGTTAGTGATGATATTACCTGCTCGTGGACTTATTCCTCATTAGTGTGTCTCTTTTGCTCTTTAGTATCAGTGGTGTAAGAAAGGGCTTTAATAATTAACTGATCAGCAACATCCCACTTCCAGGATGGCAGCACTCTCCAAACGATTTTTACTGCATATTCATTAGGTCTGGATATGTTTGGTGAAGGTGCTGTTAGTGGTGGTTGAGTTTTATGGAATGGCTTGTGTGAGCTTTTACAATACTGGTATCATTTTCCTGATCCTCATAGTGTAATTTTTACTGGTATTTTATTTTGATTGGGGGAACCTCCTCCCACCTTTCCTGTATTCTGATTATTGTAGACATTTTTTCAATCTGTTATTCATCCTGCAGTCTAACAAACAGCCCCCAGTTTCCTTAATGGAGAAGATTTGATTGCTAATGTAGTTGAGTATGAGCAGGACTGGGCTTCAGAAAACAAACCAGGCATGGAAATGATGGAACGGGGGTAATTTGCGACACACAATCACATCTTTCCTGCAGAACTGGAGAGCAGATTTAGCTCTCTATGGAGCCTGTTTTTGTTCAGTTTGTCCTGGGAGATCTAGAAAGAGGCGTCTGGAGAGGAGGGGAGAAGACATGGGTAAAATGTGTACACAACAGCATATTGCATCTGTGAGGAATGAATAGACAAAACCAATTTCACTTAACACTTCCCTTGAATTTCTATCCCTTTAGTTGTATAGTGCTCCTGTGGTGCTAGTGTTTCCATTATTAAAAAAATAATAAAAGGCCATTGTACCATAAAAGGTTACATTATCGTAACATTACAGCTCTGGCTTAGCGTTGATTTTTCTGGCTGTTGGGAGTGTAGGCACAGCCAGTGCTTAGTGTTACTTGTATGTCAGTATTTCAGGGAACTGTAGAGAATAGGTGATGATGCAAATCATATATATGACACTACCTAAGCAAATTGGGGCACTTGAGACACAACCATAGGCCAGAATTTCCTGATCTGTAAATTTAAGTCAATTTCTTTTGACTGTGGGTTGGTTTTTTGCTTGTGTCTGAATTGTATGGAGTCTCTCGGAGGTTGCTAACATTTGCTAGGTAGGAGAGGAAAATTCCTCCTATAGTGCTGGTGAGGAGGAGGAGAGGGTCGCTGCCACTCTTCCACTGGGCACATTAACTGCAGCAAAAAAACTACTTCAGCACTGCTGATTAATGTAGCAGAAAGTGCCATTAATAGCGCATGATGGAATCTCACCGCTGTTTTGGAGCGTGTTGCTGTGAGTTGTGTAAATAGAGTAAATTATACTTTAGGCGGCAGCAGCAGGAGGTATTGTGGAGCCTGGGTAACTGTAGAATAAAGATAACAATCCAAAGGCTTAGAGGAACAGAGGATAATGAAGACTGCTTTGGGATCACTTGGATAGCTTGATGAGATGTAGCCTATGAGAAATTGGCCTTACTTAGGAGGAGCACTGTGTAGATAATGAAAGAAACAAGTTTAATTACTAGGCCCATTTAGCTACTGTGATTAGCTCCTTCTCTTTTCTTTCGCTCCTTCCGAGTACAAAATTAATGTTCTAGAAACATGTCAGTCATGGCTGGCTTCCGCCGTAAGCATGTGCTGTGATGAGTTCCCACGCATGTCATCTCCAGGAGATGGAGAGAGAAAGATCTTAGACTTAATACTTCCTGCTGCTTGTACCTTACTCTTCTTAGTGAGTTCAGCCAACCATTAAACTTTTTCCACTCTGCTTGTTCCCAACCATATTTTTATAAACTCAATTGGTTGCTCACATGCTATGGTGATGAGTGTCAGAGAAATGCTAATAAATCTCCTCTTCATATGTTGCGCAGCAATCTTGTGTGTTTATAAACAAGTGTCAGGGCATGTGTTGCTGCAACCTTGACACAAAGAAAGTGCTAGAAAAGAAGGTAGCCCAAGTAGCTAAGGAGATGAGTTGCTTTGGAGAAAAGCTCAGTACTTGAAAGGTCTGAGCATAAAGATTTGCAGACTCACTGTCCTCTTTGAATAGACCTGGTCATTGGCAGGTCTTAAGCCACAGACTTCAAATATTTTGCTGCAGGTTTGCCTTGGTCTCCTCTTTTCCTGGAACTGAAGGTTTCAGGTAGACATGCTGGTAGTGAGTTTAGAGAAGCCTTCCATTACGAGGTCTATCCTTCTATTGTTTGGATCTTTTAAATAGGAGTTTTACCTACTGTCCTCCTGATGTCAGACCTACTTCTTGGGAAATTATTTCTGCATATTTTTACTACAAGAGACTCATGAAGTGCTTTGTGGTCTGAGAACGGTTTACTGGGAAAGAGGTATGTGAACACTGACAAATGCATCAAATGTTCTTCTTTGAGTAGAAGCAGTTGTGTATTCCATGTAGGTGTGCGCACACCCAGCTCACCGGAGCAGGACAACTTTGCCTAGCAGTACCTGGAAGGGCAGTGCTCATGGCCTGCAGCCCTAGCCCTTCCCCTGGCCATATAAGGGCGGCACCAATTCGACCCCTTCAGTTCCTTCTCATTGCGCATGGACAGAGTCGGTGTGGTGTCTTCACCTCACACTTTTGGTCTCAATTTTCCTTGTTCGTAGTAGTAGAAGTAGTATCTTAGGTTTAGTTCAGTGTTAGTTTGCTGCTCTATGTCATACCCTCACCAGGGTTCAAGCATTGTCCATCATATAAGGGTGCTGTGCCCAACAGTAACCCTCACATGAGATACTTGCTGTGTCTTGGCAAGGGATACATTAAAGAGTAGTGCCCCATCTGCATGTCATTCAGAAAGAAGACTCAGGTGGCAAGAGACTTGGGAATAAAGCAGCACCTTCTAGAGCAGGCTAGAGGCCTGTTTTAGCACTGAGGCCCTCTTGTGATCAACAGTCGCCTTCAGATCTGGCAAGTGAACCCACTCCATACTCAGGTTCTGATGTTTCCCTGAAGATGAAGAGGGGTCATTCCTCCTCCTGATGCGGTGAGAAAAAGGTCCCATAAAACAAGTTGGTACATTCCAGGGCTCAGGGAGACTCCTCCTCATCTTCTCAGAGAAGTGTTGTCCGGCACTGTACTCCCTCCAGCACATGGGATGGAGCAGGCCTGTCCAATTAGTCCCTGGTACTGTGACGAGACCAGCAAGAGCCCATACTGTTGATTCCAGTTCTGGCCATGGGGCATCTGTTGAGTCCAGTACTGATGACATCGGCACCAGCACTAACCGTCTCCATGCTGGCAGCATACCAGGCGGCCTCAGGCCTGCTTTGCCTCTCAGTCCCAAACTCTTCACTGGTCCAGAAGTTCTCTGGTGCCATGGCTTTTACCGGGATAGATGCCAGGGGAACAGACTCTCCAGGCCTGGTGTTTAATCCTTACTGGGCTGAGAAAACAGGCCAGTAGCCCAAGAAACTGAGCCACCGACTGCAGAAACCTAATGTTATGGTTGGATTCAGTTCAATAACAAGAGGTGACAAATAGTTAGGCTTACTCAACTTTATGAATTCTAGTTTATTAGTCAAAGATTAGAACAGCATGGCACAGAAAGGAAGATCAATATGTTACCACTTCTCGGGAGATGATAGTACAGCTGGCCAACTGACTCAGAATCTGAGCTGCACTCTACCTCTGTATATGCTAGGGTTGAGGGTTTTCACCATTTCTGAGCATTACTTCTTATTATCTTCGACATGTTTTTCAAGATTCTTTACTAGGCTTGCATAGACCTTCAGTAAACATGACAAAGTTTGTAACCAGTTGATTATCTTGTTTTGACTGTTCCAGAAGTCAGCAAAACCTTAGAGACCTACTTCACAAGTTATAGCGTGGTGCAGGTCAACAAACGTCAACCAAATTTTGTCTTGTCCTTGTTCTGTGTCTGTACCTAAAACTGAAATTACAGTACTTCACATCTTTCCTTCATTAAACAGCTTAACCTAAGTAAAAAGCATTTGGTGAAAAGCTGAACATGAATAAAATTAGTAGTTACACAAAAACATATGTGCTATATATAATATTGGCTAACACTGTAAACCTTCCAGAATTTCTCTTATCTGGTGTCATACGTATTTGCAGACTACCGAAAGACTAGTGGGTTAAGTGCATTTCTCAACTCTGGTTGTATTCTCATGCTACATACAGAGCACTCATCATCCAGAGGTTACAGCACCTAACTGTAGTACAGTTTTAGAGTTTTATATAATTCAGCATTCTAAATCTTATTCACCATTGGCTACTTTTGTATACTGATTACATAACTTAATTCCATTGTTTGATTAACACATTTTGCTTGTCAGCTGAATGCATCTATTTTCTATTAGTTAGCAAAAAGCAGTTTACATTCATGGTTAATAATTCTGTTTGTGAGAGCTGTTTTCCTAATATATTCTGTTTACAAGAGCCAGCTCCACAAACCTTGATAAAGTCCATTCCTTATCTGGAAACTATCCCTTACAGCATTTAGCAATGTATATAGCTAAATCTTCACAAGCTGTGTATTTTCCATTTTGCCTTTGGCCTGGTTGCAAACACCATGGTCCCTTGGATTAGTTCAGTCAAGACTAGTGTGTCTGTCTGAAAGTGTTCAGATGTGAGACTCCTGCGATATATGTCCAGAATTTTTTAAGCATGGCTAGAGCCTTGGGTCTGTGTCTCACTCCTTTTCCAGGTGAAGGCCAGACTCTTCACAGGATGGATTTTTCTTCTTGGCTCATGCTTCCCATTGTGTTGGTTCTTCCATCTCTTTTCCTGGAAGTTCCCAGCAACGCCAGGAACAGAAATGCTGCCAGGGTCGTTGTGACAGCCCATTAAACTCATATGGCTTTATTTGGAACCTCCTTAAGACTGCTCTTTAGAGCGTCCTTTGAAAAGGAAGGAACATTAGAAGGAAGAATTGCTATATTATTTAGCCCATAGGCATCCTAAATCTGGAGTTGAGAAGTCATCAGATTCTTCAAGTTCATCTGAGCTTGTCTACTTAAGATAGATCTTTGATTCAGAAGAGGAACAGGATTCCCTTTTCAACATTTTTGTCACTTGAAGATGCCATCTTTAACTCTTCATCTTCCTTCTGGTTTCAGTGAGGACTTCCAAGAGATAGTGATGTATTTAGCTCAGCGTTTGGAGATTCTAGGTGCTGTCGTCTAACAAAAGCTTCACAAACTCTTGTCATTTTGGAGATGTGATATGGACTCTGCAACCAAGATTAAAATTTAATTCCAGCATCCTTCCCTGATGTCTTTGCTCCAGCAGCCAAGTCTATGGGTGGAAGATCTCCTAAAACAAATGTGAGGACAAAGCATCCAAGAATCTGAAATGCTGGGGAAGGTCTTTCTTCTCATCTGTTCTTTCCTGTGTGAATTGCTCGTTGGTCCAGCAGTGATGGCATGAACTACAACTTACATTTTTGGAATAAACTCTTCACTGTTGTGGATTTTCATTCTGACCCTTACAGGCATGCTGTGAAAGTGGATTCTTGGGGATCTAGGATTTGGCCAGATACACATGGTGTGCAGACTACAATACCTCTGAAGCAACAGTGTGTTGTATTGCCTCTGCTCTTATGATCAGGAAGCATTCTTAACTTGGAACCTTCAAAATGTCTGAAGAACCAAAGTAAGGTGCTAAGAAGTCTACCAGTCACCTTGAGCAGATAGAAACCAGAATCAGTTTTTACGTGGAAGAGTAGGACATCTTTGTTTCATCTTCGACTTCAGACTTCGACTCCCTCAGGGAACGGATGGCCAGGATCCCCTGGGGGACTAACTTGAAGGGGAAAGGAGTCCAGGAGAGCTGGCTGTATTTCAAGGAATCCCTGTTGAGGTTACAGGGACAAACCATCCCGATGAGTCGAAAGAATAGTAAATATGGCAGGCGACCAGCTTGGCTTAATGGTGAAATCCTAGCGGATCTTAAACATAAAAAAGAGGCTTACAAGAAGTGGAAGGTTGGACATATGACCAGGGAAGAGTATAAAAATATTGCTCGGGCATGTAGGAATGATATCAGGAGGGCCAAATCGCACCTAGAGCTGCAGCTAGCCAGAGATGTCAAGAGTAACAAGAAGGGTTTCTTCAGGTATGTTGGCAACAAGAAGAAAGCCAAGGAAAGTGTGGGCCCCTTACTGAATGAGGGAGGCAACCTAGTGACAGAGGATGTGGAAAAAGCTAATGTACTCAATGCTTTTTTTGCCTCTGTTTTCACTAACAAGGTCAGCTCCCAGACTGCTGCGCTGGGCATCGCAAAATGGGGAAGAGATGGCCAGCCCTCTGTGGAGATAGAGGTGGTTAGGGACTATTTAGAAAAGCTGGACGTGCACAAGTCCATGGGGCCGGACGAGTTGCATCCGAGAGTGCTGAAGGAATTGGCGGCTGTGATTGCAGAGCCATTGGCCATTATCTTTGAAAACTCGTGGCGAACCGGGGAAGTCCCGGATGACTGGAAAAAGGCTAATGTAGTGCCAATCTTTAAAAAAGGGAAGAAGGAGGATCCTGGGAACTACAGGCCAGTCAGCCTCACCTCAGTCCCCAGAAAAATCATGGAGCAGGTCCTCAAAGAATCAATCCTGAAGCACTTGCATGAGAGGAAAGTGATCAGGAACAGCCAGCATGGATTCACCAAGGGAAGGTCATGCCTGACTAATCTAATCGCCTTTTATGATGAGATTACTGGTTCTGTGGATGAAGGGAAAGCAGTGGATGTATTGTTTCTTGACTTTAGCAAAGCTTTTGACACGGTCTCCCACAGTATTCTTGTTAGCAAGTTAAGGAAGTATGGGCTGGAAGAATGCACTATAAGGTGGGTAGAAAGCTGGCTAGATTGTCGGGCTCAACGGGTAGTTATCAATGGCTCCATGTCTAGTTGGCAGCCGGTATCAAGTGGAGTGCCCCAGGGGTCGGTCCTGGGGCCGGTTTTGTTCAATATCTTCATAAATGATCTGGAGGATGGTGTGGATTGCACTCTCAGCAAATTTGCGGATGATACTAAACTGGGAGGAGTGGTAGATACGCTGGAGGGGAGGGATAGGATACAGAAGGACCTAGACAAATTGGAGGATTGGGCCAAAAGAAATCTGATGAGGTTCAATAAGGATAAGTGCAGGGTCCTGCACTTAGGACGGAAGAACCCAATGCACAGCTACAGACTAGGGACCGAATGGCTAGGCAGCAGTTCTGCGGAAAAGGACCTAGGGGTGACAGTGGACGAGAAGCTGGATATGAGTCAGCAGTGTGCCCTTGTTGCCAAGAAGGCCAATGGCATTTTGGGATGTATAAGTAGGGGCATAGCGAGCAGATCGAGGGACGTGATCGTTCCCCTCTATTCGACATTGGTGAGGCCTCATCTGGAGTACTGTGTCCAGTTTTGGGCCCCACACTTCAAGAAGGATGTGGATAAATTGGAGAGAGTCCAGCGAAGGGCAACAAAAATGATTAGGGGGCTGGAACACATGACTTATGAGGAGAGGCTGAGGGAGCTGGGATTGTTTAGCCTGCAGAAGAGAAGAATGAGGGGGGATTTGATAGCTGCTTTCAACTACCTGAAAGGGGGTTCCAAAGAGGATGGCTCTAGACTGTTCTCAATGGTAGCAGATGACAGAACGAGGAGTAATGGTCTCAAGCTGCAGTGGGGGAGGTTTAGATTGGATATTAGGAAAAACTTTTTCACTAAGAGGGTGGTGAAACACTGGAATGCGTTACCTAGGGAGGTGGTAGAATCTCCTTCCTTAGAGGTTTTTAAGGTCAGGCTTGACAAAGCCCTGGCTGGGATGATTTAACTGGGAATTGGTCCTGCTTCGAGCAGGGGGTTGGACTAGATGACCTTCTGGGGTCCCTTCCAACCCTTATATTCTATGATTCTATGATCTATTTCCTGTTCTTCCTCCTACAGTACATATCAAATAGTGACTTTATTTCAAGAAATCTATTTTAAATGGAAAGTTCCTTTTAGGGGCCTTGAGGAAAGGACCCTTCCTGCTTGAACATGCAGCTTCCTGTGAGGAAGATGATTCTGAAAATATGGCTGATTAAACGTTTTCCTTCCCAGAGTGCTCAGAAGACTTCTGCTCTGTTGGTGCACTAGCATCACATTTCTTCATGTCCTTCACAGGCTCCATTTGTGTAAATCAAATGTGTGTGATTTACTGATCTGCTCTCTCAAAGAACCTGCTCTCTCTGGTTTTGTGTATGTGTATGTATATCTTAAACAAACCAACCACTTCAATGAAAGCAAGGGGTAGGGAGGCTGCAAATTCCACAGGAAATGTTTTTGAGTAAGGCAGCAGGGATTCTTTTTAAACAACAGTGAGTGAATTATAACAAGCTGGGAGCTGTCCATCTCCTCAAGTATTAAGTCAGATCCATGTCATAAACCATCATCCACTGTCTGTTTTCCTCACTTCCTTGGATGTCCCAGAGAACTTCCGTCTTGAATATAAATGGAGCCTGTCATACTTTCTCCCCTAATCTTCTTTAGGCTTGGACAGATGTTTAATTACAAGGAAAGGTCCTTTATTTAAAGGAGGAAAAAGTGCTGGCTTTTTGATAGTTTCTGTAAGTTATTTTGCTATCAGGAGAAGCAGTTGATGTGTCCTAGAGTCCATATGACAAGGACAGTCTCTCTTCCTCCCCCCCCCCCCCCACCCGGTTTATATATAAAGGGCACACACTTTGGTGTGGTTTGTGTGTGGATGCACATTTATATAATACTAGACTAATGTATTATGTTCACAGCACTTCAGGGCAGTATTAAATACTTTCCAGCATGTTCTGCATTTATAGTTATAAAAAGACTCCAGTTTATATTAAGTTTTTCATAAACCCACCTGTTTTTAAAAAATATGCACAAAATAGCCACTGCAGGCCTGAAAATACTTGTCTCTTTAAGAAACGACCAGCCTACTCTTCTCTCAGCAAACACATTCAGATTGTCAGCTCTACGGGGCAGGGTTCTGTCATGGTATTTGTCTCTAAAGTGCCACGCTTAACGATAGTGCTGTAGAAATAATAAATTATTGTTCATTTTTCATTTCCCCCTTGTCCTACACTGGTCCCTATTGGAAAGCAAGGAGGCAAAAAAGAACTGTTAAGGCCAGTATAAAGGCACTGATCTCCTTCCACCTCATTGGGTTTCCTTTGTCCTAGAAATCATAGACATCAGCCCCAGATCATGGCTCATCATACTCATCTTCATTGTTTTCCACCCCCCCTTTCCTTCCCCCCTTGAGCTTGGTGAAAAGAATGTTCAGAAATCCTAAGGAAAACAACTGGGGCGGTGTGATAAATTTACCCTAATGATGAGTTTAACTGTAAGAAGAGAGTGAAAGTTCATAAAATGTCACAGTAACTTATAATGACACATGTTGATGGGGAAGAGGTATGAAAGGGAGACAGACTGAATTAGTCCAAACCAAAAGGCCTACTGATATCATTCAAGGACTGTGTTAAGATCACGTCTTGTTAACAAGAACTGTGTGAGACTGCAGATCAATGAACCAAAATTGGTGTGTTGGAAATTAGGTCTAATTGGTGGACAAAATAATGAGGGGATGGGCTATTCCCCCCATCGCTTCCTTTTGGGGTCCTTTGAAAATGAGACTTTGGGGAGAAAAATTGGCTATGGCTCCTGCAGCGAGCTTCACCATCATGCCTGCCACACTCACTGTTTCCTAGGACCCCGGGACTACTTCATCCTGAGAGATGTCCTGACCAGACTGGGCCTGAAAGAGGGACTCAGAAGACCTCACCATCTCTACTGACTCCGGCTGAATCCCAAACACCACTTAGTCTGGAGACTTTGCTCCTCTGCTGTCTCTTTCCCTTCTCTACCTTATTTCTTCTCTTTCCAGTTTCTCTCCTTTTTTTCCCTCTGTCTGAAAAGCATCTGTCTTAGCTAACCAGGACTGTGTATTTTGCAACATTACTATATACCAAACTCCGAACTTTGTTAAAAACTGCTTAATGTTAGGGAATTTCAGGGTCATGTTAACATCTTTGGCTGTTAGGGACCATATATTCCATCAAAATTAATACAACCACTTCTCCCCCACCCCAGTCATGATTGGGGCCCCATTGTGCTAGGCACTGTATAAGCACATGAAGACATAGAGGATCATGCCCTGAGGAGATGGTGCTAGGATATCTGAGTGTGGCCACTGTTGTATTAATTTAGATGGAATATATGGGCCAAAGGTGTTAACATAACTCGGTCACTGTCCAACGTTAAACAGTGTTAAGCAGGGCTCGGGGTTTGGTATACAGAGACCTTAGCCTGCTTAAAGTGGCAAACACACCATTAAGTGCTCTAGTTTCCAGGGCGGTCCTGCAGGGATTGGATTTTGGCCCTGTGCCATTTAACATTTTTATCAATGACCTGGAAGAAAACATAAAACCATCACTGATAAAGTTTGCAGATGATGCACAAATTGCAGGAGTGGTAAATAATGAAGAGGACTGGTCACCGAATCAGCAATCTAGGTTGCTTGGTAAATGGGGTGTAAGCAATATGTGTTTTAATACGGATAAATGTATACAAATAGGAACAAAGAATGGAGGCCATACTTACACGATGGTGGAGTCTATCCTGGGAAGCAGTGATTCTGAAAAAGATTTGGGAGTCATGGTGGATAATCAGCTGAACAAGAGCTTCGTGTGCCACTGTGGCCAAAAGAGCTAATACGATCTTGGGATGCAAAAATGGGCATCTCAGGTTAAATCCAAGTAGGAATAAAGAGGTTATTTTAACTCAGTATTTGACACTCGTGTGACCACTGCTGGAATACTGTGTCCAGTTCTGGAGCTCACAATTCAAGGATGTTGATAAATTGGAAAGGGTTTGGAGAAGAGCGATGAGAATGATTAAAGGATTAGAAAACATTCTTTATAGTGATAAACTCGAGGAGCTCAACCTATTGAGTTTAAAGAGAAGGTTAAGGGGTGACTTGATTATACTTTGTAAGAACCTACATTGGAACAAATATTTAATAATAAGCTTTTCAGTTTAGCAGAGAAAGGTATAATGTGATCTGAGGGCTGGAAGTTGAAGCTAGAAAAATTCAGACTGGAAAATAAGATGTACGTTTTTAATGGTGAGAGTAATAAACCACTGGAACAATTTACCAGGGGTCATGGAGGATTTTCCATCACTGACAATTTTTAAATCAAGATCAAACGTTTTTCTAGAAGATCTGATCTAGGAATTATTTTGGGGATGTTCTGTGGCCTGTGCGATGTACGCGATCAGCCTACAGTTTCCTTCTGGCCTTAATCTATGAATCTTTTAACCTTCCATTAAAGATACAGAAAAGAGGAAAAACAGTTAAATCATTTGAAATGTAAAGTATTAAATAAGGCTTTCATTTTAACAGCTCTTGTTCCTTTTCCTTTGAGCTGTAGAGAGCTTTTAGAAGAAAAAAAATCCCATGTTCGAAGTCTCATAGATGGTGGTAACTATTCTTTTTGGGGAAAAGAGGAAAAAAGTTAAGAAGGACAGAATTGTTGCTGTTAAAGTCCGATCCCGCGTCCTAGAAGACGAAGAAAGATAAAAACACATCAGAAGAGAGAGGGGAACAGCAAAAATAAAAAATGCAGCTTCTGTCTCCAGTGTTGACTCTCACTTGCAACTACACACCTGCAGAAACAGAGGTTTGGCATGTTGTCTTATCAGCCACTCCGAAACCTGGCAAACTTGTACCAGCATCTAGTGTGTAGCGTGTTGCTTTTAGCTGCCTCTTTGGTCACAGGCTCACAGCAGTGTTGTAAAATATAAAGCCTTGGCCTGCTAAGCCAGACTCTTTTTAAACAGAAAAGGAGTACTTGTGGCACCTTAGAGACTAACCAATTTATTTGAGCATAAGCTTTCGTTAGCTACAGCTCACTTCATCGGATGCAGCTGTAGCTCGCGAAAACTTATGCTCAAATAAATTGGTTAGTCTCTAAGGTGCCACAAGTACTCCTTTTCTTTTTGCGAATACAGACTAACACGGCTGCTACTCTGAAACCTGTCTTTTTAAACAGATGGCAAAAGGAGAGAGAGAGAGAGGAAAGAGAATAAGATATGCAAGGAAAAGGACACACAAGATGGGAGGTGAGGGCGGGTGCAGGGGGAGAGTGGTAGTCTCTTAAACCAGATGGTGTTTGGGATTCAGCCAGAACGGGTGGAGGTGGTGGTGGTGTCATTTGAGTTTCCATTTCTTTGGCCTGGTCTGGTCAGGATATCTCTCAGAATCAGGACAGTGAAGGTGCAATGGTGGTATAGTGCATCCCATGGTCTCAGAAGATGGTGGAGGTGGCGGACGTGACAGTAAAGCATGTACCTTACCCGTCTCTCATTTTTGTCAGCCTGCATTCACATTCATCCATCTGTCCTCTCCCTGTCTTTTTTTATTTATTTATTTTAAGAGCCCCGAAAGCCAGACTCATTATTTTGTTAACCAACTTTGGTCCATTAATTTCTGGTCTCAGGCTTCTCTTGTTTAGTAGATATGAAATAAACACTGTTCTTGAGTTATATAAGTAGGCATTTTTGTTTGGACTAATTCAGTCTCTGTCCTTTTGCACCTTTTCCCATCAATGCTTGTTGTTGTAAGTTATTGTGACATTTTATGAACTTTCACTCACTTTTCACAATTGAGCTCACATTATATTTGTAGGCCCAATTATTACAACCGGGTGTCCTCTGGATGTTACTGTCATATAAATATTAAATAATAAAAGGGACTATACCTGATTCCAACAGTGTCTTGCGTTGTGCCAGCCACAGGGAAGTGGGGATAGGGCAACAATTCCCTTATATGTTCCCTGCCCACTCTGAACTCTAGGATACAAATGTGGGGACCCGCATGAAAGACCCCCTAAGCTTATTTCTACTAGCTTAGGTTAAAAACTTCCCCAAGGCACAAATCTCTTTGTCCTTGGACTGAGCTATGCTGCCACCACCAAGTGATTTAACAAAGAACTAGGGGAAAGGACCACTTGGAATTTCTCTTCCCCCAGCAATCCCCCCAAGCCTTACACCCCCTTTCCTGGGGAGGCTTGAGAATAATATCCTAACCAATTGGTTACAAAATGATCAAAGACCCAAACCTCTGGGTCTTGGAACAATGGAAAAATCAATCAGGTTCTTAAAAGAAAGATTTTATTAAAAAAAAAAAAAAGGTAAAAATTATCTCTGTAAAATCAGGATGGAAAATACTTTACAGATTCAAAACACAGAGGATTCCCCTTTGGGTAAAACCTTACAGTTACAGAAAACAGGAATAAACTTCCCTCTTAGCACAGGGAAAATTCACAAGCAAAACAAAAGATAAACTAATCCGCCTTGCCTGGTTTACCTATACTGGTTGCAATATTGGAGACTTGGATTAGGATGGGTTGGAGAAGATGAATTTTAGCCTCAAAATCCCTTGTCTTCGTGAAAATAACATTCACTAGGCCCTAGATGAAATACACTGTTAAAATTGTTCTGGAGTTCCTAGAAACTAGAAATCATATTTAGAGTGAAATCCTCCTTCTTTAAATTACCTCTCTTCCTTTTATCCATTTCTTATTACCCCATCTTGGTCATTACCATTGTTTTTGAATAGCTATGTGTGCTGATCAACTTAATGATTAACTCTGAGCTGGTCAGGGAGAGGAAGAATGTCCCATGTCCAAATCATCTTTGATGTGTGAATACAAAAGGAGAAATTACAATCCCTTGCTACACAGCAGGCAACAGCACAAAAAAATTTGGCTCTGAAACGGCACTAAAATGTAAAGTCTTGATTTCAGCCTGTCGCCAAGGTTTGTCTAGAGCTCTGGAATTGCAGTGACTTAACTTTCAAACTGCTGAAGGGGGTCTCTTATTTCTCCAGCAAAGTTGCAAAGTAAATTCTGGGGAGTTTTATGTGAACTGCAAATGAAGAGGCCCTTAGGTTTGGTTCGTACTTGAAAGTTAGGTTTGGAAGAATGGACCTGCGGATAGGGCAGTGGGATCCAAGTCTGGCTAAGCCAAACTTCTGTTCACCCTTGAGCAGGTCACTCAATCTACACTGTGCCTCAGTTCCTCATATATAAGGGAAGTAATATCCCCATATCTCACAGTGATGCTGTGATGATAAATTCATTAGTGATTGTGAAATTAAAACAAATAAAATCTCTACTCCTCTGCTTCTTATCTAGTCTGGACCTCACTACTTAACTTTTTTTTTTTTAAAGTAAATTAAATAACTTAATTCAAAAATAGCTTCAGTGACTTATATAACTGAGTAAATTAAGATTAGAGTTGTAGCTATAATTCTCAAACTCCTTTTCCTTAAGTGTTCGAGGCAGCACACTTGAACTGTGGCAACTAGATTGTGTAACTCTTTGATGATTTGTATTGGGCTAAGTTTGTTTCAGCTTTCTTGAGCAGACAAGAGATTCTGAAGTGGGACAGTTGAGAGACTGCACAGCGTCTGGCTTGGCTTTATGCTTGCACCACCCCCCGCTGAAGCCATGAGCCCCAGGGCTAAAGTCCTGAGGTAGTACAGTATATTCTGTGGCTTTTTTTTAATTATTTTTTTGTCTCTGCTGCCTGTTTGATGACTTCTGGTTTCACAGGGTGTTTGTAACTCTGGTGTTCGTATATTTGAGATTCTATTGTCAGACTTGCAGCCTGATATTAGGAATGCTTGAAATAGTACGCCTCATTATATACACTTGTATATGGTATTTGGAGACCATAGTGTAATGTATAGTGTGGAGCAAATATGGTAAAACATAGATGATGTGCAGTGGTATTTTTAGTCAATTGTAAATGTTTCCCTAATGCCACAGTTTACCAGTCTGTACAAAAGACTTCTTATTGCCTGAGAAGTTTCATTTAAAAAAAAAGTATGCTGCCTAGTTTTTAGCTGTTTATGGCAAAAAACTAAATTGTCATAAATTGCAAAAAAACCAAAAAAGCTGCATTTTTGCTGCTCTGAAACTTAAATGACTAAATTGGTGTGCATAATTTATTTGAGCATCTGGGCTGAAAACTTGCATACCAAGTTTCAGTTCAGTTTGATCAACAATGGCTGAAAATTGGGATTTATCATGGAAATGCTGACAGATCTGAACATGTGTAAACTAAACTGGTGCCTGACAAACCTTTTTATTGTGGGGTGCTGATTGTTAAATACAATGTTTTTTGCTTTAATTGCATTTTTCCACTCTTTGCTTAATCTAGGCCTTTTCAAGTCTAGTTGTTTTAGTTACGCTTCAAATTTAAACTCTGTTTTTCATGAATCTGCATAAAACTTGTCAAGTGACTCATGATACTTCTAAGCAGGAAGATTGGCCTGAAGATGTCTCATGCCTTACTTACCATGTTGGTGGTGGAAAGAACAGCAGCTGGAATTTAACTGTTCTATTGCAGTAACATGCTCTTAACAGAAGATGGTGCCTTCAGCCTTTGCAGCTGTTTTCTCCCCTCCCCCACTTTTTTTTGCCTAGCACAGCCAGAATGCTGTCTCTAGGATTATAAATTCTGGAGCCAATTAGATAAAAATATTACAAATGGAAGGAAAAAAACTAAAGACTGGAGAATATCTTGATGTACATATGCCTGTCTCAGAGAGCTCTTCCTGGGGAGTGCTCAGATGTGGCCTTTCACTACAGCTGTAAAACAACTTCCACCAAAGCACTGAATGCATCGGATGAAGTGAGCTGTAGCTCACGAAAGCTTATGCTCAAATAAATGTGTTAGTCTCTAAGGTGCCACAAGTACTCCTTTTCTTTTTGCGAATACAGACTAACACGGCTGCTACTCTGAAATCAAAGAATGAGGCATTCTTAAGGCATCTGTTGAATTAAGCAAGAGTTAGTTGGAGAAAGTCTGGTGTAAGGAGAAGACGAGCAAGGAAATTGCACCATAATAGCCGAATGTGTGAATTAGGCTCTATTTTTAGGGTCTTTGATTAGGAATTGTAAGGATCCTGATGGGTGTATTGGTGCTTTCAAGATATTTCCTCCCTCTCCCACTCATGAGATCCAATACTGTGGCAACTTTAGTTTGAGGAGGACAGGGTGGGTCACCCTTGAGAGCCCATCAAATCTCATCCTCGTTTATGTACAGGCATCATAGGGGAGCAATATGGTGACATAGTCAGTTTCTCCTTTTTTTCTTAATTACAAAAGAAGGATTTTTAGGAGGTGGAAGTGCTCGCATACTAGTTCTTTGCTGCTTGACCTTCTGGTAGAGTACTGTTTCTTGGATGGGATCCCTGAGAATTTCTAACTGCTCTCATACTTCTGCATACATCTGGCATTCCCTGGATTGTGTGTTGCTTTGCCTGTGAACTAGTTTACTGGTGACAAGACTTGTTACCTTACCAGTTTTCTAAGATGAGTGCTCAGGGCTACAGTTCTTCATCTCCAGTCTTTCATTTGTTATCTTTGTGTGCTGCTTCAATGGACTCCAGAGGGGATTTGCTGCCCTTTTTTGTGTTTTGGCCTTGGCAAAAGGGGGTTGGCTTTATAAAGTAAAGCTGTAGACTCAGTGCAGTGATCAGCTTCCGTGTGCATCTCTTCTTCTGTCTTTTGGAATGATTGGTTTGCCATCTTCTGAAGCTGTCCTATGTTTCTGCCATGAATATTTTTACCCAAAGTTCAATACTTACTTAGCCATACATTTCATTGTCTGCAGATTAAGGAGGAATTGCTGGCAACTGGTCAAGTTATTTTGCTGCAGATGGATGTAAACTCTTTCCTGTTAGTGTCTATATCAGAAAGATTGCATTTCTTTTTCAGTATTGTAGTGGGACCTGGCATTTCAATTCCCTTTTAAGGCTTGATGGCTGGTCAGAGTTCACAGGTCTCATACATCATTAGAGCTAGGAATAACATTCTTGAAAAATGTAATTCCATTAATATTTATGTACTGTTTATACATATTTTCTATGTTAATATTGAAAACATTATTTACATATTTTTTTATTGTTAAAGGAGGTGTAAATAGGTAAACATATGGAACTGCTTTTAGTCAAGCAACAAAAATCAAATCCCCATGAGTGAAATAAACTTTGGAGAGCTTTTCTGTTTCTTAGCCAGGAATAAGATTTTGAAATACACAGGGAAATGTATGGTTTATTTCTGTTTCTGGCATCTGCATATGAGGAAGTATCAGACCTAATCAGTAGAGTTGCAAGGCATATATTAAAAGGAGAGAGTGAGTGTACACATTTTAAGAAAAAGCGGCAAAGAGTCCTGTGGCACCTTATAGACTAACAGACGTATTGGAGCATAAGCTTTCGTGGGTGAGTACTCACTTCATTGGACGCATGTCTGTTAGTCTATAAGGTGCTACAGGACTCTTTGCCTCTTTTACAGATCCAGACTAACACGGTTACCCCTCCGAAACATTTTAAGAAGACACTGTCAGAGTATAACTAATTTTTAAAGGGTTCAGTTGTGAAAGATGTCACAAACCCATGTGATAACTGTAATAAAAACCTCTCTCCTTGCTCCTCCCCCCTCTGAGCATGCCGAGGTATATTGTATTAATTGACTCCTGGAAATCAGAGTGATCATCTTATGTAAATTTGTCTTCACCAATTCCAAGAACAGAAGTCCTCCCATAGCCCCGCATCTTGTATATTGCAATGTAGTTCTGCTTGGTTCCCTTCCAGTTGAAATCTTACCCATGTGCCATTGATGGTATAATTGCAATACAGGTTGTCCGACTGGGTCACCCCTCCAAATGTAATGGTTAAATTTGCTCAACTATGTCTCGTGCCTTGTTTATTAGCACTCTCTGGTTTTTATCTCAATCTTGCACCAGTGTTTGTTCGAGCTGGTTGACCCGGATGGACTTCGATTTCATTCAGAAAGGAGAATCCCTCTGTCTAGCAGAGCTGCCATGACACAGGTACAACATGTATCGTGGTTACACTGAGGTCATCTATACATACATAACTTGGTTCACTGATTCAGAACTGATTAGGAGAGCTGTAATTTAAGGGTCTGGAACTTCAATTTTGTATTAACTAAAAATATTCTTTTCTTTATTGTCAATGAAATCATTTTTTATCAAATTGTTTGACTTATCTCCTCTGAGCACACAGCAGTCAGCCTGAAACTGCCATCACAATGACTGTTGAGTGAGTCTCGCTTCATTTGGTTGAATGTGTTCTAGGATAAATGTGTTTTCTAAGAGAAACTATTTCTGCCTCTGGCAGTTGTGAAAACAGTACCATAGGCTATGCTGACTTTGGGAAAGGTCTGTTGGCAGGGGAGTTTTTGTAGCGAAATCAATTGTAAATTTGAGCAATCTTTTTAAGTTGGTGGTGTGGTCTAAGCAGTTTGTATGTTAAATTTAAAAAATTATACTTGTGCTTGAAAATGTTTTATCTACACTTATTACATGTAATACCTAAGATGACTATAGTGGAAAATGTAGGTTAAAAAAAAAAGAGATACTTTTCCCCCAGTTTAATTTGTCTGTTTGGTAGCACTGTGTATAATCAGGTTCACTGTTTCACCTTTCAAGTCAATGAGTCAGGTCCAGGTTTTATTTGTGGCTCTATCATGTGATTGTAAAACCACAAAAAACACAAAGGGGAATTGGGGCCGGAATAGTACCTGAAACTACTTTTTGAAAAAACCGATTACATTTCATGTTGATGGTGTTCCTGTAAAAATCTTTGTTTTGCATGGATTGGGAGTTCAACTAGGAAATGCTTGGGCTGCAAGAGAAAACAAAGTATAATGCTGTGTCTACACTGCCTCTTTCAGCACTAAAACGTTAGTTGTTCAGGGGTGTGAAAAAACACCCCCCTGCGCGACAAGAGTTTTAGCGCTGAAAAGCGCCAGTATAGACATCGCTTTATTACCGGGAGCCGCTTGCTCCTGCTGATAAAGCTACCACCCCTCATTTGGGGTGGTTATTTTTTTTATCCCCCGGCAATAAAGCGTGACTACACTGCCCGCATCACAGCGTAACACCCTAAGTTATGCACTCGTCTCATTAAACTCAAGTGCTGCTTCCTCCATTGGTTTCTCTGCCTATAGAATGTACATTCAGAGGTTCATTTTTTCAGAATATTATTAAAAATGTATGTTCTGATAACTGTAAGGAGAAGCATTGTCCTGTGGAGGAAGGGGATTAGGTTGTATCATTCTATAATGTTTCGTGGGGGGGGGGAATAAACAGTATCAGAGGGACATAGCTGAATTAGTTGGGCAACCACACATTAATTCTAAAAATCCAGGGTAAGTGTGAAATGATTCCAGCCCTACTGTGAAATTAGTGTCTTTATGGCAGCCTTTCATTTACTATGGAATGAGAAAACACAAATACTGGTAAGTTTACAGCAGACATTCTTTTGCCCTTGTAGGACCTTAGCTAAGGGGTGTTTTCTCTTATACCTTATTAAAAAAAAAATCTAAAAATATCACCTTCTGTAAATTAGTGAAGTAAAGTCTGGAGTAGACTTTGGGACACTAAGGCTGGATGAGGTTTGAGTAGTCTCCCCTCTCCACCCTCTGAGGCTCTTCTTTCGGTTTTGAGTGAGAACTTGACTAAAGACTCAGCTGTGGGAGCAGCTCATGAGTAGTGAAGCTGTCATCCAGACTGACCGGAGTTGTTGTATCTACTCCCTGTAAATGTGGCAGAGCTGGTGACTCCGTTGATATTGATATCATAAAGTGACTCTGTTTGTGTGACATCTTTTGTTAACTTGTATAGACTTCCGAAATAATTCTTCATGCGCTTGAAGAATTTGTCAGTTCAAGAGGTCCAAAACTTTGCCATCCACTTTGATTTACTCATGAGTTGCCTGATGAATACTGACCTGGATCAAACGAAGGAGTTAATATCGAGCTTGCCAATTCTGATCTGGAAGCGAGCGACCAAGTTAGTTTTTAATCCTGTTCCTTGAATGGTAGCACATATCAGGCCATCCTACAGGCTCTTTAAAAAGTACAGGTTCCTTCCTTCCCAGTAGTCCCTACTATATGAAATGTAAGCCAACCAATGTTTCCTGTACAAGGTATGTACACAGTGTGGTCTGAGAAGCATGTTCTGTCTGGAATGCTCCCTTGGGTTTGAAAGACTGACATCTTTAAATGAGAAGCCTGTACTCGCAACCAAGCCACCTGGGGTGAAATCCCAGACAGGCTTTCACTCCACTGTCATTGTAGAGGTAGCAGTTGAGCACAGTGATGAGTCTATTTGCATTCAGTAACAATTTCTATTGTTTCAAATTGAAACAAACCATTCAGCTAACCACCAAAACATTCCATATATCCAAAACAGAGTTTTTATTCAAAAAGGGAGAAAAGCCAGAGACCCCATGCAGTCCACAAAAAATTTTACTATTGCTATTGATTTTATGTGGAAGGCATTCAGATACTACAGTGATACGGTTTTATCTGCCACTGACTTAAATGGCTGCATTGAAAGAAGCACACTTCATTTGGCTGGACGAGAGAGCAGACATGGTGACCAGTGTTTCCTCTAATTTTCCCCACCCATGTGCACAATGAATTTTGTTATGTGCACCAATATGGAGGTGATGTGTCTTCATATTGGTGCACATAAGAAAATTCATGTGGTGGGGGTGGGGCTGAGGGATTCAGAGTGTGGGAGGGGGCTCAAGGCTGGGGCAGAGGGTCGGGGTGCAGGGATGTGAGGGCTTTGGCTGAGGGTGTGGGCTCTGAGGTGGGGCTGAGGATGAGGGGCTCAAGGCTGGGGCAGAAGGTTGGGGTGCGGGGGTGAGGGCCCTGGGATGGGGACGGGGATGAGGGGTTTGGGGTGCAGGAGGGTGTTCTGGGGCTGTGGCGGGGAGAGAGGACTCCACCCAGCTCTCTCTCCCGCAGCAGCACCTGGGCTGCGGCAACTCCGGGACTGCAGGATAGGCACCCCTCCCTGACCCCAGCAGGTCTGGGTCCATGCTGCCCCGGCTGCGCCTGGGTCTGGGCCGGTCCACTCGGGCCGCAGCAGAGTCGGGGCTGGGGAGGGGTGCCATGCCAGGTTGGAGGCCGGGCTAGGTTGGGGAAGGGGCACCCCTCCCTCAGCCACAGCAGGTCCCTTGAGTGCCACTAATAGGCTGCTGCGGGACTGTGCAGCTTACAGGGAACTTAGGTGGTGACCCAAACCCTGTATATATCATAGAGAAGGTTACGTACGACAAAGCAGCTGACATATATAACACATGTTATGGAGAGGTGGGAGGAGAGTATAGTAGATAGAAAAAAGGTTTTCTTTTACAAAATTCGTTTGAGGGGGAGACTGACAACACTTCGGAATGTTGTGTACCCACTGTGCACTCTTGACTGGCCCAGCCAATCTCTCTGTGGTACAGACACTATTGTACAGTTCCTTCCTAAAGTACTCAGTAGTGAAAGCCTTCATCATTGCTGTCTGTCTCATCTTTGTAGAGAGTGAAAGGTTTCTCTAGGTTACAGGGAGGAGGAAGGTATTGGGATGAAAATTCAGAGGTTGATGTAGGGACTGGGTAAAGAAATATCCAAAACTCAAGGGGCTATACCAGACAATATATTTTTTTATTTTCTTTTTTAGCTGTAGCTCTCCTTCAGCTTCAATGGGGAGTTCTGGTTAAAAATTGATGGCATGATATAAGCCAGGGTTTTTGCATGGAATACAGTGTGTCTTCTGCATTGTTTTACCAGTTGATTTCAGCTGCTGTCATTGTTAAGGGAGTTCACATGATCTATTGTTTAGAGCAGTGGTTTTCAACCTGTGGTCTGTGGACCCCAAGGGGTCCACAGACTATGTCTAAGATTTCCAAAGGGGTCCACACCTCCATTTGAAAGTTGTTAAGGGTCTGCAAATGAAAAAAGGTTGAAAACTACTGGGTTAGAACAAGAAGAGCTGGGTTTCTAGTCCCAGCTCTGATAGACTTGCTGTGTGACCAAATCAACTAACCTCTGTGCCTTAGTTTCCCAATCTGTAAAAAGGGATAATATGTATCTCTGTAAAACAATTGATTTCTTTAGATTGAAAGTACTATAAAAGTACAAAGAACGAATATTTATTTGATTATTCATTAAAGGATTTTTTTGGAGGCTGCTAGCACTTGCTACTTCAGGACAGAGCATAGGAGGTATCTATCTGATACATTCTTCTATAGTTGCCCAATGGAATGCTATGAGGAGAAGTTTCTGGAGTGGTGATAAAAGGGGTAAGAATGGTTGTGAGGATAACTTTGTCTTGGCACAATGACACAATTGGTTACTACTTAGATCTATATCTGTTTGCTTCTGTGTGAACTTGCTTGTTCAGTTTGCATTGTGAAGCTTCTTGGTGCTGTATATTCAATGAATGTGAGCATGGATAAGTCAGTGTGCAAATAAATAGAGAAGGAACAGAGATGGTGATGGGAGCTGAGGTAATTTTTTCCAGCTTTATCTTATAAGGGAAATTGGGTGGAGTGTGAACTGAAGAGAAAATGTGCATTCATTACCACTGAACCAGCCTATGTTGAACACAGGTATGGGGATGACAAGTGATTCATAAATATTTCAGATCACCATTTCATAAACAAATTTAAGAAAACAAGCATGAAAAGCTGTGGAAGCAATGCTTGGGCAGGAAAGGGAGGGGGAAGAGGGGGTGTGTCTGTGTGTGTGTAATGTCCCCTGGGGCTGTGCTAGGCAGGAGATGGAGAAATGGTAGTTTGAATTTTAAATTGGCTTTGATTTTGCAGTCTCTGCCAGCTCTGTATGTATTGCCACTGGAAGACAAGCAAAGGATGTTTAAGACTCCCTCATTTCTATGCTCGGCTAATTTTATTGTCCTCCAATATTTTCTAGCTGTAAAGGTTGCAGACTTTATTACATTTAAACCAGTTTTAATATAGTTCGTCATAAAAAGGTGAGAAACAGGAGAACAGAAACAGTGCCCACTGCAGTGATGTACTCTGTGCAGGGCCAGTCTCTAGTTATTGAAAGGCTTGCTTTAAAACTGAAAGGATCAGCACCTAGCTATTGTAGGTTGTTCAATAAAAAGCAGGAGTCCTTCTCCTGCAGTCGAAATCAAGTTTCATGTTGTGATTTTAAAAAAATCCCTCTTCATCCTTCTGCCAGTGACTCTGTTGTCTTCTACCACACACAGATGTGGGGTTTGCACTCTTGTCCATTAATACAACTGTGAAGAGAAGAAGGTAGGATGGAAGAGAAGCTCAGTTTCCTTTGTTTCCTAAGGTGCCACAAGTACTCCTTTTCTTTTTGCGAATACAGACTAACATGGCTGTTGCTGTGAAACCAAGAAAGTTGTTATAAATGCTCATTTTTGCCCAAGCATTATGAATGGTTTCCCTTGGTATCTGGATTTGTTTTCCCTTCAGATTTTTCTCTACTCTTAGAAGAAACAGTGAGTCACAAGAGACCACTACTTAAAGCAGGCACAATAGGGATGCTATGCCTACAAACTGAAAGTAGACAGTGTGCAGTTTCTGCTTTCCCACATTATGAATTGGCTGTGATCAGTGTCAAGTGCCATACATCTGGCAGCTTTGTCATAACTTCCCACATAACAGCTAAAATGTCAATATATTGAGAGGGGGAGGAATAAGGCAAGAGAGAGACCCTTTCCCCTGGGCTACAGTGTATTTTGTGGAATGTGTACTGAGCTACAAGCCAAGAGATGGTAAGTTACAGCTGCAGCTTTTCAACTGGCTGCTGTCAGTATGTCCCTAGACTTCACAATCCATAGTAACTCAGGCTCATGTACCTTTCCTGGTGGAGGTAACTACCACTGACCGATTTTAAAGCTAAGATAACTGAGGAAACTTAATTGAACTTTCATAGATAACCTTAATTATGGCGTTTCCGAATTTTAAGTGCTTGGCTTTGCGACCTTACCATTTTTTTAAGTATAGATTTAAAAAAAAAAAATCTTATGTATCTATAGGAGCCCATCTTAAGTTAGTGTGGGGACCTAGTAATAGTTACAGTTGTTGAAATTACATTACATTGGAAGACATATTTAGAAGTGAATTTTATGTTTTTATTGTTTATATTTTGGTTAATGGGAGCTGTCGTTTTAATAGCAGGTTGTGGTACTTGATTGTAAGATATGTTTGCAGGAAATTCAGAATAGGGTGTGGGAAATTTTGCCTGTGTCCTGAGAATGGAAGACCCTGCCTGTGTGCGTTCCAAACAGGTTGGAGCTTGATTTAATAAACTTACTTTACCAGAAAGGAAGCTTCATTCTTGAAAGTGAAACATTAGCCCTAACTGGGGACTGGATACCTGAGAGCATTGCTAATGAGCTGCAGAGCCTTTCACCTGTAGTTCACCAATTTGAGTCCAGCCCAGCTCAGCAGAAATTTAAAAGTGTTTCCCATAATGGCCTGTTCGGTGGGTCTCACTTCCAGCTCCCACATTACAAACTTGCATCCATTATCATCCACTTTACACTAATTGGCACACTTGGAACAGAGGCCAAGAAATGCCCAGGCCATGGAGACAAGCCTAGCCTTAGTCTGGCTCTTGAGGAAGTCTCTCTGCCTTACCCCAGATCAAAGTGAGGCCTGCTTGCCAGGGTATTGTGTTTGGAAAATGTGATTTGCCGCTTCCTTTTAGATAGAGGATTTAATTAATCAAGGCCGTTAAACTGACACCTTTCATGACACAATTAGATCCACACAGTTTTTAAAACTGAAGTTTGATTGTATGCATGTTGTTTGTGAATATGCAAATGACCTAATTAATATATTTGCATAAAATGTCACATGGAGCGGCACAAAATTTGGTCGTCACATGTGGTGGGGGCTGAGTGGGAAGCTGTTACTCCCAAACCCTTGGTGATGGGTTGAGATTATGATGATGTGGAGATTACTGTCCATGGTGAGCACATATGTCTGAATAGTTTTTGCGAATGGTTTAACATAGCTTCAGCTGTATAACTGTGTTAAGTTAAATTATTTTAACAACTGGCTGAGGGCATCCACACTGTCCTTCTGGGAGCCATTTCAGGTTGGCTTTGGAATGCATGAAACAGGTATCTCATGATTCATCAGATCATATCCCCATTTCACCAAGTAGTTGAGTGGTTTAACCCTTTCCTTCCATTTTTAGACTTGCATTTGGTCAGGGTTCACTGGAAATGCCCCCGGTCTCCTCTGTATTAATTTCCTGCTGTGAGAGTGATCCCTGTTATTAATTCTGCATGCATCTTGTTGCATTTTGAAGATTCCCCCCCCATATTTTAAAGGTTACCTGAAAGTAGAAAACAAATAGTGTCCTATTTGCTGCTTTATAAAGTCTCAAAATATCTTCTTAAACCCTTGTTTTAAAACAAGAAATTCAGCTTTTGTCTACCCTGTTTTTCCTGGAAGACTCTTTATGGCTGGAAAACTGGTAGGATTATTAGCTCACATGTAGGAAGGAAGTGAACCTTTAACAACTGGGAGAAAAATGGGGTTGAGACAGACTATTTAAAACACTGATATTGTTTAACACTCTCTAACTGATGAATAGTTTGGAGGAAATACAGCATTCTTGCTCTTTCTAATAGAGACTGAGAAACTCGCTCCAGCTTCCTGGTCCTGCAAGGGGAACATTGTCAAAACAGGAAAGAAAAGACTTCATAGAATCATAGAATATCAGGGTTGGAAGGGACCCCAGAAGGTCATCTAGTCCAACCCCCTGCTCGAAGCAGGACCAATTCCCAGTTAAATCTTGTTATTCCTGATATTTCTGAAGTATCAAAACATCTTTTTTGGGGGGGAGAGGGAAGGAAAATATTTCAGGTCTTCTTTATACATACTCAAGGAACAAAAAAGGGCCCAAACCAATTTCCTGTTTGCTGCTGCTTCCATCTGCTCTGTGGTGTTGAGATCGACTGTTCTTCCCTCCATGCTAAGGGTTCTTCTGAAGGTTTCTCTTGGGGAATCCCATTGCCTCTTACCAGTTGGTTTCCATTCGATATCTTTATGTGGGAACCTGTGTATTGGTAACTAGAGTACATGGTCCAAGTATATGTAGTGTTTTTGGTAGACTTTAAGGCCGAAGGGATCATTATGATGATCTAGTCTGACCTCCTTCACATTGCAGGCCAAAGAACACCCCCATACCTCCGTAATAGACCCATAACCTCTGGCTGAGTTACTGAAGTCCTCAGATCATGATTTAAAGACTTTAAGTTACAGAGAATCCACCATTTACACTAGTTTAAGACTGAAAGTGACCCATGCTGCAGAGGAAGGTGAAAAACACCCAGAGTCTCTGCCAATATGACCCGGAAGAAAGAAATTCCTTCCTGACCCCAAATATAGCGGTCAGTTGGACCCTGAGCATTTTGGCAAGACCCAACAGCTAGAGAAAATTGGGAAAGAATTCTCTCCAGTAACTCAGAGCCCTCCCCATCTAGTGTCCCGTCACTGGCCATTGGGGGATATTTGCTAATAGCAGTTGCAGATCAGCTAAATGCCATTGTCATACCATCCCCTCCATAAATTTATCAAGCTCAGTTTTGAAGCCAGTTGGGTTTTTTGCCCCCACTTCACCCCTTGGAAGGCTGTTCCAGGACTTCACTCCTCTGATGGTTAGAAACCTTTGTTTAGTTTCAAGCCTAAACTACTGTTTCTGATAGAAATGAGCTGCTGGTTGTGGCTTCTCTGATCTCTCTATTGGTAGTGAAGACTTCCCAACCAGTGCGCAAAATGTTGTGTAGGCACTTTATTTTTGAAGGTATCTGGTTTTCTATCTGACTTCTTGGTAGATCTCCAGGTTTTGCAGCTGTACGTTAGCACTGAGCTTTTGTTTGAATTGAAAATTCTCAGGTTTGTTCTGGTGCTTTATATCTTTGATTTTCATAGATTGTTAAATTAATACATACTATGGATGGCTTTCCAATCCTTGATGACTCTTCCTTTTTGAGGTCTCTATTGGCCAATATGGTGCTGCCCAGTTTAGATGAACTGCCCTACTTTCTTGATATTTTTGCCTTCTAATGTGATGTTTACTGCTTGATGTCTGGGTTTCAAGGATGTTTGTTTTAGCATAACTAATTTTGAACTTTGCTTGTCCTGCAGTTGTTGCCAGGTTGCCTGTCTTTGTTTGTGTTTTCTGAGCGGGATGCTGCTCAGTAGTTGAATACCATAAATAGTTTGTCCTCTAAGCTTTTGCCATCTGCCCATTCTATACCAATGTTTGTGTTGCTGATACATTTTGTTATCCAGTCTATGGAAATGTTAAACAGTGGGGATAAATTGCAACCCTGTTTAAGACCAGTGTCCATGCTGAACCACTCCGCTGTCTGGTTGTTCACCTTTAAAGAAAAGTTCACATCTCTGAACATGGCCTTCATGACAACTTTGGCTGGGATTCCATAGGACTGAAGAATATTCCACAGTATGTGTCTGTGCAGGCTGTCAAATGCCTTTTAAAAATCAAAGATGAGTGGAGCTTGCCATTCTATACATTTTTCCATGGTGGTCCTTATTGTGAATATCTGATCTACACAGGATCTCTTGGTCCTGAATGCAGCCCATTGTTCTTTAAGCTTTGCATCCACTGCCTCTTTCATCCTGTGTAATATCAAGCTGCAGAAAGCTTTCCTTACAACAGATGGTAACGTAACTCCATCCAGTTGTTACAGGCAGTAAGATCACTCTTTTGGGGTATTCTGACAATGAGTCAATGTTTCCACTGGCCAGGAGGGGTCTCCTTTTCCTAAATTTCATTGAACAGTTTGGCCAGTTTCATTAGGATGATGGTCTAAAGTGCTTTTAGCATTTCTATGTCATTTGGTCATCTCCCACCACTTTATTTTTACTTTCTTGATTGCAGCCTGTACCTTGAGTGTCAAGTTACTTTCCTTGAAATGATCTAAAAGCTGTAATGTGTAGGCAGTGTTTAAAGCACTCTGTGGGGAAGAGGGGTTCTGTTGGCTGGTGGGACAAGAAGAGATTGACTTACACTAGAGCTCTGTGGGGCTCTGTGTAGGTTCTGTCAGTCATTATGGTGAGCTGCCTAATGCCAGACTTGCATCTTATATGTGAGTTTGTGAGAGGTCCATGCAGTGTCCTGAAGAGGCAAATGTTGCTCTGGAGACCATAGGTTGGATATAAGATCCCTGGAATCTTGTCATAAGAGGAGATTTTATGAGTGGAAGAAGGGAGATGATGTGACCCAAAGTTCAGGCCATTTGAAGGAAGATTGGGCAGGCATGCGACAATAAGGATGGCATTGTTAGGGCTTAGGGTTAGAATTTTGATTTTTATGCTGTAGTATGGGTGGACATAAATTGATGTCTGTGTCTCACTATTTAATCCTTTAGTGGTGGTTAATTTTCTTTCGACTAGGCCAGTAAGACTGACTGTGCAGTAGCGGTTGCCGTCATACTGCTTGATAAGAGTGCGTGGAGACCCTTGTATGTTGCTGATTCAGCGGAATCTCCTGGCGATAATGTATTCAAAATGGGTAATCCTCTACTGGGCTACTTTAAAATCTTTCCTTTTGAAGAATGTTTTGTAATAGGTACTTTGCTATCTAATTTGTATGTAAAAAAGTTTAATTATGGAGTGAAGTGTGAATTGACTTTCCTTCACCTCCTGGATCTGGTGATTTCTCAGGGTCCGTTAGTGGAGCATGGTGTTCAGTAAATGTGGAAACTGAATAGCCCCTTTCACCTCAAAAGAGTAAGTTCCCTTTAGAAGAAGGTTGAGCAGTGTGTCTTGTATCCCAATGCTTAAGGTTTGTGAGATACAGTAGGGGTGATTGAATCATTTTCCAGAAGCCTAAACTTGCAGACTAATTTGCCAGAAGAGATTGGAACTGTCAGGATAAAGTATTTTGACACGAGGAAGTGTAGTGAGCTTTGCAGTCACCATTTCCTCTGGCTACAGGATCCTGCTAATGTTTCTGCTCAATGTTGCTGGGAGTGAAGTTTGCTTGTTAGTGTAATGACTGCCTCTCAACACAAGTCTGAGACCCAGGTCAGAGGATCTTTTAGAATTGGCAGCGATTCCATCATGGTAGCACACTGGATGTTTCTGTGCAGATGTTCCAAACCCTACCATAGATGTCTTGTGATTACATTGGACAAGTCCCTTCACCTGTGCATATCTCTGTTCCCTCATCTATGAAACCTCCCTCACAAAGATGTGAGCTCATTACATAAAGTGTTTTGACATCCTTCAGATGGAAGGTACTGTAGAAATGCAAGGGTGAGTGCATTTTGGAAGTGGATGAAGAAATCCAATATCTCAATTCCGGAGGGTGTTTGTGAATCTTAACTAGTATTTGAAAATATTTATCTGAAAAATGCTATATAAGTACAAAGTATTGTCCATCTAACTGAACGAGCCGCCACTGGAGCCTGAAATCCTCTTGAGAATATTAATCTCCACAAAGAGAAAAGGAGTACTTGTGGCACCTTAGAGACTAACCAATCTATTTGAGCATAAGCTTTTGTGAGCTACAGCTCACACGAAAGCTTATGCTCAAATAAATTTGTTAGTCTCTAAGGTGCCACAAGTACTCCTTTTTCTTTTTGCGAATACAGACTAACACCGCTGTTACTCTGAAACCTGTCAATCTCCACAAGAAATTTTTTGAGTGAGGCTGGCTCCCTCCCCTGTACAGAAAGAGTGTGAGGGAGGGATATGTCCCTATTATTATGACATTATTTGTATTCCTGCCTTAGTCATGCACCAAGACCCCACTGTGCTAGGCACTGTGCTCCATCAACGAGAGTAGCCAACATTGCCAATCTCAAGAGCCTTATAAAAACAAGTGGAAGAAAAGTGACAGTGTTCCTAATCTGGGGATCAACACACCCTCCCCTCCCCCCCCAGACTTGCCTTTCCTCAAGCATTCTCCCCCTCCTCTCTCTAGCAGTACCTACTTACAACCTTTGCCCTGAATAATGAATACCTGGGGAGGGGAAGCTGGAGGTAACCCCTTGTGTACTAGGTTCCAAGTGGTGCCTCTACGTCCTTGTGCAATATATGTCATAGGAAGCTCTTTAAGGGGTGACTGTTCATTATTTCACTACTCAGTTACAGAGATCAGGAGTTACTTAAATTTACCTTAGTCTCCTTTAATTTCTGCTTTTACTTTGAACATTCATTATCTTTAACTTTTTGGTTTTTCCCCTTCCTTCATTTGTCCTTCCTTGTTTTTCCTTTGTATCAGGTCAGTCTATTGATTTTTGTCCTTTTTTTTTTTTTTAAGCTCTGTATTAGTTAGCCACTACTTAAAATGATCAGAAACTTCCACAACAACTTCTTAATTTTTTTAAAAAAAGTTTTCAATATCTGATTTAAAATTGACAGTTTGAACTTGCCATTGGTTGACATGTAATGTTCATTTCTCTACTGCATTGGTTAAGTATTTCCCTGATTCTACAAGAGCGGAACGTTGGAGAGCTCTGGTTAGTGGATTCATCCTTGACCTCGCTCAGCATGGCCTCCTATATAAATCTCAATCACTGGCTTCTTCTAGCAGCAGGAACAGAGTTTCATATGATACTGTGGTCATTCAGTCAGTGTTGGAAGTGATTTAATTTTTTCCATTCCGTTCCATAAATGCTTTCTTCCTTGTTCTGAATTGTAGCTCTCTGGTGTCCCCATTGTTATAAGGGTAGGGGATAAAGAGAGGTCATCCCATCCAGTTAGGTGTTAGTTGTTCAGCAATGATGCACCCTGTTATCCCCAGAGATTCTAAAAGACATTTTGTACGTGACTCTAGTGGGGAGGTGCAAATTTGGAACCCTTGAATACAGTTGGGGAAAATGAAGCATAGGATGGAAGACAGGGAAACATCTGGATATTGGCTGGTTACCAATTGTGGTGATCTTGCTAAAACAATGAGAGCTTTTATTCAGCAATTCATTTATTTTTACTTCTGATGCAACAGTAATCAAAGCCGGCCGTTGGCTGCAGCCTGCAGTTTTGTGTTCTGCTGACTGCTGAGCAGTTGCAGAGCCCTACAACTCTGTAAGAAAAGTGATCTTTTGACTTCTGCAGTCCCTTCACACATCTCATACAACAACAGCAACTGACTACTAGACAGACAAGTGAAGGTATGGGCACTTCTGATACAAAGAGGTACCACTTAGGACCTAAGGGTTGGGGCAGAAATCGAGCGTTCTGTGAGGCTGTGGATACTTAACCTTTTTTTGTTCCTCTTCATAGCAGCCACACAGTAATGTAACATACAAGCATCCATTTGGTTGCTTTATTTTGCTCTCTTTGCTGTATTGACATGAGTTAATAGGGCAGAAGTAGAAGACAGGCTGGGCTCAAAGCAGAGAGATTTTCTGACAGAAGGGATTGTAAAATAAGAATTGCAGTACAAAGGGTGAGTACAGAAGGGAGCTAATGGCTGGCCAGACCACATGGTGGACCTGAGGTAGAGAGAAGCAAACTCGGGGCCATAGTGGCCCAGAGCCATAAAGTCCTTTTTGAGTGAAATATTTTTTCTTCGTTTTCAGCAAATCAATATATGTCATATAACATTAGCCATTAAATACTTTTACATTTATCCATTACTCTCTGTTTGGTTATTACAATAGTGTAGATTTGTGATGGGGTTCAGAATGCAATCGAGACCAGTAAGGGTTTGTGTCACCACTTGCCCTGCAACCTGGATGCCTTACAATGCTTTACTTCTGTAGCACTCAGTGTGGGATGCTCATAACCAGCCTACAAACATACAGATTGCAGCCTGAATGTTTGTGTGCTAGACAGACATGGTTCAGTAGCTCTGACCGAGCAGTCTGTCTGCAACCCCGCTGCCCCACTCTGACTTGTTCACCAGCCTTGGTTACAAGCAGCAAAGTGATCCACAACACACTCCTAGTCACAAATTTCCTCAAAACCACGTGCTTTGCATTGTTCAGCCATCTTCTGGACAGTTCAGAGAAATAATATGGTTGGTTTGTTTCCCTACAGATACAAAAACACATCACAACTTATTAACTGGGGTAAATATACCCTTCTACTTAAACACAGTACTGAGTTGGTATGTAGTAAGAATTAAATAAATTTATTAACAGGACATAGGTTAAGTGATGCCAAGAAAAAGGATTAAAGTTAGTAAGGGTTAAAAGCAAACGCAAGTGAAAATAAGCATCTAAAATTCTAAAGCTTAATCTAGCAAGATACAATCTTTGCTTATGCAGGTTTCTAACCTATATTCAGCTCCCAGAGACTTCAGCTACTCCGCCCTTTGTTTGAAAGACCCATCTTCCTCAGCTTGCAAGAGCTCTGTTCCCTTGTGTCTATCTAGTGATGGATGCCAAAGATGGCTTCTCTCTTTGCTTATATATTCCAAAGTTCAATGACTTTGTTTCAAGAGACTGGATGACTTCATGTTGTTCTTCCCTTCCTCTGGACATCCCATCCCGCTATATGTAAATGGAGTTTCCATTGTTTTGATTTCCACCATGCTTAATTTTCACAGGAGAGGGTAAATAGCTGCCTTCTCTCCTGTCTGGGAGGGAACCTGTTTCTCTCTGTTTGGCCACTTTAAAACATAACATTAAGTATCCATATTTTCCTCATATAGTGTTAATACAGACATTTCACAATGATATTAATCACCACTGTGTCCTGAGCTTTCAGAAAACAGCTCACTCTGTAGACTTTTATAATAATGTAATATTGTATACAATCAGTTGATTCAATTACTTATCTACTGACGTACAGCCCTCCTGTGTTTATAGACCAGTAAACCTTTGAAATGGATTCTTCTGAGGGTTGCCTCTCAAAAGTAAAGTTTATTCAATTTGTGAGGGAGACGACATGGACTCTGATGGTGAAGGAATCTCCAGGCTTTTTCTTCTCCCACTTGTGTTTGCTGAAATGCAGATTGTTCTGTTTCCTGCCATCTCTTCCCTGTGGTCCTGATGATCCTCTTTACTGCTTATATGGAAATTGAGGTTTAGGATTGACCTGTTTTAACAATTCCACCTGACATGCCTGGTTTAAACACACTTTAGTCGTGATTTTAGCATATATCCATAACTCTTAATACCCACCACGTTGTGCAAGAATATTAATGATCAGTGAGTTATTAGTTTCCAAATTATACTTCACAACGCATATTTTGTACAAACATTATTACAGTAGTGTGTAGGGTGTGAAGGTAGTGGTGCTTAGTGTCAAAAGATTGTGGTCCTTTTTAGGACTTGTTGTCACAAAGCCATTTTCATATTGCTCTTTTATGAGTCATTGTTTGATTGATGGATCATTTTATTAAGGCAGAGAGCCTGTATTTTTAATGACTTTAGGCCCTTATACTCCCTGATTTGGCACTATATGGTATTTTATAAAACAAAGCAAAAATACAAATTTAAAATAACTTGAACTAACAACTTCTAACTGGAAAGCGTGTATAAAGTAGTACAAAAATCAAGTGCAAGACCCTTTTTTAAAATTACGATTCTTTCACGGAACACCTGTTCACATCATGTGGAACACCAGTGTTCTGCAGAACACAGTTTGGGAAACGCTGATTTAGATGATTGACCAATTGGCATATGCAGTGCAAAGTGTAAAAGCTTGAAAACAAATAGTTCGGGGAAAAAAGGAACTAATTAAAAAAAGTATGAGCTTGTGATATACACAGATAAAGAGGAGGATTTTTGCGGGGTCTTGTATGCAGCAATAGTGCGAAAGGCAAGTGAAATATTTGGTTGCATTAGCAAATGGTCTGAACATCAAACAAGTTGATAGTGTTACTGTACAAGGCATTGTTGGATCCTCATTTAGAAGGTCAGTGAATTTTAGAAAGGATATTGACAGGGCTTAAAGTCAGCTGGAACCGAGCTCTGGTAAATATTTTCAAACCCATGGGAGTGCTGGTGCCGCTCTGCAGGGCTGAAGCCCCGAGCCCTGGGGCACCGGGAAATACTTGGGGAGAATTTAAGCCCTGGATATTGATATTGGCTTAGTCAGAGAGCAGCCTCAGGTAACACATTAGAGCAAGTGTAAAGAACCGAAGTTGTTGGGGCAGTTTTAGAAAGTTGGTCTGCTGCTCACTGAAAAATAGATGAAAGGAGACATATCTTTTTAATTATGAAGAATATGAGTTTAGATGATAGCATGACAGAGTGCTGGGAATGAGCAAGTGAACCAGCACTCTGGTCACTATTTAACCACTTAGGCTCCTGGTAGGGCCTGATTAAGGAGAGAAGTCATTATCAGGTAAGATTGGGGCTAGGAAGCTAATGAGCTAATTAGCTTATTAACAGTGAGACTGGATAAAAGGTGGTGGTGAACGGGGTGGGGAGGTCTGAGTGGGGGAGTGAAGAGAGTGAGAAAGAACAGTAGGGCCCAATAAAAGGGAGTTTAAAGGAGACTTTCCTCTCCTCACCTTTGGAAAAGGGGTAGTAAAACTGGAGGATATTGTAACTAGTGTGTCTGCAAAGCGTTGAAGGTGATGGACTGAAGCACTGTAAATAAGCTGCATGGTGATAGCTACACGAGAGAAGGTCTCTGGGTGGTCTGTGCAAAGCCAAGATGATGGGAGCAGTAGGTGCCCCATCACAGATGCATTAGGAATTAAAAATCTAGAGCTTCTATTAAATGTTAGGAAGCTAGGAGTGAATGGGATGGTCCAGCAGATCTATTTGGTACACAGGATGATAAATGTATGGCATAGTTTATGGAGGAAGGAGACTGAAGCACTGGGTAGGTACAGTGTAAGGTCTATTTATTTGGCCAGGCTTTGGATTAGTTTTCTAATTGGGTTTTGTGGTTTTTGGTAGAAAGTGGTTAGCAGGTGGTTCTGTTATATTCAGGTGATTGGTAACAGATTGTTTTTATTGATGTCAGGTGTCTTGGCAATGAGCACAAATATACATTAAAAAAATATAATGAGGCTCCAACTAGTTGAACTCTCAGAATGCTCCTGCTGTGTCTCAGGGTGTGTGTGGTGGGGAGGGGCAAAAAGTCCCATTTTTTTGTGGAAAAACCCCAGGAGTATCTACACTTACTAATGACTTTTTGTGGTGAAACTCAGAAGTTTCACCAAAAACAGAAAACCACCTCCCTGAGAGGTGTACAGTTCTTACCGGTGATACTTTTGTGGTGATGTGCAAGTGAAGACACGTTCTTCCTGTTTACAGAGCTTTTAGCCTCTGGAGGATATCCCACAGTGCCTAGGTGACCACTCTGGCCAGCAGCTCTGATGCCAGGTAAACAGACGTCTGCCCCTCCCCCTGTAAAGCCCCGGAAACTTTGAAACTCCCCTTCCAGTTTTCTTGTCAAGTGCTCACTTACCATCTGGCTAGGTGACAATGGCTGCTCCACAGAGCAAACGGTCCCCTATTTGGAGCAATGTTGAGCAACTGGAGCAGATCAGTGTTTGGGAGGGGAGGCTGTGCAGGGACCCAGGATGCCCCACAATCACCCCCTCCCCCTTCCCATAAGACCTATCCTCAAAACGGAGAGAACTGAACTGTGGGATAGCTGCCCTCAGTGCGCTGCTCTCATCGGTGATGGAAGTGCTGCAAATGTGAACACGATCTGACGCTTGTGGAAGTAAGTGAGAACACAAACCAGCGTGTTTCTTTTACCAGTTCCATATCACCGATGAAACTGACAGTGCAAAAACTCTGCAAGTGTAGATGTAGCCTAATAAGAATGCTGTGGAAGGCACAAAACTAGCCAATAATAAGTCTTCTCAAATGTGTGTGAATTGGTTTTGTCGCAAGGTTTTTCTCTATTATATTTTATTATTTTGAAATTCGATTTAAAAAAAAGTAAATCAACATCAATACAAAAAAGAGATGGAGAATACACAGTTAATTTGCTAGTGCGATTCTTGAAAAACTTGCCCCTGAGTATTCTCTTGATGAATGGTTTCAGAGGAACAGCCGTGTTAGTCTGTATTCGCAAAAAGAAAAGGAGTACTTGTGGCACCTTAGAGACTAACCAATTTATTTGAGCATGAGCTTTCGTGAGCTACAGCTCACTTCATCATAAATTGGTTAGTCTCTAAGGTGCCACAAGTACTCCTTTTCTCTTGATGAATGTGTCCCCCTCAAATTAAAGTGAATAAGATCAGTCACAAAAATAAACAATAATGGAAAACAAATGAGTCTTCAGTCCCTCAGTACATTCCCTTCACACCATTCAGTGTAAAAGTATTCTGCTGTCTGTTTCCTCTAAAAATCAAAACTTTTCCCCAAATGGCGCTATATTTTGATATCTCTTCCTAGAGCTTGATTACTAGGGTGAGATCCTGGCCTTATGGCAAAAGTTCCCTTTACTTCAGTGTTCATTTGAGTTGAATTTCAAAATCTGTTGTGGTCATTGGTACCAACTTAAGTTGTGTTTTTTTTTAAAAAAGGATACTCTATGAATTTGCTTGATATTGATAGACACAAAAATAACCATCTTCTGAAACGTTGTAGAGGTTTTGCTGCAGTAAATGTTGATGGAATCAGTTGCATGGCCTTGGTTGTCCTTTAAAATCCAATTTTTCTCCATGTTATATGTGATATTAGTCCTAGTGGAATGAACTAGTCTCACTTTTAGTACTCACTGATTCTAGGCCATGAGAAGAGAATATGCAAACAAGCAAACATATGTAGTGAGTTGTTAAGGTTAAGTATTATAATTTTCTTTAGTTGATCTGGCAGGAAACACGCACAAGCTCCTTTAATTTTCAAATATCCTGAATAGTAGGAAGAAGGGGCAATGTTAATTTAATTATACTCTGAAGCAATCTTACTAGTGGATAGCTAGATCACAGTCTGTTTAATGTGACAGTCTGGTTCAGAACTTGATGTGAAGTTAATACCTCATCATACGTTTTGTGGCTCAGTGCATTAGAGAAGTGCATAGATGGAGTGGATGAGTTTTCCATACTTGTGGTGAGGCAGGTGGTGACTGAAGCAACATGGATGAGACAGGTATAAACCCCTTATTGCCAGGTATTAGTAGAAACAACCTACTTGCAGGAATTAAAACTACTGGAAGGTGGCTTGAAAGTGGGCATTGAGACGCCTCACTGTAATAACTATCAAGATGGTGCCTTGTGCATATGTTGCAGTATTTTTTGGTCATGGTAAAGGATAGCAATTGAATGAATAATAGTAAATGGTATGGTGCATATCAGCTGTAGCATTTTAGGAATCCTATGCATAACAAGATAAAACTCATTAAAACACTAAAACATACTGAAGATAAAATTGCATAAATTCAGATTAAATCATAGCAAGTACCATGGTAAATGCTTTTCTAAATAGTCTCCAAGCTTCTTGTAAAATATCCCGAATCTGTGGCGTTTCTCGCTTACAAAGGGAGGGCATGCTACAGACTGCTGGCTAGTGGTACTCAAATATGCAGAATACCTGAACTGTCTTTGAAAATCTTACATTTTCTGCCCCTAGAGGTGAGAAGGCAGGTATCAGAAGCTCTGGACGGGATTTGGAACCCAGTTCATCTCATGTTTTTAAATGTTTTAGTACCTAAGGCTGGGTTTTTCAAAGGGCTTTAAGAGATATGCATGCCTAAATCCCATTGAATTTCAGGTTTCAGAGTAACAGCCGTGTTAGTCTGTATTCGTAAAAAGAAAAGGAGTACTTGTGGCACCTTAGAGACTAACCAATTTATTTGAGCATGAGCTTTTGTGAGCTACAGCTCACTTCATCGGATGCATACTGTGGAAACTGCAGAAGACATTATATACACAGAGACCATGAAACAATACCTCCTCCCACCCCGCTCTCCTGCTGGTAATAGCTTATCTAAAGTGATCATCAAGTTGGGCCATTTCCAGCAGAATTTCAGAGATTTGGTCACTTAACTCACTTAATGACAGGTTTCAGAGTAGCAGCCATGTTAGTCTGTATCCGCAAAAAGGAAAGGAGGACTTGTGGCACCTTAGAGATGAACAAATAAATTTGTTAGTCTCTAAGGTGCCACAAGTCCTCCTTTTCTTTTAACTCACTTAGGCTCCTTTCAAAATTCCATCCTTAAACTCTATTCAGTGACCAACAGGCAATGCAAAAGAATTACAATAAATAGGTCGAATCTCTCTTCCCTGTCTCCTCTAGAGTCTAGACAATGGTTCAGATGCTGAATTTCTGTCCCAGATGCAGGTGGTGGATCCATTTCTAGCAGACCTGACTGTATCCAGAATGCATTGCAACATTTTTACTGTAGTGTGAAGGAATGCATTGTGACTGCAAGATAAGTATAAGGAGAAGGGTTGAAATCTGGTAATATTTATAAGATAAAAAAGAATCCTGTCCCTCCTGCCCCAAGCTGACGCTTGATTTTTCTAAAGACCGCACTTGGCTGAGGATCACACCTAAAGCATGGAGCAGCTCAGTCTGCTGAAGCTTCTTCCCATCAGAATCAGGAGGCTTGGGGAAAATGTTGCTCTCTTCACACTACCTGCCTGAACCCAATTATCATAATTTCAATTCTTTTGAGATTCAGTCTCTGCAAATTGTCAGCTACTGCTGAATTTCAGTAATATAATTCCTTAGACCTCATAGGTTTCCTCTCAAAGTTGGACAGTAGAGGAAATGTAGCTGGCTGTGGGTTGCATAGTAATGATTATCCAAACCATAACTTTCAGATATCTCACTCATAAGGAGGTAGAGATGCAAAAATGTATTGGAGCCTGAACTGTTTGAGAGCACACCTTTTACAGTCTCAGCCAAGCTGACAAAAAATTCCCCTCCATCAGTGGCTGGGTCCACTCGATCTCTTAACCAAAACCAGTTCAGTACTGTCCCATTCATATGCCTCAGTTGATCAAGCAGAATACAGTGATCAACCATACTGAAAGCTGCAAGTAGATGATGTAATATAACCATCTCCCTCCCTTTTGTGCTAGCCAGATCATTCAGAAACCCGATAAAGGCAGTCTTGCTACTTTCTACACATTTTGATAAGATTTTATACTTCAGAATTTGATTTTAGAAAAACATGTCTGTCCTTAAGTCTCTGGGCACATTTACACTAATAGAACATGATTTAACATAATTGAACATTTTGCTGCCTGCTATTGGCTGCAGCAAGAACAATCCTCAAATTTACAACTACTCTCTGCCATCACAAAATGGACACACAAGTATGACAACCACAGCCTGAAACTTGAGCCATCCTACAAACAATGCATCCATCAGAGTTAATCTGTCTCTGAAAAAAGCAAAGCCTTTGTGAACAGATCGGGTTTTCATTGTGGCCTGAAGGTTAATAAACTCAAGCTGCTTTTGAACCATTAGGAGAAGCAAGTACCAGAGTAAAAGACTGTCAATCTGGACTGGAATTTCATAGGTTGTTACTTTCTAGATGTTCTTGTGGCTTTATTGGCACAGCCTTTTTCTAGTTCTGCATCTTAACCAAATGCTATGTGGCAAGTTACAGACTGGTTGATAAGCACAGTAATTTTCAGCATAGCTGGATAACGCAAGTCCTCTATTTAGGGGGGAAAAAATGAAAAAAAGCAAGCATCATAGCTATTGTCTTCTCTAAAGTCATGGCAAAATGACCTTGCTGCTGTGGTAGCTCGAGTATGAGCAGTTTGGGCGTTGGTGGCAATCAAAAAGGGACTTTATTGGTCAAGGATACAGGCCATATGTGGAGGGATGGACTATGTCAGTGGTTCTCAAACTGTGGGTTGGGACCCCAAAGTGGCAGGGCTGGCGTTAGACTTGCTGGGGCTTGAGGCTGAAGCTATAGTCCGAGCCCCACTGCCCAGGGCTGAAGCCCACAAGCTTTGGTGCTTCCCAGGGCGGCAGGCTTGGGTTTTGCGTTGGCCCCCCTGCCCGGGGTGGTGGGGCTTGGGGTTCAGTCCCCCTTCCCGGGGTCATGTCGTAATTTTTATTGTCAGAAGGGGGTTGCGGTGCAATGAAGTTTGAGAACCCCTGAACTAGGTTAATCTCACTGAACGTGTTAATCTCATAACTGAATCATAAACTGGTCAGAACTAGCTCTAGTAAATCAAGAAATGTGTAATATCCCAATCTCAGAATAATCCTCTAGATTGCATGGCAGAGCCCTGAATCATGAGGTCACCTTGCTGCTTTACTAAGTAACTGATTGCATGGTGCTCCCAAGGCAACTAACTGTTCTGGATTTACATGCCTGAAGTTTGACAACTCTGAAACTCTCCAACGTAAATCGGTCTAATCTTCTTTGCCCTTTGTTTGAAAATTTTGAGAACCCCAAACCACGGACATCTGAGAAACCAAGACGGTGTTAGTTAAATGCTCTAAGGATGTTAAAGGCAGTGGTTAGTACAGTATTCTAAAATTTGTCTAGTTTATTAGCATCTCCAAGAAAAAGAAGCAAAATTCAGATTTTAAGTTTCTCACGAAGTTTTATAGTTAATTAATAAATACTTTGGATGAAACCAGAGAGACATTTTGAAAAAAAAAAAATCCCAAAACGTTTAGAGTCCATGGTCCGGAAACTGGAATGAAGAACAGTATCATCAGATTTCTTTTTGCATGGTTGACTAGATAAACTCTTTGGGTGTGACCCAGACCCACAGCATGTTGCCCTGTTGCAGTTGCTATACAGCCACGCTATTCATTTTCAGCAAGTCCATTAGCTAGTAGAACTTGATAGCTAACTAGCTGGAGTTCTGCTCTTCTTGGACACTAAATTCTCTTATAAACAGGGACTCTCAGATTTACAGTTTCATGACTGAGATGACTCTGCAAATACTTTGAGGAGTGCCATACTGACATGTGATCAATCAATCTGGAGAATCCTAAAGCTTTGTTCTACCATGCATGTAAAGGCCAGATGCTCAGTATATCTTGTCTTAAACCTGAGCTATGCTCTACATTCATTCTGAGATCAGATTAAAACTGAGTAAATGTTCACCGTGTATTTGTTTGTTCCACCATCTTTGTAGTGAGGTCATTGCTCATTTCAGTAATTTTCTTAGGAAAATTGAATATGCTTTTGTCAAGGTTCCTCCCCCACTCTGAACTCTAGGGTACAGATGTGGGGACCTGCATGAAAACCTCCTAAGTTTACTTTTACCAGCTTAGGTAAAAACTTCCCCAAGGTACAAATTAATTTTATCCTTTGTCCTTGGAATATCCACTGCCACCACCAAACTCTAACTGGGTTTACTGGGAGACGCAGTTTGGACACGTCTTTCCCCTCCAAATCCTCCCAACCCTTGCACCCCACTTCCTGGGAAAGGTTTGGTAAAAATCCTCACCAATTTGCATAGGTGACCACAGACCCAAACCCTTGGATCTGAGAACAATGAAAAAGCATTCAGTTTTCTTACAAGAAGACTTTTAATAGAAATAGAAGTAAAGGAATGACCCCTGTAAAATCAGGATGGTAGATACCTTACAGGGTAATTAGATTCAAAACATAGAGTATCCCTCTAGGCAAAACCTTAAGTTACAAAAAAGACACACAGACAGAAATAGTCATTCTATTCAGCACAGTTCTTTTCTCATCCATTTAAAGAAATCATAATCTAACGCATATCTAGCTAGATTACTTACTAAAAGTTCTAAGACTCCATTCCTGTTCTATCCCCGACAAAAGCAGCATACCAACAGTCACAGACCCTTTGTTTCTCTCCCTCCTCCCAGCTTTTGAAAGTATCTTATCTCCTCATTGGTCATTTCGGTCAGGTGCCAGCGAGGTTACCTTTAGCTTCTTAACCCTTTACAGGTGAGAGGATTTTTCCTCTGGCCAGGAGGGATTTTAAAGGGGTTTACCCTTCCCTTTATATTTATGACAGCTTTTAACTTCTCCAATGTTTTGTAATGCCCAATTAGATGCCTGAAAATAAAATTTCTCTCTGCTGACTTGGTGATTTTTCTGGTTGCCAGATAGTGGGGTTTTTTGTTTCAAATGTCCAAATGGTGCAGTATTGTTCACAGGTTGGTTGGTTAATGTCTCAGGGTAATCTTACTAAAAGTTGCTGATTACTGGGTTTGAAAATTTATCCACTATGTACTGAATTGCTTTCCGCTAGAAAGAAGAGATTTCTGAAATAATAGGGATAGGGTATTTTTGCAGTATGCTTGCAAGTTTCCACTGAGAGAGGGGCTCATCCATGTCTTCTCAGACCCTGGACAGAACTTGGTGTACATTAAAAAAATAAAAAATCCCTAGTTCCATTGCAGGTTGGGTTTTTAAAATCCTCCTTTTTGTATCTGGGAGTAACTTCCATTAGTTACTTGCTTTGTTTTGCTATGCCTGTATGTTCTTTCTTTGCTGTAAGAAGTGAGCTGAAACCACCAAGTCTCACAGGTCACTGAATAGCCGATTGGATAGTGTGTTGCTGGATGGTGGATGTTTGTTGCTGGATGGTGTGTTGCTGTATGATTGAAATATGACCATGTACATCATTGTTGCTACCACTGTTCGACAATTGCAAGAAATCTTGTGCAAAGTATGTCATGTAAGGTGTCAATGGAAAAGTTATGATTGGCTACATATGATTATTCTGTTTAAATCCATATGTTATCACTTTAGCTGAAGTTATGAATATTGGCTATGTATCTATATCTTAAATGTGTTGTTCCTGGGATAACATCCGATGAAGTGAGCTGTAGCTCACGAAAGCTTATGCTCAAATAAATTTGTTAGTCTCTAAGGTGCCACAAGTCCTCCTTTTCTTTTTGCGGATACACGCTAACAGGGCTGGTACTCTGAAACCCACAAGGTAATTTACATCCAGCCTAGCCAGCACATTGTGAATGGACTATTCAAGTTTAATGGTCCATTAAAGGGCTCCTCACTCTAACAATGGGCCATAGAAGAAGCTTGTCCTACCTGGTGAGTTTTCTGTGGACATCTCAGTCAAAATATGGATAATGGCTGCCCCTGTGGGTCAGCAAGTCATGTAAGGACATGTGATATATTCTTGTGACCCTGGACTCCATTTTGGGCCACAAACTGCTGTGAGCTTTGTTTTGGGACAGTAAAATTCCAAGCACATCACGGAGGGTATAAAAGACCCTTGAATCATCTCCATGTTGTCTCTTTCCTGCTCTGATTCTCTGGCCTGTGGACTTACAACTAAAAGAAGCATTCTAATCTATGGACTGAGGCCCTTCCAGTCTTTTTTACACACCAGCAGTTTATTCCATCACTGCTACAAAACTGATACAAGAACTTTGCAATGATTGTATGTATATGATCTATTAACCATTTTAATCCTCTTCTTCTTTTCTCTTATCAGTAAACCTTTAGATTTTAATTACTAAAGGATTGGCAGCAGTGTGATTATTGGGAAAGATCTGAGTTCTATATTAACCTGGATATGTGGCTGATCTCTTGAGATTGGAAGAACCCTTTGTTTGAGGAAATTGGTTTTCGATAACCACTCATCATAAACTCTAGTGTCTGGGTGGCAAAATAAGGGAGGGAATGCCAAAGGAGACTGCATTTTTAACTTCTTGTTAACCAGTGTGGTGAGGCAGAAGTTCACTTTCGTTACTGGCTTGGTATATCTAATGATAGAATCACCACCAGTTTGGGGTGAGTTTGCCCTATTTCTCAGCAGTTTGTTCTGATTCTGGTATTCTCAGCTGGGACCCACTGAGGCACGGTGACAGATGGTTACAGTTTTGTCACTGTTTGACCCTGGCTGGATTTGAAACAGCCATTTCGTAGTGAAAACTCCTGTATCCCATTGCTAATCACCAGACCCTTCCAGTTCTTCCAGAAACTTGCCTGAGGATAAATGTAAGTGATGCAAGTTCTTTTTTATAATGTACAGTGCCTTTTCAAGTACATGTAAAAGTGTCTCATCTGGAGCCCAGCTTGGCTGTTTTATGTTTCAGGAATTTGTGTCTAGGAACTCCATGGATGAGTTGAATCTCAGATTAGAATGGTAGCTAGAAATTGTGGATGATGTGTAGATGAGCCTTTGCTTGCTTGCACCTGTGGATTTACATCTTTAGCTCAGAAAATTTGCCTGTGGGTCTGGATTTTAGTCTTACCTCCATCTTCCTATATATTAATGAGGTGTTTGCCTGTGTATGTAAGATAGGCCTTCGGGAAGCTTATTCTGTCCTGATACTCCCTATGCTGTACCTGCACTTCATTTTCTGGGACTGTCAGTCCAGCCTCTGCGCTTTAAGAGAAACAAAATCTATTTGAAACTGTATTGTGCTGCTTGTATGCACAGGAAAAGTGAGCCATAGCTAAGGGATCTTGCCTAATGGCTGCTTTTTTAATTGTAACATTTGTCTCTGGAGAGACTTTCTCTGCCTGAACAGGTTGAGATCACAGTTGATTTTCTTAAACCTTTTTTCTGTTGACTCTTTTCATAGTGGCCTGTGATGTCTTAATCACTGCATTTCAGTTTGAATAATTTCTATGCTGTATCTTCCAAGGATGTGCCCATTGATTTTTAAGGCGTGGCAGGCTTGATGTTATGCCAGTTTTAAAGCGGTTTGTGGTAGAAAAATGTAGTAGGGCAGAGTTTTCCTAAAGTTGGTGAGCTCCTTCTGACATACACTGTTTTACGTGTGCATTGAATTCCTTTAGCTTTTACTTTTACTTTTTCATTATAAACCTTGACTTCCTTTCTCTGCTATATAATTGCATAACAAGGCGATTGCACTGCTTCTTTTACCACATCTGGGTCTTGTGGAGCCTGTGGGAAATGTAAACAGTTACTGTTTGCAAAGGAAAGGAGTACTTGTGGCACCTTAGAGACTAACCAATTTATTTGAGCATGAGCTTTCGTGAGCTACAGCTCACTTCATCGGATGCATACTGTGGAAACTGCAGAAGACATTATATACACAGAGACCATGAAACAATACCTCCTCCCACCCCACTCTTCTGCTGGTAATAGCTTATCTAAAGTGATTATCAAGCTGGGCCATTTCCAGCACAAATCCAGGTTTTCTCACCCCCCCACCCCCCTCCAAAAACCACACACACAAACTCACTCTCCTGCTGGTAATAGCTTATCCAAAGTGACCACTCTCCCTACAATGTGCATGATAATCAAGGTGGGCCATTTCCAGCACAAATCCAGGTTTTCTCACCCCCCCACCCCTATACACACACCAACTCACTCTCCTGCTGGTAATAGCTCATAGTGGTCACTTTGGATGAGCTGTTACCAGCAGGAGAGTGAGTTGGTGTGTGTATGGGGGTGGGGGGGGTTGAGAACCTGGATTTGTGCTGGAAATGGCCCACCTTGATTATCATGCACATTGTAGGGAGAGTGGTCACTTTGAATAAGCTATTACCAGCAGGAGAGTGAGTTTGTGTGCGGGGGGGCGGAGGGTGAGAAAACCTGGATTTGTGTTGGAAATGGCCCAACTTGATGATCACTTTAGATAAGCTATTACTAGCAGGAGAGTGGGGTGGGAGGAGGTATTGTTTCATGGTCTCTGTGTATATAATGTCTTCTGCAGTTTCCACGGTATGCATCCGATGAAGTGAGCTGTAGCTCACGAAAGCTCATGCTCAAATAAATTGGTTAGTCTCTAAGGTGCCACAAGTCCTCCTTTTCTTTTTGCGAATACAGACTAACACGGCTGTTACTCTGAAACCTGTTTGCAAAGGGGAAACCTAAGGAATTTCAGGAATGGATTGACTCATATGGGCAGAAATGAGAGTAACACACTCAGCAGGTGGGAAAGGAGGAGAGAGAACTGTTTTTTTTCTAGGTATATATGTACATACCCTCTCACTTGGATTGCAAATGTCATTTTATTAGACAGGCAGGCACAACACTTCTGAATAGCTCACGAAGTTTATGTTCCCCACACAATGTCTCCCCACACAATGTCTCTGAAATTAATTTGTGCCTTTTTACATAGAGATACACCATAAAATATCCTAGTATAAAAAACAGCGCTACAGATATTTTTGGATTATTGTACTGGAACATTTTAGTGAGAATGTATAATATGTTTATAAATCACTCCCACACACAATATCAATTTACCAGTACCAACAAACATGCAATTAGATCTATCTTAAATTGTCCCTAAAATGGTCACTCATTTATATTTCTCGATAAGTTGATGACCAGCGCAAACTTGGAGACTTCAGGTACAGAAAAGACAAATGCCATCTGTGCAGATTTTCCTTTGAGGCCTGTTAGTGAAAGATACTTTTGTGCACACTCTCACAGTTCTGACTGTGCTTAGGTGGTCATCTAACAATGTCAGTTTTAATAAAAACAGGCTAACTATTTACACAACATTTTCCACAGGGGTAAATGGGGGAGTGTGGTTGTATGCATACTCTACTCAAGATCTGTCCACAATACCAGAGTAGCTGGACTTTTCCCAATTAATTTTAGCAGAAGCGTAGTAGTGAAGAGACACTTAACTCTGAAGTCTACTGATAATTTATTAGTCCCTTGAGAAGAATGGGGTATTCCACATATCTGTGTCAGGTTTTCTGTCTGAAGGTGTATTAAGAGAGCAGCGTACTAGACACCGAACAAAAATATGAGCCAGTGCTTGCCTCAGAAGAGTTTACAATCCAATTTAATACAAGATGTAACAAGAATGTAACAAACAAATGAAAGCAATGGGAGGGGGAAAGTTAGGGTAAGAGTGATAAGAAATGTAGCTACATAGACTAGTTGTATGCACAACTAGATGGTTTCAAGCCTGGGAAGACTTTTAAGATAGCGGAAATCTCTGGTGAACACTTACCATTTTACAGACGAGGAAGCTGAGATAGAGGATACATCTACACTGCAGTAAAAGACCTACAGCATGGCTGAGGTTGGTCTGAGTCAGCGGAGTCAGGCTTATGGAACTTGGGCTGTGAGACTATAAAATCACAGTATAGACGTTTGGGTTTAGGCGGGACCCTGGGGTCTAAGACTCTGCGTGCCTGGGCTCCAGTCTGAACTTGGATGTGTACGCTGCTATATTTAGCCCTGTGGCCTGGGTCAGCTGACCTGGGCTCTGAGTCTCTGTGCCTTGGAGTTTTTATTGCAGTGTAGACATAAATTCAGTGACTTGTCTGAGGCTAACCAAAAGAGTCATCAAAGTTGGGATTAGGACTAAAGAAGTCCTTAGTCCTAGCCATGTTCTTGCATCATTGAACTATGCAGTTCTCAATAAAACACTTGGGATATTGACATATTTGGTATATTGTATAAGGGAAACTGTTTGTTTATTTCCCTTGGGTTGAGGAAGTTGTCTGCCATTGGCACTAATAGCGGAATCGACAAGTACATCCAGATTCAGTCTCTAAGGTGCCACAAGGACTCCTTGTTGTTTTTGCCTCTCTAGGGAGTCTTTCTGGGCATTATGTCTTGCAACTGTAGTTTGTAATAGCAGTCTTCCCACATTGGTATTTGAGTTGGTCTTTCATTTGCAATACCTGTCCCAATTGTAAAGTTTATTCCCACAAGGCCCTTGGGTTTCTCTGATCCTTTTTTACTCACTGGGTTAAGCTTTTTATTCCTTTTGAGTCTCTTCTTGGATGTTTGAAGGGGAACTCCAGGACTGATACCAATTCAATCGTGTGATTCGTTTGGATGGCAGCTTGGCCTAATAGATAAGGCACTGGGCTGGCGTCTGGGAGACCTTGGTTCTTGTTCCTGGCTCTTCTGCCGATTTGCTGGGTGATATTGAGCAAGTCACATCCTCTTTCTGTGCCCTGGTTTCCTTTCTGTAAAATGGATGTAATGATACTGACCTTCCTTGTAAAGTGTTTGAGATCAGCTGATAAAAATGCTGTATACAAGTTAGGTGGTGGTAATATTATTGGGTAGGTGGTTTGTAAGAGAAAGGGCAAGTCAGTATTTTTCTCCTCACTTTTGCCTTCTCAGAATCGCACATGTCCGAGTCTCATCAGCACAGGAAGGAAAGTTTTGGGTGCTTCCCAAATCTGGTATCATGCCTGTGACCTGCTTGAGCTTAACTGCATAAGGAGCTGTGCTGAGACTATTCTGAGCTTGGGTAATTCATTGGCTGAACACCACAGAATGTCAGCTTGGGGATTTCACATACTTTTTAGCTACTGGATGTCTTACCTTTCCCATCCCTATTCATGGGATTTTAGGTCTCTAAAATATGGATTATACTGGGTGAACCTTCAGAAGGTCTCCAACACCTTAAACTCCTAAAGCAGACAGTCATGATTATGACCCCTCTCTCTCTGGTTGACTTGTTCAGCATGCATAAATATTGAGCACAGTATTATCTGGATCAGATGTGGTTTAATCTATAGTGATGTACAGTTGAAAAGCTACTGGTGAAGATAGGGCAGGCAGAAGTAGAAATCATAGGTGAGTATTGAAGAACATGGAGGCATGTATCTCTGCATCTTTATTTATCATATGGTTAATTTCATTGGAGACTCAAAATATTTTGCCAACAGTGTGTTTCTTTCCTCTGAAGTAGATGCTATCTAAATTTTAAAGGTGAATAAAGTAAGGTCTTGCCTATGCTAGGGATTTTGCCCTGATTATAGTCGTTGGTGGCCATTCACTGATGTGGTTGCACCAGAGGAAATCCCTAGCATAGGAAGTCAGAACTGCTATTCACATTGGTGTAGTTTTAGTCCAGGTTGAAACGGGTAAGCTCCCCTGCTACTTAGTGGCTTTACTTGTCTACCCTAGGGGTTTTCCATAGTGCAGCTGCATCAATGGCTGGCCGTGAATGGGTATCACAGTAAATCTGCACTATAGGCAAGATCTCAGAAGTGAAGAAGTTAAGTCACGTGAGTCAGTGGTAGAGCTAGGAATATAAACCAAGAGTCCAGACTCTGTCCTCTTCTGTAAGCACTTAACATACTTTTTCCCTAGCTGTATACATGTTAGTAAATAGTAACTTTTATAATTTTTGTATGTTAGACACTCATTTAAGCGTTTTTATTTTGTGTCTATATATTTATTGCCCTACACGTCTTTAAACTAAAAAGTTCTTTGTCCTTCAATTGAACCTAATGGGTGAAGGAAAAATGAACTCAATAATCGAATGTGTGTAATTTTTTAACTCTGGATTTTACCCTGACTTTACTAATGTAGCCCAGGTGTCCAGGAAAATGACCCTTCAAACTAATGAAAGTGTCCACAAAAGTATGTTATAAACAAAATGGGGTTACTTGTTATTGCAGATGAGTTCTGTAATGGAGGAAATAATGACCTATTGAAAGATGTTTTTAACTCATTGAGAACTATTAGTTGTGTCAGCTGTTAGTAATAATGACTGGGTTATAGATTCCTTTTTACTAATCAATCAAGTAAACTAAGAACTATAAAACTGAACACATGATAAAATTAATCAGGGGAAAGGATTTTTCCCTCCAAAAAAGGAGTTTAGTTGTGTCTCATTCTATAAAAGGAAAGAGGGTTGGAAAGTTAGATTGGGAATGAGCACTGTGAGCATTCCACCAGGTGAAGAAGTGACCAAACCACATTCCCTTCACTATCTACAGGGAGTGGGAAAGCATCTATTCTTTTTGTATTCTGTATAGTTAGAGCCTTGCAAATCCATGGATATAAGCTTTCTGTCCACATATATCTGCAACCGCTGATGCAGATATCTGCGGATCGTTTTTGTGGATTGATGCGGATCCAAATTTTATATCTAAAGCCCTGCAAATCTGCAGATATGTGCTTTATATTCACACACCATTTTTTCAGATTGTGAATCAGATGCGGATACACATTTTGTATCCACGCAGGGCTCTATGCGTAGTGTTGTATTAATCTTTCATTAATAATATTTGACTAAATTCCATTTGAGCCTATTATTTGGCTCTCTCCAATCGTTAACTTCAAACACACAGCATGTTGTGTCCATGCTTTGTTAAATGTATTAGAATGAGTCTTCTAGTTCATTACTAGCATGTGGAACAGGTTGGCAACAGCCACTTTTTCTCTATAGTGCTGAACTATCCTGTATAAAATCTGTGGTAAAGCATAGGATGGTCAATATTGCTATTTCTGTGTCCCTTCATGCCTTTGAAGAATGTGTGGGCAGTTTGTTTATATCTGATATTTCCCTATTTCTTCTCATTGCTGTCGTATTATTGGTACAGGATGACATCCTACATTTATCTTTTAATGAAGTGCGAGTGTAGTGCTTGCTGTTAAGCCCACTGCTGTTAATCGCATAGACTGGGGAAACAAAAGGGTGTGCTACATAATTCTGAGTTTTTATGTGTTATTTTTTATTTGTTCCTGAATTGTAAACCGATTTGCTTCCTGTGTGGGAGTAGAGCATGGCACTTGCCTGATTGATTCGTTACTTGCAGGGACATAGAACCAGGGGGATCTATTGATTCCCCCCTGCCAGCTGAACTCCGTCTGGTAATGCACTTATTTGCCCTTTAACAGATTTCACTTTATGTACTCATTTCTGAGTTTAGAAAGAAAGTTCTTTGAATTCACAGTCTTATTTAAGATGATGTTCTGCATATTATGGTAATATCTTTAGTGAGTGAAGGACTGGTGGCAGTGGCTGTTCCCAGGTATAGCATGAGCCAGTGCTAGGCAGGTTCTCCATACAATTCAGCCAATCTCTTTGACCTCTTGACATTCCAGTCTTTGATTCCAAATAGCGATGTCACTACCCCTCTGTTCTGATTTGCCCCATTATTCCCTGCTTCAGTGACTGGCCTTTTCTGAACAGACTGCCAATCATTCTGAGTCTGTGGTGGTGTCTTTTGTTGTGTAGACAAATCTGTTGGAGGCTTTGGCTACAAAACTCAAGTAATTTATGGCTAAGTTCTAGAGTCAAATTCTGGTCTCCACTGTTGGTGGCAATGACTTTGGGATAATACCTCATCCTGTCTCACAGGGAGTTAGGATTCATCATATAACCCTCTCAGGTAGATTTATTGGGCTTAAAAAATGGGGTTGTGCCCTCTTTTGCTTCTTTATAATGTGTGTGTAGAAGGTCTGAAAAAATGTTAACTATTTTGCTTGTTTTTTTAATTTTAGAAATCTCTGAAATGTAAGTCAAGGGGTTTCCTGGTTTTTCTGGAGAACTGTGGAGTCTCATGTCTTTTGAGCTCTTACACCTTAATTGGGGTGAGGGAGTGTTGTAAATAAGACATAGTTTCCTGGGTGTTCATTAGTCCCTTGAGTTAAATATGTTAAAAAACAAAGAAAAGCCAGAGTTTTTAGGCAGTGTGACTGAAAATTCCTTCCCATTTCAGTTACTCACTCTTGTGATATCATTTCACTAGTTCTCCAATCACCAGTCTTCCAGGGTAGCAAAAGACCTGTGTTTCCAAGGTGGATACAAAAACCAAGAATTTTTCAACAATCTGCCTTTAACAGAAAGAGGAAACCTCCCCCTCTCGCCCCCCCACCCCCTCCCCAACACATAGAATTTTGATTTTCTTTTCAGGACATCTTTAAAAATCAAGTGGCTGTTATTAGAGCAGTGCGGAGTGGACTGTGATGTTTGATGGGACTGTAGGCTGCCTCTCCCTCTTACCCTCTCAGGTGCTGTGTGACCTTGATACATATTATCTCATTCTTGGTTGTGTGCCGCCTTTCTGTCAGGGCTAGTGATGGAAAGAATAAAAGTAGCTTGTTAGATAAACTTCCAACATTTTATCTTCTAAACTCAGTTCAGCCTTGGGCATTGTGGATAAAATAGCTTGGAAAACAGGAAGATGTGCTTTTTCAAAGGCTCTTGCTGATGCTGGTAAAAGGACATTCTTTGTAAGAATAATCTATTTCGTGGCAGCTGAGTTTACATAGAGCTATCTGTATTTTAGCAGAGGGGAATAGGGTTTAATGGGTATAACACTAAAATGCATTTTAGAAAGATTCCTGAGTTGGTTTGAAATACACAGCATCTACCACTAAAGCTGGCGTGGAGACCAACAAATGGCTGCAATTTCTCACCCAATTATTTTAAATGGGAACACAGTGATTTGAAGCACTCTGAATTTCTTCATCGGTCATTCCATCAGTGTCCTAACCTAGAACTCTAATTCCGGCCCCTTTCATGTACCTCTATCTTGAGATGTAATCCTTGAGAAGGCAGGAGAAAATGTCATAAGTAAATAATTTTGCTAATAAGTTTTCCTCGTGGAACAATGAAGCAACGCCAAGCAACACATTGGGCAGTGCCAAGCAGGAGGGTAACGGCTCCTCTGTGCAGCCTGTCGTAAATGGGATGTGGTTTGTTTACAGGCCCTATCTGCTCACTGTAGTCCTCCAGTCAGAGCTGTGCAGAGATGACTCCCGCTATGGCCCAGAGGATGGGAGGTTTGTGAGCAGATACCGAATATCTAGTCAGAGCAAAATGTGGGCTTCAGGCTTAGGAGCAAACAAAATTAAGCTGTGTATCTTGGGTTCTTCCATGCTGTCCTGAGGTATTTATCATTCTGACGGCACGGCTGTATTGTAGTTGACTGCATTGCAGAGGGAGTTTATTAAATTGGGAATAACCACTCTTGGGTGACTAACTTTATGAGATTATCTGAAAGATGGTGGTGGGTGGAGATGGGCTGGGAGCGATGGTTTTTTTCTTCCTCAGAGAGTTGCATTAAACTTTGAAGAAACGCTTTTGTGTACATTGCAAAAAGAGTCAACTCTTCCCATACACTGTAGGTTGGTCAGTAATTTAGTTCATTAGCCTTTCCTTTCTGGAGATCTGGGTAGAAATGTTGCATTGGTTCCAAGAGAAACTAGCATAGTCTCCTGCTAATTGTGAGTGGATATAGTTTGCCATTTAAAAAAGGGTTTGCCCACCCTTTGCCCAGGACTGGTGTTACAAGACATATTGTTAGAGTTGTGTGAGGGAAATCACATAACCTCTGGCTCTGAGCAGTGATATTAGTTCTTCATTTTCATGAGTGCTGAACTGACTCATAAAAAATAAACTACTTCCTTTGTAACAGGATCTTCTGTTGATCCACCCTGTGATCAGATGATGGAGCTCTGCATGAAAATATAGGGGAGGTGGTAGTGGCTTTCTGGGTAGAAGGATATAGGTTCTGGGGCATGTAGATCCTGGAGGAAAAAACCCAGGAGTAGCCTCACTTAGTTTGAGCTTTATACTCTTATTTCAAATGTCAGTATTAGAACCTCCCTGGGAAGAGAGGTGAATTCAGGCTCTAGCCCTAAGATGTGTGTTCTTCATTTGAGCAGGCTAAGGATTTAAGGTAAAATTTTCAAAAGTGTCTAAGTGGCTTGGGAGTCTGTCCCATTTTTAAAAGTGACTTAGGCACCTGGGAGCCAAAGTCTCATAGAAGGTCAATTAGATTTAGGCCCTTAAATCACTTTGGTATTTTTGAAAAATTTGTCGTTAGTCCGTCCATGCAGCCAGACCTTGTACCTTGATAAGGAAGGGCTCTCAGTGGAAGTCAGTAGACCCAGTATAGTCTCTAAGTATCGTATGGGGTCTCCTAACTGTGGATGTTCTAATTCACCATGTATATTTCAGCCTTCCAGTGTAACAGGTTGGGGCAAGAATGGAGCCAGCAACATGAAATCTGGATCTATCCTTTCATATTGATGTATTATAATTTTTGAGGTTTAATAGATGCATGCAGTAAATCGATAGTGCCACTTTTTTCACACATCCAAAAGTCTTTATTTGTGTATTTTGGAATTTTCCATCACCTTTTAAAATCTGTTCCTTGATTCCTAGGCCTTGTGTTATCAGTTTGGGATTTATCCGCGTATCACGGTTCACTTTCTTTTTCTGGGTTGCAGAGACTGCTAGCTGTTCCTGTGTAAACAGAACCCTTCTGTTTGACAATTTCTCTCTCTCACAATTTTTTGATGGTGTGCTAATAATTCATAGGGTACTTTGCCACCTATAAAACTAAAAACTGAATGGCTTAATTGGGGCAAGGAGTAGAGAGAGAGGAAAAATATGAAAATCTAGATATATGAGAAATGCACTTGTTTTTTGTGTGAATTATGTGCTGTGAGCTAAGGTGATCTGCTTGTATAGTATTTCTCAATCTGAAATTGAGGAACAATTTATGTTCAGAATATGAACAAATTATTCATCTAGATTCTACCTAACCCGCAGTGGTTGCAGATCTTTTAAAGGGCTGTGAGTGAATTCAGAAGGTCTCGGGCCTGATTTATCAGGAAAGTTTCTGGTGTGTCCTATTCTGAATTCTGACAAAACACCAGGGGTAGAAGTATTACAGGCAGGTGGCATTTATATGCATGTTTTTCCTTTTCTTCCCCAATAATTAAGAATAATTTAAAATAGAATGAAGTTGCTCCCCAAATAATCTGTACTACTACTACTAATAAAAAAAACTAGCTATATTTAGCAACTGTAACACTATAGTGCTTCAAGAGGCAGTTTCTCACATGACTCTGAAGTATGAAGAGATGCTAAGGATTTTTTAACGTGACTTGAAAGAGAAGGCCTGAGTTGAGATTGCAGCTGCAAGAAGGGACTTACTTCCCAGACCAGAAAATTACTGTTGGGGATGTTGAAATGCCAATAGTTATCCTTGGAGACCCAGCCTACCCCTTGCTCCCATGTTCATGAAGCCATATACAGGCAGCCTGGACAGTCGTAAGGAGCAGTTCAGCTATAGGCTGAGCAAGTACAGAATGGTGGTAGAATGTGCCTTTGGACGTTTAAAAGCTCCCTGGCTTGTCAGCATGTTTGCTGACTAGGTTAGACCTCAGCGCAACCAACATTCCCATTGTTATTGCTGCTTGCTGTGTGCTTCATAATATCTGTGAGAGTAAGGGGGAGACGTTTATGGCGGGGTGGGAGGTTGAGGCAGATCGCCTGGCTGCCAGTTTTGAACAGCCAGACACCAGGGCGATTAGAAGAGCACAGGTAGGTGCACTGCGCATCAGAGCGGCTTTGAAAACCAGTTTCATGACTGGCCAGGCTACCGTGTGACAGTTGTGTGTGTTTCTCCTTGATGCAAACCTGCCCCCTTTGTCGATTTTAATTCCCTGTAAGCAAACCATCCTCCCCCCTTCGATCACAGGTGGCAAAGGAAATAAAGTCACTATTGTTTTGAAACCATGCATTCTTCCTTTATTAATTTAAAAAAGAGGGAGATAACTGATAAGGTAGCCCAGGTGGGGTTGCGGAGGAGGGAAGGACAAGGGCACGTTGCTTATTGTAGCCACACTACAAATCAAAACTGTTCGAATGACAGCCTTCTATTGCTTGGGCCATCCTCTGGAGTGGAGTGGCTGGGTGCCCGGAGCCTCCCCTCCCGCGTTCTTGGGCATCTGGGCGAGAAGGATATGGAACGTGGGGAGGAGGGCAGGCGGTTGTACAGTGGATGCAGTGGCAGTCTGTGCTCTTTTTGGCTTTCCTGCAGCTCCACCAGATGCCTGAGCATGTTTGTTTGCTCCCCCATTAGCCTCAGCATTGCATCCTGCCTCTTCTGATCGCCCTCACTTAATGCTTCCTGGACTCTAACACTGAATGCCTCCATGCATTCAGCTGTGTTTTATCAGTGCGGGAGGACTGCATGAGCTCGGAAAACATGTCATCGTGAGTGCATTTTTTTCCGCCTTCTAATCTGCGATAACCTCAGGGACAGAGATAACAGGGGGAGCATAGAAACATTTGCACCTGAAGGGGGATAAAAAGGGAGAGTAAAATTTAAGATGATACATTTCTGTGAACAAAAGGGAGACTCTTTCACAGTGAATCAAGCAATTCACAGCAGACAGCACACATGCTTTAGGTACAAGATCGTATTTTGTCTTTTATATTGAGCGCCTGCCGGTATGGTGACAGATCACACGCGGCTGGGCAACAGAATTCTGTTTCCAGGCAGCCATGGTAAGCCAAAGGGTATGTGGGTTTGGCTTCTAACGCCTTCATAACATGTGGGAATGTTTTCAAACTGCAGCGTCCTCCTTTTCTGTAGCAAGCAATGCCGGTTGGGTTTGCCATTTAAAAGGAGGGGCTGTGGTTTTCGGGGGGATGTGCAGCACACACCTCCTCCCACCCACCGTGTGGCTATTTGGGATGATCCCTTCACCCTCACCCTGCTGCGTGGCTATGGGATGATCCCTTTTAGCCAAGCACAAACAGCCCAGCATGAATGGGGTCCTTTTAATGTTCCCTTACAAAAATTCCCCTATTTCAATCAAGTGACCGTGAATGATAACACTGTCCTGAGGCTAACACAGAAAGATAAAGACCAAATGTTGCTTGAATGCGACGAAAACCCAGGACGATTCACTGCCATGCTTTGTGTTGCAGTGATTCCAGACTACTTGCTACCTGCTTGGCTTGGTAAAGTGTCCTACTGTGGAGAATGAAATAAGGTAGCCCTCCCCTGAAACCTTCTGCAAAGGCTTTCAGAGTACCTCCAGGAGAGCTTCATGGAGATGTCCCTGAAGGATTCCCGCTCCATCCCCAGACATGTTAACAGACTTTTCCAGTAGCTGTACTGGCCGCGAATGCATCCCAAGTCTTCAGGGCAAATCAAACATTAAACTCTATTGCTTTTAAACCCTGTACTGTAGTTACAAATGTGCACTCCCCAGAAGTGCCTTCTGTAGCTTCAGGATCAGGGATCCCGCCTTGGGAGGGTATTGGCTGCAGGGTGATGAAAAGGTCCTGGTTGCCGGGGAGAACGGATTCACAGCTTGCCTGCTGCTCATTCTCCTCCTCCTCCTCCACAAAATTCTTGTCCATGTTGCATGAGACTCCCCCCTTGCAGGTGTGCACGTACAGTGGTGGGGTAGTGGTAGGTTCCCCCCCTAGAATGCCATGCAGCTGATCATAGAAGCGGCATGTATGGGGCTCTGATCCAGAGCGACCGTTTGCCTCCTTTGTCTTTTGGTAGGCTTGCCTGAGCTCCTTGACTTTCACACAGCACTGCTGTGTGTCCCTGTTGTAGACTCTGTCCGTTGTGACTTGTGCGATTTTGGCACATATATCAGCATTTCTTCTTTTTGATCAGAGTTCTGCCTGCACAGATTCTTCTCCCCACACAGCGATCAGATCCAGTGTCTCCTGTTCGCTCCATGCTGGAGCTCGCTTGCGATTCTGGGGGGGACCGCATGGTCACCTGTGCTGCTGAGCTTGCCACACTCACCAAACAGGAAATGAAATTCAGAATTTACTGGGGCTTTTCCTGTGTACCAGGCTAGTACATCGGAGTTGAAAGTGCTGTCCAGAGTGGTTGCACTGGAGCATTCTGGGATAGCTCCTGGAGGCCAATAACGTCGATTTGCATCCGTACTACCCCAAATTTGACCCAGCAAGGTCGATTTTAGCTCTGCTCCCCTCACTGGGGAGGAGTACATAAGTCGACTTTAAGAGCCCTTTAGGTCAACGGAATGGGGTTGCTTGTGTAGATACATTCATTATAAAATCGACCTAACGCAGCTAAATTCGACCTAACCCTGTAGTGTAGACCTGGGCTTAGAAAGTATTTGTGCTTCTGATTGCATTTGACCACTGTGCTCTCCTGCTTAACCCTGGAGGAAAAGTGGTGGTTCAGCAAGAGAAGAGTCTTCATGAGTAAATTAAACACTGCAAAAATGAAACTCTGTCAGCACAGCATGAGAGAACCTTCTTTTGCAAAAACACCACTTAGCCTTGAAAAATTTAAGATTTTCACATCTTAGTACAGGAAATACATGGTTTTTTGCTTGTCAACCAGCTAGCAATCTGTGGAGGAAGATATAAACCTGACTATTAGTAGTATTACGATTATTACCTGTCCTTGATTGTAGGTTGTATAGCTAAGGGAAGTAGCCAGGGCATAGGGTCTGAGTATGGTCTGAAGAATTCTGAAATGCGTCTTCCCCCATGAAATTATAAGAGGAAAGAGAAATGTGAAAAAATAAACAAAGAATTAAAAACAAAAAAGAGTGATCTATTCTGCCAGCAGTGAAGGAATCTAGATGTTGATGCTGGGTTTTGAGAGCTTAGTTGTTACCCATAAAATTTTTCAGAGGTTTCTCATTACATTCATTTAACTTGTGAGCTGCTGTTATAATGGGAAGGATCTGAGGAGAGCCCATTTATCAAAGGTTATTTGGGAAGGCTGAAGAATCAGAGTGGCTTTTTGCACTGAATATGTCCTATAGAGCAGTACCATAGATTTGTTCAAAAACCTGACACTTCTGTTAAGATACCCAGAAGATCATGAAGTTTTGAATGATGGTGTTCAGTCATTTTTGTTTGCTTCTCAGGCAAGGGCTAGTATGTATATGTCATTGCTTTCATCTAGAAACAAAGGGATACTATAAATTAATTCAGTAACGCAATAACTTTTGAGAGATCCCTGAATGATTAAACAGGAACTTCGTACTGGAATAGACCAGTTGTCCATCTGGTCTGGAGTCCTGTCTCTGTCAGTTATCTAAATCAATGAGTAAATGCTTCAGTGGAATTTGAAAAACACTAGTGTATCTGTTCAAATATGGAGTACTACCTAGACAAGGACTGGCCTGTGTGGTAATTTCTTCATGACCCTGGAATTTTTATCCCGGAGAGTGTAAATGTAGATGCTATTGAATCATAGAAATATCTAATTCTTTTTTGATGTTTACTAGTCTATTTGTGTCAATATGATGTAGTACTGAGCCCCTTTAATATGTGTGTTGCTAAAATGTTTCCCCTTTTCAGTTTAAAATGTGTTGCTTTTTAACTTAATGAGTGTTTTCCCCTTTCTACTTGTCATGTTGTATAACAAGGAGACCTGAACAGAATTGAAGGTAAATTTTGGACTTTGGAGCTGGTGTGGGATCCTGTTAAAACCTTCATTCAGTAATGTGAGCATGTGATTTTAAAAAAGTGATGGTATTCTGTTGTCTGGATTTGGTGCTTTCTGTGCCTTCAGTATACCTGACCTTTTCCTAACATTTTCTATTATCTGTTCAATACCTAGCTCTGCCTCCTGTTGTCCTTGGAAAATTGATTACCAGAGTAAGCAGAATCCCACAGTCTGTTCTTGTAAAGATAGAAACAGAGTACCTGTACCTATTTAATAAAAATATTCCTTTATCTTCGATAAAACTTTCAATTAAATGGCACAACTGTTTCTTTTATCCTTTGTCTCTGTACCTTGTATATTGGAATTTATGCTATTTCAGGTACTTTCTGAAGTTTACTGTTAATCCTTTATGCTCCTTTGTTTTTTCTTCTACTTTCACAGATTCTTTGTATATATTTTTTAAAATGTTCTTTCTTGTACTGTTATTTACCTCCCTACTTAGTCACATTGATTTATGTTGCCCTTTCAGCTTTTTCGATTTTACAAGGAAGAAGCTTGATTTGTAACCTCCCCAACTGTACATTAAATACTTTTCACTTACCCACTGTTGATTTTCCATACATATTATTATTGAATTCCAGGCAATTTCCTTTAAAGCTTTAGAACTTTAAAAACAGACTTAAATTTCATATTATTTTGAAGTCCCATATTTACTTACCCTTTCTATGCATCCTCATTGACATTTCACATCTTATGATCTCTGGAGCCTAGGTGATCGCCTGTCTAAATCTTCTTTACACCTGGTACTAATTCTTTAGCAGTGACACTCCATGACATTTTATATTCATGGTAACCTTCATAGGGGTCATGCTACTGTCTAGGATTTGCAGTCTATATTGTCAATAGCTGCCCAGCTTCCACAGGTATCATCTCTGGTCCAAGCTCTGGGCCTTCTTTGAACTGTTTTTAGCTTTCTCACTTGTATTTCTCTTACCTTGGAGCAGCCCACATACTTCTGCATTATGTCCCATGGCATAGGATCATTATAAAAAGTCCCCTTTTCAGCATTTTGTTATTAAATAGGTGATTAGACCTATAACTTTGCATAGTACTTACCAGTGAGACTTAAGGTCTCTTATAGTTGTATTGTACATTTTGTAGCTCAAACTGTAAAAATTTGCCTGGAAATTTGTTTCTTTCTCCTTAACAAAATCTAGAATTTAGCAAAATTTGGTCATTTTTTACTTTCATAAAAGTGTGGGGGGGGGGAAAAAACAAGATTTCTATAATTTGCTTATTCTGTAAATTGAATATATGTGTTGTGTTTGGAAGGGGTTTATATCATGGATTTCCCACTACCTATGTTATTTTGATAAAGCAGCTTTACGTGCCAGCTATTTTCGTCTGAAAAGCATCGACTGATAATGTTTAGGAAAACTGTCTCTCTCTGTCCTCCCCCCACCTCTCTCTTTCTTTCTCTCTCAAATATAACTGATAATTGATCCAAAGGAGCAATCAGATCAGGGAATTAAATAGAAACGTCTTCAAACATCATTGATGCAGCAGGCCATAGTGGCTACTGACTCGTTACAGTTGACTTAAGTGAGCATGAAAACCATAAAATTGAGACACAATTAAAATTTTAATGAAAGAATTTTGACATCAGTGAGTTACATTAATTTAGTCCTTGATTAGCCACAGCCATTTTAATGATCTTTTAGGTCAGGCTTTGAGCCAGTGATCTAAATAGGTCTGGATTTTAAGGCTTTCATGCTAACTTAAGACTCATCTGTAATGAGTTAGTAGCCACTATGCTGCATTATTGATGTTCTGAAGACATGTTTAATTCTTTGATCTGATTGCTCCTTTGAATCTGTTATTGTCAGTATGTATTGTGAATAATACACTCATTTTAATATTTCCCTGGTTACACATTTACCTGATTGTCTAAATTCTTTTATTATGCGGAACAAGCAGTTATGGAATATAAAATTATATAATTGTTATGCTTTTTTAAAGCTTTCTACTGTGGATAACACAGCAGGAAATACAAACTATTGTATTTACAAACAAATAAAAACTATTTAAACCCACAAAATATTTTTTTTCTCTCCAGAAGTCACCTGCACTGAGGTTAAACACAAAAACAAACAAACTCTCTCATTTTTGTACAGATCTTGTAGGAAATGAACACCGTTCCGTTATACATGTGACACTGCAGAAATGGGTGTTGAAGCTGAAGGTCTGGGCAGATATTTGGGCCCTTAATTGACACCAGTGGACCTTTTGTCTTAATGTACTGTGTGACATTTGGTTAAAGAGCCCTTCTTAAGTGAGCCTTAATTCTAGCATTCTTGGCTTCTGTGGGTTTGTTGGACCTAAAAAATCACTAAGTAGTATGTGTCACAGTTCAGGGAACACTTTTATTTCCCCTCTATGGTCCAGCAAGGGCTCCCACTCCAGCCATTGCCGCTCTTGGGCAGAGACGTGCTTTTCTCCCTTCTGACTGGGGTATTTCCAGGCTGCACAGCACCCTGCCAAATCTATGAATCTCGAGAGTCTGTGAGTTCCTTCTTTATAGTCCGTCCCCGTCCCCCCCCCGCTCCCCCATCTGTCCTGATTTAACAGATCCTCCTAGAGATATCCAGGGAAACCAGCTTATCTTTAAAAGTTCATTCTTGTCTTGGCCCATTTTTCAAATAGTCCTTTGAAGCTCATAACACTTCCTAAGGTTTCGATTAGTCATTTTACATATGATCCCACAATAACCCGTAAACATTTGCATTTTTAATACCAGCTCCTAAGATACCAAACCTTAATTCAGTAAGGCTTAACTTAATTCAATAAGTTAGTCCAGGATATTGCAGGAAATTGCAATATCTGTCCCAGTAGGTTTTATAACTTAATATTTTGTTCATCCAATTACTGTTAATATTAGCAGCGACTCTATCTGCTCACAAACAACCCAAGAATGGAAGAATTTGCTGAAGGCTAATGTTATGCCCATAAGCTATCATTTGTAAAAGTAGCAGTTCACTTACATTGCTGGTAGAGGGGAAAATCCTCTTGTATTTTTCTTCACTTACCTTGAATACAAAAAATCTGTGCAATTAGTAAAATGGTTGTTCATTTTGTTGTTTAACATCTGAAAAGTGATGCAAGGTTTTTCTTTTCAAAAGAGAACCTAGAGCAAAAAACCTAGATTACTTTGAAAAACAGGCCTTTCCTGGTAATCAAGTGTTTACAGAAAGATGTTTTGTTCAAACTCTTTCTGGGCTCTGTATGTTTAAACAAAGAGATTTTAGACTTAAACACAGCTGTTCATTTGAAAATGAAAAATCAAATTAAGCAGAACCCGCTTTTGAAAGCTAACGCTGTATAGCAACTGAAACAAAGGAAGAAAATACTGTGTTGTACATTTCACTTAAATAACTTTTTTAAAATAAAGTTTTCAACTAAAAAGTGTGGTTTCAAAGCCACTCATCTCTTGCTGTATCCCGCAATAGAACATCTGCGCTCATTCTGATGCGGATGAATGACATGAATTAAACGAAAACCATTGAAGTGCTCTTTTTAACATAATTACACCTTGTTCGTTCTGGAGACACAATGCAGGGATGAAATGCCAATTAAGCCTGGTATGTTAATGAGATTGAGACTGAATAGCGGATTAGAGCGGACACAAATCCCACTGGAATTGATTTGATATAATCCCTCAAGTTTGTTCTGTTTTAATAGAAATGTTATCGTACATGAGAAAATCTCCAGGCACAGTTTAAAAAAAAAAAAATCTTGATCCATTTTGTTGGGGTTTTAGTCAGGAAATTGTAAAATTGGTTCAGTCTAGGTAAAAGTTGGTTGGTTTTGTTCTTAATATTTTCATTACTACTGAGAAGTTTTTCCTAGGTGGTTGACTTGCCTTGTGTGTTGGCTTAAATTTTCCTTTTGCATGCACATAAGATACAGCATGGAGTGCCAAGCGATGTAACTGTTATTTTGCTACATAGCTCTCAAGTTTGTGAAGGCCCAAATATGCAACTCTAAATAAGGGAAGAAATGTAAAGGGGTGTATTTCTTCAATAAGAATCATGGTTTCTAAGCATTAAGTTTCATCTTTTTTTTTTTTTTGGAAGTTATTTTGCTAAATAGAAACATGTAGAAGAGAAAATATATAGACAAGAATGCTTTCTAATGTAATTTAAAAGCGAAGGATTGGTGCATGCATATGTTACATGTTTCTGAAATTATCACACCCTGTAAATTATTACAGACTAACTTAATGACCTCATTCAAATTAATTAAAGTAATTATTCACTGGTCCCTATATTGTAAGGAAAGACTCTTTGTTATATTTAGAAGCATATGTCCTCTCTGATGTGTACACTGTAATGATGGAGTGCATCCATTAGTCAATATACTCAGTCTTTCAAGTTCTGCAAAATAACTTCATAAGAGCTGTAATAGCTGTTATTGATATATCTGTTTTGTGATGGTTGAGTGGTTCCTTTATGGTGAGTGGTTCATGTACTAATAAAAACATATTCAATGTTAATTTAGATTTTTATATGTTTTTGGGGAATGATCTGTTACTTTTTCCCTAAACAGAGAGGTGGAGAGACAGTGGTGACAGTGAAAGTAATTGCTAGACATAATAGGTAGCATAGAGTATAATATTGTATCTAGTGTCCTTGTAGATTTGTGAAGTAAGAAATAGGACAGATCTAGTTTTTCTGATATGAGCAATATAAAGTACCAGCTGCTTGTGACAGAAGTAAATTTGGGTCCACAAGAGACTAGAATGAGTGATAAAGTGGAGATGTTAAGCTCTATGTTAATCATTGCAATTCCTGGCATCAAGTGTTTTCACCCTGTCCTGTTTGTAGGGGGTCAATTAAAGGGGCAGATAAACAGACTAAACTAAATTTTGTCCTTCAGTGGTAAATAATGGGTCAAATCTCTTAGAGAAGCCACCATCTTCTCTGGGTTTGTTTTTTCCTTTACTATTTCCTTTGCTCTATCTGTTCTTCATAATGTAAGACAACATGACTGCATGTTTGCCCAAGACCAGCTCCTGGGTGAATAGCTAATTAGTGTTAAACTTGAACATGGTAAAAGTCATGGTGGTTGGCAGAAGAATACACTCTGAGGAGTTTGCAGCCACTGTGCACTCTCCTCTGGTTGAAGATACACACCCACAATTGATAAAATAGATCTATACCTTTGCACTGCTCCTGGGTTCCTCGCTGTGTTTAAGCTCTCACCTTGCAGCATCTGTGGGTAATACGTACTACTATCTACCTCTGGTCCTGGTGGATGATGACCTAGCCTCAGTAATGCATTCCTTCCTTACTACTTGACTGGGCTAGAGCAATGCAGGTTACCAGAGCATGAAACCATCAACACGCTCAGGAAGCTATAACTTGTACAATATGCAGGAACATGCTTGCTCATTAATGTGGTCTATTGTGAGCAGATCAGACCTGCAATCCACTCTCTATGCTGGATCCCCACTGAACGTCAAATAAACTTCAAGGTCTTGGGCCTTATCTTCAAGATGATTAATTGTCCGGAACTAAGATGTCTAAAAGATTGCTCACAGTAACAACTGAGCTCCATGGGCACAATGAAAATGTCTACTGTCAAGGGAAAGATAATTTGAAATGAGAGACAATTTTCTTAAGGGCTGGCCCAAGACTAGAACAATCTCTCTGGATCCTAAGAACCACTACAACCATGTTGTACAAGTGCAAAGTGCTTTCAACTTTGCCTTCACTAATAAAACAACACACATTATGTTGGAAAAAAAATAAAATACAAATTTTAAAAAATTGCATGAATTGTTTTCCTCTGGGGCAAGGGAGAGAAAAGGAAAGAACCATGTGCATTTGGTGCGGTACTGAAAGGTATTCCGTGATGGTCATGGTATAAGAACCTGAATAGAGTAGAATATATTGTGAAAGAGAAAATTCAGTTCTGTAACTCAGTGTATCGTGCATTTGTGCAAACTGCATTGGCAACTTTCCTTGTCCTGGACCTGATTCAGTGCAGGATTATCGATATACTTCCAAAATGCTGGTTTTGACTTTGTTAATCTTTTTTAATTTGAAAAGTGAGGCATTGGAGTGTCTCAGTTCATGGCTACTACTGATGCCTGTTGGTAGGATAAGGGAGGAGTCCCAGTTCTGGACTTCTGATTTTCCATAGTGCTTTAGGGTGATGCTGTGCTTGGGAAGCTGACACATCCTAGCATCAGTATCACTTAAAAATAACTGCCTGCCTGCTGTCTGCTGAGTGGAACAACAATGATTGATACATCTAGCATAAATCAGATTCACCTGTGTGCTGATGATTAAAATGGGATTTGGAACTGATGTCTTTAATATAAAAAACATTAGGAAAGTCAAAATGAGGCATGTAAGTATAAAACAGTTATGTTTTCAGGCTAAGAACTTAACAAGGAATAAATTCATTTACCACGAGAGATGGCTTAACAGGCTGCCTGATTATAAAATGTGTAACTGCAGCTCTCTCCCTGACACTTAACATTTTTTCTCATTTTAATTTCAGCCTGCTACAGCTGGGGGAGGCTAAGACTGGAGTGGTTATGAACTCCAGGATAGCCTGGTGCTCTTATGTTGCCCCTAGACTAGAGTAACTTCTGCTGGCACAGGTTGGGTCTGGAGTTCATTGTCAGCTGTCTGCGTTCAGCTGCTCTCACTTTGCATATTCAGCCCAGCTTGTCTTGGAACTGTGCTTATTTTCTGCTCTTTTCCAGGAATGCTTCAATACATTATTTTTTAAAAAGAAGTCTGGGAAAATGAGCAACATTTTATTGCATGTTGAATCTTCCAGGGTTTGTTTTGTCTCTATTGAATGTAAGACATATAATTTACACACAGAGCTAGAATTTGCCACTGAACAGCTGGGGTTAAATTGCTGTGCTGTTGAGCAGTCAGACACTATTATCTGTGATGCCTTTGTCCCCACTCACTTAAAATGGGGAGATGATCCTTATTTGTTTCAACACAGGTTTCTTGTAATCAAACCTCAGTGACTTTAATAACAGATATTGCCTGTCATGCAAGCTGGGCTGTGAAGCTCTGATCATTACTTATCTGACTGTAGATGTTTCGCTCCAGGCAGCTGGTTAGATAAATTCCTATCTTTATCTTTAGGTTTCTAGATACTAGCTACATATTCCCTTCTCCATGATTCTTTTCTTGAGTGTTTTGCAGTGAAGGTTCCCCATGGTGTTTACTCAGTCTTGGATATTATCAGGGTCTAGATACAGTATAAAGGGGTCTGAGAGTTTTGGGACCCGGTTTTGTCAAGATTGCAACTAGCTAGTAGTTCAGCTTTGATGTGTATTACTGAGATGTTATCTGTATTTCTGAAGTACAGGGCAAACAGAACTAAGATTAAAATTAATAGCACTCTTAACCTATTATCCCAAGTAGGTAGTGGAATTTTCTGCTCTAACTGAGGCATTGTTTGGAAGCTCGCTCTCTCCAGTGGCATTTGTTTATTACCAACGGTTTGTCATGTAGACAACTGCGAAAGCAGCCTGTAATATTTACTGCCTCAACTATAATTTATAACTCTCTTCCTGAAATATTTGTGCATTTTCACTTCTGGTTTAGATTTTGCATTACAGGATCACTGCTGTCTTTGGTTTAGGTTTTGTAAGGGCACAATGGTTAAAAGAAGAGGGTAGTGAAGTTCTGGTCTAACCGTAGCCATAATGTTGTTTTCCTGGGCATGTGAATTTGAAGCTTTCTCAGAGTCACATGTGTTGATAATACTAAAGCACGTAGTGCCAAATCCTGCTCCTGCTGAAATCAGTGGTATAGTTTCAGTTCATTTGGTGAGACCATGATTTGGCCAGAAACTTTGCACCAGAGACGCTGGTCTAATGGTAGTTAATCGATGGAACAGTAGTAATTATATTCAACTTGTCCATGTTGATCTGAGGGCTCAGCTGTGTGGCAACACACTTCTGAAAGGACAGCATATGGCTTTATAATAGATTACATGAACCTGGAGTTTCTAAGACTGTGTGCTTAACCTGGGAAGGAACAAAATATATTAATAATATAATAATTTTACCAAACCTGGATCTTTTTAAAAATTCCCTCAGATTAGGAATATAAAAATATACCTGGGAAAATAAAGAGGGAAAGTTGCTGCCAAATTTAAGTAAAATTAAAAAGTCTTTCCCAAACATTTTATTCTGATGGTTGGTAAATTATTGAGATGAGTCTGTTTACTTGTTTTCTTTGGCCAGGTTCTTTTGGATGAGTCATTCATAATATATAGTGACTATCAGTTAAAAACTGAGCAGAAATTGAGACTTTTGTTAGAGCCCATTTAAAATGAAACATTGTCTCAGTGGAGCTTTCCCTAATTTAAAAGGAAAAGAACCTAACAATTCAAAGTTGGTGTTGAGAAATCCTGGTAATTAGAAAATTATTCTTCCAGCTCATATCTGACAGGGAATTGTAAATTGCATACATTTACAAAAAGGGAAGAGAAAGGAATGGAGTACAAATTGGCACCTCCTCTCCCCCTTTTCCTCCGCTGATGGGAAAAGCAGTTTATTAGGTGATTTTTCTCTTTCTCTGACGTGTGTAAATGAGAATCTGTTAATAACGGAGCTGTAACATAAATGATAAAAATTAAAACAAAAAAATCAGCTTGTCAAGTATGCTTAGGTTGTGAAGCTGAGTCTCTGGGGAATGCTCAAGTCAGTGGTTCCCAAACTTTAACAGCCCATGAACCCCTTTCACTAAATTGTGAAATCTTGTGAACCCCCTCCTAAAAATGAATATTTCCAGGGATTTAAGTTTAAATTTCCTCAGTGTGATGGATGCACTTGCTTTGCTCTGCATAGCTCTTGGAAGTCCGGAACCACTGGAGAAAGCAAAATCTCAGGTCTGGTTTGGCATCAAGTCTGTTTCTGTATCTGGTTTTCAGATGTGCATACGAGGAAAATGCTTTCTCGCATAAGTATGTTGCTGAAAATGGTAACAAAATTGCAGCAGCTTTTTCTGCCGGAAGGGGGTACTCGTTTCTTAAACTCAGCCAAAAGTTGATCAGTGACAGATTTCTGAAACTCCTTTTCTTTTCAGTTCGTAATCACAGGAGATCTCAATCAATTTATCTTTTCCCTCAGTGTTCAATATCTGTGTTGAGAATGTGGTATCATCAAAAGCATTGCGAATCCAGTCATCGCCTGACATAGCTGGAAAGTATTCCCTGAAAGTTGTGCAAAGTCCTTTTAGGTGTGCAATTATATTGGTTTTAGTGCAGTGATCCAACTGAAGTTTGTTTTGCCAGGAAGTCATGAAGATTACTGAAACACCCAGTTTGATTGTTTTTCCAAACTACTTTCCCAGAGCTGCAACTTCTTTATCATGGATTCAACTCACTCTTGCACATTGAAAACTCTTATACTGAGGCCTTGATGAGATAAATTTAGGTCATTAATTCTTGAGAATATATCTGCTAAATAAGCTAGGCTCTGGAGCCAGACATTATTTTCCATACGGCCGGCAAGGTGGAAAGGGTGTCTGTTGGAAAAAAACCTAGGATTTCCTTTCTAAGCTCAAACAAGCGCACAAGGATTTTGCCCCGTGAAAGCCATCTAACTTCAGTATGGGTCAACAGACAAATGTGTATACTACCCATTTCTTCACAAAGTACGTGTAATATTCTGGAATTTGTTGGCTGTGATTTTATGAAATTCACCATTTTCACTGCATTGTCCAGCACTTCCTTCAGTCCCTCAGGCATGTGTTTTGTTGCAAGGGCTTGTCTGTGGATGCTGCAATGAGTCCAAGAGACTTTTGGTGCAACCTTTTTTGTTCGACCTACAAATCCAGTATACTTCCCTGTCATTGATGTGACCCCATCAGTGCAAATGCCTAGGCAATGAGACCAATCTATTTCCTTTTCTTGAAAATATGCATTAGTCAGATTGAAGATATCTTCTCCAGTTGTACGATAGCAAAACAAGAAGTCTTCTTTAACCATACCTTCATTCACATAACGTACAAACAGTAGCAAAATAGCTAGATTAGCTACATCAGTTGATTCATCCAACTGTATAGCATAATATGGACTATTTTTCACTGTATGTACAATTGTGGTCTCTACATTCTTTGACATGTCATTAATTCTTCGTGACAATGTATTATTGGGACAAAGGTACCATGTCAATCCTTTTTGCAGCCTTTTCTCCGAGCATGCAACGAACTGCATCTTTTATACATGGACCAATCAAGCTCTCTGCTATGGTATGGGCTTCTGATGCTTTTGCTACTCCAGAGAGAGTGACAATTACTGAGGTACCTTAACACTGCTACACTGGCTACAACGTGCTTCCGGCTGGTTTGGCTTGCAAACAGCTTTTCTTCCACCACGAGCTCCATCCCTACGAGGGATAAATTAGCGTGGACCACTCCCCATGTACAGCGAGGCCCCTGCTCACTGTGCCCGCGATGCCAGCTTCCCCTGTCTGACAAGGACAGGGGTCTGAGCTTCCACCTGCATGCCTGGGGTCTCAGCTCCCGCTCTGCCCACCACAGGGCTCATGCTACTGGCCCCGCACCGGGGTCTGGGCTGCTGGCTCCGCACTCTGTGGGGCTCCAGCTCCTGTACCCAGTTGACCGCCCCAGTCAACTGAGCTCCCCTGAGGTCGGGCTGCAGGTCCCACTGACCGCCGGGGCTCAGGCTGCCGGCTCCGCTCTCCCTGGGGCTCGGGCTGCCAGCCCCACTTGGAGCACTGGGGTTCGGGCTGCCGGCTCCCCCGCTGATGAGGGGGCGGGGCTCAGGCTGCCAGCCCCAACTGCCTGGTCCCGCTCCCCCTGGGGCTCAGGCCGTCTGCCCTGCAACCGGGTCGCACCTGCTGCCTCCAATGCCCAGGGTCCTCTGACCGTTATTAGTGAAATTTTTCTGGTGAACCCCCTGTAGTGTTTTGGGAACCACTGCTCTAAGTGGAGTGTTCTGAGATTACCAGGCTTGAAATGCTAGGCCCAAGCCAGTACCATCTTTCCAGAAATCCCTCCCATAAGTCACTGGGGTTTACGGCTCTGGTGACAGTAGTGAGAAATCTGTCATTTGGTGCAGTCTTCCTGAGCTCCTCCTGGTCTGAAATAATTATTGTTTAAAACGTGTGTGTGTGTGTGTGTGTGGCCAAGATGAAGTTAAAATAAGAGTTTGATGGTGGAACTCATGGAATGCTGGTGTGCTATTACAGTGGAGGTATCGTTGGTGTAAAAACAATACTGTGCCATAGTTGTGTTGCCCACATTGGTGGCAGCAACTATCAAAATAAATTTGGGGTACATCTGGAATCCTAATACTGCCTCCTTTTACTGTGGCTGGTGTTGCAGCAGCAGGAAGACATTAAAAAGAGGGGCTAGAAGTTGTAATGGCCTGTTGTTGGGGTCATAGTACTGAGATGGCTAGTCCTCTCCTGCTTCTGAGTTCAGTTTTAGAGTTTGTATCAACCCTGATACAACTTTTTTAGGGGGAGGGGACATCCTCACAGTCTTTGTCTTTTCATTGTATTCACAGTACGGATCCCACAGTTCTATGGTAATTTTGCTCCTGCCAGGCAACTTGGAAGCCACATGGGAATCAAGGGCCTTCTCTTAGCTTTTGGAACCCACAAAATCCATCTTTGCTTCATTCTTTTTCACCCCTTTTGTCGTAAGGGATAGGAGACTCTCATGGACTCTAATTAATCTGCTTTAGCCTTCCATGACTGGTGCTAGAAGTTGAATGCCTGTTCTGTGACAGCAGCATGCTGGTGCTAGGATGTTCATGGATACAGGCTTTGCTTGTCATGTGGAATGCTTGCTGTTTATTGCAAATTTCAGATAAGACTTCATTTCCTTCACTCCCTCCCCGCCCCCCCAAAAAATAGTTTGAACATGTGAAGATGGAGATAACATTTCTAATGTTCGCTATCTGCACAGCCTAGAGAAGAAGGCAAAAGAGGAATAGATGTTGAATATGAACCAGGGAAAGCCATCAATAGCCATGATGGGAATGTTTGCACTTGCTCAAGGCCTGAATTAAACCTTTCCAGGAATACTACTGGCAGAGAACCAGAGCCCTCCGACCTCAAACCAATGTTTCATATCTTGAAAGGGATAGGCTGGCTGTTGATTCTTTATATTAGAAAAAGAGAATTACCAAGAATTACCCAACAGTGAGTGTCATGTGAGCAGAGAGTCTGTACGTGAGTTAGAGGTACTTATGTTACGTTAATTCTCTCCAGAGACGCACCAGCACACTTCTAGTGAGGTCACAGTGAGACTTTTGGGAATTCACAGGTCAGGTCTCTTTCTTTCACTTTCTCCTAATGATTTTGGTTGCCATTATCTATGCAGTAGGATTCATGACTCAACAGCTAAAGAACTTGCTTTGTTTTTTGAAAGGAGAGACAAGCAGGTGGCAGATTGGCTCATCAGGGTAGTGAGCTCTCTAACTGAGGGTAAAAAAGCTTTTCTCAGTGCCTCTAGATCAGCTTAATCTATAATCTTGGATCTGGAATGTCATTATTTGTGGTAAAGAGGGATGTGGAACAACACTGGCTTGCTGTCCTCTGAGCTCAGCCCGTGTTTGGTTTCAGTGGCCGAGTTATTGTCAGCTCAGTGACCAGTGGGTTTTTAATCAGCCCTTTCCTTTTTGCGTTTGCACTCTCCCCTACTTTCCCATTAAATGGTGATCGTGCATTGTTGAAGAAAGCAGTCAAGTGTAAATTTCATTTTTTGCTTCAGCTAATGCCACCGTTAGAGGTGGATTTACACAACTGCGAATATTCCCTGTCTCCAGGCAGGAGGCATAAAATCGATCTGGTTTAAATGTTTTAACAAAATAAAATATGAGAGAGGGTGGTGGTCTATAGGAGTGATTTAGAGAATACTGGCTGTGTTGATTACAGAACCTTTCCAGTTTCACCTACTAATGCAGGCTTCTGGTAACTCTACCCGTCATGCCCAGTTTACATACAATAAATAAAAGATACATGTTTTCCGTCTGCATGAATTTAAGGATGCAAAGGACCTTAAGGTATGGGTTTATTGGCAGCAGCAGAGGACCTTGCTGTGGAGTTTCTTTCTTAGCCAAGTGTTTGATTCTTTTGCTGTGAAAGTAAAAGTGATAGAAGTCAGACTGACTTCCTTGATTGGATACTTTATAAACTTTGTTAAATCAGGGAGAACTGATTCACTTTTGATTGACTTCGACCTCTGGGTAAAAGTGTTGTTAAGGTTCTTTCTTCAGATCTTGCACATTGGCAGTGCCCTAAGTTTTCTGTTAGGGGCTGTGAGAGTGTGAGCCATAGGCTGAATCACAGAAGGTGGAGATGAAAAAGAATGTTAGATCATCCGGTCTGTTCCACCCAGTGCAGGATTGTTTCCCGACAGCACGTTCCCTAATCTCTTTTGTCCAGCCTAGTTTTACAAATCCAAATCCTGGGGCTTCTGTCGCTCCTCAAAGGAGACTGTTCTATATCCCAACAGGTAAGGACATGGGGGGTAAGTCAGGGCTGGCTTTCTTCCCCCCACCCATACAGGACCCAGAAAGACTCTCCCAGCCCGGGAGCTTTTCCTCCCATCCTCTGTATGAAGAGGTATATCGGCAGCTGGGAGAAACTTGCATGTGAGAGGGAAAGCTCCAGACTTTCTGAGCTCGTTCACCAAAGCAGGCAGCACTACTTATGGATACAGGCACAGAAAGTATTTAGGCACTTCCCAGCTCCCTGAGACTCCTCTCACCTGGCCTTGACTCCCCTTCAATTCATGTCCCCTGGACTCAGTGGTACCCATCCCAGGGACCTTCATCGCCTCCTAACAGCGGTATATTCACTTGATTCTGAGACTTGAACTCTGGATACTTTTTTCTCATTGGCTGTTGGTCCCCCTTCATCCTCACGCGTCTCCTATCAATGCAGTTCTTTAACTGCTCAAGCCTTCTCTACCAACTGCTTCTCCCCGTCCAATTCTTCTCTCCCTTCACCAACTCCTTCCTTAATATCTTCTTCCCTGCTTCAGCCCCAATAGCTCACTAATATAAATTAAAAAAGCTAAAAATATATTTTAACTGGGCAAGGGAGGGTGGAATCCTTCACAAATAAAATGCCCATTGAGCTGCACGCATGCATAACTAAGGGCTTGTCTACAGTATAAAGTGAAGTCGACATAAGGCTGCTTATTTTGACCTAACTGCGGAGGTGTACACACTGCAATGCTCCTCCCACCGAATCAACTCTCTTGCTATGCCAGCATAATAAAACCGCTTTGACGAGAGGCGTAGCACTTGGGGCGACATAGTTAGAGTGATGCAGTGCCAGTGAAGATACTGCACTGCTTATGTTGCCCTAAGTGGACTCCAGGAGGTGTCCCACAGTGGCCTCTCTGGTCACCAGCTTGGACTCTGCTGCCCTGCAGCCAGGTACACAGGCGTGCGCCCCTCCCCTTTTTGCATTTTTGAAATTCCTCTTCCTGTTTGCTTGGCATAGAGAACTCACATAGCATCTGCGCAGCTGACCATGACTGCTCCCCGGAGCAAACACGTTCCTGCCTGGAGTACACCGGAAGTGGTGGATCTGCTGGGTCTGTGGGAAGAGGAGGCTGTGCAGTCAGAGTCCTGCTCCAGTTGCAGGAGCTTTGAGATCTAAGGGCAGATTGCTCTTGTTATGGAGAAAAGGGTATGATAGGGACATGCATCAGTGCCATGCAAAGATCAAGAAACTGAGGCAGGTGTCCCAGAGGCAAGGGAGGCCAATAGTAATTCTGGTATATTGCCAAAGAGATGCCACTTCTACAAGGAGCTGCAAGCCATCCTTGGTGGCGACCCCACATTCACCACCAAGAGCCCCATGGATACTTTAAGGGGGCTGGAGACAGTGGCCAGGGGAGTGAACCCTGAAGAAACGTGGTGGGACAGGTGACAGGGACATCTGATGGCATGGTGAGCCAGGGTCTCTCTTTAACTCCAGAGGGGTCTAGCCAGTCCCAGCACTTCAGCTCTGGCATGCCTGATGCAGGAGAGGGAAGCTCCACTAAGTATTTGTGCTTTCGTACTGCAGGGAGATGTGAGATAGTCCTCTGTTTTTTAAAATCAGGATAGAAGAGGGCTTGAAATAGCCAGCATGGGGTGCAGTTTGTATCTGCTTCTCATTCCCCTGTGCAGCTAGGAGAGGTGGGGGTTCTGCGGAAAAGTTTGTTTATGCACACTGGAATGTGTAGTAGAAAGATGCAGTTAGAGCATTCGGCTTCTAAGCAAATCTATATATTCCCTTCTGCTGGAGATACTCATCCTTATTGCCTGCCTTCCTTCCTCATTACTCACTTTTTGATCATTTGTGCTCTCTTCACTTGGGAGGTAATATTTTGTGTTATCTTCATGTTGTATGTTTGTCTAATATATTTTATAAGCTCTTCCAGGAAGGGACTGTTTCCTTTAAAAGAAACAAATAAAAAAACCCTGTAAAGCTCCATGCTTGACAATGTAGAACTGTTTAATGATCCAATCCAGTAATCAGGGGTACACCTTCTATGTAGGAGAGTATTAAGCAAGTGTCCAATTTTCAAATGAATTCCTAAATATGGATAGGGAAAATTCATTTTACTTTAAAACTAGCTGGGATTGAAACCTTCATACCTTGAGATCTATCTACACTTATGGCTGCATGTAGAGAGTACAGACACTGCACTCCCAGCTAGCATGGTTATAAATAATAGTGTGAACGGTGAGACACTGCTTAAGTGTTTAGAGTAGAGTGTCCCTTGTGACTGAATGCCGACATGGACTCTTTTTACACCCAAGCAGTGCCTCCATGCTGTTTTTAGCAGTGCAGTGTCCTGCTGCCTCCCTACTGCCAGAGGTTTTTTCCCTCTGCGGTGAAAGGTTCTGGCAGTGGGGAAGGGCCCTCACAAGGTGAGGCAGCAGGGAAATATCCTGGCAGCTCCCCCGCTGCCAGAGCCTTTTCCCTGCTGCCCCTCTGCTTCTGGAGCCTTTCACTGTGGTGTGTAGCTACACGTATAGTGCCTGTAGTGTACTCTCTGCCATAAATGTAGACACAGCCACAGTGTGTTATCCTCCAAATCACCCAGCTGCTTTACAGCCTGACTGTGTGTTTCATTCACAAGCCATTTAAATGATCTGTCGTCCTTCACAAAAGAACCCCTGCACTTACAGCCCTTGTGCATGTTAAACTTTCATGAAATGTCTTCAATTAAAATGAACCTTTTGGAGCTCACACTGTTTATATGCAAAAAATGGTTATTGCCATAAAAATCCCAGGAAGGGAGCTGAAAAATGTAATAAAATTTCGCACTGTTTAATGCTTATCACCCCTGGGTATCTAGTAGGTTTCCACTAACTAAATGTGAATGTGAATTCCATTTTCTTTAGCAGCTGAATCTGCTTTATCAGCCAGCGTGCTTGTATTGCTGCCCACAGAGAAGACTGTTCGGAGTATCTCCCTTTGAAATGCATTGCATTTGTTCAGATTTCGTCTGTCCTCACTTACTGAGCTACATTTCTTTAAACTGGTTTCTTTCCAGTGACGTGACTGAACCTCATATTTGGGCTCATTTGGTCAATTCTTGGCTGCTTTTGGACAGCACTTTGTGGAAAGTCTTTAAGGAAAAGGGAAGTTGATTATCCTCCTTTCTCCCCCAGCCTGAAGTATCAGCTTGGATGTCCCAAATTTATGCTTAGGACCCAAAATGGGACCCTCTGTTTCAGCTTCTGACAAAATATGCTTTAAACACCACTTAACCTTTCAACTTTGCTGAAAGGCAATATAGTGAAAGTTTTGAGCAAGCTGATGCTTCTCTGGTTCCTTCTACCTCATCCAAATCTCCAAGCCCCTCCTTTGGCCAGAGTCCTACAGAAGGCTGCAAGAAGAGTGTTCAGGCTTCCTCTGTTTTCAGTAATTCAACCTCAAGTGTGCTGTGCATATCATTAGGCTGGACAGAAGCAGCAAAATACTTTTCGTCATGAAGAGATCACTGTGCTATGTGTGCCACCTGTCGCCACCATCTCCGCCTCTTTCCTTCCCCTCAATAAATCATAATTACTGTGTGTTCTCTCTAGCTTGGCTTCCACTGAGACAACAGGGGATACCCAGTTTCCCATCCATAACCTTGGAACAACACTAACCAGATTTGTCTGCTCTCATTTCTCTTCCATTATCTGAAATTATGGTGATTTTTTCTCCCAGCTGGCTGTCCAGATCCAGGCCTATATCTCTTTTATTTATTGTATTTCTGCATTGTCCCTACAGATACTGAGCGAAGACTTCGCCCTGTCTTACTTTTGACACTTACTTTGTGACTTCAGTGCTTTATGAGATTTTTGCCTCTCACAAGGAGGTATTATTATTCCTGCCCTAAATGTGATTACAACAAAAGTGTGGCTTTTATGTTGTATCCTATGTATCTATTTTTGCTACTGATAGGGTTTCCATTACTGTAATATCTGAGCTCCTCGTAGTTTTCATAATGCATTTATTCTCATGCCTTCCCTCTGAGGTAAGGAAGTCCTGTTATCCCCATTGTACCCACTATTATACAGATAGGAGACCTGCAGCACAGAGAGTCTTAAGTGACTTGCCTAAGGTCATACAGGAAGACTGTGGTGAAGCAAGGTCTTGAACCCCAGTCTCCTAAATCCTAGGGTAGTGCTTTAACCACTGGACCATCCTTCCTCTTGCTAGTGTCATTTCTGCAGTGAACTTTTAATGACTGATACAAATACAAAACATAAAAGCATGTGAGTGGGAAAGCACAAATGCAGGAGCTACTGCCCCATCAGTTACAGATGGAGGTTACTGTCAAGAACTAGAGGTTCATTCCTACTTTTTGAAGTGAATTATTATGGCAGAAGCAAAAGTAATTGCCAAACTTAGGACCCTAATGGCTTCAGTCTAAATAAATTCCAGGTTGCTAGGCTCTGCATTTAGTCATATCAGATGTTGGTAGCCCATTTTGATTCGTGAGCTGTAGCTCACGAAAGCTTATGCTCAAATAAATTGGTTAGTCTCTAAGGTGCCACAAGTACTCCTTTTCTTTTTGCGAATACAGACTAACACGGCTGTTACTCTGAAAACTACAGATAACGTTTCGCTGAGGGCTTGCATGCATGCTTTTGAAAACCTGTTAGATCATTAACTTCAGTTGCAGCCAAGGTGTGTGAGAAAATCCTTCTAAAATGTGCTAAGTTCGCAATGGTATCGGCTGTCCAAAGGAACTGTCACCATTCAGAGAGGGTTTTTGCTTTTAGAATTAGTCATTTTTAGCCATAGGAGGAAATACGAGCATCTTAAATATGCAAAAATTACCATTTTGTAACCCCAAAAACTAATAGGTTGACTACGTTAACTTTGCTACCATGCTGAGAACTCCTATAATGGCACAACTGTAGAGGCACATTGTTTCATATGTCTAGACAAGTGTACGTACGGTGTACAGTTAGGAGTACACTTTGTAACTACATTGCATATTGTGCTAGTAGCCTCTACATCAGTGGCTTTCAACTGCTTCCATGCTGTGGGTCTCCCATCCATTTTGCCATTTCCAAAAGGAAGTGGTCACATATCCCTTAAGCCTCTTTGAAACTCCCATATTGAGAGCTCAGGGTAGAGACAGTGACTGCCGAGGAAGCTGTTTTCTTCTCACAGAAATGTAGCTAGGTGGAGAAAGGCAAGAATAATAGTATCTGACTCTTCATCCATGGATCTCAAAGTGCTTTAACAAAGTAGGTTAGTATCATAGCCCCATTTTACAGATGGGGAAACTGAGGCACAGGCTTTCTTTGTACAAGGCCTGGATCATGAGTGAGAATAGTTTGTTTGAAGACTGCATTTTGGGAGTGTTATTTCTAACACCAGATATGTGTAAGTGTGTTAAGGGTTTGGGACCCTAGGGGTGAAGTGTGATTTTATTTGTTGTTGCTGGCAGATTGGTCTGAAGGTTTTTGGTACTCAGAGTTAAGATTCATCTTAGATGAGATGTGGCAACAAGAATGACAACACTGTATAAATTAATTGGTTGGGTATACATGTTGAATTCATCCAACATCTTTTTTAATAAATACTTGCTGTTTATCATATATACACTATTGGAAAATGCAGCATGAAAGATCCTTTTGAGATACAAATGGATATTACCAGCAGCTGTTGTACTTAAAATAAAACCTTTGGAGGGGGAATCTAAGTTAGGCTATGCAGTACGTATTGTTTTGTTCTTCTTATACCATGCACATGCCAGTTTCCCCCAATCCAGGGCAATTCTAATGAAAACTTTGACCTCGTTTCTATATGTCCTAGCAGAGGGTAAAACTTCCTGGTCTTTGTACTGCTGTGCAGTTCAGTGCAGGCGACTTCAGAGTTGCATTGGTCTTGAATTTGGAGTAAGAGCTTTATAGTTAAGTTTTGTGAGCTGACTGGGTGTTTAAATGACTCTGCTCTTTGGGTTTTAATGCTCATGTAGTGTATAGTGGTTACATGGGGGAAATAATGTGTTGTTTCACAGAGACAAAAGAAAAAGGGTGTTTTAACACCCTGCATGAGGAGATTTACATAGGAAAATGAGATGAAAGTAGAGAAAGATGAAACACTAAATTAATCCCCTCAGCACAGGATGGGTTTCTCATCTCATTTTAGGGTGGTTAGGCTGCTTGCCCTCTCTGTTACCATGAAAAATGAGGAGCCCACTTAGATCTGTAGATTTTACTGTTTTGTTTCATACTGGATCCTGTGTTCATTTGGAAAGTGTGAATGTCTGCACTGGTTTTTAAAGTGCTAATGTTGCTTTTGGTCCAAGATCTCTCTGATTAACCACTGCATTGCAAGAATCTAATAAAATTAACAGGAGTGTTGTAAACAAATAATTCTTCTGCTCTACTCCACGCTGATTATTGTGTCCAGTTCTGGGCTCTACATTTCAGGAAGGATGTGGACAAACTGGAGAAAGAGCAACTAAAATGATTAAAGGTCTAGAAAACATGACCTGTGAAGGAAGATTGAAAAAACTGGGTTTGTTTAGTCTGGAGAAGAGAAGACTGAGAGAGGGGACATGATAACAATTTCCAAGTACATAAGAGGTTGTTACAAGGAGGAGGGAATAAAAGTGTTCTTAATTTCTGAGGATAGGACAAGAAGTAAAGGGCTTAAATTGCAGCAAGCACAGTTTAGGTTGGACATTAGGACAAAATTCCTAACTGTCAGGGTAGTTAAGCACTGGAATAAATTGCCTGGGGAGTGTGGAATCTCCATCTGTCATAAATATAATGGGAAAGGTAAACACCTTTAAATCCCTCCCGGCCAGAGGAAAAACCCTTTCACCTGTAAAGGGTTAAGAAGCTAGGATAACCTTGCTGGCACCTGACCAAAATGACCAATGAGGAGACAAGATACTTTCAAAGCTGGAGCGGGGGAGGAAACAAAGGCGCTCTCTGTCTGTGTGTTGCTTTTGCTGGGACCAGAGCAGGAATGCAGGTCAGAACTCCTGTAAAGGGCTAATAAGCAATCTAGTTAGATATGTGTTAGATTCTGTTTTGTTTAAATGGCTGATAAAATAAGTTGTGCTGAATGGAATGTATATTCCTATTTTTGTGTCTTTTTGTAACTTAAGGTTTTGCCTAGAAGGATTCTCTATGTTTTGAATCTGATTACCCTGTAAGGTATTTACCATCCTGATTTTACAGAGGTGATTCTTTTACTTTTTCTTCAATTAAAATTCTTCTTTTAAGAACCTGATTGCTTTTTCATTGTTCTTAAGATCCAAGGGTTTGGGTCTGTGTTCACCAATGCAAATTGGTGAGGATTTTTATCAAGCCTTCCCCAGGAAAGGGGGTGTAGGGTTTGGGAGGATTTTGGGGGGAAAGACTTTTCCAAGCGGGCTTTTTCCCTGTTATATATTTGTTAGACGCTTGGTGGTGGCAGCAATAAAGTCCAGGGACAAAAGGTAAAATAGTTTGTACCTTGGGAAAGTTTTAACCTAAGCTGGTAAAAATAAGCTTAGGGGGTTTTTCATGCAGGTCCTCACATCTGTACCCTAGAGTTCAGAGTGGGGAAGGAACCTTGACACCATCATTGGAGATTTTTGAGAGCAGGTCAGACAAACACCTGCCAGGGATGGTCTAGATAATACTTAGTCCTGCCAAGAGTGCAGGGGACTGGACTAGATGACCTCTCAAGGTCCCTTCCAATCCTACGATTCTCTGATTCAGTGAAAATATACATTTTTTTTTTACTTCAGTTTTAAAATATTCAACATAAAAAGCCAAGGTTGGGGAAAAAGTTAGAGATATAAAGAAGCAAAAGGCATTAAGTTTAAAGATGTTTGCCATTTAACTGGTCAAGATAGGAAATGGAAATTTTTTTCCCCTTTACTCCCATCCTACAGTCCTGGCATTTATAAACCCTTCAGAGGGACCTTTAATATCACAAATTGTACTTTCATCTTGATCACTTCAGTGACTTTATCATAGTTAATTTGGTTCCTTTTGTGGGAAATACACATTTAGGTGGCTTCTTCTCAGCACGTCTATTTTATCTGGAATTGTACAAAGTTGCTTCTTTACTGTGGGGGGAAAATGAAATGGACTAAATTGGTATCATTCTTGCCCGGTCTGGTAAAGCACTGAGTCATTACTTATAGAACTTGGAAACACAGTGCTATTGAGAGATACACTCCAGACCTTTAGAATCAGCCTCTAAACTTGTTCATTTGTGAGAGAAAGCAATCGAAAGGTAGCCTACACCTCTACTCCAATATGACGTGACCCGATATAACATGAATTCGGATATAACGCGGTAAAGCAGTGCTCCGGGGGGGCGGGGCTGCGTGCTCCAGTGGATCAAAGCAAGTTCGATAGAACGCGGCTTCACCTATAACGCGATAAGATTTTTTGGCTCCCAAGGGCAGTGTTATATTGGGGTAGAGGTGTATTAGACTTACTGTACCTTCCCAGATATTTTAAAGACATCTGGTTTATCAAGCCAGAAATTACACTAGCTAAAGGAGAATTTTTAGTTGACCACATGGTTGTAGTGACACCAGATAACTCACTCAATCACATACATAGTCATATTTTAAGGTGCAACAGTTATGGAAAAATGCATAGCTGAGGAAAATCATGTTATACGTGATCTATCCTGCAATAGAATTTAGTCATCACTATTCCCTGGTTTCTGGTGGTCTGTTTCACCCTGGAGTCTGAGATTATTTCTTTCTTGAAATGGACAATTTCTCTCGCAAATGGACAAGTTTGGAGACTGATTCAAAAGGTTTGGAGTGTTGTAGGCTTGCCAATTTGAGTGTGTTTGGTTTATTGCGCTTGGTGAGAGTTCAGATATCCAGTAAAAAGGTCAGATTGTATGGGTGAGAGAGAGTGATAAATAAATAAATTCCCAGTTTCACTCTCTGTGCCAGGCCCCAACCACAGTCAGAGAAGCTGGATGTTTCCACTAAAATTATCAGCTCTGAAATTTACATTTCAGTATAATTAATTATCATTACTATTCTTCACAGTTAACACACTAGATTAAAGGGGAATTTCACATTTGTCTTTGTGCTATGTCTGCAGACGTTAACACTGTACTGATTATATATCTGTCATGTTACCTTCCCAACCATATGGGCTATAAGCTAAACATCCTTTAAAATCCTGGAGAAATGGATAGGGCCAAGGGAGAAATTCTGTTGTGGTGTATCCTTGAGTAACATCTTACTCTGAATCCTGATCTGAAATGCCTTGGGTGGAGGCACACCAACTAAGCAACCTGTCTGTGTACAAAGCAAATCTGAGCTCTTCTCTAAATGTAAACTGGGATTTAGATAACATGGCCACAGATTACTGTACCAACTGGTGAAACCAAGATAGTACATATTTTAAATCTTAAATTCAGTTGTGCAAAAACCCAAGGCAACTGAAGTTATTATTTGCTCGTAGCCCTTGTTTTGCTCCCTTAATATTTAAAACTACAGCTACATTTTCAAAAGTAACCACTAGGTCTTTGTTCCTTGGTTTCTGGGTGTCAAACTTTGGGCCTGAATTCCAGAAGTGCTGAGCACTCACAACTCCGATTGACTTCAACTGGACTTATGGGTGCTCAGCACTTTTGAAAAACTGGGGCCAATATAATTTAACCTGAGCTATCAAAAACTAAGGCATCCAAAATTGGCTATTATCCACTGAAAATGTAGGGCCCTAGTTTCCCCCATAGAATTGCACTCCTTACCTTTCAGTCAATTCAGCACAGTAACCCACCATACACAGCTTTGCAGGCCTTGGCTTCCCGGTTTCTGTACCACCATTCACTTATGAAACAGGTGAGAATAACAGCAATTAAATAATGTGAAACTGATCTCTGTTTGCAAGATTCAGCAGGGAGTCTCATGAAAGCAAGTGCAGATTGGTCATGCTGCTGTATGGATTAGTTTGCTTTACTCTCTTCAGGCTGCTGTTTACTGGCTGAATGATTGAGATACCAATTAAAATAGCTGTTCACTAGTTTTATAAAAATAGGTTTGACTATATTTAACACGCTTGCAGTGCTCTTACAGAAACTTGAAAATGAAATATTTCCAGACTGATTTGTTCAGTTTGTACATGATATCTGTCTCTCAAACACACTCCTTTCTTGATGCTTCTAATGAAGTGAAAGCCAACATGGCTACTGTCATTACTTGCTTCTGCAGTGGCATCTACAAGGGCAGGAGGAATATGCACAGTGCTGAGTGTAGTATTTGCTATTTAACTGATTATTGTAGGACCTCATGGGGAGCTTATAATTGTATTTGCTGTTTCAAACCAAATTGTTGGCACTTTTCTTGATAAAGTGCTGGATTACAAAACATTTGTAAACCAAGTAGAACCTGAGGACATTTTGGACTAGCCTATAACAGTTCGTAAATGTGCATAAGAAATTGTAAACTAAATGAGAGCATCCTATTTTAAACAAAGATGCTGAAGACACTGATGTAGTTACACTTTCCATCTTCAATTTGTGGAAGGGGGAAAGAAAACTTCATTGAGTGTGTCTGCCCTGGGAGAAGATACTGGATCTTATACTTGGCATCGGCAGGTCTTTTTAGGTAAAAGAACTGTTGACTACTAGGAGTCAAACAGTAGTTGTGTGTGCTGTTTCAGGTTTGGGATGGGAGATGACAAGGTGAGATTGTTAGATGACTGGTGACTCAGTGAAGGTTTTTCCTACAAGGAAGCTGGCACAGCTTTGTGGTATAGAGTGATCCATGGGGTATTATTGTTTCACTGGCCTTTCTTTCTTTCTTTCTTTCTTTCTTTCTTTCTTTCTTTCTTTCTTTCTTTCTTTCTTTCTTTCTTTCTTTCTTTCTTTCTTTCTTTCCATGGAGATGCTAGATGTTAAAAGTACTGGATACCATTACGGAGTTTTATTTTAATTGCTTTTGATGTGTTAACTGCACTAGAACGCTGAGGGCCATTTATCTGTCTTTAATTTGTATCTGTGGTTAACTTGGGTGTGAGTAGTTATTGCATTCTAGAGACAATACTCATTTTCAGGTTGCCCAAATTAATTCAACCTTGGAATATTGCCATGAAAATTTACCTGGGACAAAATCTACTTGTGTATCCTTATCCTGTTGACGATAATGAAAAAGCTAATGACACATTACTTGTCTGTTTAAAAAAAAAATAATAAAAAAAAATACAATGACTTGCCTCAGGTGAGCAGAAGTTTTCAAGGATCCTTTAGTTAATATTTAATTGTACTGCACTAGGCGCTATGTAAATGTTAAGGATTATTATCCATATGGGAATCTGCATTCTCTTATTTCAAGGTAGTGTTTTCTTTATAACATATACATCACCTCAATGGATGAAATTAACTATTTTACAAACCCTTTAGAAGAACTGGATTCACGGAATTTCAGCTCTATTCAGAAAACATTAAAGGAGAAGTGTCCCTTTTAAATTTGACTCTAAATAAAATTCTTTGCAAAAATAAGCTCTTCAATAACTTACAGCTAATAGAAATTTTTCCACATATTTTGTAAAAAATGAAAGCAGTTGTTTTTAAACAATTTTCCCATCCATATTAAAAACACAAATATTGGAGCATTAAGATTCTGAAAGTGAAAGATGATAAACAAAGTGAAGCTGACTTAATTGATTTTCATTGCTGAGGGAAGTGTAGGATATAGCACCAATAAAGACAAGTAGATTGGGTTTTTAAAATTTGTGTAACATAATCCAAAGTTTTATAAACAACATACGTAGAGCTTGTAACATATAATTTTAAAGTTTATAGCATCTCTTTAAAATGATTCTCACTTTTAAAAAACATACAATCAGTAATTTTTTTTTATTGGAGCCATAAAATCATTAGCCTCTAATTAGATTTATGAAGTTGATAGAACTAGGGCTATTTTGTTAAAACTGGTTAAAATCATTCTGAGTGGAACTTTTGTTTATTGAAGATATTTCACAATTTCATTAAACTGACTACATTCCTGTGAAATTGTTTGACTTTTGACTTATCTGACCATTATGTCAAGCAGATTTGCATTACACTAAAACATCTATTTGTAGAATACACTGAACATGTGAAAAGTATATAACTTTTGTGATTGTGACATGTCTGGTAGATAACCTTTTATATGGCAGTAACCTACCACGGGGAAAAAACTTTGACTGACTGGTTGTATGAGTTGAAAAACTGGTAATGCCAGCAGCTTTTACAAAACTGATTCAGAGCTATGAAAAGCTATATGCATAACTTCAGTATGTCAGCTCACTTGTGTTTTTGACTTGACCAATAGTATTGACATGAGAGTTGCTTTGTGAGTTACCCTTAACATTGGAGCATTTTTATGCAGAACGCTTATAGGAACATTTCACAAATCCTTGACTACTTTTAGCACAGAGCTCATGCAGAGTTTCCCAGCTGCAGAGCTCTCAATTTGGAGCATCATTAACACTAAGTACTTTTTAGCTGAAGTTTAGCCATAACCAAAATTCAGTTTGTGAACAACCTCACCTGTGTTCCAGTGTGAGATTAGTGGGGTGACGTCTTTTCCCATAGTTTTATAATTGTGTCCTGAAATCATAATATATATGTTTGCAAGAAACCAGCCATAATAGTTCAGCTTGGAATTGCCTTTAGTGTTTTCACACAATGGCTAATTCTTTTTTCACTGGGTTGATGATTTTGATAAGATGGCTGGTTTAATATATTTGTGCAAGACTCAGAAGAATTTTAATTATATAAAAATGAATATTGTCATGGTTTCATGAAACCATTAATTCTTACATCGGTTTCATGAAACCATTAATTCTTACATCAGTTTCATGAAACTGTTAATTCATCCATTTGTTCTAACACATGTACTTTAAGGTTTGGAGTAGAGACACGCAATCTGGCACATTTGCTGTAGCAGATATCTATCTGTAATGTATGAATCCAGATTTTGAGAGTGGTAATCTCACAGGCAGATGGCAATACTTCAAAGGTATTTTCAACAAAGAAATTGTGCAGATAGAAGCTTTCTCCTCTTTAACTACCCTGCTTCCTTTGGTGATTTGTTGTTTGGGCTCCAGTGATAGAGATATCACAATATGCAACTGTGGCAGTAACTGTATAAATGCACCAGTGATGGACGTCGGTGCCTTCCCTGGTCTCGCCAGTGAAAGCACTGTTGACTCCTGTCTGTAGGCGCTCAGTAATGAAAGGGATGGAGAATGATTGCTCATTATGCCTAAGCTGGAGCTCCTGGAGCTGTTTGTTCTTTGCGGAGCTTGTTTTCTGTCTCAGTCATTATGTAAAAGGCCAGCAGAATACCAACTCCCTGTTTTGAGTCATTAAGACCCCTCTGAAGTATCTGGAATAACTCTAACCTATTGCAGTTGCAAATCCTCCTGCCATTCTGCAAAGTGACTGGAGAGGATGTGAAGTGCAGGATGCCGAGTTGCTGAATACTGCTTCCCACCTTCCTCTTGAAGGAACACCCTCTTTCTCCCTGTCCCCAACAACAACCAACTTGTCTCATTTAAGAAAAGCAACAAAGGTAGAATAAGTGTTTCCTTCTTTGAAAACTGCACTCAGGAAATTGCATGTAAGAATTATTTAACCTAGCAGAATTTTAATTTTTATTTTAATTTTTTTGTGGAAACACCATAATTTTACTCAAACCACCCACCCACTGTGCTTTCTCTGCCTTTCTTTCTCCAGTGAGTCCAGATTCTAGTGAATAAAATAAAATAGAATCCCCTCCCCCCAAATTTTATTCTTCTTGCTTGAGAGAATTGATCTGGAGAGAGAGCTTGCTAAAGGAAAATTGCACTGTGGTTAATCACCTTAATTTCCATCTCCACTTAGAAAAAATCTTGAAACACATCATATAAGAAGATAGCAGTTTCCTATGGCCCTCTAATGTTTAGTCATGTGGGTTAAGACCAGGGAAATGTAGTTTATAATACTTATACAATTACAGTATGAAAACTAGTGCTTTACATTTTCAAACCACCATACAGATGTTAACTAAACTCTTTATGCATGGGGCTTATGTTTTTCAGACTTGTAATTTTGTGAATCACAACAAAAGTTGGTGGCTAAACACTGTTAAATCAACTATTTAAAATAATTGATTGTACAACAGCTTGGAAAATGTAAGCTTTTCCCATGCATTCCAGTGGTGAGCACCTTTTTCTGTGACCCACAGCGATCACCTGTTAAGCAGAAAGCCCAGTCTGAAGTATCAGTCAGAAAAATGGCAGTACCACACATGATAAAACAATGACGACTATTTCTAAAAATGGTGGATTGAAAAGTATTATATGTATACTCTTAGTGCAGCACTGATACTTGGGGGAAGACTTTTTCAAAGGCACAAATAGAAGTTAGATGCCAAACTCCCATTGACTTGCAATGTGGGTTAGGTGCCACCTTTGAAAATCTCTCCCTCTGAAATAATATACCTGACTGAAAACTACAATTTTCCTTTATGACTCTGATCCCATCTATAGAGCAAATGACCACTTCCCTTTCTCCTCTCCTCTAATTTTTCTCAAGGCTTCAGACTAAACTATACAACTGCTTACAGGTCTGCTTCATTATGAATAACTTCAGCCTACGTTGTACGGGTGTCTGTCTATTTGCCTTAGAAAGTCTAAAATAAACTTTCTATTCAGAAAAGAAATAGCACGTCCTGGCCAGAGCAGCCTTAGGAACTCCTTGTAAAAGTCAGGGGTATCCTTAAGTAGGTTCACCCTACATTGGAAGCATTTCTTTTCTGCAACTGCTGATGTTCGAGTAATACTTCATACTGTCCATTGGAGTTTTCTGGAATTAGTAGATCCTTAAATTCTAGAAGGCATCATCATCTAGAACATCAGTAACCAAAAACTCCTGAATTTAAATCCCAGCTCTGCCAATGACTTGCTGTGTGACCCTGGGCAACTCCCTCATCCTTCTTTGCCTGCCTTATACATTGACAGAGTGGTGATGCCTACCTGCCTTACAGAAATGTGGTGAGGAGTACTTAGTTCAGGGGCGGGCAAACTTTTTGGCCTGAGGGCCGGATCAGGTTTCGGAAGTCATATGGAGGGCCGGTTAGGGGAGGCTGTGCCTCCCCAAACAGCCAGGCGTGGCCCGGCCTCCGCCCCCTCCCCCGCTTCTTGCCCCCTGACAGCGCTCTCCCCACACGCCCCCCGGGACTCCTGCCCTATCCAATGCCCTCCGTTCCCTGATGGCTCCCGCAGGACCCCTGCCCCATCCACACACACCCTGCTCCCTGACCGCCCCTGTAACTCCTGCCCCTGACTTCCCCTCGCCATCCCATCCAACCTCTCCTCTCCTTCCTGGCTGCCCCCCCAGAACCCCTGCCGCATCCAACAACCCCTGCCCCTGACTGACTGCCGCCCCGGGACCCCTGACCCCATTCAACCCCCCTGTTCCCCACCCTCTGACTGCCCCGACCCCTATCCACCCCCTGACCACCTCCCCGAACTCCCCTGCCCTCTATCCAACCCCCCCTGCTCCTTGCCCCCTTACCGCGCTGCCTGGATCACTGATGGCTGGCGGCGCGCCAGCCATGCCACTGCACAGCACAGAGCACCGGGTCAGGCCGGGCTCTGCAGCTGCACTGCCCCAGGAGCTCGCAGCCCCGCCGCCCAGAGCATTGTGTCGGCGGCTCAGTGAGCTGAGGCTGTGGGGGAGGGCGAACAGCAGGGGAGGGGCTGGGGGCAAGCCTCCAGGGCCAGGAGCTGAGGGTCCCGCGGGCCGTAATTTGCCCACCTCTGACTTAGTTAATGTCTGTGTAGGGTGTTATATATTCAAAATGCTATATAGGTTGTAAGTACTATTAACATGACAGAAAAACAAGCTTATTTGCCATTCTTCAATATATTCCCCTATCCATTTGAGCTCCAGATATGCTTCTCATGAATTTCCTTTTGTCAGAATTCTTAGGCTGTCGTCTTATTGCAACAAAATCCTGAATTGTCTTTAGTTGAGTATCTGATTGGATTAACTATATGGTGGGCTTGGAAATGGGAGTGTTCTGGCTGTTAGTGTGGCAAAAAGCATTATCTATTATTTATCTCACACTTCCATAGTGCCTTTCTTCAAAAAACATGAATGAGCTTTACAGAATGTTTGCACCTTATGAAATACAATCACTCCCTTTTTACATATGGGCAAACTGAGTCACAGAAATTGTGACTTGGCCAAGCTCACATTAAGTCAGTTAACTGTTCAAAAATAGAATCAGAGTCCTAACTCCTGGTGCCCTGCCCTGCACTACAAGTAACAATCACACTTGTCTTATTTTGTTTTCTAGTTTCAGTGGTTTGGTTCCAGATTCTAGATTCTGATGTCTTGTGGCCTAATCTACCACTTGTGATTGTCAGTCTTTCCTGAGGTTATGACTGCTGTCTAGAGTTTACTCTTTCTAAATTGGATTATAGGATTATCATCATTGCACAATTCATCTTCTTTTCTCAAGCCTTGTAAATTGGGTCACCAGGTCTCCAGTCTAGTGTCCCATAACTGATGGAACACTGGTGGAGCATTGTGTTCTGCTTGCCTGTGGTGAGAAGTGGGTGTTTGCTTAGTACCTCTACTATGTAAAACGAGAACACTTTTATCAGTGCCTACAGGAACTAACCCTGCCTTTTTAAAGGTCACTCCTGTCTCAGTCAGTTCTTAAAGTTCAAAAGGAAATAAACTACTTAGGGTTGGCATTTTTCAAGTCAAGTGTCAACTTTCCAGGCCCCCAAGGCAGGGAACACGGGGGAGGTGGAGATTAAGAATTGAGCTGCTTGGCTGATACGGTGATTGTGCAGGAGCATTCCCTTTTTCTTCTTGGTTCTTTAGGGATGTAGGGAATCAAATGGAAACATTGCTCAAATAGCTCACTTTCTCCTTTTCATTTTGCAATGCAAAAATATCAGAAGCTATTTAGAAGTTTTCTTTTTTCATTAGCTCACTGTCAGGGAGTGGATGGTTTGTCAGCTGCAATGAAGTAGGACACAAGTTACATTTTATGACCATGCCACTACCTAGAAGTGCCTTCAACCACAGAGCCCTATTATGCAGGGGCGGGCGATGAGGTTTCAGGAAGTATTTGTATGGTGAAGTCTCCAAGCAAGTGCCACCCCTGCATTGACTTCTCTTGCTTACGCAGGGGACAGCAAAATCAATAAGGAAATAAACAGGGAGAACGGGCTTTATTAATTAGGTACAATGGAGGCAGCAGGGAAGATTATAATGGAACACAGGTGGCAATCGATGGGAGCATAGACAATCTATTGTTGGATACCAAAGTGTCTGTATTGATTGTGGGAGATGTAGGGTACAGAAATATCAGAGCTGATAATTGGGATGTTGGATAGCTCCAGAGAGCGAGCAGTGTGGATTCCTGTTGTAATTTTTGTAACAAATTTTCTCCCTTGTGTATGTGCTCTCCTGGCACGTGCACACTCTCATTTAAGGCACACATACACTCTTCTTTACAGATGGAGACCTGCATATTCCCACCTTCACACACTTCCAGGATATGAGTGAGGGAAAATAACTCTTCTTCCTTGCAATAGGGTTTTATTACAAAAATAAGGTTGGCAGCAGAATTATGTTCCTTCTCTGCTTTACCTCCAGAAAGATGAAATAGAGAACTATCTTAAAAGATATAAGTAAAGGGCCTTAAAGTTTTCCAAGCCAGGCACTAATCTACTCTTAGTCTTACTGTGTAGGCTGATACAAGGTATTGTGATAATGAAACAGCTATCAATACCTTGGGCAAGTAGAATGTTGTTAGTTGGGCTCTGTCTAAGATTTTTCCCTGGCTTGTTTTCTTTCCTTCTTTTCATTTGTTGACTGAAATGTCTTAAAAAGAACATTGTCCATCTACACAAAATTTCATAGAGAGAAGTGGATCCTGAGTAAATCTGGGGCAGGTATATTGAAAAAAAGATTAGATTCAGATTCCTTTTTGTCCGTTAATCCCGTTATAACAGAACGTTTGTGCTGTGCAAACAAATCTGATTGGGGGCTGGGCACAGATTAGCATGATTGATTTGGTGACAGAATTTCTTCTTCTCTACACACTACTCTTATCCTAACTACGCTATGCAACAGACCAGGCACCACAGTCTTCGCTCTGCCTCCTAAGGGCACCAGTCTTCTATCACCCTTTTACCTGACCTTCTGCATGTACCCGTTTACTTAACTAACTGCTTCCCAAACCACCAATTGTTATGCCCATCATTCGAAACTACAAGAGTTGGGTAAAAATAATCTGGTAAAGGGATGTGTGCAGACAGACAGGGAGAATTAACAGTATGGCGTATGTGGTTTGTGGTGTACGGTTGGCTTGGTAATGGTAAGAGGTGTGCTTATGGTAGAGGGCATGTATTTTAATTTCCTGGCTTTTGGGGATTGTCAGGGATGTTGTGTGTTGCTAACTAGATTGCAAATAAGGGTGGGGTTTTTTGTATTAATAAATATACATACATGTTTCTGCAGTAGACAAAACCATAGCAATTGACTCTAAGAGAGATTTGCATCCAGGATTCCCTGTGCTTTCATCTGCTTTCAATGTTTTGGTTGCTACATCTCTGAAGTTCACCTTCTTATCACAGCTTCAGAGAAAAATAAAGAGCCTGACCTTTCTGCTCATCCAGTAGAGATCTTGAAACATAAAATCTCAGTGTAAGGGCCGTTTACTCCTCCACCTGACTGATTTCTGTCTGAAATATTCATTGCTGGGAGGCATCATGGTATGTAATGTTGTTTTATTAGTCATTTAGAAATATGGATGCAGTAGAATTGATGTAATTGAGCTCTGAATTTAGTTGCTCTGACAGTTCATTCTTCTATACAAGATAGTTTATTCTTGTGGCCTGGTGTTGGTTTAAAAGGCTCTTTAGGCCAGTTGGGTGGGATGAAGCTGGTAGTGGGTAGGACTTTGTGCCCTGCGGGTAACTTGCAAGAAGTTAGGCACTTCGGGGTGGGAGGGATAGCTCAGTGGTTTGAGCATTGGCCTGCTAAACCCAGGGTTGTGAGTTCAATCCTTGAGGGGGCCATTTGGGATCTGGGGCAAAAATTGGGGATTGGTCCTGCTTTGAGCAGGGGGTTGGACTAGATGACCTCCTGAGGTCCCTTCCAACCCTGATATTCTATGATTCTAAGTGTCAACCCAGTGAAAGACCCAAGTAACACAGTGACCTTGGGCTTCTATTTTCTGGGCCTTATAAGGCATGCTGTGCATTTGGAGCTCCTTGAGGAGTAGGGGTGGTAGGATTCCATTAACTGTTCTTTAATTTAGCATCCTATAACAATGGATCCTATCCTTCCATCGTAGAAAGCAGTGCCACTACAACATGTGGTGGCTTTGAGAAGGGGTTTGTCTGTGCTTAGCTATCTGGGGCACAACTGGCAAGCAGAGTAAGGGATTGTGGTCGCACTGTGTAGCCAGGATCTGTGAAAAGTGGGCTTGTAGAAATGTGAGTCATTTCAAACAGACCCAACTACAAGTAATCAGTTTGATACTCATTCAGATTGTTCTCCTTTGAACAGATTCCAGCTGTCTTTAACTGGATGGCTGATACCAGACACTTAAGGCCTGATTTTCTGCTTTATAGCTGTGTAAAGTAGATGAGAAAAGTGTTTAAAGTAGATTGCAACAAGCGAGGTAGCTCTTGTTGCACCAGCCAAGGAAGCAGGGGAACTATCCACTCTACCTCCTTTACTTTAAACATGGGCGTAAAATGCTACCATTCTGACCTGGTAATGTTACAGTCACTTTGCACAGGTGAAAATGCTGGTGCAAGTCAATATTAAATTTAACGGAGGCCCCAAAGAGTTCTGGAGTGACTTCTCTGGGAGTGAGGTATACGTTGTGAAATCCAGAGTTGCCTAGTGGTTGACAAAGCAGACTTTTAGGAGGCATTTGTTTGATCGGTTGTTTTAAAAGTTTTTTTTTAATATTCTTCATTCATTACATTTCAATAGAACAACAGCCTCCTGTGCAGCTATATTTAGTGCAGTTACTGTCACTCTGGACTGCTTTGCTATAAAGTTCAGAAAATGGCTTCAGTCACTGCTGTCCAAACAAGTGAAAGCCCTTTTTGATGTTCTGGGGAGGATGAAGGAGATATGTAGTGAAATTAATTTGACCCTATGAAAGTGAAGGACAGAAAACACTGACTATATGTAAGCATTTCTAGTAGTTAGCTAGATGCTTTCCCAATCATCTCTGCCCTTTGATCCTAACCACCTATTCTGGACAGATACTGTCAGCGGTGCCTAATTGTGCGCTGGCTATCTGTTTTGGACAAGTACCTGTTCGGACCAGATGTGAAAAATTGGGACTGAGGTAGAGAATAATAGGCATGTATATAAGACAAAGCCCCAAATATTGGGACTGTCCCTATAAAATTGGGACATCTGGTCACTCTAGTTGTGATCTTCATACTTATTGCATCTTGAGTCAGACTTTTAGAGACAAAAGGCCAGTGTTTAGTTCCTGGGCAACAGCCTTGCATTTTACTCAGAATTATGATTGGGGTCCCAGCTGTAAAAAAAATAATTTTTCAAGTATTCTTTCAGAGAATTCTGTTTCTATAAATGCATTCAGTAGCCTAAGAAAAGCATTCAGCTAAAAAATGTGAGTGAACATTAGTGTATGATGCTCATTTCATGCTGGAATACTATAATACGCATTGGAAATGAAGTCTGATTGGAAAAGGTCATCGCGGGCTGTTGTGTGGAGCCTTCATGAAGCAGTAATGAGTCATGAGTCTGTAAGGGCTCCTTGTTGTTAGATTGCAATGGAGGGTTTAAGGTTTTGTGTTTATCATCCAAACACTTTCTGACCCTCTCTTTATTTTATTGAAATAAGCTATTATCCTATTTTCAAGAGTGTAGAATTTCAACAGATTCGTTTACTGACAAGTCAGTTCTGTTTTCCCATTTTCCTCCTCCTTTCATTCCCAACCTCCAAGCAGATTTTCCTTCTTCACTCCTCTCTGTCAGTCCCCTGCCCCTTTATGCCCCACAGCCTCCTCAACTCTCAGATTGCTCTTTCCAGAATGATGTTTCTCCTCTCACTGTATATATTACTTTGACTCTATAACAGAACCCTAGAACATTTTCAGTTGCTCTTGATCTTTGAGCCCCCAGCGGTCTGCCCTGTGCATCTCCTCTTTACATGGACACTGTGGACTTGAGTTCTGGGCCTGACAGCTGGAGGAAAAGGAGAGTGTTAATCAGATTTGGAGCAGTACAGGGAAATTTTCAGCTAATATTACTATAATCATATTTATTACAGTAATGCCTAACTGCCAACCAAGAGTGAGGCCCCATTGTGCCATGCACTGTAAAATAGTAGACAATCTCTGCTCCAAGGAGCTTACATTATAGATAGACAAGACCTACAGGGTGTGGGCAGAGCTAGAACACACAAGCAGAGAGAACAAAGTGATGGCAGCAAACATCATGTTAGTCCCACATTTTTGGGTGTGTGTGGTGGGTTTAGTTAGGAAGGGGATCTGCAAAGTGGAAAGAGAAGGGAAGGAGGTGTGAGGGGGACAGGGCAGGGGAGAAGAGGAGCGAGAGGGGCAGGTATGGGGTGAAGTGAAACTGAGGTGAGGAGATAGGGAGGGAGTGGGTGGAATGAAGAGTCCTTACAGGGTAGAAGAGAGTCTGCCAAAATGGTAGAAAGTTCTCTGATTGTCTAGAGGTTTCTGCTTTTTGCTCCTATCAGTTCAAGTCTCTGGCTGGCTCCTCTCTGCAGTTTTTCCTTGTGGGAGAAAGCACCGCTTGGGTCCTAGTGCCTCTAGAGTAGGGGAAGCCCCTTGCACAGTCTTGGGTCCAAAAAGGTGGTCATGGCTGGTCCCCATTTTATCCCCTCCCTCCAGTGCTGTTAACAGAAAATTGTGAAAGGGGTGAGAAAATAACCTCTCTTTGGGACATAGCCCTCTTAGTCTCCACTTCAACAATGCAGTCAGCTGAGATCCTCCAGGGAGAGATGTGCAATGGTGCCTCTCTCAGGGTATTATCCCCCTGTGAGCAGACAGTTGGCTGGAACAGGACTGACAGGGAAGTGCAACAAGGGCTGGTGAGAGCTCAGGACAAAAAGTGTCAGGCATTGGCTCGCTTCATCTCCTGCCTGGCATGAAAGAGTGTTCCTCCATCACACAAGTGTGTGATTGCTGGTTGGTAACTGGTGAGGCAAATTGCATTATTCATTATGGTTGGGATTGAATTGAAATTGTGAGGGCAATTTTCTCTCTCACACTTCAAGGTCAGATGAGAGTATTTACCGTTCTCTCTCTGTTTATCTGTGAATGCAAATTGAATTTGGTGATGCAAATTGATGAAATGTTAGAAATATAAAACTCATCAGAGGTGACATGGAGAAAAATTACTGGGTAGAGCTGGCCGGTGGCTTCGCCATCCCATAAATGGGCTTCTCCTTTGATTAGTAATTATTTCAGTCTTTGCGTTCTTTCATTCTCAGCTTGTTTTGATTTTTTTGTTTTCAAAAGAAAAACCGTAGTGACACTCTGAAGCATTTAGAATCAGAATTAGATGGTGCAAATAAAGCCAGCTGCTGAAAGGCTGCTTGTGTTACAACCCGGGAGGACAGGGTTTCTCTTGAACTTCCTTTTGTTTGTTTGCTTGGGGTGTTTTTTGGTTCACTTTCCTTTTGCAAGAAGTTTGCTTTCACATGCCCAGGCTCCCAAGGCCTCCACAGAATGCTTGGCCCCTGATGGCTGTAGTGATAACCGAAAGAGAAGATACAGGTGGTTCTCACTTTTAAGCATGGCAGACTTTCTGAAGACTCCTTGTATTTCCTTATTGGCACACAGCTGTTGGGAAGAGGTGGGGAGAAGTTGGCCAACTTTCCATCCAATCACTATTACCCATGGGAGCAAGTACACAGCCCAAAGGTTTGGATATCCGAAGGGACCCAGTTCAGTGTGGCTCATTGGCTAAAGCACAGCACTAGGAACCAAGGGGGCTGGCTTCTGTTTCTCACTCACTATGTCACCTTGAACAAGTCACTCAACTCCCCTGCTGAGCTGGTGTGTCAGATACCACTTAGTGTATTGACCAAGTCTCCTGTAAATCAGGGAGATTCCTCTTTACAACCAAAAAAACTCTTGACTCCTGATTTAATAATGTTATTTTCCACGTTCATATAACTACAAGCATCCATTTATGGCAAATTCAAAAATTCTGCTTTGTTACCCAGCGTTGTATGCGTCAGCCACACATATACATCAGAATGTGCTGTGAAGTCAGAGTGTGTGGGGACACCCAGACAATGGCCCAGTGACCTTTTTTCTGGGTGAAACCAGAGTGGTGCTGCAGCCCCGTGGACCAGATAGCTACTCTACACACTGGAAAGTTTGGCCCACCCACCATCACAAATCTCCCTGAAATTTATTTGAAAATGTTTGTCAGTGTGATTCTTAGTCCAGACTGATGTTTGCAACTAATAATAGCAAAGCTTGACAATTATATAGGGGTGCTTATTTTTAAATTTTTATTGTTACTGCCCCTTACAAAGGTAAGCTAGCTGAGCAGTAGATGGGGTGGAGTTATGGGCCTCACCACCTTCCATTGGTGTGCAGTGCGATGGTAACTCCCAGGTGGAGAACAGTGATGGGCACCGCCATTAGAGATGATTGGCAGCTGTGTGGAGAAGAGGGGAAGCAGAATAGTGTCAATGGAAGAAGCTGAATTTGGAACCCCATCTTTGGGTCTGAAGGAAATATGCAATCTGGAATGGTTTTAATATATCAAATAAGGTCTCCTTTCAAATGTTTGTTTTCCAGTTGGCCTGCCTTAAGATATGTTGATTCGGGCAACCTTGTTGCTTCTGCAGTTTCCTGACACTGGCATTGTCCCATTTAAAAAAAAAAAAAAAGAAGCACTTAATGTCTGACCACAGAAATTTTTTTTGTCATGGGAAAGATTTTCTGTATCACTGATCTCAGCCTCATGGTTTTTTCCTTATGCCCTTTTTTCCTCTAGCCTTCCTTTTCATTTTGTTTGTCCTTCTCTTACCTGATCACCATTGTTGCTCTTACACGTCTCTATTATTCTATGTGTTGGTCATTCATATTCTGATTGTTTAACTGCAGCATTGTTGTATCTGGACTTGGAGACTGAGCTGTTTCAACACAAAACCATTGTCTCATTGGAGAGGACCAGATGTGATAGGATCCATGCAGGTGGGCTACAGGCAAAAATATTCTGTTGTCAGGTAGGCAACATGAAATCTTGATGGGCTACAATTTGGCCTCTCATGTTCTAGTGTTGATTTATAAAACGGGGGAGAAACAGGAAAGGGAATGGGACATTTCAGCTTACTTAAACCTTCTTATTTACCAGTCTCGTTTAATTTAGGTCCCTTTGTTTTCTGTTGCCATTTATAGATGGACAGATACTTTGTCAAGGATGTTTATAGCCTGGATCCTGATTTGGGGAATAACTTTCCTCTAGCAAATATATTGCTGCAGCACACCTGGCTTTCCTTTCGTCACTTTGTTAGTGTGTGGCATGTGACCTGTTTACCTTTGCTTGTGTAGTTCTTGCAGTGCCTTTGTCTCCTACATTTTCCTTTTTCCGTGTCCCTGACATCTTCTTTCCCTTTGTTTTTTACCGTACTTCTAGCATCCATAGTATGCAATGTGGTCAGTGCACTGGTTTTTGTCACTTTCCTTCCTATCTGCTGTCCCTGGCAATGTGTCCCCATACCATGTTCTTCTGAGTTGCTGCAGGACTCACACTGTGTTCCCTTTTTTTGATGACTGTGCACTGTGGCTGGCCCTGTGATCTTCTCCCTGATTGGCGGTGTAGGACAATATTTCTAGCTTCTTGTTTGCCCTCTGTGATGGTTTTCCCAGTATTCTTTGGGTGTTAGGTTGGTTACTGAAAATATTCAGTGATAGAAACAATGATAATTTTATGGTTCATTGAAGGAGAGCTGACAGCTACTTTTGTAATTTTCAAGGAGGTTATTAAAATGTATCTTAGTTGCTATATTCATTGTCTGCCTTTGCTGTTCTTTGAAAGGCTAAGTACAGTCTTGAAGGTGAAGTTTTATCATTAAGATTATATTTAAGAGTAGAAAGGAAGAGCAAAGTATGAGGAGAGATTCTCAGCAGTTCAGAACTCTCAGATCTGGCAGTTCATTCAGTGGCTGGGGCAAGGAGCATTGGGACTGATAAACAGAAACAAATTTTCCACGTGAAGGCCAAGAAGATTTACTCTGAACTTGCAAAGGTTTTGGAAAGTGCCAGCATACTCAGAGTTTAACTGAACTAGGGAACTTTGGGAATTTTGATTTTTTTTTAAATTTAGTTTGGTTTGAATAAGTGAGTGGCATTAAAGAGCCAGAAATGTCATCAGTATAGAAGAATGTCTGGGGGTAGTGACATAATGGAGTTTGTTGCCATAAACCTGGTTTTGACTCCTATTTGTGTCCCTGGGGAGGGTAAGTTTGATATTGTCAACCTGGTTTATAGAGGACATCTGTTCCTGTTATGACTGCTGTACTGGTTGGTAGAATTACCAGTCTGTTCTTAATGACTCAATCTTTGCTTAGGCAAGTCCAGATTGCGGTGTGTTGGAAGACTTCTGAGGACTTTAAATATTGCATTTCCTATTGTGTTGTAGCCTGTGAATACTAAAACTCAGTCCAGAGGAATGAAATTGCATTACTTACTTTCCCTTGGACAATCAGCTTCCCAGGACTTAAATTTTAACTGACCAGCACAATTGACCTGAGACCGAAAGCCTAAACAGACCTACCTCAATTTCCCTCTTAACACTATCGAATGCAGAAGAAATGGACAATCTGCCCACGTGGCCATTTACTTTGCTATATTCTTCTTCCGCTTACTCATTTGTCTCCCATACTGCAATTGAGGAAGAGCACACATGGCTAGCTAGATATGTGTGCTCTCCCTAAAGTGCTACTGGTATATGGATTGCAAATACTTTTTATTAATGCGAACAAGGAAACTAGGTAGGAATGTGTTTTCATTCTGAGCATCAAGTGAAAAAATATGACAATCGGTCAATGCACTTAAGATTTATAAAAGGAGATCAAAACCTTGAGGGATATACATACAGTTTAATTTAAAAAAACCCAAACCCTTCATCGGGCTCAGATCTGGAACAGTAGATTAAACCTAACCAGTAAATTTAGCATGGAGGAGAGGATTTCTATATCCTGTCAGACAGTGGGTGGATCTTACATGGTTATTCACCCCGGATCATATGTAATTTGAAATGTGCTTGGGAGGATTTTATTATTTAAGGGTTGAGGGTTTTTTTGTGTGAAAGTGGTATTTAACAGTAGAACTTTCCAGATTGACAATAAATGTTTGTGTGTATTTAGTCTCCAGAGGGTTACAATAGTTTTGTTAACGTGATATTCATCATAGGTTAACAGCCTGATGTGTTCTATCTGGGTTTACATACCTCCTTGTGACATCTTACTGGAACTCTGTTTTCCCACAGGATTCTTGCTCGTGTTTCACAGTATTAGAGGACTGGAATGGGGCTTTCTAATGTTGACAGCTGAGGAATATCTTTTTGATGGAGATAGATTTCTGTACATTCGCAGAGGGCTATCATGTAATGGTAGATTTATCCAAAAAATGAACACAACAAAAATTCTCTGTTTACCCTCTGGAATCCTCGCTGGCTAGGAAAAATACTGATATTTCTATTAGAATCCCATAGAACTTAGGACATTTGCACTGAGCTTGTGATGAAGAGGGAATCAGCCCGTTAGTGAGAGGCAGACACCACTCTATGTCCCATCAACTTGGAAGCTCTTGAGCACCGATTTCTTTTTGTGTAACTAACTAATTAATTAAAATAGAACCAGGGAAATAGTGGGACTCTGGTAATTAAATTAGTCATTTTCAAATGCAGATTTAAAGCCCTCTTAATGAACTTCCCACCTGAACACACAAATGAAGAATCTGTTTCACGCTGCTGGATTATCAAATTGGTCTGTGAATGGTTCCAAATTGAACTGGAACTTTAAATAGCCTTTTAATTCATCTAGAGTTTTAAAATGCATATTTGTTGTTAGAGGGAAGGATCAGAGGTCGGGAAATCGCTGATTGGGGATTTATGGCAATTTCCCAGTAAAATGCCCGAAGACCATAAATTGTTCTGGCAATCAGGATGTAGGAGTGCCACTTTTCCTGCCATATCTAAACAGTGCCTGAATAATGGTGATATTTTATTTGTTGAAGGATATTTCATTTATTTTCTTTTGATTTATAATGATAAAGAACACGTGGTATTGGTGCTTTTACTCTGCTTGAAGTTTTGTGTTTGGTACACAGTAATTTTCATTTTCAGGGCTTGTTCACACTGTTTTTGTACTCTGGTTGTGAAACTCTCTTCTGCCTGCGTTTGAATAAAGCTGAGTTATTCCTGCAACTTTTTTTCATGAATCAATCAGGTTTGTTGCCAACATCTACTATAATGCCTAACTGCTTGTACTAATGCATTATGGGTAAATATAGACAGCTATCAAGTGCCTCAGCAAGGAATAGAGTGCCCAGAGGATACGTGCACAGAGCAGCCCCAAGAGCATGTGGGTCAATGCTGTTTGGGATGTCTTGCTGCACAGAGAGCTGAGAGGAAGGGGAAATTGGCTACACAGGCATGTCTGGGAGTTCTGTCCGTGTTGCAAAATAAGTGCTGTTACCCAGTCACAGGACACAAACTATGTGCCAGCCTAGGCTGCTGGCAAGAACACAGTATGGATAGTTTCCACAATTACTAACCAAATATTAGCTATGCTTGAATGCAGATTAGGTTTAATGGCAATCACTTCTCTAGCTAGTTAATATTTAAAAGGGCTAAGATCCGTTATTATGCTGATGCTGAAGAGTAAGTATTTACCCATGTAAAGCAATGTAATTGTTTTGGGGCTAAGCAATAAGCTTGGCCATTGGACATTTATATCTCTTTGAAAAAAATGCTGATAATACGTTCCATTGCTATTTGTACTTCTGCTAAGTTTTTCTGACCTACATGGGTATGAGGTAATATTAAGATCTGACAGGTATCTTCTGTCTTTAGTGCCCGGATATTAGAGAAGGCTCGGCAGCAGCTACAGGAAGAGGTATTACGGATCCAGAGCCAGCTACTGGATGAGAAGAAAAAGCGTGAGCAGCATGAAGGTCTCGTCAGGCGCTTGCAGAAACGAGTGCTACTGCTTACCAAGGTATGGCATCTAGACAGAATTTAGGAATGCAAACCCTTCTCCCCACCCGTAGATACTGTTCCTGCAGTCCTCTTATTTCTTGTCATGTCTGCTTCGTAGTTGATGATTCAGTGCTACTTGGTCTCAGTGTAGTGGATGCTGTAACAATGACTTAAGTCTTGTCTTTGGGTCTGCTCAGAGTAAATGCACGGGTGTCTGTGCTGGCCTGCTGGTGTGCGGTGCTTGTGTAGGCTGCTGTTACGTAGGTGACGCACCACTTAATGTCGTCCTTGGCATCTGTGTTAGGAAAGAGAGTTAAGTTATGTTACCATTGGTGTATTTCTGTGTCTGAGCCACTGAATGGAGTTTAAAATGGCCTTGATAGCTGCCTCGCTCACTTCCCCAACTAGAAGATAGGTGCTATACTGTGTGCGTGGTCCTGTGGAGAAATAGAACTTAGGGAACGATGAGATGGTCACATCGCCCGTATGTAAAAGTCCTTTCAGATTTAATGGTAGGAGTTAAACTAATAGAGTTTTACCGAAATTCGTTTAGAATCCTTTTTACAGATATTTTGAACCAATCTATGAAGTTGGGTAGCAGGACTTTAGTTTTTGGTTAACTTCTATAGAATGTTTTAAAAACCTGTAGAACCCTGATTGTTTTGTATTAAATTTGATGGTACTGTTGCCTAAAGACAAATTATGATTATTTATTACTTCTCTCTAGCCACAAAGGTGTGAGTTGCACCTTCCAAAGACACCCATGCGTAACTTCACTTATTTTAGCAATCTCATTGAAGTCAATAGGGCTGGTCACATAAGCAAACTTACACACATGTATGTTTACTGGATCAGGCTCTAAACTAGATGTGCCAATAGCTGGGAGAAGCAAGACAGTAGGAAGGAGAGATGAAGGTAATAAGATTATGTGGTAGCTCAGCTCAATGAGAGCTTATGCACAAGATATAGTGAGGGTGGTGGTGATGCAGCTTTACTAAATAGATGCATTATTGGGATTTGAAGGTTGAAATTGGGCAGAGTAATTCTTTCCAGCATGCTATAGGAATGTGGCCCACCCCCCCAAAAAAAAAGAAAAGGAAAAAGAAAGGAGATGTGTTGCTACTGCTTCAGGCTTGAAATTTGAATGTTGACTACAGGATCTTGATTTGCTTTCATTGTTCTGTGCTCAGTTCTGTAATTCCGTGTCAGAGCTGAGCCAATGAGGCTGTGATGTATGGTGTACTAAGTAGGGCTTTCTGGAGCGTGAAGCAGCTGTTTCACAAGGGGATATTAGTTAAATCTCTTTCTGGCTGCAGTATTTGATACCATGGAGAGTCCAGTAAGTGAGAAAGAGACAGAATTGCTGTCGCTTTTCTTGACACATTGCGGCAGGCATTGCATTCTGAGTGGCTGGCAACTATGAGAGGAAACCATTTCTCCCCTTGGCTCACTGAAATGACAAGCAGCATAGACAGGATTTTCCCAGCCCTATACACTTCTGGTTTTGGTATGGTCTGTAATGGGATATCTGTGGTTGTCGACATAGTTGGGTAATTCCAGGTATTCTGAAAAAGAATACAGCACTTGATAAAACTTTGTCAGCCTTTAGGTATGTGTACGTGTACACACACACACACTCTCTCTCTCATCCCTCCCCTCCCCCCCACATACACTATATATACACACAATAGAACCTTAGTGTTACGAACACCTCAGGAATGGAGGTTTTGTAACCCTGAAATGTTCGTAACTCTGACCAAAACGTTATGGTTGTTCTTTCAAAAGTTTACAACTGAACATTGACTTAATACAGCTTTGAAACTTTACTGTGCAGAAGAAAAATGCTGCCTGTAACCATCTTAATTTAAGTGAAACAAGGACAGAAACAATTTCCTTACGTAGTCAAATCTTTTTTAAAACTTTCCTTTTATTTTTAGTAGTCTTTTTAACACAGTACTGTAAGGTACTGTATTTACTTTTTTTTTTTTTGGTCTCTGCTGCCTGATTACATACTTCTGATTCTAAATGAGATGTGTGGTTGACTGGTCAGTTCGTAACTCTCGGGTTCGTAATTCTGAGATTCTATTGTAATCTCCTTAGCTGTTTGAGGTTCTTGAGTATAGTGTCAGACCTGAGCAAGCGGTTATAAAAACAGTTGCCCAGTAAACTACCAAAATATTTCTTTTGTTAGCTTATTTCCACTCTTCGGCTGACAAATATGTTTTGTGGTGGAACAATAGGATACAGATTCCTTTTTAAAGTTCTGGATTGAAAGATCACAGTCCGTTCCCTTCAACATACCATGTGGTGGTCCATATCCTAATTTCTGTATTGAAGACATGGAACCCTTTTGATTTGTTCTTCTCTGTGGTTTGATTTCTCTCAGAAAAGGAGAAATCACTGGAAATGTCCTGAATTCATACCAAATAAACTTACTTTTTGAAAGTGGAAGCTTTCAGTGGGCTGTATAATATTTCATCCAAGCTACTTCAAAGGCGAAAAGGATATCTTTGTCCTCAGAAAATCTGTTTTGTCCAGGATTATATGGGATCCTTTGTATAGAACCACGCATACAGTGAGAGTTAGGGCAGAAATTTAGGCATTGTTTCCTCAGTGCTGTTTCTTTTAATGGTTGCTCTGCTCATGCAAAATTAGGAAAAGGAATTTTAATTTAATTAAAAAGAAATTATGATCTTGTGGTTTAAAATGAGATTAAGCAAATAGATCGCCTTTAAAAATAATAATTTCACAGTGAAAGCATATCACCTAAAGTGGTATTTAATCATCTAATTAGTGGCATCAGTAGTAGGCTGTACTGCTGTCTATGTCATTGTGAATAGAAAGGAGGAGGGAAGGAAGGGGAGTTCACTTATCCAGCTCCCTGGTGAATCTAGTGTGATTTGTTAAACAGGACTATAAAAATCACATTTTGGGAGAAGCAATGTTGTATGTGACATGGTCCTTACTGCTCCCTGGTAGTGTGCGTATGTTGTGGCTGTCACCGCCTGCTCCTTTGAATAGGCAAAGAATCAGTTACCCTATCCTAGCAAATAAGGAGACCCAACTGGTTTGATAGTAAAAATGTTATGCAATGACTGTATCTTCCTTTCTTTGTGAATCAAGGCAGACCTGGTGTGTGATAATTCTGTGTTTATCACTTATTTAAAATCAAACAAAAAGGAGAAGCTAGTTCTTCCCTTCCATTGCAGTAGTGTTTAATATTAATGTAATAAAGGTATCCACTCCTGCTCCTTGACACTGCTCTAGGAGCAACTTGCTTTGCTGCTCTGACCCCTCCTCAGCCATTCCTGACCTCTTCCTTTAGTCTGTCATTTTTTTGACCATTCTAGAGTCCCCGCTTCACTAGGCCTCACTCCTTCATTCCCCACCTGCCACAGTATCTCAGCCTCACTTGGCTGCTCTGATCTCCCTATTTCAGTCTCTATCCTGTCCTCCCTTTGCTCTGGGTCTTCCCGCCTCATTTGCCCACTGGTTCCTTGTTCTTTCCCATGCACTATAGATGCTTCACTGTGACTTAATCAGTAATCAAGATTAGCATAATTCTCTGCCAGCTCTCAGTACATGACATTTTCATAGTCTTGGCTCTTTGGTACAGCAGCACTCAGACTGCTGCTGCTAAACCATCAGTCTGGCCCTCTCATTTCTGTCTCTACCAGCGGAGTAGGTTCTAGCATGTGATCTTTGGCTCTTGGTGCAGACAAACAATCAATTAAGACGTGCTGGTCCGTCTATACTGTGTGCCTGGACGCAGTGTCCTGGACTTGAGTTCCATTACAGTTTTTTACATGCGTGTTTTAAATTAAGTATGAAGGCTAGATTTGGTCGCCCAAGGATTTTTCAGATATCACTGTTGGTTTAAAGGCGTCCCCGAAAGCCACTATCCTTGCTAGACAAGAAATTGTTTGAAGGGGTATATTCATTCATTTTCTGTCTGCCACAGTTCCCCTTGGCTTAATCCTGCGTCTATTGTGGTGGTGAAGTTTCTCTGTGTGGCTTTGTTTATGCTCAGAATTTTAGAGAAATCTCTCACAATGGCTCTAACTCTGGGGCAGCTCCACTAACGGTAGCAGTGAGATTTCCCTGAAATTCTGTGTGACACAGCCTGCCGCTCTTGTCTCTCCCTCCCCTGTTTGATTTGATGCCAAATTGGCTTTGAATGCCATATTTACTAAGGTAGCTTTTTGTCTGACTTGTGTGTTATCCTTAAGTTTGGGTGTATTTCTTTCTGCTTTTCAGAGTTTTGCACAGAGCTTATGGTCTTTGCTTTCTTTGTAGGAAATAAAAGGCAAAGCTGCCATAGCTGGAGTTGAGTCTCCTAGATTTTTTTTTAATGGCATCTAGTTCTCTCACAGTTGTCCCTTTTTGAGGTCCCTGGTCTGAATATAAGCTGCTGACTGAGTCAGGGTTTGATAAAAGCAAAGCCCTGAGATGCTTGTTTATTGTGTGATGTGAGGACAGCTTTTGACATTAGTGGAGGTTCGAGGACAAATTGAAGCAGGAGTCAAGTTGGAAAGTAGAAGAGGTGGTATACTCCCACGCTTCCCAGAGTCTGCTCAGTTGGGGTGGTCAAACTGGGATGCCACTCATAGTAGTTTGGGTGGCGCTCATGGTGTGATCCTACCTCACCTTTCTTTGGTGTTTTAATCAGTAGTAAAACAGCAATTAACTATTTTGGCATTGAATGTGCCATTGAGTTTCAGGGTTAACTCCCTCTTGAAGGGAACAAGGACAGTTTACACCTTCCTTAGAACTATTATTTCTGCTGTATACAGATATGGACAGACATTAGGGCATCATTTTACATTTGGCTCCCTTTAAAGTTAGGGCTAAAGAAGCAGGGCAGTTCTTTGGTGCATTTGTCTCCTGGCCTCGCTGTGGCAGCACAAAGGAGCTGGAAAGCAGCTGCATGTAGCCATCTGAGAATTCCCTTGATATTGGGGAGTTCTCAGCTGGTGCAGAGCATTACTTGAACAACCACTGGCACAGGGATTGCGACAGGGCCTGGAAGGTTGTGCTGAGCGTATGGCCAGAATGCAGTGTACTCTGAATATTCACAGCTAGTCAATGCTGGTTCTTTGGGCCATTGCCAGCTGCCACAGGTCAGAGCTGGCCCCAGGCTCTTGTAATCTGTACCAAGACTGAGACCAGCACAGATTCTGAGAACTAGGGATTCGCTGATGGCACCTGACCCCCACTTGCTGTGGTGAATTGAAATATGGCACAGCAGAGAATCTGGTAATTTAAAAAAAGGAGAGCTCAAAATCTGGATCCCAAGAATCGGCTACCAGATAAAAATATGTCAAGCCCGTGCAAGCAAGTCTAGATCAATCCCTGGACAGTAGACTTTGACTTGAACTTCCACTGCCCTGGTCTTATTCATTGCTCTCATCTAATGAATTTACACCATAAGTGAATTAGTCTTATTTTCCTGAATGTTGTTCTGTTTGTTTATAGTGTCTCCCTCCTGTTTGTAGATTGTTTACCTTTGGGTACTCTACTCTCAGCGGGAAAGGCCGTAAATTTCAATTGTCCTTTCAGGTTTCAGAGTGGTAGCTGTGTTAGTCTGTATCAGCAGAAAGAACGAGGAGTACTTGTGGCATCTTAGAGACTAACAAATTTATTTGAGCATAAGCTTTCATGGACTAAATCCCACTTCATCAGATGCATGCAGTGGAAAATACAGTAGGAAGAGTGAGGGATCGTCCTTCAGGATAGGTTGTAGATCTTTGATGATGCACTGGAGAGGTTTTAGTTGGGGGCTGGAGGTGATGGCTAGTGGCGCATCATCAAAGATCTACAACCTATCCTGAAGGACGATCCCTCACTCTCACAGATCTTGGGAGACAGGCCAGTCCTCGCTTACAGACAGCCCCCCAACCTGAAGCAAATACTCACCAGCAACCACACACCACACAACAAAAACACTAACCCAGGAACCTATCCTTGCAACAAAGCCTGTTGCCAACTCTGTCCACATATCTATTCAAGGGACACCATCATAGGACCTAATCACATCAGCCTCACCATAAGAGGCCTGTTCACCTGCGCATCTACCAATGTGATATATGCCATCATGTGCCAGCAATGCCCCTCTGCCACGTACATTGGCCAAATCGGACGGTCTCTATGCAAAAGAATAAATGGACACAAATCAGATGTCAAGAATTATAACATTCAAAAACCAGTCGGAGAACACTTCAACCTCCCTGGTCACTCAATCACAGACTTAAAAGTCATAATCCTCCAACAAAAAAACTTAAAAACCAGACTCCAACGAGAAACTGCAAAATTGGAATTAATCTGCAGATTGGACACCATTAAATTAGGCTTGAATAAAGACTGGGAGTGGATGAGTCATTACACTAACTAAAAGCTATTTCCCCATGCTAATTTTCCCCCTACTGTTACTCACATCTTTTTGTCAACTGTTTGAAATGGGCCATCCTGATTATCACGACAAAACTTTTTTTTTCTCCTGCTGATAATTGCCCACCTTAATCAATTGGTCTCGTTAAGAGTTGGTATGGCAACCCCCCATTTTTTCATGTTCTCTGTGTGTGTTTGTGTGTGTATCTATATCTATCTTCCTACTGTATTTTCCACTGCATGCATCTGATGAAGTGAGCTGTAGCTCACGAAAGCTTATGCTCAAATAAATTTCTTAGTCTCTAAGGTGCCACAAGTACTCCTCGTTCATTCTCCTTTCAGTGTGTTCAACCAGATCATGTGTTCTGTTTATAAATCTACTTTTAGTGAGACATAATTTTTGTGGTGGTGGTTTGAGTTCAGGATTAAGTAAGTATTGATTAACTAAGACACTGGCTGATTATTTACACAGATTGTCCCTAGAAGGCATCTTCTCAAAAGTCAATATTAACTATATGAGTGAGTCTAAGAGCCTAGAACTGCAGAGATCCATCAGAAATTGAGCTGTGTGATTAAACTGTTCTTAAGCATGGCATATTCAGAATTCCTGACTTGATTTACCACCTGATTTGTTTTGTAGCTGCATAGGATTCAGAATAATACTGTTGGTTTCTTTGCCACATTGGACTCTGTGTCTAGCTCTTCCTTGGGATAGTGAATGATCTTTTCTTGCGGCTGGTCCTAAGGAGTCAAAAAGGTTCTTCGGAGTTCAGTGAGTTAACTCCTTTTATACTGATCAGTAATTTTATCTGGGCTGTGAACATATTTAACTCTGCCAGCTTGATTGTTTTCAATATAACGGATGGGTGGGTTAAACAAAAACTCTGCAACAGACTTTCTTCTGGGTCTCCCAATGTGTTTTGTGTTGCAGTTCTGTTTAGATTGTAAGCTCCTTGAGGCAGGGGTCATGCCTACTCTTCTCTGTCTTGAATAGTGCCAAGCTCCCCGTTGGTCCTTAATGAAATAAGTAGTAATTGTTTCTAAGCTGGTTTCTACCTCTGACTCAGTTTATGACCTCTTATGGATCATCTTGAACACTGGCTTGTATTCTATTGAGTCGCAACTCTTCCTCCACTGAAACCCTTGCCCCATGCTTTTATTTTTTTCTGGCCAGGGGCAAGGGTTACGCCTTCTGTGTTTGGGTGGCAGCTGCATTCGGAGGTCTTCACTCATGGGATGACACTACCCTGTCCAGGAGGATTTGCCAGGAGAGGTGGCATTAGTTTCCAACCGAGGCTCCTTAGGAAAGGTACTGAATGAGATTGGCCCCACCTCTTCTTTAATACATAGTCTGTACTCCTCATTGAATCTGAAAATACTGTGCAAAGGAAGGTACACATTATTATCCTCATTTCACAGATGGGGAAACTGAGGCATGGGGGGATGTGACTTACGAAAGGTCATGCAGCATGGCACTGGTGCAGTTGAGAATAGAACCCATGACTCATGTCTCCTAGTCCTGTGCACTATTTCCTGGAAGATGTTCTCTTCCTTGGTCCACCAGTTCTGCCAACTGGCCAGCAAGTAGAATGGGGTTGTGGGTGCCTCTTCTCCCTAAGGACTTTCTGCTGTGAGGGCTCACAGAAACTGGGCCTGTCATTTCTCTTCCTCTCTTTTCTCCCTTTTCATGTGTGGGACTCGCCTATTCATCTCTCCCAACTATTTTGCCATACTTAGTGCAAGCTTCTCCTCTGAAGCTCCTGCCATTTGGAACAGCTTTTCTTTATCTATGTTGTTGATTCCAATCCAAATCACTCTTCAGATTTCAGGTTTTGATATTGTCTTTCGTGCATGTACCTATGAATTTCTGTCAGACTCTGTTTTGTTTAGCTTGATAAATATGTAATAGAGCTCAAGGGTAAAGCATTTGGGGATGTAGTGTGCATGGAGAATGCTGTAGAAAGAAAAGTTTTATATTCTTGATTTGCATCAGTGTAATCTTGGCTCTTTTAGTATCATATATACCACTCTTCTCAATGGCATATGGAATGTTTTTATTAAATAAAGCTGTAGAAACCAAGTAAGGCAGATCTTTCTGCACTCCTGTTTCCCTCACAAACAAAACTCAACAGTCCCTGGAGTCATTTTGGTTACTTCTCAATGCCCCATTACAATCTGTCCACCAGTGGTCTTATAATGCGGTGATCAGAATTACACAATACTTTCCATGTAATCTTAGAATAGTCTTATCTAGTGCCAGAATTAGTTATGCTGATTTATACTTTGTGCTTCGTTATATTCATTGCAAGTTCTTATTTGCATGCTTGACATTTAAATATGCTGTATTTTGAATGTGTGATTTGTATTTTGAGACTTTTATTAAGCAACTCCAGTCTAAGGGTTTAATTGTTACTGATAGCTAAGAGTATAATTGCCTTGATAAAATATCATGACTATATTAAGCTAATGGAAATTGCTTCCAGAATTGGGTGAACACAAACCATTTTACTATTTGAAAAAGGCTGTTTCAAGAGAGCCACTAATATCATTCACCAATACATCCGCAGAATCTCTTTATTTTAGAGAATGAACAGAAGAGATGAAAGGGATGTGTTCTGGGAGGAAGCTGTTTGCAGTAATTTAGGGGCAGTATGCGAGAACAAGTATAATTGGAAGGAGGAGGCATCTTCAAATTAAAAAGAAAATATTGTAATGGATACCTAGTTGGAGACCTGAAGAGCTTTGAGTGGGGAAGAGAAATCAATATTCCCTGATACAGACATGCTTTTCTCCTTTGTCATCCTGTCTCCTCATTTTTCCTTTGTAAGCCTAATCTATTTGCCTGATTCCATGGTGTGTGTCCCTGGCTCTGATTTCATTTAGTTCCTCTACTTTACAGCTAAGGAAGTGACAGTGGGATGTAGTTCTGTTAGGCTCTTGTTAGTCTGCCATAGTCTGCCACAGAATTACTCTTGAAGGCTTCAAGGCTCCCTTACTTGCTGATTTATTGGATTGGCATTCTGGTTCACATCTGCATTTTCATGCAGTTCTAGGGCCAGAAGTGGTCTCCAGACCAGAAATGATTCCTTCTACCTCTGCTTCACTTACTATAACTATTAGAGAGACAAGGTGGGGGAGGTTATATATTTTATTGGACCAACCCCTGTTGGTGAGGGAGACCAGCTTTTGCGCTTACACAGAGTTCTGTGTAAGCTCGAAAGCTTATGTCTCTCACCAACAGAAGTTGGGCCAATAAAAGATTACCTCACCCACCTTCTCTCTCTAATATCCTGGGACCAACACGCAGAGCGCTGCGCAGATACAAAATTTGTATCTGCATCCGATCTGCAAAAATGACCCGCTGATATAAAGCAGATAGCCACAGATCTGCAGGGCTTCAGATATAAAATTTGCATCTGCATCCACCCACGATCTGCAAAAATCATCCGCGGATGCGGATATCTGCAGATGTAAAGCAGTTGTCCGTGCATTTGCAGGGCTCTACCAGCACGGCTACAACAACAGTGCATATAACCACTAGAGCAGTTTGAAAGCTTGGGCTGTCCTTGTATTGCTGCTCTTTAAGTTTGTTGCTCTATCGTAATACTGCTCAGACTTGTCTTGGTAATATCTCACAGAACTGATTCATTTTATTGGCCTAATTTTTCACAGCTAGAAGGTAAATCCTGCTCTGACTCTGACCTTGGAGGTTTCCTGATCTAGGTACTGCTGTGATTCTGCAGCACAGTGGAGGGCAGGATTTGGAGAAAGCATCCAGGTGGTATCTCCTATGCAGGAAGGGACCAGAGTCAGGGGATTTACTGCTACACAGATCTTTCCTGACTTTCTCTGTAAGCGGGGAGCCATGAAAGGGCCCATAGAGGTGACTCCAGCCATTGCTCTGGGAAGAGGGTTCTTCCTCTTGGCCTCTGTGCATCTGCCCAATGCTTAGCTCCAGCAGATTGCGCTGGGTTCTGGATTTGCATCAAAGTGTGCAAAAGTACTTATAGCAAATATCAGAGATGATTTCTGTGCAGAGAAATGCTAAATTACTGTCTCTATTCTGTTTTTTAAACACAGGCGTGTCCCGTTTCTCGTATTGATGGTGTATCTGACAGTATTTTTAATTACAGCAAAGGTGTTTAGAGCCTTTTAAATGTGCTACAAACCATGGGATCTGTTCTCCGGGGTTTAGAAGTAAGATTCCTTCTCCCTGAATGATGACTAGGTTCTGTTTTTTCCCTAGCAAAGGAACATTAATATATTCTAAGAGGTTAGATTATGAAAATTAGGAATACACTCATAAAAGAGGAATTTATTTGACCTTCAGTCTCCACATTTCGCCTCAATAAAGGTCTTTGTGGCCTCAAAAGCTAAAATATTTTATATTCAATAAAAGAAAACTAGGTTAATCCAAAGATATGGCTGAGAATTTAAACACACCGAAGTTAGGCAATTCAAAGTTACGGTTCTCTCAGCAACCAACCTTTTTATGCATCTCCTCTGCTTCCTTACTGCATGTTCTGTGCAGTTTATGCCTTAAGCCCCCAAGCCTTGAATTATGAAAGGTGGTGAGTGAGGATAGAAGAGAAGCCTGCTTGGAAGTAGGGAGGAGGAGCTGCAGTTGAGGGAAGTAGTGCAGACAGAAGAGACATCTGGTGAGCAAGATGAAGGCTGAGGGTGAGTTGGTAATTATAGTAGCTGATTGAAGTGGGTGGGGAGAGGCTTGGGCAGCGTCTAAGGGTGATTGTGGGAAAGGAATGATTTTTGGGTAGGATCCAAAAGTATTTAAAGCATGGTTGTGATGGGATCCCTGGCGTGCAGCCTTGGACTGTGGGACTGCTGTGCCCCCTTGACTCTCCAGCCTGGGCTGTCTGTCTCTCTTAATGCTTTGCTAGTGACAAGTGGCAAACCCCTCCAGGTGCTGTTATCACTCAGCACAACCGCATGTGGAGCCCTACACCAAGCTAGATTGCATGAATGCTCCCAGAGCCACTCATGAATCACACAGAGTAAGGCACCAGCCAAATCCCCCCAGCTCCCCAGGAATATATCGTTTTGCACTACTCAAGATGAGCAGTGGTGGATGGAAAGTGGATATACACCAACCTTTGGAAACCTGAGCAGATTCACCAGACAAACCCATTGGTAAAGATAAATGGTTAAAAAAATTTACTGACTACAAAAGATAGATTTTAAGTGATTATAAGTGATAGGTAAAAAATCAGAGTTAGTTACCAAAATAAAATAAAAGTGTGCAGTCTAAACTCTCAATTCTATTAGACTGGGCAACGTCTAGATTAAGCAGTTTTTCTCACCCCACTGGATATTGCAGTCCTTAATATACAGGTTTGTCCCTTAAACCTGGGCCAGTCTCCTCTGTTGGAGTCTTCAGTCTTCTCATTGTGTTTGTTGCTTGCAGCATAGGTGAGGACAGGAGAAAGGCCAAGTGTGGGGCCCCTGTGTTCTGTTTTATCGGCTCAGTCCCATGTGCTTGGAGTACACAAGTTCAGGTATGTCTGGTGGGCATTGCTAAGCCCCATGCAAAGTTGAGCAATTCCCCTGGTGTGGCCTTATGCTGGTGAGTCATTGAATTGTAGCTCCCTTGCTGGACAGTGGCTATTGATGATTCTTTGAAACCCACCATGGCGCTGGTTACTTTTCTTGCTGTTATCTCTGGGGAGTGAATATCTGAGCACTTCTCAAACCTACAGCATATTTTAGTGACAAGCATACAACGCACTCTCATAACTTCATATGCATTAATTATATACATATTTAGATAGAACAATGACTTTGAGCAGCTTGTAACCTTTCCCCTGATACTTCACACTGCCTGCTTTATATGCAAGATCATAATTATATATAAATAAGGAATATGAGGGTGACAAGACTCTCCCCCAAGATATAGAATGTCACAATGGCCATTGTGTCTACGAGAGGGGATCAGCTATATGAGAGGTTTACACAGTTCTAGCATAAGTATGAAGGTGTTAGTATCTGTGTGCCATTTAGAGAGTTACCTTTGCTGTGAAGGCTACAACTTTGAATTTCTTGACTTCTGCACTTTTAAATCCTCAGATGTAAAATTGGGTTAGCAGAGTTTACTCTTTTTCTTTTAAAAAAACAAGTGGAGAGAGAGACAATCAAGCAATTGCACAATTGTCTTATTTCTTGTGTGATAGGAGGCTTTAGTAAAGTTACACCTCACACTCCATCAGCCAGTTAGAGTATCTTTCTTTCAAACAATGTCCAAGTGTTCACTGTTGAACTTTAAGGGTTTTAGAATTGCTCTCCACATAGTATTGTTCAATAGTAACTTTCTTGTTCAGTGCCTGTTTGCAGCACCTCTCTTCGACTGTTGTGAATATTTGATTAATATTTTAGAATGAAAATGATTCATCTTGGAGTGATTGCACATGTGCATTCCACTCTTGGTATGCGCTCACCCCACACACCATTCTTACCGCCTCATGATGGCTGTTGGAATTGTGTGGCTTACCTTGCCTTAGCAAGTGGTCTCAGGGTGCTCATTGTAAATGTATTGTAAATAGTTTTCTAGCTGATAAGTATTTAATTAATAGTGTAGATAGGGTTAGATTCTTTTCCAATCCCAAGCGTGGTGACCAAGGCAGCCCTCGGACCCCAAGTAACCTGGTCAAAGAGCAAATCCTTGGCTCCCAGGGTCAAACTCCAAAGCCAGCCCATAGCCTCAAAACCTTCAAACCCAAGCCTGCATTTCTTGTGCTCGGCTGTTGCCGGTGAGCAACCCACACTCAAGTTGCTTGAAGTGTTTAGGGGAAGCTCATTTTCAGTATCGTTGCCAGATTTGCAAAGACTTTAAGCCAAGGACAAAGAAAGACAGAAAAGCCAGGCTAAAGTTTTTGCTCATGGAGGTGACCCTGAGACCTCTGTCAAAGCCTAGTCATTCTGACTCAGCACCAAGTGTTTCAGCATGGATCAGGAGTGCTGCCTCTGTTCATAAGACCCAGCACTGCTTGCTCTCCCCAGTGCCTAAGAAGAAATATAAGGCCTCTGAACAGATCATTGAGAGAGAAAGTTTGCTGGCACCAAAATCTTCTCAGCATGGGGATAAGAGTAGAAAGCAGCTGAAACCTAAGCACTCCTCTACACTGATAGTGCAGAATCCAGCATTGTTGACTCCAGCACCCAGATAGGTACCACGGAGTGCGGGGCCCAAAGGGGCAACTTCTATGTCTGCAGTACTTCAGCAACCTGAGACTATCTTGGTACTGACCATGCCAAAGGCGTTTGTGGCAGCGAAAAATCTGCTGAGCCTATCAGTACTGGTGTCGCTCTCAGTGCAGGATATCGTGCTTTTGGTACCAGCAGACTGAGGGGCACTGATATCGTTGGTGCAGCACACGGTACCGCAACAATCTGCATTGTCTCAGAATTCACACCTATGGTACCGTGAAAGGAAAAGCCCACAATGTTGGCTGCTCTTCACTGACGTGGCACCAGTCTCTGGCACCATCAGGAGCAGCCCCTCCTTGGTCAGCAGAGGGTGATTCTTTGTCCTCGGAATTGGAGATTGGCTCCTTTGTTTCCCTTCCCATCCCATCCCTGCTGATGCTTATAAAAGAGCTGTTGAAGAGGTTGGCCTCAAGTTTGGGGATCAAGGTGGAGGAGGTTAAGGAGTCTTTATTGATATATTTGGACACCACAGGGCCTTTACAGGTGGATTTACCTATTAATAAGGCAATTTTGGAGCCTGTTAAGTCTCTCAGGCAGAGCCCTTCGTCCCTTCCTCCCACCTCAGAAAGGGCTGAACGTAAATATTATGGTCCCTCTGTGACTTTATCTGATTAAAACATGACCAAATAGATCATTGTTGCCACCACTGTTATATATTTGCAGCAAATCTTGTACAACGGTTGTCAAGTGAGGTGTCTATGAAAAGGTTGATTTGTTGGTTATGATTATGCTATCTGTAGGCGTGTATCATTTTTGTATTTGAAGTTAGTATTGGCTCTATACTTGGATTTTGAATGTTTGCTGCTGGAGTACCGCCCACAAGGTAGCTAGCCAGTACATTTTGGAGGGACTATTCAAATTAAGTGGCTCATGGGAGATGCCCATCTACGCTGAGTGGACTGTCCTGTAGACGTGCTGTCTGGAGTGTAGGTAATGGCTTCCTGCAATGACTGAGCGAAATTGGGCATGAACATGTGACTTGCCCTTGTGACTTCAAACTCCATCTTGTTGCTGTAATTTTCCACAGTAAGAACAATAGGATGCCCTCCACATGACAAAAGCTATAAAAGGCCCTGGAATCACCTCCATTTTGTCTTCAATCCTGCTTCTTACCTCTGGAGGAACTTTACTACAGACTGAAGCTCTGAACAAAGGACTGAATGACCCATGCAAGCTGTGGATGTATTCCAGAGACTTGACTTAAGCCAGCAGTTTATTCCATCACTGCTACAAGCCTGAACCAAGAACTTTGCAATTACTGTATCTCTTTGATTCTTTTAACCAATTTTAATTCTCACTTTTCTTTCTATTTATGAATAAACCTTTAGATTTTAGATACTAAAGGATTGGCATCAGCGTGATTTTTGGGTAGGATATAACTTATATATTGACCTGGGTGTGTGACTGGTCCTTTGGGATCAGAAGAACCTATTATTTGATGGGTCTGGTTGTAAAGAACCACTCACTGGTTGTAAAGAACCACTCCTCTCTGAATCCAGTGTTTTTGGTGGTGATATAAGAACTGGAATGCCTGAGGAAACTGCTTTTGTTTTCTTTTTAGCCAGTGTGGTGAAACAGAAATTTATTTTTGTGCTGGTTTGGTATATCGTATGCGAGATTAGCCACCAGTCTTGGGGTGTATCTGCCCTATTTCTTAGCCGTTTGTCCTGAATTTGGCATCCTCAGTTGTGACCCACTGAGGCACGGTTATACCCTCTCAGGGATTTGAATATCTGTACTCTCATTTTCTCAATACCTCCCCACCCCTTTCCACCCCCGATTCTCTGGTGGTGGTAGCAGCCAATGAACAGGAACGGCAGGGCCAACAGGTGGCAACCCCCAAATCAAAGGATAATTAAAAAAACCCTGGATTTTCTTGGTAGAACGATTATTCTACTGGTGGCTTGCAATTCAGAATTGCCAGCCAACAAGCCCTTTTGGGACATTATGATTTTATTGTTTGGGACTCCATGTTAAAGTTTAGGGACATGTTGCCAGAAGGCGCTAGACAGGAATTCTCCACTTTAGTTTATGAGGAGAAATCTGTAGTGAGAACTTCACTGCAGGCTGCATCAGATGTGGCCTACTCGGCTGCTAGGACCATGGCTTCTGTAGTTTCCATGTGCAGGAGCTCTTGGATGCAGTCCTTGGGGCTTCTGCAAGAGGTCCAACAAACAATACAAGATCAGCCCTTTGAAGGATCCTCACTTTTTTCAGAGCAAACAGACTCTAAGCTCCATGACTTGAATGACTCTAGAGTGACTTTAAAGTCTTTGGGACTTCAGGCAGGAATTTCCACACCAAGTACTCCACAAGATCACTAGCTGCCTCAGTCACGTTTCTTGTGAAAGTCCCTGTCCAGGAAATTTTGTAGAGCGGCAATCTAGTCTTCATTCCACACCTTCGCATCCTGTTATGCCATCACTCAGCACTTTAGGCACAATGCTAAATTTGGATGAGTTGTGCTCCAGTCTGTGTGTTTATAGACTCCATTCACTCCTCCTACCTGACAGCTTGTGAGTCACCAAGAGTGGAATGCCCATGTGCTATCCCTCAAAGAATTAAAAACAGTTGCTAATCTTCTGTAACTGTTGTTCGTTGAGATGTGTTGCACGTGTCCATTCCATGACCTGTTGTCCTATGCCTCTGTACTGGAGTTGTCAGGCAAGAAGGAATCTGACAATTGTGCATGGAGTGCTCAGACATGAAGAGTGGAATGGACATGTGCAACACATCTCAAAGAACAGTTATGGAATGTCAGTAACTTTTTTTTAAAGAAACACAGGATAAATTATCTTTGACTCGAACTTGTTGTATAAAAGAGAAATTAAATGGTCCCTAGTTCATAAGTATTTGCCACGCTAGTATTTCAAACAGAGAAGGCAGCATGGTTTAGTATACACTGAGCTGTGTGGGGCACTCATTGCTGGTGGTCTGTGGAGATCTGGCTGGTCATAGGTTTCTAGCTACCGCTCCTTATTTTCAGCAGCAGTTCCTCTTAAATGTCTAAGAATAAATTGGGTAAATATTTTCCTAAAATTACTTCTCTGTGTAAGGAATTGTGTAGTTGCCACAAGGCTGTAGGATAAGATAGTGAATTGCACAGGAGGTGATCAGTAACTGGAGAGGCAGTGCCTATTAAGTTGCGAACTATACAGTGAAAATGCTTGAGAATCCTTGGTATACTGAACTGAGCACAGGCCTGGGAGCAAAAAATGCCTAAATTATAATTCTGCCTTTGACACTGACTTGCTGCTTGGTCCTGGGTGAAGTTCATGTGTACTCTGACTGCAATCAATGGAATTTACCTAGAAAGCTGGCATTTTGTTGAATTGTTGTAACATTCATAGAATCATAGACTATCAGGGTTGTAAGGGACCTCAGGAGGTCATCTAGTCCAACCCCCTGCTCAAAGCAGGACCAATGCCCAACTAAATCATACCAGCCAGGGCTTTGTCAAGCCTGACCTTAAAAACTTCTAAGGAAGGAGATTCCACCACCTCCCTAGGCAATGCATTCCAGTGTTTCACCACCCTCCTAGTGAAAAAGTTTTTCCTAATATCCAACCTAAACCTCCCCCACTGCAACTTGAGACCATTACTCCTTGTCCTGTCCTCTTCCACCACTGAGAATAGTCTAGAACCATCCTCTCTGGAGCCACCTCTCAGGTAGTTGAAAGCAGCTATCAAATCCCCCCTCATTCTTCTCTTCTGCAGACTAAACAATCCCAGTTCCCTCAGCCTCTCCTCATAAGTCATGTGTTCCAGACCCCTAATCATTTTTGTTGCCCTTCGCTGGACTCTCTCCAATTTTTCCACATCCTTCTTGTAGTGTGGGGCCCAAAACTGGACACAGTACTCCAGATGAGGCCTCACCAATGTCGAATAGAGGGGAACAATCACGTCCCTTGATCTGCTGGCAACGCCCCTACATATACATCCCAAAATGCCATTGGCCTTCTTGGCAACAAGGGCACACTGTTGAAAGCATTCCATGTTTTGGCTGCTGAATCTGCCATTTCTCTCTGCTTCACCAGGACTTGGCTGTAGCTTCTTCATTCTGTGAAGCTTTCACCACAAGGGGGAGTGCATTGCAAAGCTCTTATTCTCTTGTGCTGCTGCCTGTAAAAGGGAGCCATAAAGTAGAAAAGCAGTTCTTCTAGAAAGACAGCTAATGTAATGTGGATTCTTGAAAAAAAGCTCCAGAAGCAATCCTGACAATTAAAGGCTGGTAAGCCTAACTTCATTACCGGGAAAATTGGTTGACTATATTATATAACAGAAGTATCAGACATATAGAGGAATATGATATGTTGAAGAAGAATCAACACAGTTTTTTGAAGGGAAATCCTGCTTCACCAATCTATAACAGTTCTTTGAAGATGTCAGTAGGTATGTGGACAAGGGTGATCCTATGGATATAGTGTACTTGAACTTTTAGAAAGCCTTTGACAAGGTCCCTCACCAGAGGTTCTTCAGCAAAGTAAGCAGTCATGGGACAGAGAAGGTCCTCTCATAGATCAATAAGCTGTTAAAAGATAGGAAACAAAGGGTAGGAATAAATGGTCAGTTTTCAAAATGGAGAGGGTAATAGCAGGGTCCCCCACGGATCTATACGGAGCCAGTGCTATTCAACAAATTCATAAATGATCTGGGAAAGGAGGTGAACAGTGAGGTGGCAAAGTTTGGAGATGATAAAAAATTACTCAGGATAGTTAAGTCCAAAGCTGACTGCGAAAAGTTACACAACACCAGGTGATTGGGCAACAAAATGGCAGATAAAATTTGATGAAATTCAGTGTTGGTAAGTACAAAGTATTGCACACTGGAAAATATAATCCCATCTATACATACAAAATGATGGAGTCTAAATTAGCAGTTACCGTTCAAGAAGATGATCTTGGAGTCATTGAGGGTACTTCTCTGAGAATATCTGCTCAATGGGCAGCAGCAGTCAAAAGAAAAAGCTGCTGATGTTAGGAATCACTAGGAAAGGGATAGATAATAAAACAGAAAATATCATAATGCCATTATATAAATGCATGGTATGCCTACCCCTTGAATACTGCATGTGGTTCTGGTTTCCCCATCTCAAAAGAGATATATTAGAAACAGAAAAGGTATGGAGAAGGGCATGAAAAATTATTAGGGGTATGGAACAACTTCCATACTAGGAGAGATTAAAAAGATTTGGGACTGCCAGCTTAGAAGAAATAAACTAATGAGGGATATGATAATGATCTATACAATCATGAACGGTGTGGAGAAAGTGAATAGGGAAGTGCTGTTGACCCTTTCACATAACATAAGAACTGGGGGGTTGCCCAATGAAATGAATAGACAAAAAGTTGAAGACAGACAAAAGGAAGTACTTCTTCACTCAGCACACCATTAGCCTGTGGAACTTGGTGCCAGGAGATGTTGTGAAGGCCAAATGTCTAAATGGGTTTGAAGAAAATTATATAAATTCATATCGAATAGGTCCATCAATGGCTATTAGCTAAGATGGTCAGGGGTATGGGTGTCCCTAAACTTCCAACTGCCAGAAGCTGGGACTGGGACTGGATGGCAGAGGATGGCTTTCTTACAGTTGCCCTATTCTGTACATTCTCTCTGAATCATGTGGAACTGGCCACTGTCAGAAGACAGGATTCTGGGCTTGATGGACCATTGGTTTCACCCAGTATGTCTATTCTTATGGCTAGCTAGGACCACCCTTGCCTATCTTGAAGGTAGGTGCCCTGGAGAGAGAATGTGGCAGCCGGAGCTGCAGGTGTGGATTAGAAATCTGTGGTAGTGGCAACTTGAGTCGCAGTCTCTTGGGAAGAGCAGGTGCAACAGCAGGGATCTTCTCCTCCTCCTCCGGTCCCTCCCCACGGAAAGGGGTGGGTGTCTGTGGGGCAGAGGGCTCAGTACTTACCCTAGCAGCTGGGTGGGTCTATTTGGAGGTTGGGTTTGGAGTTATGAGGATTAATTCCATGTGCTAAATGTGAGGATTAGTTTAAGAAACTGCATGAATGTGCAATAATTTATTCCAATTTATGCTATATAAAGTGTGCATCCACAGAGTGCATGCTGAAAGAAATAGTGATCTATTAATTGTGTTAATACCAAAATCATTTTAGCTCTAATTTAACATATCCCATTTTAACTTAAAAAAAAAAAAAGTGTCTAGCTACTTCTGCTTTTTGGGAGGCTCACCGGTGGAACAGACAGCAGATGTTTGCTCACTCTTACTAATTTAGCGTTTGCTCTACTTTATAAGATTTCCTTACACTTTCACAAATGAGGAAAAATTCCTTTTCATTTTCAAATTTAATTTTCAGGTGTTAACATATTGCCCTTTGAGGCTACCTTCCTGGGCTGACATTTCTATTATAGTCATTTAAAAAACCCCCAAAAGTCCTGCCTATTTTGTTACTGGGAAATACCATTTGTAGTGTTATTCGAAAGCTGACTTTCAGAAATATTGTTGCATTATCTCTCAGGAGGCCAGCTGCAACTTAGCATTGAGGAAAAAAATACAGAAAGAGAAAAGCAATTTCAGGAAATATAATGAAATCAAAACAAAATGCTTTTATCCCTCTCAGTTGTGAAGATGTTTATTAAGATAGGGTTTGTGGGAGGTTTGGTGCTTGGAAGGAGAGGTGCTTGTAAGCTGCCTCAGGCAGTAGTTTAAAAATGGAAAAGGGGGATGTGGGGAGGAGTTGTGACCTTTTGCATGAAGTGAATGTGAAAACACAAATGACATTGCTTACTCCAGTGGCATCTCTTCCCCTCTCTCTCCTAATCCAGCCCATGATTTCCCCTTTTTCCTTTTTTTACGACTAAGGTGTGAATATGCACTCGAGAAAGCGAGAATGATCAAAGCCTCTTATTTAAGGCTATGTGACAGCATTTGACAGAATTTCTGTTGCTCAGAGCAGTCCTCTGGAAGTAATTCATTCTGCAATCCCTTTAAGTAAAACCTTACCTTTAGTTCTCTCATTTGCTCCCAGAACAAATGCCAAGCTTGTCACCCTTTTCCGCCCTCTTCTTCATCCCCAGTTTGGCGCGACTGTGCCTTTTATTCTTCCTGAGCCGATACTTTTCCTGTTTAGAGCATCTTCTTGGGGAACAATGCAAATCCCATGGCAGCAGATATGACTTCTCTATGCTTTGGATAAGTGTGCCATTCGTGCTGCTTTAGTCAAAGGAGCTTTAGTTACTGTCTGCTACAAGGTAACTCGGATTTAAATCGTTTTATATATTCCCAAACAGAAATGTAACACATAATGGTCATCTTTCAGTGGACTGCATCGGCTGTGACAAGAGGCAGCGGCTGGCTGATGCTGCCAGACCCCTCTGCCTTCTCAGTCTGGTGTAATTGCCACAATAGCACAGTTCACAGGTAGGTCAGCAAGAACAGAGGAAGGTGCGTAATGGGCCAGGTTTATCATCTTAGAAGCTACAACTTCAGCCTCTTCTACCAATCAAAAGAAACCATTAAAAAAAGAAAAGTAGTTTTTAAATAAAATCAATATTTTTCATCAGCCAAGATGTTTAGCACTGAACATCTTTGCACATCAGTTTCCCACATGAGATGTTGATCTGTGGCTATCTTTCTGGCCACCTATCCCCATCCTTTTTTCTACTCTCATAAATGTAAGGTAGGAGGTTGAAAGTGCTGGCATTGGTGAATGTCTCCTGAGTGGAATGCTGCACAATTGTAAATAATAGCTGCTGTATGCTGGGGTTTGTCAAACCAGGTCAAAAATATATATATAACAAAAAGGTGATAAATATAGACACTGACTATTCTATTTGATACAAAGTTAAAATTATCATATGGAAGATGGTATTAATTGGTGTGAACTCACTGGCATGGAGTGTTAGTAGTAAAACTCAGAGGAAAGCACGGTCTACTGAAAAATGCTTTCAGTCACAGTGACACCAGGATGGTGGAGGGAAATCTTTTCACTTGCAAAGGAGATGGGGATGTCTTTTGGGCTGTTTCACTCTTTTTATACTTCTTAATCCTCTTCTGTCAGAATCAAGTCCAATCTTGCTTGCTTCCAGAGCTCATTCAGTTCCTACTTCTTTTCAAGGCTCACTAAAAATCCCCAAGTTCCATGTTCCTTATTCAGATCCTAGTATGTTCACTAACTTCTTAGAAATGTAAATCTTGACACTACTCATGCACTGAAGAAAAGTAGGTCATGTGAAAATTGATTATGGCATTCAAAAAGCTCACAGAGGATAATTTTCCCAGAGGTTTTCTGTTAAAATAGGTTTAATTTTTTTTAAATCTTAATTTTAAAATTTTAAAGCTAATGAGACTGTTCTGAAATATGATAAAATGCAGCACTGGGTTAATTGGATTCCAGTAACTATTCAACAGCAGACCTGGCTTATTAGAATTGCATCTACGTGAAACATGACAACAGATTCAGAAATTAAGGCCTGTGATATAATGTGAAGAAAGGAGTTTGGGTTTGTTTATAGAAGGGAGCGGTACTGGGGAGTTGGCCCAGGATTCTGAAGTTCCTCCACTTTATTGCCACCATTCCTGGGCTCTCTATTGTGATGACTGTTCTGTGCTTGAGTTGGTCAACACTGCTCAAAGTGATAGAAATGTATGTTTCTGGTCCAACTTACTTGAGCCAGCTCTTGTATAAAATGAAGTTAGTTATAGATTTTAAAATGCAGTTTTTATACATATATATCATCTTCTTGAAAGACAGCATATCTCAGTTTACTAACAAACCCCAAATAGGCCCCCGAATTATCCTCAAGACATGGAATATACATTTGTAGTAATGAAAAAAGGTGTGAAGTCCATGTGTTGTTGAGTTGTACCTTTGTGTTGCACATGTCTGGTGTTTCTTTCCCTGTCTTTATGTGCTTTGCATGAGGGGTCATACTGAAACATGTAGATTTACCCGTTACTTTTTTTTATTAACTGTTTATTTCAGAAGTTTTAACAGATTTACAAATTTATGCCATGCAAATATCAAAAACAAAACAATAATCATTAAACCAGTAAGCTTTTGTTTAAAGAGACACTCTACAGGATTATACTCATCAGACCTGTCTAACAAAGTATTACTATATTACGGAGCGAGCATTATTACAACATCTGTCACATGTCGTTTCTAGAAAGTTTATGAAATCGAATGGAATCTCTGATTACACATATTTAACATACCAGGCATGTCTATCAATTGTTAATATTCAGAAAAATTGGACAGCATGGTTGTTTCTGTGCAGGTGAATGTACTTTGCTGAGTATTGAAAAAATGGTTACCAAATACATAAATATCTATTTATTGTTGGTCTTTTTTGTTTGGTGCATTAATATTTCCATAACAGCAATCTTCTATATTTTTCTGAACCTTTCTTCTAGAGTTGGACTACTTTTCTTTTTCCCGTGGAAGGATATCAATAGCCTATCACCTATTAGCAGATGAGAGATTAATTCTTCATTTTCTTGTGTGTGACCATTTCCATTAGGCAACCCCAGGCGGCTTATCAAAGGATCGTTTGTAATAAACATCAAACAGTTCGTGATATTTGGTTATGAAATGCCCAGTATTGTCTAATCACTGAACATGACTACCATATTCATAAAATCTCCTATTTCTCCATAATTTTGCCAACATTTATCCCCATTCAGTATCTATATTTATATCTATAATAACCTGACTGGTGAGAGGTACCACTGAAATAATATTTTAAAGAAATTTTATTTTACTGTGCTACTGATGGATGTTGCTTGTTCTCTACCCTGTTCCTCTGGCATAATTTGCCTATCCAGATCGTTTCCCCAGAATATCAGATATGGACAATTTTTTTTGTTAGGAAAGTGGTCTGAAAAGATTTATACAAATTATAAATTATATTTACTAATGTGCAAGATGCCGTTGCATCTGTTAAAGTTAGCTTTCTGTATATAATGACGTTTCTAGAAAGTTGACAAACATAATGCCTAACTTGAAAGTACTGGTACTGTGGAAGTGTGGGCCAGTTAAATTTAGTTTTGAGCTCTAAATGAGCAATGTTTCTTTATTAAATAGCTGTCCAATCATTTGTATTCCATAGCTCTTCCAATCTTTAAACCTCTTTGGGTCGTGATTTGCGTTAAGATCTGGATTATTTGCAATGAGTGTCATTGGCGAGGGAATGGAACTGATCTCTAGTTCTATCCCAACTCCTAGAGCAACGTTTGTTTAAAGCATGTGTGTAAATTTCTGGAGGGTGTGATTTTTTTTTTTTTTAATTAATCCATGGTAGCCTAGTAATATCTACTCTGCCACAGTTTTCTTGTTCAATAAAGACTGAGCTTTTGGCTGGGTTAAAGTGTCCCCGGTCCACTACTGCTTTGAGCTGGCTATATCGATAGTACCCTAGAACTGTTTAATTGTCTCTACAAGGTATCTGCCCTCGCTCTAGATCTTTTCATATACATTCTAACAACATCCCCTGTATTCCTGCTAGGATTTTATCTGGGATGATTTTAGAAAGATTTTGAAACAAGAAAGATCACAGTCAAAATGAACATTTTGCCAAGGTTGCTATTTCCTAAACCAAGAATTTGCTTACTTCCCCCCAGCACTCCAGAACTTTTTTTGTTTGCTGAAGCAGTGTGTCAAGGGTCCTTCCCCACTCTGAACTCTAGGGTACAGATGTGGGGACCTGCATGAAAGACCCCCTAAGCTTATTCTTACAAGCTTAGATTAAAAACTTCCCCAAGGTACAAACATTGCCTTGTCCTTGAACACTATGCTGCCACCACCAAGCATGTTAAACAAAGAACAGGGAAGGAGCCCACTTGGAGATGTCTTCCCCCAAAATCTCCCCCCAAGCGCTACACCCCCTTTCCTGGGGAAGGCTTGATAAAAATCCTCACCAATTTGCACAGGTGAACACAGACCCCCAAATCCTTGGATCTTAAGAACAATGAAAAAACAATCAGGTTCTTAAAAGAAGAATTTTAATTAAAGAAAAGATAAAAGAATCCCCTCTGTAAAATCAGGATGGTAAATACCTTACAGGGTAAACAGATTCAAAACATAGAGAATCCCTCTAGGCAAAACCTTAAGTTACAAAAAGACACAAAAACAGGAATATACATTCTGTTCAGCACAGCTATTTTACCAGCCATTTAAACAAAAGGAAATCTTAACGCATTTCTAGCTAGATTACTTACTGACTTTTTACAGGAGTTATGAGCTGCATTCCTGATCTGTTCCCACCAAGAGCATCACACAGACAGCCAGACCCTTTGTTTCCAGCCCGTCCCAATTTGAAAGTATCTTGTCTCCTCATTGGTCATTTTGGTCAGGTGCTAGCGGGGTTATCTTAGCTGCTTAACCCTTTACAGGTGAAAAGGTTTTGCCTCTGGCCAGGAGGGATTTTATAGCACTGTGGACAGAAAGGTGGTGACCCTTCCCTTTATATTTATGACACAGTGGTTTCACGTTTAAATCATAGAGCTCTTCTAGGCTGGTTGAGATTTGAATTACCAGGTATCTTATGGAATTTATTGTCCATTTATACCCAAATGTTTAGGAAGAATAACTTCTCTGGATCTGGGAAATTTGTAGCTAGGCTTTCAGATTTGGCATGAAGTACTTTAAATCCAGATGCTTTTCCAAAGTCATGGATTTCTTTAGATACTAATTTTAGGGAAACATTTAGTTTCGATAAAAATAACATTACACTACCTGCATATAAAGCTATTGTCTGATGTGTTTCTGCAAGATTTTTCCTGTGATAGATTCATTGTTATTAATCCTCTGTGCAAAAGGCCCCACTCATCTCCATCTTTGTAATATGTAATGGGGGATGGAGGGAAAATTTGGTACCTTATTTCAGGAAGGCTCACTGGCATGCAGTCACTTCCAAAATGTTCATCAGTTGTCAAACAAAGCAGAGGGGAGAGGAATTTATAGGAGAATAAAGAACTAGATGCCATTCAGTGTAGCAATACTTTCAAAGTGTGATCTTATATGGTATGTGATGATGTGAACTAAGATAATTTTACTCCATCAAATAAATACATTCTTCCCAGTGAGAAAGTTCACACCTGTGCAAAGGGTCTGCATGAGGTCTGCACCCCACTTAAGTCCCATTTAAGTACTCAAAATAGGATGGAAGTAGCATGTAGTCCTTGAGCTGACCTTCTGCACTGAATTTCATTAAGTGTGAATAAATCCGCTTATAGCACAGTAGAACAGTGGTCTATTCTACTTGAGAAATCACTCATATTGTGTGTTACATTGTTAAAAATTAGTTAAAATTGCCACTTTCTTCATGGAAAACTTTCAGAATGGCTAGGTATATTGATCCAGCATACCTAATTCCCTTTTCACACAGCTTTCTTTCTAGTTGTTGTGAATAACCCTTGGAAGAGAAATTCCCCTTGTTACTTATCTGTCCCTTCTGTTTTGCTCCTGTGCTACGGTTGAGTGTTTTCCATATGGTATGTCTAATGGAGGGAAGTTCTATCTATTAATTGTAGGTAGTTATATGGCCCCAATTACCATAGTACCTGAACGCCTCACAATCTGCTCAAAGTCCCACAGGAAGGCTGTGGTAGAGTTAAATCTAAGCTGCTAAATCTTTGGCCAAAATAAAAGCTTGCTTTGCTCCCATTGATTCTCTCATGGAGCCTTATGATGCTTAGATCATCTGAATCCAATTTTTCCTTTTACCTGCTCCTCTCTTGAGAAAATCATCCTCCTTCAAGACTTGACCATTTTGCTGCATCACATACATGCCGCTCTACATCCCTGATGTCACCTCTTCCACAGTATTAATATTAGCACCTCTTCTGCTTTGAGCCCTGTCACATCTCAGGGGAGATCCTGGATCATTTTGGGGAACCTATATTGCTGTGGGAATCTTGTTTTCTTATTGAAGAATATTGTTGAACTTGGTTTGTATTTGGAGATGTTGGTTTTTATTTATGTAGACTGGCTGGAGTTGTATATTTGCAGTGACCAAATCCCTACTTTTGGGCTATAGGATTATTGACCAGTTATCTTCTCAGGTCATAGTGTCCCACAGGGAGGCCTAGGTCACTTATGAGAGAGATTGCACTTAGTGTAAAAGATGTATATGTGCACAGTGCAAGTAGTAGACATTTTTTCCCTCTTTTTATTAACTTACACTTGCCTGTGTTCAGTTTATTTGCCTTTACTTGTTTCCCAATTACTAGTTTTGTTAGGTCCTTCTGGAGTTTCTCACAATCCTCTCTAGAGTCAGTTAACATTATAAACATTTTGTGGTGTCAGCACATTTTGCCATCTTGCTTTTCACCCTCTCTTCCACAGTAATAAATTATACTGAATGAAACTACTAGTACTAATCCCTAGTACAATTTGCTATTAATTGCTTTCCATGCCAAGAAATAATCCTATAGTGCTACTTTAACTAGCTCTTACCCAGTGACAGCTGTTTAACTCTCATACAGTGGTTATCAAATCAGGGATGCTTGTTAGTTTATTTAAACTTTGAAAACCTGTGGCCACCAGTTCTCCTTTTTGTTAGCTCTTCCTAAGAATTCTAACTAGCTAGGGGCCTACATTACTCTAACAAAAGCTCATATTTACCTGTCTATATTTTATCCTATTACACTCAACTGTAGCAGATGCTTTGTTATTCTCTGAGCCTTCTCAACTAATTTTCCTGGTTCTCAGGTAAAATTTGCTGGCTTATGACTGTAATTTGCCAGATCACCCTTAGCTCATTTTAAAAAAACAGGATATTTTTCCACCATAGTAGCTGCTGTTCTTAATGACAAAGTACGTTTTTTGTAAGCACCTCTGCTACTCTGGTCTTGTGTCCCTTTATAGCTCTTGGGTTATTATATCTGTTCCATACTACAGTTTAATTTTTTGGGAAGTTTTGCTATCTCTATATCCAGTAATGCTTTTCCTTCACATTTTGTGAAGAGTAAGTATGGGGTTAGGAATTCCATCCCTTACATCACTCCTCTGGTGAAAAACATAGTGGAGAAATAATTTAGCTTCTATGCAATCTCCTTATCTTTGATGGGTCACCTTTTATAACCTGATGGACCAACAACCACAGAGTTACTCATAGTTCTTATTTCTGATGTACTTGGAGAATTTTTCTTTATCTTTAACTATTCATCTTAGCTATCCTTTTATAGTGTTTTATGTCTACATTGTGGTAAGTCTGGATGCCTTTTAAATTAAAATGGAAATCATCATTTCTGCATATTCATTTCCATTAAAAAAACCCTGGGTTGCCTAATAAATATACTTCCATACCTGCTTTTTGTATGCTCATCCAGGCACTGAGAATCTTTGAATCTCTCAACATAGATAGTCCTCCACATGAAACTGATAAAATTTTTAAAGAAATACCGTCAATCTTGTGGACTTGTGACTTCTTTCTAATTGAGCTGTAGGTTCCAGGATCCCTTGCTATATCGTATTTCACAGGTACTGATGTGTATCATGATCATAGTCACATAGAGCAATGCTTCTCAAGCTATCTGATGTGGGGGACCAGCAATTTTTTTTCCAATGTGCGCGCAGACTGGCAGCCGATGGCTCGCAGACAGGCACCGGTCTGCGGACCACCACTTTGAGTAGCACTGACATAGAGATAGCAGAGAATGAACCTAACAGTCTAGCAATCCGTAGGCAAATTAGGTTCTCCTGGTCAAAGCAAACATAGCTAGATTCTGGTGACTGCCCTACCAATACTGCCTGTCTTTTGTGAATGAAGTGATATTGGGCACTCAGCTGCAACTGTAGGCAGCGCTACTGGAGGACTAGACTAGTGCTGTTCTGTATAATCCTATCCACATTTCAAATACTATCCACAGTATTATTGAGATCTTTGACTTTGTACTTGATTTTGAAATAATCAAATAGTCTCATTTCTGATGTACGGTCTCAGATTGATGGTGGCATAGTAATCCAAAGCAGAGCAAGGCAGATAGCAGAGAAATAAATGTCTTTGGACAATCAACGGTAGCAATACTGCTTTTCATTTTACTTGTAAGAGTCAGACTGCAGTTCAAAAATGGAAACCCCATGTTCTCTTGTCAGGAAAACAGATTATAAATCTTAGCTGCCTATGGAAAAACAATCAAATCCTCCTACCCCACCCCAAACAACCTGGTTGTTTCAATTCCTTCCTTTGTGTACTTGGCTGTAGTTCACAAGCTTAATACAGATAGAACATGTCTTTGGTAGAAAATTTCAATCTAAGTTAGAACATAACTCGAATTCATGTTAACTAATACATTGTTAAACATGGTTTAGCAGTCAGTATAGATGGGAACTGTTGTGCTTAATATCACATTAGCTGATCGTGGGTAAACAACTTATTTAAGAATTAACTTATTAGAAATTGCTCTTATACCAGCCAGAATTGGTTATGTGGGAATTCACCATCCTGAAATTCACAGTTACTGCCTCCTTAGAAAACTTGTTCCTCTGAGCCTTTTTGGTCACAAAATCTCTTGAGTCTACCATGCTGTTAATCCCTTACGCTTTTTGTACAGAAAGCTGGTGTGGATTCCATGAATACAGAGAAGTGATAGCTCTTGATAAAAGAACAGCATATAAAAGAAGGGAAAAGAACACCACAAACTTTGACATTTGGTCTTTATACTTATTGCTGGTTGAATGAAAGATAAATATGAAATGGTGATGAGACAGATGGGCTCGGTGAAGCAGTGTATGAGAGAGTTACAGACTGATGCTGTATAACTGTTTCCTGACTCTGAATGCTGTTTCTTCTCTCTGACACACTGTTGTGTGTCATCTTTCTCTTGTTTCCTGTGGCTTTCTTCTTTACTCTTTGCATCTTCTTGGTGCAAAACAGACCAAGTGACATTCCAGGTGTACTGGATGGCTCAGGGGATTGGGAATGGCAGATAGAACCTCCCATTTCTAACAGAATTGCTCCCCTCTGACGGCTCTTTGGTGGCCTCTGGATCCTGGTGGGCATCATAACCACTACTAACACCATTGATGTAACTAGCACCCTTACTGGGCTCAGATTGCATGGTCCAAAGAGATTTAATGACTCACCCAGCCCTAGAGTTGGCCTCTTCAGCTCTGAGTTGTGACATGGTGGTTGGGCAGTGTGGAGAAGCCTGCTGCTCTCATTTCCATTTGCCATCTGACCTGCTAAGTATGGTCTTTGGAAAGAGGTACAGAGATCCCAAGTGACTTATATTTAGCCTGTCAGATTTGCCTTTGGAAGTGGAATCATGCTGACTTATGGGAGTGGGTTTTAGCTATTTAAGAGTGTCCATTGTCAGAAGGCTTTGTGAGCAGACAGCTGCCCTCCATTTCTGTTTGGTCTTGTGTTTCTCCTTCCCTCAAAATTTGCTTTACATTTCCTCTAGTACAGAGTAGAATGAATAATGATGGCCTCTTAGATATCAGGAGCAATTCCAGTTTGTTGGGTTTTAGTTATACTGTCTTACTTGTTTCTATCCAAGTCCCGAAGGACTGTCTACAGCAGGGGTAGTCAATAGACAGACTATGGGCCAAATCTGGACCGCCAGATGCTTTTGAATGGAACCCAAAATATTTTTATTTACTACTTATCCTTATTATTATTTTATTTATTTTCTCTGGAGTCTGGACCTTGACTAAGAAATCTGGATCTTGACAAAATATAATTGACTATCCCTGGTACAGTACAGGTCTTGTCTGGCAGTATAAGAATTAAGCTGCCTTACTCTTCAGTGTCTAGGAATCTCCCTTTCCTACAGGCTGAGGATGGATGTATAATACTGGCACCTTGGAACCAAGGGCTGGTTGGCTAGCTGGCTGGCGTGTGTGTGTGTGAGAATGGGGTTTGGCGCTGGTGCCTTTGAAGTAGAGGGGGATTGGATTGCCGACTGGTATGAAGAGAACTGTCATCTTGCTTATGACATCTTTGCTTCCCATCCAGACTTGGACTGATGACAGATTTGATAATAGCAGATGGCAGTCAACAGGGCAACATTTAATAGCGGAAAAATGTCCAAATATTGTTTGCAAAGTTGCCTTTTTTGTTCTCTCCCCTCGTTTTGGTCTGGCAAGGATCCACAGACAGCATTGAGGGACCTCCTAAGAAGATCCTATGTAGAAAACTGTCAGAACAGATTGCTGTAGGGATTTGCAGAGGATTAAAGTTAATTAAAGAGCTCTTCCTTGCTTTCATTTCCTTGTATCTGCCAGCTATTTACATGCTAATGTAGGGCCTGCCAGGGAGAATAGGAGAGGTGTCAGCATTGGGCATATTATCATACACGTAAAAAGAAAATAATGAGATGAGCAATTTATATATATATATATATAAAGACTTCACAATTGAAAGTCAGTAGCACTGTACTTTTGCATATTTTTGGGAGTGTGATCTAGCTGAATATAATTCACTCCATTAAGGTTACATCTTGCACTGAATAATTTAATACATTATACGTTGTAATATTTCAACATAAGCAATTTTATAAATAAAGAGAATGAAGTGGGTAAAAAAAATTGCCAAGTTCTAAATGAGAAACTGTTTTCTGAAGAACTAATAAGTGATTCTGTCAGGAAAGTTCACTTAATTTCCTGGTGGGATTGCTATAAGTGCTTACTTTCTGTTGGAATGATAGGGCTGAGTTCCTGGGGAGGAAATGAAGAAAGAGGAAGTGGTAGTGTTCTGCTCCCTTATTCATCCCACTTTTGCTATCATTTCAGGGGTTTTACTAACAAGCGCATTTTTCTGCAAGTTGCATTTTAATGCTGTGCAAAAAGATCAGAAGACTTGCCCGCTACAGAAGAGGCTGAACAATTGATCCATATTAACAATTCATCCTGCTCCAGTAGAAACAAAGTAATTTTTTAAACTGAAAAATCAGCTCCTTTTCCCCCTACCACCCCAAACTCTCAGAAAGAAATAGATGCTTGAGAAAAAAATATAAACCTTATTGATTATATTTTAAAACACAATCAAAAACCCTGTACTGCTGGGCATAGAGAAGGAGGACTTCCAGTTGCCCAAAGCAATCCAGATAGTTTTGGGTATTAAATTCTAAGGAGCAGGGGCAGTCAAGGACAGAATGGTTTCCTGCAGCTTGTTTTCCAATGTGCAAGTAAAATATTAAGTGACTGGCTTAGTAGAATAAAGGATGCAGTTGTGGTGGGATAACACTGAGTTGTGATTCTTCTCCTTTGTTACATGTGATCCTTTGATATGAAGCCTCTGTTGGAATATGCCTCTCCCTTTGCTTTAGCCCTCTTTAGTTAAAGCCATGGGAGGGAAAGAAGATGGTTTTGCTGTAACATGCCAAATGATTTTAAGGATTTCTCAGGCCTTGAAAGTCAGTGTGACATTTCATGAAAGAAGAACGTAAGAATGGCCATACTGGGTCAGACCAAAGGCCCATCTAGCCCAGAGGTAGAGAGTCTCCAGAGGAATTCCTTTCCTAGGTGGAGAAACTGCAGTCCTCACAAAAAAGTCGCAAGTCATTCTCCACAGCTTTTAAAAGTCATAATTCATTTTTCTAAACAGATGCTGAGAGAAGGATGTCAGAAGAAGGATGGAGTGGGATTTTGGCGTTTGAGTTAATTTCTTGTATTTGATCTGCTCAATCCTAAGCAAGCCCAAAGAGACTTGCAGCCAGATTCCTCCCTGATGTAATACCACTAGACATCTGAATTATATCAGGGGAAAACAGTGGTCCCTGGTATCTAGAATTTGCAAAAGGCTGGTTACCAAGACCTGTGGAGATCTGAATAAATCAGAGGGCAACATGTTGCAATATATTTCTCAGAACAGGGGAAAATAGTATTTTCAGTATCTCTACTGGTTAAATCCTATGGTTAAGCTGAATTCAGTGGGAGACCTTGATTTTAACTGCCAGTGGGAAAGAAATGAGAGTTAAATTATTGATGAAGGGGAACAGAGAGACAAAAAAGAGAGATGGTCAGTGAAGGAAACAAATAAGTGGAACCAGATAACCTATAGAATTTCTGTAGGATCTGAGATGAAGCTGTCTGCCCTCCCATAGTGAGGTCTGACAGGCCTTTGTGAATCCATAACTAAAGGAAGTAGGAACCAATGTGAATAGAACTAGAAGTAGTAGATCTCGTCCTTTCATACCTGGTTCTTATTCTTAGATTTGAAGTGGGAAACAAACGTTCCTGCTTTTTGAACTCCAAATCAGTTTCTTAACTTGGAATGAGCTGGTTCTTGAACTAATTCAGTAAGCTGAAATGATGAAAATATTCTCTAGGCACCTGCAGAAGAGGCTACTGCTGTCAAAAGTTGCTTTAGCACATCAGCAAACTCTGATTTCAGGTATTTAACTCGTGACTTCCACCAATTCAGTACGTGTGACTTTCTGTAAAACTTTGGCAGCAAACATGTAATTATTCACAAGGTCATTTTTGAACAAGTATGCAGGAGTCCAGTACATTCTTGATGTGATTTTTAAATGATTGAAATTTCATTATGAACTCACTAACAGATTCTTTTAGAACAATCTGAAATAGATTTTCAAAAACCCTAAAAGATTAAATAGCTTTACCCCAAGTGGGGATAGGGTAAAGAAAATATAGGGCTCCTACCCAAGATTTTCAAAAGATTTTGGGTGCTCATCTTGAGAAAGTTAAAGGAACCTGATTTTCAGAAACTGCTGAGCTACAATCCTCTGATGAAAAATCAGCCCCCTGCGAGGTGACTCAAGTAAGGCACCCAAAATTCACCCATTATTTTCCACATATCCTACCAATAGCTTGAGAACAGTAGTCCATGGACCCGTCAGGCTGGGCACACAGAATGCGCAGAGATGTCACCAAGCAAGCATGACTACATTAAACTGCTAAAATCTTAGCACATACAGGTTTTTAATATTGCTTATAACTTTATTTTTTAAACTGGTTTTTGCAATCCTTCCGTGCTTACTATCCTGCAGATCTTACACGGGTGTGTGCTTACACCAAGGACAAGACTTCAGCCATCTCGGATGTAGCCTCCATTTTATTACATTTTTGACAAGGGGTCAGGGGACAATGAGACAATTTTTCATTCACCCATAACACAAAAATGAATGAAACAGCACTTTTAAGCAGAGATTCAATATGGTCGATTTGAGCCCCAAAGGCAATTGGTTAAGAAGCAGTATGGCTAAAAATCAGTTTAAAAAGAATAAAAATTAGATTTTTTTAAAAATTTAAATTATATCTTCTTTCTTTTAAAAAACAAACCTGTTTAAAATGAAATCTGAATTTAATACAAAATATACTAAGGCCTAAATTTAATTTAATCTCTTAAAACATTTAAGTAAAAAATAAATATGCTGAATCCATGAGCCTCTATCAAAAACTCTGAGTTAAAGGCTGTTTTTCTATATAAAGAAATAATTAGGAAAAAGTCTGATGTCCGAGGTCAAGATTCATAAATATGGCACAATAGTCAGCCTTAAAAAGAAAAGGAGGACTTGTGGCACCTTAGAGACTAACAAATTTATTTGAGCATAAGCTTTTGTGAGCTATGAAAGCTTATGCTCAGAAAAATCTGTTAGTCTCTAAGGTGCCACAAGTCCTCCTTTTCTTTTTGCAGATACAGACTGTCACGGCTGCTACTCTGAAACTAGTCAGCCTAAGGGTATGTCTACACTATGAAATTAGGGCGAATTTATAGAAGTCGTTTTTTTAGAAATCGTTTTTCTATATTCGAGTGTGTGTGTCCCCACAGAAAATGCTCTAAGTGCATTAAGTGCATTAACTCGGCGGAGCGCTTCCACAGTACCGAGGCTAGAGTCGACTTCCAGAGTGTTGCACTGTGGGTAGCTATCCCACAGTTCCCGCAGTCTCCGCTGCCCATTGGAATTCTGGGTTGAGATCCCAATGCCTGATGGGGCTAAAACATTGTCGCGGGTGGTTCTGGGTACATATCGTCAGGCCCCCGTTCCCTCCCTCCCTCCCTCCGTGAAAGCAGCAGCAGACAATCGTTTTGCGCCTTTTTTCTTGAGTTACCTGTGCAGACGCCATACCACGGCAAGCATGGAGCCCGCTCAGGTAACCGTCACCGTATGTCTCCTGGGTGCTGGCAGACTTGGTACTGCATTGCTACACAGCAGCATCAATCGATTGCCTTGTGGCAGCAGACGGTACAGTAGGACTGGTAGCCGTCATGTCCGAGGTGTTCCTGGTTGCCTCTGTGAGGTCGATCAGGAGCGCCTGGGCAGACATGGGTGCAAGGACTAAATTTGGAGTGACTTGACCAGGTCATTCTCTTTAGTCCTGCAGTCAGTCCTATTGAACCATCTTACGGTGAGCAGGCAGGAGATACGGATTGCTAGCAGTCCTACTGTACCAACTTCTGTCGAGCAGCCATGAGATGTGGATGCAGTCCTTTTGCACCATCTGCTGCCAGCCAAAGATGTAAAAGATAGATGGAGTGGATCAAAACAAGAAATAGACCAGATTTGTTTTGTACTCATTTGCTTCCCTCCCTCCCCCGTCTAGGGGACTCATTCCTCTAGGTCACACTGCAGTCGCTCACAGAGAAGGTGCAGCGAGGTAAATCTAGCCATGTATCAATCAGAGGCCAGACCAACCTGCTTGTTCCAATAAGAACAATTACTTAGGTGCACCATTTCTTATTGGAACCCTCCGTGAAGTCCTGCCTGAAATACTCCTGGCACCAGAACCTGGCAGAGCGATACCGGGCGAGGAGGCGACGTGAGCGCGGTCATGTGAGTGATCAGGACATGGACACAGATTTCTCTGAAATCATGGGCCCTGCCAATGCATGCATCATGGTGCTAATGGGGCAGGTTCATGCTGTGGAACGCCGATTCTGGGCTCGGGAAACAAGCACAGCCTGGTGGGACCGCATAGTGTTGCAGGTCTGGGACGATTCCCAGTGGCTGCGAAACTTTCGCATGCGTAAGGGCACTTTCATGGAACTTTGTGACTTGCTTTCCCCTGCCCTGAAGCGCATGAATACCAAGATGAGAGCAGCGCTCACAGTTGAGAAGCGAGTGGCGATAGCCCTGTGGAAGCTTGCAACGCCAGACAGCTACCGGTCAGTCGGGAATCAATTTGGAGTGGGCAAATCTACTGTGGGGGCTGCTGTGCTGCAAGTAGCCCACGCAATCAAAGATCTGCTGATATCAAGGGTAGTGACCCTGGGAAATGTGCAGGTCATAGTGGATGGCTTTGCTGCAATGGGATTCCCTAGCTGTGGTGGGGCCATAGACGGAACCCATATCCCTATCTTGGCACCGGAGCACCAAGCCGCCGAGTACATAAACCACAAGGGGTACTTTTCAATAGTGCTGCAAGCTCTGGTGGATCACAAGGGACATTTCACCAACATCAGCGTGGGATGGCCGGGAAAGGTACATGACGCTCGCATCTTCAGGAACTCTGGTCTGTTTCAAAAGCTTCAGGAAGGGACTTTATTCCCAGACCAGAAAATAACCGTTGGGGATGTTGAAATGCCTATAGTTATCCTTGGGGACCCAGCCTACCCCTTAATGCCATGGCTCATGAAGCCATACACAGGCAGCCTGGACAGTAGTCAGGAGCTGTTCAACTACAGGCTGAGCAAGTGCAGAATGGTGGTAGAATGTGCATTTGGACGTTTAAAAGCACGCTGGCGCAGTTTACTGACTCTCTTAGACCTCAGCGAAACCAATATTCCCACTGTTATTACTGCTTGCTGTGCGCTCCCCAATATCTGTGAGAGTAAGGGGGAGACGTTTATGGCGGGGTGGGAGGTGGAGGGAAATGGCATGGCTGCTGGTTACGTGCAGCCAGACACCAGGGCAGTTAGAAGAGCACAGGAGGGCGCGGTGTGCATCAGAGAAGCTTTGAAAACCAGTTTCATGACTGGCCAGGCTACGGTGTGAAAGTTCTGTTTGTTTCTCCTTGATGAAACCCCCCACCCCTTGGTTCACTCTACTTCCCTGTAAGCTAACCACCCTCCCCTCCTCCCTTCGATCACCACTTGCAGAGGCAATAAAGTGATTGTTGCTTCACATTCATGCATTCTTTATTAATTCATCACACAAATAGGGGGATGACTACCAAGGTAGCCCAGGAGGGGTGGTGGAGGAGGGAAGGAAAATGCCACAGAGCACTTTAAAAGTTTACAACTTTAAAATGTATTGAATGCCAGCCTTCTGTTTTTTGGGCAATCCTCTGTGGTGGAGTGGCTGGTTGGCCGGAGGCCCCCCCACCGTGTTCTTGGGTGTCTGGGTGTGGAGGCTATGGAACTTGGGGAGGAGGGCGGTTGGTTACACAGGGGCTGTAGTGGCAGTCTGTGCTCCAGCTGCCTTTGCTGCAGCTCAACCATACACTGGAGCATACTGGTTTGATCCTCCAGCAGCCTCAGCATTGAATCGTGCCTCCTCTCATCATGCTGCCACCACATATGAGCTTCAGCCCTGTTTTCAGCCCGCCACTTACTCTCTTCAGCCCGCCACCTCTCCTCCCGGTCATTTTGTGCTTTCCTGCACTCTGACATTATTTGCCTCCACGCATTCGTCTGTGCTCTGTCAGTGTGGGAGGACAGCATGAGCTCAGAGAACATTTCATCACGAGTGCATTTTTATTTCTTTCTAATCTTCACTAGCCTCTGGGAAGGAGAAGATCCTATGATCCTTGAAAGACATGCAGCTGGTGGAGAAAAGAAAAGGGATAGCGGTATTTAAAAAGACACATTTTATAAAACAGTGGCTACACTCTTTCAGGGTAAACCTTGCTGTTAACATTACATACATAGCAGATGTGCTTTCGTTACAAGGTCGCATTTTGCCTCCCCCCACTGCGTGGCTACCCTACCCCCTCAACCCTCCCCCCTCCCCGTGGCTAACAGCAGGGAACATTTCTGTTCAGCCACAGGCAAACAGCCCAGCAGGAACGGGCTCCTCTGAGTGTCCCCTGAAGAAAAGCACCCTCTTTCAACCAGGTGACCATGAATGATATCTCACTCTCCTGAGGATAACACAGAGAGATAAAGAACGGATGTTGTTTGAACGCCAGCAAACATGCATGGTCACCTGCAGCTTGCCACACTGGCCAAACAGGAAATGAGATTCAAAAGTTTGCTGTTCTTTTCGTGTCTACCTGGCCAGTGCATCTGAGTTGAGAGTGCTGTCCAGAGCGGTCACAATGGAGCACTCTGGGGTAGCTCCCGGAGGCCAATACTGTTGAATTGTGTCCACAGTACCCCAAATTCGACCCGGCAAGGCCGATTTAAGCGCTAATCCATTTGTCAGAGGTGGAGTAAGGAAAGAGTAAGAGCCCTTTAAGTCGAAATAAAGGGCTTCATCGTGTGGACGGGTGCAGGTTTACATCGATTTAACGCTGCTAAATTCGACCTAAAGTCCTAGTGTAGACCAGAGCTTAGTAATTTAGCAGACTCCCATTTTGAAGAGACTTAGGCGAGTAGGAACTTAATTCAAGTCACTTTCACTTGCTGTGATGTGTAAAAGTTTTCCCAGGCTGACCTGAAATAATCACCTGAAATGACCTAGAGAAAAGCTCTGTATAGTTCAGAAGCATGTCTCTTTTACCAACAGAAGCTGGGCAAATAAACAATATTATTTCATCCATCTTGTCTCTCTCAAATAATCAGTTTAATTCACTGACTACAGTTAATCCCTCTGTTTAATAAATCAATTATTTGTACTTGTGAAACGTGTTTTGGTAAGAAAAGCTTATGTATCCGAAACATTGAAGGTAGTTTTGTTTAATAAAAATATATTTTATATGCAGTTTTGTGTATTTAATTAAATTCCAGTTACCATACTAATGTAGCTTGACACTAATCATGAGCAAAAAGTTAATTATCTAGTAAATAAGCTAGTAAATCATTCACCATTGTATAACATAATAAAATGTACAATTAATAAGAATCTGAAAATATGAAGACACATAATTGCTTAAAGAAATGTAGATAGTTTTAGCGGACCCTGCTAGGTAGCAAAAAGATGTATCAAATCTAGAGTAAACTAGCATGTTTTAGTGGTTATGTCAGTTTATGTCAACCAGTGGGAACGCACCTTGCTTTAGAAAATAATTGAAGTACAAATGGAGAATTTGATTAAAATTGCTATTTTAAACTGAGGCTTTCTACTTGGTAATTTAAATCGCCTTGATTTAAATCAATCCACCCTGAAGTTTATGTGCATGTTGTGACAAAGTTTCTCTTCTGCCTTGGTGGGTCCTGCACTTATTGGTGTATTTTCAGAGGTTCATGGCAGCCCTCAGTTTGGCCACTTTCATGGCTCAAATCTGCCATTCACTCAGCTAGCTTCATCACTGGCCAGCATGGGGAAAGGAAGAACAACAATCCCTGCAGTCTCTGCTGATCCACCTAGTGGATCAGGGAACAGGCCAGAGACCTTCTCCTCTGGTGTAACCCACAGTCCAGTTCAACTCCTCCGGTATCAAGTAAGGAGATGGGGAGAACCCAGGCCCGCCCTCTACTCCGGATTCCAGCCCAGGGCCCTGTGGATTGCAGCTGTCTACAGTGGCTCCTGTAACAGCTGCGTGACAGCTACAACTCCCTGGGCTACTTCCCCATGGCCTCCTCCCAACACCTTCTTTATTCTCACCACATGACCTTCCTCCTGATGTCTGATAATGCTTGTACTTCTCAGTCTTCCAGCAGTACGCCTTCTCACTCTCAGCTTCTTGCGCCTTTTACTCCCAGCTCCTCGCATGCACCACAGACTGAAGTGAGCTCCTTTTTAAACCCAGGTGCCCCGATTAGCCTGCCTTAATTGATTCTAGCAGCTTCTTCATTAGCTGCAGGTGTTCTAATCAGCCTGTCTGCCTTAATTGTTTCCAGAAAGTTCCTGATTGTTCTGGAACCTTCCCTGTTACCTTACCCAGGGAAAAGGGACCTACTTAATATGGGGCTAATATATCTGCCTTCTATCACTCTCCTGTAGCCATCTGGCTCGACCCTGTCACGTGAAATTGAGCGTGTTTTCAGCCTTCACTAGTGATTACTGCTATAAGAGCCAATGAAGGGTTTGTCAGAATATCCAGTAACCTGATGTCTAGCAGAAAAACCCATCAGACCCTATGAATGTTAAATGCGTATTTTGCTTCTGCTTTCTGCAACATTTTAATTTCTGTGGAATGTCAAATCCTGACAAACTTCATGTTTTTCCCATTGGGAGAAAAGCATAAACAAACGTTGGTAGACCATCTCATCAGAGAACTAATAACCCATCAAGTGCCTTTGTGTCTCATTTATGGGACACTAATTTTTCATTCTCTCTCTCCTCACCTCAGATATTTCCAATTGGTGCCGTTGTATGTGGTGGTTGAGATCAGCATATGGTCTTCAGAATATAGGTGGATAGGACAATTGTAACTACTTAAATTATTTTCGATTGGCAGGTTGATCTTCTGATGGTTTTTTTCATTAGTTTGATTTCTGGATTTTAGGGCCGGGGAAATGGAGATGTGAGAATGCTCATTCACATACTGCCTGATTGATCCTCTTGAGCTCTCAAGTCTTGCATCAAGAAGAACCCTGATAAGAATATGCTTATTTAAGATTTGTCATGCTAGGTTGAATTGGAGGCCTTCCTTCCATTCTCATTTATCCTTTTAAGTGGGTTGTAGTACTATGATTGAGGGAGTTCAGCCATTGGACAGGAATGCAGCTTGGTCCTTCATCTTATGATTTTATCATGGTTTTTCTTTAACCAGAGATGGTGAGTCTGGTGTTTTATTTTTTCTTATAGTCCTTGAATATGTCTGCGTTTCACATGTAGAGGTGGTTAAAAATCAGAGTAGATGTTACGAGTGAGTGGTTTCCAACTTTGGGATTCACTGTAGCTCTCAGAATTTTACTGTCCCAGTTGCCAGAATAGAATGTTGCTGTTGTCACTGTGTCGCATTGGGTTTGGAGTCCAGTGTTAGGATTTGTCTGTTTGATGCCTTCACTGTTTCCTTGGTTCTTCAAAGGTATCTGCTAGTGAGGGTCCCCACTGAGTTACTATGCTGCACAGATGTAAATTTCTATGCTAATGGATTCCACTGCAGGATCAGGGCAGAAGTCCATATTAACACGTTCTTCTACCATCTCTTTCTGGGGGCCAAGTCTAAAACTACCTAGCCTTCCTTCTGTTGACCTAAAGAAAAATGGTAATCCCTGCCCACCATCCACGCCATCTGTTGAATGTCTCCTTGTTTGTCTGATTTCTTTTTACAAAGTGTTTCCAGAAGGTATCACCATATTTTTGCAGGGGACGTCTATTATTACAGCCTCTCCCATGTCCTCTGGATAGAGCATTTATACAATAAACATGCCAATACCTATTGGCAAGTCTTTTAATCCAGCACATTATATAACCATTGTTCTCCATCATTTGCCATCTCGACGACTGCAACCTTTGCCTCTCTACAGTTCCTGACATGCAGATTACTTCCTCAGGTCTATTCAAAATATTGCTGCTAAGATCATCTTTCTGACCTATGGAGCTGATCATACCTCTCCCTTGTTTGGGTTATTCCTCATGCTTCCTCCTCTTCACTGCATCAAATACAAGTTTCTAGTTATTAACTTAGACTCTCCACAACTTAGCCCCTTTCTAGTTAACTTCTCTTTATCATATTATGTTGCAACAATGTCAGAAGTGTCCACCTATTTTTCTAATTTACCTATAAGAACCTTTGTGCCATGTTGCCCTGTGTGCATGAAACACCTTCCCTGTACTATTCCAAAGCTCCGTATGTTGCCCTCCTTAAGATCTTTTTTCAAGACCTCCTTTACTATGATGCCTATGGGAAACTGCCCTCTGGTAGGAGCTTAGGTACATGGCCCGTAGAACTTAAGAGAGTTTTTATTTTGTCTTTTTTATAAGAAATAAACTGATTCAAAATCAGTTAGCTGTGTACATATCTGGCCAAGGCAATCAATACTTAATATTTATTATTTGAATTATTCTTATTTCTGTTTTTCATATCCTCCCCATCCCTATTCCTTCTGATTGTTTTACACTCATTTGATCCATCTGGTCTTAGACAGGCTCCCTGCTCTCAGTTTCAGTGTCTGGCCCCACCCTGGTCTTGAGCAGCTAGTAGCTGCCATTACAGAGAGAGCCTGGTTTTGTTCCTGTTGAACTGGATTGGCACATGCTCAGTTGCTCTGGGGAGAGGATGATACGTTTGCAGTCTAATCAGCTGAAGGAGCTAAGGCATTCTTGAGCATGCCCATTGAGGATGGAATCATTGGTGATTTTAGCAGCTAAAATAAAAAATCTCTACTGAGCATGTGCAAAGTGACTTATTTTTTTAAGGGCTTATAACTTGGGCAGATTTGGGCAGATTTTCACAGGAAAGGGAAAAAGCACACAAAGGTTACCCTCTGCCAAATTTTAAGCTCCTGCTCTGAAGTACGGGGTCACTAGAGTTGTTTAAAGAAAAAGTTATCAGAATTTTTTAACATAGGCAAAACAACGTTTTCCCCTAGCCTTGTTCTCAGAAATGCCTGAAGTGTTTTGGCTGAAATTCCTCTCCCCACCCTCCCCAAAATTAATATTTTATATAAGTCTGTGACGGACACCTGGCATGGAAAATTTCAGCCCAAACAATTAAAGTTTGACAAAGTTATAAGCAACAAAAAATAGGGTTTTATTATGTGAAGTGGTGGGCAACCTTAATAGGGGATGCTACTAGCCCTGCCTGTAACAATGAGGTAAAACTCAATACGCTGCTGTAGCAAAAGCCACTTAAAATATTATTTATCTAGAAAATAAATAAAAATAGCTGCACGCTGGAAAAACATTCAGTATTTTTTTCCTTGACAGCACTTTGTGTCAAGATCTGTGAGATTCCCTCATGGGTCCCTTGATTTAGGAGGCATAGCAGAACGTGTGCTTCCCTTTAATTTGAAGGGATGTGATCATCAGTGTGGTATATCTGCGATTTGTAGGTGGCTTGGATGGTGGTGGAAGCTTGTTTTCTTTGACCAACAAGCATAGGTGTGTGGATTTTGGGATGGGTTGTTGTGGGTGATGCTATCGGGGAATTCAAGGTTTGGCAGACAGTAAGAATTCATGTAGTGTGGGCCAATGGAAAGCAATTGCATCTATTATTTTGTTCCTTGGTTGATTTTAAGTCATGAAGGTCTTTTATTTTTTTTTACTCCCCCTGCAAATTTTAATTTTTAATAAACTTGCCCAAGTAGGATTTAAAGCTTATCTCACAAGACATATTTAGAGCAGTGCCATGGTGAAGTGATTTGGGAAAAAAATACATACAGCTGAAAATAGGATATTTCTGCATGCCTGCTTCAAACTCTAGCAAGAGTTTTCATTATGGAATAACTTGTCGTCAGACTAGTCACTGTGCAAGATCAGAATTACTAATTAACAGTCAGAACTTGTGCCTTTTGGGCATGCCGCGGATGGTTTTTACTGTAGCCAAGAGTTCTGTAGCCCCCCGCTTCAGTGATGCGGACAGGCAAGGGGTGGTGTAGAGGGACGGAAGAGCAGGCAGATTCTGTTTACATTCCATAGATGAGCTGGAAAGGTTAGTCTGTTGACAGTAGGCTGTGTGTTGACTAAGCAAGCGCATTTCAGTGCCATGAGCAGCCTTTGATGAGGGGGAGGGGGACCAGAGTTGGTGAAAAGTGTAGACACTAGAAGCTGTAACATTTTGTACACTAGCCTGGGGGGGGCAATCTGTCAAATGGGACAGGGAATAAGGAGATGGAATTTTGCCATAGTCTGACTGGAGAGGATTTAAAAACAAGAGTTACCATTGCTGGAAGATGAACAGAGCTTGTCACAAATCTGCCAGTCCTCAGCACTTGAGAGACTTTGTAACTAATTCAAAATAGTTAAGCTTAATCGTGTGCATGACAGAGGAAGAATTCAGTGCATCTGTTTTAAAGCTTATTGAAAAGGCTCTTATTAATTATAACCCTGCTGTACTGAGTTTTATTCTGCTAGGAGTTAATTATGGGAAAATATGGTTTCAAAACATAGTAACTGCTCTCAGAGATCTGTGGGCCATTCATGCTGGAGACAGGAGCAGAACCTGTTGCCAGGACAGGTGGTCTGAGCCTCTGTGTGTTATCTGCAAAACACAGGGAAACACATACAAATGTTCTGACCTCTCTCTTCAGAGCAGGATCACAGCTATTCAAAGCACTGACTGCCAGGAACAGCTGTTTTGTTTAACCAGCCTCCTCTTAGGGTTTATCTTGGTTCTTTCATTTGTTTTTTGTGTTTTAGACTAACCTCATTGTGTGCAAAATTCTTCCGTGTTATTACACTTACAGCTGATCATTTTGGCCACTGCTTGGATGCTCCCAAATAATAACGGGCACTTACAGGAAACTGGATAGGTTTTTCATGGGTGAGGATTTAATGTGCCTCCTTATGGATTCCTCATATTTCACCACCAGTGAAACCTGATCCCCTGAGTGTGTGGGAGGGAGTAGGGTTGGCCTTTTGTGGGTTGGGAGAGGAATAAAGTCTCTTTGTGTAGCCAGTCAGCTGTGGGCTTTCCAGCTTCTCCAGTAAACTAGTGCAATCCCAGTGCTGACTAGATGAGACAGTGTAAAATGGAAGAATTGTCAAATCACCATTGCAGTATTTAGCACATTAAAACTGTGTTTTGCAGTGTGTCCTGTGCTATGTTGCTCCTTAGATAAGAATCTAAAACTCTCACCTGAGTTTAGTGGTGCTTTTAACCTGGGCTAGCTGGCATGGCTGGGGATATAGGTTAGAGCCCAGGTTCCACTTTCGCTTGGGTTGATAACCTCCCACTTGGCAGTGAGGACACTGGCTAAATCATGCAAGTCCTGATAGTCCTTCCCACAATTCCATGTGTGCCTAAAAGGACAGATAAGTTCTCCCACAATTCACTGGGAAAGAATCACTGAATGGCTCAGTTTATTGCACCACAAAGAACCATGGGACCTGCCCCTGGAAGGTCCTAGTGATGCACGCAGGGGAGGCACAGTAACATGGGTAAGACTTTGCAGAGAGACTGCTCACAACTTAGCCTGGGTGCTTAGACTCACATGCCAGTAGGGTGACCAGACAGCAAGTGTGAAAATCGGGACAATGGATGGGGGGTAATAGAAGCCTATATAAGAAAAAGACCCAAAAATCGGGACTGTCCCTATAAAATCAGGACATCTGGTCACCCTACGTGCCAGTCACATGGGCTAACTCTGCAGTGAAGACATACCCTTAGGGTATTTCTACACTGGAACTGGAGATGTAAGTTCCAGCTCCAGTAGATGTACCCATGCTAGCTCTGATTGAATTAGAGCACTAAAAACAGATGGTAGCTAGGGCAGTGTGAGTGGCGGGATGGGATTGCGAGCACACTGGGTGAATCAGAGCTAGTAGAGGTAAGTCTACCAGAGATGAAAATTACATAACATAGGAAAGGCTGCAGTAGGTCTGACCAATGGTCCATCTAATCCAATATCCTGTCTTCTGGAAGTGGCTAATGCCAGGTGCTTCAGAGGGAATGAAGAGAACAGGGCAATTATGAAATGATCCATCGCCTGACATCTAGTCCCAGCTTAGATTCATAGATACTAAGGTCAGAAGGGACCATTATGATCATCTAGTCTGACCTCCTGCACAATGCAGGCCACAGAATCTCACCCATCCACTCCTGCAAAAAGCCTCTCACCTATGTCTGAGCTATTGAAGTCCTCAAATCGTGGTTTAAAGACTTCAAGGAGCAGAGAATCCTCCAGCAAGTGACTCGTGCCCCATGCTACAGAGGAAAGCCTCTTCCAATCTGCCCTGGAGGAAAATTCCTTCCTGACCCCAAATATGGCGATCAGCTAAACCCTGAGCATATGGCAGTTAGAGACTTAAGTTCACCCAGAACATGAGGTTGCATCCCTGATCATCCTGGCTAATAGCCATTGATGGACCTATCCTCCATGAACTTATCTAATTCTTTTTTGAACCCAGTTATACCTTTGGCCTTCATAACATCCCTGGGCAATGAGTTCCACAGGTTGACTGTAGGTTGTGTGAGGTACTCCCTTTTTTGTTTTTAACCAGATGCCTCTTAACTTCATTGAACCCCTGGTTCTTGTGTTCTGTGAAGAGGTAAATAATACTTTGGTATTCACTTTCTCCACACCATTCATGATTTTATAGAGCATTATCATATCCCCTGAATCGTCTCTTTTCTAGGCTGAACAGTCCCAGTCTTTTTAATCTCTCCTCATTTGGAAGTTGTTCCACATCCCTGATGATTTTTGTTGCCATTCAATGTACTGTTTCCATATCTAACATATCTTTTATGAGATGGAGTGACCAGAACTGCACACAGTATTCAAGTTGAGCGTAGGATTTATAGAGGCATTATGATATTTTCTGTCTTATTTCCTAACATTCTGTTAGCTATTTTGATTGCTGCTGCACACTGAGCATGTGTTTTCAGAGAACGATCCATGAAGACTCCAAGATCGCTTTCTTGAATGGTAACAGCTAATTTAGACACTATCATTTTGTATGTAAAGTTGGGATTATGTTTTCCAATCTACATTACTTTGCACTTATCAACGTTGAATTTCATCTGCCATTTTGTTGCCTGGTCATCCAGTTTTGTGAGATCCCTTTGGAACTCTTCGCAGTCTGCTTTGGACTTAACTGTCTTGAATAATTTTGTATTGTCTGCAAACTTAGTTGCTCCTTTTTCCTGACCATTGAGGAATGTGCTAAATAGCACTGATTCTAGTACAGATCTCTGGGGGACCCTGCTATTTACCTCTCTGCAGTCTGAAAGCTGTGTATTTATTCCTACCCTTTGTTTCCTATGTTTTAACCAGTTATTGATCCATGAGAGGACCTTACCTCTTCTCCCATGACTGCTTACTTTGCTGAAGAGCTTTTGGTGAGGACCTTGTGAAAGGCTTTCTGAAAGTCCAAATACGTTATGTCCATTGGATCATGCTTGTTCACATGTTTGTTGGCCTCCCTCAAAGAATTATAATAGATTCGTGAGGCATGATTTCGCTGTATAAAAGTCATGTTGACTATTCCCCAACAAATCGTATTCAGGTATGTGTCTAATGATTCTGTTCTTTCCTATAGTTTCAACCAATTTTCCTGGTACTGAAGTTTGGCATACCAGCCTGTAATTGCCAGGATCTCCTCCGGAGCCTATGTTAAAAATTGGCATCACATTAGCAATCCTCTAGTCAAACAGCACAGTGGATGATTTAAGCAGTAGAACCACAGTAGTAATTATGCAGTTTCACATTTAAGTTCCTTTAGAGTTCTTGGGTCAATACCATACAGTTGAATTTGTCAATTTGTTCCAAAACCTCCTCTAATAACACCTCAATCTGGTCCATTTCCTGAGATTTGTCACCTAAAAAGAATGCCTCAGGTGTGGGACTCTCCCTCACATCCCTCTGTAGTGTAGATCAATGCAAAGAAATCATTTAGCTTCTCCACAACAGCCTTTTCTTCCTTGAGTGCTGCTTTAGCACCTTCGATAGTCCCATGGCCCCACTGATTGTTTTTCAGGTTTTCTTGCTTCTGATGTATTTAACATTTTTTTTGCCTTTTTGTTTGAATCTTTTGCTTGTTGCTCTTCAAATTCTTTTTTGGCCTGCTTAAATATACTTTTACAGTTGACTTGCCAGAGTTTATGCTGCTTTCTATTTTCCTCAGTAGAATTTGACTTACAATTTTTAAAAGATGTCTTTTTGCCTCTACCATCTCTTACTCTGTTTAGGTGTGGTGGCATTTTTTGGTTCTTGTACCGTATTTCTTTTTTGGGTGTATATATTCAGTTAGAGCCTCTATTATGGTGTTTTAAAATAGTTTCCATGTAGCATGCAGGCATTTCTCTCTTGTGACTCTTCCTTTTCACTCTGGTTTACCGGTTTCCTCATTTTTGTGTAGTTCCTGTTTTTGAAGTGAAATGCTACTGTCGTGGGATTTTTTTTTTTTTTTTTTACATTCCACTCCCTACACTGATGTTTAATTTAATTACATTTTATTTCTTTTACTGAGTAGTTCAGCTATATTCACTTCTTGAACCAGATCCTGTACTCCACTTAGGACTAAATCAAAAATTACCTGTCGCCTTGTGTGTTCCAGGACTAGCTGCTCCAAGAAGTCATTAATGGTATATAGAAACTTTATCTGTACATCCCATCCTGAGGTGACATGTACCCAGTCATCTCTGCATCCTGTTCTGAGGTGATTTCAGTAGCTGAAATCCTCTATCACTGGGTTTTCTGTTTTTGTAGCCTCTCAAAGCTCCCTGAGCATATCACAATCATTGTTGCCATCCTGCTCAGTTGGTTGATAGAATATGTCTACTGGTATACTCTTATTACTCAAGGCTGGAATTTTTATCTATAGAGGTTCTGTGATACAGTTTGATTCATTTAAGATTTTTACTGCATTTGACTCCATGCTTTCTTTCACATACAGTGACACTCCCCCACCAGCATGATCTACTCTGTCATTTACTATGTATTTTGTACCCTTATATTACCATGTCCTATTGATTATCTTCCATCAATTTTCTGTGATGCCTCTTATATCAATATCCTCATTTACCTCTCCATCTCCAGTATAGACATCTCCTCAGTGGGAAGGGAGCTGTTCTGAGGTTTTGTCAAGAAGTTGCAGGACATGGATTAAGATGCAGGTCCCTTTTGCTGGGAGTTCTTGCTTCTAGTCTCCTCTCCCCTTAGAGGGAGGAATAGCATGGATCTGGTCAATCTCAGTTATGGGCATCTGCTGTTGCTGATTGAGTCTTTGGATCTGAGAGGGATTGAAAAAGGTGTGCTTGTTTGCAAGGTAGGCTGAGTAAGATATAGTTGAAAGAGGAGGAGTTACATTGGTGAGTGGGGAGCTATTGCTTATGTTGGTATTAGCTCAACTGAAATTTGTATATATTTTTTGAATGGCTTGATCATGTGCCTCAAGCTTTGGAGAGGCTCAATATAAACATCAAGATTAAAAAAAAAAAATCGGGATCTTCCTTAATGTAGCAGTTGAAAAGCAACATTACAGGTCAATGTTCAAGTTTGTCATCCACTCTGTGGTGTCTGTGACATGGGATTAATAAAGGGTGTCTCTCTAGAGAAGGATTTTAGAGAGCAGGGATTCACTAGAGGTTCCATGGTTTTGGCGCCTTCCCCACAATCATGTAGGGCTTTCCTTCATTTTCCATTTTCTTAGTGGGTAATTGCAAGATCCATGTGAGGTTCTGATGTGATTTGCTATGATCCATATCTTATGTGGCATGGTGAAAGCAGGTGGTTGGTCTATAGAACAGTGATCAGCTCTTGACTCTTGACCCCGCTGTTTTACTACAGCCTCTGCCACTTGTCTGTTGGTGGCAGTCCAGAGATTTTAAGAACTTTGGCAGCTTACTAGAAAGGATTCCTGGACTTAAGGTGGCATTTTGGGAGGTTTTAGGGATCTTCATAGTTGGGCAAGTCTGGGTTTGTTTTCGGGCGGTCATGTTCTCATATTATTGCTGCTTCTCTTCAGAGGGATGGTGGTAAGATATGTGCGAGGATGGGGAACCAGACCATCAATGTTTCTGCAGCACTCCTGTGACAGTTCTCATAGCAGTGTTCAGTTGCATGTCTACAAGTTTTGCGTGTGTTACCTCCTCATACTCATTCAGCTGCTAAGTAGACGAGGGCAAAGATGTCTGTCCACAAGGCCTGAGCATCCGCTTCCCAACTGGTCCCAGCTAGTTTGTGGATTATATTGTTCCTAGCCATTATCTTGGCAGCAGTCTTCGTCAGATATTGGTGGCATGCAAGGCTGAAATCAAGAGCCACGCCGAGATATTTTGGGAAATCTTTGTGAATGAATTTGCTGTTGTAGAAGATGACATTCAGGAGCTTCTTTGAATGGTGGTTACTCAGGTGGGATGCAGAGGCAGCTGTTTTTTGAGGGTCAGTCAGAGTTGCCATAACAAATAGTACTCCAGTTTTTTCAGATCTTCTGTGAGGATGCGTTCCGCTTGGGTGAAAGTGCTTAATTGGCTGATGAGTGTGAGATCAACCGACCATCCAAATTTGCATGCTGATATAAATATTACAGTGATGGTGTCAAGATGGATTTCTGTGGGAGCCCATTGTTTAGTTGACAAGGTCAGCTGATCTGTTTCATTAGATGTACGTAAAACTTGCGGTTGGTGAGCATAACTGTTAGTAGGTGCAGTGTTGTTATGCAATGCGTGATGTTTGACCATTTTAGAAGCAGGCTACGCTGCCAAATGCTGAAGAGAGGTTGATGTTCCTGTTTGAATTGGCTATGTTCTCATGTATTTGGTCAACAGCTTTTTCTGTGTAGCTGTTGTAGTGTAGCTTTGGTAGTGATATGACTGGGGGACTTGGAGGCCAACATGTATGACAGTGTTGGGCATGTGGAAAATCATTGAGGGTAGTTCATTCTGCCACGAGGGGCCATGCATTCTGGTCACAGGACATGAAACATAAGTTCAGTACATAGTCTTTTCTCCATCTTGTGGAATGGAAGGTTTCTTGACTGCTTAGTAGATGATTTGAGACCCATTCAAGAAGCTATTCACCCATAATATCATTGTCACCATAATTTGAGGCTGTATGATTGCTATTTCTGTCTGCGTCCTCTATTGAAGGGTGGTTGTGATTTGGTAAGACTGGTTTGGCCAGGTGACATTAGGTGACTTACAGATGTTGATTATCGTAAGCTCACCCATTTTTCATTGTGATGCATATGGTCTTGAACAGTATGAGTCCATGGAGCAGATGCTCTTGAGCTCTTGTCTCACAAATGTTGCCAGCCCTCGTTTTGGGTGGTGGTGGCTTGACGCTAAGTGATATCCTGGACTATGATATTTTGATGTTTTTTTCTGTATCTGATAAGTGAGTTTCATGAAACATGAGGACATTGATCTTCTGTTTGTTTACTAGATTGGTCAGGTAATCGAATTTTGCAAGATAGAGGCCTTCTTCATTGAGGCAGCATACATGAAGGGTATGTTTCACTTTTGATATTTGTCCCGAAAAGAGGCATTTCACTTGAAATTGTTGCTTGAATTGCTTTCTAGACTGCAAAAACAACAAGGAGTCCTTGTGTCACCTTAGAGACTAACAAATGTATTTGGGCATAAGCTTTCATGGGCTAGAACCCACTTCATCAGATGCATGGAGTGGAAAATACAGTAGCGTGTGTGTGTGTGTATATATATATATATATATACACATAGTACGTGAAAAGATGGAAGTTGCCTTACCAAGTAGGGGGTCAGTCTAATGAGACAATTCAATTAACAGTAAAATACCAAAGGAGGAAAAATCACTTTTGTAGTTGTAATGAGGGTGGCCCATTTTAAACAGTTGACAAGAAGGTGTGAGTAACACAGTAGGGAGAAATTTGTATAGTAAAATTAGGTTTTGTAATGACCCATCTATATTCAGGCCTAATTTGATGGTGTCCAGTTTGCAAATTAATTCCAGTTCTGCAATTTCACACTGGAGTCTAAAGAAAAGGAGTACTTGTGGCACCTTAGAGACTAACCAATTTATTTGAGCATGAGCTTTCGTGAGCTACAGCTCACTTCGTAGCTCACGAAAGCTCATGCTCAAATAAATTGGTTAGTCTCTAAGGTGCCACAAGTACTCCTTTTCTTTTTGCGAATACAGACTAACACGGCTGTTACTCTGAAACACTGGAGTCTGTTTTTGAAGTTTTTTTGTTGAAGAAATGTCACTTTTAAGTCTGTTATTGAGTGACCAGGGAGGTTGAAGTGTTCTCCTACTGGTTTTTGAATGTTGTAATTCCTGATGTCAGATTTGAGTCCATTTATTCTTTTGCGTATAGACTGTCCAGTTTAGCCAATGTACATGGCAGAGGGGCATTGCTGGCACATGGGATATATCCCATTGGTAGATGTGCAGGTGATCGATGTGTGTGTGACTGATGGTGTGACTGATGTGGTTAGGTCCTATGATGGTGTCCCTTGAATAGATATGCAGACAGAGTTGGCACTGGGGTTTGTTGCAAGACTTTTGATCAGTGTTTGGTTACCATGTTGATGGCATTGGTCATGTGCAAGCACTTAACAGGGGTGAGAAGGCTTAATATAGGACCCCTGGATAGAGCAGCAAATCCTAGAGGAAACCAGGACAGTTGAGAGAGGATGTATCTGCCCTTTTTTTGTGAGGTTGCAGTTATCTTCAAGAGTCTTGCAGCATTTAATCTGTTGTGATTCTCTTAAATATCTCACTCTCCCCTATCTTCACCTTCCCCAGGGCTGCAAGTCACCAGCACGTGTCTTTCAGTGTTAATTTGTCCCAGTTTGCACTGATAGCATCATTAGTGGAATGATGCTGCTGCTGTAATTACTGTGGGATTTGTACACAGCAGTTCGCTATTTCATTGTGGTGTCCCAACTCTTTAATCTACGCAGGCCATCTGCTTTATTTCTTAACTAAGAGTTGTTTCAATTCTGCTTTGGAAGAGAGAGTCTGTTGCTCCTAATCTCTGCTTTTTAGAAAAACAATGCAGCAGGAGTAAATAAAATTGTACACTGTTACTCAAGTAGAAAAGAAAACCCCTCTTTGATGGGACATGTTCATTTTCTGAGACTTTTTTTGAGTTCATGCCATATATTTTTGCTGTGTGTAAGTTTTAGCTCTCCTCTATGGCTTCAGCGACATTAAGATCAGAATATTATTAAGCCCAGTCCATGGTATGGATAGCAACGACTATGTTTAAGGCTGACACACCCGCCCATATTATAAAACCCATCCATTGACTCTCTAGGGAAAAAGAAAAGGAGTACTTGTGGCACCTTAGAGACTAACCAATTTATTTGAGCATAAGCTTTCGTGAGTACAGCTCACTTCATCGGATGCATACTGTAGCTCACGAAAGCTTATGCTCAAATAAATTGGTTAGTCTCTAAGGTGCCACAAGTACTCCTTTTCTTTTTGCGAATACAGACTAACACGGCTGTTACTCTGAAACCTGTCTCTAGGGAAACTGGTCTGTATCACAGTTAAAACAAACAAAGAAACCAACTTTCAGGGGAATTCCTGCTGAAACGCTGCTAGCAATAATGATTTTTTAAACCTGGTCCTAGCTAACCATTTACAGTTGTAGTGCAGCCAGAGCCTTAGATTTCAATGTGGTTGGAAGGTCTACTCCTTTCCTTGAATCATGATGGCCACTATCTGAGATCGAATACTGGACTAAACAGAGCTTGAATTCCAGTCTAGTAATTCCTGTGTTCTTCAGTCAGAATGACTGGAATGCATTGGGCTTCAGCCCCTTTACCCCTGATATATCCCCTGACCTTCCCCAGAACTGCCTCTGTGCATAGGACTGACTGTGCCAACCATTTATTAGCTGAGGATTTCTTTACCCTAAAGGAAATTCTCAGGTGCTTCCTTAAGATGTGTACTCCCCTTTGTGCCACACTTAAGAATGTTATTTTAAGGGAATGTTATTACTTGAATTTTGATAGTCTTCCTTTGGTTTTAGGGTACAGCCAAGCCATATGATAGTGATTTTGAGTGATAATCCTTGGCATGCAGTCAAACAAAGGGTTTCATGTGTTTGTGAACAGTTGAAATACAGTTGTAGAGTAAAAAGAACAGGAGTACTTGTGGCACCTTAGAGACTAACAAATTTATTAGAGCATTTAATAGAGTAGCTGGTAAAGTGTTTGAAAGTATTGGGAAACTTGAATCCTGAGCTGTTACTAGCATCCTGAAAGGTGTGATGGGTCTCTAAATTTCGCTTGTGCCATCTAATATGCTTGTTAGAGTTTATATATTTGTCACTAAATGAAATTAGGAGTATGGTGACCCATGTCTGTAAATGATACGGAACGTGTGTGAGGAATAATCGCATGTGTCTGTTGCAGTTTATTTGTCTCCTAATAAGGGCATAACCTATTCCTGGAATCTAGTCTTTCCTGAGCACTGGAAGCTGTTACAGTCTGAGACAGTAGAATAGTGACATTAAACCTCTATGGTATGCATCTATTTTTTTTAAAAAGACATTTTTTCTTATGTTAAAGTTTGGAGTGGAGCAATCATTCAGAAAATGTAAACCTCTTTGTTTGGGATCCTCTTTTGTTTCCCTTTTTAATCTAAGCATCTGTCTTTTCCCTTCCCTGTGGGAAGTCATAGAGGGTAAATAACATGGAAATGTATTTGAAGATGGAGACATCAGAGATTGGCATGGACAATTAATTCATTGATAGACAGAATTAATTTTATTTGATCCCTACATGGTGGTGTTACTGCATATAAATGAGTTAGACCATAAGTGAGGTCGCTGATAAAAGCCTGTTGAAGGAGGGGAGTTTTGTGGTGGAGCCTGCAGAAATCTCCCTCCCTTAGCTTAGAGTCAGGAACAGATCACCTTCAAGTAATTAGCTTCACCCACTGGGGGAGAAAGTAAATGTTAGCTGTCATCTCCTGGGGGTGTTTGACCTAAAACCCACCCTCTTCTGCTGGGCAATTGACCAATGGATCCTCAGGTTCCTCTTTATTGTTTATCATCCAAGTCAATCTACTGTTGGTCAGTTTAACAGAACTTAATTTGGCTGGATCTGTTAGTACTAACCAGTGACTTAAATGGGAATACTGGAAAGGAGAACCCTCCTCTTTAATCTCCTGAGCACATCAGGAGATTGGGGATGGTGGAACAAAAAGTATTTTGGAAAAGTTTATAGTCCTCAAATATGGTTACTTTGGGTAATTGCCTGATTCTTACCTTGCCTTTCTCCAATAGCCACCTCAAGAAAGGCAGCATCTCACAGATTGCCAGACTCTGGCAATCAGCTTGTTCCTAAATAGCCACAGTTTCACCAGTACATCAAAATATATGTTTTATGATTGCTGAATTCTGTTCCTGGCTTTGCCACTCATCTGTTGCCTGAGTTTGGGCAGGTCACTTCATTTCTCTGTGCTTCAGTTTCCTTATCTGTAAAATGGAGGTGGTGATATTGACCTTCTTTGTAATATGCTTTGCAATGTACTGATGAAAAGCACAATAGAAGAGCTATTTAGTATAGAAGTTATTTAGAACAAAAAGTTGCTGGGAATTCTGTTTAAATGTCTTTCTCTTTACATGTTCATCTTTGCCAGCTTTCTTACTCCTTGTATTTCTCCTGTTTGCAGCCTGCCCTGCTTGCTCTGCCCATTTCTCTCTAATCCTGCCTGTTCTCTAGATATCTCCTGCCTGTGGAGAGTTGTGGTACCAAAGATGAAAGGTTTTGAAAATAAGATCTATGGGATGAGAGGTAGGAAGCACGAAACACGGTCAACACAGAGAGACCTGTGGAAAGACTCTAATAAGTATGTGAGGAGATGTTATAAAGGGAGACAAGATAAATTATTTTCATTAGGCAGTGAGATCAGAAGAGGAAACAATTGGCTTAATCTATAATTGGGAAAATGAGTCCTAAAATATTTAGTCAATTGGACAAACCAGGGTGTGGAAGAAACCAGGGCATGTAAAGAAATTCAAGGATGAACTGAGCATCCATTTGTTAGGGATGCTTTAAGGGTAATGAAATCAATTCTGCTATGACCAGGGGGGAAGACTGTAGAGAGGAGGAAGCAAAAGAGGGTCAAATGCCTCCTAGTGTTACATACCATTAGGTGAAAGAAAAGGAGTACTTGTGGCACCTTAGAGACTAACAAATTTATTTGAGCATAAGCTTTCGTGAGCTACAACTCACTTCATTGGATGCATGCAGTGGAAAATACGGTGGGGAGATTTTATATACACAGAGAATATGAAACAATGGGTGTTACCATACACGCTGTATCAAGAGTGATCAGGTAAGGTGAGCTATTACCAGCAGGAGAGCTGGGGGAGGAGGAGGGAAGGAACCTTTTGTGGTGATAATCAAGGCTGGCCATTTCCAGCAGTTGACAAGAACAGTCAATAAACATGGGGAAATAGTTTTACTTTGTGTAATGACACATCCAGTCCCAGTCTTTATTCAAGCCTAATGTAATGGTGTCCAGTTTGCAAATTAATTCCAATTCAGCAGTTTCTTGTTGGAGTCTGTTTCTGAAGTTTTGCCACTTTTAGGAATGTAATCGAGTGACCAAAGAGATTGAAGTGTTCTCCAACTGGTTTTTGAATGTTATAATTGTTGACGTCTGATTTGTGTCCATTTATTCTTTCACGTAGAGACTGTCCAGTTTGGCCAATGTACATGGCAGAGGGGCATTGCTGGCACATGATGGCATATATCACATTGGTGGATGTGCAGGTGAACGAGCCTCTGATAGTGTGACTGGTGTGATTAGGCCCTATGATGGTGTCCCCTGAATAGATATGTGGACAGACTTGACTCTGCCCCCCCCTCCCCCCCGCAGCTCTCCTGCTGGTAAGACCTCACCTTACCTGATCATTCTTGTTACAGTGTGTATGGTAACACCCATTGTTTCATGTTCTCTGTGTATATAAAATCTCTCCCTGTATTTTCCACTGCATGCATCCAATGAAGTGAGCTGTAGCTCACGAAAGCTTATGCTCAAATAAATTAGTTAGTCTCTAAGGTGCCATAAGTACTCCTTTTCTTTTTGTGGATACAGACTAACACGGCTGCTACTCTGAAACATACCATTAGCTGGAGGTGGAAGAGTGGTGTGAAAGGAAGCATTAGTGGTCAGTAAGTGTCCTCCCACTTGTCAGTGAACTGGAGGTATGCACTATTTAAGTGTGTAATGATTGCCTTAACCACCTAGCACAGACAAGCAATCATTTCTTGGTCAATAGCCTTGTGATTGTATAATGCATGTTAGTAACAAATTCAATCGTAGTCACATGGATTTTTCTTAACCCTGAAATGAGGCCATTTCACATCTGCTTTCCATCTTTCTCTTTCCCCCTCCAATGGGAGACACTGTGACCTTTGTTAGTGTACTTAACAGTATAAGTGACTACACTTATAACATACCAGCGGATATAGGTGCAAATCTCTACTCTGTAATTTCTAAATACAAATTAATATCAAGCTGAGAACAATCACTAACATGAATAACCCGTTTACAAAAACATTGCGGACAAACATTTATCAGAGCCATGCTTTGTTATGCAACATGATTTGCACACACGTGCTAAAATACGTGGTGTAATTTATGTAAGACACACTGCCCATATATTAATAATTGAAACACCTGAACTTAAACCAGTAAACTTAGTCTGTATTCAAGTTTGCTCATTTCTTGTTGTGAATGGTGGAAGGGAGGTAATTAAGGTTGCTAAAGGGAAGAGATGGCTGGAGTGCAGATGTGGTGTTGCTTTTCTTTGTTTGCACTGGGGGATAAATAGTCCAACAACCTTAACTCAAAGTTTTAAAAGGTGAGGTTTTGGGACAGGGTGTGTTGGTGAGGATATATGCCTATATCTATAATAGTTTTTGAAGTACTAGAGCATTGAATGTAAAGAAGAATCATATTCGCAACTCAATGCAGTGGCTGATATTAAGAAGGCAATTACATATGATTTACAAAATAAAAAGAGCCCAGTCGCCTTAGCACATGATACCTGCAGGGTTTAACAGCATTCTCTCTAATTTTAGCTAATAAGAGTGGTATATAATATTAGAATTCCCCTTGTCAGAGAGCCTATTAGTATAACAGTGTGAGAGCTATGTGTGTGCTGCAAAACGAGAGCAGCTGCTTGCTTCTTGTTGCCACAGGAGGAGGTGGAGAGGCTGTTTCTAAAAGGTTGGTTTTCCCGCAGGGTTTTTATTTATAGTATTCAACTGTTAAAATGTAAAATTCGTGTGTGTCAGTAAAAATTTAAAAACCGATATTAATAGTGTGAATTTTACAAACTGCAAATGGAGATGGTCTGCCTTTTTTTCTTTTGTTCCTCTCAAGAGTCCTGAATTTTGTAAAAAGTTTGACTTTTCTTTTGAAATGAAAAAGAGAATTGCCAAGAAGTTCAGACTCCATATTTCCCTGACTCTTACCAGCTACAGATTCTGTTCATGTCTTTATCGTTCATACCCACTGAACTGATTTTCTTCTCCCTGCGCAACTCAGAATTTAAAAACGCAAAACAGTTGCAGTCTGCGTAGTGTATCCACAAAGAAAGATATCTGCACACAATCCACAATCAAAGCTTTAATTGTGAGGAGGCTACAATTAAGATTGCATTTGTTTTATGTTCCAAGCTGTAATGATCAATATTAAAGCCAGATGGGTGTAACCAGTAGGATGTGCAGCTTTAAAAGCTCTGTAAAATTTGGGCCCTGAACTACAGTTTAGAATAATAGAAGCTGACACTTGTGTTCCACTTTGATTTGTAGTGTGATGCCATGTGGTTCCTGTGTTTTTCTTTATGGCAGCTATGGTAGTCTACTCTGTGATATGCTCTGAGTTTTCAATTACTCAGTCCTTTTATGTTGTTACTCCCCTTCCCATTCATTCCTGGAAGATTGTGTTTCTGAGATACTATAATGACTTCTCTTGGTTCTTGGAGCCAAACTAATAAGTTGCTAACCATCTAATGTGGACCACAAGCCACTCAAAAGTGATAGTGTGGGTAGCTCCTGTTTGACTCCTGGTTTGGAAGAGAAGTAGATCATAGAATTAAAATAAATGGGCTAAAAGAAAAGGAGGACTTGTGGCATCTTAGAGACTAACCAATTTATTTGAGCATAAGCTTTCGTGAGCTACAGCTCACTTCATCGATAATGGGCTGTAATTTGCAAGAAGAAATCAGTATGAAATTCAAGTGGAATTGCATTAGGAAATCTGTTCCTTCTTCTATCTGTAAATTTTGCAAACATTTTACTAGAAGGTAGAAATTGCATGAACATGCCTATTAAGAAACATGTAGCACTTCTGTGTAATCCCCCCCAGCCTTTTCAGGCATGGGAATGGGGCTTCACCAATACAGATGAGAAATATACAGCACCACTGTACCATCTTCTAATCTCTTCCTACAAGGTAGTGTGGCCACAGAACTGAAGAGACCTCCTTGCTTTGAGAAAAAAGATCAGCATTCTAACAGAGAAATGTCTGGAAATGACATTGTCCTTGAGGAACAGAAACCAAGGCAGAAGTTGAACTCTTCATACTGGTAGGGGAAGAGGAGGCAATAGAAACTTGATCATACTGCAGCTGGTAATGGGAGACATGAGTTATCTTTTGAGCTGCTACTGTTGTACTTCTGTCAAAAATGTGTTTTTAAACCTGGTCCTTCCCCACCCAGATAATTACTTTTATGTCTCGGGAGATCTGGCATGCATAATATAACCAAATACTGTGTGCCCAAGTGACTGGCAGACATTTCAGCTACGGTGGTAGTGAGACAGTTGTCCAATACTGCATGGGAACAGACCTTCAGAAGGAGGGTCAATCTTAATTTTTAAAAAGATACACCGTTCTACAAGAAGTGTCCCAAACATTTCAGAAATATGATTATAAGTTAAAGTGATTTGGGGCTATTCCTGTGGAGTTCTGTTGAATATCTTCGAAAGGGAAAATGGTAATTCCTTTCTATAGAACAGAAATAAAACTGACTTAATTTGTGAGATAGCACTGCATTTGTATAAAATTGCTCAGTAGGCTGTTTCTGAAGTTTGGTGTGTGTACCGTGACACTGTGGGAGACTGACTAATTTTAATAACTTCTAGAATGGAATTCAGCCCATTTCTGGGGTTGCTACCAGATCTAAGGATCCAGTGTTGGCACCTGCCCAATATTGTGTTGCAAGCCTGAGAGGACCTTTGTTTGGCTTTAATAGGTTCTCTTCCTGCACCCCGATTTTTCTGTAAAGTTATGTGAACTTGTTCTAGGGCACTGGCATTAACAGATGCAGAATAGACCAATAGGAACATCATCTACAGCCCAAGGAGTCCTCCCCTCTCCTCCCTCCAAAGTATCTCCGTGGATTCCTGCTATCTTAAATCCAGATGACAAATCCTATGAGCTAGCCTGTCCATTCCAGTGAGTCTGAGATGGGTAGGATCGATATTTCTCTGAATGTAACTGTCAGAGCTCCAAATGTATGGTCAATGACAGACCAGTTAGTCTGATACCTACCTTTGCATGTCTTGTCTCATTTATATTCAGTCTTGAACTTGCCAGTAACTTTTGCAGTGTGTTTCAGAAATGCCACTGGAGATGTTATGCAAGAAGACCAAGCCCAGCATATCTTCAGAAATTGTATGGTTCCAAAGAAATACACATATACACTTTTGGTATATACATGGGGGAGGAGATACAATGGGAGTACTTGCAACTTGCTAGGGTTCAATAATGACTACTGTCTAATGTATATCTCGGTTTAAGTGGGTGCCAGTTATAAACTATTTTTCAGTAACTCATCACATTCAGAAAATAACACTAAAAAGCTTAACACATCATTGAAAACTCTCTTGCCCACATGTGGCTTTGAAACAGATATTTTGCCATTGGCAAGCTGTTCCAGTGCTTCCATATGGTACTGGTTGAGATTATCATGTCTTGCATAGTGTGATGTGCATACAAATGTAAGCGCGGGAATAGTCCCGCTATTGTGGGGAACTTTCCTAACTTCTGCACTACCCCGTGAAGTGGGCTAGCGAAAGGTTCTGAGTCCTCACTCCCACTTCCTTTACCCAGTGGCCTCGCTGCCGTTGAGGACTTCCCTTCCACTCTCCGGTCTGGCAGAGTCCTCGTAACCCCAACAAGGCTGGGCTCAGGATTCCTGGGGGGCTCGACCCCCAACCTTGCTGTGGTCACCTAGGACAGGGGCTAAGGTGTCTCCACTCTGGGGTACTCTCTCTGCACTGGGCACTTGTCTGACCCACTGACCATTACATACAATTTAAAGCAAATGCAAGTTATTTAATCAACAATTAATTTTAAAAAGAATAAGGAAAAATGGGAAAGGTTAAAGGAAACACATCACCCCGCCCTGTGGCAGGGAACATCACAAACAGTGTCTCTGGAATGTCAGGGCAGTTCACACTCTGTTCCTTGTAAGTCCCAGGCCGTCTTCTCAGGCCCTGGCTGTGCTGTAGGGATGCTGTGGGTTGGACACTTGCTCCGGTGGTGGCCACATGTTCTCAGGCTCTAAGTGGTAGGACTCTTCTTCCCAGTGTCGCCCCCACCCTGTCGGGCTTACGATCCAAGCCTGGCCTGGAAAGCCTCTTGGCTGAGGCGTCTCCCTGTGCTGGGCCTGCTGCCCAGGGTCCCCCTTGCTCTCCCCAGCTTCTCACTGCACTCAGCTCTAGACTGCTCGAGCCCCAGCTCCATCACTCTGTCTCAGCACTGCTGCAGCTTCTCTGCCTCCAGCTCCCTGGGCTGCTTCCTTGGCCCCTTTGCCTCTGGGTTGCTACAGCTCTGCTTCCAGGACAGGTCTGCTCTGCAGGCTGCTTCTGTGACTCTGCTCCCAGCACTGACCTGCTTCGTGGGCTGCTTTTCTGGCCCCTCTGGCTCTGGTTGCTGCAGCTCTCCTCCCAGGGCAAGTCTGCTTTCTCTGGGCTGTGCTTCTGGCTTTGGGGCTGCAGCTTTGCTCCCAGGACAGGGTCTGCTCTCTCTGGATCTGGGACAGCTCTGCCCAGCTCAGCTTGCACCTCTGCTTTTTCCTTAGCTCGGCCCCACTCTGTCTGACCCAGGCAATCCAGCTCACACGGAGGACGGGACCTCCCTGTCCTCTTGGCTCCCTGATTAGCCTGCCTGCCCTCTCATTCAGGCTGACCTGGCGCATTGGCCTCTCTCCATTGTTCCTGGGGACTATCAGTCTCAGGGTCCTGATTTCCCATAGACCCTTCCCCTTTTAGTACTGGGAGCTAGCCAACCAAAACACCCCCACTGAATGTTAGTAAGGGGGCAACAGTCCCCTTACACAAAGACCAAAGCTGAAAGCATTCAGAACTCTCTGCTGCTTTTGAGGCATTCCTTTTCTTGTGTACTTCATCAGTTGTGTGGAAAGTTCTAATGTACCGGTAATTTGGGGTAGTCTCTTCCCGTGTATGGTGATGGTGGCAAAACGATGTATTAAGGAATAATGCAAAAGTTACGCCGCCTTTTGGTATGCTAGTGGTTTTAAACGTGTTGAGTTCATGTGTATTGGGATGGGAAGTCAGATTCAGAGTCTAAAAAATAATGGTGGCCTATGAAATAGAAAGAATTTGCTCTGAGGTGAATGAAGGGAGCTTTGTTGTGGTCATAAAGTCTCCCAAAGTGATTTCGTCTTATCTCCCTTTGTCATCTCAGGGCTGGTCTTCAGTACCAGAAAGATTGATGCAGAAGGGGTTGATTTAGCGGGTCTAGTGAAGACCCGCTAAATCAACAGCAGAGTGCTCTCCAGTCAACCCCGGTACTCCAGCTCTCTGAGAAGAGTAAGGGAAGTTGACTGGAGAGTGTCTCCTGTCAATGCAGTGCAGTGAAGATACTGCCGTAAGTCAATCTAAGCAATGTCGATTCCAGCTATGTTATTCACATAGCTGGAGTAGCGTAACTTAAGTCGACTTACTCAAGTAGTGAAATCAAGCCCTCAGAGTCTCTGAACTGATGTTTTTGTATTTGTGGCTTTAAGTGATTTTATGTTGATTGTGGAGGCTTTATGAATCATTTAGATTGGACGTTAAGGAATCCTGTTAGAGGTGTTTCAAATTAGCCTATTATTAACACTTGGTCTCTCAAAGTCCCTCTTGGAACGTTGGTAGGATGAAGTTGTATTAGCGAATGATATCACTAAGTCACCGAATAGTTGGTTAGGCTACGTTTATCCTAAGGCACTTGGAGAGGAAAGGCATTTTATTAAGTTACACTGATGGCATTTTGTAAATGGAAGTAGAGGAGCCAAAAATATCATCAGGTATGTTACTTCCTTTCAAAGTTGAATTTCCCTTGAGTTGAGAATAATAACAAAAATTTAGCTCTGATATAAATGCCAACACACACAGCATTGGAATCCTGTGCATCTACAGATCTGAACATATAGCATTGTGAAGGTTTTTATGTGTGCAGGTATTGCTGTGTTAATGGGCACTCTATTTATCCTTTTATTTGTCCTCATGAGACCTCAGGTTGTTGCAAACTAGAAGATTCTCTCATCTTGGCTAGCAAATGATAAATTAACTGTTCTCTGCATTGGTCTCCTGGTGGATTTAGTGTTAGAAGCTAGCTAGATCTCTTGGATGCTAAGAAAGTTTTGCTTCCTCTGCCTGTTTTGTTGTGTGAAAAAGGAGATTTCACTCTCACCATTAATTCAGTTCTGGCATTTACCAGATTTCTCCATCATGTCACTCATGGGGCCGGAAGTTTATTCTGCTCTCTGGTGCAATGGTAGTTTTTCCTTTTGCCCATTTATTCTTGTTTTAATACAGCTTCCTAATTCAGCAATTACACCAGACCTGACTCGTTTTACTTTTCCACTCCTGGGCACAACTTGAACAGACGCCGCAGGTTATTCTAGATTACATGGTGGATCCTTTGATGTGTACTGACTTCCTCTTGGTATGAGAGCAAAACAGACAAATCCATTGTAACTTGTGACAAAATAAGCTTTTGAACTTTTTTACTCCAGTCTCCATTGCTGTGTAGCTATGCTGAAAGCACAACAGAAGTAAACAATTATTAGGAGTGTTTATAATTTTACAATAAGATATTAATTAAAAGAAGGCTCCCATAGGCTTTGTTTTTGCACATTTAATCATCATAATCTCTCAGACATATAAAAACTATGCATTTCTCAACTAATGTTTTCCCTTTTTCCTTCTGGTAAACTAACTTTTTTCCTGATTCTTTTTTAATGAAGCTTGACCTTGGTATTGTTTTGCTTTTTGTGTGATGGTTTAAGCACAACACCCTTGATGTCCGCATAATTTTGAGGAAAGATTTTCTTGGTCTATAGCTGCAGAACCAGTGGAGGGAGAACAAAAGAAAATATTGTCTTTTGTCTGGATGAATTAGCTAGTGCTTGCATGCCTCTTTGAAAATGGAAGGTGCTCTCTAAATGCTGAGTAACATTATTGTTAGGTCCTGCATATAGTATCTTGTGGGGTTTAATGACAATGGATTCTTTTATGCAGTATTTAAAATCAGGAGGACTATGTAGTGTCTTTTTAATGAAGGTTGAAGAGTCTCTCATTTCTATGGAGTGGTAGGAAAAGGTCCAATGATCTTTATTGCGTGTTCATTGTTTTTCCTGATTTATACCTGGTAACCCTTTGGATATTGCAGAATTAGAGGAGGGTTGACCAAAGGGCAGTATTAATCATTAAGGGTCTGGAAAAACTCTTATGAAGAGAGATTGCAAAGATTGGGACTGTTTGCTTTAGTAAGGAGTCGAATAAGAGAGGACATCATGAAAGTATATAAAAATACTGACTGATCTAGAGAAAATAGATGAGGAGCTTCTGTTCTCCATGTCTCAAAACACAAGAACAAGGGGACCGTTCAGTGAAACTTGTAGGTAGGTGGCAAATTCAAAACTGATAAAAGGAAATACTTTTTCACTCCGTGTATAGACTGTGGAACTCATTGCTACAGGAAGTCTGGAAGGTCAAGAATTTATCAAGATTGAAAAAGTGTTTGGACATTTATATGGATAAAAAGACTATTCAGAGTTGTTAGTAATGATAAAAATTTTGGAATGGCTGTTAAACCTTCCTCTTAGGGGTTAAATCAATCTCTAACTATTACAGATGAGGATGAACCCATGTGGGGGGCAGATAATACCACATCTGCCTTTTGCGAGGTTCTTACTTCCTCCTCTGAAACATCTGGTATTGGCTATTGTCAGAGACAGGATACTGGACTAGGTATACCACAAGTCTGATTTCAGCATGGCAGTTCCATTCCTAGTTAATGGCCCATAGTTAAGTTCATTACTGGAATAGAATGCTTATACTGGCAAATGTCTGTCCTACTGTAAAACTGGCAGGCTTGTTTTGATTACATGCAGAAGGCCATTTCAGTAGTGCTACTTAAGGGGCAGGGGCCCAGAGCAGTCACGCTTCATACCTTTCAGTTTGCTGTCTATTTGAAAGCAAGCCCTGAGGTTCACTATTGATTAATTTAATAAGATCCATAGTGCTGGTGCTGAGTGAACTCTGCTTTAGGGTGAAACAATAAGAAACTGCTCTTAAAGGAGATTGAGAAGGAGAATATTCAGACTTGCTCAGTCCTACTTAATTTTTAACCCTTTTCAGTGCTGCATTTGGTTATTTAGATACTCATTTACAGGTTCAAAGTATAAACTTTTAAACATTTAACCTACTAAAGTAATGTGGAATTATATATGTCATAATATTTTAGTTGTAACTGAATTTTAAATGTGAAACAATAGCTCTTGGGTTACCCCAAATAACTCACGGATATCATTCTTCAACAGTCCCTGATAGGTCTTGGGGGTGCATATGAAGTTAAGTGGCACAATGTTGCTACTGTCATTCCCAGGAGAGTACATTTGGATCAGTTTCTTTAGTCCTGTAGATGGCATGTGTGCATTAGTGTGATGATGCATTGATCTTTCAGGCTTCATTGTCATCACTGCCACCTCCTACTTATAATAGCACTTCACATTTTCAAAGCAATGAATGGGAGCACTAGAGCAAATCAGCTACTGGCATTTTTACCCCCTTGTCATGTAACCCTGCTCAGACCAGATCTCCAGACAACCATTGTTTCAAAACACTAGCACTGGTGGAGTTGCTACAATAGTGAGGGAAAACTTCCACAAGGCTCAGTGTTGGCAGGTGTAAACACAGGTAAAAACCAATGCGCGGAGGGTAGAAAAAGCCGCTGTGTGGGTGCACTGGATCACCTGTCAGATAAAGTGAATCATAAGTCAGTTACACTAAATATTCTGTCTGTAGTGTAGATGGGGCTTTTCCTCTTATGGATAAATACATCCCTAATCTGTTGTCCTCTTGTGCCTAACAGTCTAGAACACAGCCCGTTTTCCTAGTCTATATACCACCTTGTGGTTGCCCATTGCTATGACTTGAAGCCATAGTCATCCAGTAGGAGAATGCCAAACGCCTCCCAGACATTTCCCTGCATAACATTCCATTTAGACTTAGAGAACATTTGTACAGTGGAGGAGATGAACTGCATTTGCTGAAGAAACTAAGTGCAGGGTCAGGGAGCAGTGTGTAATTTCCTAACTAGAATTATTTAAGGATAATGTAGATGTTTTGTGTGCAGTGACCTGAGAGATAATTTGTCATTTATAACTTGTCAAAATTCAGGTCTTTATTCAGATTACTGTGCATCTGTACAAATGGGGGTGAATGTGGTAAAATATTGTGAATTACATAATGGCATATCATTTAGTAGGATGAATGTTTTTAAAATGTACAATTTGAATCAATGAATGAGTGACTAACCTTAACTTTTTAACAAGGAACCTTTCTGTTGCTTAGTAGTTGTTGTATTCTGCCCACTTGAGATGCCCACCAGTTAGCACTGACTAGGGTCCAATCTGTTGTGATATGGAGAGCTTGGCAAGCCAAAGACAGGTCCATTTATGTGATGTCCAGGTAAATTATTTATTATTTGTTTTATGGTAGTGTCTCGAGGCTAGGGCTCCATTGTACTAGGCACTGTATAAATGTATAGCCAACACACAGTCCCCTCCAAAGTAATGTATGGGGATTTTGCCCTCCAGTGTAGACTTTCAACTGCAGTCAGTTTCCTCCAGCATTCTAATCCAAAAATATTGTGTGAGGATATTTCATAAGCACCCTCTCCCCATACCCACTTAAATCCAACAATTCCCTGTTCTTTGGGACAATTAATTCTTAAGGGTAGAGATAGGGAATTTTCCCGACCTTATGGCTCTTCTATTTCCTTTAAGCACCTTTCAGCTGCATTTCAAAAAGCGAATGGCAACTTCTGAAGTTTGCCAAAGGAACCTGGGATACTGTCATTCTATAAATAAAGTATCCATGTCTCCCCTTGTGCGCATGGCCTTTGCTCAGAGGCTTCCTCTTTTACCAGAGTATTTAGTGCCAGCAGTTTTCCACGAAATATTGCTGATTTCATATTTTTTACTTTAAAAAAACCTCCTACAGGGTAAATGGAAAAATAAGGTTTCTGTATGTTTGTTTGGAGAGCATGGGAAGTGTAATTATAATTATGAGCAGAGCAGAGTGTGGTGTGAGATGAGCATTATCTGTGGTAGGCCAGGGGCTGTAGTCTGCTGGGATAAATAGCTGGTCTTGAGACATTGTACTCCTGGCTGGTGGTGATGTTTGAAGCATCAGTGCAAACCCTTATTTCCTTTGTCCTTTTCAAAAAGCCGCTGCTACAGTATTTCTAGAATTGTTGAGACTTGGAAAAGGAATGGGAAATTATTTTAAAAAGCAACTTAACATTCTGTGTAGAGCTGAAGGGATAAACTTGTTCATCTGACTTACCAGTGCTCTTAAGATCTCTGCTATAAAAGACACAGTCTGGTGTTTCAAGTCTGCCTGTGTGTATAACCAAGCATACAAACATAAGAATGGCCAACTGGGTCAGACCAGTGTCCTGTATTCCAGCAGTGGCCAATGCCAGATGCTTCAAAGGGAATGACGAGAACAAGGCAATTATCAAGTGATCCATTCCCTATTGTCTAGTCCCAGTGTCTTGCAGTCAGAGGCTTAGGGACACCCAGAAGATGAGGTTGCGTCCCTGACCATCTTGGCTAATAGCCATTGATGGATCTATCCTCCATGAACAGATCTAATTCTTCTTTACACCCATGTATATCTTTAGGCTTCACAACATCCTCTGACCACGAGTTCTACAGGTTGACTGTGTTGTGTGAAGAAGTACTTCCTTTTGTTTGTTTTAAACCTGCAGTGTATTAATTTCATTGGGTGACCTCTGGTTCTTGTGTTATGTGAAAAGGTAAATAACACTTTTTAGTCACTTTCTCCATACCAGTCATGATTTTATAGACCTCTATCGTATCCCAACTTAGTCATCCCTTTTCCAAGCTGAAGAGTCCCAGTCTTCTTAATATTTTCTCATATGGAAACTGTTCCATATCCTGAATCATTTTTGTTGCCCTTCTCTGTACCTTTTCAATTTCTAATCTATCTTTTTTGAGATGGAGTGACCACAACTGCATGCGGTATTTCAGCTGTGGGTGTACCATGGTTTTTTTTATAATGGCATTATGATATTGTCTATTGTATTATCTATCCCTTTCCTAATGGTTCCTAACGTTCTGTTAGCTTTTTTGACTGTTGCTACACATTGAGCAGATGTTTTCAGAGAACTATCCACAATGACTCCAAGACCTCTTTCTTGAGTGGTAACAGCTAATTTAGACCTCATCATTTTATCTGTATACATGGGATTATGTTTTCCAATATGCTTTTATCAGCACTGAATTTCATCTGCTATTTTGTTGTCCAGTCAACCAGTTTTGTGAGATTCTTTTGTAATTCTTTGCAGTCTGCTTCAGACTTAATTATTTGAGTAATTTTATATCATCTGCAAACTTTGCCACCTCACTGTTTACCCCTTTTTCCTGATCATTCATGATGTGTTGAATAGTATTGGTTCCAGTACAGATCTTTGGGGGATCCTGCTATTTACCTCTCCGCATTCTGAAAACTGACCATTTATTCCTACTCTTTGTTTCCTATCTTTTAACCAGCTGTTGATCCATGAGAGGACCTTCCCTCTTATCCCATGACTGCTTACTTTGCTGAAGAGTTTTTGGTGAGGGACCTTGTGAAAGGCTTTCGGAAAGTCCAAGTACACTATATCCATTGGATCATGCTTGTCCACATATTTTTGACCCCCTCAAAGAATTATAATAGATTAGTGAGGCATGATTTCCCTTTACAAAAATCATGTTGACTATTCCCCAACAAATCATGTTCAGTATATGTCTGATAATTCTGTTCTTTCCTATAGTTTCAACCAATTTGCCTGGTACTGTAGTTAGGCATACCAGCCTGTAATTGCCAAGATCTCCTCTAGAGTCTTTGTTAAAAATTGGCAGCATATTAACAATCCTCCAGTCATCTGGTTCAGAGGATGATTTAAGTATAGGTTACATACTACAGTTAGTAGTACTGCAGTTTCACATTTGAGTTCCTTCAGAGGTCTTGGGTGAATATCATCTGGTCCTGGTGACTTATTAGAGTTTAATTTATTAATTTGTTTGAACACCTCCTCTGGTAACACCTCAATCTGGAGCACTTTTTCAGATTTGTCACCTAAAAAGAATGGCTCCCTCACATCCTCAACAGTGAAGACTGATGTAAAGAATTCATTTAGCTTCTCCATAATGGCCTTGTATTCCTTGAGTGCTTCTTTAGCACCTTGATCTTCCAGTGGCCACACTGATTGTTTTGCAGGCTGCCTGCTTCTGTTGCTTTTGATCTTAATTTTTGTGTGTTTTGCTAGTTACTCTTCAAATTCTTTTTTGGCCTGCCTAATTATACTTTCACACTTGATTTGCCAGAATTTATGCTCCTTTCTGTTTTTCTCAGTAGGATTTGACTTCCAATTTTTAAAGGATGCCTTTTTGCCTCTAACCACTGCTTTTACTCTGTTGTTTAGCCATGCTGGCATATTTTTGGTTCTCTTACTAATTATTTTAATTTGGGGTATACGTTTCATTTGAGTCTCTGTTTATGGTGTTTTTAAATCGTTTCCATGCAGCTTGCAGGCATTTGTCTTGTGATTGTTCCTTTTAATTTCCATTTAACTAGCTTCCTTCTTTGTGTAGTTCCCATTTCTGAAGTTAAATGCTACTGTGATCAGTTTCTTTGGTATCCCCTCCCCACCAAAGATGTTAAATTTAATTATATGATGTGTGCTGTTCAATTATATTCACCTGTTGGACAAGATCCTGTGCCCCACTTAAGACTAAATCAATAATTGCCTCTCCTCTTGTGAGTTCCAAGGACTAGCTGCTCCAAGAAGCAGTCATTAATGGAGTCTAGAAACTTTATCTCTGCATCCCATCCTGAGGTGACATGTACCCAGTCATTATGGGGAATAGTTGAAATCCTATTATTATTAAGTTTTCTGTTTTTATAGCCTCTCTAATCTCCCCAAGCATTTCACAGTCACCATCACCATCCTGGTGAGGTGGTCGGGAGTATATTCCTACTATTATTCAAACTTGGAATTTCTGTCGATAAAGATTCTGTGGTACAGTATGATTCATTTAAGATTTTTGATGTATTTGACTCTCTGATTTCGTTCATATACAGTGCCATTCCCCCACCAACATGACCTCCTCTGTCATTCTTATATATACTGTACCCTTGTATTACCATGTCCCATTGATTGTTATCATTCCACCAAGTTTCTATGATTTCTATTATATCAATATCCTAATTTAATACCAGGCACTCAAGTTCACCCATGGAAGTATTTAGACTTTCAGCATTTATATAAAAGCACTTATAAAATTTGTCACTCTTTAGTTGCCTGACTTCATGTGATGTAATTGAATGGGACTCTTTCATTTTACTGTTTCTCTTCATTTCCTGCCTGTGCTTTATCTCCTCTTTACTAGGATATAGAGAATCCCTGTTAATAGATCCTCCCCTGTGGAATGTCTCTGTCTGAACCTTGTACTCCCCCGCACCTGTTGATTTTCCCTCAGCCCATAGTTTATAAGTTCCTCTGTGGCCTTTTTACATGCCAGGAGTCTGGTTCCATTTTGGTTTAGGTGGAACCTCTCTTTCCTGTATAGGCTTCTCCTTCCCCAAAAGGTTCCCCAGTTGCTAATAAATGTAAAGCCTTCCTCCCTACACCATTATCTCGTCCATTCATTGAGACCCTGCAGTTCTGCCTGTCTAACTGGCCCTGTGTGTGGAAGTGGAAGCATTTCAGAGAACGTTACCATGAAGGAGTGTTGGAATTCCCTTCTTCTCCAGTGTCGATGCAGTCTTCAGCATGGAGCTTACCAGGTTGTTAGCTCATGTGTGGCCCCATCCACTTTTTATGGTAGCACCTGCTCAGAATCCAGCTGAGTTCATTTTCTTGATCTTCTGCCACTGAAGGTTGGTTAATGGTACTTAACCAGTTAAAACTATATGAAACTGGCTGTTGCAGGAGAGATTTAGAGGCCATCGTAGGGGGAGGTTACTTGCTAGGCAAGGGTAAAAACCAGGAAAAGAGGGAATATGTAAGTGTGAGTTCAGCCTTTAGAAGCAGCTAGAGGAACAGAATTTAATGCAGCCTTGCAAAAATATACTTGTGTGAGCTGAGTAAGATATTTTTTGAATGCAAAAATAAAATATTAGTTTTCCTCATGTTTTCCATAAATATGGATGAGCAGATTTTGTGCCCAGGCAGGTAATATTTTCCTATGTGATTCCTCTTTGCTGTAATGGGAATCCAGTGAAAAGTTGTGGGTGAAATATTATTTAAATTTCCTTTAGAATTGTTACTTTGTTATATAAACTGAGAATAGTGACTGGTAATTGTTTCAGCGTATAAGAGCGTGATTCTAGTCCAAGATGACTAATAGAGGTAGAAGTTAAATGAACAAAAACACAATAAAGTTATTTTATAAATGTGGGGACTAGAAAGCACAGCTAGTCACATTAAAATGCCTGTGAAATGAAAAGAAGCCAAAAGAGAGAGAAGGCCATACGTGATTTGATCAGATGGTATTGTTTACTGTACAGAATATAAATTGTATGACTTGTTGCCGTGTGGCATGTACACGTGCCATGGGCAACTTAAGGCTTTCAGAGTCTACGTACAACTTCTCTGGGTGACAGTCAGTGAATAGAGGATTTGTTAGAGAGAGAGAGAGAGACATTAAAACAGATGCAATGGGTTTACTCACCTGGTCAACTGCTGGGAGTGTAAGGCAGAGATGCTCCTCCAGTGACGAGGAGTCCGTGGGAGCAGAGGAGGGAAGAGGAGTAAAATAATAGTTGCCTGCACAGACATGGTTATAACAAAAATAAATCTGCAACTAGGGTTTTTGATTTCAAAAGGGCTGACTTTCAAAAATTAAGGAAATTAGTTAGGGAAGTGGGTTGGACTGAAGAACTTATGGATCTAAAGGCAGAGGAGGCCTGGGATTACTTTAAATCAAAGCTGCAGAAGCTATCGGAAGCTTGCATCCCAAGAAAGGGGAAAAAAATTCATAGGCAGGAGTTGTAGACCAAGCTGGATGAGCAAACATCTCAGAGAGGTGATTAAGAAAAAGCAGAAAGCATACAGGGAGTGGAAAATGGGAGGGATCAGCAAGGAAAGCTTACCTTATTGAGGTCAGAACATGTAGGGATAAAGTGAGACAGGTAAAAGTTAAGTAGAGTTGGACCTTGCAAAGGGAATTAAAACCAGTAGTAAAAGGTTCTATAGCCATATAAATAAGAAGAAAACAAAGAAAGAAGAAGTGGGGCCGCTAAACTCTGAGGATGGAGTGGAGGTCAAGGATAATCTAGGCATGGCCCAATATCTAAACAAATACTTTGCCTCAGCCTTTAATAAGGCTAAAGAGGATCTTAGGGATAATGGTAGCATGACAGATGGGAATGAGGCTATGGAGGTAGATATTACCATATCTGAGGTAGAAGCGAAACTCGAACAGCTTAATGGGACTAAATCGGGTGGCCCAGATAATCTTCATCCAAGAATATTAAAGGAATTGGCACATGAAATTGCAAGCTCATTAGCAAGAATTTTTAATGAATCTGTAAACTCGGGTTGTACCATATGATTGGAGAATTGCTCACATAGTTCCTATTTTTAAGAAAGGAAAAAAAAGTGATCCGGGTAACTACAGGCCTGTTTGACATGTGTAGTATGCAAGGTCTTGGAAAAAATTCTGAAGGAGAAAGTAGTTAAGGACATTGAGGTCAATGGTAAATGGGACAAAATACAACATGGTTTTACAAAAGGTAGATCATGCCAAACCAACCTGATCTCCTTCTTTGAGAAAGTAACAGATTTTTTAGACAAAGGAAGCACAGTGGATCTAATTTACCTAGATTTCAGTAAGGCGTTTGATACCGTGCCACATGGGGAATTATTAGTTAAATTGGAAATGATAGGGATCAATATGAAAATTGAAAGGTGGATAAGGAATTGGTTAACAGGAAGACTACAGCAGGTCCCACTGAAAGGTGAACTGTCAGGCTGGAGGGAGGTTACCAGTGGAGTTCCTCAGGGATCAGTTTTGGGACCAATCTTATTTAATATTTTTATTACTGACCTCGGCACAAAAAGTGGGAATGCGCTAATAAAGTTTGCGGATAATACAAAGCTGGGAGGTATTGCCAATTTGGAGAAGGACCGGGAAATCATACAGGAAGATTTGGATGACCTTGTAAACTGGAGTAATAGTAATAGGATGAAATCTAATAGTGAGAAGTGTAAGGTTATGCATTTAGGGATTAATAACAAGAATTTTAGTAATAAGCTGGGGATGCATCAATTAGAAGTAACGGACTTTGGAGTATTGGTTGATCATAGGATGACTATGAACCGCCAATGTGATATGGCTGTGAAAAAAGCTAATGTAGTCTTGGGATGCATCAGGCAAGGTATTTCCAGTAGAGATCAGGAGGTTTTAGTACCGTTATACAAGGCACTGGTGAGACCTCACCTGGAATACTGTGTGCAGTTCTGGTCTCCCATGTTTAAGAAGGATGAATTCAAACTGGAACAGGTGCAGAGAAGGGCTACTAGGATGATCCGAGGAATGGAAAACCTGTCTTATGAAAGGAGACTCAAGGAGCTTGGCTTGTTTAGCCTAACTAAAAGAGGGTTGAGGGGAAATATGATTGCTCTCTATAAATATATCAGAGGGATAAATACCAGAGAGGGAGAGGAATTATTTAAGCTCAGTACCAATGTGAACACAAGAACAAATGGATATAAACCGGCCACCAGGAAGTTTAGACTTGAAATTAGACGAAGGTTTCTAACCATCAGAGGAGTGAAGTTTTGGAATAGCCTTCCAAGGGAAGCAGTGGGGGCAAAACACTTATCTGGCTTTAAGATTAGACTCTAAGTTTATGGAGGAGATGGTATGATGGGATAACATGATTTTGGTAATTAATTGATCTTTAAATATTCATGGTAAATAGGCCCAATGGCCTCTGATGGGATGTTAGATGGGGTGGGATCTGAGTTACTACAGAAAATTCTTTCCTGGGTATCTGGCTGGTGAATCTTGCCCATAAGCTCAGGGTTTAGCTGATTGCCATATTTGGGGTCAGGAAGGCATTTTCCTCCAGGGCAGATTGGAAGAGGCCCTGGAGGTTTTTCGCCTTCCTCTGTAGCATGGGGCACGGGTCACTTGCTGGAGGATTCTCTACTCCTTCAAGTCTTTAAACCACGATTTGAGGACTTCAATAGCACAGATATAGGTGAGAGGTTTTTCGCAGGAGTGGGTGGGTGAGATTCTGTGTCCTGCGTTGTGCAGGAGGTTGGACTAGATGACCATAATGGTCCTTTCTGACCTTCGTATCTCTGAATCAATGGATAATTCAGGTATTTAAATAAAATTATAAACAAAAAGCAACATTCAGATTACAGAGGCAAGCACCCAAAAGTTAGGAAAAAAGTCAGGAAATGCCAAAAATAAGGTTGTTTGCAGAGTCCTAGCCCAAGCTCCCAGTTCAAATCACCACCCCTCGGAGTCATGGCTCCAGACCCCATCTCCTTGCTCAGCCAGTGCTATTCTCCCGCCCCAAGCTCCCTGTCCGAGTCCCAGTCTCCCCCACAGGCCCCTTTTTCCAGGCTGCTTGCCCAGCTGGGCTCTTGTCTCCCACTCAGGTTCCTCATCTGATCTCAGTACCTCCACCCCAGTCCTAGTCTCTCCCTCTTTCTGTCCCACCAACCAAGCTCTTTGTCCCCTCTACATTTCTTTGTCTACACAGCCTGGGTACCAGCCAAAGGAGCATAGAGAGCACAGGCGGGACAGTCTCTCTACTCTCAGTTCCTGTGCTGGGTGCTACTGTGGCCCCTGGCAGTGTGGAAGAGCAATTTCAGGGAAAGTCCTGCAGCTCTAGGCTTAGAGCATGCTCAATGCAGACAGAAGCATTGGAGAATTTTGCTGCCAAACTCTAGCAAGTTTTTACTGAGCATATGGGAAAAGAGATTTTTCAGTAAGCTTATAACTTGTCTAACTATGGGTATTTTTTCATGGGGATGGAAAAAGACACATCCTGGACACCAAGGCAACCCTTCTGCTAAATGTTGTAAGATTTATTTATTTTTAAATGTGGGCCAAACATATTTTCCCTCATGTCATTCTTGGAAAATGGAGAACCAGTTTTCTTGAAATATTCTTAGGAAAAAACAAACAAACCCAGCCTGAGACAGACACTTGGCATGGAAAATTTCAACCCAAACTGTTAGCTTGGTAAAGCTATAAGCAGCTGAAAACATGGTCTTATAATGGGAAGTGTTGTAAGAATAAGTGGCATTATGAGCTTCATCTATCGTTAGGTGTCCCAGACAGAACTGAGTCCATGTTGAGATATTGGGTTTGTGACTCAGGCATGGCAGCACCAAGCTCTGTCCCAAAGCTGGTGTTAATCCTTCCTTAATAACTATATGGTATGTTCCTTAGCTAGAAAACTGCTTCACTGAGAGGTAGGCAGAAATGGCACAGGGTCAGAGAGAAGCAAGAATGTCAGTTGTGGTGTGGGAGGAGAACTTGGTGGTGGAATATATAATTTGTGGGAAAGGCTATCATGAGGATCCTCAGTTCACAGCTTGTCGGGAGAGACTGTGAACTGTTGAAGAACCCATCTGCTTGTCTTATCACCTGTCTTTCCCATCCAAGTTACAAATGGCTAAGGTCGACATGGGATAATAAAAGCACATATTCATTTGATTCTGAGAGAAGCATTGATTGCGTTGAATGAGACAGTATATTTCAGAGTTTCCATGTCAGGTTATACCATAGCCTCAGCCACTGAGAATAAGATTTTATTCTTCCAGGATTAAAAATCCAAGCACATAGTATATATGTGGAAGGATATATATGGGAAGCAAGAGTAATCTGGAAAAAAATTAAGCCCTCTAAGCTGCCCGGTGTCATTTCAAGGGTAGAGAGAGCTGCTTGATATTTTTATTTTTATGGAGTTAGTCTGTTTTTTTTTAAATACTCTTTTAATTGAGGTTTCAACTAGGGAGTCGATGATAAGTGTACACATGTGTGTCTGCCTTTCGTTCTAATTTACAAAGTAGTGTGAAAATAGTCAGCCTCAGAGAGAACCGTTGAGGGTTGTCTGAGGAGGAAATTATTTGATGGTTTGTGACTAGAAACCTTTGGCTGAAAGATGACCAGCAAAACAGGTAGAGAAGGGTGAGGGAGAGGAGAGGCTTGTGCCTTTTTTGTAGTTGTTACTTTTATGGCTAAGGAAGGTTTGAAAGGTTTTTTTCAATTCTGTTTTTGTTTGTTTTTACATTTAGAAACCTAGGTTTTGTCCACCCTGCAAGATGCTGTAGTGAAATGATGACATCACAAGAGAGTGAAAGCTGAGAAGGGAAAGAATTTTTAGTTGGACTGGTTACTTAAAACTTTGTTTTTTGTTAACACCAACTTAATGTACTGCTGGAAGGTGCTCAGATACTACAGTACTGAGTGCAGTACAAGAACCTGTATAGAATAGATTATGCTAGAATAGCACCCCAAAGATATCTGTCTGTCCAGCCTAAATAAAAGGTAGGTTTTATGCTCTTTTTTATTGCAAAAACAGCAGCTTGTGAGTTCATTTATCCTCTATAACTTTGGCAATCTTTGGAAAACCAAGGTGGTACATCATAGGTGTCTGAAGCTGTCCCTGCTAACAGAGGAGAGATGTTGAGACTTTTAGGCCTTTTCTTCACTAGACTTATTTCCTAAAATTCACTCCCTTAATTTGTCATAAAAGTTCAAAAATTTTGGCCAGTGTGTTGAATTATTTCACCCCAACTGACCTAACCACTTTACAATCACACTAAATACAATGAATAATAGATTAAACTCTTTTATAATATAACTTGTGAGCAATTGATGCGGTTCTTGCAGGGATGCTGTGTGACCGCAGATGGGGAGGTAGTAGTCTGTGAGATGGTCTGTCTATTAACATGCAGTCTGACCTACAAAAAGGTTTGAGAACCCTAGCCTAGCAGAAGCCATTCACTTTCTTCCCATCTTATGTTGCCTGCTGGGCCAGTTGTTTTGCAAGTTAATTGTTGTCTCCTCCCTCTTCCCCCAGGAGGAGTTTTACTTCTTCTTGTATGCAAGATCTTTTTCCAGAAGAGTGAGTTATTAGATTTCCCTGGAAACACACATTTAGTAACATATTTGTATTTACTCCAGAATGAAATTTGCCATGTATTTCTATTAAATATTCTATTTTGCAGACAACTCAAATTGTCTTGCATATGCACATACTGCGGTAGTCAAAGGGCACCTATTACAATCTGTCCCAGTCTGTCACCTATATAGGTCATCAGGCTGTTGTGAGAGGACGCTGTGTGCTTCCAAGGTAGTCTTATCACTGTTTCCAGCTGTGGAACTTAAGGGCACATTCCCAGACTCAGATCCTTGTCCGACACCCTTCCTTGGGACTTGGGATGCCTCCATCCAGCTGCCACACACCCTGTAAACCAGTGTCTCAGACCTTCCAAGCCTCCCCCATACCCTCCCACCCCCCAGTTTCTTGCACATGCTCTGTAATTTGTGGACAGTTTGGAGACAATGTGGTAGAAAAACAAAGAATACAGACTTAGAAAAGGAGTTTTTCAATCAGAGTGTTTTTACTCTTAAAACGCTTGAGAGTTACAGATCTTTGAAATAACAAAACTCCTGGGATGCACCACTGAGAAGCTCCAGGGCCTCCCTTCCGTGTCATGCTTTCCTCTCTGTGGGCCCCTGTATAGAAGAAACATTGTTCCATGGGGTAGAACAACCAGCAGTTGAGACACCATCAAAATTGATGGCTCCTGATTGCATTCTTGATGGCTTTTCAGTGATAGTCCTTCAAGGAAGTGTCCAATATCTTTGCTGGGCAGGGCAGCTGTCTGGAATGCAGTACAATAGGCTGCCCAACTGCCCTCAGGCAAATGTAGAGTTGTGTTTAACTCAATACAAAATAGAGTTCCTAATTTGATGCAGATGTATCCCACTCTGTTATCTACTCCTGATGAATTGATGAGCCAAACTTTGCTGCTTATTGTACCATTACTTCTTCACATTTATGTTCGAAAGCATCTAACCTAAAGATTTAAGCTAAACCCCAATTCTTTGAAAAGTATGCCATATATGAAGCCATCCCTTTATATAAATATATATATATCCATCAAATACGTCGAAAAGGATTTTGTTTACTTGACATTCTACCCACATTACTTCCATGGTGTTCGTTTTGTCTGGGCCAGGGAGATTTGGCTGTATTAAGCCCTATTGTGAATGGTGACTGTTGAGGCCTTGCTTCTTGTTTTGAAATTTCCTCTTGTTTTCGTTAATTGGACTTAGGAGTCTGAAAGGGCATTGGGGGGGAAAGAGCTTCAGTGGATTTCCTCATAATGAAAAAGTCTATTAACATTCTCTTTAAATCACCATTAATTAAGCAAGGCGAGTTTAACACTAGGAATGGGAATGTTTCCATACCATCAAAAAGGCACCAAGTAGAAAATATCATTACAATTCTACTTTCCAAAGCGACTCTTTCAGGCTCCAATCTGCACAGAAGCGATAGAGCAGGTGAACTGTGTGTTTGCTTTCGGATTAATATTTGAAGTTAATTCATGTGGAAATAAAGCGGATTTTACTGTGACTAGAATCTGTCATTAAAAAGCCATTATCAAAGCAGACCAGTACAATTCCTGCTCTTTTATTGCTAAAAACAAAACAAACTTTTCCTAAAAAACAAAAACACCCCCCCCTGGGGGGGGATATTTTCTCTTAGAGAATGGTAGAGAAGACTAAACAGAAAAGAACCTTGGTGAAGTGAGGCAGTTGAGAGATTTATTGATCAATAAAGCAGACAATTACAGCTTGTTTATAAAGGGAAAAAACCCCCTCAGCCCTGTGAGCAACACTGAAACTGTAATAATGATAGCTCTGGCATCCAGCTTGAAACTATAAAAGTCAATAGGAAGATATAGGATTTCAATAAAATTATGACACTAGATAAACTTTACCCCAGGAACAAATTTTCCCTAGGTATGTGACTGACTCCAGTTAGATTTGTAACTTTAATTTCTATCTTATTGATTTTTTTTCCCTCTACAACTAATTAGAAAGTCAGTGGTGGATTCTGTATGTGTGTTTGGGGAGGAGTTAATAAGCACCAACAGGAATAGAGGAACACTCCAAAAATGAGTGGGTCAAATTGCTTTTTAAAAACATTTTTGTAAGCTGTGTTTTACTCCTTCCTTAGCTGCTTCTCCTGTTCAACCCAGGAGTCCCCTCTCGCTCCTGTGTTTGTGTTCCTTGGAGACATGGGTTGGGCACTCAAGACACTCAGTGTTACTATATCAGTGGTATGAGATTCGTTAATAGAGAAGACTGTAGCTGTGTAGTTTATATGTTAGCAGAGTCTCTCTTCCTACAATCCACCTGTAGGAGGCAGAAGGATCTGCTAATAGTATTGCAGTTCCTGGATCAGTACTCTCTGGTGCCTACACTCTAATGGAAAGTGACCTTCCTTATCTTGAAGCCATTTCTCCTGGCAGCCAAGTTATGGATTCATGTAAGGAAAGAATTAAATGGGAGGAGCATGGAGAGAAAGTTGATCCTGAAGAGGGTATTCTGTGAAGATGTGATCCCGTAGGTGAATGTAACTGGTTTCCAAGGGACTGAGTCCAGTTCATGGTTGGGATTACAACACAGCTTTCCCTCCCATTTACTCTGCATACAGCAATGAGAGGACAAGAGGCTCTTGGGTGAATCTCTTATAATTAATCATTTCCCCTCCTGCTGATCTCAGAAATCTCTTCTTTCAAACTTATTCACCAAGATGTTGCAGAGGAGAATGAAGAGGTACATGGAAGCAGCAGTTGCACAGAACAGGCCAGTTTCAGACCAGGATGAAGTAGAACAAATGAGCTATTTGTGTTATCAGAAAAGTACATGGAACATACCAGAACCTGCTACAACAAATTTATAGACTTCAAACAGACTTTTGATAGCATTTGGCAAATGGGATTATGGCAAATTTTGACAATATATGGCATCCCCAAGAAATAGATCAAGTTGATAGAAAACATTTACAAGAAGTCCATGAGTGCAATGAGAGTAGACAAGAAGCTGATGGCATGGTTCAGGAAAGCCACAAGAGTGAGTCAATGCATGCTATCACCAGATTTGTACAACCTGGTAGTGAAGGAGTAATGGCTATAGCACTGGGAGATGAAATGAGAGGAGTCATGTTATATGAGAGGATAGCAAATAACCTTATATTTGCAGATATTGAATCATATAGTACTGACAAAGGAGGATTTACACAGAATAGCTGACAAGGTAGACTGGGAAAGCAGAAGATTTGGATTGAAGATCAGTACGGAGGAGACAACATTATGGCAATAGGAAGAGGTAAAGATCAAAGTTGGAGACAAAGAACTAGAACAAGTGGAAAAATGTGTGTACCTTGCAGGATGAAGAATAGGAATTCTGTAGATGATGTAAACAATAGATTAGCCACTGCTGTATTCAGAAAACTTTGTAAGACCTGCGATGTTAAAGACATTTTGATAAAAATGAAAATCAGTGTATATGAAACAATTGTTGTTGCAACACTGCTGTATGAGTCAGAATGTTGGAGTCTGAGGAAAGCTGGTAAACGAAAGATATTGATTGCAGAAATGAACTGGCTGAGGGGTATACTAAGCTTCAAGACTGGAGGAAAAAAATGAAGTGATAAGAAAATGGCTAGGGCAAGAAATGATGCTGTTATAGAAGATTCAAGAAAGATGACTGGGATGGTTTTCGCAGATGTCCAGAATGGACCTGGAAAGGAAACCGTACCTGATGATTCACATCAGAGTGTGAGAAACTAGAAATAGAGGAAGACTGAGGATGCGATGGATAGACATGGTGAAAAATAACATTGAACAAAAAGATTTAAAGATGAATGAAGTTGTGAAGCTAGCATAAGATACAAAGTGGTAGAACAGATTTCTTTCGGCCACTTTGTCACTGCTGAGCTGATAGACAGGAATTGAAGAAAAATATGGTGGTTTAGAATCCTGTGCAAAGTCTGTGTACGTGTTATGTGTTACACCTATCACATGCCCCTGAAATGTAAATCCATATTGCCCTCACAGCTGGAGTTGTGGGAAAGAGTATGTTTAAGCTAGAGGACAATTTGGGAGGAGGGGGGAATGTCAGCACTGGTCCCAGAGGCTGGGCAGTTGGACAGTGAGATCTCCGCTCTCAGGAAGGGATTCTAGAAAGAGGATTTGCACCCCAAAAGTGTGCCAAGAGAGATCCTAAGCCAGTCACAATGCCTGGACTCTGTTCAGACTGCAGAAGCTTAAAATACATGAAAATTCAGCATTTGGATCACTTCCCAGCAGGCTGGTGAATGTCCAATAGGGGGAGTCAGCTAGACATGTGACGGGGTCATTATATTATTACCTCAATGGCATGGAAAGCTAGTGCATGTTTCCCCGCATGCTCATCAGGTCAGGGAAATCTGGTTAGAGAGCAGAGCCAAAAAATGAGTACTGTCCACTGGAATAAATCAGAGAGCAAACACTTCTGATTGTGTGACGGCTAATCAGTCTTTATGTCAGTACAGTTCCTGGCTTCTCAACTGAGACTATCAACAATCTCTCTCCAGCGAAACTGGGTTTTATTATCCAGCTATTCCTTGAACACGTGGAAAGGAGTGAGCTGGAGAAAGAGGAGAGTGAGCCATCCAGGACTAGAGCAGAGCAACAGGTTGATTGGAAACGCTCTGTTGAACATACCTGAGCTGTTGGCAGTGGTACATTTTTAGCATGGGAATGTCTGTAGAACAAAATGATCTAATCAAAGAGCAGTCCCTGTGTACCATCTGCTGGTGACCCAAAATCCCTATTTACTTGGATCCCAGAGATGTCAGTTGTGATGATGGGTTTTGTGATGTGGACTTGTCCCCTCAGAACTGGACTAGCAGCACAAGCTTGTTTCATTCTATCCAACAATGGCTTAATGACCACTTCTGGTGATTCTCAACCAGGCTAGACATGAGCCAGTGGCTTAGAGGTGACAGGGTCCCGCTCTCATAGTCCTTGATCTGAGAAACCCAGTCGTCCTTAGGGAGAAGTAAACAGCCCATAAAATATTTTGAGTCAATTTTCTTAATCTAAGCATTCAGAGACACTCTAACATTTTTCCTGCCACAGAGTTAAAAAAACAAAGCCCACAATACATGGTTCTCAGGGAAGGTGTGGCTCCTTCTGACTAAGAGGAATGAGCCCAGGATAAGGCTGGAGTACATGCCACCCAAATTAGGGTCGTCTCCGCCTCTTTCTTTATTGATGAGGTAAGGTGGGTGATCCTGTGAGCATTGTTAGAATTTTGTTATGAAATAGTAGGATTGGAGTGATTTACCCTGTTCAAAGGCTGTTGGGGCTCACAAAAATACCCGGAAGTGCAGTTTATGTATGTATTTATTTATTTTTTCGCTTTTGGAATGGACCACATTGCTCTGAATATCAGGTATTTTAAACCAACTCTCTTGGCAGAGAATATCCCCCATAACAGGGGTTCTCAACCTTTTTCTTTCTGAGGCCCCCCCTCGACATGCTATAAAAACTCCATGGCCCCCCTGTGCCACAACAACTGTTTTTTCTGCATATAAAAGCCAGGGCTGCCATTAGGGGGTAGCAAACAGGGCAGCTGCCTGGGGCCCCACATCACGGGGGGCCCCCATGAAGCGACATTGTTCAGGCTTCGACTTCAACCCCTCGGTGGACCTCCTGAAGCCTGCTCACGGCCCCCCAGGGTGCCCCGGACCCCTGATTGAGAACCACTGCCCTACAAGGCCTCTGAAACTACACCCTATGTAAAATGATAAAAGTTGAACAGTAGGCTATTCTGTGCTCAGTGTGTTGTTCAGGAACAAAATATAAACATCTCCAATGAAAGGTTGCTCATGTAAAACTGTGTTTGTCAAGTGCTGCCGCCTCCCTTCTTGCTAAGAGTTAGAAGATAGTGTTTCTGTGTAAATAGGGTCTCAATTCTTCTCCACGAGAGCTAACACCCTCCTGATAAACAGGATTTATCATATGCTAAACATGGAGCTTTCTGGGGGGGCCCGATAGTAGCCGTACATCACCAACATCAGACAACATATACTGCCTGCCTCTAAGATGCTGATGGAGAAAATAAATGGGAGTAGCAGTCTGAATGGCAATTCAAAATGTCAGGTATGTTTAACATGCAATTTCTATTTAGAGAGTGATATGCATATAGAGATTAGATGGGCAATAAGGTATTTGATCTCCTGTTAATTGCATCGAAGAATTTTGATGTTTGTCAAGTCTGAGAATTCAGCAGAGCCAAGCAAATAAGTGTGGTCCTCCTGGAATAAACCTGAGAGCAAAAATTCCTCGGGAATCCTCTGCACTGACTGTTACGTTGTTGTCAGTTCACCCTGACAACATAAAATCCTCTTGGTATAGCAGCAGGTATGGGCAAATTTTATTACAAAAATGCCAAAACGGTGTTAAAAATTCATTTAGCTTTACAGTTGTGCAGCTTGGACTCCAGACCTGGCCACTGTTGCGATTTTTAGTCTGAAGTTTTATATAAACAGGGTTGTCATGGACGTGGGCAATGTGAGCTTTTTCATAAAAGTGCCTCCCATCAGTGCCGCTGGCAGCAGGCGCTTCCTCAGTGCATTGGAAAGTACCAGACAGGACCTCTGTGATGTGAACTTTCTCTCACAATGCCCTATAAATAGAGATAAATCTGCCAGAGTTTGCCAGCTTAAGAGTGCTGAAATGCTTCTTCTGTAGCCCACTCTGAATGCATCCGATGAAGTGAGCTGTAGCTCACGGAAGCTTATGCTCAAATAAATGTGTTAGTCTCTAAGGTGCCAGAAGTCCTCCTTTTCTTTTTGTGAATACAGACTAACACAGCTGCTACTCTGAAACCTGTCTCTAGGGAGGTATCCAGTCAAGAGTTATCAGCGTAGTTTACTTAAATGACAGAATCACAAAAGTGGTTCTCCCCCCCCCCCCCCCAAATGAAAAGGGCTACGTTTCCGAAATACTATATGTGATGCTAACAGCTCCACCCAGCAAGCCTGTATACCCGGGCTGTCTCCTGCTTCACTGTCCAAACGTCAAACACTTAAATACAGTGTGTGTGTCAGTGCGCATGGGGAGAGGGAGGGATGTACAAATTTAAGGTGTGAAAGGCAAGGTGGGGGATGCCAGCTGAAGATGCTGCAAAAATGTGTTCAAAACATTTAACATACTGAAAAGTCAGCTGAGACGGTTGAGGTTGGTTCAGCCTTGGGAAGGGACCGTGCTGGCCCAGGAGGAAGAGTACCATTACCAGCCACCCTTATCTGTAAAATATCTCCACAAATACAACAGAGAAATAGCAGTGCAGCAGGAGTTCCTCCTCCTTAGGAAAGCCCACCTGGAAACTTACCTTTTCTCAAGACAAACTGCCTTCACTTAAGGGAAAATGATGATGAAAAAGCTGTTTCTTGCCCAGCTATTCCAGAGTCAAGGGTTAGAACACATCAGAGAATTTACTGGGATGTACAAATTTGATCTTTGGATATGCTTACAGCTAAAGTTACAGTTGCAAGACTCTCATCCTCTCTCCTCTCCCTAGCTCTCTAGCCCTTGTTTTCCACTGCACAGCCTTCATCAGTGCCATAGTTGGACAGAACAGTGTTCTCTCTCCATTATATCAAGGACTGCCCAACAGCCTTAGCACTGTTTCAACTGCAAAATCAAATGGAACCCCATCAAATTTAAACATCAAAGATATCCGTTGTCTGGGTCCTTTCCCAGAGGTCCCAGTCCATCTCTGCATTGAGAAAGCATCCACATTTAGAGATGATTCATTACTAGGACAAAGAGTGGCTCTTAAGAGACCAGACTTGGGTCCCATTCCACTGGTGAATGATGTACACTTCAGAACAGATCCACAGACATGTTTTAGTAGCTTCCTACATTGCTCAGCTGCCAAAGTGAGGATCGGAAAGTTTCTGTGGGATCAAGACTCCTTTCTGAGGGTCTGACTTCTTTGCCCCTAAAGGAATAGGGGACAAGAGGATGGGTCCTTGCCTGTCAAGGCTCGTCTCTGATTTCAAAAGCAAACAAGCTATGAGGGAATGTATAATTTAAACCACAGTACAAGTTTTATTCAATAATTCTACTGATAATAAATCAAAACAGATAGAAGTTGTAACTGAAAACACTTGCTCCTGGTCCTTAGCTCTGGTCTTCATTTCTGAACACAAATACTGTAACAAAATCTATTCTCCGGCTCCCAACGAGTGGTCCGTAACCCCGTTTTCTCAATTCCTCTTCACCAGCACAACCCATTCAAATTTTCCCCTATTTTCTTAAGATCATGTTAGTCTAGCTTCACAACCCAGCAATCCCTCCACTGACTAGACAGTGGCACATTCCCTGCCTCACTGTCAATCTCTCAGATGATTTCAATGTGGCCTCTCACCTCTTTGCAACACCTTGTGCTGTCCTGCTTGCCACAAGGCGAGAGGAGACATTGGCACCCACTGTGTACTGCACTTTGTATAGCTCTTTAAAATATTCTTTCCATCGGTTATTCATTGCTTGTTTGTCCTCAGTTATTTGCCTGAACATGTCTTTCATTGCTGACATCTTCAACTCATATGTCCCACTCTGTTCTGTTATCTTGCAATATAACCTCTATGTCACATTTCTTCTACATATTCTTCTGCTTCTTTGGATTGTTTGCTTATTCATTTGTTTCTGTCACTCTTTGCATTCTTTTTTTAACCTCTCTGGTCAACTTATTGTATTCAGCTCTTAGACTTGCATCTTCCTTTTTATTCTCCTTTAACTTTCTATGCTTGTCACTCAACTGCGGCACTTCATCCATTATCCACCTTGGTTTCTTTGTCTAAAACATCATTGCCCTTTACTCAGTAGAATGAGAAATATACAGATGGATACACAAACAAACCCTACATGCATTTCCCTGCCTCAGTTTCCTCACCATTCAAGCATTTATTGGGCTGGGGTCTGGTTCCTCTGGGATAATCCAAGATCCTTCTGTTGCAACTCATGGCTTGATTTCTGAACCATAGAGTCTCTTTCTTCCTAGATCTTCTTTGGTCCCACAGCTAAACTGAGTCCCCTTGCTACAAAAAAATGTGTCTGTTCCCTTCTCGTGACCCAAACTTCCTGTGTCTCTCTCCTCCTAAGAGTCCTTTTAAAACCCCTACATTATCACCTCCATCTCTTTGGGAATTTTCTGCTCTCCAAATGCCCAATCCCTTGTTGAGGATTGGAGAAAACTGGTTCTCCTAATTTTAGCAAACCTCCTTAACATACCCATTGTGTGGTCAGAGTACAGTCTTAAATTAACTATGCTCCAGTTGTCCCTAGTCTGATGGATACTTGCTAAAAGGCCTGACAGCCATGTTGGATTCTACATTTACATAGAGACATTGAGTGTTACAACAATTTTCTTAATAACTTCATAGTCCCAACCAGATTTCATAAATTGTACATACAGTTTCCCCAAACAATCATAATCTCCACTGGGGGACTGCACGGGTTTGAACCCAGGTCCTTCAGTATCAAAGTGTGTGTCTAACATATAAACTGAAAGAACAGCTCTCTTAGCTGGGAAGGGTAATAGTGAAAATAAAATTGAGAACCTCCATATCTGTGTCCATTTTAAGCTTGTAGGGGCATGGTCCACTTCCAACTTTGTTTGCCTCATGCATTGTGGGTGCTTATGGAAATAAATAATTAATGTTTTCATTGGTCAGTGCTTTCCACTGGGGCCATTCTAGTAGCCATTCATTTTTTTCTTCAGCTGTGGATTAACCTACATTTTTAATGACCACATTTTTGAGAAACCCTTCATAAAATGAGAATTTAATCCCTCCGCTTGGAAGATAAAATACTCTTTCTCCGTGTAATCCTATCCAAATCCTGTTTGGTGTGGTGGATTACACTAAACACATCTATGCTGTGAGAATAAAGTACTTGCTTTATATTTAAGGACTCTTCATTAGAAGACTTCTGCACTCATCTTTGACTTCACTGATGGCAGAATAAGGTTCCCTGATTTAGCTCCCATAACTCATTGCTATTTTCCCTGAACAGCCACGTTGAGGTGTGTCCAAGAAGCATCTTCTACTTGAGAGCTCTAATTTTATTTGTTCTTGGTATATACATGTAAAATGGCAAAAGTTATACTGTGTGCATGTTACCATCTAAAAGGGATGTTTGTGTTTATATACGTTTTCAACTCTCAGAGCAGTAGATTTTTATATCTCTCAATTTATGTGTGATATGTGTATACAAAAGAGGTAGTGGAAGAACTGGAAATAACTTTCCAACCAAAATAATGCTCTCCACCATGTTAAAAAATGTTAAATTTCATTGGGTATGTCAGTTTGAAGATGCAGGCTGCATGTATCCAGTGGAAAGTCTAACCAGTCTGTTTCTTTCTTCACTACAGGAGCGTGATGGAATGAGAGCAATTCTCGAGTCATACGACAGTGAGCTGACCCCATCGGAGCACTCTCCTCAGCTGAGTCGGCGCATGCATGAGGCAGAAGAAATGGTGCAGAAGGTGCATGCGCACAACGCTGAGATAGAGGTAACGATGAGGCCCTGTGCTCTAACCCCAGTATAGACGTAATCTATATAGCAGTGGGCCCCAGACTCTGTGGTCAGGAGCTACAGCAGGTGTTCTTTCCCATCTGGTTTCTCTGATTCTGTATACAGCGTGCTTGTGCATTTGGAGGGGGATGAAGCCACCTGTTGTGGTCACATGCTGAGTTCACATGGTTCAGTTGCCTGTTGGGACCATTCGCAAATCCTTTGTTTAACTGGCATTCAGAGAAAACCATAAAGTCAAAGACCGAGTTTGCAAAATGCCTTTTGAAACAACTTTTTAATGAAAAGTTTTTAAGAGCAGGTGTGATTGGGTGTGGGCTCAAAGCACAACTTGCAAAATCTGCACCAATATTTATTCATTCCAATATGTATTTATACACACATAATAGAATTGTATTATCTCCTACCATTATTCATAAGAACGGCCTTACTGAGTCAGATCAAAGGTCCATCTAGCCCAGCTGTCTTCTGACAGTGGCCAATGCCAAGTGCCCCAGAGGGAATGAACAGAGCAGGTAATCATCAAGTGATCCATCCCCTGTCACCCATTCCCAGCTTCTGATATATTACCTGGTGCTTTACTGAGAGCTAGGATAGAGAGTGGATGTGTTACAGAACAGGAGACAATGGTTCTCATAAAAGGCCCAGGTACAGTGGCTTTCATAAGAGCAGAAAGAGGAAAATGGAGTGGAGTTGAAATACTACAGGGAGGGAATTACAGGCATAAGGGGCGGCATAGAAGAAGGCACAAAGCACTTAAACGAGGGCAGAGATGGGATTTATCTGTTCATGAATGGGAATGGTAAGAGATGGTAACAAAGAGGCAGACAATGGCAGAGCTCTTAGAGACTTGACAGGTTACGAGAAAGTCAAGGGAGATGTAGAGTTTGGATGCCTACAGAAATAGAAGTGAAGGCACCATGTATTTGGTGATTCTGTGGCAGCAGAATTTGTTGCACAGTTCATTCCTTGCTGAAGACTTCTGTTCCAGAATCTCATCCTCTCAGTTACAGTCACCTGGCATACCTTAAGTAGTACAGATGACAAAAGAGGATCTGTCTTTTGAACCACGTGCATTATTTAATGCTAATGCCGATGAGCTGCACTCTTTAAAGGATTCTCAAGTCATTTTGAGATCTTTAGGAGTGTATATATCAGCGCTCGAGAGACCAGTTAGGCTTCAACCCTATCAAAAACAGTCTTTCTTGTCATATTAGAGATCTGAATCACCCAAAAAGAGACAGAGGTATCAGAAAAGATCATCTGTCTTCATGGCAGCAGATTTGACTCCTTGGTCAGGAGCCATATACATTTCCTGAAGGAACATCCATCCCCCCACTGGGGTTCTCCCAAGACCTTTTCCACTTGGTTCCCCAAGAACTCAGTTTGCCTCTAGTCTAGTCACTTGGGTTCCTTTATTGGCATACAGTTAAAGTACTTTTGAGTTGATCAGGCTCAGGCTGAGGGGGTGGGTTCTGGGCATACCACACATCCAAAGTTACACTACAAACTTCTTCCTTTAGATACATTTACACGTTGCATTGCATTTACTGTACATTGCCTGACCATTTTGGGATTGGCTGGTTACTTTGTAGGAACTGATCCCTGTACAACATGCTCTGTCCATACACTGTCCATGTACGACTTTATCTCATTTTTACATTCCCATCTTATTTTGTGCATTGAAAATGGTTCCCTGGGTGTTCCTCCCTGTTTTATCTAGTACAGACGTTCTGTTTCCAGACTGCTGATTCATATACCTAATCCTATCCCCCAAGAAATGAGGCCTCACCCGTGTCCAATTACTCATGTCAAGTCAGGCCTACATTCCACTGATTTTGTTTTTCTTTTCTATATTAGCATACGTTTTATTTGGATTATATTTTTGATTTCTTTTGATTTTTATAATTTTATTACTCTGCAATACATTTTTGAGATGACAGTAGTTGTAGTTGTAATTATTTGAACCATTATTGATACCAGGCTTAAAGTACATACCAGTGGATGCAAGCTTACATTTTATGGTGTAGCCCCGTGATTCTCAACCTTTTTCATTTGCGGACCTCTAAGAAGTTTCGAATGGAGGCAAAGACCCCTTTGGAAATTAGACAGGCTGTGGACCCCAAGTTGAAAACCACTGGTATAGCCCACCAGGGTGTAATTTTCTGTTATAAGCGTGCATTGCTTTTAAAGAATTTTTAAAGCATTTTTGTGTAATTTTAACTTTGCTTTAGTTGCATTTTTAAAAACTGGTACTATATATATTTTTTTCATTTATTACCACAGGAAATTTAGGTGTGAAAAAGGATATAGACCTATTAAAATTAAAACATTTCCTGGTTTTATACCAGAAGTGGGGGGTTTTTAGCCACCACATCCTACCTATGCCTTTAAGCTTTGAAGGGCTGTAAAGACTTCAGTGGCTTAAAGGTCAACTACACAAGAAAAAAACAGTGCCCTTTACTGTTTTTATTTTGTTTGAATCTCCCCATCCCCACAAAAGTGTGTTCATTCTTGTTGCATGTCAGGAAACCTATCTTTCCTCTTTTTATTAGAGACCCCTTGCAAGGTCTTCAGAGGACTTGGCTTGTGACATCACATAGGGCAGAACCTAGAGTTGTAGCTATTAATCCCTATGGCTACATCTACATGAAGAACTTTAGGGAATTTACTAAACCAGTGCAGTTCCACTGGTGCTAGCATGGGTGACACACAGGAGACACAGTCCTTACTGTGGTGGAGGGAGGAATGAAGGGGGACACACAGGAGTCCTGCCTTGGTGAGGAATGGGGGAATAGGAGGCACACAGAGCCTCTTGCATGTGAAGGAAGGGGGAAATGAGGGTCACACAGGGCTGCTGACATAGGGGAATGGGGAAAGGGGAGGGGGGGACACAGCCACATGCATGATGGAGGAAGTAGGGGGTTTCAGAGAGTCCCTGAAATAGGGGAGATGGGAGAACAGTACACCTGGAACTTGTATGGGAAATAGAAGAACGTAAGAGCCACTCGGATGTGCAAGGGTGTTTGGCCTGCAGAAGCAACAGAGTGTGTGACCTAGTAATTCTAATGTTTTTAAAAAAAAAAAAAAGGGCAGAAAAACACTTTCAGGGGAAAAAGTTTGAGTCAGTGTCTGTACAGCGCATAAAGGCAATGAGCATAACTTCGTTATTTTTAAGAAAAAATAATTTATCCTCTTTTCCCATATAAAGAATAATGCCCCCACTTACCTGTCGTGTCTTATCCCAGGGTTTTTCTTTATCTGAGGTTTTCATTTGTTTAAATCTATTCACACGTTCCCAGCAAGTGGATTCCTTTGCTAGCCCTATAGCTCTCTGTCAGCTTTTTGCTTGTGAATTGTAGAGAAAAGGCTGTTTTATGATCCCCCTGATTTGTTACCAGCAGCCACGCTTCCGCCAAAGAAATCATACAAGAAAAAATCGATTTTCTATACAGGCATTTTCTTATATATATTATTTTTTTCCCCCATGGATTGTGTCAGCAGTTCTGTATGAGAAAAGAAGACATCCAGTGAAGATGAAGTGGTGGTTGATAATGATATAGTGAACAATGCCAGGGAGGCAGGAAGGTTGGCGTATTATCTGCTATTTGCTCATGAAGGAGATGAGGTCTGGATAATCCTTTGCGGGATGTGTAAGTTGAGTTTAAGAGGAGCAATCTTCTGTCAATGCTAAATAGAGAGAGGTATGAGAGAGAAGTGTTGAGTTCTGGTAGTTTGAGTGAGAAGCTCTGTGCCTGGAACATGCACCCTGAGACTATGGTATGTCTACACTACGAAATTAGGTCGAATTTATAGAACTCGGTTTTTTAGAAATCGTTTTTATATATTCGAGTGTGTGTCCCCCCACAGAAAATGCTCTAAGTGCATTAAGTGCATTAATTCGGCGGAGTGCTTCCACAGTACCGAGGCTAGAGTCGACTTCCGGAGTGTTGCACTGTGGGTAGCTATCCCACAGTTCCCGCAGTCTCCGCTGCCCATTGGAATTCTGGTTTGAGATCCCAATGCCTGATGGGGCTAAAACATTGTCGCGGGTGGTTCTGGGTACATATCGTCAGGCCCCCGTTCCCTCCCTCCCTCCCTCCCTCCGTGAAAGCAGCAGCAGACAATTGTTTTGCGCCTTTTTTCTTGAGTTACCTGTGCAGACGCCATACCACGGCAAGCATGGAGCCCGCTCAGGTAACCGTCACCGTATGTCTCCTGGGTGCTGGCAGACATGGTACTGCATTGCTACACAGCAGCATCAACCGATTGCCTTGTGGCAGCAGACGGTACAGTAGGACTGGTAGCCGTCATGTCCGAGGTGCTCCTGGTCGCCTCTGTGAGGTCGATCAGGAGCGCCTGGGCAGACATGGGCACAGGGACTAAATTTGGAGTGACTTGACCAGGTCATTCTCTTTAGTCCTGCAGTCAGTCCTATTGAACCATCTTATGGTGAGCAGGCAGGCGATACGGATTGCTAGCAGTCCTACTGTACCATCTTCTGCCAGGCAGGCAAGAGATGAGGATGGCTAGCAGTCCTTTTGCACCGTCTGCTGCCAGCCAAAGATGTAAAAGATAGATGGAGTGGATCAAAACAAGAAATAGACCAGATTTGTTTTGTACTCATTCGCTTCTCCCCCTCCCCCGTCTAGGGGGCTCATTCCTCTAGGTCACACTGCAGTCACTCACAGAGAAGGTGCAGCGAGGTAAATCTAGCCATGTATCAATCAGAGGCCAGACCAACCTGCTTGTTCCAATAAGAACAATTACTTAGGTGCACCATTTCTTATTGGAACCCTCCGTGAAGTCCTGCCTGAAATACTCCTTGATGTAAAGTCACCCCCTTTGTTGATTTTAATTCCCTGTAAGCCAACCCTGTAAGCCATGTCGTCAGTCGCCCCTCCCTCCGTCAGAGCAACGGCAGACAATCGTTCTGCGTCTTTTTTCTGTGCGGACGCCATACCAAGGCAAGCATGGAGGCCGCTCAGCTCACCTTGGCAATTAGGAGCACATTAAACACCACACGCATTATCCAGCAGTATATGCAGCAGCAGAACCTGGCAGAGCGATACCGGGCGAGGAGGCGACGTGAGCGCGGTCACGTGAGTGATCAGGACATGGACACAGATTTCTCTGAAATCATGGGCCCTGCCAATGCATGCATCATGGTGCTAATGGGGCAGGTTCATGCTGTGGAACGCCGATTCTGGGCTCGGGAAACAAGCACAGACTGGTGGGACCGCATAGAGTTGCAGGTCTGGGATGATTCCCAGTGGCTGCGAAACTTTCACATGCGTAAGGGCACTTTCATGGAACTTTGTGACTTGCTTTCCCCTGCCCTGAAGCGCATGAATACCAAGATGAGAGCAGCGCTAACAGTTGAGAAGTGAGTGGCGATAGCCCTGTGGAAGCTTGCTCCGCCAGACAGCTACCGGTCAGTCGGGAGTCAATTTGGAGTGGGCAAATCTACTGCGGGGGTGCTGTGCTGCAAGTAGCCCACGCAATCAAAGATCTGCTGATATCAAGGGTAGTGACCCTGGGAAATGTGCAGGTCATAGTGGATGGCTTTGCTGCAATGGGATTCCTTAACTGTGGTGGGGCCATAGACGGAACCCATATCCCTATCTTGGCACCGGAGCACCAAGCCGCCGAGTACCTAAACCGCAAGGGGTACTTTTCAATAGTGCTGCAAGCTCTGGTGGATCACAAGGGACGTTTCACCAACATCAGCGTGGGATGGCCGGGAAAGGTACATGACGCTCGCATCTTCAGGAACTCTGGTCTGTTTCAAAAGCTGCAGGAAGGGACTTTATTCCCAGACCAGAAAATAACCGTTGGGGATGTTGAAATGCCTATAGTTATCCTTGGGGACCCAGCCTACCCCTTAATGCCATGGCTCATGAAGCCATACACAGGCAGCCTGGACAGTAGTCAGGAGCTGTTCAACTACAGGCTGAGCAAGTGCAGAATGGTGGTAGAATGTGCATTTGGACGTTTAAAAGCACGCTGGCGCAGTTTACTGACTCGCTTAGACCTCAGCGAAACCAATATTCCCACTGTTATTACTGCTTGCTGTGCGCTCCACAATATCTGTGAGAGTAAGGGGGAGACGTTTATGGCGGGGTGGGAGGTGGAGGGAAATGGCATGGCTGCTGGTCACGCGCAGCCGGACACCAGGGCGGTTAGAAGAGCACAGGAGGGCGCGGTGCGCATCAGAGAAGCTTTGGAAACCAGTTTCATGACTGGCCAGGCTACGGTGTGAAAGTTCTGTTTGTTTCTCCTTGATGAACCCCCCCGCCCCTTGGTTCACTCTACTTCCCTGTAAGCTAACCACCCTCCCCTCCTCCCTTCGATCACCACTTGCAGAGGCAATAAAGTGATTGTTGCTTCACATTCATGCATTCTTTATTCATTCATCACACAAATAAGGGGATGACTACCAAGGTAGCCCAGGAGGGGTGGTGGAGGAGGGAAGGAAAATGCCACAGAGCACTTTAAAAGTTTAAAACTGTAAAACTTGTTGAATGCCAGCCCTCTGTTGCTTGGGCAATCCTCTGTGGTGGAGTGGCTGGTTGGCCGGAGGCCCCCCCACCGCGTTCTTGGGTGTCTAGGTGTGGAGGCTATGGAACTTGGGGAGGAGGGCGGTTGGTTACACAGGGGCTGTAGTGGCAGTCTGTGCTCCAGTTGCCTTTGCTGCAGCTCAACCATACACTGGAGCATACTGGTTTGATCCTCCAGCAGCCTCAGCATTGAATCGTGCCTCCTCTCATCATGCTGCCACCACATATGAGCTTCAGCCCTGTTTTCAGCCCGCCACTTACTCTCTTCAGCCCGCCACCTCTCCTCCCGGTCATTTTGTGCTTTCCTGCACTCTGACATTATTTGCCTCCACGCATTCGTCTGTGCTCTGTCAGTGTGGGAGGACAGCATGAGCTCAGAGAACATTTCATCACGAGTGCATTTTTATTTCTTTCCAATCTTCACTAGCCTCTGGGAAGGAGAAGATCCTGTGATCCTTGAAAGACATGCAGCTGGTGGAGAAAAGAAAAGGGACAGCGGTATTTAAAAAGACACATTTTATAAAACAGTGGCTACACTCTTTCAGGGTAAACCTTGCTGTTAACATTACATACATAGCAGATGTGCTTTCGTTACAAGGTTGCATTTTGCCTCCCCCCACCGCGTGGCTACCCTACCCCCTCAACTCTCCCCCCTCCCCGTGGCTAACTTTCTGTTCAGCCACAGGCAAACAGCCCAGCAGGAACGGGCTCCTCTGGGTGTCCCCTGAAGAAAAGCACCCTCTTTCAACCAGGTGACCATGAATGATATCTCACTCTCCTAAGGATAACACAGAGAGATAAAGAACGGATGTTGTTTGAACGCCAGCAAACATACACTGCAATGCTTTGTTGTACAATGATTCCCGAGTACGTGTTACTGGTCTGGAGTGGTAAAGTGTCCTACCATGGAGGATGCAATAAGGCTGCCCTCCCCAGAAACCTTTTGGAAAGGCTTTGGGAGTACATCCAGGAGAGCCGCGAACGCCAGGGCAAATTAATCCTTTCACATGCTTGCTTTTAAACCATGTATAGTATTTTAAAAGGTACGCTCACCGGAGGTCCCTTCTCCGCCTGGCGGGTCCAGGAGGCAGCCTTGGGTGGGTTTGGGGGGTACTGGCTCCAGGTCCAGGGTGAGAAACAGTTCCTGGCTGTTGGGAAAACCGGTTTCTCCGCTTGCTTGCTGTGAGCTATCTACAACCTCATCATTATCATCTTCTTCTTCGTCCCCAAAACCTGCTTCTGTGTTGCCTCCATCTCCATTGAAGGAGTCAAACAACACAGCTGGGGTAGTGGTGTCTGAACCCCCTAAAATGGCATGCAGCTCATCATAGAAGCGGCATGTTTTGGGCTCTGACCCGGAGCGGTCATTCGCCTCTCTGGTTTTCTGGTAGGCTTGCCTCAGCTCCTTAAGTTTCACGCGGCACTGCTTCGGGTCCCTGTTATGGCCTCTGTCCTTCATGCCCTGCGAGATTTTGACAAAGGTTTTGGCATTTCGAAAACTGGAACGGAGTTCTGATAGCACGGATTCCTCTCTCCATACAGCGATCAGATCCTGTACCTCCCGTTCAGTCCATGCTGGAGCTCTTTTGCGATTCTGGGACTCCATCATGGTCACCTCTGCTGATGAGCTCTGTATGGTCACCTCTGCTGATGAGCTCTGCATGGTCACCTGCAGCTTGCCACACTGGCCAAACAGGAAATGAGATTCAAAAGTTCGTGGTTCTTTTCGTGTCTACCTGGCCAGTGCATCTGAGTTGAGAGTGCTGTCCAGAGCGGTCACAATGGAGCACTCTGGGATAGCTCCCGGAGGCCAATACCGTCGAATTGTGTCCACAGTACCCCAAATTCGACCCAGCAAGGCCGATTTAAGCGCTAATCCACTTGTCAGGGGTGGAGTAAGGAAATCGATTTTAAGAGCCCTTTAAGTCGAAATAAAGGGCTTCATCGTATGGACGGGTGCAGGTTTACATCGATTTAACGCTGCTAAATTCGACCTAAAGTCCTAGTGTAGACCAGGGCTATGTCTACACTCTGAGCTGGGGATTTCTCTGTTCATGTACACATACTCACGCTAGCTCTCATCATGCTAGCACAAGTCTAAAGGGCCATGCAGCTGCTGAATCTGGTGGGTTTGTACTCGGCACGGCTCAGCCGTGCCTGCACTGCCACTACTTGTGCTCTCACAACTGCACTGTTAATTATACTCAGTATACTAATTATACTATGTGTATGTGAGCAAGGGAATCACACCCCTAGCTATTAGCATTAGAAGTAGCCTGAGTTACTATTATTCAAAAGAGTTAGGGGTGTAAACACACAGCCTGTTCTGGGACTATGAATGATTGTTGTTTCCCTTCCCAAGATCCTCCAGTTTTTTTGTCTCTCTCTTTGTCTCCCTCCTGTGTGCTCCCATGTGGTTTTGCCCTCTGAAATGTTATTTGGTAGTGGTGAGAATATGACATCCAGACATATGTCAGAGAATTTTTTCCAGGCTCTGGGCACATTAGAACATTGATATCAAACAGTTGCAATAAAACATGAGAACAGGATACTCAGCCTGACTGACATTCATCAATCCCAAGCCCCAAATACCACCCAAAACAACTTCCTTAAGCCCCCTTGTCAGAACCTCCTCTCCCCCAGAATAAGTGTGGGAGAACAGGTGGATCTTGCAAGGATATCGTTGAAGTTCATCAAATACATGATCTGGCAAATCAAGGGGCATGCAAATTCCCCGCTTTTCAGTGAGGGTATCCTGTTTGTCCCAAGAGGATGCTGTCAGTTTGAGATTATCTGAACTGCTGAGATAATGCATGGACAGAGAAGCATCTGTCATAGCCAGAACCCAAACCAGTTAGGGCTTTATAAATCAAAAACACACTGTATGCAATACCGAGGAGTTGATCAGTAACCAAGGTATATATTGTGGCCCAGATGTAATGAGCTCGTGGAGCAAAACCCCGCTTAGCAGGTGAGCCATAGCATTCTGCACTAGCCACAATTTCCACATATCTAGACCATGTAGCCCCAATGGCTTATAGCGTGAAGCACACGTATGCACTGAGATATGCAGTTTCGGCACCATGTTTAATCCAAATTGGATCAGGACTGTAGAAACAAACCTTCACAGACAGCTAGGTGTTAAGTAGGACCTGTTTGTGTTTATACGCATCCCCACACGTGCAGACACAAGTCCATAAATGCACAGTTAGTTCCATACTTTTGTGTGTCCTATTATCTTGAACACACAGATTCAAGAATACTCTTTTCCAAAGCTTTGAATGTGAAGCAGGCAAAAGAAGAATGCCATGCAGAATTGTGGCCAAAGAAACCAGCAGGATGTGTCTGTCTGTTCTGAGCAGTTAATGACATGTCTCACCATGTGTATAAGTCTGTGTTATGGAGAGTACAGAGAGCTGAGATGGAATGACTTTGCCCCTAGATACCATGCCAATTGGAGCGCTATAAATACCTAAAATAAACAGAATCCAAGCTGTGTCTGTAACTTGAAATGGATTTTCATTTGGACCATGTGATGTCAGCAGTGTCAGTGACAGCCACTAACTTGATGAATTTTTACTTGCCCAGCACCCACTAACCTAACCTCCGTGTGAACAGGAAATATCAAGAGATCCTAGGGGTTTCTGTGCCAGCAGTGATGATTATTTTGAGAAAGCCCTGTGTGAAATGTAGGGTTTGAAAGGTTAACACCAGCTGCATAAAAGAGAAATCATCATAAATACAACTCCATTAATAGCCATTTTATTACAACACATTTGGCTCCATATGAAACATTAATGAAGAGAGATTTGCAGGGAAGAGACACACTGACACGTTCAATAGTCCCCAGCATTTTTTACATTGAGAGATTTATACTGTCTGTGAGCTCCATATGTACCCTGATCAGTTAATTATGAGCCTGACAGTTTCAGCACATCGAATGCCATATGTTCTGATTTTGTTCACCAGGGAGATTGGGAGCTGTGCTGGTAACCTCAAAACTCACTGACCAAATATTATCATCATTTCTGTACCTAATAGCTGTGGCACAGCTGCTGGTCGTGCAGCCTGGGCATTGCCAAGGCTTGTAATGTTAGTCATAAAACTGGTCTTTGCAAAGAGAGGTACTTAGCAGTCACCCTGTGTTTAAAGTGCTTAAAATTTACATGCAGATGCAATAAAATGTTTATTTGGATAATTAACAGCGTCTCCTTGTCTCTCAATCAGTCTCCCTCTCATTGTTTCCCCTCTTTGCATCATCGCTCGCTTTTCCCTTCCATTTAACTCACCCTTTATTCTCTTCTCTGTATTGATCTTCCTTCTATCCTCCTATGTTGAATCTTTCTGCTTCTCTTGGCCCCAAGGTACATGGCTTCTTTACTTAGAAGAAAGGAATTTCTGTGATGATGGGAACCTGCTAGAGAAATTTCCTTCCTTCTGTGCAAGGGAGAGAGAAGTTTATTTTAATTCTCAGATCTCTTCTTTCTCCACCCCCCAGCGCTGCCACCCCACTTTATTGCACTATTTTCCTCAATGAAAACTGAGATTGGCAGACAAGCACATCAGAGAAGTCTTTGGTCCCTCTAGATACCCAAAAGAAGCAAGTCCCAGTCTCTAGATATTTCTTGCCATTCCAGTGTGGCATTGCCTTCACTCCCCCAGCTCACTGCTGTCACTGAAGCATCTCATCTGCAGCTCATAAGGGAGAAAATTGACTACTCTTGACACTATGCTAATGTGCTCCATGCATCAGCTACTGCTGAGCACTGAAGCAATCACAGAGCTGGCTATCTGACAGAACACACACCTCACCTAAACAGCCTTCCCATCATGAACACTTTGGCATCTTTTGGTAAACCTGAGGTCTCTTATGAGCCCATGCAATCTTTTGTGTTTCTTTCCTCTTAAGACGGAGTGCAGGTTGGATCCCCATCCTTCAGTGGTCTGCAGAATGGGTCATCTTGGATTTTCTCCCCACTTCCACATACTGCATCTTTCCTTGCCCTGGCTGTATCCCTGTCAGGTCTACAGTTTCTCAGCTTCCATGACATCCCTCCTCTTCTCCCCACTACCCATCATTGGGTGTTGTTTTTGGGGGTGAAATGCTAAGACCTAATATAGCACCTTTTACTGAGGATCTTTAAATACCTTACTTCTGTTATGCTTCACAAACATCCCTGTGCAATAGTTATCTTGAATACTGCATGCAGATAGGGTTGCTCCATCTCAAAAATGATATATTGGAATTGGAAGAGGTTCAGAAAAGGGTGACAAAAATGTTTAGGGGTATGGAACGGCTTCCGTATGAGGAGAGATTAATAAGACTGGGACCTTTCAGCTTGGAAAAGAGATGACTAAGGGGGCGTATGATAGAGGTCTATAAAATCATGACTGGTGTGGAGAAAATAAATAAGGAAGTGTTATTTACTCATTCTCATAATACAAGTACTAAGGTCACCAAATGAAATTCATAGGCAGCAGGTTTAAAACAAACAAAAGGAAGTATTTGTGAAGGCTAATACTATAACAGGGTTCAAAAAAGAACTAGATAAGTTCATGGAAGATAGGTCCATCAGTGGCTATTAGCCAGGATAGGCAGGGATGGTGTCCCTAGCCTCTCTGTCAGAAGCTGAGAATGGGCAGGGGTGGATCACTTGATGATTACCTGTTCTGTTCATTTCCTCTGGGGCACCTGGCATTGGCCACTGTCGGAAGACTGGATACTGGGCTAAAAGGACCTTTGGTCTTACCCAGTATGGCCACTCTTATGTTCAGTGTTGTTCCCATTATGTAGCTGGGGAAAGTGAGGCACAAAGACATATAGTGATTTGCTCAATGTCACATAGCTGCCTTGTCTGTGCAACAAAAATTTCCCTCCACACTAAAAGGGATTTTAAAACTGGTTAGTGCTGCAGTGTAGATAGGCACCAGGCAGCCCTGAATTGTTTTGGCTAAACCAGTTGCTTGCAGATCTGGAGAAAGAGCCTAAGGCACTGTTTACTTTAGGGGCTTATCTCCACACAAACCAGCCCTGTTTTAACTAAAGGTGGGTTTTTTAAACTGATTTAGGTGGTGTATAGACACTCTTTTATTTCAGTTTGAGAGGCTTATGTTGATTTAGTTGAACTCAATTCCTTACCAAGGTAAACCAAAATAAGGCTACAAGCAGAAATCAAATTGTCAACACACAAACTTCCATCGGTTTTGCAACACATATTTAATTAGGCCAGTGCAAGCTTGTGTGTGGACAAGCCCTAAGAAAATGAGCTGTTTCACAATATCTGGTAGGAGTGGGTATCTTCTGGTGTTGCTGATTTATTGATGAAAATTGGCTAGCTGCTGATGGAAAATGGTTTTGTTCTACCTACAACACTGCTGTGTTGTGCCACATCTCTCTTGTGCTTTCTTAAGCAGTGCTGAAAAGAGTTTGGTTCTTTTGACATTATGGACTGCACCACTCTTTGTATCTTCTACCAACTTCATCTGCAATGATTTGATATTTACTTTCAGATCATTGATGGAAATGTTGAACCGTGAAGGGCCTCGTACCAATCCCTTTGGAAAGCCATTAGAAACACCCTCATTCAACAATAATTCCCCATCAAGATCTACTTTTTGAGATCTGTCAGTTATCCAGTTCTTAACCCATTTAATATGTGCTCTATTGAGATTATATAATATGCTCCTTTTTCTTCATCAGAATGCCATGCAGTATTAAGTCAAATGCCTTACAAGAGTCTATTACATCTGTGCAGTTACCTTTATCAACCAGAATTGTAATCTCTTGAAATAAGTTAATTCAGTGTTGAAGAACTATTTTCCATAAAACCTTTTTGACTAGCATTAAATTATAGGCCTATCATTTAATCCTTTATCAATGCAATCCTGTACTAGCTTTTTATTATTTTCCCTGGGATTGATTTTGGGGTAACTGGTTTATAGATACCCAGGTCTTGACCTGCTGCTCACAAACCGGGTAGAATTAGTGGGGGAAGCAAAAGTGGATGGGAATCTGGGAGGCAGTGACCATGAGTTGGTTGAGTTCAGGATCCTGACACAGGGAAGAAAGGTAAGCAGCACGATACGGACCCTGGACTTCAGGAAAGCAGACTTCGACTCCCTCAGGGAACGGATGGCCAGGATCCCCTGGGGGACTAACTTGAAGGGGAAAGGAGTCCAGGAGAGCTGGCTGTATTTCAAGAGGTTGAGGTTACAGGGACAAACCATCCCGATGAGTCGAAAGAATAGTAAATATGGCAGGCGACTAACTTGGCTTAATGGTGAAATCTTAGCGGATCTTAAACATAAAAAAGAAGCTTACAAGAAGTGGAAGGTTGGACATATGACCAGGGAAGAGTATAAAAATATTGCTCGGGCATGTAGGAATGTTATCAGGAGGGCCAAATCGCACCTGGAGCTGCAGCTAGCCAGAGATGTCAAGAGTAACAAGAAGGGTTTCTTCAGGTATGTTGGCAACAAGAAGAAAGCCAAGGAATGTGTGGGCCCCTTACTGAATGAGGGAGGCAAACTAGTGACAGAGGATGTGGAAAAAGCTAATGTACTCAATGCTTTTTTTGCCTCTGTTTTCACTAACAAGGTCAGCTCCCAGACTGCTACGCTGGGCATCACAAAATGGGGAAGAGATGGCCAGCCCTCTGTGGAGATAGAGGTGGTTAGGGACTATTTAGAAAAGCTGGATGTGCACAAGTCCATGGGGCCGGACGAGTTGCATCCGAGAGTGCTGAAGGAACTGGCGGCTGTGATTGCAGAGCCATTGGCCATTATCTTTGAAAACTCGTGGCGAACCGGGGAAGTCCCGGATGACTGGAAAAAGGCTAATGTAGTGCCAATCTTTAAAAAAGGGAAGAAGGAGGATCCTGGGAACTACAGGCCAGTCAGCCTCACTTCAGTCCCTGGAAAAATCATGGAGCAGGTCCTCAAAGAATCAATCCTGAAGCACTTGCATGAGAGGAAAGTGATCAGGAACAGCCATCATGGATTCACCAAGGGAAGGTCATGCCTGACTAATCTAATCGCCTTCTATGATGAGATTACTGGTTCTGTGGATGAAGGGAAAGCAGTGGATGTATTGTTTCTTGACTTTAGCAAAGCTTTTGACACTGTCTCCCACAGTATTCTTGTCAGCAAGTTAAGGAAGTATGGGCTGGATGAATGCACTACAAGGTGGGTAGGAAGCTGGCTAGATTGTCGGGCTCAACGGGTAGTTATCAATGGCTCCATGTCTAGTTGGCAGCCGGTATCAAGTGGAGTGCCCCAAGGGTCGGTCCTGGGGCCGGTTTTGTTCAATATCTTCATAAATGATCTGGAGGATGGTGTGGATTGCACTCTCAGCAAATTTGCGGATGATACTAAACTGGGAGGAGTGGTAGATACGCTGGAGGGGAGGGATAGGATACAGAAGGACCTAGACAAATTGGAGGATTGGGCCAAAAGAAATCTGATGAGGTTCAATAAGGATAAGTGCAGGGTCCTGCACTTAGGACGGAAAAACCCAATGCACAGCTACAGACTAGGGACCGAATGGCTAGGTAGCAGTTCTGCGGAAAAGGACCTAGGGGTGACAGTGGACGAGAAGCTGGATATGAGTCAGCAGTGTGCCCTTGTTGCCAAGAAGGCCAATGGCATTTTGGGATGTATAAGTAGGGGCATAGCGAGCAGATCGAGGGACGTGATCGTTCCCCTCTATTCGACATTAGTGAGGCCTCATCTGGAGTACTGTGTCCAGTTTTGGGCCCCACACTTCAACAAGGATGTGGATAAATTGGAGCGAGTCCAGCGAAGGGCAACAAAAATGATTAGGGGTCTGGAACACATGACTTATGAGGAGAGGCTGAGGGAGCTGGGATTGTTTAGCCTGCAGAAAAGAAGAATGAGGGGGGATTTGATAGCTGCTTTCAACTACCTGAAAGGGGGTTCCAAAGAGGATGGCTCTAGACTGTTCTCAATGGTAGCAGATGACAGAACGAGGAGTAATGGTCTCAAGCTGCAGTGGGGGAGGTTTAGATTGGATATTAGGAAAAACTTTTTCACTAAGAGGGTGGTGAAACACTGGAATGCGTTACCTAGGGAAGTGGTAGAATCTCCTTCCTTAGAGGTTTTTAAGGTCAGGCTTGACAAAGCCCTGGCTGGGATGATTTAACTGGGAATTGGTCCTGCTTCGAGCAGGGGGTTGGACTAGATGACCTTCTGGGGTCCCTTCCAACCCTTATATTCTATGATTCTATGATTCTAGGTCATCCTGCTTGCCTTTTTTTTAATATTGATACAACTCAAGCACTATTCCAGTTTTCTGGAATTTCCCCAGCATTCTGAGATTTATTAAAAATTAACATCAGCAGGCCAGGCATCTCCTCAGCCAGCTCTCTTAGGACTCTTGTTTGCAAGTTATTTAGGCCTGTGGATTTAAAAATGTTTATACCTGGTAGATGATGTCTAATATCCTGTTCGCTTACTTATGTGATGAAAAGTACTTCATTAACCTCATGATCCGAGTACATCATTCTGCTTTCTAAATGCAGATTGGAAGTAGTAATTGAACACGTCTGCCTTTTCTGCATCGTTATCAACAATTTTACAGTCTCCATCTAGTAATGGGCCTTTTCGATTGCTAAGATTTCTTACATTCCGAATATAATTTTTAATAACCTCCTTATTTGTCCTTAGACCTGTTAGCTTTTGATTTTTGCAAGTCATTAGCTTTTCTTATCAATGTTTTGTGCTTCAAAACTTCTAGTTTATATCAATTGCTATTTCCCCCTTTTTCCATGTATTATGTATCCCTTTTTTATTTCTTATTGCTGCCTTCACTTGAGCACTGAACCAGGAAGGGCTTTTTTAACCAAAGTTGTGGTCCTCTTCGTGATTTTTTGGCCATCTAATAGACTCTTCTTAAAGAGTTCCTAATTTTCATTCACACTTTTCTAAACTCTGAGGCTGCTGTTTATCAAACCCTTGAGGCAGAACTTCCCATAGTCTGTGTCCATAGCTGCTGGGGGGTAGCCTGGAGGTGTCAGCTTGCCTCACAGCTCTACAGGACTGGTTTCTAGACCCGTGGGCCCTCACAGTCCCTAGGCAACCACCAACTTCAAGTCCAGTGATTAATTAATCTGTATTCATCATAATGAGGTTAAAAAGAGTTACCTCATGTTGGGTGCAATACCTGTAGTTGTTAGAAAACCATCATCTCTACAGATTTTAGAAACTCTAATGATGTTTTACTATAGATGGCATGGGACCTCCAGCATATGTCTCCCAAATTGAAATTCCCCATAACATAGTTCTTCTTTGCACATATTATGCAAGAGGTTAAGGAGTAACTAATAATGTTCTCTGGTTTGATTTGGTGATCTGTAACTGACCCACACAAGTACTCCCGCCTGTCTTTTGTTCATTAGCAATTGCTCCATATACATTCAAGATCCTGCATGCCTGAGTTATCGATAATTCTATAACAGGTAATGATATCTTTAGTATATAGTGCCAGTTCAGTCCCCCACCTTTAGTTTTTACTTCTGTATTCTGCCTAAACAGGTTATATCCAGTGATTTAAAAATTCTAGCCACACAAATCATCCCACTAGGCTTTAGTAATGCCAGTTATATCACATTTCTTCTCATCAGTGAGACTTTCCAATGCCTCTTGCTTGTTACCCAGACTCCTAGCATAGGTACATAAGCCACTGAAAAATCTCTTCTCGTCGCACTCTTTGTCATGTTAGTTTAATTTATTCACAATATGTACAGTATTTGCCTTTGAAGCCCATTCCCTTATGTTAGTTTAATGCCCTCTTGGCTGCTCCAGCTGCTCTCAAAATGAGCAGATTAGCCCCTCACTACATGTGAGATTAGAACAGCCCTCTTTTCCACTGGAATATGGCCCAGCGCTCCACAACACCAAAACCTTTTGTTTCACACTGGTCACATAGCCAGTGGTTCACCTTCACTATTTTCTACCTGCTCTCGTCTCACTCAGAGAAGATCCCTTTGATTTTCCTCTTCTTCAGCTCCCTTCCAAGGTCCTTGAAGTCCTCTCTAATCTGTGTAGTTCCATATGATACTGATTTCAGAGGAACAGCCGTGTTAGTCTGTATTCGCAAAAAGAAAAGGAGTACTTGTGGCACCTTAGAGACTAACCAATTTATTTGAGCATGAGCTTTCGTGGGCTACAGCTCACTTCATCAGATGTTTACCGTGGAAACTGCAGCAGACTTTATATACACACAGAGAATATGAAACAATACCTCCTCCCACCCCACTGTCCTGCTGGTAATAGCTTATCTAAAGTGATCAACAGGTGGGCCATTTCCAGCACAAATCCAGGTTTTCTCACCCTCCACCCCCCACACAAATTCACTCTCCTGCTGGTGCTAGCCCATCCAAAGTGACAACTCTTTACATAATCAAGTCGGGCTATTTCCTGCATAGATCAAGGTTTTCTCACATCCCCCCCACCCCCATACACACACAAACTCACTCTCCTGCTGGTAATAGCTCATCTAAACTGACCACTCTCCAAGTTTAAATCCAAGTTAAACCAGAACATCTGGGGGGGGGGGGGGTAGGAAAAAACAAGAAGAAACAGGCTACCTTGCATAATGACTTAGCCACTCCCAGTCTCTATTTAAGCCTAAATTAATAGTATCCAATTTGCAAATGAATTCCAATTCAGCAGTTTCTCGCTGGAGTCTGGATTTGAAGTTTTTTTGTTTTAAGATAGCGACCTTCATGTCTGTGATTGCGTGACCAGAGAGATTGAAGTGTTCTCCGACTGGTTTATGAATGTTATGATTCTTGACATCTGATTTGTGTCCATTTATTCTTTTACGTAGAGACTGTCCAGTTTGACCAATGTACATGGCAGAGGGGCATTGCTGGCACATGATGGCATATATCACATTGGTGGATGTGCAGGTGAACGAGCCTCTGATAGTGTGGCTGATGTTATTAGGCCCTGTGATGGTGTCCCCTGAATAGATATGTGGGCACAATTGGCAACGGGCTTTGTTGCAAGGATAAGTTCCTGGGTTAGTGGTTCTGTTGTGTGGTATGTGGTTGTTGGTGAGTATTTGCTTCAGGTTGCGGGGCTGTCTGTAGGCAAGGACTGGCCTGTCTCCCAAGACTTGTGAGAGTGTTGGGTCATCCTTTAGGATAGGTTGTAGATCCTTAATAATGCGTTGGAGGGGTTTTAGTTGGGGGCTGAAGGTGACCGCTAGTGGCGTTCTGTTATTTTCTTTGTTAGGCCTGTCCTGTAGTAGGTAACTTCTGGGAACTCTTCTGGCTCTATCAATCTGTTTCTTTACTTCTGCAGGTGGGTATTGTAGTTGTAAGAAAGCTTGACAGAGATCTTGTAGGTGTTTGTCTCTGTCTGAGGGGTTGGAGCAAATGCGGTTGTATCGCAGAGCTTGGCTGTAGACGATGGATCGTGTGGTGTGGTCAGGGTGAAAGCTGGAGGCATGCAGGTAGGAATAGCGGTCAGTAGGTTTCCGGTATAGGGTGGTGTTTATGTGGCCATTGTTTATTAGCACTGTAGTGTCCAGGAAGTGGATCTCTTGTGTGGACTGGACCAGGCTGAGGTTGGTGGTGGGATGGAAATTGTTGAAATCGTGGTGGAATTCCTCAAGGGCTTCTTTTCCATGGGTCCAGATGATGAAGATGTCATCAATATAGCGCAAGTAGAGTAGGGGCTTTAGGGGACGAGAGCTGAGGAAGCGTTGTTCTAAATCAGCCATAAAAATGTTGGCATACTGTGGGGCCATGCGGGTACCCATAGCAGTGCCGCTGATCTGAAGGTATACATTGTCCCCAAATGTGAAATAGTTATGGGTAAGGACAAAGTCACAAAGTTCAGCCACCAGGTTAGCCGTGACATTATCGGGGATAGTGTTCTTGACGGCTTGTAGTCCATCTTTGTGTGGAATGTTGGTGTAGAGGGCTTCTACATCCATAGTAGCCAGGATGGTGTTATCAGGAAGATCACCGATGGATTGAAGTTTCCTCAGGAAGTCAGTGGTGTCTCGAAGGTAGCTGGGAGTGCTGGTAGCGTAGGGCCTGAGGAGGGAGTCTACATAGCCAGACAATCCTGCTGTCAGGGTGCCAATGCCTGAGATGATGGGGCGCCCAGGATTTCCAGGTTTATGGATCTTGGGTAGTAGATAGAATATCCCAGGTCGGGGTTCCAGGGGTGTGTCTGTGCGGATTTGATCTTGTGCTTTTTCAGGAAGTTTCTTGAGCAAATGCTGTAGTTGCTTTTGGTAACTCTCAGTGGGATCATAGGGTAATGGCTTGTAGAAACTCGTGTTGGAGAGCTGCCGAGCAGCCTCTTGTTCATATTCCGACCTATTCATGATGACAACAGCACCTCCTTTGTCAGCCTTTTTGATTATGATGTCAGAGTTGTTTCTGAGGCTGTGGATGGCATTGCGTTCCGCATGGCTGAGGTTATGGGGCAAGTGATGCTGCTTTTCCACAATTTCAGCCCGTGCACGTCGGCGGAAGCACTCTATGTAGGAGTCCAGTCTGCTGTTTCGACCTTCAGGAGGAGTCCATCTAGAATCCCTCTTTCTGTAGTGTTGGCAGGGAGACCTCTGTGGATTAGTATGTTGTTCAGAGGTATTTTGGAAATATTCCTTGAGACGGAGACGTCGAAAATAGGATTCTAGGTCACCACAGAACTGTATCATGTTCGTGGTGCCTCACGCTCTCAAAGAAACTGCGGAATCACCTGATCAAGATCCTCTACAGCAAACAGGGAAAGATTAAGAATGAGCTCTCAAAAATGGATACTCTCATAAAGAACCAACCTTCCACACAAACTTCCTCGTGGCTGGATTTTACTAAAACTAGACAAGCCATTTACAACGCACACTTTGCTTCTCTACAAAAGAAAAAAGACACTAAACTTTCTAAACTACTACATGCTACAAGGGGCCACAGCAATGGTTCCCTCACCCCACCTAGCAATATTGTTAACCTATCCAACTATACTCTCAGCCCAGCAGAAGCAGCTGTTCTATCTCGGGGCCTCTCCTTCTGCCCCTCCACCCCCACGAACATGATACAGTTCTGTGGTGACCTAGAATCCTATTTTCGACGTCTCCGTCTCAAGGAATATTTCCAAAATACCTCTGAACAACATACTAATCCACAGAGGTCTCCCTGCCAACACTACAGAAAGAGGGATTCTAGATGGACTCCTCCTGAAGGTCGAAACAGCAGACTGGACTCCTACATAGAGTGCTTCCGCCGACGTGCACGGGCTGAAATTGTGGAAAAGCAGCATCACTTGCCCCATAACCTCAGCCATGCGGAACGCAATGCCATCCACAGCCTCAGAAACAACTCTGACATCATAATCAAAAAGGCTGACAAAGGAGGTGCTGTTGTCATCATGAATAGGTCGGAATATGAACAAGAGGCTGCTCGGCAGCTCTCCAACACGAGTTTCTACAAGCCATTACCCTATGATCCCACTGAGAGTTACCAAAAGCAACTACAGCATTTGCTCAAGAAACTTCCTGAAAAAGCACAAGATCAAATCCGCACAGACACACCCCTGGAACCCCGACCTGGGATATTCTATCTACTACCCAAGATCCATAAACCTGGAAATCCTGGGCGCCCCATCATCTCAGGCATTGGCACCCTGACAGCAGGATTGTCTGGCTATGTAGACTCCCTCCTCAGGCCCTACGCTACCAGCACTCCCAGCTACCTTCGAGACACCACTGACTTCCTGAGGAAACTTCAATCCATCGGTGATCTTCCTGATAACACCATCCTGGCTACTATGGATGTAGAAGCCCTCTACACCAACATTCCACACAAAGATGGACTACAAGCCGTCAAGAACACTATCCCCGATAATGTCACGGCTAACCTGGTGGCTGAACTTTGTGACTTTGTCCTTACCCATAACTATTTCACATTTGGGGACAATGTATACCTTCAGATCAGCGGCACTGCTATGGGTACCCGCATGGCCCCACAGTATGCCAACATTTTTATGGCTGATTTAGAACAACGCTTCCTCAGCTCTCGTCCCCTAAAGCCCCTACTCTACTTGCGCTATATTGATGACATCTTCATCATCTGGACCCATGGAAAAGAAGCCCTTGAGGAATTCCACCACGATTTCAACAATTTCCATCCCACCACCAACCTCAGCCTGGTCCAGTCCACACAAGAGATCCACTTCCTGGACACTACAGTGCTAATAAACAATGGCCACATAAACACCACCCTATACCGGAAACCTACTGACCGCTATTCCTACCTGCATGCCTCCAGCTTTCACCCTGACCACACCACACGATCCATCGTCTACAGCCAAGCTCTGCGATACAACCGCATTTGCTCCAACCCCTCAGACAGAGACAAACACCTACAAGATCTCTGTCAAGCTTTCTTACAACTACAATACCCACCTGCAGAAGTAAAGAAACAGATTGATAGAGCCAGAAGAGTTCCCAGAAGTTACCTACTACAGGACAGGCCTAACAAAGAAAATAACAGAACGCCACTAGCGGTCACCTTCAGCCCCCAACTAAAACCCCTCCAACGCATTATTAAGGATCTACAACCTATCCTAAAGGATGACCCAACACTCTCACAAGTCTTGGGAGACAGGCCAGTCCTTGCCTACAGACAGCCCCGCAACCTGAAGCAAATACTCACCAACAACCACATACCACACAACAGAACCACTAACCCAGGAACTTATCCTTGCAACAAAGCCCGTTGCCAATTGTGCCCACATATCTATTCAGGGGACACCATCACAGGGCCTAATAACATCAGCCACACTATCAGAGGCTCGTTCACCTGCACATCCACCAATGTGATATATGCCATCATGTGCCAGCAATGCCCCTCTGCCATGTACATTGGTCAAACTGGACAGTCTCTACGTAAAAGAATAAATGGACACAAATCAGATGTCAAGAATCATAACATTCATAAACCAGTCGGAGAACACTTCAATCTCTCTGGTCACGCAATCACAGACATGAAGGTCGCTATCTTAAAACAAAAAAACTTCAAATCCAGACTCCAGCGAGAAACTGCTGAATTGGAATTCATTTGCAAATTGGATACTATTAATTTAGGCTTAAATAGAGACTGGGAGTGGCTAAGTCATTATGCAAGGTAGCCTGTTTCTTCTTGTTTTTTCCTACCCCCCCCCCCCCCCAGATGTTCTGGTTTAACTTGGATTTAAACTTGGAGAGTGGTCAGTTTAGATGAGCTATTACCAGCAGGAGAGTGAGTTTGTGTGTGTATGGGGGTGGGGGGGATGTGAGAAAACCTTGATCTATGCAGGAAATAGCCCGACTTGATTATGTAAAGAGTTGTCACTTTGGATGGGCTAGCACCAGCAGGAGAGTGAATTTGTGTGGGGGGTGGAGGGTGAGAAAACCTGGATTTGTGCTGGAAATGGCCCACCTGTTGATCACTTTAGATAAGCTATTACCAGCAGGACAGTGGGGTGGGAGGAGGTATTGTTTCATATTCTCTGTGTGTATATAAAGTCTGCTGCAGTTTCCACGGTAAACATCTGATGAAGTGAGCTGTAGCTCACGAAAGCTCATGCTCAAATAATATGATACTGAGTGATTGATTCCAATGTTATCACCAGTAGAAATTTGCCACGTGACCTCATAAAGCCATCCAGACTTGTGCTTATATAGGGTATTTTCGCTCTGGGGAGAAAGTATACCATCCTGATGTTCCTGTTTGTCTTATTGAATTCTCTGTCCGCTCATCTTAATATGGAGTTGCTGATGAGGCTTGTTTGCCTTCTTAAAATGGGTAAGAACTCTTGGAAGTGAAGAAGGAACAAGAACGAGTGGCTGGAATACTGAAGCTAAATTCAAATTAGAAATTAGACACAATTTTTCAACAGTTTGGGGGGTTAATCATTTGAAAAAACTACCAAGGAAGTTGTGGAGTCTTCATCTTTTGATGTCTTTAAGACTGGCTGTCTTTCTGGAACATAAGAATGGCTCTACTGGGTCAAACCAAAGATCAATCTAGCCCAGTATCCTGTCTTCTGACAGTGGCCAGTGCCAGGTGCCCCAGAGGGGATGAACAGGACAGGTAATCATCAAGTGATCCATCCCTTGTCACTCATTCCCAGCTTCTGGCAAACACAGGCTAGGGACACCATTCTTACCCATCCTGGCTAATAGCCATTGATGGACCTATCCTCCATGAATTTATCTTGTTCTTTTTTGAACCCTATTATGGTCTTGGCCTTCACAACATCCTCTGGAAGGGAATTCCACTGGTTGATTGTGCGTTGTGTAAAGAAATACTTCCTTTTATTTGTTTTAAACCTGCTGCATATTAATTTCATTTGGTGACCCGTAATTTCATTTGGTGACCCATGAAAATATGCTTTAGTCAAATACATGTTATACATATGGTTTAGTCAAATATGCTTTAGTCAGATACATGTTATTGGACTCAATAACGAGGTAACTAGGTGAAATTTAACAGCCTGTGATATACAGGTGGTCGAACTAGATGATCTTAATGGTCCCCTTTGGCCTTAAACTCTATGAAACGATAAACCACTTTCACCATCAGTTAAGGGGTGGGGAAAACACCAAGAGGGATCTTTTCCTGAAAACCATTATACCGGGGTGTATATGGTTTAAATGACCTTTTGAGGTCCCTTCCAGCCCTGCATTTCTGATCCTACTAGTGTAGCTGGAGCTAGTTCTCTGTTGTAATGAGTAGACCACATGCCCTGGCCTTGCCTGCACTAGGAATTTTTTTCCAACATTTCTTTCTGGTGCTAAGTATTCGTTTCCACCTATGTTAGTAGTCCTGGGAGTATAGGCAGGGCTCCTGCTTCTTCCAGCTTACAAAGTACATTGTATTCTGATCGTATTCAAAGCAAGTCAAATCAACCCTGTGCTTTGTATGTAGGTGGTGGTAGCAAGAGTCCTGTCTACACTTGGCTTCTCACCAATGTTGTTGTAATCCACTGGTCAGCATGTATTACGGTTCCCCTCTCTGTCTGATCCACAGCTCTTGGCTAGAGGGCTTGGCTCTTTGGTTCAAACTGTGGAGGCACCCATGCTTTTAGCTCAGGGGAGGAGAAGAGTGGGGGCGTCCCTGATGTTGGCCAAATGTGTGACTGTCACGCTAACAACAATGGAGTTGAAATGGTGTTAGCAACAGTGGGAGACTTAAAAAAAAAAAAAAAAGTCCCTGGCATAGGACCCCCTCCCTTCCACCCACCAGTTAGTTTTCTGTCTAGTGATAAGGTTCTTGTAGCATAAAAAGCTGCTGCTGACTGAACTCGGTCTTCCATTATTCACTTGGTCTTTGTAATACAGTTGCTCCACACTTTTTGCTGTCCAATCCTGAACTCCTTTGGATATATCTCTTTTGAAATTATTTAATATGTAGTTTGTTTGGAGTGGTCTTCTCAGCGATAATAGTGGCATTTGTCAGCATTTGCTGACATTATGAGCAACCAAATTCAAATGAGGCTCAATCTGGGGAGCCTGGATCAGCCTTTAAATCCATCTGGCCTTGGGAGACCAGAAAACCAGATGAAGAACTAGGTCTGACTCTCTATAGAGGATTTTAAATTGGCTGCTTTTTGAGTGAAGGTTTGGAAGGAAGAGATAACTAATATACATTTATGATTCATTCACATTTACCACAATGGGTAAAAGAATAATTCATGTGGGGCCGAGAGTTTTGATGTGCTCTGTGTTGTAAAGTTTGTTTGCCTGTTTCTGGAGATTTAGCATTGACAATTAGATGCCTTTACATGTGTGGGCGGGGGCGGGAGGAGAGCATATATTCTTAGTAAAACAATTCTTACAGTCCCCACCAGATGGCAGCAGATAAAGGCTTCACAGTAGAAGAGCTTCCTTTCTGCAACATGGTGCATACCTGGTGCTATATATGGCATAGGACAGAAGTAATCAATTATTTTTTGTGAAGGTCCAGCTTTTTTGGTCAAGGTATAGTCAAGGCTCAGACTCCATAGAAAATAATAAAAAGATAACAATAACGATAATGATAAGTAAATAAAAATATGTTGGGGTCCGTTCAAAAGTGTCTGGTAGGGTTACCATACGTCTGTATTTTCCCGGACATGTCTGGCTTTTTGGTTCTTAAATTGCCGTCCTGGAGGAATTTTTAAATATTTAAAAAGTCTGGGATTTTACCATTATTATTTTTCTCCAAAGAAGAGTTGATCATTCAAGAAAGAGAGTGACTGTTGATCATTCGAGAAAGAAAGTGAATGTTGATCACTCAAGAGAGTGCCCACTTTTCCTCCCTACCTCCCAGGGCAGGGATTTGGGAAAGGGGTCCAATGGGGCAGGGAGGAGGTGGAGTTGGGGCGGGGACTTTGGGGAAGGGGTTGGAATGGGGGCGGGGAAGGGGTGGAGTTGGGGTGGGGGGTGCAAGCAAATTCCCCCCCCCCCCCCGCAATGGCGTGTCCTCTTTTTTGAATGTTCAAATATGGTAACCCTAGTGTCTGGTGCTCTGGATGGCCCACAGTCCACCTATTTACTACCCCTGGTGTTCGAGCAGGGTGGGATGGTGTGGTTGGATGCTTGATGCAAAAAGCTCTGTAATGATAAGGCCCCGATAGGCACAGTTTAGAAGGAGAAAAGCTCAAATTAGCAACCAAAACACCTTTGGGGAAGGGGACTAGAGAGAGGGCAAGGTAGTTTCCAGTTTTTAACAGGTGAATGCTTGAAAGTGTATAGGTGTGGGTATATGTCTTTCTCTGTTCTCCAGTTTCTCTTTACAGTAGCCAGCCAGTGTAGTCTGTAAACCCAGAAGTCAGGCAGTTGAAAGCCTGTTGTGCACTTCCTCATGGTGTTCACAAGTTTTCCGTGTTCTCTGCCACCGTCAAGGAACTGGAGTTGCACTATTATGGAGACCCTGCATAGTTACACTTGAGTTCCATTTTGCACTTAAAGAAGGGATTCAATCTCTTTGAAACTTTTTAAAGCTAGAGACATTATGACTCAGGGACTGGGGCACTCTTCATTCCCCTTCACGTAGTGCTGTCTCACCAACACAGACCTCTCAAATAGAAAGTCAATTGCAAACTCAGGGTCAGATTCATCAATACATTTCAGCTGTGATATTCAGCTAACTGGTCGGTGCCACTCTGGCTGTTCTGCGCTATTCTGGCGAACGAGCGAAGCAACCCTAAAAATATGAAATAAAATATAAAACAACAAAATCGGTACTATGTGCTGTCAAATCGTTAGAAGTGTTGCACAATGGGATCATTCTTCGTGAGTTTTTTGGTTAGTATAACTATATGAAAGTTTTAATAATTTACAAAAATCAGGAAATTCCCATGGGGAGGGGAAGGGACTATGTTAAGATGGAGTTAAGGTTGAAAGTACATATCTAGTGTACCAGGGGTGGGCAAACTATGGTCCACGGGCTGGATCCGGTCCACCAGCCATTTTAAGTTGGCCCTCGAGCTCCCGCTGGGGAGTGGGATCTGGGGCTTGCCCCAGTCCGGCGCTGCAGCCAGGGAGCAGGATCGGGGGCCGCTCCATGGCCCCGCTCCGGCTCCTATGTGCTCCAGTGGGAGCTGCAGGGGTGGTGCCTGTGGATGAGGCAGCGTGCAGAGCCACCTGGCCGTACCTTTGCTTAGGAGCCAGAGAAGGGACATGGCGCTGCTTCCGGGAGCCACTTGAGGTAAGTGCTGTCCGGAGCCTGCACCCCGGAGCCTTTCCCCATGCCCATGCCCCAGCCCTGATCCCCCTCCCACCCTCCGAAGCCGTCGATCCCAGCCCGGAACACCCTCCTGCACCCCAAACCGCTCTTCCACAACCCCACCCTAGAGCCTGCACCCCTTTCTCCACCCCAACCCCCTACTCCAGCCCTGATCCCTCTCCTGCCTTTTGAACCCCTCGGACCCAGTCCAGAGCACCCTCCTCATCCCTAGCCCCACCCCGGAGCCCACCCCAACCCAGAGCCCCCTCAACTCCTCACTTCTGGCCCCACCCCGGAGGCCACACCCCCAACCAGAGCCCGCACCCCCTCCCATACCCCAACCCCAATTTTGTGAGCATTCATGGCCCTCCATACAATTTCTATTCCCAGGTGCGTCCCTCGAGCCAAAAAGTTTGCCCACCCCTGCACTATACCTTAACAATTAATTACAACATTCCTATTTTTATTTAGTTATAATTTATTTTTAATCTCTTAGCTCTGCCCTGTAATGAAGCCAGGAATTGTGGTGGGGGAGGGGAGAGAAAATAAGGTTTTAGAAGTCAGCTTTAATTTCTTTGGTAGCAAAACCCTAAAATGCCTTAATCCCAATAGTATTGCCAATTCACATGACTACAAGGCAGAGGTAGGGTCATTTGGATGCCTTAGCTGTGCATTTCCATACTTTAACGTGTTTAGATTTCTTTTAAGTGTAGTATGTTTAGATTTCTTTTTTGTAATTTTGACTGTGAATTTCCCTGAGATGTTTTTAACCTGTAAACTCAACTCAATTTTAATGTAGTTTTTTGTTTGTTTTGGGATTGTAAAAGATCTCAGCTTCTGCAGCTCCTAAAGAATCTGGGATATCATCTGAAAATTACTAGAATAATTAAAATAGTACCAGGCCCAATGGCCCAGAAATAATCCAATCTGGAAAATGGACAAAAGGAAAGAACCCAGAAGGGAAGAACGGGTGGAAATGGGAAGCCATAATAATTGAAGGTAAACTGACCAGATTAGAAAAGGCCTTGCAGTCAGCTTGGTTCCATCCTGTTAGTGCTTCATTTGTTTCTACAATTCATGCTTTTAAAAGGACAGTTGACTTAAAAATCACACTTCTTCCTGAAATTTGTAGTTGCACATAACACCTAAAGATCACTATAGACAGATTCCTGGTGGTTTACTACTTTTCTTTTTTGCATTTGGCAGCACTTTGTGTAGTTATGCAGTTTCTGGAAGATCTTTATGAACATCCACAAAGGAGCAGAAAAAAGTTGTAAATTTTAAAGAATTTTTTTTTTAAATATTAGGGCATATTCCTTAAACTGTACCCTATAAGAAACAGGGATTTAAAAAAAATATAAAAGTCAGTTTAAAAAAACCCTCGAATAATAAAGAAGCAAACCTCAGGCTAAGCCTTCCCCCCAAAGCCTGGCTGTTTCTACGGTCTCTCTGCAGGCCATCTCTGTATCTACCCCTAGTTCCTTCTGCCTCAGAGAGAAACTTCAGTGCTACTAATACTTCTAGATTGGAGCTAATTGAGCCCATCTGATCTAACCTCGGGGTGAGTCAGCAAAAATATCCCTGCATCTCTGCAATGTTAAAATATCTGTCATCAGGATGGTGTCGTGCTTAAACCCTTGCACTCCCATACAAAGTGCTAGTTCGCAATCTTGTTACATATCTCAGTCACACTGGGTATGTCTACACTGTGATAAAAAAACCTATGACACCAAATCTCAGAGCCTGGTCAGCTGACTTAGGCTTGCAGGGCTCGGGCAGCAGGGCTAAACATGGTAGCGTTATATGTTTGGGCTCAGGTATTGGATGACCCTGGTATGGGGCAGGTCGGGAGGAGGAAACACAGAGCCCCTGCCATAGGCAGAATGAGGGGCACAGAGAGCTGCTGGCAGGGGGTATGGGGAATCTTGGTATGGCAGGAGAGAGATTGGAGGGCACACAGAACCCGTTGCCTGGGGGAGGGTAGAATAGGGGACCCTGGTATGGGATGAGAGAGCAATGGGAGGACACAGATTCCCTGGCAAGGGGGGAGATTTGGGGGCCTTCCTATGGTGCAAAGGAAGGAATGGGAGGCATTGGGGAAGGGGAAGAATGAGGGGCACACAGAGCCCCTGGCATGGGGAAAAGGTAGGAATTAGATTAATAGATTCATAGATATTAAGGTCAGATGGGACCATTATGATCATCTAGTCCGACCTCCTGCACAACGCAGGCCACAGAATCTCACCCACCCACTCCTGCGAAAAACCTCTCACCTATGTCTGAGCTATTGAAGTCCTCAAATCGTGGTTTAAAGACTTGAAGGAGTAGAGAATCCTCCAGCAAGTGACCCGTGCCCCATGCTACAGAGGAAGGCGAAAAACCTCCAGGGCCTCTTCCAATCTGCCCTGGAGGAAAATTCCTTCCCAACCCCAAATATGGCGATCAGCTAAACCCTGAGCATATGGGCAAGATTCTCCAGCCAGATACCCAGGAAAGAATTTTCTGTAGTAACTCAGATCCCACCCCATCTAATATCCCATCATAGGCCATTGGGCCTATTTACCATGAATATTTAAAGATCAATTAATTATCAAAGTCATGTTATCCCATCATACCATCTCCTCCATAAACTTATCGAGTCTAATCTTAAAGCCAGATAAGTCTTTTGCCCCCACTGCTTCCCTTGGAAGGCTATTCCAAAACTTCACTCCTCTGATGGTTAGAAACCTTCGTCTAATTTCAAGTCTAAACTTCCTGGTGGCCGGTTTATATCCATTTGTTCTTGTGTCCACATTGGTACTGAGCTTAAATAATTCCTCTCCCTTTCCGGTATTTATCCCTCTGATATATTTATAGAGAGCAATCATATCTCCCCTCAACCTTCTTTTAGTTAGGCTAAACAAGCCAAGCTCCTTGAGTCTCCTTTCATAAGACACATTTTCCATTCCTCGGATCATCCTAGTAGCCCTTCTCTGTACTTGTTCCAGTTTGAATTCATCCTTCTTAAACATGGGAGACCAGAACTGCACACAGTACTCCAGGTGAGGTCTCACCAGTGCCTTGTATAACGGTATTAAAACCTCCTTATCTCTACTGGAAATACCTTGCCTGATGCATCCCAAGACCACACAGCTTTTTTCACGGCTATATCACATTGACAGCTCATAGTCATCCTATGATCAACCAGTACTCCAAGGTCCTTCTCCTCCTCCGTTACTTCTAATTGATGCGTCCCCAGCTTATTACTAAAATACTTGTTATTAATCCCTAAATGCATAACTTTACACTTCTCACTATTAAATTTCATCCTATTACTATTACTCCAGTTTACAAGGTCATCCAAATCTTCCTGTATGATTTCCCGGTCCTTCTCTAACTTGGCAATACCTCCCAGCTTTGTATCATCCGCAGACTTTATTAGCGCATTCCCACTTTTTGTGCCGAGGTCAGTAATAAAAATATTAAATAAGATTGGTCCCAAAACTGATCCCTGAGGAACTCCACTGGTAACCTCCCTCCAGCCTGACAGTTCACCTTTCAGTAGGACCTGCTGTAGTCTCCCTGTTAACCAGTTCCTTATCCACCTTTCAATTTTCATACTGATCCCCATCCTTTCCAATTTAACTAATAATTCCCCATGTGGCATAGTATCAAACGCCTTACTGAAATCTAGGTAAATTAGATCCACTGTGCTTCCTTTGTCTAAAAGATCTGTTATTTTCTCAAAGAAGGAGATCAGGTTGGTTTGGCACAATCTACCTTTTGTAAAACCATGTTGTATTTTGAATTAGGTGGGATGGAGGCCACACAGCTCCTTCCATGGTGTAGGGGAAATGGGAGTGTGCACAGAGGCACTGGCATGGGGTGGCGAATGGACGACCCTGGTATGGGGGGGGATGGAGGAATGAGGGACACACACAGCTCCTGTCATTAGGGGTGGGGTGACAGTGAAAGGGGGGTCACAAAGCCCTGGGTATGAGGGAGGGCATGGGGGAAGTGCAGAGAGTCCCTGAAGTAGAAGGGTTAGGAGTGCAGAGAGTTTATGGTAGGAATGGAGGTGTGCAAGAAGCCCCTGGTGTGTGCAATGTGATCAGTGTACAGAAGCTATGAAGTGTGCAACTCCCTAGTTGGGCTAAAAGGCCCTGATCCTGCAAAGCACCTCAGTATATGTTTAAGTCCATAACTGTTCAATAAAACACTTAAGAATATGCTTAGATGCTTTGCTGAATTGGGGCCCAAGGGTGGGGATCTATTGCAATTGGTGTGTTTTGGACAATGTCTAATAATCTATATGTAATAATTGTTCTCCAGAGGTGTAATTTTCAGTTGCTCCCGTGCTCATGTCTATCTTTCCCTCAGAACTGGCATTCTCTTTACACTGCAGCTTTCTATTTCCCCCTCATTGAGAAGGAGCTCATAAATGGGCTGTAGGAATTCTTGCTCTTTCATCAGGGAGCATTGTGCAGTGGACAGCACATCTCTAGATTGGAAGTGCTAGCCTGGTTTCATGTTGAGATCATGGACCAGAGTGTGGCTTTATTGCAACTTGTACTTTGGGGAAAGAAACCTTACAGGTAAGTCACTAAAACGTGTCTTTTTTTTTTCTTTGGCTTGGGGCTAGTTCTTTCAAATTTGAAATAGCCTAACTGGAAGCAGAGAAAACAGAAATGTTATCTTATAGAAGTTGGCACCATGCCATGAAGAAAAACTTAACTAAACTGCAGTTAAAGATCTGGAAAACCTAGTGGTCCCAGTACATTGTAAGGAATTATTCAGATCTTTCAGAGGCTTTGCAATTTATCCAGTTGATTTAATCAGTGTTAATGTCAAACATGCCCTGGTTCTGGTAAAAACTTTTCAGCAAATCATCTGAAAGTGTTGAGTTTTGGAGAAAACCAGCAGTCACTCCATAGTTTAAGTTATAAATTTTTTTCTCTTGAATTTTATTTACGCTGCTTAATAAAACAAGCAGTAATACTGAACAGTACATGTGTCATGAATCCAACTGTGATGACAATAATAGATATGCACTGCATGACATTCGTTCGGCATATTGAGCTGATTTATGTTTTCAGTTTATTTAAATGAGTATAATAGTTATAGTGAGTTTAGCTTTGACAGATGTAGATTCAGATTTCAGCTCTGTGCAAGTCTGCACAAAAACACCAATTTAAAAAAAAAAACATTGATTTTTATCCACTCTCCATTCCCTTGTCTATACCCCAATATTCCCATTCACAAACATTGCACCTTGCCAAACCACTACACTTTCGAAAAAGGACGCATTTTTCTTTGAACTGTAGGTACTTGGGAAAAGTTACTAAACTTGCAATTAATTTTAATTTTTAAAGAAAGCCAATATGTTGGAGGACATGTTACACTAGAATAGTGACTATGTATACAATTCATTTATGAAGAGGTACAGTGACTATGGCGGTGGACAGAATGACTAGATCTAAATGTGAAGAGAATTCATTATATACAAAATATGCGTAAAGGGACAGATTCTTACAGGTACGTTCATACAAATTGAGGATGTGAGGACCGCAGCTATGCATTTTCATTATGTATGTGAATAAAATACAAATGCCTGCAGCCATATCAATTTGTTCTGCTGTCCTGTCAGAGCCCACAAGCCAAACAGGGTTAGAGAGACCTCTCAGAATCCCCTAGAATAGTTGCTGACATCTCTCAGTATTAACTGAAATCCTCAGCAGAGAGTTAGGAGCTCCTGTGGTGAAGACTGTCATCCTTGGTCACTAAAAATCACATGATTCACAGAATTACTAAGTCTAGTATTTTAGACAAATCTGTCTTGGGGACTCATAGACTTTAAGACCAGAAGGGACCATCATGATTATCTGATCTGACCTCCTGCACGTTGCAGGCCATGGAACCTCGCCCACACACTCCTGTAATAGACCCATAACCTCTAGCTGAGTTACTGAGTAACCTCAAATAATGGTTTAGAGACTTCAATTTGCAGAGAATCCACCATTTACACGAGTTTAAACCTGCAAGTGACCCGTGTCCAATGTTGCAGAGGAAGGTGAAAACCCCCCAGGGTCTCTGCCAATCTGAACCAGGGGGAAAATTCTTACCCAACCCCAAATACAGCAATCAAACCCTGAGCATGTAGGCAAGACCCAGCAGCCAGACACCTGGGAAAGAATTCTCCATAGTAACTCAGAGCCCTCCCCATCTACTGTTCCGTTACCGGCTGTTGGAGATATTTGCTACCAGCAGTTGTGGATCAGCCGCGTGTTATTGTAGGCAGTCTCATCATACGCTACACTCCGTAAATGTATCAAGGTCAGTCTTGAAGCCATCGAGGTTTTTTGTCCCCACTCATCCCCTTGGAAGGCTGTTTCAGAATTTCACTCCTCTGATGGGTAAAAACCTTCATCTAACTTCAAGCCTAAACTTATTGATGGCCAGTTTATAATGTGTGTTCTTACCTGCCGTTTTAAATGGATGCAGCACTTTACTTCGCTTCCTAAACAGCTATTTCATTCTACCACAGAGATGCCTATACGTCAGTGGTGGGCAGTGTGATCCTTGTGTATAACCTGTATGGCTCTCCACATGCCCAAGCAGTGCCTCCCATGTCTACACTACTATTTTTCGCAGTGCGGTTCCCCACTGCCTCCCCTCTTCTGGAGCCTTTCCCTGCCATATGGAAGGGCTCTGGTGCGGGGAGGCAGTGGGGAAAGGCTTCTGCAGCTCCCCACGGCTGGAGCCTTTTCCTTGCTGCCTTCCTGGTGCCAGGGCCTTTCATGGAAACATGTAGCTGCGCACCCCAGTGACGTGGATTCAGCCACCTTTCATTGCAATGTGCTGCGCCTGTACTATATGTGCCATTGTACGTAGACACAGACAAAGCCAGAGGGGGAGAGAATGGTTTACCCACATGGGGTGATATCACTGGTTGTAAGTATCCCAGTGTGACTGAATTGCTGGTTGTATTGCTGGTTTCATTCACTAGAAGATTTCTCTGAGTGGGCTTCCTAATTTGTACACCTGCTATAGACTGAAAGTGTCTCTCTGTGACTTAGAGATGTTGAAAATTGAAGGAGGCATTAGTAGGAGGTGTTAAGTCATCAAGTGTTGACTTGTCACTTCAGGATGAGAATAGTAAGTGTGTTGAAATTTCAGCCTCAGAATTTGTGTGCTGTGAATAGCTATTTCGTTTGTGGATATTCATTTAGGCATGCATATATATATGCGCGTGTGTGTGTGCGTATAATTTTTGTTTGTGTTTTTTTCTGTGTAAAGTATATAGTTAGTGATGCAGATGTTGTGTCTGATGGGACACAAGTGTTAAGGATTTTGGACTGCATAAGGTGAATTTTTTCATGTCAGTATTGTCAGTAGCCAAATGTAAGGGTAATTCAGTTTCATAACTGATGTGTGTGTGTGTGTCTGTGTGTGTGGAAAATTAGTATCTCTTGGATTCTAATGTATACATTTTCCTTTATGCCTGTAAAGTAACAAAGCACACATGGAAAAATGCTGCAGTCTTTTTATTCCTTTAGTGTATACACTACATTTCTGTAAAAGGCAGAAGGAGTATTCTTAACTGTACCGACAAATGGCATTTATCTTCACAGTGCAGGCATGACCTTATGACACACAAGTGGCATATCCCATTTTTTGAGATAAGAACCCTGCTTTTCAGTCTAGACCATGGGTCTCAAACACACGGCCCAAGGGGCTATTTCCTGCGGCCCCCCAGCTCCCTGTGACACCCCCACTCCCCTAGCGTTTACCTAGAGCGGCTCCGGCTGTCCACTGCACAATGCTCCCTGATGAAAGAGCAAGAATACTTGAAATTTGTACCAGACTGTTCTTCCACTGAAGGGTTAAAAACTTAGCTAGATGAGCAGTAATAGAGAAGGGGACCCCCTCAATGTACATACTGCCCGCTAAGATTGCGCATTCAGCAGCTGTTTTGATATGGGAATGTTTCTGTGCCCCAGAGGAGTGCATTCGCTGTGGAGTTTCTCCTGTGGTGTTCCAGTGAAGTGGAATGAATCCCTTGGAGTCCACCACCACTGGGAATTCACTCATGTGAGACTGTGAGTTGCTGTCCTGGCCTGCTGCATAACTCTACCAGCAGTAGGCTTGGCAAAGTTTCGTCAGTCAGGCTGCCCTTCGGTGGTGAGGAAGCAGCTGCAAACTCACATTTTGTTTGGCAGCATTCCTTCCCCAGGGCTGCAGCACTGTTTGATTCAAATGGAAGACAACAGACCTACAGAAGCAGTATAGTATTCCCAGTAGATCTTTGCTAATCCTCTGGTCTCCATATTCCTCCCCATATAGCCAACATCTGGAAGGAAAACATCAAGGAAAAACAGGAGGAAATGAGTTTCTCTCTTGTTGGGTTTCTCCCTCGCGTCTCAAAATTTCACCGCAGTTCAGAATGCAAAATCAACAGATGCTTTCTGTGGTTCTGAGCTGTTCTTATAAATCAGGCACTTTTTGCAAACACAGGAACACCTGAGCCCCAATGTTCATCAGTAGCTGCACCTATCTGCCTTCCACTGAAAACTGCTCCAGGCTAAAGTCAGTGGTCCTGATCTCCAGAGAAGGCTTCCTGAGTATGTTTTAGTGATCCTTCTACCCTCTACTGTCTCCTCCTATTGCCTCTTAATGCTGTGTTCCTTAACATCTCTGAATAAATGCCAACAATGGGAAATAGAGGACTGTGTTGTCCTTTTGGATTTTGGGTAATCCAAAATCTTTCCCATTAGACCCCCTCCTGGTCCTGTTCCACCCTCTGCCCCCGATCCAGTTGTCATCTTGAGCTTTGTATTTTGTGTCAGAGTTGGAGGTGGACTTGGCCTTTGGGATACAAAGAGTAGGAGAGAGAGCAAGAAAGAGCTTCATCTGCACACAGGAGGGACTTCATGAACCTAAAATTAAGTAAAAAAAAAAAAAAGGAATACTAGTGGGACCTTAGAGACTAACCAATTTATTTGAGCATAAGCTTTCATGAGCTACAGCTCACTTCATCGGATGCATTCAGTGGAAAATACAGTGAGGAGATTTATATACACACAGAACATGAAAAAATGGGTGTTATCATACACACTGTAAGGAGAGTGATCACTTAAGATGAGCTATTACCAGCAGGAGAACGGGGGGAGGGGAGAAAACCTTTTGTAGTGATAATCAAGGTGGGCCATTTCCCGCAGTTAACAGGAAGGTCCGAGGAGCAGTGCCGGGGGGGAGAATAAACATGGGGAAATAGTTTTACGTTGTGTAATGACACATCCACTCCCAGTCTCTATTTAAGCCTAAGTTAATTGTATCCAGTTTGCAAATTAATTCCAATTCAGCAGTCTCTCGTTGGAGTCTGTTTTTGAAGTCTTTTTGTTCTAATATTGTGACCTTTAGGTCTGAAATCGAGTGACCAGAGAGATTGAAGTGTTCTCTGACTGGTTTAGGAATGTTATAATTCTTGACATCTGATTTGTGTCCATTTATTATTTTACGTAGAGACTGTCCAGTTTGCCCAATGTACATGGCAGAGGGGCATTGCTGGCACATGATGGCATATATCACATTGGTATGTGTGGAGGTGAACGAGCCTCTGATAGTGTGGCTGATGTGATTAGGCCCTATGATGGTGTCCCCTGAATAGATATGTGGGCACAGTTGGCAACGGGCTTTGTTGCAAGGATAGGTTCCTGGGTTAGTGGTTCTATTGTGTGGTGTGTGGTTGCTTTTGAGTATTTGCTTCAGGTTGGGGGGCTGTCTGTAGGCGAGGACTGGCCTGTCTCCCAAGATTAGTGAGAGTGATGAGTCGTCCTTTAGGATAGGTTGTAGATCCTTGATGATGCGTTGGAGAGGTTTTAGTTGGGGGCTGAAGGTGATGGCTAGTGGCGTTCTGTTATTATCTTTGTTGGGCCTGTCCTGTAGTAGGTGACTTCTGGGTACTCTTCTGGCTCTGTCAATCTGTTTCTTCACTTCAGCAGGTGGGTATTGTAGTTGTAAGAATGCTTGATAGAGATCTTGTAGGTGTTTGTCTCTGTCTGAGAGTTTGGAGCAAATGCGGTTGTATCGTAGAGCTTAGCTGTAGACGATGGATCATGTGGTGTGGTCTGGGTGAAAGCTGGAGGCATGTAGGTAGGAATAGCGGTCAGTAGGTTTCCGGTATAGGGTGGTGTTTATGTGACCATCGCTTATTAGCACCGTAATGTCCAGGAAATGGATCTCTTGTGCGGACTGGTCCAGGCTGATGTTGATGTTGGGATGGAAATTGTTGAAATCATGGTGGAATTCCTCAAGGGCTTCTTTTCCGTGGGTCCAGATGATGAAGATGTCATCAATATAGCGCAAGTAGAGCAGGGGCATTAGGGGACGAGAGCTGAGGAAGCATTGTTCTAAGTCAGCCATAAAAATGTTGGCATACTGTGGGGCCATGCGGGTACCCATAGCAGTGCCGCTGATTTGAAGGTATACGTTGTCCCCAAATGTGAAATAGTTATGAGTGAGGACAAAGTCACAAAGTTCAGCCACCAGGTTTGCCGTAACATTATTGGGGATAGTGTTCCTGATGGCTTGTAGTCCATCTTTATGTGGAATGTTGGTGTAGAGGGCTTTTACATCCATAGCGGCCAGGATGGTGTTTTCAGGAAGATCACCGATGGATTATAGTTTTCTCAGGAAGTCAGTGGTGTCTCGAAGATAGCTGGGAGTGCTGGTAGCGTAGGGCCTGAGGAGGGATTCTACCTAGCCAGACAATCCTGCTGTCAGGGTGCCAATGCCTGAGATGATGGGGCGTCCAGGTTTTCCAGATTTATGGATCTTGGGTAGCAGATAGAATACCCCAGGTCGGGGTTCCAGGGGTGTGTCTGTGCGGATTTGTTCTTGTGCTTTTTCAGTGAGTTTCTTGAGCAAATGCTGTAGTTTCTTTTGGTAACCTTCAGTGGGATCAGAGGGTAATTTAATGGCTTGTAGAAAGTGGTGTTGGAGAGCTGCCTAGCAGCCTCTTGTTCATATTCCAACCTATTCATGATGACGACAGCACCTCCTTTGTCAGCCTTTTTGATTATGATGTTAGAGTTGTTTCTGAGGCTAAAATTAAGTGTGTGGTGTTTTTACTGACTGAGCCATCTGGGTTGTGCTGGATGCACTTTGTGTCAGTGGCGATACTTGCACTTGGCTATCTCCTTTCATCCAAAAATCCCAAATCACGTTACAGAGTAGATGTTATCTTTTTACAGATGGAGAGACTGAGTTTCAGAGAAATTAAATAACTTGCGAAGGCTTCACAGCAGTTGTTTGGCAGAGCTGGGAATAAAAACTAGATCTCCTGACCGTTACAGAGCCATGCAGCTGATTTTGGGCCAAGGTTAAGTACTTTCCTGGGTTGTCAAAAAAATTATCTCCTGTTTGAAGTCATCATATTCCACTTTGTCCTATGAACACATGGGTCTATTAAATGGTCCCTCCTGATTCTGGATGAACCCCTTCACACCGTAGTAGCACTGAGAACTTAGGATGACCTGTAACATTATAGTAAACTTGCTATCTGCAATTCTTGACATTACCAGCTAGTGAATCTGTCACTTAAAACAAAACAGAGCAAGAAAGATTGGTCTGTCCTTGAAACTTGAGAGCAAGGGAAAGATTTAGCCATTATCTCTCTGTCCAGTAAATCTTGATAGTGACTTTGACAGGAGCCTGTAGCTCGCAGATGCTTTCCCTGTGTCTTCAGTAATTATAAGGGTGACTCCAGCAATTTTCCAGTTTCAAATATAATTTTTTATGTGTTAACATCTGAGTTCCTTTTCTTTATTCATGCATCTCACGCCCCGGGAGTTAACCCAGCTGCCTATAAGTCTCACACTTGGGGGCGGCATTTCACTACTACGCATCATGTCCACTAGGAAGTTATTTCTCTGTAACATCCAGCAGCTCTTGCTTATATGAGGGAAATAGACTTTATTACTCTGCACAAAACCAATGTAATTCCTCCTTTATGTAAGTTGCCATTGGAGGCACAGGGAATACTGGTGCCTTGGCAGCCCTTGGGGTGACTTTTTTACACAGATTTGAATTTCCTTTGGTTTAAGTTGCTTCAGTTTCTGAAGGGACTGGAGAGGGTGGTTGAGACCAAACTACATTAAAACCCATATAAGCAATTATCTGCAAAACCCATTTTAATTACAACTCTCCACATGTGATAAGTCACGTCAATAAGAACATGATCTCTGTTTTGCTCGTTACAACATTCCTATAAATCAAAATGAGCTTCGCTTCTACAGCAGCAGTGTATAAACTTGTGTGTTTGAAAGTTAGTAGGGAATTTTCCTCCACACTTCTCTATGGTTATTACAGAGAGACTGATTCCCCCCTCACTTCTGTCCCCTCCCCAACTGCTGTGAAATTACATTGGGTAGTGTTTGACACTTCGGGGACTATTATAATTTATTTGTAGATGTTATTTCCCACATATGTCGTGTGTGTGCTCTCGGTTTAATAACCAGAAGAACTTTCCTGAGAGCAGTAAAATGACTTGAATCATTAAAGCAGTATGGAAATTTTTTAACAGTCTCTAATATTGAGCTCCTTCACTTTGTTTCTCAAATAATGCTGCTGCACGGAAGATTAGCAGTCGCCAGTGGAAGGCTTCAAAGTAATATTTTTAATTGTCCTAGACCATTAAATCCCGTGTACATTTGGAGGATACTTTGGAATTACTGAAACAGCTCCAAATCTCTGATAATCTGCACCAATACTGGGCTAAAGGATTGATGAGAAGATATTGTATAGCATGGTATAAATATATAACTTCAAAGGACTAAGCAGGCAAAGGGATTTTTTAGCTGTTGAAAGTTGCATCTCTTGGCTGCGATGTCATAAGTTGGCATGTTTCACTAGTGAAAATTTCTTTTCATTTCAGCTTTCACAATATTTTAATACATAGGATTGCAGTATGCAAATAAACTGAAGTCTAAGTATGACTGGCTGAGTTACTTCTGTCACAATCCCTGCCGCCCACACGAATGAGCTGTTCACAGCTGTCTCGAAAGCAAAGTTTCCTCCTGTTTTCTTTCACTGAACAGAATCTTACAAAAAATCGACATGCAGGAGGGCACCAGGGACATTTTGTATGTGATTTTAACCTCAGTATAATCTCATGATACTGTTCAAGCATTCTAGATAAAATATAAACTCAGTGAATATATACATCTTCAGATTCTTAGTACATTACAGAATAGTCAAATAGCAGTTCCATGACCAGTTGAGTGCCTGCATGTGTTCTATAACCCACCCACCTTTTTAGTGTCCTCTTGTATTTGGCCTAGAGCCTCAGATGTGCAGAATTCTGCTTGGCTCACCTGGGGAGTAGTGGGGAAGGGAAGAGGTGGTTTGACACTGGCTTTCTGCTCCCTCTCTCTCTCAAACAAATCATGGGGTAGGGATCACTTGACCAGTGTCGCAAGTTAAAGCAGCCAAAAAGCCCAGCGTGCTCGAGCCACAAGCTCGTGGGAATTTAGCCCAGTCAGAGGATCTGGCCCTGTGTGTGTGTGTGTGTATATGTGTGTATATGTGTATATATATATATATATTTTTTTTTGGTATGTTACACAGGTAAATATGCGAAGTTATACATAGGTTTTTGATTAGCTCACAGCAAACATCAGAGTGATATCAGAGTCTAAAAAACTGAGCCTTATTTAGGTTTCCTGTGTTTCATGTATTTGAAACAAGATTTTAAAATAGTGTTTTTCTGATCCTTACAAAATATTCCTCAATGTTTTTAAGGTAATTTGCCAAAGAAGCACACAAGGCCACGTTGTATGGTGGGAATATGGGGCCTCCTAAGTAAATTGGCCAAGCACCACAACGGATTTCTTCAATTTGCATGCAGTGTTTCTTTAAAATACTGCTACGGTCAACTTAGAAATTTTTCATATTGCAAAAAATGTAACATTTTGCAGCTATGTCATAACCCCTTTAGGCTTGGCTTCACCTTGTTAGTTCATGAGGCAGCTACCCTGATGGGAAATTCATCACCACCCTCGCAGACTTTCTATTAGGAGAGAGGAGCTCTAAGGTGTATCTGGGAATCCTGGGAGAAGATACTGTACAAAAAGTGCGATGTATCAGTGTCTCCTTGGTGTCCTTTTCAGTAAGTGCTGCACACCTAGGGGTTGCAAACTATAGCTTGTGTCACTGAAACCCCTGCACCACCAAGAAGTAGCTTGTCTTCCCCTGGGGATCTTGGTCTGGAATTCTGACTAGGAAAGTTGGCACAAGCCAGGAATAATCAGCCATGTATGTGCATATATATATTACTCTGATAGTCTCTGATTGCTATGACTCTTCCTTTTCCTCCATGATAGTGAGACTTCTGCATGTCTCCATTCATCATCAAGTACAAACATTTATATTACGGTTGTATGGAGTTTCTTCATATTTCCTAATGAAAACACAAGACTTGAAAGTGTTATGCCTCCAAGTCAAAATTGTTTTGATTTACGACCTGCGTGTAACACACACAATTTACTGCGGGTTCACAAAGGGAGTACTTAGATTTGCTAATTGCTCATAGAATGGAGGGGAAAGTTTGTTCACTAGAGGTTGAGGAGCTTAATTTTTCCTGCGAGTGTGTCTGTCACTTGAGCAGCTTGTCCATAACATAGGGCAGCTGGCTCACATTCATGCTGCAGAGGAGAGATTCGGGCCATTGATGTGGCCAGTTTAACCACCTGCCTTGTAATTAACAGATTGTTTGGGGCTTGATTCATTAATCCTCAAAGCTCTATAGTTCTGACCAAACACTTCCTACTCCAGAGCTGGCATTAATAGATGTTTGACAGACACAAGGAGCAGTTATGAGGAGAGCAGTGGTCTTGACCTTTTTGATTCACTCCTGTCTGGTATATTTCCCATGTTTGTGTTTACTCATGAAGGTTTGAAATATGGCTGATGTAGCTACAATTGCTGTTTTGGAAGGTATTTGAGAAGAGCCATTAACTCAAAGAGCACAGGGAAGTAAACTGAACAATTCAGAAATGTCTCCCTGGTATTTGAATTGGTTCCCATGCTCTCAAACCATTTATATTACTGCTTCAAAGTCTGGATAGCATATCTAGAATATGGTCAGCTTACAATTTAGCATACCTCCTAGGAAGAGGATGTAATAGTACTAGGAACTGGGTTACATTAGGCAGTGTTGTCCCAATGGATGAACGTTTTAAATTGACAGATGATTCCCCCCCGGCTTTTTAAAGAGATTTGTTAAATGCTGAGCAGGATGTTTTTCTGGCATACTCTGCTTAACTGATTTTGGTTGCCCTGACCACACTGTGTGGTTAGTGGGCAAATTGTTGGTTGGCAACTTACTTGCCTATCCAATTCTTTAACCCAGTACATTCAGATTCCTTAAAGCTTGAGCACTGTGGTCCATGGGAATTGAACATGTACGTTAAGTAATGGAAATTTCTTGGGAGCTGAAAGATAACACATTTCCATTTGTGTCTGAAAATTCAGTGTGCATGTCCTTGCTACTGAGAGAGATCCCCCAGAAACCACAGTGATGGGCCCAGCACAAAAACTTGGATAGAACAGACTCAAGTCTGTTAAATGTGGGGATGTTGCTTTTTTACAGGAAAAAGCTCTGAGATTACAATGGCAAACTTTGCTCCAGCTTCTGTTGCATATTTTATTCTTCTGGCCTGAGTGGCAAATCTGAGAGTGCACCTTGTGAAGGGGATGTACATTTCCATTAATAAGGTGGAGAGGTGGCATGATAAATTGCAAAGAGTCTTAAGTGGCATGAGGCCATGTGGCATAAATTAGTCTTGGGTACAGGGCTGAAAATATATGAATTGAGCAACCCGACTGTTCTATACCTGAAAGGCAAGCTACAGGAAACAATACAAGAACAGTCCCCTCAACTCCTTCCGAGGTGGCCCTGTAAATACCCTACATGTGTCTGAATCAAGGGGTGCAACAGGCTGCTATGTGCTATTCTAGGTCTCCCTCCAGCTGCTTCCTTAAGCTGTTGCGGTGGCTGCCAGCTTTTCTGAAGTGCTCTGATTAAGTGAGATGTTGGGTAAGTTCAGAGCCTAATTTCTCCTTCATAATTAAAAAATGTGTGTGTGTGTCATGCTGCTGCTTAGTTTGCATTTTCTTGTGGCCTAGTAGGAATATGGTAGTGAATGATGTTGCAAGCATCTTTCCTGTAACAGCTGAGCTAAGTTCAATATTTGATTTGGGCTAATGAAAGGGCTAGAGGGTAGGGCTAATATTTCTTGTGATAAAACATACAGATCAGCTACTTCACAGCCTGGTAGATCAGTCCCAGCGGACCACTACTAGTTTGGTACATTCAGTGCTTGTCTAACCCCCAGTGCATGTGGAAGAGAGAGTTGGGTGACAATATCTTCCTGATATACCTATACTGTATATTTGCAAAGGTTCTCAAATTACGATATGCAGATCGCTTTCTGTTGGCTTGTGAAATGCTGGCTGGGGCCACCTTCTTATTTCTAGCTGCTGGGTCATATTAAATGACAGTTAACAATACATTAAATATGTCTCTCTTTACATTTTTATTTAAGCAATGGCTGTAGTTGCCACAGGGATGTAATATGATCATGAATTATATCTAATTCTACTCCTTTTTAGCACCCTAAATAATTCCTCTCCAGCCTTGATATTAAGACACTTTAATGTTTTCTCATGGTGATTATGCATTTTGTACAATACTCCTCTGAAGACTTCTGTCTCAGTAAAAAGAGATAAAATGTATAGTTTGTCTTTTTTCATAAATGGTTTCCTCCAACCATCTAATCATGTTTGGTCGCTATTCTCTGAATTCCCGGTAGTTCCTCTTCCCTTCTTGGCACTGAGCTGCCCAGGAACAAATGCAGTAGAGAGAGCCTATTTTGTGATATGATGCTTCTGTGATTGCAGCCCAAAATCATACTGGCTTGCCATAGCACGCTGCAATTCGTATTTAACTTGCTGTCCACTTTTGCCTCTAGGTCTCTGTTGGCATAACAGTTTGAGAGGTCTGTTCCACCCATATGTGTGTTTTTTTTAAAGTTAAATCTTATGTTATTTACTGTCCATGTTTTGAATTTCTCTTGATCCTTTCTTTGACCTCTTCAAAAGGTTTTTTTGCAAACCTGCCAAACTTTGCATCTATGTATTATGCTAATATGCTTTGTGGATCCCCATCTCAAATTTCAGCCAAGATGTTAAATAACACCACACCATAACTCCCATTCTTATGGCATCCCATTAGACAATTCCCCTAATTGATACATTGCCATGATGACATGTTGTATGCTGCCCAAATAACAGATTAAGCCTTCAAGTAAATTAATTTCCCTTGTTTGAGCAGTGAGTCACATGGATGCTGCTTGTTTTCAGAACAGATTTGTTTCCCCACTGTTTAATTTTACCAAGGCTTAGGGATATGGTAATGAAACATGAGGTCTTAACTCTTGGTCACTGGTTCAAATCTCAGACAGTTAGTTGCTCAGTGTCATGGTCAGGGTTAAGGCAACTAGGTGGGGCAGAGAGGAGACGCTTGACCTAATATTATCCCTGCTGTATTTGTTCTCTGGAAAAATAGAGGACTTCATTTTCCTGAATTCAGTATAGAACTCTTCACCAGTGCTCATTTCTCATTAAGGAAGTTTTGTGTCAATAAATCAAAGTTTAGAGATATTCCCAGGGCTGGACTTTTCACAGGTACTATGTTCAAATACGTGGGAGGGATGGAGGGCTTGTCTATCCAGCCAGTTATTGCACAGCAAGCCAGGGTGTGAATCTACAGTGCTCCAGCTCGACATACAGTGGTATCCCGTGTGGACACTGCTACAACACAGTGAAGGTACCAGAGTGTAGTTACTGCATGGCAAGCTGGTGCAGTATAGATTCCCACCCTAGTGTTCTGCACAGTAACTTGTCTTATAGACAAGCACTTAGTTCCTCTTAAGTCTTTTTGTTTCTATCAGAACTGTGCATATATGTCATAATTTCTTGTGAGCCGGGAACTTTGCATGCGGTTCTTTGCTTCAGTGACTGCACTTTGCCCTGCATCTTAGTTTTGGAAGGTATGTAGGTGTCACCTTTTGCATCTTGGACAGCTCTCCTCTTAGCCAGTTTGCAGGAGCTTAATATTAGCCTGAGCCATTGTGTAGGTCAAGTTTGAAACTGAAGAAAGAAGTGGGAAAAAGAATATGTACACCGTGTGGTAGGGGAGAGTTACAGTGCGAATTCTAAGTAAAAAGCGGGTTATAAATGTGCTCAGCACCTATAACTTGTTCTCCTCTATTACTTTGGGTTGGGGACGAATTCCTTATTTTGGAAATACAGGGATGGTGGAAAGTATCCTGTGAAACACACATTGTTAAAATGTTTGGGAGGGTTTGTGGTAAATGTAATTGACTTTCCTAATGTGCTCCTCCAAGAACCATTTAGATTTAGAATTCTCTTGGATTAACAGCCTTCAACGTCAGATTCCTATCTCAGTCAGTGTCACAGTAGCCTTAGTGAAGTGCCCTCACACCTGGGCATTTCAATCTGTTCATGGATTGCTTTTCAGCACTTATTGTCTTTGGTCTGTTTGACTTTTCCTTAGTCCAAGATAGACCCTCACAGACTGGAACCAGTATTAGGTGTAACCAAAAAAAACCTTCAGAAACAGACGTCAAAGAGAAACAGCAGAGCTAAATTTATTTGCATTAATTTGGGCTTGAATAGGGACTGGGAGTGGCTGGCTCATTACAAAAGCACCTTTGCCTCTCCTGGAATTGACACCTCCTCATCTATATTGGGAGTGGACTACATCCACCCTGATCGAATTGGCCCTGTCACCACTGGTTCTCCACTAGTGAGGTAACTCCCTTCTCTTCATGTGTCAGTATATTTATGTCTGCATCTGTAATTTTCACTCCATGCATCTGAAGAAGTGGGGTTTTTACCCACGAAAGCTTATGCTCAAATAAATCTGTTAGTCTTTAAGGTGCCACCGGACTCCTTGTTGTTTTTGCGAATACAGACTAACACGGCTATCCCCTGGTAGGTTCTCAACCTATTTACCATTGTGGGCCTTACATGCAACTATCTGTGTGTTATGTGGGCCTCATCCACACAATATATATACTACCTGTACGGCCTTGAGGATGTCACATGGGCTGCAGCTGTGTGCTGATTGCACCATGGGTTGGGAACCACAGGGTGTAATTGTAGACTAATATGTAACCCTTAATCATTTTTTTGTTTCTAGCTCAGGATGGTCAAATAGTCCTTGTCTGATGGTTAAAACCCTCTTCATGTAGACCTAAGTCCATTAGAGATGTTGGAAAGTTTATTTATTTTCTATCCACTGTGTTCATTCCATCCATGTGTGTGTTGCAAAGGTTATTCCAGCATATGAAGAATGTCTTTGCACTTGCAATATCTGGCTCTTTTCTGACTCTATCTGGCGATAGAATTCTACCTGATGAAATATTTGTGGGGAAAAATTGCTCCCAGGCATTGGTGAATTTACAAATAGTCTCCTGACATTTCAGCATCCTTGTGGGAATTTTAGTTTTACTTTCTTGCTTGTGCTTGCTCTTTACGTCTGCAGAGGGCTGGCATCTCCTGTAGTGTTTAATGAGTGTGCTTCATTTCCCCACAAGAGAACCCAGGGTTATGTTAAAACCACATTCATCTTGTATGGGTGCCTGTTCCTTTAATAACATGACATCCTTATATGGTCTGCACAGCTAGAACCTGTAACTTTCTTGGTCCTTCCACTGAGCTGAGGGCTGAGGGAGACTTGGGCTCTGCCTAATTGCAGTGTTTGTTTCTTTGTTTGGGGAATTGATCTACACATTTTATGCTGAACTCTGAGACTGTAATTTTTAGTTTGCTTGTATTTCAGTGCGATTAGCTTGTGTAGCTTAATGTTTTTCATTTCATTGTCATGAACTGCTTGTCATTCATGTCTTTTGGATATGGTGCTCGTAAAGCCCATATTATGTAGTGTAGAGATGTCATTATAGAGACTCTGAAGGGTTTAATGAATATCTGCCTGAATTAGTTTGTATGAAAAATTTTAGTTTGTATTGGGTTATTTATACTATTTAAATGTGTTTTGCTTTCTTCCTTTGAGACTATCCTTCACGCTCTGTGCTAGCCACAGGGAGGCTGATCGGAGGCTAGCATGGTGTCATGGAACAGAAGAGGCGGAAAGAAGTGACAACAAAGTATTGTCTGTCATTTCTCTGAACTAATTCTACAATACCAGTTTCCTCTAGTGTTTTCTTTCATAAAGGCCCATCATCACCGAAGAATCATAAGATTCTACCAAAGCTCCTTCACCGGGTTGGTTCACCATTTCCACAAAACTGCATAGGCGTATCTTTAACTCAGAAGAGATGCCATCTCTGAACCAAGATTGGCTTACAGCTTTCTCCTAGGGAAACCTAGTTCCTCTGTCACTGCACCAGCTTACAGGTTTCAGAGTAACAGCCGTAGTCTTAGTCTGTATTCGCAAAAAGAAAAGGAGTACTTGTGGCACCTTAGAGACTAACCAATTTATTTGAGCATGAGCTTTCGTGAGCTACAGCTCACTTCATCGGATGCATACCGTGGAAACTGCAGAAGTCATTATATACACACAGAGACCATGAAACAATACCTCCTCCTACCCCACTGTCCTGCTGGTAATAGCTTATCTAAAGTGATCATCAAGTTGGGCCATTTCCAGCACAAATCCAGCTTAGGGTTTCTTTGAGAGAGCCTCGGCCAGGAAAACTCTGTAAGCCTGCTTTGCAACGAGAGTTCATCAGCCCCAAAATATTCACCATGCCACTGTCTCCTTGAGAGAACCCAAGCCACCATCACGTCCAAGGACTCTACCAGAGCATCTTCCCATCAGGGTTTCTCTACAGGAGTTCCTGAACATACCTCTGTTTAGTCTCAAGTTCTGCTTCACAAAGGCAGGAGCTTTTGAACTCCTCTGCCTGAAGGCTGCAAAAAAATCTCTGAATAGTCTTCAGTACATGCATTGCTATGAGAGGCAATATGGTCCAGTGAATAGAAAACTAGATTAGGGTTTAGGAGAGCTGGATCTATTCCCAGCTTTGCCAGTGACCTGGAGTGTGACTGTGGGCAAGTCACTTCCTTTCTCTGTGCCTCTGTTTCTGCACCTATCCTTGGGTATGTCTACACTACGAAATTAGGTCGAATTTGTAGAAGTCGGTTTTCTACAGTGTGTTTTTATACAGTCGATTGTGTGTGTCCCCACACAAATGCTTTCAGCGCATGTAGTCAGCGGAGTGTGTCCACAGTACCGAGGCAACCATCTACTTCCGAAGCGTTGCACTGTCGGTAGCTATCCCACAGTTCCCGCAGTCTCCACTGCCCATTTGAATTCTGGGTAGAAATCCCAATGCCTGATGGGGCTAAAACGTTGTCGCGGGTGGTTCTGGGTGCGTATCGTCAGGCCCCCCTTCCCTCCCTTCTTCTGTGAAAGCAAGGGCAGACAATCGTTTTGCGCCTTTTTTCTTGAGTTACCTATGCAGACGCCATACGACGGCAAGCATAGAGCCCGCTCAGCTAACCGTCACCGTGTGTCTCCTGGGTGCTGGCATACTTGGTACTGCATTGCTACACAGCAGCAGTTTATTGCCTTTTGGCAGCAGACTGCCAGTGCAGTGCAGTGCAGTATGACTGGTAGCCGTCGTCGACGTAGTCCTGGGTGCTCTTTTAACCGACCTCGATGAGGTCAGGGGCGCCTGGGCAAACATGGGAGTGACTCATGCCATACGACTGCAAGCATAGAGCCCGCTCAGCTAACCGTCACCGTGTGTCTCCTGGGTGCTGGCAGACTTGGTACTGCATTGCTACACAGCAGCAGTTTATTGCCTTTTGACAGCAGACTGCCAGTGCAGTGCAGTGCAGTATGACTGGTAGCCGTCGTCGACGTAGTCCTGGGTGCTCTTTTAACCGACCTCGATGAGGTCAGGGGCGCCTGGGCAAACATGGGAGTGATTCAGCCAGGTCATTTCCCTTTTAAGTTTCTTCTCATGGCGATTGAGTCCTACTGGCAGTGCACTGTCTTTTAATCAGCAGCCAGCAGAAGACGATGGCCAGCAGTCATACTGCACCGTCTTCTGCCAAGCACCCAGGAGATGACGATGGCTAGCAGTCGTACTGCACAGTCTGCTGCCAGCAAGATGTATAAAGACAGATGAAGTGGATCAAAACAAGAAATAGACCAGATTTGTTTTGTATTCATTTTCTCCTCCCTCCCTCCGTGAAATCAGTGGCCTGCTAAACCCAGGGTTTTGAGTTCTATCCTTGAGGGGGCCATTCTGTTTCTCGCAAAGTCACCCCCTTTGTTGATTTTAATTCCCTGTAAGCCATGTCGTCAGTTGCCCCTCCCTACGTCAGAGCACAGTTAGACAATCGTTCTGTGCCTTTTTTCGTGCAGACGCCATACCCCGGCAAGAATGGAGCACGCTCAGATCACTTTGGCAATTAGGAGCACATGAAACACCACACACATTATCCAGCAGTATATGCAGCACCAGAACCTGGCAAAGCGAAACCAGGTGAGTAGGTGATGTCAGCGCGGTGACAAGAGTGATCAGGACATGGATACAGACTTCTCTCAAAGCACGGGTCCTGGCAATGTGGGCATCATGGTGCTAATGGGCAGGTTCATGGCGTGGAATGCTGATTCTGGGCTCGGGAAACAAGCACAGCCTGGTGGGACCGCATAGTGTTGCAGGTCTGGGACGATTCCCAGTGGCTGCGAAACTTTTGCATGCGTAAGGGCACTTCCATGGAACTTTGTGACTTGCTTTCTACTGCCCTGAGGCGCAAGAATACCAACATGAGAGCAGCGCTCACAGTTGAGAAGCGAGTGGCGATAGCCCTGTGGAAGCTTGCAACGCCAGACAGCTACCAGTCAGTCGGGAATCAATTTGGAGTGGGCAAATCTACTGTGGGGGCTGCTGTGATGCAAGTAGCCAACACAATCAAAGATCTGCTGATATCAAGGGTAGTGATCCTGGGAAATGTGCAGGTCATAGTGGATGGCTTTGCTGCAATGGGATTCCCTAACTGTGGTGGGGCCATAGACGGAACCCATATCCCCTATCTTGGCACCGGAGCACCAAGCCGGCGAGTACATAAACCGCAAGGGGTACTTTTCAATAGTGCTGTAAGCAGTGGTGGATCACAAGGGATGTTTCACCAACATCAACGTGGGACGGCCGGGAAAGGTACATGACGCTCGCATCTTCAGGAACTCTGGTCTGTTTCAACAGCTGCAGCAAGGGACTTACTTTCCAGACCAGAAAATAACCGTTGGGGATGTTGAAAAGCCTATAGTTATCCTTGGGGACCCAGCCTACCCCTTAATGCCATGGCTCATGAAGCCATACACAGGCAGCCTGGACAGTAGTCAGGAGCTGTTCAACTACAGGCTGAGCAAGTGCAGAATGGTGGTAGAATGTGTATTTGGACGCTTAAAAGCGCGCTGGCGCAGTTTACTGACTCGGTTAGACCTCAGCAAAACCAGTATTCCCATTGTTATTACTGCTTGCTGTGCGCTCCACAATATCTGTGAGAGTAAGGGGGAGATGTTTATGGCGGGGTGGGAGGTTGAGGCAAATGACCTGGCTGCTTGTTACACACAGCCAGACACCAGGGCGGTTAGAAGAACACAGGAGAGCGCGGTGCGCATCAGAGAAGCTTTGGAAACCAGTTTCATGACTGGCCAGGCTATGGTGTGAAAGTTCTGTTTGTTTCTCCTTGATGAACCCCCCCGCCCCTTGGTTCACTCTACTTCCCTGTAAGCTAACCACCCTCCCCTCCTCCCTTCGATCACCACTTGCAGAGGCAGTAAAATCATTGTTGCTTCACATTCATGCATTCTTTATTAATTCATCACACAAATAGGGGGATAACTACCAAGGTACCCTAGGAGGGGTGGGAGAGGAGAGAAGCACCAGGAGGGGTGGTGGAGGAGGGAAGGACAAGACCACACGGCACTTTAAAAGTTTAAAACTTTAAAACTTGTTGAATGCCAGCCTTCTGTTGCTTGGGCAATCCTCTGGGGTGGAGTGGTTGGGTGGCCAGAGGCCCCCCCACCACATTCTTGGGCGTCTGGGTGAGGAGGCTGTGGAACTTGGGGAGGAGGGCGGTTGGTTACACAGGGGCTGTAGCGGCAGTCTGTGCTCCTGCTGCCTTTCCTGCAGCTCAGCCATATGCTGGAGCATATTAGTTTGATCCTCCAGCAGCCTCAGCAAGGAAGGAGAAGATCCTGTGATCCTTGAAACACATGCAGCTGGTGGAGAAAAAAAAAGGGACAGTGGTATTTGAAAAGACACATTTTATAGAACAATGGTTACGCTCTTTCAGGGTAAACCTTGCTGTTAACATTACATACATAGCACATGTGCTTTCGTTACAAGGTCGCATTTTGCCTCCCCGCACCGCGTGGCTACCCTACCCCCTCAACCCTCTCCCCTCGCTGTGGCTAACAGCGGGGAACATTTCTGTTCAGCCACAGGCAAACAGCCCAGCAGGAACGGGCACTGTTAGGGGGCTTATTCCTTCACCCACTTACTTCCCTGGTCCTTCTCGCATGAACAGAGAGCAACAATACCTGAAGTCCAAAGGTGCAAACAATTCGACGTTTATTGGGGTGAACTTCCAGCAAGCATGGTTCCAGTTTCCTTCCTTAGTATCCTCCTTCCCAGCTCTGACACCACAGAGCCTTACACCTGTGTCCCTGTTCCCATTCCTACCCTTAGCCAAACATGATTCCAACTTCCTTACTCCCATTCCCTGTTCCCATTTCCCCCTTTAGCAAAACATGATTCCAATTTTCTTACCCCCATTCCCTGCTCCCATTTCCCTCACCCTCACCCACCCCCTCCCACCCACCCCCACTCCCACTCACTTCCTCATTGACTACAGATTATATAGTAAAACTTGAGTTCTGCTTAGCTATACCTTAACCAATCATTTTCCTGAAATTTAACTAACCAATCCTAACATATTGTAACATGATTATGTAACCAATTATATCCCACCACCTTAATTAGTTTACACCCAGCAAAATTAATTATACAGCAGACAGGAACAATCACGGAACCAGACAGAGATTATATAGACAAACAACAGCAAAGTGGGAACTATAATGACAAAACAATACAGAAGTGAGGATTTCACATCCCAGCTATTGATAAGTGTGTTCTTGCCAGACAGGATGCTATCAAACTAAGTTTCCTTTTACATTTTCTAGGCACTTCCCTTTCTCTGGAGGTGACAGGAATACAATCCTGTCCTGATAGTGCCTAACAGCCCAATAGCACCTTATTTCAATGTGACTAGTTTGGAATGTGAGGATGTGACTGTTTGCTTCCCAGCTTATGGCTGCCTCTGCTGCTTAGCCAAAGGCCTTAGCCTAAGAACAGGGCCTCAGACTGTGACAGTAAGAGAAGGCCCTTACACCAGCAGACAGTGATTTTGATTCTCTCTTTTATACCTCTATAATTAGCCAAGTGATAAGAATACACCTAAATTCTTAGAGTATAGGCCTTTACAGACAGACCTGAATATCTATAGCCTAACAGGCACCTCTGAATGTCCGCTTACTAAAACCACCCTGTTTCAACCAGGTGACCAGGTGACCATGAATGATATAACTCTCCTGAGGATAACACAGAGAGATAAAGAACGGATGTTGTTTGAACGCCAGCAAACATACACTGCAATGCTTTGTTCTACAATGATTCCCGAGTACGTGCTACTGGCATAGTGTCCTGCCATGGTGGACGGAATAAGGCTGCCCTCCCCAGAAACCTTTTGCAAAGGCTTTGGGAGTACATCCAGGAGAGCCGCGAATGCCAGGGCAAATTAATCCTTTCACATGCTTGTTTTTAAACCATGTATAGTATTTTAAAAGGTACACTCACCAGAGGTCCCTTCTCTGCCTGGCGGGTCTGGGAGGCAGCCTTGGGTGGGTTTGGGGGGTACTGGCTCCAGGTCCAGGGTGAGAAACAGTTCCTGGCTGTCGAGAAAACTGGTTTCTCTGCTTGCTTGCTGTGAGCTATCTACAACCTCCTCCTCCTCCTCATCATCATCTTCCTCGTCCCCAAAACCTGCTTCCGTGTTGCCTCCATCTCCATTGAAGGAGTCAAACAACATGACTGGGGTAGTGGTGTCTGAACCCCCTAAAATGGCATGCAGCTCATCATAGAAGCGGCATGTTTTGGGCTCTGACCTGGAGCGGCCATTCGCCTCTCTGGTTTTCTGGTAGGCTTGCCTCAGCTCCTTCAGTTTCACGCTGCACTGCTTCGGGTCCCTGTTATGGCCTCTGTCCTTCATGCCCTGCGAGATTTTGACAAATGTTTTGGCATTTTGAAAATTGGAACGTAGTTCTGATAGCACGGATTCCTCTCCCCATACAGCGATCAGATCCTGTACATCCTGTTCGATCCATGCTGGAGCTCTTTTGTGATTCTGCGACTCCATCATGGTCACCTCTGCTGATGAGCTCTGCATGGTCACCTGCAGCTTGCCACACTGGCCAAACAGGAAATTGAAATTCAAAAGTTCACGGGCCTTTTCGTGTCTACCTGGCCAGTGCATCTGAGTTGAGAGTGTTGTCCAGAGCGGTCACAATGGAGCACTCTGAGATGGCTCCCGGAGGCCAATACCATCTAATTGTGTCCAGAATACTCCAAATTCGATGCAGCAAGGCCGATTTCAGCGCTAATCCCCTTGTCGGGGGTGGAGTAAGGAAATGGATTTTAAGAACTCTTTAAGTTGAAAAAAATGGCGTCATCGTGTGGACGGGTGCAGGGTTAAATCGATTTAATGCTGCTAAATTTGACCTCAACTCCTAGTGTAGACCAAGGCCTTGTCTTTCATGTGTCTACAGAATGTAAACTCTTTAGGGCAAGGACTTTTTCCTTGTAATGAGGCACTGATTTTGATTGTAGCCTCTATTTACCACATTAATACAAATAAATAATAACAATGGTCCTATATGTCACAAAAGATCCTGTGCGTGTATTATTGGGGGCTCTCTACAGTATAATAAAATTAGATATGTTCACACTGTATTTCATGCATTTGTAATTTTTTTCTTATGGGGAGTTTCATTCATTACAGGATAATAAATGATTACCTCTGGTCCTTGTCTGGCTACTTTCATGGTGTTTGAACTACAGTTGGTACCCTAAATTTGGCAGTCTTGTTAAAGAGATCAAAGACAGAACATGCACGGAGACTGACCCAGCTGCACAGCTCTAGAAGTAGTTTTATGTTTGTTTTACGTATAGCTAAAGACCTATCATCTTGAAGGCTATAAATCCAACATCTTTCACCAGCCTCAGAAAAACATAGAGACGAAAGTGCATAAATGTGGGTTTTTTCCTTTAATCAAATAAAAAAGAAAGGGAGACTTGAAAACCTCAAACTTTTCATACATCATCCAAGCAGAAGCAATCCGATGGGCCCTGCGGTGTTTGAAGTGTTTAGGTGCTACTTAGCTCAGTCCACATTTCCCAAAACTGGAGTGCTGGCCACTTAGTGGTGGCAAACTGTAATAATTCATAGCGTTACTGAACAAAGATCATAGTCGCTAAAAATACTGTTCTGATTTTTATTTTTCTGAAGGCTCAGCTGTCCCAAGCTTTGGAAGAAGTGGGAACCCAGAAGCAAAGAGCAGATATGGTATGTGTTCATTTTCTTTTACTCTTTGTTTTACAGTGGTGAAAAAGTGATGTGCAACTTTAAATGCCTATTAACAATTTGGATCCCGAATTCCAGATGTGAACAGGCAGTGAACCTTGCAAGGGGGAGAGAATGTGTATCCCATTAAAAAATATCACAGGTCTGTCCCCTGGTCTGTCTCCATATTTACTTGGTACAAACCCTGCATTCTGTTGAGATTACTCAATGGTGCTTCCCCTTCGAAAGCCTGTATTCTTCTTGGCAATTTGCCTTCTGTTCGTTAGCAGTTCTAGAAGGAAAATAAGCATTTTACTTCATAATGAATCAGATATTTTCCTTGGGTGACTGCCGTTCATCTTAGATGAGACAGATTTTAAAAACTGCAAACTAGGTTTTATTATTTGTAAATTTTTCAGCTGTACTTGTCTATTCAGTTAATTCTAACCTTCTCAGAGACAGGAAATGGGCCAGAAAACAGGGGGAAGTGAGGTTGTATACAGTTCAGTTGCTTTACTATACATGATCCTTCATGTTCAGGAATGAATAAGACATCAACATTTAACCATTCAAGTCCTTGTGGTGTGCAAATGAGCAAGTCCCAAAGCTTCAGCTGCAGAATTTTTTTTATTATGGACAAACCTGCATGGTCCAGAACAAAAAGATAAACAATATAGTATTGTTTTATGTTAAATAGAGTGAATTTTAACACTCATGAAAGTGAACATGTAGGACTGGCAACGGTCAGCAGGTGCTGAAGAAACCTCTGGTCAGAAACCCAACTGCTATCCGACGCTTCTGTTATCTTCCTATGAGCCTCCACACAACTCTGCTAATGCACGTTGGTCTTGATCTTCAACGTTCTTGCTATTCTTGTAATGAGTTGGCACACCTCTGTCAAAGCCTCTTAGTCTGGCTGTGTCGCTCGTTGCTGTTCCAATATTGCACTTTCCATAAACAGAGACCCAGCTGTATCAAAAAGTCTAATAGATCAGAGACTGCCAGTTGTGTCAAACGGTGCGGTGGCTGGGTGACGTGGACAGATCTTTTTGAAGATTTAGTCAATTTCACTGTGACTTGAGTCAGATGTGAGCTGAGATCTCCAGAGAAAACAGTATTAATTCCATTTATCATCTAGTCTCTAAATTACATGGGCTCTCAATTTTAAATTCAGTGCATTTAGCACTGGGCCTGTGCTCACTGGACATAAGAATAGAAAATTGTTACATCATCCAGGTTCGGTGTGGTTTTTGTAAGCATCTCAAAAATTACTCTAGCTCCAGTTTTCAGTTGCATATCTCCATAGACAGTTTGGAGCACTAAGTGTGCTAGCAGATAAGATTGGGAAAGTTTAGTTCATTGTGTTTATATGTGAAAAGCTGTTGTGCACTATTGTTGAGGAGGGGGATACAGGAGTAAGCAGTGCCCAGTGTATATTCTTGTGAAATTTTAATTTAACTAGAACATTGGACAGTCTCTACGTAAAAGAATAAATGGACACAAATCAGATGTCAAGAATTATAACATTCATAAACCAGTCGGAGAACACTTCAATCTCTCTGGTCACGCAATCACAGACATGAAGGTCGCTATCTTAAAACAAAAAAACTTCAAATCCAGACTCCAGCGAGAAACTGCTGAATTGGAATTCATTTGCAAATTGGATACTATTAATTTAGGCTTAAATAGAGACTGGGAGTGGCTAAGTCATTATGCAAGGTAGCCTATTTCCCCTTGTTTCCCCCCCCCGACGTTCTGGTTAAACTTGGATTTAAACTTGGAGAGTGGTCAGTTTGGATGAGCTATTGCCAGCAGGAGAGTGAGTTTGTGTGTGTGTCCCCCCGGGAAAAAAAAAGGGGGGGGGTGAGAGAGCCTGGATTTGTGCTGGACATGGCCCACCTTGATTACCATGCACATTGTAGGGAGAGTGGTCACTTTGGATGAGCTATTACCAGCAGGAGAGTGAGTTTGTGTGTGTATGGGGGTGGGGGGGTGAGAAAACCTGGATTTGTGCTGGAAATGGCCCACCTTGATTATCATGCACATTGTGAAGAGAGTTGTCACTTTGGATGGGCTATTACCAGCAGGAGAGTGAGTTTGTGTGTGGGGGGGTGGAGGGTGAGAAAACCTGGATTTGTGCTGGAAATGGCCCAACTTGATGATCACTTTAGATAAGCTATTACCAGCAGGACAGTGGGGTGGGAGGAGGTATTGTTTCATGATCTCTGTGTGTATATAATGTCTGCTGCAGTTTCCACAGTATGCATCCGATGAAAACTCGTGGCGAACCGGGGAAGTCCCGGATGACTGGAAAAAGGCTAATGTAGTGCCAATCTTTAAAAAAGGGAAGAAAGAGGATCCTGGGAACTACAGGCCAGTCAGCCTCACTTCAGTCCCTGGAAAAATCATGGAGCAGGTCCTCAAAGAATCAATCCTGAAGCACTTGCATGAGAGGAAAGTGATCAGGAACAGCCAGCATGGATTCACCAAGGGAAGGTCATGCCTGACTAATCTAATCGCCTTCTATGATGAGATTACTGGTTCTGTGGATGAAGGGAAAGCAGTGGATGTATTGTTTCTTGACTTTAGCAAAGCTTTTGACACGGTCTCCCACAGTATTCTTGTCAGCAAGTTAAGGAAGTATGGGCTGGATGAATGCACTACAAGGTGGGTAGAAAGCTGGCTAGATTGTCGGACTCAACGGGTAGTTATCAATGGCTCCATGTCTAGTTGGCAGCCGGTATCAAGTGGAGTGCCCCAAGGGTCGGTCCTGGGGCCGGTTTTGTTCAATATCTTCATAAATGATCTGGAGGATGGTGTGGATTGCACTCTCAGCAAATTTGCGGATGATACTAAACTGGGAGGAGTGGTAGATACGCTGGAGGGGAGGGATAGGATACAGAAGGACCTAGACAAATTGGAGGATTGGGCCAAAAGAAATCTGATGAGGTTCAATAAGGATAAGTGCAGGGTCCTGCACTTAGGACGGAAGAACCCAATGCACAGCTACAGACTAGGGACCGAATGGCTAGGCAGCAGTTCTGCGGAAAAGGACCTAGGGGTGACAGTGGACGAGAAGCTGGATATGAGTCAGCAGTGTGCCCTTGTTGCCAAGAAGGCCAATGGCATTTTGGGATGTATAAGTAGGGGCATAGCGAGCAGATCGAGGGACGTGATCGTTCCCCTCTATTCGACATTGGTGAGGCCTCATCTGGAGTACTGTGTCCAGTTTTGGGCCCCACACTTCAAGAAGGATGTGGATAAATTGGAGAGAGTCCAGCGAAGGGCAACAAAAATGATTAGGGGGCTGGAACACATGAGTTATGAGGAGAGGCTGAGGGAGCTGGGATTGTTTAGCCTGCAGAAGAGAAGAATGAGGGGGGATTTGATAGCTGCTTTCAACTACCTGAAAGGGGGTTCCAAAGAGGATGGCTCTAGACTGTTCTCAATGGTATCAGATGACAGAACGAGGAGTAATGGTCTCAAGCTGCAGTGGGGGAGGTTTAGATTGGATATTAGGAAAAACTTTTTCACTAGGAGGGTGGTGAAACACTGGAATGCGTTACCTAGGGAGGTGGTAGAATCTCCTTCCTTAGAGGTTTTTAAGGTCAGGCTTGACAAAGCCCTGGCTGGGATGATTTAACTGGAAATTGGTCCTGCTTCGAGCAGGGGGTTGGACTAGATGACCTTCTGGGGTCCCTTCCAACCCTTATATTCTATGATTCTATGATTCTAAGTGAGCTGTAGCTCACGAAAGCTCATGCTCAAATAAATTGGTTAGTCTCTAAGGTGCCACAAGTACTCCTTTTCTTACTGGAGGTCTTGTGGTCATCCTCACAGAGCCTATGCCAGTCTGGTAGGAAGAGGGTCCTGACTTCTGGCCCTAGGCTATGGTAGTTTGGAGTATGGTTTGCAGAGTGCTGAGATATGAGCATTATTTAGATTGGTGAATTTCATTCAGTAGACCTGAGAAAATTGTTCCATAGCAGGGCATGCGGTCTGTTTTCTCTTTCCCATCCTCCTATCCCATTTGAAAGAAGCTAATTTATTGTAGCTCCTCTTCAGAAATGGAGGTTGGCTTTGCAGATGTTTCCCCTCCTTGCACAAATAACATCTCCCTCTTGGAAAGGCATGTGTCACTCCTTTTATTTGTTTAGGGGTGACATGATAGTGTTCCCTTTGGATGCTTCCATTCCATTTTAGACCACCTGAGGTCTCAAAGGATTGTAGCATCGTCCCCATCACACTCCCTGCTACTGAAGAAATGTTCTCTCCTGGCATGTTTCTCCAACTCTCTCTCTCACCTAGGTGGCCTTATTTTCAGACTCATTTTAAATTGACACTTCAGCAGTTGTTTCCCTGAGTTGGATTCCTTACATCTCCCTTCCCTTTTATCTCCCTCCCCATTATTTAGCAGTGATCTACCTCTTGTTAGTTTGATGCTAAGCTTCTGTGGCTGGGAAGATACAAAAAGGCTGCTTCGTACCCCATCTTCTGACAAAAGTGGATATTGCTTTTCACCAGCTAGTCTCTGCATGAACTTGGTCTATGGCTGTAAGTAAGATGGAATAAACACCTGTCAGGTACTATCACACAATCCAGTGGTCTTTGGGCTGCTGATTGGGATAGGATGCTTTGCAGGTGACATCTCTGCAACCACCTTTATGAGTGCTAATAGTTCTCCAACACTGCTCACAATGGTGAAGATGAAATGATGTGCTCTGAGTTCAGTGGTATAACAGATTTTATCTCACCAATGGGTCTGAGAGGGTGTTTGTAGATATTCTACTATGGGCCCATGATAGGTAACTCATTCTGGACATCCGGATATTAAATCAATGCCTCTGCTGCATTAGTGCACACTGGGAGAGTGGCCTGGACTAGAGTGACTGTGTGGTGTACGCTGCCAGGAGGAGAGGGGCCCTGTTTCAGGGAGTCACGTGGGCCCAGAGAATTCTAGAAGAGTTGTGGCATGTGCCTCTTGCTGCCAAAACACACTGTATCAAAAAGTGTAATGGACATGCTGAGCTAACTGGCATAGTGTATTACAGCACATGATTCAATTATTTCTCTGCTAAAAATCAGTTTACTACTGGAAAAAAAGAAATTAAACAGCTCCCGCTAATTGCAGTTGACAAGACAAAGGCAGTTTGACTTTCCAGTATTAATTAGCAAACCCATACTAATTAGCTTGTATAAGCACAATTCACGCTTCTTTCCCTAAATGCAATTAATATCGCAACTAAAGACGTCTCTGGGCTGTGCTGCTATCATTAACATACTTCACCCTAATTAGACATGGCCAGTAGTGGCTGGAGAAATGAGTTTGTGATTAAGCCATAAAACACGCTCTCATATTTTACACCCTTCAGGGAACTTGAACCTAGAATTTTTCTCATTTAAGAGAAAATACCCCCATCATTGAGTTGTTTAATTATTATAATGGAACTTTGATTTTCTTTCCCACTTCCTTTAAGTTATTTATTTTGCCTTTTTGGGGTGTTTGTGTTCCCATTGTGCGTGTGTGACTTTCTGAAGAGGAGTTGTGTGGCATCTGATTACAGGATGGTCGGCAGCCAATCTGTCAGGACTTGACCAAAACTGGGTGACCATTTGTTCCTGATTTTGCAAGAAAAAAGTTCAGCTGGTTTGTTCTTGTTGAAAGAAACTTTTATTTTGTTCTTTTCAACCGATTTTTCTGCAAGTTTTGTTTTGCAGATTATGTCAACTAAGGAGTTTTTGAAATAAGTTTAGTACTCTTGAATAGCTTTCTCTACAACTTGCTCGTTTATCAGGGATCATTCAGTGTGTTCATCAAGACTTATAATTCCCTAAGTTTGTGATTCCAGGATGTTTATATGTGTGGCAATTTAGTTTAATGCTGTTTGTGGGCATATTGGGTTGACAGTGCATGAGTCTGATTGCTGTTTCCCTTTGCTGAGGCATACACCCAAGTATTCTTTGGAGAAGGATTTTTTTTTGACTTCCTGACTTTGTTTCCCTTCACTCATATCCTCTTGTACGCATGACAGAATTATCTGGCTCAGGAACGTTATCCAAATAGTGGCTGCGGTCTGTGATCTCCCTCTCCTTTAGTCCCTTTAGCAGGTGGCATTTGTGTCTAGACTTTTTTCACCATTTAATCTCTGAGGGAAGTGGTGATGGTGTTTGGGTATCAAACAAGTGTGCCTGTGTTTTCGTTTTCCAGAAACGCTCTGAGCATCTCAGGCTTTTGTCTCAGAAAGACAGCATGGCTGCCAGGGCAAATGTGAGCTCTGAAGGCTTCAGACTGGTGATTGGAAAGAATTCTCTTTTTTACCTTTCTAAAGATTAAAGACCCCAGGTAGGGGAGTCAGAAGTGTTGCTGAGCAGGGTGGGAAGCAAAGGAGATTTGGAAATGTAACTAACAAAATAAATTAGAGGAACTGGAGGCCACAACAGAAGAAATTAAGAAAATGATGGAAGAGGGATAGAAAGAGTACATAGAAAGGTCAGTACAAAGACATGGTGATTTACAAGCTGGGAAATAGCCCTGGGACCAAATCATATAATGAGTATGATGAAGGTGTGGCAATGTGAAGTGCCTTAAATTTCAAAATGCTAAACTGTATTTGTGTCTTTAGGGGTAACCAAAATGAACGCTTAATTAAGGAAAGAACATAGAAGAAACAGGAATAGTGAAACTGAAGTGAACAGCTTTTTTTTTTTTTTTGGTTCTGCAATAATTATGAACTGCAAAGAGATGTAGAGACCATTACAGAAACTGAGCTGAGAAAGAACCAGCCTAACCTAACCAGGGTTAGGCAGCAGAAATCCATAGATTAGAAACATTTAGTAAATAGAGGATCCTACAAGTCTTGTCTTGGATTTAATATTTGAGTGAAATACCAGCTGAAACTCAAAAGAAAATCCCACATTTTAGTCTGTGTGTAATAGGAGTGATAATACAGAAGAGTAAACCTCAAAATAGAAAGACCTATGGTGGGTAGCTGGGCTTTAGGGCTAAGAAATAAAATGTCCATTGTATCCATATTTAATAATGAAAGGTGGTCAAACACGCAGTTAGGAATATCAACAGGACAACAAGAGTGATAAAGGTGAAGGTTCTAAGAGACAGATAAAGCCTCCAGATCATCTACAAATAGCTGGCAGTTAAATCCATAGGAATTAGAGCACTAAACTGCTGCAGGTATAAATAAAACTGAAGCTAGTATAGAACCCTTTGTAGATCATCACCCATGCTGGGAAGATGGCTGTAGAAGGACAGGGTTTTTTTTCCTTTTGTTTTTCAGACACAAGCTGCAAAAAAGGAATGATCAGTGAGATAGGTCAACTTCTATGAGAATGCAAGGCTTTGGTTTCCAAACTAATTTAGATGACAACAAATCTCCGTAATATCTTCTACAAGTCCTAGCTTCTTCTACAAGTCTAGCAAAATCAAGACAGATGACTACCTGGGTATTCAATTTAACAACAATGTGATCTTAACAAACATGTAGTAAGGCAGTTTAGTGCAGTATCCAGTGCTAAAATCGGATTGAAAAGCATGAATGTCGTTATAAAAATACAGCAAAAACTGATCCCAGATGAGATAATATAATAGGTTAGATACAAAGGGGAAAGATTGGATGGAAATTTGAAAAAGTTCCTGATAGTTTAAGTATTTAAACTAGGCTTCTTTATACCTGGGATAACCAACACATATTCAAATTTAGATGGGCAAATTCAAGAAGTTAAGGAAGAATTAACAATATCCGTAACGGTACCTGTGATACAAATGAAGGTCTTCATGAGTAGAGCAGAAGCGATAGGATCAATCAGTTAAGCAAGTTGTTGGTTGTGCTGTAGAGATCAATACAAGAATATTGTAATTTGAAACCGGGGGAATGAACAGCATGAGTCAGAAGAGAAGGGAGGATGGTAAAGAGAGAAAGATCCAATACCACCATTACCACTAGAACAGCATTGTGAACTCTACTCACCAGGAGAAACGTTAACTCCTCAGTCACGTGCGTTGAATCTGATAAGAGATGGTTGTTTATGATCCCTTGGCGTACTATTACCTAAATGCCATGCTGACTGGCGGACTAGAAACATGTATTGAGAGAGAGATACTTAAAGGACAATTTAAGAAGGCAATCTTTCCCCTGCACAATCTTACCCCTGCAATCTTTCTCCTGCCCTTATCCTTTAAATTAGGGGTATGATTTTGCACTTTCCCTTGCAGTTCTGTTCTTTCAGGAAGTTGGACTGATGGGAAGGGGGAAAAGCTATATATTGTAGGAGGGGTGTCTGATTCTTCTCTCCCTCCTCCCCCGCCTTCCATTCTACCTAGATGTGGAGCCATAGCTCTTAGGGTAAATTCTTTCTTAGGGGAGGGGAAAGAAATACAATGATTCTGAGAATATATCTACCCTAGTACTAATCCTAGATAAGAGCTCAGCCTCTGTACCCATTATGAAAAGGAGGACTTGTGGCACCTTAGAGACTAACCAATTTATTTGAGCATAAGCTTTCGTGAGCTACAGCTCACTTCATCGGCTCACGAAAGCTTATGCTCAAATAAATTGGTTAGTCTCTAAGGTGCCACAAGTACTCCTTTTCTTTTTGCGAATACAGACTAACACGGCTGTTACTCTGAAACCTGTACCCATTATAACATTCATAGGAAACTTGCCCCTCTCTGTTCCCTGTGGAGTGGTGTATACTAACCTGTAAGGCATGGAAACAGCATCTATTTCTGACTCCTGTTTTAGCAGATTAAATGAATGTTCCCTTGCAAAATTCCCTCTGCTGGTTTTGTTGCATTTGCCTCAAGTTCCATCTCTGGAAATTCATGCTCAGTACAGAAGACACTGGCAAAATCAAAAACATCTGTTGTATATTACTGGGGATGGAATGAACAGAGACAGGGAAACATCAGGACCTTGAATAGGTGAATAAATCACGTATGACACAAGGAGGGGATCAGCATGCTGCACTTTCACATGCTGGTGTATCAGTGCTACTTTAATTATGTTAGAAGAGGAGACTCTGTCATTCGATTGTACTGGTTTATTTCTGTTTTAAAAATCCATCTAGGCACATGGGATCAAACAGTACATTCTCCTCAAATTAAAAAGAAATAAACTGTCTGTTTAAAAGTCCCATTACACAAATGAACCTGCTGTTGGAACCATTAACATTAAAGTTTTATGGAACTCGGCAGTACCATTTGGTTTGAGCAGGACAGTTTACATTTTCTCATTGAAGACAATCACAGCTGACATGGGGTTAAGGACTTCAAAGCAGCAGTGGAAAGCACTTGAGTAGTTTCCAAAGCAGAGAGCGCCTTTCTCTTTCTTCTTGGGCTCCTGGCTCCTCATGGGAAAGGCAGCTATGGCATGTGGAAAGGGACACTGCATCCGATGAAGTGAGCTGTAGCTCACGAAAGCTCATGCTCTAATAAATTTGTTAGTCTCTAAGGTGCCACAAGTCCTCCTTTTCTTTTTACGGATACAGACTAACACGGCTGTTCCTCTGAAACCAGACTCTATGGTGGCTCTAGCTCAAATTATGCTCCTGAAGAGCAATCTCATTGTAAAAAATGTGGCTGTGGTCATTCAGTCTTGCCTCAGTGCTTCATGTCCACCCTGGGAAGCTTCACTGTAGTGTAACAGGGTTGTTGCAGTGTTGGCTTCATGCTGCGTTTCCATCCAGGAGTCTGGCTGTGGTATCATAGAATTGATTGTTGTAACTTGGTATTATTGTTCTCTGATCCTAACAATATTGTTGGGGAGCCTGCTGCTCTAGAGTAATGAAGTAGTACTTGCTTTATTCAAAGTGCTTCTGATTGCTTGAGAGCTCTTGGAATCTCTGGTCATTTATGATTCAGTTGTGTGGAGGTATAATTTCAGGATCCTGGTGATGCATGATTCCTCGCTGTCTTTTCGAAGTTGTGTCTCAAAATAATTCATGAGCATTTTTCTTTCTTTACCAGGTAGATATTTCACTAGTCACATCTCGCCTGGATTTTGAGGCTTCAGTCTTTTCTGTCAAAATGTAGGAGTTGGAAGATGATGCTCTTCAGTCTTTCTGATGTTTGAGTTGATAAGCTACTGCAGCCATGACCCCAGGTTCCCTCATTATGGGTGAAATTCACCTCTTCCAATGGACCAGCTCCACTGAAATCCCTTTAGGCCTATTCTGAAGGCTTTAGTGGTGCACAGGCCTTGTGTTCTGCATAGGGGTGAGTGTCATCCTGTAAGCGCAATCTCTCTGTGTACAAGGATAAACAGGAATAATGAGAATACTGCTGGCTGTGGGGTTTCAATCTGGGCTCTTCACCTATTCCTCCCTATTTGCTGAATGCGCTGTTTGTGAAAGGTTTGTTCAGTATGTAGTACCTCTGCAAGCAAACCAGAGTAATAGGAGGCTTTAATAATAAAATCCACCTTCTTTACATAGTTGATATTTCTGCCTTTTAGGAGTTTGTTATATAGCGAAACCAGTGAACTGATTGGGGTTATTTGTGTTCTCCCTAATGGACTTTCACAAACAAGGCAAACCTGATAATTAGCAATAGCAAAAAGGAATATTTCATTAATTGGACTGAATGAAAAACCTGTAGACTTGAAAATCTGTTAACTTGGCTTTCCCTCCTAGTGCCTGCACCTGTAAGAGCATCTGCAGGAACTTGGTGAGGACACTGAGGTTAGGACATCCCTCCCCCACTCTTGAAGATGATTCTTTGATAATCTCTAATGATCAAGGTCTCAATTTTACCTCTTTGAAAGCATCATCTTCTACAGCAGAGTGCCTACTGTGATTATTCTGGAATATTAGATTAGTGCTGTTTGAAAAGTGCCAGCTACTCATTCACAAACACCACTTCCTTCAGTACTTAGGTTTTCCTAGATCTCTCACTCAGGTTCTGACCAAACCTGACCTTGCTGAGCTTGTGAGTTCGAACAAGAACACAGTCCAGTGTGGCTGAACTGCTGGAAGAGGAAGGATGCACCTGTGATTGTGGGGTTAGAATTGACATCTTGGCACTGTGGTCAGATGCTGCTGGTGTGATTAATGCAGTTTCAGATCGTGACTTATCCATCGTTGTGTAATGACCCTCCCATCAAGGATTGTCAGTGGAGACTGAACCCTTAATCCTCAGGGCAAAAGCACAGACAGACCACTACTGCCTAAGGCAACAGCACAATTCCAGTAGTTGTAGCAGTAATAAACTAGTACCCTCTATGTAACCCTTCTCCCAGGTGTTGGCACCAATAAGAGTTGGGTTCAGAGAGTTTTAAGAGGAACGTCTAGGTAACAAACACCACTGGCTCCTCCCAATACCCATAATTTCTGGGATCATTAAATACCTTCCCTGGGAGCCCTGAATAGGCACTACTTTCCCATTCACCATCACTGCGTCTGCCTACAAAACAAACGTATTGGGCGAAAAGGGAATACAGCATCAACTTGGAAAAACACAACAGCATAATTATATGAATGATAAATAAAACACTCCTCCATGATGATTTTGGCAGTAGTCCATTAACTCTGTTCCCTACGTGCTGCTGTGAACATCCAGGAGGCAAATGTTCCCTTACCATGTCACTTTACCTTTCCCCATCTGCTAAACCCCATTCATGGTTTGGATCAAAGGGTAGTGTAGTCCAAGTCGTGCAGTGCACTCAGATGGACACAGACCTGTCTCTAGTCCAGTCCCTTGGGAAGTGATGCCTGGTCTTGACATGAGATGGCTCCACCTAGCCCAGCTGTAGTGATTTCAGCTTACTTGGCTGGGTACGAGTTGATTCTCCAGAGTTCACTCAGTTCTGCTGCTGTCCTCTGCAGCTTCAGCCAGGATCCCTGTCTACATTGCACTGCACTGAAGAGCTGCCTCTTTTATCTGCTATTGAGGAGTCTTCTCAACAGCACAGGATTCTCAGTGGCGTGGAACCAGTAGTATATGGGACCCTTGAGCAGAGTCCTTGCCACTGGCAAAGCACTCCTTGTCACAACACAAGGAACACTTTCCCCTCTTCTGTCAGTTGTAATACACAACTCTGAGTTTGCATATTAGTGACTGTGACTCACAAACTGTCACTGGAAGAATTCTGGGTAGAAAGCGTATGCCAATGAAGCTCTGTATAGCCATTCTTCACCCTCTTCATTTATACATTGGATGTGGGAGGGGAGAAGAGGAGGAGAGAGCTCCTTCCTATCTGGAGCTTCCATGCATCTGGGATTCTGTGTAGAAAAGCTTATGCAGATGAAGCAGCTCTGTGGCCGTTCTTCCCTCTGCTCATCAGTAGAAGGGGCAGAGAGCTCCTTACCCTAGAACTTCGGGCCACAGGGCTCACATACATGTAGATTAGCCAGTAGAGGGAGGCATGATGCTTCTGTACAATCTGGTGAAGAGTATTTGTTTTACTTGCGCACATTGGTGCTGTGAAGAATATTGTGTTCCTTGTTAAGGGGAGGTGAATGTGGTCTAAAGGGTATGTCCTGCAATGCTGAAGTAGACGATCTGTAACAGATCTTGCTTTCCACTGAAAAGGATCACATTTGAAAGCCTTGCTTTCCAAAACTTCATGTCTACTCAGAAACTGGGTGATGGTTCACAACATGCCCTGACCTTTACAATGCAGGATTATGACTGAAATGATGCCAGAACAGAAACACCAGGAATTTCCTCCTTTGTGCTGCAGAAGAGTATGGGTGGAGAGCTTTATAAGATGTTCCCTGATTTGAAAAGCAAAGTCAGTGCTCTTTAAATACAGAGCCTTTCCGTTCTCCAAGCACTATCATTGAGTCTGTGATGAATCATGCGCTATCTCAGGGTGACAAGTTTTGATTGTATTAGTTGAGTTAAAGCTTCCTCTAGAGAGGAGTGAGGACTTTCTGCTCTACTAGGTTGGTTCTGGGAGGGAAGGAGGGAGGAGTATCAGGTGTGAATTCCTTGATTCTTCTGGGATTTCATTTCTCTCTGACCTAGAAGAGAGAAGGAGCCTGGAGAGACAGCCATGATAGTTCTGCACAGAGATCATGCATGTAAACAGTGCACAACTTGAATTCCTCTGACCACTGCTCATCGGGGGAGGGGCAGTAATCCTTAACTCCTCCGTGTGTCATCCTGAGGGAGGAGAAGCAGCTCTCAGACCAATCTCCCTCATCATTTCCACAATACTTATGAGCTATGCTGGGGAAGGGCATTTTGCTTTCTTCAGTGTGTAGGAGGAATGGCTGTTGGGTCCTCTTTCCCTATTTCTGGTCCCTCCAGGAAAGGAAAGAGCCTCTGAGGCCCCTGTCTTGTGGTGGGACTGACATGGGCCTCTGACTCTCTGGGATGCAGTTTTGCAAACATTTCAGAGCACCCGTAGCCCTTGAGCAATCTGATTTAATGGGGGCGGGTGAGATAATGTGCTGTAGATGTGTCCAGGGATCAGACAGCTGACGAGGTGCCTTTGTTTATGCCCATAGATGATTGTGGGTGTATAAAAAAGGAGGGAGGCTAAAGTCTAAAAATGAGGTCTCAAGAATGTGTCTTGTTAGCCTTTGCACTCATCAATGAGTGCAGGAAAAGAGACTTCCCCATTATTTATTTTACCTTCCATCTGCACTGTGCCTCTGTGGCATTAGAATAGATTGTCAGCAGCGTCTGTGCTTCTGGCTGCCAAAGAGGTGGTGGTGGCAGTTGGGGGGGGGGTCTCTCTGAACTGTTCTGTCAGGGCAACAAAGTCCTTGGGAAGAAGCTGAAAAACCTCATTTATCCACAGAGACTAGAAGATCATATAGCAGAACGCTTCCTATGACCTCTTAGTAAATAATGAATGGGTTTGTCCTACCTTTTTTGGAGTCGCTTAATTGAGGCCGACAGCTCTTTGTTGTATTACAGGCTCTGGCTTGTCAGGAGAATTTTTACTTATTTATGGATATTTCGTTAACCTCTAATGACTGGCTGTATAAAAGCAAGCTCTTGCCAGGCCTTGTCCTGTTGCTGCTGCTTCTCGTGCTAATATTTTCTACTGCAGATCATTTTATACTTTCCCTTCCCCTTTGTACTGAGACTAGGAGGTTATTGTTGATGGCAGTCAGAACATGTGTCCCAAAGGCTGGGAAAACAGGTTTCTGTTTTGCCACCCATGCTAAAGCAATGGTATTCAATGGTGTGTTGCTCTCTGGTTTTCTTTTTGTGACCACTCCTTTTGGTAAGGATCGTGTTGATTGAAGAGGGCCGTAGGCACCCGTTGCAGGATAAAATGGGAAGCACCTGCTTTATTCTTTGTGTTGTGCTCCCTTTCTTCGCTGTAGCAAGAGGCTTTTGTGATGGCTCATTTCATTGGAAAACTTGAGTGCTTCTGAATCAACTCTTCCACAAGCTGTTCTTGGGAAGGGTTTGTGGAACAACAGTGATGACTTCGAGCATCTGACTTTGACCACTTATTTAATGATTTGCTGGCAAGAAAACGGATATGGAAAAAACTAAAATAATTGAACTTGTAAGCCACCATCAAATCACAGTTCTTTGGTGGGATGCATTGGCAGTTCTTCTGTTGTTTATTATCAGGAATAGGGCACAAAATCTACTGGGACTGAGCAAACATTGTACATAAGGAAGTGGAACATCTCTGCAGCTTTGTTGGTGGTTTTGGTTCTGAATTAGTTACTAGGAGGCCCAATTTTAGCAGACATCCCCGCTCCTTTGAGGGGTTTATCCTATTCTCTTGGGAAAAAAAACACCCTTTTGCTGCTTTGTCTGAAGCCGGAAGACTTACAATGCACTGGTGCTCCTGACTGCATTAGATAGGATTCTGGCTTAATGACTGCAGAAGCTTTGTCAGGTTCCCTGCAGAGATTGTTATTCAGTGTTACCCTGTTCCTAACCAGGGGTAATGGGAAGGAGGTGTCAGCCATTTAAGTCTAATTACTCTGGAGCTTCTTTGCTCTCAGTGGACACCAGCTGTTTTGCTCTCCCTGGCGGGAGGAGCTTTCTGTGATAATTAAAGAAAACAGTCATCTAAAAGCTGGTGAAAGTGGTGGAGCGGGTCTGATAACAGCTGAGAGGATCTGAGCTGATGAACATGGAAATGATCCCCCTTCAGAATGAGCTGTTAGAAGCTGGAAAGGGGGAATTGTTTTGAACATGGGTTGTTTCAGAAGCTTTTGCTGACGCATGCATCGTTGTTGCAGATGGGCTCCATGGTTGGTGCTGGAGGGCACAAAACAGGCAATAGGAGATGGGAGTGCAGCTAAGCAAAGAGGAGAGAGAGGATCTATGTTTGCTCCTTTCTCTAGAAGTGAGAAGATGGGAATACGAAAGAGCATGTGTTCATGCCAAGCACTTCGGTCTTAAGAATCTCCTTGTGCCCACTTGGCCTAGGCCAGCTTCTCCTAGCTCCACGAGGAAGGCGCCCCCTGTATTTCCTTTGCTCAGGATGTTACTTCTCCCCTGACTCGGCCTTCCTGAATTTCTGATGTCAGCTTCATTCCCTTGGAAGCACCCAGTAGTGCTTATCCCTAGGGTTACCAGGCATCCAGTTTTCGACCGGAATGCCTGGTCAAAAAGGGACCCTGGCAGCTCTGCTCAGCACTGCTGATTGGGCCGTTAAAAGTCCAGTTGGCAGTGCAGCAGGGCTAAGGCAGGCTCCCTGCCTGCCCTGGCTCTGCGCAGCTCCTGGAAGCGGCTGGCATGTCCAACCCCTATGTGCAGGGGCAATCAGGGAAGGGCCAAGTGCTGCCCTTGCCCCCAGTGCCAGCTCCACAGCTCCCATTGGCCAGGAACCACAGCCAATGGGAGCTGCGGAGGTGGCGCCCGTGGGTGCAGGCAGCGCACGGAGCCCCCTGTTTGCCCCTGCACCTAGAAGCCAGAGAGGGACATGCCACGGCTTCCGGGAGCAGCGCGGAGCCAGGGCAAGCAGGGAACCTGCCTTAGCCCTGCTGCACCACCAGCTGGGAGTTACCTGAGGTAAGCACTGCCTGGCTGGAGCCCGAACCCGCACCTCAACCCCCTGTCCCTGGTTGGAATCCCCTCCCACCCCCTAACTCCCTCCAAGACCCTGCACCCCAACCCTCTTCCCAAGCCAGCACCCCTCACCCTCTCCTGTACTCCAACCCCCTGCTTGAGCCCCCTCCCCCTCTCCAAACCCCTTGGCCCCAGCCCGGAACCCTCTTCTATACCCCAAGCTGCTCATCCCCAACCTCACCCCAGAGCCCACACCCCCAGCCAGAGCCTGCACCCTCTCATGTACCTCAACCACCTGCCCTAGCCAACACCGAAACCCCTTGGCCCTAGCCCGGAGCCCCCTCCTGCACCCCAAACCCCTCATCCCCAGAGCTCGTACCCCCACCTGGAGCCCTCACCCCCTACCTGTCCCAGCCCAGTGAAAGTGAATGAGGATGGGAGAGAGTGAGCAAGGGAGAGAGAGGGGGCTGAAGTGAGTGGGGGCGGGGCAGGGGATGGGGCAAAGGTGTTTGTTTTGTGCAATTAGAAAGTTGGCAGCCCTACTTATCCCCAACCAGTCATCTCTAACACCGATCCCAGAGACCATGAATACAACAACGTGCATTTGGGAAGGGACTGAAACTACCAAAAACTCAGCAGATTAAAACCATAGCTGGAGTGACATTATAGTAAGTACAACTTGTTAGGTTTGAACCTCTAATTACAATTTATCAGTTGATGGGGGTAGGGAACTCTACATCTGAGGAGGTCCTTTTGTCTCATCTCTCTTCCCCCAACTCTGTTGGTCTAAAGCATTCCATTAATTTGTAGCCAGAATGAGGGTGGGTGGTTGTTCGTTTGTTGGGTTTTTTTGCATAACTTCTATGACTCTGCTTATAATAGTGGTCTGAGGTTTTGTGCCCAAGTATTAAATCTCTTGGACAGCTAGTTTTATGTAACACACATGCATGTCTGTATGTACATGCACTCAAATTTTTCCCAGTGGAATTGCATCTCTCTTCACCAGGGTTGAATTGGGCCTATAAATTTGTTTGCAACTTCACCAATATGTGCCTGCAACATCACAGCGTAGAAGGAGATATTTTGGGGGAAAAGCCATGAACCTTGCAGATCAGGAGCAAAGAAGGGAGTGGGTGAAAGCTCATTAGGGCTCTCTTGGATTAGATCAGCTAAACTTTATTGGTTCACGTACCACTTCCTTTAAAATTGTGAAATTAATTAAGTGAATATCAAGCGCACGTACCACAGTTTGGGAACCTCTGGATTAGATTAATTTGTTAAAACCTATGCTGTGTTTCAAAAATACAAATGCTATTTCAGTGCTAAGTCTGATTATTATTATAATCTTCCCTTTTGTGAGCTTGCTGGGGGTGGGAGCGGGGTGGTGATGACGAAGAGTGACCTTGGAGCCAAATTTTAGATCACAAAGCTGTGTTTCGTTGCTGGCGGTAACAAAACCCAGTGTTCTCCGTTAGTTCAGAAAAGCAAGGAACAGAGGTAAGGTGCATCTGGGGGGAATGATGTTTGCAATCGATAACTGTTCCTTGACAGCTGAAGTAATTTTGTCATTTGTTTTTTAAGACTGTCCTGGCGGGAGGGGAAGGGTTGCTTCCTGCAAGTGAATGAGTCCTGCTGATGGGATAGATAGAAACTGCCTCATAAGCAGGATCCTGGGGGTGGGGACCACATGACAAGGAGGGGAGGGGAAGGTGGCTGCTGCAGGCGTCCGGCAGTGACAGCTCCTTCTCCCTTGGCACTTTATTCGCTTGTAGCAAGCGCTCCTAGTAATTACGCCTCTTAATTTAGGAGAGCGAGTGGGAGAAAGGAATATAAATTTGTGTATTAGCTTTAGAGATTGGAAATAGGGCAAGCAAACCTTTTCTCCAGGAGATTATATTTGGAAATGAAATAGAGTGACATTCAGTATAAACTTGAAAAATTGCTCTCTTTAACAGCAACAGGAGGAAAAAAACACAATCCATATTGCATTGGAGAGAAGCCGAAGTCAGTGTGTGTGTGTGTATTCACACGCACATCTGTTTCTCTGTGTGTATATATGCAATTATAGAGACATAAATATGTTTTTAGGAGCCTATCTGTTGGAAGACTATTTAACCTTAGCCCTCCCTTCCCACTGATAAAGGACACTGACTTTGTTGTTACAGACCAATTAGCCTGTATAGACAGTGGGATTCGGGGCATGTCTGATCCAGTTAGCTCTTGTGTTTTTTAAACATTTATAAATGCTTTGTTGTTGTTTTTGCTTTGTTTCAGTCAAGTGTGAAATAGTTCTAAAGCACCATTATTTGGTCTCCAGTTTTTCTCCATGTGGTCCTCATGCTCAACAATAGCATCAAGGATTAGCTTTCCTAGGAAAAAACCCTAGCTAATTCTGTACCTTTTAGCCCATTTCTCAATGGCAAGTCATATAGTATTTTTGTAGCAAATACTGCTGTGTTTCTTTGAAAAGGAGTTGGGTCAAAGGCGAGCAACTTGCTGTTCAGCTATTGAGAATCTGGTGCTGCTTGGCTCTTCCCAAATGTTTTCTGCCCCTGATATTGTAGGGTGACATTTGCATTCTCCTGTACATGGAGGGCTCATGGTGAAGGTGGTAAGAAGTCTTTTCTTTGTACAGAAAAGCTGATCAGAAGGGATTGAGTATGGAGTTTGGAGCCCTGGTATTATTGCCATGTACCCAAATGACTGTGGCCAAGGGAGAAGGAGCTGTTACCACCAGATGCCTGCAGCAGCCACTTTCCCCTCCCTTTCATGTTGTTCCTCACCCCTAGGATCCTGCTTATGTGGCAGTTTCTGTCTATCCCATCACTAGGACTTGTTCACTTTCAGGAGGCAACCTCTCCCTTCCTACCAGGACAGTCTTAAAATGGCTGTCAGAAGAGGTGTGGGATCTTTGTTCAGACACCATATTTGTTTTTTCGGAGGAAACTTGAGACAGGAGGTCACCAGACTTGCTGCACTGGCATGTTGGAAGGGAGGTAAATAAAATTCATATTTATTGATGCCTCCTTTATAGATGATTACAACTGATGCTACTAGAATAACTGACATCTCAGGTATCTGTTGGAGAGTGAGCATTTCCAAAGCTGAGCGTGTGGGTCATATAAGGGCCCCTTTAGAACATAAGAATGGCCATACTGGGTCAGATCAATGGTCCATCTAGCCCAGTATCCTGTCTTCTGACAGTGGCCGGTGCCTGGTGCTTCAGAGGGAATGAACAGAACAGGGCAATTATTGCATGATCCCATCCCCTGTCGTCCAATCCCAGCATCGGGCACTCAGAGGCTTAGGGACACCCAGAGCATGGAGTTGCTTCTCGGATCATCTTAGCTAAGAGCCATTGATGGACCTATCCTCCGTGAACTTACCTAATTCTTTTTTGAACCCATTATAGTTTTGGCTTTCACAACACCCCTGGCAATGAGTTCAACAGGTTGACTGTGCGAAGAAATACTTCCTTTTGTTTGTTTTAAACCTGCTTCCTATTAATTTCATTGGGTGACCCCTAGTTCTTGTGTTATGTGAAGGAGTAAACAACACTTCCTTATTCACTTTCTCCAAACCATTCATGATTTAATAGACCTCAATCATATCTAGGGCCCTATGAAATTCACGGTCCATTTTGGTCAATTTCACAGTCATAGGATTTTAAAAATAGTAAATTTCATGATTTCAGCTATTTAAATCTGAAATTTCAGAGTGTTGTAATTGTAGGGGTCCTGACCCAAAAAGGAGTTGTTGGGGGAGTGTCGCAAGGTCGTTGGGGGCAGTGGGGGTTTGCGGTACTGCTACCCTTACTTCTGCGTGGTTGCTGGCAGCGGTGCTGCCTTCGGAGCTGGGCAGCTGGAGAGCTGCGGCTGCTGGCCGGGAGCCCAGCTCTGAAGGCAGAGCCGCCGCCAGCAGCAGCGCAGAAGTAAGGATGGCCAGGTACGGTATTACCACCTTTACTTCTGTGCTGCTGCCTGCAGAGCTGGGCCCTCAGTCAGCAGCCGCCACTCTCCAGCCGCCCAGCTCTGAAGGCAGCGCAAAAGTAACGGTGGCGATACTGTGACCCCCGTAAAATAACCTTGCGACCTCACCCCCCCCCCCGCTCACAACTTTCTTTTGGTTCAGAACCCCCAATTTGAAAAACACTGGTCTCCCCCATTAAATCTGTATAGTATAGGATAAAAGCACACAAAAAAGGCTTGATTTCACGGTGGGAGACCAGATTTCGTGGTCCATGATGCGTTTTTCATGGCCGTGAATTTGGCAGGACCCTAATCATATCCCCTCTTAATCGTCTCTTTTCCAAGCTGAACAGCTTTTTTAATCTCTCCTCATATGGAAGCTGTTCCATACCCCTAATCATTTTTGTTGCCCTTTTTACATTTCTGAAATATTTTTTGAGATGGGGCGACTAGAATTCCATGCAGTATTCAAGGTGTGAGCATACAATGGATTTATATAGTGGCATTATGATATTTTCTGTCCTATTATCTGTTTCTTTCCTAATGGTTCCTAAAAATCTGTTAGCTTTTTTGACCACAGTTGCACATTGAGCCGATGTTATCAGAGAACTATCCAAGATGACTCCAAGATCTTTCTTGAGTGGAAACAGCTAATTTAGACCCCATCATTTTGTATGTGTAGTTGGGATTATGTTTTCCAGTGTGCATTGCTTTGCATTTCTTAACACTGAATTTCATCTGCCATTTTGTTGCCCAATTTTGGGAGATCCCTTTGTAATTCTTCGCAGTCTGCCTGGGACTTAACTATCTTGAGTATATTTTGTGTCATCTGCAGACTTTGGCACCTCACTGTTTACCTCTTTTTGAAGATCACTTATGAATATGTTGAACAGCATGAATATGTCCCAGTACAGATCTCTGGGGGACCCCACTATTTACATCTCTCCACTCTGAAAACTGACCATTTATTCCTAACCTTTGTTTCCTTTCTTCCAGCCAGTTACTGATTCATGAGAGGAACTTCCCTCTTATCCCATGACTGCTTACTTTGCTTAAGATCTTTTGGTGAGAGACCTTGTCAATGACTTTCTGAAAGGTCAAGTGAACTATTTCCATTGGGTTACCCTTGTCCCACAATCTGGGACAGTTCCTCAGGTTTGTCACCTAAAAAGAATGACACAGGTATCGGAATCTCCCCTCTGTTTCATTCTAGTCTTCAGGCCCAGACTCCTCCCTTCCAAGCCTGCCTTGTTTTGATAGTTTAAATATTTATGTATTTAAATAGCTTATTGAATTGTGTTGAGATTTGTGGCAAACACAACCTCTCAGTTCACCTTTCCATGCTGTCTCCATATAAATTCGCTTCTTATTTATCTCCGCCTTTTAAATTCAGCTCTTTTGCTGAGGAAGGCCTTCCAAAAGGTGGTGCCTCACTCAGCCCATTATTTAATAAACTTTAGACGTTGATAATGGATTCACCACTTCCCCTTTTCTTACAATTCCCAAAACGCTGAATTAGAGGCAGACAATCTTCATCTTCAGTATACAGTTGTTGAATCGGCCCCTCGCTGTAACTCATTCATTTAGAGTAAATTGATTATTGTAACAGTAACAATATGTCTCCAGTCATGTGATGTTGTTTGAAATGTGTACATAAAGTGGAAAAATAAATCCCTGACTTTTTATTGTTTTCATCATCCAAACAAATGCTTATTTTAACACTGAACTGAAATATTTTTTTAAACAAAATGCAAAACACAGAGGCTGCTTTGAAATCCGGAAGCCTAAAGCTGGGCACAGAAATCCATATTTCGGTGTGTATAACTCTGTAGCCTGACTTTCACAGGCAAGTTAGTATTCAAAAATGTCCCATTTTCAGAAGTGACTGGGAAACTTAGGCGCTTAAGTCCCGTGGGAGTTCCAGAGTTTGTAAGTCACTTTTGAAAATGAGATTTGGACCCAGTCTCCACCTAAAACATAGGTTGACCGAGTTACATTTCACACTGAGAGACAGTTAAGCCAAACTAAGCCCTGGCGGAGAGAGGTCCCTTCCGTCGCGGTAGCAAGTGTGTGCGTTTCAGTGGTGTAATTGGAGCTCTGCCACTGTAGCACTTGTAATGCAGATGTAGCCTTAGATCCCGAGGTCACCTAGATGCTTTTGAAAATGACCAATATGAGCAACCACACCCCCAGGGAGCTGTGAGAACTTAGCACCTTGAGAATCGGGTATTAACTCAGTAGCAGAATATCTGAGGGGATGGAGCTTAAAAATGACAAATGCCCCAAGTGCAACTTGAAATCAAACACCTGAAAATGAAGGATCTCTTTTTCTTACCAGTTAGTAGCCCAGTTTTATGTGTTTTTTCCTTCCATCTCTAAGGACCTCAGACACTTCAAGCAGAACAGGGAAATAGAACAGGCTGAATTCCTTATTTTGCTGGTAGTGTTTGTAAGGTCATCAACACTTTCAGGAGAACCATCTTGAATTCCTGTCCCCTGGCAGGTTCAAAGTGGGGGAATGGGAGGAGAGGAGAAAACCATTCCACTTAATTCTAAATGTATTAGTAATTTCCCCTCTATTCTGTAAATGATAAGGTCTGAGATGTGTTTTCTGTTCCGGAAAACATCATGGCAGTTTACCGTTCAGGCTTGTGCACATCATATACATAACGGCACCTTTAATGAACGAGTTATTTTAAATGTTGGATGTGCCCTGATTTCATCCAATCAATAGCTCTAAAGCTGCCCAGAAATTGGGGATTATGGACATCAAGAAAGCTGCAAAGGAGCTGGATAAAATTGAATGGAGGAAGGGGGAGGAAAAGAGACTCTGATGTATTCTGGTTAAAAGGACATTGCATGGTCAAAATGTTAAACACCCGTTTATTTTTTCTCACCATTCACAGTCTCTGACGTTACTCATGGTTCTTCCCTTTCGGTGTCATAAAGACCTTGGCTAACTTAAAAAATAGCCTGGCTTCTTCTGGAGCCAGTAATATATTCTATGGAATGGGGACAAATTAATTAGAGAGCCTAATCCTGAGCAGTTTGAGCTCCTGAAGCTCTCTTGGAAATAGTTTGTGCTTAGCACCTTTCTGGATCAGGCCTGTTGTTATCATGACAGGAGATGCAGTAACATAGTGATGCATACTTGTCCTGGGCTGAGATTCCCACCCCTGCTCTGGCCTTCTATATGCCAGGTAAAAGGCCTGGAGCAGCATAAAGGAGCTGTGAGAGTACATCTGCACTTCAGAAAAAATACCGTGGGAGTGAGTCTCAGAGCCAGACTCGGGCTTTCTCTATGATACTAAAAATCATAGAATCATAGAATATCGGGGTTGGAAGGGACCTCAGGAGGTCATCTAGTCCAACCCCCTGCTCAAAGCAGGACCAATCCCCAATTAAATCATCCCAGCCAGGGCTTTGTCAAGCCTGACCTTAAAAACTTCTAAGGAAGGAGATTCTACCACCTCCCTCGGTAACGCATTCCAGTGTTTCACCACCCTCCTAGTGAAAAAGTTTTTCCTAATATCCAATCTAAACCTCCCCCACTGCAACTTGAGACCATTACTCCTTGTCCTGTCCTCTTCTACCACTGCGAATAGTCTAGAACCATCCTCTTTGGAACCACTTCTCAGGTAGTTGAAAGCAGCTTTCAAATCCCCCCTCATTCTTCTCTTCTGCAGACTAAACAATCCCAGTTCCCTCAGCCTCTCCTCATAAGTCATGTGTTCCAGTCCCCTAATCATTTTTGTTGCCCTTCGCTGGACTCTCTCCAATTTTTCCACATCCTTCTTGTAGTGTGGGGCCCCAAACTGGACACAGTACTCCAGATGAGGCCTCACCAATGTCGAATAGAGGGGAACGATCACGTCCCTCGATCTGCTGGCTGTGCCCCTACTTATACATCCCAAAATGCCATTGGCCTTCTTGGCAACAAGGGCACACTGTTGACTCATATCCAGCTTCTCATCCACTGTAACCCCTAGGTCCTTTTCCACAGAACTGCTGCCTAGCCATTCGGTCCCTAGTCTGTAGCGGTGCATTGGATTCTTCCATCCTAAGTGCAGGACCCTGCACTTATCCTTGTTGAACTTCATCAGCTTTCTTTTGGCCCAATCCTCTAATTTGTCTAGGTCCCTCTGTATCCTATCCCTACCTGCCACCGTATCTACCACTCCTCCCAGTTTAGTATCATCCACAAATTTGCTGAGAGTGCAATCCACACCATCCTCCAGATCATTTATGAAGATATTGAACAAAACCGGCCCCAGGACCGACCCTTGGGGCAGTCCACTTGAACCAGTAATCTCATCATAGAAAACGATTAGATTAGTCAGGCATGACCTTTCCATGGTGAATTCATGCTGACTGTTCCTGATCACTTTCCTCTCGTGTAAGTGCTTCAGGATTGATTCCTTGAGGACCTGCTCTGTGATTTTTCCGGGGACTGAGGTGAGGCTGACTGGCCTGTAGTTCCCAGGATACTCCTCCTTCCCTTTTTTAAAGATGCACACTACATTAGCCTTTTTCCAGTCGTCCGGGACTTCCCCAGATCGCCATGAGTTTTCAAAGATAATGGCCAATGGCTCTGCAATCACAGCCGCCAACTCCTTTAGCGCTCTCGGATGCAACGCATCCGGCCCCATGGACTTGTGCACGTCCAGCTTTTCTAAATAGTCCCTAAGCACTTCTTTCTCCACAGAGGGCTGGCCACCTACTCCCCATGCTGTGTTGCCCAGTGCAGCAGTCTGGGAGCTGACCTTGTTTGTGAAGACAGAGGCAAAAAAAGCATTGAGTACATTAGCTTTTTCCACATCCTCTTTCACTAGGTTGCCTCCCTCATGCAGTAAGGGACCCACACTTTCCTTGGCTTTCTTCTTGTTGCCAACATACCTGAAGAAACTCTTCTTGTTACTCTTAACATCTCTTGCTAGCTGCAGCTCCAGGTGCGATTTGGCCCTCCTGATTTCATTCCTACATGCCCGAGCAACATATTTGTACTCTTCCTGGTCATTTGTCCAATCTTCCATTTCTTGTAAGCTTCTTTTTTATGTTTAAGATTCGCAAGGATTTCACTGTTAAGCCAAGCTGGTCGCCTGCCATATTTACTATTCTTTCGACACATTGGGATGGTTTGTCCCTGTAACCTCAATAGGGATTCTTTGAATCTTTGAATTCTTTTGAATTCTTTGAATTTACAGCCAGCTCTCCTGGACTCCTTTCCCCTTCATGTTATTCCCCAGGGGATCCTACCCATCAGTTCCCTGAGGGAGTAGAAGTCTGCTTTCCTGAAGTCCAAGGTCTGTATTCTGCTGCTTACCTTTCTTCCCTGTGTCGGGATCCTAAACTCGACCAACTCATGGTCACTGCCTCCCAGATTCCCATCCACTTTTGCTTCCCCTACTAATTCTTCCCGGTTTGTGAGCAGCAGGTCAAGAAAAGCTCTCCCCCTAGTTGGCTCCTCCAGCACTTGCACTAGGAAATTGTCCCCTACGTTTTCCAAAAACTTCCTGGATTGTCTGTGCACCGCTGTAGTGCTCTCCCAGCAGATATCAGGATGATTAAAGTCGCCCATGAGAACCAGGGCATGCGATCTACTAGCTTCTGCGAGTTACTGGAAGAAAGCCTCATCCATCTCATTCCCCTGGTCCGGTGGTCTATAGCAGACTCCCACCACTACATCACTCTTGTTGCTCACACTTCTAAACTTAATCCAGAGACACTCAGGTTTTTATGCAGTTTCATACCGGAGCTCTGAGCAGTCATACTCAAATAGCTATGTAGACGTTCCTGCTTGGGCTCCGAGACACACCCCCTCACCAGGTTTAAGAGCCTGAGTGGGAACCTCTACATTGCTGTTTTTAGCCCCGAAGCTCGAGTCCAACTCCCCTGTAGAACTAGGTTCTGAGACCTACTGCCACATTTTGTTTTGGGATTTTGGGGCAGTGGGTTTCAGTGTAGACGTAGGTCAGAGGTTTTCAAACTGTGGGGTGCCCCCCCTAGGGTGGGCATGGAGGCACACTGGGGGGGGCAAGTGGCAACACTAGGCGGCTTGTGCCAGCCCCCATGCGGGGCGGGGAGAGAGTGCCACCTGCACCCTGGACTCACCTCAGCAGGTCGCCCAGCCTGTGGGTCAGTGTAAATGTCTGCTGAGGCTGAGCCGATTTCCATTCCTGGCAGCCTCTGCAGTCAGCACTGGCTCCGCCTCCAGAGATGGTCACATGTGCTGTCCCCCATTCTGAAAACCTGAGCCGGGGGGGGGCACAGGGGCAGGTATTGGCCCTGCTCTTGGGTGCATCTTGGCTGCAAGGTAGAAGCAGCCCACTGCTGAGGAAGCCTTGGCTGTGCTGTTGGTAAGTATCTGTGTATTTGTAACTTACAGGTGCAGGTAATTTCATTAAAGGTGTGTTAAGGTCTGTGTTAGGTTTATGAGCAGGCTGTCAAGAATATTTCTGGATGTGTCTATTTTTGCCTGGGTTGTGGGGGGTGGAGGGGGCCACAACCAAATATTGTAACTCAGAGGGTGGCTCAGCTCAAAAAGTTTAAAAGCCGCTGACTTAGGCATACCCAAGAAGCCCCAGGTCTAGCTAGAGGAGAATTCTCCTGGTGCAGGCGCTGAGTAAGACAGCCAAAAGCTGTCTTCCAAAGACCCACTTGCAGGCACTGGTGTATGGGGGTGAGGAGCATTTTGGGGGGGGAGGCAGCTTGTAGCACTGTGGAGTTTCTGGCAGCATCCCGCTCCCCCCATCTGTCTAATTTACCCCGTGGACTTCTGTGGCTGCTGGAGCAGATCAGAATTGAGAGGGTACAAAGGTTACTTAAAGCTCTCTCATCTCACCCCACCGCAACCCTGGGTGGCTCATAGAGGCACAGCGTGGAATCTCACCCGGGTTCTAATAGAGCTGTCCAGGAGGTAGTCGCTGTATGGTTACTCGAAGTGTGACACTAACTCTTTATCAAATCGGACTTCGCTAACACTGTGCCCTCTGGAACCGATGAACGTGTGTACACACAGACCCATCTCCCCTCTCCTCTTCCCAGTATACACTCAAACCCTGTCCCTCTGCACACAACAAACCCATGCAAACAGACCACAGAAAACAGATTCCTAACTCCCCATCTTCTCCAAAGGAGCCGGCAGTGATTTATTGGTTCATGTCGGTTAGCAGGTGGCAGTTGGACTCAAGGCTGAGGCCGCTTAGCCTTTGATAAATAGCATATTTACCAGTGCTCCATCTTCCAATGCTATCCACATGTGGCCCAGAAAGCAGCACAAAACTGTAATAACAAACCTCATCCCAGCCTTCTGCAGAGATGGGAAGCAGAGTGTATAATGAATGTTTTCCTGCTAGAAGTAGGTTGGAATTGAAGTCTGCTGCCGGTACCAGTTCCTTGATTGTCATCCCTGGAATTATCTAGAGCGCTTGCTTTATCCCAGCTATCTATAATGAACTGAGCTGGGACAGATAAGCTCAGTAATCAGAAAATTGAGGGAAGCATTCCTCGCTGTGATAATCTTGTCAGCTGGCTAATATACATGAACATTTTTTACAGCATAATGATGCAGGAGGGCTTTTTGCTTCTTTCTCTTTGCTTGAAAGGGTTTTGGCAAATGATGGGAGAATATCAAAATCTAGTGTTCCAAAGAAGATTTTGGCTAGAACCTCTTCCCCTGTCTTTCTCCTTTGCTTTAGCCCCTGATGTATCCAAAGGGGTGGGGAATAAGGCCATCCCTGTCCCTAGCTATAATGCTGCCATGTTTTTCATGCCTTTCCTGCAGCAAACAGGTGTGCGAAGATACATTACACTGGAACTTTGTTTCTCGCTGAGCAATGTGACTAGGCATAGCTCTGCAGTTGAATGCATATTCTTTTTGCCCACCTACCCACTGTCCCCTTCTTGTAAAAGCAAGAAACTGATACCAGCTGGCTGCATTTGGACCTGGTACACCAGTGCAGAATTATGATGCTCTACACATCTAATCAGTACAGATGAAGGGTACTGTTTGTTAATGTGTTATCTCCCTGATGTTGAATACTGAGCCCTCTGTGTTCATATGGTTTGCATCTCTAATTAGGGTTGTGTTGCTTATTATTTCCCCTGTAAATGGAAAGCATAGCATCTGGCCATAGATTTATGGGGGGGGAGTTAGCGATCAGGAGGTACAAGACAGATGCTGAAGGAAGAGCCAAAATGTGAGGAGGGGAATAGGTGTACAAGAACAGACAATGAAGAATGAGTGGGGAGGGTATCCAGGCTGGGAGGAGACTAATAGGGCCGCAGGGTGTCTGAAAGTTACTTACGCTCAGAACTGGTTGTCTCTGCTTAGAATGCCTGAGGTTTTTAGGATAATAGTTTAATAGCAGGTAAAATATACCATTTCTCCCTCCCCCGTGCATGGAGTTTTGGGCACTGGATGAGGGACACAGATTTGCATAGCCAAAGGAGATCGAAGCGATTTCTATGCATTCCTCCCTCTGCTCCCAACCTGACAATTATAGGGCCTGAGTAAGAAATACCATGTGCTCAGATTGAGGCTTGGTTTCCTAGCCTAAAGGGAGCTGAGGCAAACTGTTTTCTTAATTCTTCATCCACTGTTTCTCCCCCACCCCAGCTGGGTAACTTGTATCTGAAAGGGTTGGAAATTCTCCCCTGGCTGATGGGTGCAATGTAGAAGTCTTGAACAGAAATTGGACTGGACAAGGCCGTCTGATCAGCTTATTTCCTGTGGGAGTTACTGGTGCTAAATGAGGTTGCATTGCCAGCATAGAACTTCAGGTGCTAGGGAACTCCTGCTTACATGCAGAGTTCTCTGCCTCGATTTACTCACCAGGCAATGGATGGGGAAATATTCAGAAGAAGAGCAATGGCTCCGCTTGAACAATATCAGTTCTCCCTTCCCTCTCCCTTGGTTGCCCCATACAGCCTTTGAGCAAATGGTGGGAGAGATCATTGCAGGTGTGTCAAGAGAGGGTGTATTAATTGGGGAGCTGGTACTTGGCACATGTAAAACTTGTATTTCACAAAGTACATTGGAATGATTTCTAAACTGAGGGGGAGCTGGCTGTGGCGTATGAAATAGCTGCCTCCCTGCTGTTACTCAACATCATGTTATGAAGTGAAGTTGGTTTCCATTTCCGTTGTGACTAAGCTGAAGAACCACGTGACACTGGACACAGCTGTCTGATGGAAATGAAGACACTTACGGGATCATAGTTTTTGCTGTAGTGGATGGATTATGGGCCATCAGGTTGTTGTAAATGCCTGATACTTCAGAGGAAGGTGAAAAAACCCATAATGCATCTGGCCAATTGTACCTCCATGAGGAATACTAACGATAAATTCCTTACTGCAAACTTATATTAGAAAATCATGTGCACCATGGTCCATACATCAAAATATTGAAGTTCCAGGACTCCTTACTCTCTAAGAGTCCAGGGCATTCAGTCGTGTGATTCAGCAGTGTGCACCCATGTCTTTCATGTCTCTGATGGATGAACTAACCTCCTGTCCTATTCATGCAGATGGAGGTGGAGTTAAAGAGCCTGAAGTCTCAGGCATGCACAGCAGCGCAGAGCACCTTCATAACTACTGAGGAAGTGAACGCACTCAGGTGAGCATGTGCTAGGGGCTGTTCCTTCTATTTGTTACACAGTTGGGGAGAAGGGAAAGACCAAGTTGGTATTATAAAAAGAAACAAATGCTGCATCCTCATCATTTATATTGTGGTAGCACCTAGGAACTCTGGTCAGAGACCAGAACCCCATCTGAACAAATGTAATACCGACAGACCCTGGTCATCAGCAGACGGGATTGAACCTGGGACCTCTGGAGCTTAGTGCATGAGCCTCTATTGCATGAACTAAAAGCCATATGGCTCTTAGCTAAGGCCGTAGAGCAGACTAATTAATCTCTAAGTGGTCTCGGTGCCCCTACATGGGACAGAACACCACACCCAGGTGGTGTGTGGGTTATACAAACACACAACAAAAAGACAGCCCCAGGAAGCTTACAGTATAAGTAACTAAGCTTTAGGGCTGGTCATTACACTGACCTTTTCCTGATAGGATATTTTCATAGTAGAATCCTTCTTTGTCCACCTACCTTCACCTCATGCTCATTTCACCCCCCAAAACCCAGGAAAATTCCAGGAGCCAGGGAAAAGCCCTTTGGCCTCCAGCCTTTCTTACACACTGTCATTTTCAGACCATTTTTCTACCTGGGGTTTCTCCATGCTCTGGTTTTGGAATCTGCTTGAGTCTCTTTTCCTCTGTTAATTCATGTTGCAGTGGCTCCTTCATCACCCCATTTACTTCCCTCTTTGTGGAACAGCTTTGCTGTTTGTTTTTTATTTTTACTGGATCTGGACTTTAAGTTCAGGACCTGTTGGCATCCACGGAGAGAGGCTTAGAAACAGCCTTTTGTAATACTGATGTGCTTCCCGTGCTGGAGAGAAAAGAAAAATGGTTCTCCTAGTGTGCAATTGCAGATGGTAGAGGGATACATGTTGTGATTCAATGAGAGAGAAGTTACAAAACAGCATTTCAGCAGAGGATACATAAGCACTTACAAAAGCTACAATGAAACTAGACAACCTTTCAGTGTATTTATTAAAGTATTTACAGCTCCTGTTCCAAGGTAGGTGAAACAATAAATACCGAACACAGAAAGTTCATCTGTATCCAGAATGTTTTAATAAAGTTCCTTCTTTTTAAACTGAGCCAATCTGTTCGATCTTGACAACTTGCATTTGTGGTTCTGAGCTGAAGTGAGATTTTGGCTGGATTTCCTTCTCTTAATTCTTTTCTATTTTCAGTTCCATCACTGTAAAAGTATTGCGGCCTCTCAAGAACGAAAGCAGGATTTGCAGGAGGCACAAATTACTGGCCTGCATTTTATGGATTTTCTAAATCCCCCCCTCCCGGCTTGTTTTACAGCTCTGGAAGCGTTGTTCAGTATTAGAATGGAATGGATTTGAAAATGGCCAGTGTTCAGCTAAGCTGTTTTAATACAATAGAGAGCTCTTAAACTGCCCTTTGGGATGTATTTCTCAGGGACAGCTCCCACAAGATGGAGTGGCAGAATTTTGAAGGCCTCCCTCCACCAAATCATCTTTTAATGAGATGGTACTGTCGGTCACACCATGGTTTTGTTCCCCCACTCCCATGAGGGTAAATCAGTTCTTCCTAAATCCTTATTCATGGTGTGAGTGTTGGTTTGAGGCTTGATCTCATTCTGCCTTTCACTTTCTCCAGGGGGCACATAGGACTATCCTGAAGCACGGTGTTTGCAGTGCTACCGGGGTGTTCAAAATCTCTCCAGCAGCAATACAGCTCATCCCTTATTCTGATTAATATTAGCTTCTCTATCAGTAAAACCAGCATCCTGTTTGCTGTCTTCTGGGAGCTGGAGGCTTTCAGGAGATTTCTACAGTAACTCCCCAGTCTCCCCCTCTCTCCTGGTTGGTATGGACTGCAGCACCCTTTCCATTTAGGAGCAAGTCCAGTCTCTATATTTTCACCTCCAAGATTCATTATTCAGTGTTTATCTTCATTAAACAGCATTTGCCATCTATTAGCTGAGCAACTTCCAGGATGGCAGAAAACAAAACAACTGGATTTCCACATATTCCAGGACTTCCTGAGATTGCCGATGTCTGCCTTACAGTGGAAATGGATCTCATTTCTCACTTTGTCCATCTTTTCTCTGATTTGCAAACCTAGATTTCACAAATGGCACTGTCAGATCTCTTGCAATGATTCTATTACTGAGTGCCAGTTATGTGCTAGGTGCTCTGCAAGCAGAGGAAGCCCCTGTCCTGCTCTTAAAGGCATGGCAGTCTAAATAGAACTTTTTTTAAGTGTGAGTCCTTTGCCTGTCAACCCCATAACTCTGCTTCTTTCATTTAAATTGTGCTTCAGAATTCAAATAGAGTGTCCCAGAAGTGGGCTCCTCCCCAGCAAAACCATTTATATTCTGGAACAGTTCTCCAGTGAGGAGCAATAAATTGAAGGCAGAATTGAAAGTTGTGTCAGGCTAAGAGGCCAAGTTTCTGGGGCTGCCTCTCATAGTAGCACCATCCACCTCCCGCCCCACCCCACCACACACACCACGAACACTTCCAGGACCACACACTTCTGCAGCTAGGGTCATCTGAGACATTTGACCCTTCAGATCTACTATAAGATTATTTTTGGTAGATTCCCAGCGTAGCTAAACCTTCTTTGTTCAGATGGAAGTCTGTCATTGAACCGTTTTTTGTTGCAAGGGTGGTGCTGGTGTATTTAATAAAATACAGAACATGTTCCAAACCCTGGTGTTGGTGATTTGGTGATTAAGCAGGCCTGCGTGGTGTGGCATGCAAGGATGTGAACTTGGATTTATTTCCTTTTCTTGTCACAATTTTATGACTCTCTTTGCAAGGTGGATGGAAACAGTATAAAGTTGTTCATTTGATTTCATCCCTTCTTGCTGCTCAGCATGTGCAAGTTTCGTGGGACATGGGTTTCCAACAGAAAACACACACTGTATGAAGTGTTTTCTTTCAGCTGGAGGCTTCTTCAATCTGGGGCTAGTGAGCAACTTCTCATCCCCTTCTCCACACAAGTAGATGGACTGCTCTGCTGCTGTAGTCTGTTTTCTTCTGAGGAGCAGCCTACTTCAAATATCATTGTCTTCCTTCTGCTTTCTGTCTAGCAGAACATGGAATTCTCTTCTCTGCAGAATTAGGGAGAAAACACTTGGTTTGTGGTTCCAGAGTTACCCAATCTAGGAATGGAATGGTGTTCCACCTCCCCTGCTTCTGGCATCCCCCATGCACTAAGGCTGGGAATCAGTAAAGAGCTCGCTTGCTGTAACACAGGTAAACCCTTGCTGTCACGGAATCATGAGAAATTTTCACAGGGTTCCCCCTTGCATGGGAACTGGAATAGTTTGTTGTGGTTGTCACGTTTCCCAAGATAGCTGCACTTCTGAACAATTGTGATCCTCCTTGTGGCCACCTCACCTAGTCTCAGGCCTCTAATCGTCTTTCTTGAGGTGGGATCTCGCTATCCACTCCCTCCTGACTGGGGTCTTAGGCTGCAGACTCCTGCAAATCACTGAGATTATCTCAGCAGGTCTGACTTTAGTTCAGCACCCATAGTTTTGTTCTCTTAGGGGCAGTGACAGAGTATCTGGTGATCAGCCAGGTGTCACAAAACAAAGGTATCTTACAAACAGTAAACATCTAGCTTATCAGGTGTCACCATCTTCCACATGGAAACCCTGTCTGTTTCCAAAGTACTGCAGGGCCTGCCCCTCTGCATCACAGTCTCATGTCCATTCTTGGATTAAGCATGAGTGGCCCTCTCCAACGTCAAGATCAGCCCTCTCCAGGATGTTCTTTGTTTACCAGGCCTCTTGAACCAGGTCAGACCTGTACATGCTATTTCCCCTAGGGGGTGAAACTTCCACAGAGTAGATACCTGCATTAGGAATTTGCTCTAATTACCCCCGCCCTCTTGATATTAGTTCCTGCAGAAAACCCTTTGACTCCCCCCCATTTAGCCAGGAATACAACTACAAGTCGCTCCATAAAGATACATATAACATTTGTAAAATCAATATAATAGTCTTTAAATGTTCTGTGTGTCCATAGCTGCTCTCGCAGTGGACCATGGGAGAACCCTTCACATGGCCACCTGCAGGTGGCTCCCTGCAGCAAAAATGAGTTGGGTGGGTGTGATGAGGAAGGAGAGGTTTTGGAGGGTGGGAAGGGGAATCTGGTGGGGAAGGAATCATTGTGCCCTCCCCTCCTTCTCCATTACAGTGTTAAGGCTTTGTCTACTACACTATCAAGTTTTGTTGGCAAAACTTATGTCGACACCCAAAAGTTGACAAAACAAAAATCGCCAAAGGGTGTTCACACTTACTCCCTCTGTTGGCAGACCATGTCCACATTGTGGGCACCGTCATCGACAGTGTGAGCAATGCATTGTGGGTATGTATCCCACAGTGCAGTGTTGTGGGAAGGCGGAGCTGATCGCTGCGCATCTTGGGAGGATTCCCTCCCAGTTCTCCCACAGCCTCCTCAGGTGCCCGGAGCGGCCTCACGAGCAGCTCTGTGAGCTTTCCATGCTGAGGAGTGTCAAAGCAGCGCAGCAATCTCTCCTTCCCCCTTCCCTGCGACAGCCGTCAGCCTGCCGCTGTATTCCTAGTGCAGGGCAGAACAGGAGCATTCCAATTATTTGCTCTTTGTTCCCCAAAGGGAGCAGCACACGCAGCTGTCAGATACTTTCTGCGGCTTTGAAAGGGGAGGGGCACATGCCTGCAGGGCAGTAGAGATCAAAACACTGAAAGTCTCTCCTATGGGGTGGACGTTTTTTGTCGCCGAAACCGGGAGTTTTTCCGACAAAAGTCACATTGCAGTGTGTACGCTTTCACTGCTTTGTCACCAAACGGCAGTTTTTGGCGACAAAACTTGGTAATGTAGACAAAGTCCTAGAGGAGCTGTCCCTGCGTGGTTCCACACCACCAGTTCACACTGCTGCTCCTTGTTTCTGGTATGTCTCTAGTCATTGGAGTCTATTGCCTGCTGCCAGTGGGGATGCAGGAACTAGGAGCACAACTGTACTTACATTCTTTCCCCGTACAATTTGCCATTACAAAGTCACGTTGGCAGAAAACAGGTGGAAGAAGAATACAAACTCTCCAAATTGGAAGGTGGGGAAAGAAACCCCACACTTCATGAGGGAATTATTTTCACTGCTAACATTTATCATGGGCCTCAACACACCATTCATCTACAATCCGATGCACCCACTGTCCTGGACTAAGCCCAACCCCACCAGTTAGCTGCTCTCCTGAAGGAGCCTGAAAAATTGAAGGGAACCGTCAGAAGCCAGAGAAAGGAACGGGAAAGAACTGTGTGCCTCCAGGCATTTCCATATAAACTTCACTGTTAAAAGCTAACTTCTGAAAACAAATGCAGGATAGTCACAAAGGACAATGAAATCCACATTAATCCCTTAAATCTGTATTCACGTCCTGTGAGTGAGTGAAAGCTTTAAAAAAAATATTTTGTCTCCTTTTTCTTTAGTATGGAAAGTAAATTTTCAGTGAGAAGCTTGAAAGACTTTATCAGTTTTTCTCCCTCTCCCCCCCGAGAACAAAGTGCTCTTTTGTCAGACCTTTTATAGCTCTAAATGTGAAATTCTTTCCCAACTTTATTACTTCCGAGGAGACAATAAAAGACATTATTAATGCTGTCATTCCCCTTGTCCCCTGTAAATCATATTTGCCATATTGTTCAGCTCTCATAATGGGAAAGGGTGGTCGAACAATTTAGTTTGTTGACCACAGGGTATAACAAACCATGTTTAGTCAGTAACCCGTTTTACTTGGGTGATGATAAATCCGCAAAGGCTGTTGTTTTATAACGAATAAATAAAAGTAATACATTAAAAAACAGCTTTAGTAAAGACTTAAGTGGCAACAGCTGAAGGATCTTTTCAACTGGAACAAATCTGAACTTTTTCTTTCTGCTGTCAAACAGAAATTCCAGTAAATCCTAAGTGTTGTCTATGGATTTAGTGAGTAGGTAGCGTTACAGTGATTCAAAAGAAATTCATGTCCTTGTCAATGCCTGTTAGTCACACTTGCTGGAAATCTCTGCTCTGTTTCTAACACCATCTCATTGCCATCTGGATCCCTTAATAGTGTCTTCTCCACTCATACATTTTCTGTTCCGTTCAATAGTTTCCAGTTCAGCAGTAGCTTTTCTACATGGCAGTGCCCTCTTCACAGATGGGGCATACCGTGAGAGAGGCCCCTATCAGTGGCAATACTATGCTGTCAATCACACTGTGCTCTGCTATAGCTGCCAACATTTTAATCTTATAAATAAGGACAATAAGGAGAAAAATGGGAGCACCTGTTAGCTCCATTGGACTCTGACAGTTTTCTGGAAGGAGAGAGTTGGAGAAATACTTCATTTTTTTCTGCTTAAAAAATAGGAATGATCAGTCTGTCTGCCTCAGGTGTTACTATGGCACCCATCACCATAGCATCTAAGCAGTTCCCAGATAAATGAGATTTGCATGGTGAGGTCTTTCATGGATCAGCCTTTCCTGGTAGACGAGGCTTTGTTGGAGATGTAGGGTTTTTTCCCCTTTGTTGTTTTGTCCTTCTAAATTGGGACAGTGGTATATATGCTGTGTGCCCAACACCAGAATGATTCCAACTGTCTGGAATTGGAGACACATGCAAGACCAAGATACTGGGGTAGATACACAGGTCAGAGCAAATGCAACTCCTTGGTGATCTTTCACTAACTAGATCTCCCCCTTAGAGCTTGGGAGGCAGTGTCATAAAACATTGTGCCTTTACAGTCTTCTCTTTTGAGTTACTTTAAGTTTCACTGCATCTGCTCCAGGAAAGCCCCATAAGAGATTTGATGCAGTCTTGTCAAGAATTGAAACAATTTCATGTTTTCAAGCTTCTCTGTAACGAATGAATGGGTAGATAGTCAACAGTGAATTTCAACGAGGCTTTCTGCACCAGTAAAACTCAGCATTTTATAGTATCAATATTGTAGCGAGTAAATGACAATTCTTTCCTCCTCCCACCGAAAAGCTGCATTTGTATTCAGTCTAGGTCAAATGTTAAATTGATAGGTGACCGTACTGAGCCCTGATCTCTTTCTAGTTTACTTTTTGTCGTTCGTCATTTGAGTCTGTCCTGGATTGTTCTCCTTACAAACACCTGTAGAACAACCTACAGCTGAGGAAGAGTAACTCTGGTGCACAAGTTGAGAGGTAAGAATTGGGGAGAAAATGGTTGCCATATTTTTTATTGTTGGCACCTAGATGAGTGGAGCACAAGGTAGCATGTAGGTTAACACTGCCTTTATGCCCGTTGGAGAATCCAAACACAACACCAACCGGGCCCTGAGCCTGAGTTTACTCAAATTAAAAATGTCAATGACAAGTAAGTATCTTCTCTGGTAGTTTAACTGCGAACTGCAAGTGCTCTCCTATGTTATATACTGAGAGGCTCTCCCATGCCTCTCTTTCTTTGCCACTGGGAATTGCTCCCGTGGGCTGATTAGGAAAGACCAAGTAGCACAGACTGTTTGCCTATGGTTCTCAATATCCCCCAGTGGAGATCCAGGGCACTTTACAGTGTCAAACATAGACCAGTAGAGGAGTGAGAATAGCAGTGCTGGCCCCAGCAGCCAGCACAAGAGACAAGGCTTTGCTTGGGTGCCAAGTCAATAAAGGAGAGATATTGAACTCTGGTTCTCCATTACAGTGAGGGTGGGGAGCAGGTGCCTTTGGCTGTAGTCTGTTGGGGTACTTCTGCACTGCAATTCAAAACCTGCAGCTGGCCTGTTCCAGCTGTCTCAGACTTGCAGGGCTCAGACTAAGGGGCTGTTTAATTGTGGTGCAGAGGTTTGGGATGGAGCCCAGGCTCTAGGATTCTGCGAGGCAGGAGGGTCCCAGAGCTTGGGCTGAAGCCTGAGCCTGAACATCTACACGGCAATTAAACAGCCCCGCCACCCCGAGCCCTGCAAGCCCAAGTCAGCTGGCACACGCCAGTCTCCGGTGTCTAATTGCAATGTAGATATACCCTTGGATGCTCCATTTCATAAATGCACATCTCTCTCTTTGTAGAAGGAGGCAGAGTGAAAATGTAAACAATTGAACGATTCAACTAGCTGAATGTTCGTTAGACAAGTAAAAAATCTCACTCAGTGACCAGAGGGGGAAAACATTAGACAAACTGTACTGAAAAATGGCAGGCATCTCAGACTATAACAAACATTCTGAACACACATTCTCTATCCCACTAGAACAGCACCCGTGTATAAAGCACCATGTCTTCCTGGGCATTAAATTAAGGACAGGAATCAGTTATTAAACCTTAAAAGTACATTTGAAATACCATATAAACATCATGGCTCAACCATAATCCAGTTTCAGCTTGATCTTTTTTCAAACTCTGCTTTCTCTGGAGACACTTACATGTGGTATTGGAGGGCAGCCCTCAGCTGGTACCACAGGCAGAGTGCTTGTTCTGTAGGAAATATCACCCCTTAGTTGGGGAGGGTGGGTGGTGTTGAGAGATTTGTTAGAGGTTTTGAGCCAAAATGCAGAATATTGAATATGAGGATGTCATTCACTCTGAATGTTTTGGGTATCTGATTCTGACCTTCAGTAGCTGCTATGTTTTTTTCCTTACAGAAAAAAATTCTCTCTTCCTTTGGTATGTCCTGAAGGGTTAAAAGCACTTTAAAACACAATGTAAGGAGTAACGCTAAGTTACATCTGAAGATGCTGTCATACTGCAACAGCTTCTGGAAAAAGCAGGTGCCCAGGACGTTAGTGGTTTATATGGAATGACAGGAGAGTGCCTCTCATCCTTTTCGCCAGCCACTCTTTACCTGAGTTATGTATGACTTTTCAGTGTCTACGTCAAGGTTCCTTCCTCACTCTGAACTCTAGGTTACAGATGTGGGGACCTGCATGAAAAACCCCCTAAGCTTATTTTTACCAGCTTAGGTTAAAACTTTCCCAAGGTACAAACTATTTTACCTTTTGTCCCTGGACTTTATTGCTGCCACCACCAAGCGTCTAACAAATATAACCGGGAAAGAGCCCACTTGGAGATGTCTTCCCCCAAAATATCCCCCCAAGCCCTACACCCCTTTTCCTGGGGAAGGCTTGATAAAAAATCCTCACCAATTTTCATAGGTGAACACAGACCCAAACCCTTGGATCTTAAGAACAATGAAAAAGCAATCAGGTTCTTAGAAGAAGAATTTTAATTAAAGGAAAAGTAAAAGAATCACCTCTGTAAAATCAGGATGGTAAATACCTTACAGGGTAATCAGATTCAAAACATAGAGAATCCCTCTAGGCAAAACCTTAAGTTACAAAAAGACACAAAAACAGGAATATCTATTCAGCACAGCTTATTGTATCAGCCATGTAAACAAAAGAGAATCTAACGCATATCTAACTAGATTGCTTACTGGCTTTTTACAGGAGTTCTGCCCTGCATTCTTGCTCTGGTCCCAGCAAAAGCAACACACAGACAGAGAGAGCCTTTGTTTCCTCCTCCCAACCCCCTCTCCAGCTTTGAAAGTATCTTGTCTCCTCATTGGTCATTTTGGTAAGGTGTCAGCTAGGTTATCTTTAGTTTCTTAACCCTTTACAGGTGAAAGGGTTTTTTTTCTGGCCAAGAGGGATTTAAAGGTGATTAGCCTTCCCTTTATATTTATGACCCTCTAGAACAGGGGTCTCCAATCTTTTTGGCTCGCGCATCCCCAGGTGAAGAGTGGAAGAGAAGACCTTCCTCCGACGTGCCTCCGAAAATAGCCGTAGGCTGTTGAGCTGCCGCCAAAGTCCCGTCGCGGTCTTCGGTGGCAGTACAATCGTTGCCGGTGTCTAGAACATTATTAACTAGCTTAATTAGTTTTTTCTCTTTAAAGAGCAACCACAGACACACTGAAAAAACACCCCCTTGACATGGCCAAGGTAATACTGGTGTAGGAACTGTAAATATTGAATTTCCTGATAAATTGGTCTTTTACCTATGCATACTTAACAGTGCAATAATGTTGTTTTATTCTTTTCATTTAATGTGGTATCTTACCATTGGAAGAATATTTTTGGACAGGTGTGTGATTTCTGTCTTTGGGTCCTCGTTATTTTGCTCTTTCCAGTGGTGGGACTAAAGCAGGGTTAGAGCATTCGGAGTTTCAGTGTGTTTCTTCCCCCCGTCTTTACAGGTTAAAAATTGAAGAGTTGGAGGTTGAGCGAGGGCGGCTAGAAGAAGAGAACAAGACTCTGGAAATGAAATTGGAGAAGCTCACTCTCCAGGTAAGAAGTGGGACAGGGCCAGAAGGGCTGAATAGCTTGGCACAGTCCAGCCTTGATGGATGAGTATACTGACAAACTTCCAGAAGTTCCTTTCACAGTCCACAGATCCTTCCCCTTCAGCCCAAACCAAGCCCATCCCACAAACCCTTATCTGTGTACGATGTTCTCATATTGAGATTTTGGTGTTGTATTCAGGCATGCAAGAACAGATGCTTTTTCCAGTATACTTGGGTATACTTCTGTTTAGAAGCCTCCAAACCTTTGTCTGTGCGAGCAAACTTCACAGCCATAACTAACCACTGCTGCAGCTCGAGCAGCGCTGGGAGCTGTTGTATAGACTGCGTTTTCCACTATGATGACAGGTTGGTAAAAATGCCTCGGCGCTGTTTACATTACAGCTTCCCACCATCATTACCATTCACACTGGGCAACGCTCAATAGCTTGCGGCCTTATCTGATAAGAGCTATTCAAGTCCAGAACATGATGATGGGGTATGGAAGGAACAGGTTGTGGTGGCAGCGATCCACACACTCTCCCCAAGAGGAGGAAAGTATGAAATAAGAAATCTGAGTGAAAGAAAAGCTAAAGTGCTGATTTTACCATGGCACTGCAGGATTTTCCCATATTTTTGCTGAGGCTGATGCTTCGCCCATCTCATAAGCAAGAGTTTCAACTTTTTTATTCTGGATACAGCAGTGAAGCCTTCCTCTCCCTGAAGCTGGCAGTAATAGAAGGGGATGCTTACTCAGGCTGCTCTCATCTCTGAAACACTGTTACTCTGTGCAGAGGGAGGGGTGGGAGTGTTACATTTAAAGCATCTTCTGTTTGAAAGAAGCCGGAGTGAGCGAGAAGCGAAGCCTATTTTGTGTTTAATCAAAGGCCATCCTGCTCCGAGCAGTGTTATCTTTCTCTGATGTGCCGAACAACCCAGCCTTGTAACATTTCATTCTTTTAATTTTTCTTTCTTTCTCTTTTTTCTCCTTTTTGTGTAAATTGCTTTATGATGGTAGAAAACCTGCAGGTTTGAAATTACCCGAATTTCAGGCAGACCATTGATTTTATCTTGACACCTATTAGAGGCAAATCAAATCTCTTTTTTATTACCAATTCCTGGAGAAGGGGGAAGTGACAGCTTTGATAAAGCAGGGAGCTGAGAGCTGTTGAGCGCCTCTGCTGAGCCGTGGTTAGCGTGAAACCTGTCACCCAGCTCTCCTTTAATTGGGTTTCTGTCATCAGAAGGAGATGAAAACATTGGGTTTGGTGTTCTGATGCTCCGGTCTCCAAACATACACAACAGCAGCTTTGGTTTCAGAGCAGGTTACAACTCATTCAAATCATATTTAATCTGTCCTCACTGCCTCAGGCTAGCTGCCAGCTCCCAGCACTGGGGCATCACCATTCTGGCCAGAGTAATTCCCTGTTTTGTTTGGGATTCTCAGAGAGATCTAGTGTTTGAAATCAGTGTCAGCAATGCCAGTAGCCCCGCCCTTGAGACGCTAAAAGCACCAAGCTTCTAAGGTCTGTCTGCAGCAGGAAAGGTTCAGAGCCTTTCATATAGTTTTGCTAATTGTCTTATTTTAGACAGAAGTGGGTGGGTAGGTGTGGTCCTTTTGGTAGCTGAGCTCATTTAATGCTGTGAACATGATGCAATGATAAAGGCTGGGATCAGGACATCAAAGACAAAGCTGAGACAGAGCCTTCATGTTATAATAAAACCACTCGCCCACCATGTTAGCAGACTTGGGTGGCGCAGTGACTGTTGTATTCTTCACAAAATTCACAATTCAAACAAAAGTAGTTTGAACTCATCCCAGGTTCTAGTAGCGCATATCACAATAGTGCAATTCAGTGGCAGTGCTCAGAACCCTAGAGTTTAATAATGGTGTGGTGCAGATCAGGGCTATGTGAGGGGACTGGAGAGGAACAAAAAAGACCTAAGAATGCAGGGAAAAGGAAAAGATGTGAGGAAGACAAGAGGACAGGCAGGCATAGAGAAGGAGAAGAGGTTATCTGTCTGAGCTGGTTCAAGAAGGAGAAACCAGCCCCATCAGGAGAGGTTAGGTGGAGAACCCACCTGAGGAGAACTGGACTAAGTTAACAACATTCTTGGTTTTAGTTTGGGAGGGCTAAGGCTTGGACTTAGTTATTTGTTTAACTTCTCCTTATCTTCCCACTGCTTGTGCATATCTTATGAGCTTGGAGTTCTGGTTCCTTTGAATCAGGAAGTGAATAGCAAGGAAAGGAGAACACTATAGATTAACTCCTTGGGCAACTGCGATTTCTCCAAATGGAGACGGATCTGTGCAAGTCTGAGTGCTGAAAAGATGTGAATTACTGATCAGTACCCACCCAGTTGAGTGGTCAAGAGATCAGAACTGTCTACAAGGTAAAAACAGCCTTGCTACCAGGGGTTCTGGTCCTGGAGGTGCAACAGCACCCCCTGGCTTGAAGTAATAATAGCAACCGAATGCACCACTTCCACCATATTCTGGGTTTCTGGTTTTGTTCAAAGGCTTTCAGCACCCTCAGTATAAAAATTGCTCAGTGGCCCTGCCTGCTAATGAAGATTAATTATTCATTACTTGAGTCCCAAGTCCCCAGCAGGCCCAGGCTCAGAATTGCATCCTGTGTAAACACTTCTGTTGCGTCTAGGCACTGCTGCGGACTGGGTTATCTGCTGCTGAATACCATTAAATATGGGTTATCAAGCTATTAATCTCTGCAGTCAGATAGTGCAAGGAGAATATGTTGGAAAAAGGTAATTCTGCACTCAAATGGAGTCACTGGAACATGCCCAAGTCAGTTTATTATTTGTTGCTTACTCCTGAGGTAGAAATCCGGGAGATGATGGGTTAAAATAATATCTTCGTCAGAAAGAAAAGCAAGAAAGGAGAACAAATGGTAATGTTACAAAATAACTTTTTAAAATTTTCTGAAGAAAAAGTCCCCTAGTGAAGTTTCAGAAGTGGGAAAAACAAAGGATCAGAGAAAATAAAGAAGTAAAAGAGGTAGAAGACAATGAACAGATTAAGATTTGGCAGAGGTTTTTTTTTAAAAAAAAAAAAAATCTGTAGCACTTCCTTTAAAAATAAATAAATAAGCCATTATTGGAATAAATAAAAGTTACTTACAAGAGAGTGTACAAAATTTGTTGATGTGTTGGGGAGAGGGGTGTGACAGAAAGTGAGTGAAATCAAGCATAACAACTTAAGTGCACCAATCTTTATGTACTGAAGTCTGATCAGTCCATAAAACCATATGCAGTGAATTCAAACCTGAAGGGACATGTCCAGCCTTTAGTAGCCAAGAGTTCAGGACCACTAAGGTTTGACTGTATTGACCCATGAAAAAGTTATCTTCAAAAAAATTCTCACACATTGTCACATGCCTGTGTGTCTGAGTATGGCCATTTTGCCTTTGCCTGTCCCTGAATTGGCTGCTGGCAGTGATACTGCCATTCAGTGAACTATATGGCACTAACTGGGCCAGAGGGCAGGTATGTGCTTTGAAAGCTATTGTTGTATTAGGAGGTATGTGATTTATACTCCCCGAGCCTGTATTAGCAAGTGAAGAAATTGATGAATATCTGCAGCAGCGTATATAGACTCTGCCTCTTTGTATTCTCTGCTTGCTTGGGGACATCTTCAATTGTGGCTAGAGGCTCCATCAACTTTCACACCCTTCAATTCCCAATATCCCTTTGGCTCTTGACACCTAGCTGGGGGCTGGATTGATTTTCCTTCACTGGTATAAACACAATAGCATGGATATTACTTGCTGTTTAGATCTTTACTGCTAATAAAAACCTCAAATTTAAAAAAACCTGAAAAAATGTTTGGATTGCGGGAAGACATCATCACTCCTTTCCCGTGACACATCTAACTGAAATCTTTTGAACCTGAGGTAGGGGGAGATCAGCTGGTATGAAGGCTGAGGGATCACATACATTTAAGTGTTCACTCATCTGCATCCATTTCTGCTATGGCAACCCCTGCTGGAATAGGAGAGCATATCTGCTGCTATGACTTGCTTTTGCATATTGTGGGCAGACTGTTGCTGCTGTCTTAGAAAGCGGCTTAGTTTGTTAAACAGTCCAGAACACTTCAGGCAATCTGCCCTCTACTCATTGGGGGAAACTGCAACTTGAAGCCAGGAACAAAAGGGACTGATCAAATCAGTGCTTTTTGGAGAAAATGGGAGGAAAGACTTCTGAAGAGTGCTCAATTAGCATTTATTACTGCTAGGAGTCTTGTTTACGGGCAATGGAGCGGATGGTGAAGTGTTCCTTATGCAAATACCACTCTCCTGCTTTTCCTGCTCTCCTCAGCCCTTCAAGTTGAAGGAGAAGAGATTCTTCAAGTTTGGCTGCTTCAAGGAAGATTGATTAAAATCAGCTGCAGTTTGACTTAATTGGATCCATATGTTTGGAGAGGGAGCTTGACTAGTTAGAACTTCTTGTAATTAGTTCACAGCTGGTTGGTGAGAAAAACAAAACTCCGGTTACAGTTCAGAGAAGTGGATCTGTAAAGATAAAGAACATCTTCCTGTCTTTATATTCGTACATTTTCAGGCTCTGAAAATTGTCTAGTCCTGTAACCAGACTAGCAGTCTGATTCCTGTGTGAGAGACAAACTGGGGTGTGCAATTTGCTTTTTTGTTTCTGGATGAGAAGAATCAAATAAAGTTGGAATAGAAATAGATGCTGATAGGCAAGGAAATATGACTAAGCTAACATGGAAGATAGCAGAGACTCCATGTTGTATAGGGCAGAATCAGGAATAATTTTGGTTATCTGTGAGCCTTTAGACTAAGCCAAGAGGCTCTGAACAAGATGACTCTGGAACCAGATACTCTTTAATTGAGAGCCCCCTAGGAGTAAGAATTAGAATTGAATTTATTTATCTACCTTCCTCATTAAAACATAATACAATAACAAATATATACTTGTATATTGTACTAATATCCTTATAGATACTTCAAAAACAATTGAGCGTGGAAATTAACCAGGGAGGAGAGATTGAATCATAGAATCATAGAATATCAGGGTTGGAAGGGACCTCAGGAGGTCATCTAGTTCAACCCCCTGCTCAAAGCAGGACCAACTAAATCATCCCAGCCAGGGCTTTGTCAAGCCTGACCTTAAAAATATCTAAGGAAGGAGATTCCACCACCTCCCTAGGTAATGCATTCCAGTGTTTCACCACCCTCCTAGTGAAAAAGTTTTTCCTAATATCCAACCTAAACCTCCCCCACTGTAACTTGAGACCATTACTCCTTGTTCTGTCATCAGCTATCACTGAGAACAGTCTAGATCCATCCTCTTTGGAACCCCTTTTCAGGTAGTTGAAAGCAGCTATCAAATCCCCCCTCATTCTTCTCTTCCGCAGACTAAACAATCCCAGTTCCCTCAGCCTCTCCTCATAAGTCATGTGTTCAAGTCCCCTAATAATTTTTGTTGCCCTCCGCTGGACTCTTTCCAATTTTTCCACATCCTTCTTGTAGTGTGGGGCCCAAAACTGGACACAGTACTCCAGATGAGGCCTCACCAATGTCAAATAGAGGGGAATGATCACGTCCCTCGATTTGCTGGCAGCGCCCCTACATATACATCCCAAAATGCCATTGGCCTTTTTGGCAACAAGGGCACACTGTTGACTCATATCCAGCTTCTCATCCACTGTAACCCTTAGGTCCTTTTCTGCAGAACTGCTGCCGAGCCATTCGGTCCCTAGTCTGTAGAGGTGCATGGGATTCTTCCATCCTAAGTGCAGGACTCTGCACTTGTCCTTGTTGAACCTCATCAGATTTCTTTTGGCCCAATTCTCTAATTTGTCTAGGGCCCTCTGTATCCTATCCCTACCCTCCAGCGTATTTATCTCTCCTCCCAGTTTAGTGTCATCTGTAAACTTGCTGAGGGTGCAATCCACACCATCCTCCAGACCATTTATGAAAATATTGAACAAAACCGGCCTGAGGACCGACCCTTGGGGCACTCCACTTGATACCGGCTGCCAACTAGACATGGAGCCATTGATCACTACCCGTTGAGCCTGACAATCTAGCCAACTTTCTATCCACCTTATAGTCCATTCATCCAGCCCATACTTCTTTAACTTGCTGGCAAGAATACTGTGGGAGACCGTGTCAAAAGCTTTGCTAAAGTCAAGGAACAACACGTCCACTACTTTCCCCTCATCCACAGAGCCAGTTATCTCGTCATAGAAGGCAATTAGATTAGTCAGGCATGACTTGCCCTTGGTGAATCCATGCTGACTGTTCCTGATCACTTTCCTCTCCTCTAAGTGCTTCAGAATTGATTCCTTGAGGACCTGCTCCATGATTTTTCCAGGGACTGAGGTAAGGCTGACTGGCCTGTAGTTCCCAGGATCTTCCTCCTTCCCTTTTTTAAAGATGGGCACTACATTAGCCTTTTTCCAGTCGTCCGGGACTTCCCCGGATTGCCATGAGTTTTCAAAGATAATGGCCAATGGCTCTGCAATCACATCCGCCAACTCCTTTAGCACTCTTGGATGCAGCGCATCCGGCCCCATGGACTTGTGCTCGTCCAGCTTTTCTAAATAGTCCCGAAACACTTTTCTTCACAGAGGGCTGGTCACCTCCTCCCCATGCTGTGCTGCCCAGTGCAGTAGTCTGGGAGCTGACCTTGTTTGTGAAGACAGAGGCAAAAAAAGCATTGAGTACATTAGCTTTTTCCACATCCTCTGTCATTAGGTTGCCTCCCTCATTCAGTAAGGGGCCCACACTTCCCTTGACTTTCTTCTTGTTGCTAACATACCTGAAGAAACCCTTCTTGTTACTCTTAACATCTCTTGCTAGCTGCAACTCCAGGTGTGATTTGGCCTTCCTAATTTCACTCCTGCATCCCCAAGCAATATTTTTATACTCTTCCTGGTCATTTGTCCAATCTTCCACTTCTTGTAAGCTTCTTTTTGAAGGGAAGGTACAAACTAAAGGGCCATCAGTGGGGATTGTGAAACCTCTTTTTTGCGGGAAATACCGTCATTCAAGGTGCTTTTTAAAATTGAGGATGAGTGATTTCAGAGGGGCCAATTCCATACAATAGAGCCCTCCTCAGCAAAAATGCCACCACTTACTAGCATCACACACAGTGGAAGGATCTCTCGGCTTGGTCTCCACTAGGAGTTAGGCCTTGTCTACATAGGGAAATTGACCAGAACAGAATTCTGGAAAGCTGTCCACATGGGGAGGCTATTTGAAATAGCTTATTCTGAAATAGCTATTCCAGTCAATTTCCCAAGGTAAACGAGACCTTTTTGGTTTGTTTGTAGGTGTTAGCTAAAAGTTGCTAACGACTGCATTCTAAATGTCTGATGTAGACAAGGAAGTTTAGACTTTAACACATGCTAAACTGGTCAGTTTCAAGCCTGGAAGGAGCCTCATCTTTAACTTGACCAGCTTAGCACATGTTAAATAATAAACGGCTCTCTCTGATTTAGACTGTTAAAACATATATGTTAGCACACGGTAGCTAACACCTTCTAACATGCCTCTACATCGGAGCCTAGTCAAAACCTGTCTGATTGGTGGTGGGAGAACACATGCTTTCTTCATGTAGGATGCAGAAGCATCAGGGGGATGTTTCTCCTCTTTTAAGCATTAATGACTCATTATATAGTTAGGTCTTCACCCTCCTGGCAGTAACTAGTTGGGAATTAAGGGCCTCAGGCAAGTTGAGGTCACTTAATAGTCTAACTGCTCATTATGTGAAGAATGGATGAATCATTTATGTAGTTATAAAACTTAAAGGGACACTGTCAGCCATTCTAGGTCTCCTAATTGACCTGTCAAATATGCATAAATCTCATTCCCTGCATAGTTTGTCCTGGTGATTTCTCTTTCACAAACCACCTCTCTCTCCCTTTTGTCCTTTCTTACATGCCCCCAGTCCACATGAGACTCCATATCACAGCTTGATCTCAGTGAAAACCTTCCCTGTACCCACACTTAGATACCTATTCCGCCCATCCCCCTTTCTTTGGTGAGGGCTTCTTGGATGCAAGAGGATTTATGCAAACTGCATGCATCTTTTTCAACCAGGCATGGCTTTTTGGATGATTTGTCATTGATGGAGCTGATTATGTGTACCCCTGGTTGAGAACCACTGCTCTAACCTTCTGTGTTCCCTCCCCAGCTCCTACCTGGAGTTTTGTCCCATTTCTTACATGTCAGTTATAGGCAAAAATTCTCTTTGGAGCATGACATTTTGTACCACATCCTTCACTGTTGTAAATGGACTTAGGTCTGTGGACCCCAAGCTCTGGGTCTGGCCCTCTATTTGTGGGACAAAATAAGTTGCTCAAAATACTAAGTCACATCTGATTTATACAGCTGTTATTTCCTTGATCAAACTTATGGTATTTGCCGTTAAATACTGACCTAATCCATCACTTATTGCGCAGGCACATAGCTGGCAGATCTTTTATTTACTGTCTCCATCACAATGTATTTTCAGGCATTTGCAACTGGCTTAACCCTGTTTAAAAGTTTCCCATTGTGACCTGTGTGCCACTCAAGGTTTCTATAGAAATGTGGTCTGAGTTTTATTGGCAGCTGTGTATAACAATTTTGCAAAGGTGTGACGCCTCCACATTTAAAAAAACCCAAGTCTTTAAACCTGATTTTAGTTTAAACTTGGTTTACTTCCCGGATAATCCACACAAATACGGTGGCCACACTAGCCTGTATACGGGTGTGTATCACACCAACAGTTTTAGGAGAAGGGCTCACTCCTGAGTCTGCACTAGGCCTTATTCCACTTGAAGATTTTATTGGCTCAGTGAGTATTTGAGGTGGGCTGCTAACAATGTGTGTAGAGTCCTGCTGAAGTGGATTCCACAGCCAGGCAGGAGGAGCACTGCCAGCAAATTCACTTGTGGTTTGTATGTTCTGAAAGTGATGACTACTCATGAATGGGGGTGTGGGGGAGGAAGGGGTGTTTTATGGGAAGGTCTAGAAGTTGTTTTTCCAAGTGCCAGGGAAAGGAGGGGGCAAAGGGTGTTACCTTGTTAGGGATCCAACTTTTTGAGACTCATGGGTTATTAAATTAGCTAAGGCTCCGCAAGTGTGTGTGCGCATTAAATCTGAATGCCCTGGGGCTCTGAGAATTGAGGGGAAATGGAAACTTGCTGCGGGATCAGGAGGTCCTAAGGGGTGGAGGTTAGTTCAAGTATTAGTCATAGGGACCATTGAGAGAATCCTCCAAGTCTGAGCTTCATAGCATAGGCCACACAGTTTCACCAAGTGATTCCTGCATCAAGGCCCTAATTTCTGGGTGAACTTTTGGAAAGACTTACACTTCAAGCGATGGAGAATCCTCACTTCCCTAGGTAAGTTGACCCAATGGTTAATTTATCCACATTATTTTTTCCACAGTCACCTTCGTCTTTTATTTCCACATCATCTTATATATACAAAACATCCTTCTTGGTGTGGTCCACAAAACAACTCAAAGATCAGCAGAGGAAGTGATCAGGTAGACCTGCCATGTGAACAACAAACTGTTTGTTGACTTAATGTTGGCCCCGCTGAATGGGATGTGCAAAATGGGTGCCTACTAAAACAGGGACACCCGCAGTATAGACTTGCTAATGTTTGTTAACATCAGGGACTAAAACCAAGTGCAGAGATGCACGTTTGTGCGGTGAAGTATCAACATGCACTGACTTTTTTTAGAAATATGGACGTTGAATATTAAACCCCTGAAGTTCCCGGTTGCCAGAGCCAGCACTGCATTGCTTATTACATATAGCACCTTTGTGGAATTTCTGCAGGCACTGATTAACATTCACATAATACATTTAACATCACATAACAAAAATACATAATAAATGTATGAGCATTCTTGTAGGGTCTCTGAGGACATCAGCAGTCCTGCGACATCACACAGCTCATTTAATGAGCGGAAGGGGCAAGAGTGCACATTGGTTTCCTGAGCAGCTCACAGCCATGAAAAGGTCACTGCACCTACCTGAGCAGAAAGCACTGGCATGGAGAAGTAACCACACTGCACTAGTGCGTGTGAGCAGCAAGCAAAGAGCATTGCCAGATCGCTGTGTCTAGTGCACTCGCAACACGTGGCGTAAGTATGAAGAAGAGGTGGTTGCACTAGTGCATGCAAGTGGGGTACAGGCACAAATTACAGGTCACTGCATCGGTGCACACGAAGAGGAGGTGGTTTTGCTAGTGCGTCCATACTGGCTGCACGGGCACGAAGAAGAGGTCATTGCTCTAGCACACACAAAGAAGTTGCTGCCATAGTGCACAGCAACGGGGACCTGCAGGAGCGGTGGGTTGAGGTTTCTCTTTATTTTCTGATGCCTAATCACAGGGCATAGATCAGGGCTACCAAAATGTACAGCCTGTCTCATGGCAAGGATCAATATCTACTAACTCCAGCATCTACTGCATGTACAAGTGCAGTTGTGACTAACAGAAAGCATGGTTATGGAAAGGTACCTTCCCGAGGGCATTTGTACAGGGAGCAGAACCAGGATATAAGCAGATAAGAACTAAATATGTTCAGTAAGGCAAATTACAAATAAAGTACAGAAATGAATATAGTTAAATTCGTAAAATACCCCCAGTACACAATCATCAGATGCGATCACAGTGGCTCTAATAATATTAATTAATATCAACTGCAAAAGACTCCTACGCCAGAAGAAAACTGTACTCATGCCCCACAAACACCTCCTCGGGGTAAAGCCAAGCCGGAGTAAACAAAATATAGACACGAAAAGACACTTTACTTTTAAGGATCTTTGATTTGAGTTGTACAGAGCTAAGAACAAGCAAAGTTTTAGAAAACAATTTAAAGGTTAGCAGTGACTACACTTCTGTGTTTTTTTCTGGTTATATAGTCATTTGATTGCAAGAATTACTTCAATTATTCTTCCTTCATTTTCTGTTCTGCTGCTGCTGCTTTGAATTCCATTGTGATGTCACAAACACAAAAAAGAATGTCATTTGGAACCTTAGGGAAAGTAACATTTAGAAAGGTTTTGTTTACTGGGGCTTTATACTTTTTGTCTTGGTTTCAATGAATAAACACCATGTCCAGAGGAAGCTACAGCTCTCTCCAAACTTGGCTCTTCGTTTTCAGTTTCTTTGATGTCATTTCAGCCTTTGTTTGATGACCCAATTACTTTATGTATTTTTATCAAATAATTCAAAAGATATCACAATTCCTTCCTGTCTTCCTCAGTGTTGCTGCTTCTGTTAGGTTCTCATTTGATCCTTCATTTATTTATTTATTTATTTTCCCTCTGGTCTGTGTGGAATCACAGGCTTACAGTGATGTTCTCTAGTTCTTTTAAAAAGAAAAGGAGGACTTGTGGCACCTTAGAGACTAACCAATTTATTTGAGCATAAGCTTTCGTGAGCTACAGCTCACTTCATGGGATGCATTCAGCTGTAGCTCACGAGAACTTATGCTCAAATAAATTGGTTAGTCTCTAAGGTGCCACAAGTACTCCTTTTCTTTTTGCGAATACAGACTAACACGGCTGCTACTCTGAAACCTCTAAGTCTTTTGTTGCTGTGAAAGAAGAACAGACAGGACATGCACCAGGGTTCTGGGAGGGGAGTTGGCAGGACCGTCCTTAGGATTTGTGGGGCCCTATGCAGCATTATTAAACTGGTGCCCCTATATCCAACATCAGCCCAGGCTCGCATGTGTATTTTAGATAAGGGTGGTCTTTTGAAGGATTTATTTAAAAAACTGTATGTCTGAAGATCCAAGCACTTAAAGCTAAAGATGAATACTCAGATTGTGCAGCTAAAAATCTGTGCAAGGATTTTTTAGAGATGTGATTTTATAATCTTCAGCAACACACTAACAAAATATTTTAAAGCAAATTTTAAACTAAGGTCCTGTAGACTAACATGTTCTGAGTAAATATTACAGTAATGCACTCGTGTTTTTGTCAGTAAATTCAGAAACTGAAAGTATATACCTGGGGGTTGGCAAATGCCTGTTAAAGGGCTTCATTACCACTTGAATGGCTCTTTAACAGTTACTCAGTGTTGTGCTAATAGATTTGGCAGGCTTGAAGGCTTTTTCACTTTTAAGTACTAGATCCCCTCCAGAGGAAGTCTCACCAGGCTTCAGCAAAAAGAAAAGGAGTACTTGTGGCACCTTAGAGACTAACCAATTTATTTGAGCATGAGCTTTCGTGAGCTACAGCTCACTTCATCTGAGCTTAGTGAAGACGCTACTACGCTGTCGAGAGAGCTTCTCCTGTCAGCGTAGCTTTCCCACCTCCCCATAGACATAGCGCTAGCTATACTGGGGATGGCTTGAGATAACTATGTCACTCAAGTTTGTAGTGTAGACCAGGGCTGAGTGGGCAACAGGGAAGGAGGAGTAGCACTGAGTCAAAAATCACATTACCTGTTTCAGAGTCACTGGCAACTCGGAAGGAAATTATCTTGAATGCTTATGTCCTAACAGATAAAGCATAAGATGTTGTATTAGTTTTTGTGTGATCCAGACCACCATGTCACACTAGGGAATAGGATAATTGGCTCCTTAAGCACCTTAACTGTCATGTGTGTGGGGGGGATGAGGGGGGAAGCTGCATGATCCTGGGGACTTCAATTTGAGTGACATGCTCGAGGTCTCACGCTGCCAGTACTAAAACATCCTTGGAAATTCTAAATATTATGGATGACAATTTCCTCATTCAAAAAGTGTTCCATCTGGAATTCTGTATTAGACCTCGTCTTGACAGATAGAGGATTTGATCACAGAACTAAAAATTAGTGGTAGCTTAGGTACAAGTGATCATGAATTGATCACACACAATTGGGAATTGTTTAAGAACACTTTACTAGATTGCCCAAAACCCGATAATCCTACAGTTGAGGCTGTAGAGGTTTCAAAAAACAGCCTGACTTAGAGGGTTAGCAGCTATAAAAAACAATCAGTAACAAATGGAAGAAAGGAGAAGTCAGTAGTAATGAATATAAATCAGAAGCTCAGAACTGTGGAAAATTGATAAGTGACACACAGTAAACTCTATGACAGGTTTCAGAGTAGCAGCCGTGTTAGTCTGTATTTGCAAAAAGAAAAGGAGTACTTGTGGCACCTTAGAGACTAACAAATATCTTTGAGCATAAGCTTTCGTGAGCTTATTAAGTGAGCGATGAAGTGAGCTAGTGTGATATTTGTTAGTCTCTAAGGTGCCACAAGTACTCCTTTTCTTTTTTAGTAAACCATGGTCAGCAAAGTTAAGGATAATAAGGAGGAATCTTTTAAGTATATTAGGAACAAAAACGAATCCTAACAATGGCATTGGTCCATTATTAGGTAGAAATGGAAGAATTATCAATAATAATGCAGAAAAGGCAGAATAAATATTTTAGTTCTATATTTGGGGAAAAGTTAGATGATGTCATATTATATGATGATTATGACTTTCCATTCCAATAGTATCTCATGAGGATGTTATACAGCAGCTACTAATTTGTAAAATCAGCAGGCTGCAGATAACTTGCATCCAAGAGTTTTACAAGTGTTGGCTAATGAGACTGCTGGATGGTTAATGTTGATTTTCAATAAGTCCTGGAACACTGAGGAAGTTCCAGAAGACTGGAAGAAAGATAATGTAGTATCAATAATTAAAAAGGATAAACAGGATGACCCCGATAACTCTAGTCCGGTCAGTCTAATATAGATCCTGGGCAAGATAATGCAGCAGCTGATAAGGGATTTGATTACTCTCCTTTAATTCTTTATTAATTTCATTAATGCCAATCAACATGGGTTTATGGAAAATAGATCCTGTCTTGATATCTTTTTTTTTAATGAGCTTACAAGTTTGATTGATAAAGGTAATAATGTTGATGTAATAGACTTCTGTAAGGCATTGAACTTGGTACCATATGACATTTTGATTTAAAAAAAAAAAAACCCTTAAAATGACACAAAATTAACATGACACACATTAGATGGATAACAATTAGCTCACTGATAGGTCTCAAAATATAATTGTAAATGGGGAATCATCATTGGGTGGGTATGTTTCTGGTGGTGTCCTGCAGGAATTGGTTCTTGGCCCTATGTTGTTTAACATTTTTATCAGTGACCTGGAGGAGAACATAAAATCATCACTGATAAAGTTTGCAGGTCACTCAAAGACCAGGGAGTGGTAAATAAAGAAGAGAACAGGTCACTATACAGAGGGATCTGGATTGCATGGTAAACTGTGCGCAAGCAAACATTATGCACTTTAAAACAGCTAAATCCATACATCTAGGAACAAAGAATGTAGGCCATACTTACAGGCTGGAGGACTGTATTCTGGGAAGCAGTGAAAAAATCTGAAAAAGATTTGGGGGTCATGGTGGATAATCAACTGAACATGAGTCCCTGTGTCATGTTGTGGCTGAAAGGGCTAATACGTCCGTCGGATGCATAAACAGGAGAATCTTGAGTAGGAATAGTTTATCTCTGCATTTGGCAGTGGTGAGACTGCTTCTGGAATATTGTGTCTAGTTTTGGTGTCTACTGTTCAACACAAGGATGTTGATAAATTGGAGACGGTTCAGAGAAGAGCCGCATAAATGATTAAAGGATTAGAAAACATGCTTTACAGTGATAGACTCAAGGAGTTCCATCTATTTAGCTTAATAAAGCGAAGGTTAAGGAGAGACTTTATCATAGTCTATAAGAACCTACGTGGGAAATAAATAATTGATAAAGGTCTCTTCAATCTAACAGACAAAGGTATAACACAACACAATCCAATGGCTGGCAGTTGAAGCTTGACAGATTGAGACTTGAAATAAGGAGTAAATTTTTAATAGTGAGGTAATTAACCAGTGGAACAATTTACCAAGGATTGAGGTGGATTCTTCCATTACTGACCATTTTTAAATCAAGAATTTTTTCTTAAAGATATGCTCCAATTCAAAAGGAATTATTTTAGGGGAATTCTGAGGCTCGTGTTATACATGAGATCAGACTGATCACTGTGGTCTCTTGTGGCCTTGGAATCTATTGATGGAGTAAGTTCACAATTTGGTTGGAACTGTGGTTCGCAATTTGGTTGAAGGCTGTTAAGATGCTGCTGTTGGTGTGTGAGGAATTCTGATCTGAGTAAAAACAGTAAAGTTTTAATGTCACCATTTGTATTCAATGACAACATTCTTAATACCTAAGAAGCAGACTGGTCTCTCACCTGCCTGAATCCCAGAGAACTCCCCAAAGAAAATGTGTCCTTCTAAAGAATTCTATGTAAATTAAATAGGGGGAAATGAACTTGCCTTTCTCAGATGAGCAATTGGAAACTCAGTGAATCTATACAGCAGCTCTGCTAAGTAACTGGAGCAAAGGTCAAGAATTTATCCGAAACAAATGATGTAGCCAGGCAGTCAATGCTGAGCCAAAACACAGACTAATGCCACATTGATTACATTCACTTCTACACTGGAAGAGCTCTATTATCAGATTGGAATAAAATCTCCATTCAGCCCATAAACTGCCAATTATGGATCTGCTTTATCTTTGATTTAGTTCGAGGCTATAGAAAAGCAAAAGGTGGGACCCAGTGCACCTTCATCCAAAAATGTACATTTGTTATCCGAAAGACTGCCTATGTTTTATTGCATTGACATTCCTGTCAATTGATCCTGTCCCTTCTGTCTCTGTGGCAAATGGTGGTGCTGAACAGAAGCTGTGGAATTATTGGCCTAAAAATCAATGGAGGATTTAAATGATGAAAATATTTAGGTGTCTGATCAGTTTGATTCTATTTTTATTTAAATTTAAAGGGTTAAGTATCCACATAGACAAAAAAAGGTTGTGAGACTTTTGATAGACATTCTACCCAGGTCTGATTGTCAGCGAGAGAGATAGGAGCAGCAGAATGGACACTGACACTCAGAATCTAAGTAGAAGGAGATGGTCCCTTTACATCAGGATGGATACTCAGGACAGCTGGATCGGGGAATTGCTGTTTAAAGGTTGTCTTTTTCTCAATATGTAGTGAAAGATGGTGCCAAGTGTTGAAAAGAAAGGTAGTGTCTTTATAAAATTGCATCCTTAAATATGTATTGGAGGTTCCTAGGTGATCTGACATGTCTCTGCAAGTTCACCCAGGCATGGACTTGGCACATCAAGTTCACCATTTCTCACTGCCAATTAATGTTTAAGCCTTATGGGGCATTAAGTAATGCAGAAGCTGTATCTCTATGGGTTTTTTTGGCAGTACACGTAAAACAGAATAAATGAAAACTCCCCGAAAAATAGCATATGTGTATTGGACACAATGTAGAACACTCACTCAAGGTGATGACCCTTGAAAGCAAAGTCGGTATTTCAAACATCAGGTTCATCATGCTGCAGACTTCAGAGAGATCAGAAACAAACTTGAGACAGCCACAGTGTTAAGGCTCCGTATTGCAGCGGATCTCCACAAAGTTCCTAATTTTAAAGTGGATGCTGCAGGTAGGTATTCTCCATGAGGGGTTTTCAGCTCTCGAACCGCTTTCCCTCTGATCCACCACAGCTGACATTTGTTGATGGCACTGAAGTGTATTATGTGAAAACAGAATGGTTAGATATGTGGTGGCCCTTATGATTGTGATTATAGTGGTATTCATAAATATTTAAAAAACTTGTTTGAAATATAACAGCAGTGTGTTTATTTTATATATATATGTGTGTGTGTGTGTGTATATATATAATTTGTGTGTACATATGAATTTTTAAAAAAAATTTTCGTCACACTCAGAGAACAGTGTGGCTGCTAGAAATATGTCTAAATAAATAAACAAGGTTAGGGGCTTGTAAATCAAACATGAGTTGTCAGGAGGACTCAGTTCATCACTAGCCCTTCCCATCTCTAAGAATTGGATTTTCTGGGTCCAGACTCTAAGTGATTCTTGTAGACAACAAATGTCCTTTACACTGTTAGAGCAACGTAAAGAGGCCTGAGCATAAATCAGAATCAGGTCTTCTGGTTTTGCTATGTGTCATGACAACGAGCAGGCTTTCTGCCATGGCTGAGTCTTTCAAGAATGGTGCTACTTAAGGTCCTTAGATGCTGAAATGATGGAATTGATGTCATCTCACAAATTGTATCTGTGTTAGTCTTCAGGAGAGTGGGGGGAAATGGTGATATACAAACAGAAGAAACATTGCCCCTCCCTAGTTGTTGTTTAGCATTTACATCATAATAGTCTAAAGACCAACTTCTAGTGCTGGGCAATTTTAATGGCTGGAAGGTCCTGTGTGTTTCCCAGGTCTCTGGGTCACTCCTGAGCAATATGATGCTACTAATGCTAACCACTGGGGAATTGATCCCCAGTCTGCAGGTTTCTGTGTGGAGACCTGTTACCACTAGTATAATGCCTAGTGTTGGTTGAAAGAGTTGAGTGTTCAGGACTATAGCTGGCTGGAAATTTTCCAAAGAAACGTAGTCTAGTTGGGAAATATCAGTTTGGTAGGGTGAAATGTTTCTCTGAACTTAGTACAGATTTGACAGAACTTCTGCTGAAACAGAGGCAGGTTTCCTGGCAGGATGCGGGGTACCCATGTCTAGGACCCTCAGCTCCAGGGCAGTCTCAGCATGCAGACTGCCTAGGGACCATTGCGGTGCTAGGCTGCCTGCACTGCTGCAAACTGGCAGCCACCGCTGGACAAAACCAAATACAGAAATAATCAAACATTCTGTGAACTGGAAACCCTGAGTTTCAGCCAGCTGTGCTCAGTCCCATGCATCCCCTGCTGAATCCCTTCTCCACTAGAGCTTCTGACCACATCCTTGCATCTCCATCTCCACTCACTCCAATTCAGTAAAACTTCATTGGCATGACAAGTTGTCCAAGTGCTTTCAAAGGATAAAAAGGAGACAGACCCCTCAGGTATGCATGGAAAATGCAATAGGTGTCCTCCTGCCTGGCCACATGTCCTCTGTGGAACTCCAGCGTGCATGGAAGCTGTGCTCCTGAAGAATTGGTTATGTAGCTTGTCAGATTCAACACAACGCTGAATTCACTGCTGCTGGCTCGGAGCAGTTTACATAACATCCCACAGAAGCGCGTAGGTAGTCTAGCTCTGCCCCATGGCCATTCTTCTTGTTTCAGTTTATCTGTAAATCTCCCTTGTTCTTTTCAATTCTCAATGAAGATATGACTCTGACCATTTGGAAAGGCATCCATGCTGCTTGGAGTCCTCCTTGCAGTGGCAGGAAGAAAAACAATTGAGCTTGGAGTTGGAACAGGAGGCAGATAAGATTGCCATTATATTTTCACAGTGCATGCAGAATACAGTCTTCACTAATAGGTTTCTCGCACAGTCTGACAAGTCATTGAATTGCTGGGTGAAAAGGAGGGGAGGGAGAGGGAGAATCTGATTTTTGTACAGGTCCCAAATTCTTCAAGAGAGTAAGAAGTGAAAGGCTGTTTCAGTGTGTGTGTGATCTAGGGAGATGTTTGTCAGAGATACAGGGAGCTAATTAAAATGTCACTATATGTACATGAGGGTGACGAGGCGGAAAGAGCTACTTGCCTCTTTGGTTCAAGGGGCTCGTCTGTGTCTTTGCTCCTATCTACAAATTGTGTAATCTGCTGCAGCAAGTAATTTACGCTTTGGGGGTAGGAACGAGGCCACCGTGAGAGTCTGGCCTGTTCCTCTCTCCTGAGTATGGCAGAAAATAAATTAAATTTTTTCTTGCTCCACTGAAATTAATAGGGGAGTTTCATTCCAGCTGGGCAGTTGCAAGGAGGAATTTTCCTGCTCTCCCCTTGCAATAAGTAGAGCTGCACTATGCCTTGCCTAGACCAAGTGCTGGCAGAGGCTGGGGCTGGGTTGTCTGTGGGCTTCCCACAACTTGCACTTGAGCTGGAACACACCCTGGCTACTTCAGCATATAAGCACATGGATGTAATGAAAGCATCCTTCTCGTATCTTTGTTTAATAGCACTTGACTTAGCAATAGTGTGACTAAAGGTGATATAATCATGTACCCTTCAGTAAGTTCTTGTACAAACAGCAGAGTTGTTGTTTCAGGTGGCAAAAGGAATGTAACGAACAGTATGGAATCAAATTGGGCCAGGGTGGGGGGGAAGAATGTAGGTTGATAATCAGGGAAGTTGCCCTAGTGGTGAGATTAATTAGAATGCAGAATGATTGAAATTGGACTGGACAAAGCATTGGATAAGGTACTGACTCCTAGACTTTAAGGTCAGAGGAAACCGTCCTAATCTAGTCTGACCTCCTGCACATTGCAGGCCACAGAACATCACTCACCAACTCCTATAATAGACCTGTGACCTCTGGTTGAGTTATTGAAGTCTTCAAGTCATGGTTTAAAAACTTCACATTAGAAAGAATTGACCGTTTAAACCTGCAAGTGACCCATGCTGCAGAGGAAGGTGAACACCCCTCCCCACTATCTCTGCCACTCTGACCTGGGGGAAAATTCCTTCCCGACCCCAAATATGGTGATCAGTTGGACCCTGAGCATGTGGGCAAGACTCACCAGGCAGACACCTGGGAAAGAATTCTCTGCAGTAATTCAGAGCCCTTCTCATCTAGTGTCCCATCACCAGACGTTGGAGATATTGCTAGCAGTCGCAGATCGGCCACATGCCTTTGTAGGTAATTTCATCATACCATTCCCTCCAAAAATTCGTCAAGCTCAGTCTTGGCGCCAGTTAGGTTTTTTGCCCCCACTGCCCCTGGGAAGGCTGCAGTGAACAATCCTGCATTCACAGGGACTGTACAGGTTGGCATATAGGTCTCTTCTGTATCAAATATCTGTTATTTCTGGCATTGCTTAACACTTGGTAGGGATTTTGCAATAGAAACAGACATGTGGTACTTTGGTAACACAGCATGCCTTTCCTCATTTCAGATTGGCTGGAGGAAGGGTCCTGTAGCATCGACCCATAATCTTCTTTCATGCTTTCTTGCTTCATCGCCTTCAGGCCCTTCATTATAATGAACCTCCTGGTTGAGGAGGAATAGGTGCTGCTCCATCTTGGGCTCCTTTCATGCTGTTTTGAGTGCGAGGGGAATGCTAACCCCAGAGGAGTTCCTTTCCCTCCGAAGGACTCCGCTGTTACTGGGTAGGTTAGTAACGCCTTCCCAGATGGTTCTGTGATAGCTCACTTATACATAAGAAAATTTTGGGCTAGGGAGGCCCCAAGACTGACTGACTTCTAAAGCAAACCCTTGTGTCACACCTTGTACCTGAACACTTCAGTTAGCTTCTGGATGTCTAGTGTACAGAAATGGAGCTCCGGTATGGAAATACATGAGGAGATGGGTTATCACACTTCCAGCCCTTCTCCAGACACCTCACTCAGCTCTGAATTTCTCAAGACTAAGATGATCCAGGAAGCTAGACTTCGGGGGTAAATTTAATTGCTGCTGTTCAGTACGTGGCTGGGGTTAAGAAGCCGATCTTCAGGTCCCGAATGACCATTGCAATAACCTCCGAGTTCTTCTCTGCTACTTGCAGCTAATCAGGAACCATTCATTTCCCTTCATTGCCAACAGCATCTCTTCTCCATAGGTAATCTTCCCCATTTTGTCCCCATAGCTTCTGTCCATTTTCATTGTTTGCTTCTGGCTAGGGCTACGTTGTTCTTCCAGGACTCTCCCTGTGTTGGCTTTAGGCTGCTGGCTATTGTTTGCCATATAGAATGGGAGAGCTTGTTAGCCCAAGCAGTGTATGCTTCTGTGGCTATCACCCAGCTGCTGAGTGCGGCAGAGATGCAGGTCAGCTGGTTGGCAGGTCCTGACAGCAGAATGGATTAAGCCTAATGAGTAGGGCCCTACCAAATTCATGGCTATGAAAAATGCATCACAGACTGTGAAAACTGGTCTTTTTTCTGCTTTTACCCTATACTATACAGATTTCAGACCAGCGTTTCTCAAACTGGGGATTCTGATCCAAAAAGGAGTTATGGCGGGGGGTGGAGGGGTCAGAGCTGGGTCGCTGGAGAGCGGTAGCTGCTGACTGAAGCTCTGAAGGCAGAGCCACCACCAGCAGCAGCACAGAAGGAAGGATGACATGGTATGGTATTGCCACCCTGACTTCTGTGCTGCCTTCAGAGCTGGGCAGCTGGAGAGAAGCAGCTGTTGACCAGGTGCTCAGCTCTGAAGGCAACACCTCACCAGCAGCAGCACAGAAGTAAAGGTGGCAATACTATACTAGGCCATCCTTACTTCTGCGCTGCTGCCTTCAGAGCTGAGTGGCCGGAGAGTGGCGGCTGCTGACTGAGGGCCCGGCTCTGCAGGCAGCAGCGCAGAAGTAAGGGTGGCGACACCGTACCTGGCCATCCGTAATTCTGTGCTGCGGCTCTGCCTTCAGAGCTTCAGTCAGCGGCTGCTGCCAACCACAGCTCAGAAGTAATGGTGGCAGTACTGCAAGCCCCCTACAATAACTTTGGGCATAAGCTTTTGTGGGTAAAAACCAACTGAAGAAGTGTTTTTTTTACCCACGAAAGCTTATGCCCAAATAAATCTGTTAGTCTTTAAGGTGCCACCGGACTCCTCGTTTTTGAGGATACAGACTAACACGCTTACCCCTCTGATACTTGATACAATAATCTTGTGACCACACCACAACTCCTTTGTGGGTCAGGACCCCTACAGCTACAACACAGAAATTTCAGATTTAAATAGCTGAAATCATGAAATTTACGATTTTTAAACTCCTATGACCATGAAATTGACCAAAATGGACCGTGAATTTGGTAGGGCCCTACAGATGAGTGACAGCAAAAAATTCCCTGACCTCAGCAATGCTCCTTCCACCCCACCCTCACCCCTCTTCTGAGTAAATAACCATTTGTTTATTTTTCACAGAGGTGGGGAGGGCATTGTGCCCATTTTCCCTTTGTTTGTATCTTCAGACTATAATAAGTGAGCCGGGGGAGTTGAGCCATCCATTTGCTGTAAGAAAAGGATGAGCTTGTTACAAAAGAATTGCAGTCACGCAGCTGTGCAGTGAATATGTAAAGATTGTTCTGTGTGGCTTGTATTTCCTGGATTATTTTCTCTCTCCTTCTAACCTGACCTCAAATGAAATTCCTCCAGTTCATCTGTTTCTTTGGGCTGGGCAATCATCAGATACAATCTGGGTCTGTAGGGAGTTGCAGTGGTCTGACATACAAAACAGTGATGCAGAAATGGGGAGCCAGGAGTAGTGGAGAACAATACCAATAATGGAAGCATAAGTGAAATGACAGGGAAATATGACTCTAAGATTCATCTGGGATCAGATTCAATAAGTGTTAAAATGATGTGAAGCTTACTATCAAAGGCTTACCTCAAACGTTTTAATGACAGTCATTTAATCTCTTTAATGCAGATAGATAAGGAGTTAAGTGAAATCTACAGCGCTCTTCCTCCCTCTGAACTGTTTATGAACCTGTTACTGGACATAGATCACTGGGAAAGGCTCTGGCTGGGTGTCAGCTATACTAATTATTGAATTCTACGTAATGGGCTACCATTCCTTATGTGCTGATTAACCTACAAGGTCAGCAAAACTTAATGCAAAGGCCTAGCTGTTATGGGTCTAGGGTATGTCTTGGAAGCAATATGTGAAGTTGTTCAGAGGTTTTAAATGTGCACATTACAAGGAAGAGATTGTGTGTGAGAGGTTGTTTGAGGTAGGGGAGAAGTCATCAGTATTTTAGGTCCTTGTTTACAATAGGATGTTATGTAATTCCTCCAGCAGTACCCTCAGGATAAGCTGTAGCACAGATCAGGGTAAGTTGGGCTCTGGCATTTTAACTACCATGTCATCTAACCCTGACTGAGCCGTGTCCTCCTACAGCTTCCATTGGTGGAACTGCACTTGTTGGGAATTAGAGATCTGAAAAATCCTAGTGTAGACACAGCCCAACCGTCTCCTCACACATTCACTGCTGGCCATGCTTTATACCCCTTCATCATCTTCCTTCTTGACTCCACCAAGTTTGGTTAATCTCCTTCCTATCTTTTCCCAGCAGAGCTCTGAAAGGGAGCTTTGTGTGTCTGCTAGTGGTCGGTCAGTTGGTCAACTGCTCGGTGGGGCTGTTTGTGTTGAGATCTCTCTCTGTCTTTCGGCTACCTGGCCACTTCTGTCTGAGTTACTTGGAGCCAATTGTTCACTCACAGCTGAAGTCCTGAGTGTGTGGGGGTTTTGTATTTTGGAAGTATTTATTCTTTCTCTCTCTCCCTTCCCCACGCCCCCCTCCCTCCCTGCATACACACACACTCTGCTCATTATGTAAATGTGAACAATACAGTTGAGTCATCAGGCCCCTGTCCCCCCACACACTTCCTCTGAAAACAGCCACTTTCCTCTCTCATTAAACACTTAGTCTATGTACACATATTTTTTGCAGCTGTGGAGAAACAAGCAGAGGTGGCTCTTTCTCTGCTCACTGCTCTAGGCTTGTTGAGCTGCTGGAAGGAAAAGAGCTGCTGCAGCATTGTTTAAGGCAGTGTTACAGCATTGTCAGTGCATGATTCAGACATACTGACAGAGTTAGTATGAAGCGGGTAGGGAACAGACAGAATTGACCAGAGACTGTGGGACATCTTGTTTTCCTCTTCCACTGAGCATTGCTGTACTGTAGCAGTACTGATCAGTTTTGAACTAGGTAGGTAATAAATGGAGATTTCAGGTTATTTTGGTAGCTGTCATTGCAATGGATGGAACTGTTTAAATCTAGCCTAGAATATTTCACCTTTATTTCTCTGTATTCTCTCTCCCCTGGGAGGAGTCTGTTTCCTTAATGCTAACCCACAGTAACAACTGAGCCTTGCAGAGGGTCTTATTCCTCACCTCTTGTTCCTAGTGTCCCCTCTCTTATACTCTACAATGGACCTACCTCCTAGCTTTTCACCCCTAAGTTCTCTATCCCCTGCTAACTCTCTCTGCCTCATAATCTAATGTGAAAGACTTTTGCCTGTCTTGTACAAAGGGGATTCTCTAGGGTGCATTTCATATCTGCTAAGAACTGTGCAGCTACATATTTGAGAGAAACCTTGTGAGAAGCTGCCATAGCCACAAGAGTTCTGCAGCAGCGCTGAACACGCTAGTTGGTCTGACCTGCCCTGGCAGTTGTATCTAACCCCCATGACATCGTGGGAAAGTATTTTTTATTCAAACTTCTGAAGTCTCTTCTTTAAAATATTAGCACCAGAAGTCAGTATCCCGCCTCACCCCAGTTCCCTGTCATTCTTTATTCTCCCGTCATTTTCCTAGTGCCTGTTCTGTACTGAGAGCTCAGATGTTGCCCGCTTGAGATCTGACTTGTGGTAAATAATGCATAAAAGATAAAGGTAGGGGACAGATTGAAAGCCACGTTTCTCACTCTTTGGGGTGCATGTTGCAGTCTCTCACTGTTTTATTTCAGGAAGCAGAGAGTGAGCAGCTACCCACGCTAGGATTGACCGTACAGCACAGTGACACACACACCTGGGATAGTTTCTCATTTCCAAACCCTCACCCTCGGCTGGAATGAACAAATTGGTAATGCACTCGCCTGAATCAGAGATAACTCTGTGGGTGTTACTTCAGTTAGGAGGGTTACGTTGCACTCCATATGCTAGTCTGATTGGAGAATATCCCAGGAGCCAAGGTCCAAGGAGTGGAGCAATGATACCTGGCGAATAGAGTGACAAACCCCATCCTAAAAATGGATTACTGTTGAAATTAAGCAAACAGATTTTATGTCATTGAGTATATGAACCATAGCTGGAGAGGGGAGGAGGGGCGGGAGCGGAGAAACAAGAAGTATTCCATGGCAATAAAATTAATTAATGTTGCCATGAAATTGAGGGGTTGTTGCTACAGAACTTGGTTTCATTGTGCTGCAAGGTAAGCACATGGGGCTCTGATGATAGCAGCTGCTGTGCTAAAATGCTGCTTGGAGGAAGTGGTTGAGGGGGACATATTCGATGTTACACATGCAGGAAAGGGTTCTGTGTTGACAGACACATCCAGAGCACCCTGTTAGATTTCTGTTTGACCATCCATGAGACATACGTTAAGTTGACTCCTCCAGGAGCTTGTGGACAATGATTGACAAGCCCAAAGCCCTCTTCTACCAACCCCCAAACTGCCACCATCACCCTGTAGCTGTGCTTCTCTGAATAGCATAACGTGGGATTGGGGCCCTGCTGAATACACTCAGCCACCATGTCAGATCATCTTTGCTTCCAGGGGGGTTTATTTCTCTCTCCTCCTCAGAAAAGGAAAGGCACTCATGGTATTTTTAAAGCTAATATCTATGTACTGTGTCGCTGCTCTTCACATATTTCTCTGAGATGGTAGTTCCCATCAGTGTGTCTAGCATTTCTGTGCCATTTCTGCATCTATGCTGTCATTTTCCTTTTTTTACCAATAAAAAAGTGTGACCTACCTAAAGCCAGCATCATCTCCACTGATGAGCCTCATTGGGTCGGTAAAGGTCTTGAATTGTGATGTGCTGATAGAAACCCTGTGTGGCACCCTGCTGCTCAAAAAGTCAGTCCAGCGTGTGGAATTTTACCTTCACCTGGCAGTAGGGAAGTTTGAGCTTTTACTCAAGATTTCAGCAGACGTGACGTGCAGTGTAAGACTAGATGAAGTGAGTGCAGAGTTTCTGGGAACTGTACCTGGAATGCTACCCTTTTGCACCTCCTTGGAGTAACTCCTTCAGCATTAGCCTGCTGCAGCTGCACAGAGGAGGATATATGTGGGAGATGGATGTTACACTCCACCTTCCTTTCCCTTCCATGGTTTGAAAATGTAAGGAAGTTGTCAGCCACTATCCTGTGACAGCACACAGGTTTTCCAGTGTATCGATTACAGGGTATTGCTTCTCCAATCCACATGTGAACAAGGAGGGGTGCTGCCATGTTGTGCTGCTGACCCAGGATGCACTAGCAAATGTGTTCACTGGGTTTGACCACTGATCCATGTGACATAGAGCCATGTCCACTCTAACTGCTTTATGACACGTCAGCAGCACAAAGCATTATCCTCTTTGTTTGATTTAGTCATCTGTTTTCTTGTTGCCTTCTAAGATGGTCCCTTCTCCAAAGAGCTTACAGTTTTTTTGTTACATGTGTACACAGTGCTTGACTTAGTGGGTCCCCAGTCCCTGGTTGCAGCCTTTAGGTGCTACCACAATACAAATGAAACTGTTTTTCTAACAAGTAGCAGTGTCATTTCATGTGTAGAAATAAGGTAAGATCTCTACCTCAACAAGCTTGCAAATGTAAGTTAAACATACTGTAAGACCGGGGCTGAAAAAAATAACCGCAAACCCACAACCCATCGGGGAAAGGACAGCATGCTGGGCATTAGGGGCAGAAGTTTTAACATGTTCCAGTATGTGTTTTTGGTTTTGCACACTTGAGGTTATAGACATTTGAGTTGTCATGTTATAGTAACTTTTAGGGTTTTTTTTCTTTAAATAGAATTAAATTATTAGCACAGGAGATGCAGTTGGGACTCCCACATATAGCTTAGTGGCCAGTGCTTGTTTTCTATGACAGTTACCATTTTATGGTGGGCTGCTGGAGCTGGCCTTGGCCAGGGACCCCCACATAAAATTCTAAGGTTCTTCAGGAAGATGGATTTTGAACGAAGCGCTAATAATTAATTACTATTTGACTCAAAATTCTGTTTGATATACGTGAAGTACCAGAAGACATCTTTTCATTACCTAGACATGGTCCTGGTAGAACTGAAGTGACCGAAGAATAAAGTGGAAAGGTAATGCTTTTGGACTTTTTATCTTCAAGAAATTATTCCTAAGAACAATACTACAGTTAGGCCCCAAGAATACATTCTAGAATGATTTGCAATGAAAGAAGAATGTACAGTGCGGGAAAAGCAGGAGTTTGTGGTATACTAATGAGAAGGAAGGTAGGTGAGCGATTAAGTTGGATATGTGATAAAGACTGGAAAAATACATTGAAGTACATAGCTTCAAAACAAGATGGAGTGTGATAAGTCTGATAGTTCCCTCTGTGGTTTTTCTCCTCACTCACCAAAAGCCTTTTTTAAACTATAGTTTCCCAGTGTGCTGGGTAGGGGATTATGTTTGCGTTCATGATAATGCATGTATTTTAGTTGCCATGGGGATTGTGAAAAAGTTATTTAAAAAAACAAACCAACCAACCAGTGGATGTATTCAGGATCATTCTGCAGTCAAGTTTTTGAACTTCTCTGCCACTCTGAAATATTTAAATGAAGATAAATACAGGTTTGAAAGCATGTTTCGGCTAGAAACATTGGTTTTCATTTAATTTGTGTGTAAATGAAAATTTTGCTACAAAAGGTTCAAATGGATTTGCTTTACCATTTAAGTTATTGTTTTGTCTATTAGAAAGCAATAAGAAAGTTATAGAAAACTGTCTCTAAGCCTAGAGAAGAAGGAGAATGGATGGAGTCAGTGCTGTCTGAGAGGCGGGTATAACTGATTACTATTGTGTGTAATCAGATTTCATTGGATATTGAAGAAAGGGGAGTGGGTTGACTTAACAGATTTTAAGGCCAAAAGAGGGACCATTTATTATGATCTGCTTCATAAGACAAGCAACAAAATTCCATAGTAATTCCTGCATCTAGTCCAATAACTTGTGGTTGATCTGGAGCATGACTTTTAGTAAGTCATCAAATATTGATTTAAAGACTCTTTTAAGTGATGGAGTATTTATCAGTGCCCTTGGTTATCCATCCCCATGGGTAATTACTCTGTTAAATAGTTGTCTTATTTATAGTCTGAACTTTGCTGACTTCAACATCCAGCCATTGGATCTTGTTATGCTTTTGTCCGCTCGATTAAAGAACCCTCTAGTATTATATATCTCCTCCCTGTGTAGGTAATATAGACCATGATCAAATTGCCTCTTAACCCTCTCTTAGTAAATTAGGTTGAATTCCTTTAGTCACTCATTGTAAAGCATGTTTTATCTTCAAGTGAGAATCCCTAAGGGTATTCACTGTGGGTGCTCTGTGTGTCAGGGAATGGAAATTCTTCAAGAGCAGTGTCTGTTGGTTTGCACCTGTGCCCTGCACCTCCTTGTGCTTCCATTTGAGGGCATAAAGAGCAGTGTAGTGACCATGCCCCAGTTCTTTTTCTGCTGCTCATAGTCTGGGATGGAACCTGCTGTGTCTCTTTTTTGGGACTTCAGGCTCTGTAAGCCCCTTATGGAGCTTTCCTTGAGTTCCCATTTAGATCTGAGACCCTACCACTCCACTCCTATTTGTTCGGAACTGCTGGGCGTTGCACTGCCAGTGTCCAGTACTAGTGGTTTGGAGTCTTCCTCCAAACGCAAGGATTCTGTGAAGTGGAAACATGGGACAGACAAGGCAAACTTCCCCACAAGAAGAGGGACAAATCCCCACATAAGTCCTCAAAAAAGAAGCCAACTTCACTCCTTACCCCAGTTCTGTGTCCCGAAATGGACTCATGCAGAGCAAAGATACTGATGGTTCTGGGAGCTCACAGTGCCCCAGAACTGCTCATGGACAGATGGTTAACAACACCTGTGCCTCATGTGGACAGTAGGGACTGTATCTCCCCTGCGCCAGTGCATAGACAATCTGTTTCTAAGACAAAACCCAGGACAGCAGGCAGTTGCCTTGGGCAGGCCCTCAGTGTGCTCTCCTGAGAATGTAGCTATCTGTCCATGCCTGGAGTTCCCAGTTTTAGTGGTTCAGATGCTGTTGCAGGAGGTACCCATTCCATCAATCCAACATTTGCTGGTGGTAGGACCTAGCCAGAAACTCTTTCACCACCACCTGCTCCTTCTCTTGATCTCATGGAACTGGATACCATGGTACACCCAGCCCCAATGATGGAACAACAGGTACATTCATCGGACAAACGCCAGCCTGTACAAATGTTTCCTCCAGCTAGCCAATGCAGGATTATCAATCTAGGCAAGGTATCCTATCCACTCTACCTCCCCATCCCCACCAATAGCAACTCTGGCCCAAGAGTCAGTGGTACCCTCTTGGGGGCACCTCCATTCCCCTACAATCCATCACATCAACCTCATTGGAGCCCCTGGGATCCATGCTTCCAGGCATTCCAGGGTGAGGACCCAGAATTCTGCACCCAGCAGTGGCCATCACTGGGTGAAAAAGCACAGTTTCTGTGGGAGTAGTTGATGGATGAGGATCAACTCGCCTCTCCTTCACCTCCAGATGATTTTAACCAGTACCAGGACCCTCTCAGGAGAATTTCAGATACTCTCCAGATTCCTCTGGCACAGGTCCAGGATTCAACCCACAAGCTGATAGACATACTTTAGACAAGTTCATATTAACACCCTCACAGTTCATCGGGGTGGACCTAACTCAGTCACAGCAAGGGTCTAGTTACCTCTGGACTAATTCCTGGAAATGAGGGATCTCAACAGTCAGCTTCATCTCAGCCCTCAGACAACAGTCCAATCCTTCCCGGTCCTGTTATGTTAGGTCACGTGACAATGTACACCTATGTCACCCCATTCACATAATTGCATCTAAGATGTCTTCAGATCTGGTTATAGACAGTCTGTGCCCTGACTGGACTCCTTGGACAAGGAGATGTCTCTTCCACAAGACATCTGACACCGCTAACCTAGTGGGAGAACAAAGACACAATATGCGTGAGGGTGCCTTTTGTTCATGCACCACACTTCCCTACTAGAACGGGGAGCACATCTTGATTAGACGGCCCAAGGCTTCTGATCCCCTCAGGAATCCAAGCTGCATATCAACTTATTCGATCTTCAGGCAGGTCTCAAAGTTAGCAAGACGTTCCTGCTCATCATGTCATCCACAGATATTCAGGTCAGGTCAGACAATTTGACCACCGTCTACTTATATGAACAAGGAGGGAGGAACGAGATTCCCCCCACTCTGCAGAGAAACTATCAACCTTTGAAACTGGTGCAGTGGGCATTTCAGCCATACATCTCCCAGGGGTAAGGAATTCACCAGCAGACAATCTCAGCAGGCATTTCCACGCAGACCACGGGTGGGAACTTCACCCATCAATAGTGCAGCACATCTTCCAGTTATGAGGCATCCTGTGTTGGGACCTCTTTGCATTGTAGCACAACTAAAAGTGCCCTGCTTGCTGTCCCTGGATTGCCCAAAGCCTCAACTCCAGAGGGGATGCCTTCCTAGTACAGTGGTCACAATCACTGATGTATGCCTTCCCTCCCATTGCTCTGCTTCCTCGGGTACTCAGGAAGATTATACTCAACAGAGGAACAGTGATCCTCATAGCCCCCGATGGCCAAGGCAATTATGGTTCACTGGCATACTACAACTAGCCTCTTGTCCATGCACCCACCTGCAGCCATTCTGGGGACTGCTGGCCCAGAACAAGGGCAGGGTGAACCACCTCAATCCAGCATCCTACATCTCACACCAGGGCTTTTGGACAATGAGCATAGAGCAAGCCTGCTCTCCGAGAATTCCAGCCATCCTCCAGGGCAGTAGGAGACCCATTATATGAAATACTACTCTGCTAAATGGAAACAATTCTTCTTTTGGCATCAGCAAACTCTTTTACCCAGAAGAGTTGTCAGGTATTCCTTTCATTCTGGGGTATCTTCTCTCCCTAAAGACATCCCCCTTAGCTCACTACATTTGGCAGCTATTATCGCTTTCCACCTCCAAGTGGAAGGCTGTTCCATTTTTCCTCGTTCCACAACTGCAACATTCCTGAAGAGCATCATAAGGACATTTCCTCCAGTTTCTACACCAGTCTATGCCTAGGACCTAAACCTTGTCCTTTGTGTCCTCATGGGACCACCTTGTGTACTGTTAGCCTCTTGTTCCCTCCTGCACCTGTCCTTCAAAGTCGCCTTTCTGATAGCTATTTCCCTCTGAGATTTGCAGACCGGCCAACTGCGGCTCCGTGCACACTTTCACCAGGCATTATGTTCTAGTCCAAATTTCAGCTGCAGATGCTTCCTTTGGCTCAGAGATCCTCCACTCTGTGGTATAGTATCCTTCCTCTCACCCTCCTCCTCAGTGAGTACTGTTTTGGAGTCACCCACAGTGAGTATCCATAGGGGTGAGTACTTGAAGAAGAAAGGAAGGTTATTTACCTTATAGTAACTGGAGTTCTTTGATATATGTGGTCCTGGTGGGTATTCTCGACCCACCCTCCTTTCCCTCTGCTCAGATCAACCTGATCTGTGGTAGAGTCAGAGCCGGGGGGGCTCTTGGTCCGTGCCGCTCTTTATTCCCCTGGATGGAAGCACCAGGAGACACTGGGCACAGGTGTGGACCAACAGACACTGTCATTGAAAATTTTCTGGTTCTGGATGCATGGAGCACATGCATACCCACAGTGAATAGTCAGAGGGACCACACATCGTGAAGAATTTCAGTTACTATAAGGTAAGTAACTTTCCTTTTCCAGAACGTGAATGTTTCTTCTTATTTGTATCTGAACCCCCTCCGATTTTCAACATCCTTTTTAAAGTATGAACATCAAAACTGGACACATTAACGTAGTGGCCTCATCAGTGCCATATACAGAGATAATATCACTTTCTGGCTTCTGCTTGACATTCAGCAAAGGTACATGCAAAGTTCATGTTATCTTTGTTTTGCCACAGCATCCAACCGGGCACTCATGTTATCAATAAGGGCTCCTAAACCCTTTTCAGCGCTTTCCATAATACAGTCATCCATCTTCTAACTGTGGGCATATGTTCTTTGTTTCTAGATGTTTGGATGTATTTTAACTCATGTTGTTTGATGGTCCCCAGCCTGCCAACCTGTGCCAAATGCTATGTAACAGAGATTTGTCCTTGTTGCTATTTACTATCATGCCAATCTTTGTATCTGCATAATTTACCAGTAATTATTTTATATTTGCTTCCAGATCATTGATAAAAATGTTGAAGTGTTAACCTGAAAACTGATCCCTATAGGACCACTCTGACACTTCCAAGCTAGTTGGTTATTTCCCATTAACAATGATCTTTTGATATATATCAATTCACCAGTTTTTAATCCATCTAATATGTGATATATTGATGTTTGTAGTGTGCTAATTTTAAAACAGAATGTCTTGTGGTATTAAGCCAAATGCTTTACAGAATTCTAAGTATATTTTGTCAACACCATTACCTTTATCATCAAAATTTGAAATCTTGTCAAAGAACAATATCGAGATTATTTGCCAAGACCTATTTTCCATGAAACCATGTTGAGAAGCATTAATTATATTCCAGATCCTTTAATTCTTTGTTGATATTCACATATCAGTTCAGATTTGTGATCTGGAAAATGGACAGGCACCTTATGACTTGGTTCTGTATAAAGCTGGCTAGCTCATTTTTCATTCTTCACAGTGTTGAACTTGCTAGATATAGAAGTTTCTCATTCTAACTGTAGTAAATGTGAAATGTGCCGATCAATATTGCAAATGGGTGATTAGCGATTACCAAACACTGTGTGAATTTGTCTGACTCAACATGTCTAAAGTTAGAGGAGGTGGAAGAAAAGAAGCAATGGAATGGATTGAAGTAGTGAAAAGAGATAATTCTTCTAAAGCAACATGTAAAGATTGTCAAGAGTTGTTAAACAGGAAGATAGTAAGGATTCATGCTCCTTTCAGAATGGTTAAAACAGTGTTTTCTCTGAATTCTCCAAGATCACGTCTGCTACTTTTTTGGATCACTTTTTCTGATGAAATGAAACTTTGTCTATTGAAGTGGAAGAGCAGAACATAGATGAGTTTATGCAAAGTTAGACTTTTTATGCCGTTGTTATGGTCATGCTGTCATGAGTGGCTCGTGACCATGAGTGCCAAACTCAGGGCAGAGTGTCAAGAAAGAGGGCAGAGATCTGAAATTGGTTGTATGCACTATAATTAGATTTCACCAACCGGGTAGCAAATGTGAACTCCTAAAGCACAAAAACAGTCATACCATGGAGTCATAGACAGTCCCCTTGGGCATTCCAGTCTATTTTGGCACCCAGGCAAGCTGGACTTAGTGATAGCTGGTTGCTATACTACACCGAACATCACAAAATATTCAAGTTGCTCCCAGTCCCACAAGACCAGTCACTTCCTCCAGGTCAGTTTGTACCTTAGATCTCTCACCAAAGACAATGCTTGTAGCCAGTGCTGTAATAAACTAACTAAAGATGGACTAAAGCTTGCCATTGGTGCAGACAACAGAAATAAAATGGAAAATATGAGAGAACTTAAATGCAGCAGCCTGAATTTCTGAGTTATGGGTAAAAAGAAAAGGAGGACTTGTGGCACCTTAGAGACTAACCAATTTATTTGCACATAAGCTTTCGTGAGCTACAGCTTTTTTCCACTGAATGCATCCGATGAAGTGAGCTGTAGCTCATGAAAGCTTCTGCGGAAATAAATTTGTTAGTCTCTAAGATGCCACAAGTACTCCTTTTCTTTTTGCGAATACAGACTAACACGGCTGCTATTCTGAAACCTGAGTTATGGGTGTACATCTTATTTAAATCTTGTTGGGAGAGAAGAAGTATTTGACACAGTCCAAAAGTATGTTGTGGAAGTTGAGAAACTTTTGCACAACAGCCATCTGCCTCCTGGTTGGTTAGCTAAAAATAATTAATGCCTTTTTTCCCTTCATATGCATCACAAGTCGCTATGTAGATTGTTCGGCCATCTAACTGCCGCATCATCAAGGGTAGAAATCCAATCTTCTAATTGTGCACTCCTCAACCTCATATTTGACCATCTGCATTGCTGCTCTGAAGTCACACTGTGAAGATTGGGTTAAGTCAAATTTGCATATAGTGGCAGCCTCTTTGGTCATTTTAGTCAGTGGGCCATTAAGCCTAGTCCAGGATTTGCATCCCAGGTGCAAACAGGGTGGATGTAGGTTAGAGCTTCTGAAATTTCATCAGCAGGCCCACCTCTCTATCCCAGAGGTGCTGCCACTCTGCGAGGACATAGCTGTCAGCCTTGATATACCATTGTTCATCTGAGATTGGCACTGGGCCAGCAGCACTGGACAGGAGTGCATGAAGGGATGCTGCCGAAGGACATTGCAAAGTCAGTTGTGGCATGTCAGCAGGTCCTGCAGATTTTAAGTGTTTTCTTCTGGAGGCAGGCAGATCTTTTAATAGGAAGTGTGTGTTGCTTATTTACACCTATTGGAACCATTGTCTTGTGTGAGCAGGTTGTTTTAATCCATCAAAGCCCTTCATGCAGTTTTACTGGTAATGGCATCTTGTCAAAGTTTTGAGGGAGCTATATGAGCCAACACATGTAAATTAGCTGTTAATTTGTGGCTATGGCATCCACTAATGATATGGCTGGCCATATTCCACTCTATATCAACAAGATGTGTGTGCTGACTTCTGCCCTAAACTGCCACATGCTATTCTGCTGGAGCAAATACCAGAACCAAGCTGAGGTTTGTAAAACATTTGCCTCTGTGAGAAGTGATCTTTTTCTTGAAGTATTCTAGATAGGTCCAGTAAGTTAGACTGCAGTCTAGTTTGACTCCTAAGTAAGTGGCAGCTGGCTGTAAAAGGGAATGGACTATCCTCACCATGACTATAAGGGGTTGATTGGCCAGGCGATTGTTCAGATGGATGTTGTGGCCACAGTCTTAGACTCACTTACCTTTGTCAGTGGAGACTTACGTTTTGTGACTAGAGCATTCATGTCCTGGCAGAGTGATCCTTGGATATCATGTAGATCCTTACCCACTTTAGTGAGATAGATGTTATTTGCACATACGTACTTATCAGCCTTAGTTATTGGTAGGTCATAAGTATATATGTTCAAAAGGATTGGAGCTGGAATGGATCTTTGTTGAAATTGATTACAGAGACACCTAAGCTGGCTGATTTGTCTCCAGCTTTCAAGATGAAGCTCCGATTCAATATCATTTCTGTAATGAATCACACCATGGGCTTACAATAAATAGTCTGCAACTTAGCATTAGCCCTACATGCCAGACAGTATCATATGCAACTGACAAATCTGCCAGAACAGTGCCATTCTGGTCTAAGGATGCCCCAGTTTCCTACTAGGGCACCAGGAAGATTGTCTGTGTATTTGTATCCCCTTACCACAAAAGGTGAACTTTAGACTGAAGAGGAAACTTGATGAAATCATAGCCTGCATTTTATACAGCAAGGAATTCTTCAGAGAGGCTCTGTATTAACAACAAAACTGAAACTACCCAAAGACAAAATGGAAAAAATGATTCAGAGAAACTATGGAGCCTTTCCTTTCATTTGCCAGTGTGACTGATCCAAAATATAAAAGTCATGGATGATCCCAGAAAAAAATAGAGGTTTAAAATCATGGCTGCTGAATATAATCCTCAATTAAGTTTTGTTTCTAGCATTTAAAATAATAGACTATCCAGATTTCTACTACAAATCTATGTTTGTGAAGATAATTGTTTCACTGTTCACTGCATTCAACACAGTGGACAATTGTGGAAGTAAAATCATGGAGGACAGGACAGTTGGGAATGAGAATTTTGTCATTTTAAAAAAAAATTACAGTCTTGTCCACACAACTTTGCATCTATCAAGCATGATTTTGAGCATATTCAGGTTCATTTGGTCTAAACTTTGTAATATGCTAGGTGCTGAGCAATCAGATATGTTGTTAAAGATGTATTGAGATCGAAGAACAGGTCCTGGAAAAGTAGTAATTTTAGTTAGTTAGTAAACTGGGGACTCTGTTGTATTGTTGAGTTTTAATTAAACTTTTCATTTTGGATAATGTGTGCCTTTTTATGTTCAAGGAATAAATATGCGTACACAGTGAATCATGTAATGTGTGTGTTGCATTTCTTTTCATAAGGCCTATGTGTGTGTTTTCAGTGTCGTCCCCTCCCCACCCCCTGGGTCTAGGTGAATACAGTCATGTCAGCCTAGGTTAGTACAGTACAGTTACTCATTGGAAAGGTGGATAGGTAGCTAAGGCTTTGTGGAAGGGTGGACTAGGTCCGGAGGCCTCGTGGCCCTGTGTCATCCTGCCCCAGAATAGAGCAGAGAGAAGTTCTCCAGGCAGCCTAGAGTGCTTGCAGAGGAGTGGCCAATCAGAGGGACTGGTGGAGCAGCCAATCTGAGGCCAGAAGGGCCCTATATAAGACAAGCAGCAGAGCAGAGAAGTTCAGTTGCTGTGTGGAGCTCGAGGAGTGAAGACCTGGTGACTGGAAGAGCAGCAGTACCACGGACAGCTCACTGTGGCGAGCTCACTGCAAGCAGGACTGAACCCAAGGAAGGCTGCTGAAGACTGGGTGCCTGGCTGGTGGGAAGAGCAGCAGGACCAGTGGAAGATCACTGCGGGCAGGCTGAAGCCCAGGGGGACTGAGTATAGAACCTGGCCAGGCCAGCAAGGGTACCAAGATGGGCCCTGCTGGTCTGGTTGAAGACTGAGCCCAGGGAGACCTGCTGAAACATGACCAGCTGCGGGGACTGAGATGGGCACCGGCTGTGTGGTTGAAGAAGGCAGTGCCTCCCTTAGAGCTACAGCCCCCTACCAGGTCTGTGATAAGAACTTGGACTGTATACCCCGGAATGGGGGACAGTGTGTGCTGCTCAGCCAGAGGGTTGAGTTGCCAAAGATCCACTGAGAGAACCATTGGCCAGGGGGCACTCACCATAGGCGGATGCCACCCCATTGTAAGACCAAAAAACCAAAAGAAAGCTCACACCCACCCAACCAAAGAGGTTGCCCGCAAGAGGTGGATGCCACCCCAAAAAAAGACTGATCGCAGGGGTATCGGCCCTGAGAAAGGAGGCGCTTGCGAGAGGCAAGGGGCTAACCCCATTGCAGGCCTGTCTACATGGAAGATTATTTTCAGGATAAGCTAAGATGTGAATGTAACCTGATATAATGATATTGATACAACCCCTCATGTGGACACTCTTATTTTGGTACAGGAGTGGGGTTCTTTGATTTAGTTTGTCACTTGGGTAGCGAGGTTTAAGCTAAACCAAACTCTTGCAGCAGAATAAGTATAACCTTGGTTTATATTAATATAATTATGTTGGTTTAGCTGGTAAAACTTCCCCATGTTGGCAAGGTCCATGTCGTCATCCTTGTTCTGACTGCATAATATAACCCAACACACTTTTCTCTCACTCTCTCTTCCCTTCCGTTCTCACTTTTCACATCCTAGTACATTACAATTGAAATTCCCTTTGTAGCCACCCAGGATTTTTCTAATGTGCTGAGGTTTTCCAGGGTCTCATCAAGATGATAGGTAAAGCACCAGTAAGTTACCAGCTCTACTTTCTCAGGCTGTACATAGCTAGTAAGGAGGAGTATTGATTTAGTTTTGATGCCATGTATTTTATAAATATGCATGAGGATTTGGGGTTATTTAACTGTGCTTTTTAATTCTCCTTGCATTGCTGACTCTTTCAGTCAAGGATTTCTTTGTATGCACAGCAAGCTGCTGTGTGGCAGCCCTGTTCTCACTGGTTGGGACCTTTCCAGTGTTTGTTAATCCCAAGTCTGCAGAAACTTTAGTGTTCAAAGAATAAAAGGATGAAGTATCTCTTTTCTGTGTGAGGAACAGAGCCTGTCACTCTCAGGAGACTGGAACAAGAAGGCATGGGACCAAGGGGCACCTCCCTCCTTCCCTCCAGGGGGAAGGAAGAACAAAGGAGGCACTTGATTCCCTTCCTCCAGGAAGAGGAGAGAGGTTCATTTAGCTGAAGGTTCGTAAAGAGTGTTTAAATAAAGGACGTAACGTACAGAAATGGAGAAAAGGACGGAGATTCTTCGGGGAGGGCCGGAAAAATGCAGCAGCGTCCATTTCCATTGAGAAGGTGGAAGTGGTAGAAGCCTCTGGTCTATATTTGGAATGGACAGCTCCCTCGCTCTGGGAAGAAAAGAGCAGACCAAAGAGGTATCTGTATCTTCAACACAGTTAAGTGAAACTCTAGTGAGCAATGCTAGTAAACACTATAGATAGCTACATGGATAATTACTAAGAACCCATGGTTAAATTGTGTATATGTCATAGAATCATAGAATATCAGGGTTGGAAGGGACCCCAGAAGGTCATCTAGTCCAACCCCCTGCTCGAAGCAGGACCAATTCCCAGTTAAATCATCCCAGCCAGGGCTTTGTCAAGCCTGACCTTAAAAACCTCTAAGGAAGGAGATTCTACCACCTCCCTAGGTAACGCATTCCAGTGTTTCACCACCCTCTTAGTGAAAAAGTTTTTCCTAATATCCAATCTAAACCTCCCCCACTGCAACTTGAGACCATTACTCCTCGTTCTGTCATCTGCTACCATTGAGAACAGTCTAGAGCCATCCTCTTTGGAACCCCCTTTCAGGTAGTTGAAAGCAGCTATCAAATCCCCCCTCATTCTTCTCTTCTGCAGGCTAAACAATCCCAGCTCCCTCAGCCTCTCCTCATAAGTCATGTGTTCCAGACCCCTAATCATTTTTGTTGCCCTTCGCTGGACTCTCTCCAATTTATCCACATCCTTCTTGTAGTGTGGGGCCCAAAACTGGACACAGTACTCCAGATGAGGCCTCACCAGATGTCTTGTTTGTATGTTCGTACACTCTTACAATACCAAGGTGTTTGGAGCCCCCATCCTTGCTATCCCCTCCTCCTGACTTTCCCAGACAAAACAATTCATTATGAGGGGAGTTTATCTCCTCATTCGGAGTGTGTGAGTGGTGGGGGGATGGTGGCTGTGGAAGATCATATCTTCCCACTTGGAAAGGCAAGACTACTGGTGCTTCACTGACCACAGAAAGTGGCTGCAGTAAAAAATAAAAAGAGGAATTGGGGATTCCTCGTCATCTTTCTCTCCCCATCCCCACTTAAGTGATCATTTCTTTTTCTCCCCCCGACTCCCTTTGTTCAGCCAGAGCAGAGGAGCAGTGGGAAGTAATAATCCTCTGGCGGTGCATCATTTTGCACCTGTCTGGTTGGTGAGAGTGGCTTCATTATTAAAGATTAGCTCCATGGAACCTGTTTATATGGAGTGAATGTTTTCTGTAAAGCTCAATAGGAAATTATTCCATTGCAGACAATGGTTGTCAGAAGTGGGTCCTCCAGAGTCCGTTCCATTGTCTGCAATAGTGTTGAAAATAGATTAGTCTTTTCTACACTAGAAGTTAAACCCTTTCCAACACTAGTTCAGAGAACCTATTGCTGAAAACCACTGTCAGCAGAGGGTTAGTTTCCTAGTATAAATATGACTTAAAGGGAATGAAAGACCATTGAAAGGTACTGAAACAATTCAGGACTTCCACTTCACTGCCACGCTGTAAGTGTAGACAAACCCTGAGTTCAGAGCTCCAAGCATTGGTTGACAACCTAGTGAGCCTAAGCAGTATGTGATTTTCTTTTCTTTCTTTTACCCAACCATCTCCACTCTGAATCCTCTTGCCAGATTTGTTTGAACATGTGATTGTTAGACTGCATTTCACATTCAAATCCCTTCCTCTCTGGGGTTTGTACAAAGTACATTGCATTCCCTAGAGCATATCCAGTTTGGTGCTGGGTACAAAAGAAATACCTGTATTGAAAATGGCATCTGAAGGGCTTCAGCACCTCTGGTAAAATTTAATTTATCATGAACATTACAGCAGTGCTCGAAATGTGCTACCTGTTTTCCAGCCACATAGGAAGATCTATTCTGGGGTTAAAGAGATGATCGTCACAGTGTTATGTGGGGAAGGGGTTGGTTGTGATGCATCTAGCTCAAACTGCCTCTTTGCCTAGTTGCTAATTTGCTGTAGGCACTGCAGTAGGAGAGCGTTTAGGGAGGAATTTCAATGAGGAGACTGTAGTGTGGCCTTGTCGATCAGCTCAAGAAGGTGAAGGTGCAGAGGGCAGAAATGGTTGTGGAAGAAGTGGATGAACAGGGGGTCAAGGGTGGCGTCTGTGAGGGGAAGACATGGTTGGATAAGTAAGCAGGGAGGAGATATGTAGGTCCATGAATATGAGGACAAGAATCTTAAGCCTGATGTGCTGGAGAAGAGCACTATGAAGGGACTTGGAGGAGGTGTGAGACACCCAAGTCAGATCAAAAAGGTACAAAGAACATCCTAGCAGCTGTGGTTTATAAGGACTGGAGGGGGTGTGGGTGCTGAGAGGCCAGTGAGGAGGAGGATGCAGTAATCAAGGTAGGAGGGAAGAGTGGTCCAGAGTTTATATTGTCTGGATAGAAATAAAAGGCTGGATCTCAGTGTTGTGGAGGGGGAAGCAACATGATTTTAACACAGTCTGGACAAGGGGAGAGGAAGGATTGAAAGACAGTCTAGTCAGATTCTGCTGCCAGTTTCCAGTCTTGTGACCCCTATAGAGGACATTCACCTCAGGGTGATAGGAAGAGGAATTTGGAGCAGAGTGAGGACCATGTATGAAATATGGCTTGAACAAGCATATCCTTTCATGACATTCCAGCAGCCTTCTTTTCTCAGCTCTTTCTACTCCAAGTGTGTGCGCTTCTGGCAGAGCTGCAGGGAGCAGGTGGTGTGTGTTCGTGATTGGTTAGTTTCCTTTGTCTCATCTTTGCAATCCATCTCTGTGAATACAGTTCCTATTCTGAGGGCTTTAAAGATCTCTTAGTGTGGTTATCTTCTGTGATAGAGTGAACTGGGGTTTGATCAGTGTTTTGTGCTTATGTAAGTTGAGTCTGGAGGGAATTCTTGGATATGGTTTAGTTTGGGTTTTGCTCTAATCGCTTTTAACAAGCTTGAGCAGTGAAACAAGCAAGAAACTGAAATTGCTTTAAAATCTGGTGTTTTCTGGGATGGGATACCACTTTATTTTGTGGCTGCCATCTGCTAATATAAAGTGGGTGAACAGGCTTCTTTATCCCCTTGCAGCAGAGAACTAAACAGAGACACTGCCAGAGTAACCACAAGTGAAGACCAAATACTCAGGCGCAAAAGGTCAGAGAAAAGCCATTTAGAGGGAAAATGCTCACCCACACAGCCAGGCTGACTTGACTCAATGCAAGAATGTGGGATAATGTACAAAAATGGAAATGAAGCCTCCAGATGTAAGCATGAGAGTGCTGAGAAGAAGAAAAGACCATATGTAGGGCAGGGTGTTCAGGAAGCCTTTCATTCCTCCCCTCTTGAAAGACCATTTGTCTTGCCTTTTAGCTCTCCATTTAGAGAGAATTTTCCCAACCATCCCCCCCCTGCAAGTGGGTGCAGAGGTCATCTGGGATTTTCTGCCAAGTGGGTATTAAACCATCTTTCCTATAAAGTTGATACAATTTACTAAGCAACATTAGATTCTCCTGATTCCTGCTTAAGTTCCTTTGACACTGTCCATAGATTGCATACACATCTAATTCCAGAAGCCATATGGATTTCTCTGTTAAAAAATCAGTGTATGAACAGGCTCTTCAGTTGAGAAGAAATGTGTGGTGTTGTTTGTATTCTGGTAGCACACACAGTTTGCTAGGAACTGTCGACACAATGGAATAGACAGTCCCTTCCTGAAAAGCTTACGATCTTTCTCAGTTGGGAATATTGCCATATGCTCCATTGCAAGGTAGAAAAGATTAAATTCTGCTGTCCATTTGTTGCACCAGAATCTATTGTGCTCCCCAGAAAGTCTAATTTTTTAAAATTTTACTGGCATCAAAGATATAAAAAATATATTCACTACATTGTGCCACTTGTGATAAGTGCATATCAGACTCATCTGTGGGTGTTGACCTGTTTTCTCTCCAAGGCAATGGAACATAGTTGCAGTGCATGGCAGTGCAAAATCAGTTGTTAAAAATCCTTGATGGCTGTTGCAGATGTTGCTTCAAGCCAATCAGAACCTTGATGAAGTGTCTGAGCCTTCTGCATTTTAGTTTCATTAATGAATAACAGACCGACTAATTTTCAGTAGTTGAGACGACTTCCTTTGCTTGCAGACCTCTCTTCTCAGGAACTCTGAATATCTGCAGCATACTTGTAAGATTAAATGCATGTGCCGGGCATTCAGGGTTTGATATAAAAATGAGTCACATTCTTGTAAGCACTTCATTCACGCCCATACTCCCCTCTCAATAATTCGCAAGTAGATATCATCTTGAGAAAAGCTTTTATGGCTTTAGGAGAAGGGCCTACCTGAGTCAGGAGTATCTAGCTTCCAAACACACACACTGAAATGCCAGAACCATCTTCAAGTATAAACACATTCAGAACGGCGTCACTGGGAGTTCTCTCTCATCCACACTCTTTCTATAGAAGGGATGTCTTTTTTTTTTTTTTTTTAATAGATTTTGAGGATTCTTGCCCTCAATCATCATTTCATCAATGGACTTGTAAAGCTAAGGTTTTTCTATTATGGCAGTTATGTAAAGTCTTACTGGTCGTTGCTCTGGGATTTTAATACACTCTATACAAAAGGCTGTGTTTATTAAGATTTTAGTTCTTTAAGAATGGCATAATCACTATAAGCACAATAGTTTTCTCTGGGCCCAGTTTTCAGTTGGGGCAAGAAAGTGATGAAGGGGCACTGGAATTATTGCTACTCTAAGATTTTAGCTTACAGTACCTAAGCTTTAGACTACAAACCAGCCCTATTCCAATTTCTGGTTTAATGTTTCTCCTAATCCTTTTATCAGGAAGACTGTTGCAAGTCCGAACCTCACTGAGTAGCTCACCCATGCTGCAACTGTGTGTCCCTATAACATTTCAGAAGATAGAACCTGTCACTGGTGTTTCCATGACTGTTACTTAAGATGTCTGTGTGGGAGCAGGACGGAGATGATATGGTGATTGTAGCTGCTCAGCGTTCAGTGGGAAGATTTCTGTGGGAGTCCACCCTTGCCCTCAACTAAATTCCCAGGCAGGCCTGTTCGGAAAGCTAAAGGCAGCACATCAAAACAACATGTTATGAGTTGTGGAACATATGAACTTAAGAGGCATCAAGTCATCTCCATGGAGAGGTCTGAGCATCATTGAGGCTACCAGAGCTGAGCCATTCGTAGAAATGGGTAAAAGATATAGATCCATTTTTGCACAGATATGGTTTTGCTTCCTCAAGCAACAAATCAACCAGTTAGCATCTTACTTTCCAAGAATGAATAATTCACTGTACTGCTCAAGTGTCTGCCACACCTGGTAGCAATCAATCAAGTCATTGCACTTCTTTCTGTCACATCTGAATTACCAGTTCAACATTATTCCATGAAGGAAGATCCAGTGAAGGTCATTACTGTGTCTAATTCTTGAAGTTACTTTCTCATTCCTACGCTTCTCAAATTTCAAGGGCACTGAAGGGAACTGAGACAGAAGAAATATGGCTGGCTGGGGATCCTAGCACTAAGTGCACTGTACCCTTCACCAAGTTTATTGCACTTATTAGCAAAATGTTCAGTACACGTACCCAGTTTGAGTCACAAAATAATGTGCTATTGAGAAGAACAGACCTTCCACCTACACAACTGCCAGATGGACTGAGGAATCCTTACTATGTTTTTCTGAAATGAATAGGCAGCATTTAAAACAGCAGGTTTAAAACAAATAAAAGGAAGTATTCCTTCACACAACGCAGAGTGAATCTGTGGAACTCCTTACCAGAGGATGTTGTGAAGGCCAAGACCATAACAGGGTTCAGAAAAGAACTAGACAAATTCATGGAGGATAGGTCCATCAATGGCTATTAGCTGAGATGGGCAGGGATGGCGTCCCTAGCCTCTGTTTGCCAGAAGCTGGGAATGAGCGATGGGATGGATCACTTTATGATTCCCTGTTCTGTTCACCCCCTCTGGGGCACCTGGCACTGGCCACTGTCGGAAGATACTGGGCTAGATGGACCTTTGGTCTAACCCAGTAGGGCCATTTTATGTTCTTCCAACAAGAGGATTGTCTGCAGGTCTCACGTAGGATCTCTCCCCAAAACATGTCTCACATTTCCCTATAAGAAATGCTCCAAGCCTGGGAAGAGCCAGTTGCTTCTGCACATTAATCCCAGCAATCCGAACGCCGAACAAGCTTTTCACCGTTCTCTGGAGACCACAGAACACGTTTTACATCAAACTGAAACATGTAATAAAAAGATGCCTCTGACTTTGCATTGGTTCAGTACAGACGCAACAGCCACAGCAGATGGCTCCCGAGTTGCTCGGGATTCCCGTCTCTTGTTCAAAGAATCCTGTGTATTGTACATCTTCTATGCCTCTTCTTGAGAGTCCGCTGTTTCGTCTGTCTCCGGGGCTTAAGATCAGGTGGGGCTTAAGATCAGGTGTGGCTTGCCATACGTGCAACCCCCCCCAACATTTTGTGTCCCCTACTTCAAATTCAAAAGAATGAAAAACAGGGGCAGCAATATTTGATAGTATATTGCAGGGGGAAGAAATCAGTAAATCACATTCTGTCAAGCTGCTGGGATTCCAGTATGTTGCTTGCTTTTTTCCAGGCCCTTGCTTCTGACCAGCATGGGGCTCCAGGCTCCATTTTCCCTTCAAGTGGTGCTGGGATTTTTGATGCTCCCTTGCAGTCTGGTATCTGTAGCCACTTGCTACCATATCTGTGCCTAAAGCCAATCCAGATCACTACTGGCCTTCTGAAGTTTCAAGGAAAACGTCACGTGAAAGGAGTCATGATACCATTTTTGAGGTCTAATATTAATGTATACACACCTGAACCCCTGTTATCTGAAGTTGTGATGTCCCCTACTATGCGAAATTTGCATTGGAAGGTTCCCCCATTTGTCTGAAACTCTGGTAGTGTAAATAAATTAAACATTTCCCAAATGAGCTTCTACTGGGTGCCTAGCATTATTATATTTTATATGAGAGGCAGTGTGGTCCAGTGGCCAGGAACAGGACTAGGATTTGGAAGACCTGGGTCCGTTTCCAGCTCTGTCACCACCCTGTTGTTTGATTTTGGGCAAGATAACTCATAAGAAGGATGTGGATAAATTGGAGAGAGTCCAGCGAAGGGCAACAAAAATGATTAGGGGTCTAGAACACATGACTTATGAGGAGAGGCTGAGGGAGCTGGGATTGTTTAGCCTGCAGAAGAGAAGAATGAGGGGGGATTTGATAGCTGCTTTCAACTACCTGAAAGGGGGTTCCAAAGAGGATGGCTCTAGACTGTTCTCAATGGTAGCAGATGACAGAACGAGGAGTAATGGTCTCAAGTTGCAGTGGGGAAGGTTTAGATTGGATATTAGGAAAAACTTTTTCACTAGGAGGGTGGTGAAACACTGGAATGCGTTACCTAGGGAGGTGATAGAATCTCCTTCCTTAGAGGTTTTTAAGGTCAGGCTTGACAAAGCCCTGGCTGGGATGATTTAACTGGGAATTGGTCCTGCTTCGAGCAGGGGGTTGGACTAGATGACCTTCTGGGGTCCCTTCCAACCCTGATATTCTATGATTCTATGATTCATCTGTCTGTACCTCTTTCCCCTCCCACCCGTAGTCGTCTCGTCTATTTAGATTGTAAACTCTTTGGGGAAGGGGCAGTGTCATGCTGTGTGTCTGTACAGTTCCTAGCACAATGGGACCCCATCTCACTTGGTGCCTCTAGATGCTACCACAATATAAAACATTTTAGCCCTAGGGGAAAATAGTGATCTGCACTGTATAGAATAAAGAGGAAGCCAGTGTCCCTGTCCTGATGCTGGAAGGAACAGAGCAAATATGATAGTGATCTTTCCCAGAAATTTAAAAGGAGATTGATTCTATAATGGCGATAAGATACTGTCTTCATACCACAGCAGGTTTTTAAATGTGTGCTTGTCTGTAAATGAAGTGTAACGTCAGACTAATGAATTCACCAACTATGTCAGGAGAGCTGGTGAGCCCCTAGGACTGAGATTGTGTTTCAGTGCTGATTTAAGAATATGTTCTAGCAAGGGCATGTGTTATAAAAGGGAGGGAATATACAAGGCTGGTAGAGAGATAAGAACTGTAGTTTTGTGGCAATGCCTTTGAAAAACTAGACTGTATTACAGGAAGAAATTGGAGTGAACAAACTAGTGCCTAGCAGGTCAAAGTGGTCTCAACAGGGAAGGTGTCAGTAATCTCCAGTATTGTCTGATTTTTTCAGTTTAGTATCCAGCACATAATTGTGTGAGAGGAGCTAGGTTAAGGTGCTCAGATACTGCCGTGGTGAATGCAGCATAAAATCCTAGTTGAAGAGAGTGGGAGCCACACCTTGGATCTTGTAAACATTTTCATGGAATGAAAGCGTCCTCTCACCAGGCAACCGAAGTGCGGTTAACTGTGATTTTGAACCTCTTCCCCTCCCTGGAAAGCAAAGTGAGGGCGAAGACTGGGGAGAAAACTCCCTGACTCAAGACCTGCCGGTTAGCCTGCCTGTGTAATAGGGGAGGGGAAGGAGAGTCCTGTGTTCAAATGATCCTGGGTACGTTGCTGCCTCAGGGAACAGTCCACACTCATAGATGCTAGTGTGTGGTATGTTTGGCAGGGACAACTTGCCTGATAAGCTTGGAGCGGGCGGTGTCTGTGATTCCAGCTGCTGGAGGGTCCTGGCCACATGGTGTAGAGTTTGTAAGGCCATTTTCTTCTTCAAGGGTGAGGGAAGGCAGGGAATAGCTTAATCCTCACCAGTGTGTGCGCCTCCCCAACTTCGATCTGTTTGAAAACTTCTGCTCCTCAGTCTGTTCCTCCCCCCAATTCTGAATGATCTTTACTCTTTTTGTCTTCATGATTGCAGGCTTCCCAGCCAATTCTCAGCACTGGCGACCTCTCATCCTCTTTAGGAGGCAGCTGCAAGGGGTGGTGCTGGGAGATGAGTGCATGTTAGTTACAGATGAGACAGCCAGCAGGGGGCCACTGCGGAGCTATAGGGCACTACCGCGCTCAGAGTATAGCAGCATTCCAGCTAGCTGCCTGCCAGCGACAGTGTATGCCCACACACATGCATACCGCTCTCACGCCCAAACCCAAGCAGGCTCGCCTTCCCTCACAAACACCCCTGCTGTCACGCACACCCACTTACACAGATACTCTCCCCCTCCTTCCCTGCCAGGACAAAACCTAGCAGCCAACGTCCAATAGGGAAGTTGCAGCTAATTCCTAGAGGGAAAGCAGAGCCAGGGAGCAGAGTGGCTTGAGCTGCTGGTCCTTTTCCTGTGGGGAAGGAGCTTCAGAGAGTGAGGAGCATACCTGCCAAGAGCTCCAGGACACCAGGGCTGCCTGAGATGGATGTTCAGAACTCAGCACTTTATATACCCTTCTACTTTGTCTGCAGAGTCCCTGTCACCAACATGTTTTCCATGGGAATATTACTGAAACAAGGAAGCTGAGTAGCAGTAAGGCCACTAGAGGGCACTAAAACAACTGTGAGATATTTAACCCTTAAGGTTCTGTCTCCCTCACTGACATTCTGCTCTAAAAAGAAAGGGGGGAAAATTTGTCTTTTATTTGTTGTTTTTTTCCTTACTGACTGATTGTGGGATCAAGGATGTAGTGTGAATTCTAGAGGGTAGGGAGTGTCAGGAAAATGTCAGGCAAGAGGCTGTAGGTTATTCAGGTGGCTGTAGAGTTAGTTAATAAGATGAAATTGGTGGATCACACACACAACCTTTAGGATCTTCAGTTAATACAGACGAATGTAATTGAAATGATAGAAAAATCAATGTACTTAAGCATAAGAATAAGATAAGTACAGTAAAGTGGTTCCTTGCATTGGTCATACTTACAGTCTTACACTGGGCATACTTAAACCTTATGGGAACCATCAGAAACAAAAATGAAAGAAAAAAATAAGTAGCGATTCCCCCAAGAGGATGGAGTGGGGCCAGACTTCCTATGCGATTGTCCCGTGGCATCATCCCAGTGTCCCAGCTCAGGATGGGTTTGACAACCTCTTATACACCTTTCCCTATTCCACCCACATACATCCAGGGCCATATTGAATCAAGTCAAGTCTCATCCCTTTATTCATATTTGGTATTCTGGGAGACGAATTTTAGGGTTCTGGTTGTCCATAATTACATTTCCAACAATTTACCCAACCATTTGCATCTGTCCGTTTTGCAATAATTTAGGTACATCAATACAGTTAGCTCTTACTACAAAAATCCCCTAAGATGCTACCTCTTTGTGTTTTATTTATTTATTATCAAATGCATTACTAAACTATCACAAGAAACATTGCTAAATTTTATAACCTTAGGTCAAGCACATATAATTCCATAACCTTCCGTCAAGCACAATAATACTCATGCTATCTTATACCAACTGCCAACTTCCACTAGGCCTCACTCCAGTTTAATGCTTAAGACCTATAGCCAAGCCTATTGTTAATGCATATATTTTAGTTCATGTACTTGTTTGTTACAGTTTGATAACTTCTATATTATTTTACCCAAAACTATAGACCCTCCAATATCAGGTCAGGGTCAGTGGTCAACAAAGTTAGTAGGTTGAACAGTCTTTCTGGTTAACAGAGCCATATAAGAAGAGTTTTTACTTTTCATAAATGCAGACATTGGCCACTTCAGTTCCTGTTATTTTACCGAACGAGCCTGCAACACAACAACGTCAATTGAAATCTGGAACAGACTCTATAGCAAGCATCACGGTATCTGTAGGGAATGTTTCTAGCGGAGAGAAAAAGTGCCTGAGAGTCAGGACCCCTGGGTTCTCTGCCTGGCTTAGCCAGTGAGCTGTTGTATGATAGTGATCAAGTCCTTTAGCCTCCCTATCCCTCAGTTTGTCTGTCTGTACAATGTTTAAACATTTAGCACATTTTTAGTGCTAAAGAAAAAAATGAAGTTGGAATAATACCTACCGCACACTTGGGCTGAGATTATTTATTGTTTGTAAAATCACTTTTGAAACTCAGATATAATGGAAATGTAAAATATTATCATGTTAAACACCTTTTTATGCAGGCCACATTTCTGGACTTCAGCTGAGCAGGATGCAATGAGAGCCAGGGTGAGCGGAGGTTTTGCTCATTTTAGGGTTATAAAGCTTTCTGCAGTCCAGGTGAAGATCATGTCTTTGAAACCACAAGTATAATATCAGTGTTGCCCTCTCACTTTGAAGGCATATTAATCCATTATTTTAGGATTTGACTCGCAGGTTAAACTGCTCTAAATCTAATTCACCTTCAAGAAAAGTGTAAAATGACATGTCTCTACTTGCTTGGGACAGACTGATGCAACTCACTAAGGACTCCAGCACTGGAGTCCTGTGGACATCACAGACTTGTACTAATAAATTAGGCTGGCACTATGTGTCCTGCTGTAGTTTAAGGCTTCATTATAAACTCCTGCTGTCAGGGGATTTAACATGCAACCATAAAACTTCATTTCTGGAGTTAAACTTAATAATGAAGGTGTCATCCAGGAGCAAGTTCTGCTCAGTTGAAACAGTGGTTCTCAAATTTTTGTACAGGTTACCCCTTTCACACAGCACGCCTCTGAATGTGACTCCCTGTTATAAATTAAAACACTTTTAAAAAATATTTAACACTATTATAAATGCTGGAGGTGAAATGGGGTTTGGAGTGGAGGCTGAGAGCTCGCGACCCCCCATGTAATAACCTTGCGACCCCCTGAGGGGTCACAACCCCCAGTTTGAGAACCCCTTAGTTAAGAGGTTGGGAGAAAGCAGCCTCTTCTTTGGCTGGTTTTCATTGCTGGAATTGTGACATTAATGCTCTGTAAGTGTACCATGTTCCATGTGTATATCTGCTGTGTTTTGCCTCCTTGTGCAGTTTGTAGGGACTCGGACCAGTTACACAGTTTGCTTACCGTGTTTGGATTTTGCAGGGTGACTATGACCACAGTAAAACCAAAGTGCTTCACTTCAGCATGAATCCAGCAAGCCTGGCCAAGCAGCAGCGAAAGGAGGAACAGCACCAGCTCCAGGAAGAGTGTGAGAGGCTGAGAGAGCTGGTCAGGGTCCTGGAAGGAGGAGGCTCCATCCCTGGGAATCTGGAGATGGTTGGAAGTTTGCAGTCATCCCAAGAAATTGCAGGTACTTTGCTGGCCTCTAGCCATGTGTCTATCTTATAGCTCTTATATACAGTAAATGAAGTAACCTTGGCTGGGCAGTATTGATAGAGGGCAGAAAGGAAATATATCCCTCCTTTCATGGCTGGACTTAGCTCTGGAGGTCTCGTGGATAGCAGAAAATAACTCAGCTGTGGAGAAATAAGTGGCTGAAATCTTTTCTGACCTGGTTTAAAATAAACAAATATTGTTTATCAGTATATATGTGCCCCATTAATCACAGCGAAATTGACTACTGCATGAAAATAAAGTACATCTACACTTCACAGAATCTGAGACTCTCCTGAGGTACAGAGTCTTTCTTCTATTCAAATACAGGACTGAGACCTTACAATACAGTAGCTGTGAGGTTCAGCACCCTCCCGTACACAGTCAAAAACACTGTAAATCAAGGTAACAATATTAGCAAAGTCTGACTTGTCACCTAAAGCACTGAGAAGTGACCAGGCAGAGTTGATTCACACTGGAGAACCCAAGAGATCTAACTGTTGAATCTCTGACCCACATGTACTTGCCCTCAAAACTCCCTTGCTATAGCTGAAGAGAAAAATAAACCAATCTACACAATGGAAGGAAGGGCTGTGTGGAGCTAATGTGTTGTGATGTTGGCAGTGCACGTAAGGCTAGTGCCTGCAGGGAATGTTGCTCTTTAAGGTGTGTGGCCCAGAAGACGGTGCTTTTCTCTGAGGCTGCATATGTAGGAAATTTGTGACCCATGAGCCTTCTCAGCCTTGGTGTAAAGAAATCCCCTGTGGAAGTGACTCTCATTGTTATGGCACGGAAGTATTCTGAACGTAGCCTGCTAGTTTTTCCATTAGCTCGAATGATAGTATTTCATTATTGGGTTTATCCCAACATCTCGGTGGATTATGGCACTAAATAAATACAAATAATTACACAGAAAATCTAGGTGGCATGTCTGAGTGAGGTATGGCATTAATTGCTTCTCTGTGGGGAGAGAGGGTTAAGAGGTCACTGAGGTTACAGGTACAGACTCAGTCCATCCACACTGTTTATCTATTTGTGGTAGCACCAACTAGGTCATGGTGCTTTCTGAACATTTAAGGAAGACGGTTCCCACTCTAAGGAGTTTCCAGTGAAAGGGTCCCAGAGAGAGGGAATTCTCAGGGATGGTGTTCGCAGTGCAATTCAAATCTGAATTTCACTGTGGCTGTTTAGTGCCGGTCTCCCATTATGCTTCTGCACAGTCCAGTGTGTCTAATGCTGCAGATATATATGTGGGTGTTACTGCCCCCCAAACCCAGAGGGTGCTGTTACCATCAGTGGCAGAGAGGATGAAGAGGTGAGGTCATATATTTGGCTCTGCCACTGCTGAGTGAATCTCTGGGGTATAATATAGAGTAATTAGACCATTTCCTCTGAGGGGAGGGAGGTGTATTTCTCATGTATGCCCCCTTTGATTTGCTGTTCATTTTTATTCCGCATCCTGTCCCTCAGTTTGCTTGTAGCTGTTCGACAGGCGTCTCTGTGCCAGAATGCTACCAAGTTTGTCTCTAGCTCACAGGGGATACATTTTTAAGTTGTTTTCTATTCTTTCTTTGATTCTGACAGTAAAACAAACAGCTCTCTGGGTTTCAGTTTATTTTCAGCTTGTCATGTCTAGTGTGTTTGTGTCCCTTCTCTTCCGAGCCCCCTGCTATGTCATTCTGACTTTTGTTTGCTGACTTGTATAGAAGAGAGACCATCAGTCTAGCTGGGGTCGGGTATGCTTTTGGCTGCAGTCTAGCGGTTGTTTATCACAGTCACAGGAGGGACCTTTGGAGCCTCCAGGTGCATCTCAGTGCATATGGAAGTATTCACGTAAACAAAATAGAAAAAATAGCTAAGAGGAATGCACCGAGGGGGACCCCTGGATGGACGGTGTGATCAGAGGAAACAGATGTGTTATTGGTTTGTATAAAGGAGAAAAAGAAGAGCCCCCTTTTCTCATGTTTCATGACCACGTGTGAATCATTCTCATGTAGACACACTGCTGACAACAATGCAGTAATTAGTTTAACACCTTTATTTTGCTGCAGAACCATGCTGGTTTTCATTGGCATAGTCTTGTAGCCATTGAAAAGAATGGCAATATTGGGATGTGCCAGGTATGTTGGACTATTCAGGTGGAGCGCTATTTGAAGGCATGCATGATACTGTTAGATCACTTAGCACTGAAAGGGTTAGTTACGCCTGTTACTCACAGTCCTAGGGATGCTTAGAAAACATAGATGAATATGTCACCAAAAAACCAAGCCCAGGTTTTCCCAAGGTGGGGAATGAGAGATTCCCCTCTTTTTCTTTTCATGGGGATGAAATCATAAGAACATTGCCTACAAGAAATGGTGGTGGAGCAGTCCTGCAATGTGCCTTCCAGTGTAGCTTGTATACAAGATGCAACTGAACGGCTTGCTGGGGAAACTCTCTTTGTTCACATTGACTGTCATTAGTGTTACTGGAGCTTATGGTGAACAGTAAGGGGCAGATTTTCACTGAAGCCACAGGGAGCTGACGTTTCCATGCAAAATGTCATGAACTGGAATGATATTTGCATCACTTTTTGGGACAGTTGTTGTATCTACCTGTGCAAGGAGATGGGCAAGTTCAGCACTCTAAACTTCGGAGGTGGGCAAACCCTCCAGGTCAGGGCTGAACTGTATTGGTGGAGTTGGATAGGTCAAAACCTAGGACTGATTCCTCCTACAGGAAAAAAGTGGCTGTGTAGGTCTGGGTCAAAAAGACAATGAAGGTCCATGTATAACTTTGCATTCTAGTGCTTGGCAGGTACGTAAATATAAAGTTTGATTGTCACATTCTGCTAACCCTTGTCCTTTAACAGTACCCATATACACTGAATGGGTCACTGTCAGAGATGAGAAATATGGGTGGCCTTTAGCCAGTTGTCTTTGCTATGTTCAGCAAGCTTGTCTGAGCTGCAATTATGCTTAAGGTTTGAAGGATTATAATTACAGCAACCAAAAAAGACATTAAGGACAATGATGTTGATGGTTTTGATAATAATGTGTTGGCTATTATTAAATTTTCTCATTGGGCTGGAATGTAGCACGTTTTCTCTGACCACGGTTCCAATTCCTGGAGAGGTAATAAGGAAATTATTATGGTGGACGCTAAAGCTCATTAAATGTGACTCTATTAAAAATCAAGGTTATATTGGACTTTAAATCTCTTTGAGCATAACCACTGGAGGCTGCAGCACAAGTTGGCAACTTGCCATGGAGTTCAGTGGTCCTTTTCTCTCATTTATGCCGTAACAGTCTCTATTAAAATGGATAAGATGGCTGTTGCAAAGGCGAATTTTGGACAGTATGAGCTATAACCACTTATTGTCCTCTATCCTGCAGTATAAAAATGGGACACAGGACCGTGTAGTATTAATGGGGCAGAGCTGTGGCAGCCCCATTATTGGAATGGGCTATAACTTTATGGGTGGTTTGTTTCTCTCTTGGTGCCATCTCGGATCTGGATTGTCTAACAGTGGAGTGTGGACCAAGGTCAGGCTGCCATCTGGTGAGTTCTAATTTTCCTGTCCCAGAAACAGGAGTGCAAACGGTAATAGCTTTGAGAAGGTGGGGAAGGGAAGCAGTGCCCAGGCTTGGAGTAAACTCCAATCCTTTTACCTTCTCTGTTTCCTAAATTTCTTCCCACTCCTTTTCCTATTTTCCTGTTCCATGCTGTCTCTTCCATTCCTTTCCTTCCATGCCTCATTTTTGTTTCCTCTTTCCCTCCTGCCCTCCTTTTTTTGGCTCTTTTGTGTGTTTATGATTGGCCTCTGGTTTTATTTTCTGGCATTTCCAGAGCTACCCGTTCTAGAGGTGGAGTTTAATCTTAGTTAGTAGTGGATAGATATGTGGCAGGACTAGCCAACTGGGTCAGTTTGTTTATGTCACTAGCCGGGGGTGGGAAAGGGAGAGAATACTCAGGTTGCTGAATGTTCCTTATACGTATCTGCTTTCCCACCGTAATCCCTGCTTAAAACCAGTATTGTGTTTAGCTGAAGGTGGGTATTTTTCATGAGGAATCCAAGGGCTCTCTTTCCTGTTTTAAATGTGTTTTTTTTAATACTAAATCTGGTAATAGCCTCCCAAAATGTTTTATTCCAATCTGATTATATATAATGGGAAGTTCTATTCCCTATTTTTTTCTGAACCCTAATTCAGGGATAAGAGAATGACCTGGGTGTCTTCTGATTTGGGCCATAAGCCACATACAGTCCAGGCTGTTACTGCCTTCTGCAAGGATGAGCGTATAAGTAGGACATCTCCCTACATTTAGGCCAAACTGGGAGCCCTCTGGAAAAAGGACCAAGGTTTCCCCCATTACAGTCCACTGAAAAAGGAAGCTACAAGTCCATTTCATAGGTACAGTGTTCTGTTTGAGTGTTGCCAATGGAACTTTGAGTCCTTCACTTGCAAAGGGGCTGGGAGATCTCCTTATAAAACAGGTGGTTGATCTGAAAGGAACTGCTGTGTCTGCTGCATAGCAGAGGCTTTCCCCATCATCACTGCCAAGGCAGGGCCTTGTAATGGAGATTATTAATTGGAATTAAATTGGGTAATGAATTAATATTAAAATAATCTAATTTTGTTGAAGTGACAAGCCGGAGCTAGTAAAATTTGTCACTGTCCACCATGTCTGCGCTGGTGATGAATGTGTGTCTGACTGCAAAGGAGGCCAGAAAGGGAGTGGATGGCATTTAAAAGTTGCACCTGTTGTCCACTGTTAGTCCCCTTGTTTCCTGTTACCTGTTTATATTAGAGGGCCTGCACCTGTAAATTAAAAACAGAATCTGTCTGAGAGAGGATAGTTCGCAGATTTTTCTGTGCTTTAGTTTCTTTTGCCTGCATCCATACCACACTATGCTGTTTTTTCTCAGATCTTGCTGGTTGTGCCAGGTGGGTGCTTCACGAAGTGATGTTGGGGCCTCAGTAGGTGAAACTTTTCCCTCTGAGTCAGTAACAAGCCAATTCCCTGTTCTAATGATAGGGAGCGGGGTACTGTTGCAGGCTCCTTATTTCTAATGAGACCTAAAATCAAAGTCCAGGCCACTTGCTGTCACTAAAGGTGTCGTACCACATTTTTTGGAAGAGTAGGTTGTTAACCTTGGTGTCCTGGCCAAATTCCAACCGAAATCTGCTTACCCTCAATCCCCCTGCAGTTTATAGAAAGCATTCTGTCACTTTCTGTCTTAAACTGTTTGTAGTGTTGCTGTACGCTGATAATCCGCTGCTTTCTTCCACTCCAGAGGTGGCTGCATTTCAGTGTTGGGGGAAATGATCCTGAGCCCTTATCAGCCTCACAGACATGATGTGAAGCTTTAATGTCCAAAGCATTTGGAGACCCCCCAGATGAAAGATTCAATAGAAAGGCAGACTATTGTTAGAATTATTGGGATGCAGTGTTGCCTAGTGGATCAAATACTAGACTGGGACTCGGGAGACCTGGTTGTGCTACTGGCCTGCTGGATGACCTTGGACAAATCACATCACCTCTCTGTGCCTGAGTCTCCCCATCTGTAAAATGGGGGTAATGATTTTGAATGAATGAATGAATGAATGAAAAGCCGTCGTCCTCTGTATAGTGCTTTGAGATCTGCAGATGAAACGTGCTATACCAGAGCTAAGTGTTATAATTATACTGCTTCTTGTGGAGTTAATTTCTCCAATTCAAGCTACATAGCTCCTATGTTGGTCTGAATGATACATTAGGGCTGTGAATGAGCTAATAATGGACTGTTCATGAGAGAAAAATCATCCTGATTTCCCTCTCTATCATAACCCTGTCCCATCATTCCAACCCAGGGCTATACATGGCTAGTTGGTATTGCTGTGTGTACCTTCATTTCCCCGACGTGGTGGTTCCTGTGTTTCGGTATTGACTAGGTTATAGCTGGTATCTATAAATTGCCTGTAAATGCCCTTCACATTATACTGAATGATAATATGTTATAACAGCAGTTCTCAAACTGTGGGTCAGGACCCCAAAGTGGGTAGGGACTCCATTTTAATGGGGTCGCCAGGGCTGGCTTGGACTTGCTGGGGCCCTGGGCCGAAGTGTGAGTCCCACCATCCGAGGCTGAAGCCTGAGGATTTCAGCCCTGCGTGTTGGGACTCAGGTTACAGGCCCCCTGCCTGAGGCTGAAACCTTGGGCTTCAGCTTCCTCTCCTGCCTCCACCCCCGGATCAGTGGGGCTAGGGTGGGCTCAGGTTTCAATCCCCCATCTTGGGGTCTTGTAGTAATTTTTATAGTCAGAAGGGGGGTGAGGTGCAATGAAGTTTGAGAACCCCTGAGTTCGAATGAAATTGGACAGCCCAGAAATACAGGGAAAACATCTTACACAATGAAACTATAACTCTGCGAGTGCCTTGTGCGTTCCGAGAACCAGCAGCTCTGTGTTCTTTTAATTGCACATGCTGTGCTCTTCTTTTGCTGGGACACTGAAATTACTGCACATGCTTATAAGAGCCATGTCCCCAGATGTGTGTGGAAGCATGCTACTCAGAAGGGAGTAAAAGCCAGACATACTTATGGAAACCTTGCAAGATAAAGAATACGTTACCTTTACTGTATATAACTCCTCTCCTCCAGATGGATGCCAAAGCTCTTTATAGACAGCACAGGAATGAAGTCACCCACCACTGAAATACATCTACCTCTTCAGTGGAAACAGTGTACCCATTCTATGGCAGCACGTCACAGGTCAATGGAAGAATGAAAGAGACAGGATCCAGAGCCTTACTTAGTCTGTGTGCATTGAAGAACGAGAACATAGGCAATCCAATGGCAGCTACTAACTGAATAAATCCCAGGGGATGCCTCCGTCTTGCAAGTTGTTGGAACTGTATGAGTGATGTGAGGGCTCTGGTAAGACACTGAAGGGACTTTAAAAATCCAACAGCTGTCTGGGGAGTCAGAGGTTTGTAATAAATCCTGTAACTTAGTCCTTTTTTAGCCACTGAATCTGTAATACTTGGCATCAATCAAAGGTTACCCCATGGAGTGCACTTATCCTTCCATGCGAGCAGAGGAGCTGCAAGTTTTCTTCCTTCCCCTCCTCTTCAGTAGGATTCATATGTGGACTTTTAAAAAGCTAGCAGTCTTTTTGCTCATATGGGGGGGGGGAGGGGCCATGCTGTGCTGTGTTTATAGAGCTCTAGAGATCCCTCACATTATATACAGTGTGTTTCTATTTTACGTACTTAAATGTTTTCAAAGCACCTCTCGCCATCTCTCTGGGCACTGCATAAAAGTTAAAAACCATAATTAAAATAAAACTGGAGCCGTTGGCCCAGAGAAAAGTAGCCACTTTGCCAAGAAAAAGAGGAAGCAAACTAGCCCCAAAAGGAAGAGGTGATGAAAAAGGAAATATAAAATGGACGCAGATGAAGCTACCCAAATAAAAAGACCTTGTACTGAACCTTGGTGCCATTTACAAAAGGACTGTGATGGGCAGGGAAGGAGTCCCATAGGTGGGGACCCTGAATCCAGAATTCCTTGCTGCTGATCTAGATGAAACCTCCGAATGGAGACTTTAACAAACATCCATCAGTCTTTCAGGAACATGCTACGGGGGTGAAATGGTCACTCATTCCCCATGTAGATACCATTTTAATCACAGTAGACTTACATGACATAGCCTTGTTTTTGTCTCTGAAAGGGAAGGTGTGATGTTTGCCTTGGGTGGGGGACAGGGGTAGAAGGAACTATTCTCGTTTCTGGGACCATATAAGTCGAAGGACAGTAGGTGGATATTGCTGGAGAAGCATACGCTGGGATAGGCCAGTTTCTGACATACACCTTGCTATATGTGTTGATGTAGAAGAGACACAATGATAGCAACTTTACATTTTTACATCTCTGCTTTGTGTGGGCTCACAGGACTGATTGTGGTTCTTTCCTCCCAGACCAGCAGTAGCTGAGAAAAATGCATAGAGGAAACAAATAAGCCCCATTCCTTGCTGTCAAAAGTATCCTTTCAGGCTTCAGGAGTATCCTCATCAGTCTCTTCATGGAGGAAGTAATGCCAAAGGGACGGGGAGAGAAGTCATTGAGCAATGAAGGGATCAAATGGTCCCTCTCGTCATGTTCAAATTTCCCTCCTTCCCACTATATCTGGCACCAGATGCAATCTGCCATATTGTAGACAGGACCCATGATGTCCATGGTTCTTGTATATCCGTTCCGGTGATGGTTTCTTTATAATCCACATACAAGATGTCAGGTGTCAATACGTTTAGCCTGTAGGCTTCAGTAACTTGGCAGTTCTATTTGCTTAAGAGCTTTGCCTTGTGTGTGTTTGAAACCAGATGTTTCTGGATGCTTCTGCTTGATTCCTCTCTGCAGCCCTGCAGATCCCTTTAAGAAAGAGAAATTCATTGTGATCTCAAACTGCCCTTTGGATCCTGTGCGGTTGTAATATAAGCTGCCTGTTAAAGCAGTTTACATCACAGAGCAGCCTTTGACTAGGGATGATGTGCCATAAGGCCCCTGGTTGTACACAATTGAAAATGCTCTTTCATTCATCAGCAGGAATGAAAAGAAAGGCTTGTGCTGATGTCTCAAATTCGGGCCTACACAAATTCCCTGACATTAGAAAAACCAGACTGCCAATGTGGCAGAATGCTCCATCAGGGGAGAGTCTTTGATCTTTGCTCTGCGCGTTGTCAATGTATCGTTTCTCCTCGAAATCAAAGCTTGTGAACAGCCCAGAGAGGTGGAAATCTATTAGAGAGAGTTTGCTGTGTGTGTCACACGTACAGGAAAATGTGCTGAGATTCCTGCTGTCACTGAGGTGATGGTCTCTTGGGCTCGGATTTTATTAGACTGAGTGAGGGACGACAGATAGGAAAGGGAAAATACTTGGTTTATTGAATTTATACAAAAAGTTTCCAGCTTAACTAAATCCAAGGTGGTGGTGCTCCTGCACAGCAGAAAAACTTGCTCAGTTCACTTTTTTATTTCCAGAATCCTGAATTTCAATTTCCAGGTCAGCATTCTTGTCTGGGAGCCGAGATCTGGCTACATTCACGAAGTAGAGGAAATCCACAAGCCTGTAATTCCAGATGAGTGGAGGTGGAAAAAATAGAGCAGCTCTACTTGTTCCAAAATCGTGAGGGGGAGAGAGGTTCAAATAAACTGCTTAACCCAAAGGAAAACTAGCCATATGGGCTTGCTGTCTGCTGGGTTTGCTGTGCCTGCCTGCCTGTGAAGCCGGTTCCCCTGGGAAAGATCATTTTCGTTTGTACTCCCAACGTTTTAAAATTCTTGCTCCAATGCTTCAGGTGAAAGAGAAATATAGCTAGGCTCAGTATTCCCGAGGAGTGGCCGGATATAAGTTTATTTTTGACAAGTAAATTGATGGCACTGCATTAGGTGAATGTGATGTGCAAACTTGTCACTAAAGTGTAAACATGATGACAGCAGGACCAGCAATTCCCAGCCTAATCAAGTAAACTGAGTAACACATTCTTTGAGCTATGAGGTACTAGAGACTGATTTCCATATTAAATGAGAGAAACACCATAAATTCAACACTTAAATTCATATTTTAATCACACAAAAGTCAGGAGAGTCAAAGCTATGATTCCCACAGCAATTAGGTTGTCCCTCATATGCAAATGTAGCAGTTTCAATTACTTTATTTATTTTGAATTTAATGTGCCTTAAAACACATGCAATGTCAGCCAACCTACAGCTGTCATATAGGGTTGCCAACTTTCTAATTGCACAAAACCTAATGTCCTAGCCCTGCCCCTTCTGTGCGGCCCCGCCCCTTTCCCGATGCTCTGCCCCCCACTCACTACGTTCCCCCTCCCTCAGTGGCTTGCTCTCCCCTACCCTCACTGGGCTGGGGCAGGGGGTTGGGGTGCGGGAGGTGATGAGGGCTCTGTCTGGGGGTGCAGGCTCTGGGGTGGGGCCAGGGATGAGGGGTTTAGGGTGCAGGAGGGGGCTCGAGGTTGGGGCGCGGGCTTACCTTGGGCAGCTCCTAGTCACTGGTGCAGCAAGAGGGCTAAGGCAGGCTTCCTGCCTGTCCTGAGTCTGCGCTGCACCCCAGAAGCAGCGAGCATGTCCGGCTCCTAGGCAGAGGTGCGGTAGGTGGCTTTGTGCACTGCTCTCCCCCACAGGCACCTACCCTGCAGCTGCCGTTGGCTGTGGTTCCTGGACAAGGGGAGTGGAGAGCCGGTGCTCAGGGTGGGGACAGCACATGGATCACCATGGCTCCCCTGCCTGGGAGCCGGACCTGCTGGCCACTTCTGGGGCGCAGCACGGCGCCAGGACAGGTAGGGACTACCCTGTCTTAGCTCCGCAGCACTGCTGACCAGTCTTTTAACTGCCCGGTTGGCGGTGCTGACCGGAGCCACCATGGGTCCCTTTTTGACCGAGTGTTCCTGTTGAAAACCGGACACTTGGTCACCCTACCGTCATAAGAAATATAACTTTGAATATCCTGACTTTGAAACTGGACTGAGACTTTGAGGCAAGCTTAAGAGTTTGTAGTTCTGTTTAAAAATAAAGAATAATATAAACAAGACACAGATAATCTCACCCTTAAGGTTGCATTAAGCAGGCAGGCAGGGCCTGATCAAAACCCCACTGAAATCAATGGAAATTTCTCCCATTTATGTCAATGGGCTTTGAATCAGGCCCTTAATCTCCTCCTCTTCTTTTAAAGGAATAAACTTTATTTAATTGCCAGGTCACACAAACACACTTGCACCATTAAGAAATCCATCAGTCTATGGATTCAGTCCTTGCTGTGTATACCGGTTGCAGCACTGATCATATATTCAGGTAAACACTCAGTATACAGCTACGATTATCTCTGCATGCTGGTTTGCTGATATATCCGTGCTTGTTCCCTGTACTCACTGAAAACTATTCAAGTGACACGTCTGAAGACTTTTTTAAACTTTGAATTAGATTACAAAAGAGTATGTCTGAAAAGTTTGACTGATGGATACACTTTTCTTCCTAATAATGAATAATAATTCAGACCACTGAAAAATGATCAAGCAGAGTTTTATTCAGACTTCCCAGATCAAACCACTTCTGAGCTGAGAACAAACAGGTGGAATTTTAGTTTAAAAGAAAATCTATTTGGAAAGTAATCAGTGTATGTAAATAGAAGATTATAATGACTGTGCCATCTTAACCATGACACTATCATCAGTACCATGATGCTGTATAAACTCATAGCCTTTTGAATCTGGTGCAGAGATAAAATGCACGCTCTTCACTTAATATATTCACACCTACCCTCCCTCCCTCCACTGGTAATGCCAAGATGGACTTGGCAGCTGGTTCTAAAGGTTAACCAATGAGGACTCTAGAGGAGCAGTGGGAGGGGAATTTAGTTTCAAAGGTATGGACCCTTCCTGGAGAACATCCAGACAGCATCCCTGTCTCTTTTACACTGAGGGTGTGTGTTCCAGCTCAAGTAGGGTGACCAGATGTCCCGATCTTATAGATCTTTGGGTCTTTCTCTTATATAGGCTCCTGTTACCCCCCACCCCCGTTCTGATTTTTCATGTTTGCTTTCTGGTCACCCTAAGCTGATAGCAGCAGTGGCAGCCTCAAATGGGAAAGAAGGCAATCTCTACACTGGTCTGCGCTACAAACTTATGGCAGTATAACTACATCACTCCGGATTGTAGAAAATCCACACCCCTGAGCAACACAGTTATGCCAGCCAAAGTCCCGGTGTAGACAGCGCTTTGTTGATGAGAGGGCTTCTCCCGTTGACACAGCTGCTGCCTCTCAGGAAGGGGAGGTACCTATGCCAAAGGGAGAAACTCTCCCGTAGGCATAGGTAGTGTCTTCACTAAGCGCTACAGCTACACAGCTGTAAGTGTAGACAAGCCCTTGGAGACAAAGAGGTTTAAAACCATCTCAACACCTTTAAATGAAAGCCAGCCCCATGAATTCCCCCTGGAAATGTATTGGCAACCAGTGCAGAGTATAGAGCACTTCTGTTATGAGCTCTCTGTCTGCAACAACCTAATATGTTGGCCGCTGATTCTCCGCTAGGCTTTGGCTTCCATGTGGTCTCATCTTGTAGCCATATGCAGATCACATTACAAAGAATAGTCTAACCCCAAGGTGACAAAGGTATGGCTTGCTGTGGCAAGGTTCAGCTCAGAGAGCAAAAGTCACACCTATCTCTGTCTGATAAAAAGGCTCTTGGCCACAGCTTCCATCTGAGCATCTAGGAGCTGCCCAGCATATTTAAGACAAGATAAAACCAAACCCTCCTGCTATGATGCGTGCGCTCCCTTAGTCAAGAAATGCTGATACAGTCTTCACCAACTCCTCTAGCTGCTCCCCCCCAGCTTCTCCACATCACCTGAATGCTGTCTGGACTAAACCTCAGTTTGCTAGCCCTCAGCCCGCCTAGACCATCGGTCATTCATTCCACTGCACAAGCCAGGTCAGACATAATGGAAGCACAGAGCTGGATGAAATAAGCCTGCAGAATGACAGCAGCTGACTGCAGAATATCCCTTCACTGATTCTCTTAATAGCCTCATACGCATATTGAATAAAGGGAGTGACTAAATGCATCCCTGCAATACCAAGTATAGCAGGTTCCCTGGGCAGGTAACTGCCCAAAATTACCCTGTGTGATGATCAGATAATACTATGATGGGTACACAGTATAAGAACTTAAATAATATAGAATAGAGACCTCCATAAAGAAAGGATCAGAGGCACTCGAGCGACTTCATCCATCCTTGCTAGAGACTGCAGATGTGTCATCAAAACTTCATGATTAGTGGCATCAAAGGCAGCTGACAGATCTAAAAGAATTAGGATAGGCACTTTGAATAGGTTGATAATGTTGATGATGTGTAATTCCCTTATTAGACTTTGTTGTATTGTTATCTTTGACTATAATGAAATGAGATAGAATTTGAAAAATTGTTTTTAAAAGAGCAAACTTTAGCAGAGCGAGGTTTGGAAAGCGGATCTTAAACCGGCAGGAGTGATCCCTAGGTCCTCTCCTACATAATAGGGGTATGCCAAGGTGGCTTCATCCTTGGAGTCCATTTTAGCCAGAATCATAGAATCATAGAATATCAGGGTTGGAAGGGACCCCTGAAGGTCATCTAGTCCGACCCCCTGCTCGAAGCAGGACCAATTCCCAGTTAAATCATCCCAGCCAGGGCTTTGTCAAGCCTGACCTTAAAAACCTCTAAGGAAGGAGATTCTACCACCTCCCTAGGTAACGCATTCCAGTGTTTCACCACCCTCTTAGTGAAAAAGTTTTTCCTAATATCCAATCTAAACCTCCCCCACTGCAACTTGAGACCATTACTCCTCGTTCTGTCATCTGATACCATTGAGAACAGTCTAGAGCCATCCTCTTTGGAACCCCCTTTCAGGTAGTTGAAAGCAGCTATCAAATCCCCCCTCATTCTTCTCTTCTGCAGGCTAAACAATCCCAGCTCCCTCAGCCTCTCCTCATAAGTCATGTGTTCTAGACCCCTAATCATTTTTGTTGCCCTTCGCTGGACTCTCTCCAATTTATCCACATCCTTCTTGTAGTGTGGGGCCCAAAACTGGACACAGTACTCCAGATGAGGCCTCACCAATGTCGAATAGAGGGGAACGATCACGTCCCTCGATCTGCTGGCTATGCCCCTACTTATACATCCCAAAATGCCATTGGCCTTCTTGGCAACAAGGGCACACTGCTGACTCAACAAGGAACCTGTGGTGGATGGGGTTGTTTCCCTTAGAACTTGACTCACGTGTCTTCACCTCCCTAAGACATGGGGCATATGCCACAGGAGTTTGTTAGCTCCCCAAAGCATGGGCTGGGGTATCTGTGGTGCTCCTAGTTGGCAATTCTTGCACACCTTCATCCTAAGCCACTGTTTTCTGCTTTAGGATCCTTCCCTTTCCACACGCCCAAAATAGATCATTGGATTTGGGGCAGTGCTAAGTTGGGACTGACAACACCAACTCGTTCCATGAGTCTCGTTAGAGTTTTCAGTCAGACAGAAAGTTTGCCAGGTCCCAAGGTTTAGTTCCAGCTGGCGACATTCTAAGCTAAATGCAGAGAACTTTTGCAGTAGCTGGAAAAAAATTCAAAATGGTAACTACGGTATCTTAACCACACTTTGGAGAGATGGATGGCCATAAGTCCCAGCTCTCTAACCCCATATTTGTTAAAAATTGAGACCCATCCATGTACCAGTCTCTGCAGTATTATAACCACATCAGCAACTGCCCCCTTTATTTTTGTAAGCATAGGTGTTCCTTAATGGTAGGACAAATGAACAGTTAGCAAAGAGTAGGATAAAAGCGGTTAGAAATCTATACACTTGCGCTGAAGGCTTATAAAAATTCTCCCCCTGCTGTGTGCCTGGTTTAAAATTGGAATGTTTGACACTTAACAGAACCTGGATAATTCTTTGTTGTTTCCCTTTAATGTTCAGAATGCAACAGAAGGGTTCCTGTGACAAGCTGGAGAAGTATCGCAATGACGTTGAGGCTTTTTCTAATTAGAGAGTCCCTCGGGTGACTTGCTTTCAGGTGGTTGGAATGCTGGCTGGTTTGAGTGTGTCAGCAGCGCTGGCCAGTACAGCGGAGTCCTGTCAGTTCAGAATTTATTTTGCCCTTCAGAAATCAAGAGGTGCAGCCTATTTGCTCTAACAAGGAGAGTCTGTGATGAGAGAAATTATAACTGCAGCCAGCCGTGCTAGTGACTTCACCATCTGTTGTGAAGGCTGTGGCTTGAATGCCAGAACTGTCGGTAGCAAGCATAATGATGACAATATTTTGCGCTTCTGTAGCACCTTCCATCCGAGGGTCTCAAAGTACTTTCCAGACGTTAATTAAAACTTCACAACATCCTTGGGGAGGTAGGTAAGGTTCTCCACACTACCCTTTTCTTGCTTGCAGAGTGGAAGAGAATGTGTCACTAATGTTTGGAAAACAAGTCCTTCCGGCCTTCCATTACCCAGCTGCTTCAGGGAACAATAAAGCCTCGTACACTTGGGTTAGTGCAGGTGAATTTAAGTCAGTGATGCAGTTATGAAGAAAAGCTTGACAGGGGTTAACCACAGGTTGGAATCTGGTACTGGGAATGATCTTGACATTCCTGCTGTTTGTGCTGGCTCAAACTGGAAGCATCATTGACCCCTGAGCCCAAAGATAGGTTCAGGTCTGACTTTGGAAGGGACTCTTACTCCTGACCTCTGCCTCCTTGAGAGTACTGTGGAAATTGTACTTCAGGCTTGTGAGCAGAGGGAACTTTGTACCTCATTGTTCCACAACAGTGGCAGTTTGTTTTGCATGGTTGTTACTGATTGAGGAGAGAGTTTCCTTTTCCAATAATGGAGGGCAATAGAGTAGTTAGGGGGCATAGAACAGCCCGACCTGAGCCAGCCTACCTATCTGACCCAGTTTCTGGGGAACTGAGTATCACTTTTACATACATTGCAGTTGGTTGGACTTGGCGGGGCTGCTCCTTCCATTCAGAATGCAAAGTATATAGTGCGACGTTGCACCCCATAATGCATTATGGGAATATGCTTATGAATGTATATATGACATAACTGGAATATGTTTTAAGCTACATATGCCATGTAACATATCAATGTAAAGGTTATGATCTACTGAATATATTCATCCTATTTGTATGCATGTGTCGTTGTATTTGAAGTTATGAATATTGGCTGTATACTTGTTTAATTTTAAATAACCTTAGTAAGGCATTTGGTCAGCTTCTTTAGAAAGGAATTTGCAAGTTAAGTGCCCAGTCAAGAAGCACTTACCAGACAATGGATCTTGGAAGGCTCCAATCCACATAAGAAGTCTACATGAGAATGTTCAAGGTAGCATGTGAACCATGGCTGCTACCTGTAAATTCTGAGTCATGCATGGACATGTGACTTGCCCATGTGACTCCAAAACTCCATCTTGTAACTGGAATTCTACATAGGGGGAGGGAGGGGTATCCACTCACAAGAGAAAGTCTATTTAAATCCTTGGGAGACCCCTCCATTTTGTCTTCAGCTGGCTCAAGAGATAGCCTCTCCACCCTGAAGCATACCTGAAAGAAACTGGAACAAAGGACAGTAACTACAGGGGGTGTGAGTGACTGCTGGACCCGGACTAGAAGGAGACTAGTCTGTAAAAGGAAGCTTACTAGAACTCCTCTGAGGGTGAGGTTTTATCTGTATTCAGTTTTCTTACTGTATTAGGCATAGATTTGTGGGCTTTATTTTGTTTTGCTTGGTAATTCACTTTGTTCTGTCTGTTACTACTTGGAATCACTTAAATCCTACTTTCTGTATTTAATAAAATCACTTTTTACTTATTAATTAACCCAGAGTATGTATTAATACCCTGGGGGGGGCAAACAGCTGTGCATATCTCTCTATCAGTGTTATAGAGGGCAAACAATTTGAGTTTACCCCGTATGCGCTTTATACAAGGTAAAATGGATTTATTTGGGGTTTGGACCGCATTGGGAGTTGAGCATCTGAGTGTTAAAGACAGGAACACTTCTTAAGCTGCTTTCAATTAAGCCTACATCCGTTAGGGACATGGTTCAGACCTGAGTCTGGGTTTGCAGCAGGCTAGCGGGTCTAGCTCAAACCAGGCAGGTCACTGAAGTCGCAAGCGGTCAGGGCAGGAAAGCAGGGGCAGAAGTAGTCTTGGCACATCAGGGGGCAGCCCCAAGGGGCTTTCTGTGATTCAACCCATTGCATATAGATATATACAAAAGATATTAAAATACATTCTCTTCAGCACCTCCAAGAGGCAATGCTCAGTTATCAAATGACATTATGTGATGGGTGGGCATGTTGGGCAGGGAGGAGGGTGAAAGACAGTTATCTGCAAAAGTTTGTAGATAGGCTGAAATGGGGGGAGCCCACATTGTGCTTAATTATTCATAGAATCATAGAACTGGAAGGGACCTTGAGAGGTCTTCTAGTCCAGTCCCCTGTACTCAAGGCAGGACTAAGTATTATCTAGACCCATCCCTGACAAGTGTTTTTCTAACCTGCTCTCAAAAACTTCCAATGACAGAGATTCCGTAACCTATTGCTCGGTACTGTGTGTACTTCTGTCTGTTATTTACTTAATTTTAAATGCCAGGTACTAAAGGGCATCTGCATCAATTAACTGTTTAATTGAACTTGTAAAGAAATCACGTCATTTAGTTATCCAGTTACAGACACATACTGAAAAGAAGGGGAAAATCCCTGGCCTTTCTTTTCAGTCATTCTGTTCAATACTCTTTGTCCATTATTTGCTTTTATTGTACACTTGTGTCTCTCTGGAGCAATGTGTATATGCCGTATTTCTCTCAAATGAAGGAATGCGCTTTCTCGCTTCCCACTACATGCTGCGTCTGTTGCTCTTTGTTCTTGGTTGATTTAGCTACTGCTTTCTCTGTTTCCCTCTAAATTCCTTTAATTGAGTTTGGATGAGATGCCTACGTTGGTCACGGTGCCAGGATTTGGGTACTGCCTGACTGGGACTAAGGGCAGAATCCAGCTCATACTCTCTCTTCCCAGTCTGTACACCTTTCGATGCATGCTCTGGATGTTTATTCTCTTGACAACAAAATACCTTCCTAAGCTTTCTTCTCCAATTGGATAATTTTCTTTGTCAAATCCTGTAGTACATCACTACAGTGATATAAATAATAAATGACGATAACCAGTAAAACACACCTTACCAAGAATTTTAGTGGTGAGCGTCCTGCTCCCTTCACTACTGATTAACAATAGGAAATGGTCTTTCTTTAGCCCTTCAGAGCTTGTCTCCCTTCTTCTGTACATAAAGATTTATTCAAAAGTGTTCTTTTCTGTTTAATCACATCTTAAAATGTTGTTCTCAAACTTTTCACTTTCTTTCAAGTTGCCTTAAGCAAATAATAGCCTCAGTGCCTTATGCTTCTGTGTCCGGTGTGGGTTTGTTTTCTTCACAGGCCGAACTTTTTTCTTGACCCTCACTTCTTATCACTGTTCTCACACTAAAAGAAAAGGAGTACTTGTGGCACCTTAGAGACTAACCAATTTATTTGAGCATGAGCTTTCGTGAGCTACAGCTCACTTCATCAGATGCATACCGTGGAAACTGCAGCAGACTTTATATATACACGAAAGCTCATGCTCAAATAAATTGGTTAGTCTCTAAGGTGCCACAAGTACTCCTTTTCTTTTTGCGAATACAGACTAACACGGCTGTTACTCTGAAACCTGTTCTCACACTGGTATCAGCAATGTTATGTCACTTAAGTACTTTTGCAGTTTCCCATGTTTTACACCTCCTGCTTTCTTCATGTTTAGGTGCTTGAAGCTGTTGACATATTTTTCTCAGGGAGTCCAATACTTTTCTGAAAACAAGATATTATTCTGTTTCTGAGCTCAGAGCTTAGTTCTTTCTTCATGTCCATGCTGTCTTTGTCCTCTCTAATAGTAATACCTATCCCTTATGTAGTACTTTACATCTTCAAAGCATGGTATAAACATTAGCTAATCAAGTTTACATATCATGCCCTAAAATATGGTAAAGGAAAACTGCAGTGGAATATAAAACAGTTTGCAGTCACTTGATCCAGTGTAAAACCTGATTGAATCACTAATTATTTCTTGAAAATGCTGTGTCTAATTACATGTATCAAGACAGGAAGACCAGGGCACAGCAACCAGAAGCACTGGAAGCTGCAGACAGACAGATGTAAGTTCTGTATTATTACTAAGGTTGTTTTGGATGTACATACTAAAATAATATGCAAAATAAAAAACCCTCTCCTGTGTGGCTGCAGCTTTCTGATCTTTCCTGTTTTAATACATATAATCAAGTCTACATTTCCTGTTGGAATTTTCATTAAAGTTGCAGCCCCAGTTATTACACAGCTGCCTACTTCAGATCAGTTGGGCTTCTGAAACATTTTCAGATATTTTTAAATACTGCTGTGTAACTTTCTTATTTTCAGTATTATGATTAAGTGAAATTTTCTGAAGTCATCTAAGGCATTAGTACATATGGTTTTCTTTTAATAAATCTTTCTTATTAAACAGCTGCAAACAGTACAAACCATAATTCACCTTTTCCTTATCTATTACTTCTCAGTATGGCATGTGTGACGGGGCAAGGCCAGATGGCTGTAGAAAAGTAGTGGGAGATAGATATATTAGCTCCAGGCTAAACAAATCCCTGGTACCAGGTTAAGTGAAGTGGAAGCTGCTCCAGGTTAATTAAGACACCTGGGGCCAATTAAGAACTTTCTAGAAGGCAGGGAGAATGCTAGGTTGATTGGGACACCTGAAGCCAATCAGGAGCCTGGCTGAAACTAATTAAAAGCCTCCCAGTTAGTCAGGTGGGTGTGCATGTCAGGAGCTGTGGGAGGAAGTTGTGCTGGTGGAGAGACAGAGTAGTATACACCATATTAGGCACAAGGAAGGAGGCCCTGAGGTAAGGGTGAGGTGGAGCTTGAGGAAGTGAGGGCTGCTGTGGGGGAAGTAGCCCAGGGAATTGTACATGTCATGTTTCTAAAAGGTCAGCTACCATAGCTGATAGTATTAGGGTCCCTAAGCTAGAGCCTGGAGTAGAGAGTGGGCCCACGCTTCCCCCCTCCCCTTTGCCCCCTGATTAATCACTGAGCCTGGGAGACAACAGAGACTGTGCAAGGAAGGATAACTTCTCCTCACCTCCCTTGCTGGCTTATGATGAAAATGGCTCTGTAGACTGTGACCCTTGTCTCTAGAGAAAGAAGGGTTATGTGGAGGGTCACAGTGAGCCTTTGAGGCTAGCGAAATTCGCCAGGAAACGCGGGACCCATGGAGGCAAGGACAGAGCTTTGTCACAACTGGTGTCAGGAGTGGGATTTCGTTCACAGTGTGGCAGAAGAAAGAGGTTTTTAAAAAGAAAAAGTGCACTGGGGTTTTGGATTTTTTTTGTTTGTTTTTGTTTGTTTGCTTTGTACCACAATGAAGGACGTGGTAAGAGCTCTGGTACAAGCCGCGGCAGCCCAGCAGGAGGCCACCCAGGTTCAGGCAATGGCACAACAGGAGTCTGTGGGGCTACAGCAGGAAACCAATCAATTATTGATGAGCCAGGCGACCTAAGATCATGCCCTCTTGAGAGAGGTGGTGAACCAGCTGAAGATCCTCACCACTCAGGCCCGGGGGTCCGACGGGACGTGAACCCTGAGGGCCACGGGTTGTCTGCCAAAGATGACGTCAGGAGATGACGTAGAGGCATATCTCCACTCATTCGAAAGGACTGCTCAGCGTAAGGCGTGGCCCCAGGAGCAGAGGGCCAGCATTCTCACCCCTTTTTTGTGTGGAGAGGCCCAGAAGGCCGACTTTGACTTGCCTGCCACAGATGCCACTGACTTTTACCCGTCTGAAGGCAGAGATCCTAGCACGATCAGGGGTAATGGCAGCAGTAAGGGCCCAGAGGTTCCATGAGTGGAAATACCAGGAGAACAAACCCCCGAGGTCCCAGGTATTTGACCTCATACACCTTGCACGGAAGTGGTTACAGCCTGAAATGTGCAGGCTGAAGGAGATTTTGTAGACCCTGGTCATCGACCATTACATGCGGGGACTGCCGCCAGATCTCCGCAAATAGATAGGCCAGAACAATCTGTCCACATACAACGAGATGATCACACGGGTAGAAAGACGGATGACAGCCAGAGAACTGACCCGACTAAGGAAGGCCCCTTTCGAAGCAAACACCCGACCCCAAACCTGGAAGGATGGGCAGCCAAACCCCTGGGGAGTCCTAGGTGGAAGAAGGGGGGGGTGAAAACCAGCGGGGAACCCAGAAAGGAGGGATTGGCCTGAGTGGGGAGGACCCCGGGACTAAACCCCCTAACCCCCGGGATAGGGGGTGATTAAAAGCAATTATAGATGTTATGCATGTGGGGAGTGGGGACACATAGCAGCACAGTGTCCCAGCACCGAGGAGCCTATGCAATGTAACTTGGGGGATTGGGAGGTCCCATGCTCCCTTATCCACCTCGCGGGGGTCGCATTAGCCCTGCATAATTACACCAGGCCAGTGAGGATAAATGGAGCAGAGACTACAGTGCTTGTGGACTCTGGGAGTGCTATCACCCTCATATCGGGTAAGCTGGTAAAAAATAGTCCGCTGCTACAAGCCAAACGCGTAGCAGTGACATGCGTGCATGGGGCTATGAGCCATTGCCCCGCCATCCCAGTGGAGACAGAGGTTCAGGGAAACCCCATTGAGGTGACTGTGGGCATAGATCCTAAACTTCCATATCCTGTAGTCATTGGGAGGGACTATCCAGGGTTTGATAATTTACTCCCCCCGGAGAGGCTGGAGGGAGGTGGGGGACCCTGAGGACAGCGACTCGTCACTGGGGAAATGTCAACCCCCAATGTTCGCTGAGATTTCTCAGGATCTGTTCTCAGCCCCTCGAAAGACCCGGAAGACAAAAAGGAAGGCCGCAAAGGCCTTGGGAACCCTGATCCTGACCCAGGGCCAGAAGACCTCCCTAGTAGGCAGATGGACGCGAGCAGCCAACAGAGAAACTTCCACCACAGAAGGTGAGCCAGAAGCTGCCCCCAGCCATGACGGCGGCAAGCTGTTGGAAGAAGCAGAAGCCGGCCCCTGGGAGCTTGGGCAGGTTAGTCCCGGGAGAGAGACTTTTTTGGGCGGGACCAGGCAGAGAATCCCAGATATGATAAAGCCAGGAAAGAGGTGGCCGAGATCGATGGGATACCCGTGAATGGGAAGGTCCGGGGTCCCGGACCTTACTTTATAGTGAAGAAAGATCTCCTGTACCGCGTGGTGCAAATGCAGGAGCAAGAGATACAACAACTTCTGGTGCCACGAAAACATCAAAAAGCCATATTGAGTCTCGCCCTCAGCCACCTGTTTGGAGGACACCTAAGGAGAGAAAACCCAGGCACGGATCCTGCGGAGGTTCTTCTGGCCAGGAGTACATGAAGATATCCGGCGATACTGCACCTCTTGTCTGGAGTGTCAGTTACATAGCCCTCGCCCGCACTTGCGGGCTCCTTTGATACCTCTTCCAATAATAGAGGTTCCTTTCGAACGGATAACCATGGATCTGGTAGGGCCCCTAGAGAAGACAGCTTGGGGCCACCAACATGTGCTTGTTGTACTGGACCATGCAACCCGGTATGCGGAAGCCGTTCCCCTGCGCAACACAGCTTCCAAGACAATAGCTAAGGAGCTAGTACAGATCTTTGCCCGGGTTGGGCTAGCCAAGGAGATATTGACACCTTCCATGTCCAAGTTGATGAAAGATCTCTGTTCATTGCTCCATGTACAAGCCCTACGGATCTCTGTATACTACCCGCAAACAGATGGCCTTGTGGAAATGTTCAATAGGGACGATAGATGATTGATCAAGGGCATGATCAGGAAAGTGGTGAGCCGGGATGGGAAAGATTGGGATACCCTATTGCCTTACATCATGTTCACCATCCAGGAGGTTTCGCAAGCCTCCACGGGTTTCTCTCCATTCGAACTACTATATGGGCGCCACCCTTGGAGCATATTGGATATAGCCAGAGAAGCCTGGGAAGAGGAGCCAAATCCCGGAAGGAACATAGTTGAGCATGTACTGCAGATGAGAGATCGGATAGCCCGAATTACGCCCATTGTACGGGAGCACTTGGAGAGAGCACAGGAGACCCAACGAACCCATTATAACCACCAAGCAAAGCTTCGACTGTTCCAACCAGGGGATCGGGTGATGGTACTGGTGCCCACAGCAGAAAGTAAACTGTTGGCCCAGTGGCAGGGACCCTATGAAATAATTGAAGCCGTGGGAGAGGTGAAATATAAGGTGCAGCAGCCAGGCCGCCAGAAATCGGAGCAAATTTACCACATTAATCTTCTAAAACCTTGGCATGATCGAGAGGCATGCTTAGTCATGCAGGAGACCCTTCCCCAGGAGGATAACTTACATGAGCAAGTGAGGATATCATCCGACTTGATGCCGATCCAAAAGATCGAGGCAGCCGACATGATTAATCGCAACCGAGATGTGTTCTCTACAAAACCAGGGCAGATGACTGAGACCTATCACCATATCCGCACGATCCCTGGAGCCAAGGTAACATTGAGACCCTACCGAATCCCAGCAGCCAAAAGAGAAGAAATCAAGGCCGAAGTAAAGAAAATGTTAGAATTAGGAGTTACTGAAGAATCTTACTGTCGGTGGTCCAGTACAATTGTTCTAGTGCCTAAACCTGATGGTACCGTGAGATTCTGTAATGACTTTCGCCGACTGAATGAAATATCCCAGTTTGATACATACCCTGTACCACGCATCGACGAACTGGTTGACGGACTGGGTAGTGCCCGATTCTTGACTACACTGGATCTGACAAAAGGGTACTGGCAGATTGTTCTGACCAAAGAAGCTAAAGAAAATACAGCATTCTCCACCCCGGATGGGCTATTCCAGTACACCGTCCTCCCTTTTGGGCTACATGGGGCCCCAGCCACATTCCAGCGCCTCATGGATAAGCTGCTGCGCCCCCATACTAGTTATGCAGCTGCATACCTAGATGATGTCATCATCTAAACGCCAGACTGGGGAACCCACTTGGAGAAAGTTGAGGCAGTACTGTGCACCTTGAGGTGGGCTGGCCTCACTGCTAATCCTGCTAAATGCTGCATAAGGCTAGCAGAGGCTAGGTTCCTGGGATATATTGTGGGAAGGGGCATAGTGAAGCCCCAAATGAATAAGCTAGAGGCAATTCAAAACTGGCCTCGGCTGACCCAAAAGAAGCAGGTCCGTGCATTCCTAGGGGTGGTAGGCTACTACCGACAGTTTATTCCCCACTTCGCCACTAGGGCAAGTCCCCTAACGGACCTGTTGAAGGCCCGAGGTCCAGACATGGTAAAGTGGACCGATGCAGCAGAGGGGGCATTTACAGACCTTCGGACGGCCCTCTGTAATGACCCCGTACTCATAGCCCGGGCCTTTAACAGGGAATTTATTTTACAAACAGATGCTTCTGAGGTGGGGTTGGGAGCAGTTCTGTCGCAAATGGTGGGAGAAGAGGAACAGCCGATCCTCTACCTAAGCAGAAAGCTTCTCCCAAGAGAACAGAAATACGCAGTAGTCGAGAGAGAATGCCTTGCTGTCAAATGGGCTATGGAGACACTGCGTGATTACCTCTTAGGCCAGCGATTTACTCTTGTGACGGACCATGCACCCCTCCAGTGGATGCAGCGGAATAAGGAAAAGAATGCAAGGGTCACCAGGTGGTTCTTATCCCTCCAACCGTTCCAGTTCCGCATACGGCACAGGGCTGAATACCACCATGGCAACGCTGATGGTCTGTCATGAGCATACTGCCTGGTGTCCCAAGTTGCCCAGCTCTATGGTGTTGCGCGGGAGAGGGGAATATGTGACGGGGCAAGGCGAGATGGCTATAGAAAAGTAGTGGGAGATAGATATATTAGCTCCAGGCTAAACAAATCCCTGGTACCAGGTTAAGTGAAATGGAAGCTGCTCCAGGTTAATTAAGACATCTGGGGCCAATTAAGAACTTTCCAGAAGGCAGGGAGAATGCTAGGTTGATTGGGACACCTGAAGCCAATCAGGGGCTGGCTAAAACTAGTTAAAAGCCTCCCAGTCAGTCAGGTGGATGTGCATGTCAGGAGCTGTGGGAGGAAGTTGTGCTGTTGGAGAGGCTGAGTAGTACACACCATATCAGGCACAAGGAAGGAGGCCCTGAGGTAAGGGTGACGTGGAGCTTGAGGAAGTGAGGGCTGCTGTGGGGGAAGTAGCCCAGGGAATTGTACATGTCATGTTTCTAAAAGGTCAGCTACCATAGCTGATACTATTAGGGTCCCTGGGCTGGAGCCTGGAGTAGAGGATGGGCCCGGGCTTCCCTCCCCCCCCCTTTTGCCCCCTGAAGTGGGGGCTGCTGTGGGGAAGTAGCCCAGGGAATTGTACACATAGCTGATACTATTAGGGTCCCTAGGCTGGAGCCTGGAGTAGGGGGAGGGCCCAGGCCCGCCCACCCCCCTTTACCCCCCTGATTAATCACTGAGCCTGGGAGACAACAGAGACTGTGCAAGGAAGGATAACTTCTCCTCACCTCCCTTGCTGGCTTATGATGAAAGTGGCTCAGTAGACTGTGACCCTTGTCTCTAGAGAGAAAAGGGTTACTTGGAGCATCACAGTGAGGCTAGCGAAATCCGCTAGGAAAAGCGGGACCCACGGAGGCAAGGACAGAGCTTTGTCACATATGTCTGTAAATTTTTATGGCTAATTAAAATATGCATCCGATCACGTGCTTTCTTTACAATTTCTATTAAGCCATTGTTTGACTTTTGGTTTCAGAACCTTAGAACAAATAAATAAAATGGAGAGAGCAGCATGATAAAAAGCCCTAATAAAGTACAGCGGATGTCCCCTGTTTTCAGCCCACTGTACACTTTGAGGTAGTTGTTAATAATGTACATCAGCCAAAATACTTTGAGTATTTACTTAATATTTACTGACACATGCATAGCCAGAGGAAAGATCAGAATACCCAAAAGATGAAAAAGCATTAACAGATCTCCAGGTCCTCACCTCACCATCCTGTCCCATTGCACTGGAAGAAAAGATATGGATTACATTATTTTCAACTACTTTGGTTTAGAACTTTCATGTGTAGTGTACAAATCTGCACACGTTATTTTATTCAGTGACTTGGTCTGTTAACTTTAGTTTCTTTACTATTTCAAATCCCTTTTCCTTGCTATTTCAAAGGCACTGGCACAATAGTGCAATGTTTAAGTTGCAGACTCAACAGGAAAATGTCTAAATCAAAACATTTTGGGAGAGGATGAAGTAGCAGATGTTTTCCATCTCTAACTATCTATGTAAAAAAGCTAACAAGAATGAAAAAGTTTCTATAAATACTAGATATGTTAAAAGCGTTTAGTAGTCTTGGTCCTAATCTACCTGATAGTATTTCTTTAATTTTATTTTTCATTACAAACTCATCTTAGTTCTACTTGTTAACAATCTAGTTTTCCTGGTGATGGTGGCAGCATGGCTCCAGAGGATAGGGCACTAGACAGGGAATCTAGATACACAAGGTCTGTACCTAGGTCTGCAATGGCTTCCCTGTCCCTTTGACTCTCCATATATTTCAGTTTACCCATTCATAAAATTGGAATGCCAATATATGTAAAACCCTTTGACTTCTACAGATGAAAACTGTTAAATAAAGACTGAGTATTATTAATTATTATTTTATTAACATTAGAATAACATCTCACTCATCCAAATATGAATAGAGCTGTAGAAATAGCTTGCTGCACATAGAAACAGACAACTCAATATTATTATATAGGTATGGTTTTCTCTAGGTACCTCGGAATGTATGCAATTATGGAAAATTAAAATGAGTGCTTTTAATGTGCCATGGAAAGGGAATAGGATAGAAGAAGATGGAAAAGGCCAAGGACTGCTGAGGCTTGCTCCCATTATCACAGGAAATTGATTATATGGGACCGCCCATTGTATCTTAGTGGGTGATTCCCACTCAGTGCTTCAGAGGAAGAGGACAAATGTGCAGCACTGTGGATTAGAGTTGCAGGATTTTTGCAGAGATTACTCATACGTGTGAGCAGGCCAGCATATAACATGGCCTTTAGTGGTCATTTTTCTTTATGTACAAATTTACTACGCTACATCTTCGCGTAAACTTAGCTGAGCAATTCTGCTAACAGTTATTTACAGATCTTGTGTACAAAGAACTTCCGTGTGTGTCATTGTAACAGGTTGTGCTCACCACCATGGCGCCTCCTGCTGGTTGCTCCAGGAAGTAGCTCTGTCCATCAGCAGGGCACCCCTCTCTTGTGGTGTCTCACTCTCCGTCACTGCTTCTCCACTGTCTCTGCTGTCTGTGGGGACCCACGTTGCTCCTGGACCGTGGCATCCTCTTCAGGGCACAGCCTTCTGGCTGTGCCCCAACCCTATTGTCTCCCCCATTCTGGGGAACCAGCAGTCCTTTGCCTGGCCTTTTGCTGCAGTGGCAAACTGCAGCCCCTAATCTAGCCCCTCGCTCAGGGGCAAACTGTAGTCCTTTGGCTGGCCACTTTCTTCAGTGGCCAGTGGGGCAAAGGGGGGGCCCAGGCCCACCCACTACTCTGGGCTGCGACCCAGGGACCCTATAGCTGGCAGCTGCTCACTGCTTCTCCCTCCTTTCTGCCGATACCTGCTTTCCCTGGGCCACTTCCCCGTAGCGCCAACACTGACTCGGCCCCTGTATCAAGGCCACAGTCTGGGAGCCAGCCAGGCTGGAGCTCCACTTGCTCCCCTGACCCTGCTCAGCACTGCTCTGTCCCAGGTACTTCTCTCTACGGGCAGCCAGTCCTTCTCCCTCAAGCTCCAGGGAGAGACTGACTCCTCTGCCCTGCAGCCCTTCTTATAAGACCCAGCCTGGCCCTGATTGGCTGCTTCTAAGCCTTCCTCTGATGGGCTGGGTTCTGCACAGCCACTCCAAAGGCTGCTATTAACCCTTTGCCAGCCAGTGAGGGGCAACTGCCCCGTCACAATCATTCTCCCTCTTCTTCTTCGCCCCACCAGTATGATTTAATCTAAAACCCCGGCCAACCTGTTCCAGCATTTGGCTCCATTAACAGTGAGCAGCACTTTGTCCATGATACTTAATTCCATTGACCCCATCTGGAAGAATTCATGAGAGTGCAGAATAAAACCCTTTTTTAAAAAAAAAACAAAAAAAAACACCTTAGTTTAAATTATTCTTGATCTTGGAAATGTAGGATACTGAAGAGAGAAGACGTACGTGTGTATGTGTGTTTTCACACTTTCAGTGTGATGATTCTTGGGAACTAAAGAGTCAAGCTCCATGTACAGTACTCAGCTCTTCTCCTGCACTAGAAAAGAAATACCCTTATTCCACAATAGCACAGGATTATGGAACTCCGTGTCTGGGGTGACCTCATTATGACAATATTGTAAAGAATAACCACACCTCTCCCCTCCCAAGTGCCCACCTTTGAGTTTGAGTAGAGGAGAGCAAGGTGGAGGAGACTGAAGCAACACAAGGGGCAAGCAGAAGATCATCCAAACCAAAGATGTGCACAGAAGAGAGGAAGGAAGGCGGATTCAGCAGGATGGATATGGGGAGTGTAAGTTCAGATAGAAAAGGTTAACAAAAATATTCCAGGTTGGCTATCCTTGGAGTCTTCTACAACAGCTGTTGTTAGCAGAGCTCTCTGTGATAAGCATGTCAGACTCCCAAGGGATTCCCAAAGTGCTCTGTAAACTTTGCAGTTATGCAAACTCTAAACAGGGATTACTTCATCCCTCACTGAAATACATTCACTCCTGGAGTGAAAATTAATACCAGACAGCAACACTACATGGTACTGACAGCAGAAATTGAGGAGTGCCTTTGAGTTGAAACCTCAGCGGGAATTTAAGTAGCCAGAATGTTATTACCTTAGTTGGAATTTGTTTAGGATGTTGTAGTTAACATCCCATCTCTTAACAAAAAATGCCATGGACTCTTTAATGATCCGGACCTACATTATACATCTCTGAACCTCCAGGAGCACTGTGGTCCCTAACACCATGTTGGGACCTTTTGGTTCAGTGCTGATTCAGAGTCAGAGTGCCATCAAATGAATCACAGGGTGAGACTTAGTTAAAAGGTCAGAATTGTGTCTGCTTACATAAAGGCAAATGTAATCTAGTCTCTTCTCTGGAAGTGCTTATACCAGAGATATGAAAGTCCATGTGCCTGGGAGCACAGATGTAAGGACTAGGAGGCTAAATGGGCTAGTAGAAAAGCACTGTTTCCCAATTTGGAAGAATGACACCAACAGGGTTGGGTGAGGTGGATGAAAGCTACAGCTGTGTTCTAGGGTGAAGGGGAGAAGGAATGTTTTCATGACAGCAAGAGCAGAAGAGGAGAAAAGAGGGGCTGTGACTCCCGTGTTCTGCTGGCCTCCAGGTATAACAGAAATGAGACGCTGTTTGTTCCTTGTTCTGAGAAGTTCTGCATGTGTCGAGCATCCCAGTGTAATGATTTCCCACTAGCACTTTCCTGATTTTTCACTCGTCTTCCATGTTCTCTATGGCCTTCAGCAGTTTTTGAACTAATTTTGCAATCCTTTGAATTTTTCTCTTCTGCAGTTTGGCTTCTGTGATTTAGAAGAGGATTAAAAGCCTCATATCTATAGGGAGAGAAGAGCTTTCCCTTCAAGACATGCGTTGGCTTTCATAACTATTCTCTGTGTTAAGAGATTTGAGATGGTACATTGAATGATTCTGCATCTGCTGTTTGGGATTTCTCCATTGTTACCAAATTCCATCACTCGTCATTAGCAAAGGGATGTTACATTGATTCTATCCAGTTCTGTAGGCCCCATATTACTCATTTGCATCTGAATTATGCTGAGCGTAAGTTTAATTGTAATCAACTGGGTTGCTTGTGCTCCGTCAAACTATCTCTATTGTGTTTGCTTATCTCCAAGGTTTTGCTGCTTTAGAATTCTGCTTTAGATGTGGTTTTAAAGTTGTCAAATTCCAGGGCCAAGTTATGAGTTTTACCAGTAAGCAGAGAGAGACGTGTTGTCATAATATGAGCACAGGTCCATAAAGACAGGAGTTCCTGAGTTAGCCCAACTTAATGCCGTAGAATTAAGCCACACATTTTATTTGTCTTCCTCAGTTTCTCTATCTGTAAAATGGGGATAGTACTTACCTCAGATTTTTGAATGGTATAATTGTTTGTCCAGCACTTCAAAGATGAAAAGCACAATGTAAGTATCTTTTTTATGTATTTAAATGATTTATGATGTGTGCGAAAATGCTTATTTTTGCTCCTAACACAAGCTCATCTGGGAGACATTGCAGCTGGAACCAACCAACCAAAGAAAAGAAAGAGGGGAAAAAAAGTTCCACATGGGACCTTGTGTGTTGTTATATAACAGCAAAACTAGCTGTTTCAGGACATTTGGCAAGGGAAACCCTGGGTCAAGAGTTTGGGATACAATGGCATATTTATATGCATGGAGCTAATTTCCTGTAAGTTATTCATTTCACTTAGGGAAATTCCTAGCCTTATGAGAGAGACTAGGAGCAAAGATTCATTTATTCTTTGTCTCATTCAGCCCCAGGCAAGCCTGAAGATTCCCTGCTACTTATAGTTCTGCTTTTTTAACTGATTCCATTAATGGATCTTAAGGATTTTCTTCTAGCATGAAAAGGGTTAAGAATTCTCTCTTCGCCCCCCCCTTCCTCCCCATACCCCCACATCCTCTTTATATGGAGAGTTCTTTCTTTTCTCTTTTCTTTCTTTCTTTTTTGGCATCTCCAGCTGTTTCTACAGTCTTCTCCCCCTAATCTGCCACTATCTGAGGAATTCATTACATTTCAAATCGGAAGACTTGCTGCATACATTAGCAGGTTTTAATAGACTTGCCATGACTCAAAAAGGAGGGGAGGAAAAGAGAGAGAAGATTTAAAACTCTTGTCTTGCCAAAAGCAGACAGATTGACTCAAAAATGACTCAGTCAATAAAAGATGAGTTTTGAAAAGGCTTCCCTCCGCTCAAAGGGAGCTCATATTCCAGGGAATTAGGTTTTTCTAAGCCCACTGTCAGAAATTAATAATACATACAGCATGTAAAATGGATTTAGCCCTGTACAGCCTTATACAAACATATCTTTGACTTGCTAAATGTGGCATGACTACCAGGATTTCCCAGCCTTTATCCCAGGAGTTTGTCATCTCTCCAGAATGGTGACCTCAGTGGAATTTTTAAGCACATCAAAAAAACCCTAGTAAATGCGCTTTTCATTTAGAATGTGTTCCCGCTCTTCTCCCTGCCAGCTCCCCCTCTCGGAGCGACTTTTATTTTCAGTGAAAATTCAGCCAAAAGCTCTAGTTAAATTATCAGGCTGTAGAGACCCCTTTACCTAGTGCCTTTCAGCACCTTTACAACTAAGTCAGAGATGCAGAGCTTTCTGTAGTATAACCTGAACCCCCAAGTCTGTATGTTTTTTTCACTATGGCAAAAGCCCCGTAGGCCATGACAGTGTTTCTTTCTTGAAGTGGTTGAAGGAAGCTGACCTGTCCTACTAGATCTGCCCATACTGCCCTCCTTGGCTGCAAATACATAGGGTCTTCCATGGCACGGGGTTTTTGTCAGAGCTAGTTTGAACACACAGAGGTCTGATCTCATCCTCTTCCCCCTTCCCAGCTTGACCCCACCTGGAATTAGTACCAACCTTAAAATATTTCACATTTTGCTCTTTGAGAGAGGGTATGACTGCACAGCAAAAGCTGGGCACGGGCTAGCTTACCTGAGTTGGCTAAAATCCAGCTAGCATGGGTAACTGTAGCAGGGAAGATAGTGCAGTGTGGGCTTCAGAACAGACTGGCTAGCCAAGTATATACCAGGGTCCATGCTGGGATTGTATGACTTGTGCCGAACACCACACAGCACTGCATTCATTGCTGTGTCACTCAGGCCAGCTGGATTCTGGATTCAAACTAGATTAGTCCGTGTGCAGCTTTTGCTATGTACACATACCCTAAACGCTTAACCTAGATCAGTGGTTTTCAGCCTTTCATTTGTGGACTCCTAAAAAAATTTCAGATGGAGGTGTGGACTCCTTTGGAAATCTTAGACATAGTCTCCAGACTCCCAGGCTGAAAAACACTGTTTTATGTTAAAAACAACCTTCGCAGACCCCTTAGACAAGGGGTTCTCAAACTGGGTATCGGGACCCCTGAGGGGGTCGCAGGGTTATTACATGAGGGGCTGCAAGCTGTCAGCCCCTACCCCAAACCCCGCTTTGCCTCCAGCATTTATAATGGTGTTAAATATGTAAAAAAGTATTTTTAATTTATAAAGGGGGGTCGCGCACTCTCATATATTCTAAATTTCCCACTGCCTATCTCTGTAAGCTGTTTCCAACATCCTCTTCTCCTGTCATGCCCTTTCTTTCATCTGTCTGTATCCTGCTAAGTATTTGCATCGTTGTCCTATGCTCACAAAAGGAGCTGTATGAAATGCATTGCAGTGACATGACATCTCTGTAAAAAACGCCACGGTTCCTCAAACACTTGAAATACACCCTCCGGACTGTGTGGCGCAACCTTTTAAAAGAAGAAACAAATATTATGAATGGCTCCATTTTAACTAGTATGCACTGTACAGATATTTCCTGGGTTGGAAGCGTGCAAAACTGGGCATAGTGCTCAACCCCAGGCCCCGTCCCCACTCCACCCTTTCACCCAAGCCCCCATCCCCACTTTGCCCCAGGCTCCGCCCCCACTCTACCCCTTCCCCCAAGGCCTCACCCCTGCCCCATCTCTTTCCACCCAGTTCCATCCCCTCCCCAAGCGCTCCCTGTCCTGGTTTCTCCCTCCCTCCTTCCCAGTGCCTCCTGCATGCTGTGGAACAGCTGATCCATGGCGGGCAGGAGGTGCTGGCAGGGAGGGGGAGCTGGCTGCCAGCGGGTGCTAAGCACCCACTAATTTTTTTCCATGGGTGCTCCAGCCCTGGAGCTCTTATGGAATCAGCGCCTATGCATAGTCTTCATGGGTTCACGCATTCTGTAGGAGATTAAACTTCTCAGAAGTGCAGAAATGCACCGGAAGATTTCAGTGTCGGTTCTTTCTCCCATCCACTTTTCCTATCATCACAAACAGCTGGTCAGGATTTTCTTGTGTTATTCTGGGTCCCTCAGCAGAGATTTCTGAATATGGGTTTTGGGGTGTTGGTTCAGAAGAGGTCTGCATCCAAGACACAGTACCAAAAAGAATTGTTCAAGACTGGTCTCCCTGTAAGCTGGTAGAAAGAACTCGCTGGTTCAGCAACCACAAAACACTTCAGTCAGCAAGGGCTCCTCCTCAAGGTTTTGTTCTTGAGGTTTTGGAGTACAGGAGGGTCAGGTTTCCTACTAAAGACATATTTCTGGTGAAATTACAGAGGTGATCAAGGCCAAAAGAACAAGCTTCATTATTTCTTTTGTTTTGCATTTGTTTGCATTTCAGTTCATTTTTGCTTTAATTTGTTCCATGTTCTCTTAACTTGGGAAGGGAGTTTTCCCAGCGAATATTATGTCACTTTAGCCTCCAGCTGTTGTGCTGGGACATAGTCACCCAATAATCTCGTTGAGGATAATTGCTGGTGTCTTTTCAGATCATTTTTGTGAAAGGTGACAAACTGCTTGCCAGAGTGAGATGTTAATAACACAGAGGTGCCCCTTGTTTGAAAGCCGGTGCAGAAATTACCCAATGCGGTTGTTTGAGAGTCAGAATTGTAATCGTAAGATGTGAAGAACGGATCTGTTCATTTGCATATAATTCCAGGGCTTACGTGTCATCTTTGTGTAAACCATACAATTTCCAGCGCAGTAGGGATTGTGTGCTCATAATAGAGAGAGACAGGAAGATGGGCTCTCCCTCTGCATGGATCTTGGTTAAAGAACTGTGTAATCTGTTTAAGGAAAATAGAAGGCAGAAGCTGCTGGCGAGGAAACAGACAGCAGTATGTACTGCTCTTGTGTCCAGTTTTGTCTCATCTGAACACTATATTAGGAGAAAGGGAAGAATCTGCTTCTTCTTTGTTTCTATTGCAAATCAGGTGTAATATGTTCCCTTAATTCTATCACAGGCCATTGGGATGGGGGGGGGGGTTGTTCTTCTGGTGGACAAAGACTTCTCAGCTGTCTTTAAACTGAGACTGATCTCTGTATGAGATATCTAGATCAGACACACAGATCCTTTAAACTGAAGGATAGAGACTTTTCAACCTGTTGCAACTACATAAGTTTCTTCCATTCTTTTGTAAGGAGGAGAGGGTTTTTGGAAAGTGTGAATGGCCCAGTTAGAGGGGATCATTATGTGATATTGAATTAGAGTTCTTTGAGTATTTGGTTTTTATTTCTCTCTCTCTTTAATAAACTAGAAAGCCACTCTGCCTAGCCAATCAGTTGCCAATGATAAACTTAATAATTAGAGCCTTAGTGCCCAGCTTCCAACATTTCTAATAAAATTATATTAATATTTAATGCCCAATTATTAAATATTTAAACATTTAAAACGGAAATAGTTTGAAAGTTAGCATGTGCTGAATAATTCAAAAGTCTGAAAACGAGACTCCGCTTTTGGGCTGAGCATGATGCTACCTTATCTCCCAGCCTAGCAATTCGTTTGGTTCCTACTGCTGGTCTTGGGACAGTTGTTGCAGGATTGAGGAGACTTCAGTTCTGCATTACTAAGGGAAGCAGAATTAGTGCAGTGTGTAGTTATGGGAATAGCCCTTCACATTAACATTAACACTTCAGGATCATGTGATGGAAATACAAGATTCAAAGGTATGATAATAGGATTGAAAGTCTCGCTATCCAGATGATGGCTCTGTTACCAAGCATCTTGTAAACCTCTGGGGAAAACATGATTGTTCACCCTTACATTTTTGTCACATTGCTGCAGTTTTGCTATTTGAAAGGATTTTCCCCTGCTTCGCTGCTCCATGGTGAACCATCATTTTGTTCATCCTCAGCAGTATTATCTATAAAGAATTGTTTTCATAAAGTGGACTCCAGGAAGTAAAGTAGAATATGAAAAATGGACCAATAAAATGGGTCAGGACCTGCTTTTCTTGGAGCTTGAGAGAAGAGGGCAAGGACATTTTAAAGCGTGCACAAAGGAAATGTCTAGTGTAGTTAATTAGCAGATGGACCCCTTACTAGAGCAAGAGGAACAAAGGCGGGGCTGGGGGGAGGTTGAACTGTTTGGTGTAAAGAGGCAGTGCTTCCTTGGTATGAAATGTGTTTGAGGTGGTGTCACTACTTCTAAATATCATCAAGGAGTTAAATATAAATAGAGGGATCTAATGGAGGTTGCACCTTCTTGCTGAAAAGTTCAAAATGTGAGAACCTCTGTTTAAAAATAAAACAAACAAAAAAGAGTTGGCAGTGGTATTTGTTTCCTGCTGGGAGGGTAAAATGCTTTGCATTTTTTTCCTCTCGATCTTCTAGGAACCACTGGCTTGCCTCCTTGCTGCTCACAGCAGAAGCAGTTCCATTAGTCTGGGGGCATGAATACAAACGAAATGCCAGTCTGACCTTTTGGTAAAGCTGGCTTACCTGGGGAGTGGAGGGAGCTGTACTGGCTCTGGGAAATGAGTGCTAGAACTCGTAACAATACATAAAGTCCATCAGGGGTCAGAAGGGGGATTAGTCTAATGTATAGTGTAGCACACTTGTGTATGTCTTCAAAATATTAATTTTACTGAGGAAAATAGAAAGGAGCATAAATTCTGGCGAGTCAAGTGTAAAAGAATAAGTAGGCAGGCAAAAAAATTGAAGAGCAACTAGCAAAAGACTAACAGCAAAAAAAATTAAGAAACAGGAAGCCTGACAAACAGTCAGTGGGGCCACTGGACAATTAAGGGGCTAAAGGAGCACGCAAGGAAGACAAAAGTCATTGTGGAGAAGCTAAATGAATTCTTTGCATCAGTCTTCACTGCAGAGGAGGCGAGGGAGATTTCCACACCTGAGCCATGCTTTTGAGGTGACAAATCTGAGGAAGTGTCCCGGATTGAGGTGTTAATAGAGAGAAGGTTTTGGAACAGATTGATAAATTAAACTCTAATAAGTAACCAGGACCATATGGTATTCACCCAAGAGTTCTGCAGGAACTCAAATGTGAAACTGCAGAACTAGTAACTGTGGTATGTAACCTATTCCTTAAATCAGCTTCAGTACCAGATGACTGGAGGATAGCTAATGTGACATCAAGTTTTAAAAAAAGACTCCAGAGACCATCCTGGGAATTACAGGCCAATAAGTATAACTTCAGTATCAGGTAAATTGGTTGAAACTGTAGTAAAGAACAGAATGATCAAACACATAGATGAACACAATTTGTTGGGGAAAAGTTGGGGGAAGTCTAGTTTGGATATTAGGAAAAACTATTTAACTAGGAAGGTGGTGAAGCACTGGAATGGTTACCTAGGTAGGTGGTAGAATCTCCATCCATAGAGGTTTTTAAGGCCTGGCTTTACAAAGCTCTGACTGGGATGATTTAGTTGGGGTTGGTCCTGCTTTGAGCAGGGGGTTGGACTAGATGACCTCCTGAGGTCTCTTCCAACCCTAATCTTCTATGATTCCATGAACATGGCTTTTGTAAAGAGAAATCATGCCTCTCCAATCTATTAGAATTCTTTGAGCAGGTCAACAAACATGTGGACAAGGGCAACACAGTGCATATAGTGTACTTGGACTTTCAGAAAGCCTTTGACAAGGTCCCGCATGGAAGGCTCTTAAGCAAAGTAAGCAGCCATGGGATAAGAGGGAAGGTCCTCTCAAGAATTAGTAATTGGTTAAAAGACAGGAAACAAAGGACATGAATAAATTATCAGTTTTCAGACTGCGGAGTAGTAATAGCGGGGTCCTCCAGGGATTTGTACTGAGACCAGTGCTGTTCAATATATTCATAAGTGATCTGGAAAAATGGGTTAACAGCGAGGTGGCAAAATTTGCGGCTGATACAAAATGACTCGAGATAGTTAAATCCAGAGTAGACTGTGAAGAGTTACAAAGGGATATCACAGATCTGGGTGACTGGGCAACAAAATGGCAGGTGAAATTCAGTGTTGATAAATGCAAAGCAATATATATTGGAAAACATAATCATAATAACAGCAGCTGTCAAAAAAGCTACCAGGATATTAGGAACCATAAGGAAAGGGATAGATAATAAGACAGTAAATATCATGGTGGCACTGTATAAATCCATGGTACCTTGAATACTGCCTACAGTTCTGGTCACCCCATCTCAAAAATATATATTAGAAATGGAAAAGGTGCAGAGAAGGACAACAAAAATGATGAAGGGTATGGAACAGCTTCCACATAAGGAGAGATTAAAAAGACTGTTCAACTTTGAAAAAAGACAACTAAGGGAGGATATGATCAACATCTATACAATCACGAATGGTGTGAAGAAAGTGACTAAAGAACCTCTTCACATAACACAAGAACCAGGCTTAAAACCCAATGAAATTAATAGGCAACAGGTTTATAACAAACATAAGAAAGTACTACTTCACACAACACACAGTCAACCTGTGGAACTTGTTGCCAGGGGATGTTGTGAAGGCCAAAGAAATAACTAGGGTCAAAGAAGATTTAGAGTTAAGGAAAATCCACACTCTGTAGCAATATACTTATACCGACCTCAGTGTAGACAGTGCTATGTTGACGGGAGCTGGAGTACCTGTGCCAAAGGGAGAAGCTCTCTCATTGACAAAGATAGCGTCTTCACTAAGCACTAGTGCAGCTACGCCACTGCAGTGCTGTAAGCTATGACAAAGCTCTGTCCTTGTCTCCGTGGGTCCCGCTTTTCCTGGCAGATTATACTAGCCTCGGAGGCTCACTGTAGCCCTCCACGTAGCTCTTCTCTCTCTAGAGGCAAGGGTCACAGCGTATTGAGCCATTTTCATCATAAAGCCAGCAAGGGTGGTGAGGAGAAGCTATCCTCCCTGGCACAGTCTCTGTTGTCTCCCAGTCTCCATGATTAATCAGGGGGGTAAAGGGGGGTGGGCGGGCCTGGGCCCGCCCCCTACTCCAGGCTCCAGCCTAGGGACCCTAATAGTATCAGCTATGTGTACAATTCCCTGGGCTACTTCCCCACAGCAGCCCCCACTTCCTCAAGATCCACTTCACCCTTACCTCAGAGCTTGCTTCCTTCCTTGTGCCTGATATGGTGTGTACTGCTCAGTCTCTCCAATAGTGCAACTTCCTCCTACAGCTCCTGACTGTGCACCCACCTGACTAACTGGGAGGCTTTTAACTAGTTTCAGCCAGCCCCTGATTGGCTTCAGGTGTCCCAATCAACCTAGCATTCTCCCTGCCTTCTGGAAATATCTTAATTGGCCCCAGGTCTTAATTGACCTGGAGTCTCTGCCATTTGCTTATTCTGGTAACAGGGATTTGTTTAGCCTGTGGCTAATATATCTATCTCCCATTACTTTACTATAGCCATCTGGCCTTGCCCCGTCACAAACCGTAGAGAACCCCTAAGCCTCTGGCTGCCGGATGCAGGTTCTGGACGGCGGGATGGATCACTTGATAATTGCCCTGTTCTGTTCATTCCCTTAGGAATCTGGCATTGGCCGCTGTCAGAAGACAGGATACTGGGCTAAATGGACCATTGGCCTGACCCAGTATGGCAGTTCTTATGTTCTAAAATAACAAATATACCGGGTGAGGTTGGGGTTAAAAGTTTTTATCAACCTGAGTTTTTGCTCATTGCATCCCAAGTGAGAGCCAATAACACCTTTATTCTACCCCACCCCATCATGTGTTCTGTATATGCCACATATTTTCCAGAAAAGCTGTTTTAGATTTCTGGGGTTAGAGCATTTTAAATGTTTGGGTTTGGTACTATTTTTATATCCCTCTGCATATACAGACAGGCTACTTTAGTATCATAGAGTCCAACCATAAAGACCAGGGGGAAGGAGGGGTTATTGAGAGAAAGGGAGACGTTATAACATACACAATTTAGAAACCTATCAAATGATCTAAAATAGCCTTTCCATAAATAGCAATGTCAGAATTTTAATGTCCAGTATCTGGGGAACTTTCTGGCATAAAAGTAAAAGTTCTTTGTTCCTGTGGGAAGCTAGAAATTGCTCCTTTCCAATGGCATAAAGCTCCCGTCTCTAGCCCTGATAAGTGATGAAGCAGTGAACTTTAAACATGCCTCTGGTGCGGGATTGGCTGTTGTCCACCCTGCAGCTTGGATGAGTGTGTAATCCCTGTGGGAAATTCCTCATTTTGGAGGAGAGAAGAAACCAATATTTCAGGTGCAGTTTATCTGTTGAAATAGCCGCTGTTTGATGCACATCAGAGGCTTTAAATGTTGGTGGCAGTAGCAATAATAGTCGTGTCCCAGTGGAAATGAGTTAGTGGGTAGAGTGCAGGGGAGGCAGTCAAAGGCCTGTGATAATATCTGGTGGTTCTGCAATGTAACACATGTAATTACTGTGTGTGTGTGTGTGGTCCCCACAACCTCAAAACCACTGCCTTTTTCTGTAAAATAGCTAACTGAAGACATGTTTTTCCCCTTCTCCACCCAAATGCAGAATTCACTCCTCCGTGCTCTCTATTCATATTATCTGGGACTGTAGCCCAAGAACTAGTTGCAATCATTTTTTTTTAAAAAAAAATCTGTCTTATTCTCTGACATAGATGGTCTGTCATGTATGTGATACGTGCTCAATATTTGCTGGCTGGGATGGCTAAAAAGGTTGTATTGTGACTTGCTCAGGGTGACCTGTATAACTCATTCCCTGATTCACACTTATGCCTAGTGTGATAATCGTAACCTCTTGCTTATAAAACATTTCTACCATTTCATACCCTCCTGTGTCTGAAGTGTGCATGTGTACAGAGACACAATTTTAGTATATTAATTACTGTAGAGGTGAGGTTTGTGTTTAGGAAACTGTTGCCTGGTAGGTTGAAAGAGAGGTAGGTGCTGAGTTATTTCTGTCTCCTGTGCATGAAATGCCCTCTCAATCCATGCTGGAAAATCAGAAAAAAAACAAAGGGAGCAGCAAGGCAAGAAGATGGAAGCAGGACCGAGGGTCCATGTGAGGGAGCCAGAGAAAAAGGGAATAGAGATGAATGGTGCGGCAAGGTTCTGTAGGGCCTTGAAAAGCTGGATGGGATGAAAGTGATTCTAGAGTATTGTGGAACATGCAGCAGCTACCAGGGGAAGCAGAGACTTCATACATTAGACTTTGCAGGGACAATGTGTACGCTGCACAGTCCAGGAGCTTGCAGGGACACTCCCCCTGGCAACTGGAAGGGGGGGAGAAGGGCTGCCTCCGCGCCCCCCTCCCCCCCCCCATTGCTTAACTCCTCTGCAAAGCTCAGTAGCCTGATGACTCCTCCATACCTGCTATATGGAGCCATGTCAGCGCAGTATTAATTTGAGAGAGGAGGTTCAGCCTGAATCTGCTGCCACTCCCAGAGCTTCATGAATTGGCTGACAAGCTGATCAGCCTCCCTTCTCTGTGCTGACCGCAGTAGCCTACTGGTCCTCAGCTTTTTCCCGACCATGAAAAAGTAGGGCAGGGTGATCACGACTCTCAGAATCCTGGCAGTAGCCATTTGAGCAGGTGTAATTCTTCTGCATGGGTAGAACTCCATATGCAAAGGGTCTTTAAACCTCTCTGATCTCTGCAACTGGAAATGGCGTTTGAAGTCCTCATGTTTATTGGTAGGGAAAACACACACACAATCATTGGACACAGTGAGCCCTTGTTGCCAAGAAGGCCAATGGCATTTTGGGGTGTATAAGTAGGGGCATTGCCAGCAGATCGAGGGACGTGATCGTTCCCCTCTATTCGACATTGGTGAGGCCTCATCTGGAGTACTGTGTCCAGTTTTGGGCCCCACACTACAAGAAGGATGTGGATAAATTGGAGAGAGTCCAGCGAAGGGCAACAAAAATGATTAGTGGACTGGAACACATGAGTTATGAGGAGAGGCTGAGGGAACTGGGACTGTTTAGTCTACGGAAGAGAAGAATGAGGGGGGATTTGATAGCTGCTTTTAACTACCTGAAAGGTGGATCCAAAGAGGATAGATCTAGACTATTCTCAGTGATAGCAGATGACAGGACAAGGAGTAATGGTCTCAAGTTGCAGTGGGGGAGGTTTAGGTTGGATATTAGGAAAAACTTTTTCACTAGGAGGGTGGTGAAACACTGGAATGCGTTACCTAGGGAGGTGGTGGAATCCCCTTCCTTAGAAGTTTTTAAGGTCAGGCTTGACAAAGCCCTATCTGGGATGATTTAGTTGGGATTGGTCCTGCTCTGGGCAGGGGGTTGGACTAGATGGCCTCCAGAGGTCCCTTCTGATTCTCTTATCCTATGATTCTATGATTCTGTGACACCTTAGAGTCAGTATTCAGGAAACCCATGACAGTAGAGATACTTAGTTAATAAAGGATATAGTGATATAGTATATAGTCTGAAGTATATAGTTAATAAAGCTATCTTTGAAAATTCTTCCTTAAATTATGTGAAGGACTTGGTTGTGGATGGATATTGTGGGGGCAGTACACAAAGGGAGGTGGAGGCTGAGCCATATAGTATATGCAGTTTAAAAATAAGCTAATGTTGACGGATAAAATAAATACCATTTAGGACTTGATAGCTGCTTTAGTGGAAGCGAGCAACCAGTGCCGTCTGTTTAGTTTAAAACTTTTTTTTACCTCTAAGAAAAGTTATAATTCATGGTTGTAATGTTACAAACTGCAAGTTTCCAAAGCCTAAATCAAATCCACTAGACCATGCAGTCGTAGAGAGATATAAGCCTGGTACGGAACTGCTATGCCATTCAGATTGCATGTTCTTCCCCTCCTACTTCGCCTCACCCCTGTGTACAAACAGTCCCATAAAATCTAGCAAATTTTATTTCTAGAGAGAGGTGATCATAAACTTGCCTAGGTCAGAAAATACTCTGCTTCTCTCCTATTAGCCTTTATTTAATACAGTGCAATCATTTTTTATATGGTGTCCTTCACACGGTATCACAAACTCTTTACAGAGCGTGTCTATCATAAACTAAAGCTGACAAAGGTTTCAGCCCAAGGTTTAAACAAGGGGAATGACTCTAAGGGTTCGAGGTACATGGGGCAGCACAAGAGGGTGGCAGAGTGTAGGTAGATAGGGAGTTAGAGGGGAATATTGGAGTAACTCAGCAGCAGCTTTGCAAACTCAGTAGGTTATTATGGAAATGCATAGAGGCAGCCTGGGTAAGTGATAGAGGAATAGGCTGGTAGAGTCTTGCTTCTTGGAGCCACGAGAGTAGTACCTCCGCATCTGATCCCAGACCCCGTGAAACTGAGATGGTGCTGACTTCCACTTCTCTATTTCTAGAAATATGAAACTAACTAGTCCTTGTTTGACACAGAATAGGATTGGTAGGAACTAAGCATCACCCATAGCGACATCAGTAACACATTCTTAAGGCAATCTTGCAAATGGAGTGGTTTAATGGCCTAGCGCAGGGGTGGGCAAACTTTTTGGTCTGAGGGCCACATCTGGATATGGAAATTGTATGGCAGGGCATGAATGCTCACAAAATTGAGGGATGGGGTGCAGGAGGGGGTGAGGGCTCTGGGGTGGGGCCAGGGATGAGGGGTTTGGGGTGCAGGAAGGGGCTGGGGGTGGAGCAGAGGGGTTCTGAGTATTGGAGGGGGCTCTGGGCTGAGGTACAGGGTTAGGGTGTGGGAGGGGGTACGAGCTGTGGGAAGGAGGTGCAGGTTCCAGGGTGGGGCTGGGGATGAGGGGTTTGGGGTGCAGGAGGGTGCTCCGGGCTGGGACCGAGGGGTTCGGAGGGCGGGAGTGGGATCAGGGCTGGGGCAGGGGTTGGGTCATGGGAGGAGGTCAGGGGTGCAGGCTCTGGGCTTCACTTAACCTCAAGCAGCTCCCGGAAGCAGCGGCATATCTCCACTCCGGCTCCTATGCAGAGGCGTGGTGCCAGCCAGGCTGCTCTGTGTGCTGCCTCGTCCGCAGGCGCCGCCCCTGCAGCTTCCGTTGGCCGCACTTCCCAGACAGTGAGAGCTGCAAAGCCAACGCTTGGGACGGGGGCAGTGTGCGGAGCCCTGTGGCTGCCCCTACGTGTAGGAGCCGGAGGGGCAACATGCCGCTGCTTCTGGGAGCCGCGGCAGGCACAGACTGGGGCAAGCCCCCAACACTGCTCCCCCGCAGGAGCTCGAGGGCTGGATTAAAAGGTCTGACAGGCTGGACGCGGCCTGCGGGCTGTAGTTTGCCTACCGCTGGCCTAGAGAGAGGGAGGGTTATGGTGTTGAGGGAGATACGTTTTGCAGTTAGCCTGTTAGATGAGTGACCCCATACGCTCAGAAACAGAGCAGTGTAACCGTAACCAGAGTTAGTGTGTGGAGCTCAGGCATTTCTAAGCAGCTGTTTAGATCTGCTCTGGTGCCTTTCTTGCTGTTGTCCAGTTTCCAGGATACCTGTGTGCTCTTTAGGGTGGGGTCTATAGGCAGCTCCACAGCAGAGCCTCAGGCCATGTCTACAGCAGAGAGCTTATAGCAGCGCAGCTGTACGGATGCAGCTGCACCACTGAAAGATCTCTAGTGTAGCCGCTCCATGCCGACGGGAGAGAGTTCTTCCGTCGACATCATTAATCCACCCCCAATGACTGGGGACTGACCTATCTGAACTCCTGTAATTTGGGTCGAAAGCCAGAGCCTAAATATTTCCATGTTGAATCTGTGGCTCATTTTCAAACTTTGTGAGCACTAAAAGCAATAGAATAAAAAGCAGTGACATTTTCAATATGAAAGACAAAAAACACCCACTCCATAATTTATTTATCTATCCAAAATAGTGTGAATTATTCATTAAAGTTGATGTGAGTGTTTGAAAATACAAGAAGTTTAAAGAGGAGGTATTGTTATTAAGAGGAAGTTAATAATTCGGAGCTATTGATTTCTTAACAAATGAATGTGATTTTTCATAGAGGGGTTTCTTTCCATGACCCTCTTCAATATAGGCTGGATTTTGTCCAGGAGTTTGCCCTGAATGCAAAGCACTCCTGGCAGTATAACTTTATAACTCATTCTCACGCTCCTTGCTCTTTCTCCCTCCTCTTAGTCTTCTCCAACCAGAATAAACCATGTTTGTGGTGCCTGAATGAAGAAAGAAGCAAGGCTTAGTCCTATCAAATATCCTTCCTTGTGTTCTTGCTTTCTTGTTTTACCAGAGCACTTCTGCACAGGATGGCCTGTTGTCCCCTCTCTGGGACATGAAGAGCATCTACCCAATGTGCCATCTCCATTCAAGAGTTCTGCAGAGCACACCTGCAACTCCTCCTGGCCACTTCATGCAAAAATACAGCCGTCAAACACAGTGACTGTAATGAGTGCTCCAAACATAGGAGTTTGAGTTTTCAAACGCTGTCTTTTAAAGATATAATTAAATGTAATTCTCCAAAAGTTGTGAAGGAACACTAGAGAATCAAGCCATTCACTGTTCTTGTCAGTGGTGGATAGAGTGGATGGCAGCGGTAATGCTGTCATCTGAAACCTGTTCTACTAATACACCTCCACTCTGCCCCGAATGCACCCTCCTCTCTTGAAGTGTCTCTTGAACCTTGTACCAATTGTGGTTTAAAGCAGTTTTGCCAGGCCTTGCCCCAAACAGCTTAGTCTCAGTGATCTGTTCTAGGTGCATATATGGCTCTCGTTACTTGGAGCACCTCAGAAGGTTTAATGAATTTAGTGTGTTTCTCTTCACAGCACCCTGGTGAGGAAGGGAAGTGCTGTTATCCCCATTTTAGTGATGGGGAACCGAGGCATAGAGAGGCTAAGTGACTTGTCTTGGGTCACAAACGAAGTTTGTGGCAGAGCAGAAAATTGAACTTGGGTCTCCCAAGTCACAGGCTAGCACCCTAACCACTGTATCGTCCTTCCAAAAGGAAGGCTTTTACCAACAGAGAATCACCTGGAGGGTGGAGCTATTGCAAATGTGGGTTGGGAGCCCCTTTGGGACAACCCTTCAAACAAATATTTTTATTAATATAAAATGCAAAGGTGGGAGAGGAAAACCAGAACTGAAAGTGTTTAGACACTGCACTGAACACAATCCTGAATGAATTTGGGAATCACCCAAGCGAGAGGCACCACTTTGGAAAGCCAGTCATTGCTGACATTCGTTAGCAGCTGCGGACTCAGCTGAACTGATGCTGAATGTGATTTAGCTGCAAGTGTAGAAAAAGGCAAACCGGTTTTAACCCCAGTTTCTGAAGCAGTGCTGAACACATTTTGTCTTTGTCTACACTTGCAGCTAAACCACATTCAGTTGCTGTATCAATTGCTGACACCTGTTATCAGCAATATGTCATTTTCCTATTGTAGACAAAGCCCTTTGGCAGGGGCCTTAGATGTGATAATAAGCCAAAACTAATGAAGAAGCCTGAAAGCATAACAAGACTGGGAAGAACAGCAGCAGGGAGGGGCCTGACAGGCAGGGTTAGAGCGGGGGAGAAAAGGAGACTGCCCTCTAGAAATGTAAGGCTTTTACTGTATTCCGGTTAAACCTGAGCTGTACCTACCTAGCTCAAGTCTTGCTGTGTATGAGACTGGACATATTATGTAAAATGCCTCCATTGTTTTAATCTCAGAGGCAGCAGAGAAATGGTCTCTGAAGACTACCCCACTCAAGACTCCTGATCACAAGTTCTGCACCAAGGAGTCTTCTTCCATAAGGTGTGCTGCTTGCAGGGCTGCAGTCCAGTGGGCACACAGCACATGCATAATGACCATGATGAGACATTAGTTTAAAGAACAAAAAGGGACCAACACCCTAACTGTTCATTATATCAGTGAGTAGCAAGAGACCTCAGTTGTGTACAGAGCCATTTATCTAGTTCATGAATTAGAGCCCTGTAAACTTCCTGAGTTCATAAAATTCAGCTAAGGCATACTTTAAGATCTGCAGAAAAGAGGCATATTTACTTCTCCAAGGCTGTCCTGTGTTTATTAGAAATTTTTAATTTTATCCACGTCGGATATCTGAGATATATTAAAGCCAATGCCATCTCTGACAATGGTGAAATATGACCACTGAAATGTGGTCAGTGAATTTTTACTTTCATATGTAGGATTTTATCCTTAACAGTTCTGTCTTCGGAATGCAGAGCTGAATGAAGACTGGGAGAATATTGAGGTCAGAGCTGCCAATTAACCTCTTGATTTCAGAGGCTGATTACTCCATTAATCAAGGGGCCAGAAGCAACGTAGATGATGGGAAGGGTTGTAGCTGCAGAATAACAATCCCATGAAGGACTGATTTATGTCGTACAGTGATGAATGTGGAAGAAAGGGAAGAGCGGGTGGTCAGGGATGCACCGACTTCTCAAGTTCATGAGCGGGTGCAATGTACCAGCAAGAAGGCCTCTTGTGCTTGTGAACAGGGTTTTGTAGTACTTCACTTGCTTTATCTCCCTCCTGTGATCAGTAGTTTTCTTTTATAGCAGTGCCTCAGTAAATAAAGTTTTCACAATAAATGTCCCTCCTGGACATTTGAAGTAGGGTTGGGGCACAGGGGTGGTGCATTAAATAACGTGGAATCTGAGGGCTTGTCTACATGGCGACATGCAGGAAAGTTAAGACAAAGTAACAAAAAGTGTGACATTAAAATGCATTAGTGTAAGCACATTATATCCTGTGTGGATGCCCTCTGAAGTAAAGTGGCCTTAGGCTATGTCTACACGTAAAACGCTACAGTGACGCTCACGACAGCAACAGGAGGGGTTTTCCCATTGCTATAGTTAATCCACCTCTCTGAGAGACATGAGTTAGGTCGACAGAAGAATTCTTCCATCTACGTAGCACTGTCTATACCAGGGCCTAAGTCGGCATACCTACGTCTCTCAGGGAGGTGAAAAATCCACACCCCTGAGAGACAAAGCTATGCTGATGTAAGTTTTCGGTGTATATCAGCCCTTGCTTTGCTTTAGCTTAATTGACTTTTAAATTAAGATGAATTAAACTAGACTGAATTAAGGCCATTTTAATTCGGAATAAGTGTGTCCATACAGGGATTTAATGCAGTTTAACTAATCCACTTTAAATGTTAGTTTGTCTTAACTTTCCTGAGTAGTCCTAATGTAGACCCTTTCAGCCCACCTGAGATGCTTTAATGAAACACTGTAGAATATAAGAGGATGCTGAAGCCCGATGAGGTGTCTGCAGATGATCTGAGGTTCAGGTGAACCTCGGGTACACCTTGTCCCTTCCCAACCCGTGACTTGTGAACATCTATGTCAAAGAGAAGGCAGGAGATTTTTGAATGATTCTGTTGGTTTATTGTTAAAAAGCATGAGCATTTTCTTAACTCTGGACTGCAGTGTTGATACACCAGGCTGACTTGGGAAGCGTCTCCAGTGTATATTTAAGTAAAGCCAATTTCTGCAATTAATGGGGGATAAATCGAGGTTTAGTTACTCAGAAGGCACCTTTGGTGAAAGATTCTTGGTAACTGATATATACGCTCTTGAAGGATTCACAGCACTGGCAGCTCCCTTTGGAGTATTAAAATACATGGGTGAATGGCAGACAGCCCCTACGAGCCTCTTTTCCAGAGACTAGTCCAGTTAAGGCAGCTAACTGGAAGAGACAATGGTGTTCATCAGACATTTTGTAACAATAAAACCCCCTTCCACAAATCTTAAGGGATTGCTAGACAGTTTGACAATTTGAGATCAAAGCACGTACAGTCAAGTCAGGTGTACTGGCTTCCACCAGACACATTTCTGTACGGTTGTATCTGCAACTGACTAAAGAATAACAGCTTTTCTACTGCCCTGCCTCTTAGAAACATAAACCGTTGTCTTGGGATCTGTAAAGGAAATAAGAACAGAGGAGGGGAGAGTATATCTTTGAATTTTTGTAGATCATTGCTAAAAGGTAAACCAAGCAAAGAACTCCCAGTGCCCACCCCCACGAAAAACTGTCTGTCTCTCAGATCCCAGTTTAACTTTTTTTAATGACCCTAAAGTACATAGCTCAGCCCCATATCATCCTTCCTGAGCTGGGAGAGGGCCTCTCAGCTCCTGACTTCTCATACCTTGCTTGCTTGTTCCTTTCATCTCACTTGGCTTGGCTAACACCCTAATTACAATGTAAGATCCATTTTGTGGCAATGTAACTTATACCAAGATACCCATTTTTTCCTCTCCTCCCTTTCCTAGAGCTGAAGAAGCAAGTGGAGAGTGCAGAACTGAAAAACCAACGGCTGAAAGAGGTTTTCCAGACCAAGATCCAGGAGTTTCGCAAGGTGTGCTACACACTGACAGGATACCAGATTGACATTACTACTGAGAACCAGTACCGGCTCACCTCCATTTATGCTGAGCACCAAGGGGACTGCTTGCTCTTTAAGGTAGGCCTGGATTCCCCCACCCCACCTGACTCTGGGGTAATCGTGATCAGCATGCCAGAATGGTCTCTCCATTCTAATTGCTGAGAAATGTCAAGTTAGTAGCTCCTGTTACATGACAGTTGTTCCTCTTTGACTGCTTTCTATATTTGAATAGAATGAGAGTGGAGATGCTTCCTCCTTTTAAATAATTCTGTGAGAAGACTTTGGGTCTAATTTTTCCTCTCACCTACAGCAGAGTAAATCGGGAGTAATTTAGGCTATGTCTGCACTTAAAATGCTATAGCAAAGCTAGGTCGCTCAGCAGGGAGGGGGAATGGATTTTGAGAGATGTAGCTATGCCGATGTATGTTTTCAATGTAGACTAGCCCTCAATCAAAGTCAGTGCAGTTACAACGGTTTAAAGGAAAGGAGAATATATCTACGCATGATGCTCCAGGAACCTAGTCTCAGAACTCACCATTTTCTACCGTCAGAGAGACGTGCAACATCTTCATATCCTCTAACCTGGCCAGAAGGATGTGTGTTTAGCAGGCTACTCTTTATGCTTGATCCTGCCTCAGTGTGAGGAGAGGACTAAATGACCTCTGAACATCTCTTCCAGCCCTACAATTCTATGATCCTGTTACCCAGGACAGGGCCTCATCCATTCATCTGCTCCAACATTTCAGGCTATTGTTTCAAGTGGAGCTTTCTCCTGGGTTTATTTGCAGTATCCAGTGCTCGAGGGACGTTCTGACAATGTGGAATTACTAAAGCATTGAATGTGTCAGAGCTCAACAAAAGAAAATCTTAGTTACAGAAGATGAGTGAGAGAATTGTTAGTTCAGAAATCAACAAGACGTTTAGGTGTCATTTATTTACCCAAGATTAGTTGGAATGTAAAACCAACTGCCAAAGCCAGCTACAGAAGTAAGTTTCTGTATACGTTGTTCCCCTTTTGCAAATCTTTATGAACTGCTGGAGTACAGATGATTTTTTAATTAGCTGGTTTGAACTGGCTGAGCAGTTTTCTGGCAAGAAGGGAGTGGTGGGGAATAGACATAGGCACTGAGGGCTGTTTATACATTCTAGGTTAATAGACGGTTATTTTGTAGTGCTGTCCAATGGAAATTGTTTATGATGTGGTCTTCTACCTCACCACACCTTCATCGCATCCTTTTCTCCTAAAAGTCACTTCTTTAAGGAGTCTTATAAACTGTAGCCTTGTAACAGCGTAGCTGGCTCATTAAATGAAACTGGGCTCAGTTCTCCTGGTCCAGTCCACATGCTCCCAGTTGTGCCAGTTAAGAGGGTGAGACAGCACCTGAGGGCTATAAAAGGTCAGTCAGAAGTCAGACAGGAGCGGGGCAGGAGATGAGAGCTGCAAGAGACAGAATGTGGTTCCTGGGAGAAGGCTGAAGGCAGGAGAGTGGCAAGAGGGGTCTACTGGCTACGGCCTCCAAGCCACAGAGCTGGAGAAGGCTGAAGGCAGGAGGATCAGCAGGGAGAGATGCCTGCTGGTTCCAAGCTGGAGAGCCAGAACCAAGCAACACAGAGGACTGAAGGAAGGGATAGCAGGAGAGGGGCTCACCCATAGCCACCTTCTTGCTGAAGAGCTGCACCCAAGGACCAGTAAGAGGGCCATGGGGGAGGGAGTGATGCTCCCCTGGCAAGGATTCTCCTAGCACAGAGACTGGGCATTCCTATTGGGAAGAGTGGAATTGCACCCCAGAAAGAAGATCTGAGGTGATTGCTGTCCTGGCAGAGTGACGGAAGAGGACGTATAAGGAGCCTAACCATGACAGAAGACACTAGGCCATGGTGAGAACAAGGACTATATGTACACGGGTGATATGGACTATGGTTTGGGACTTTTGTCATAGACTCTTTGTACAAGGTTGTTGTAATAAACTGGCCCCCGTAGGAGTATTTTTTAAGTAAGCGCCTGAAATGGAGTCCATTGGGTTACCCAAGAGGGAAACTGAGCAGAGGGTCCACTTGCAGGGCTGCCCCGAGACGGCACCTGGAAGGAGGCCACTCGTTTGCAAGCCTAGATACGTTTATTTTAGGAAAACTCAAAGCGATATAACTCATGAGGTGCATGCAGGACTCTGCCATGCAAAGGCATGGCCTTTTTATGCTTTTCATCCTCCTGCCTGCCCCTGTGTTGTCATCTCCTCTTCTTGCGTTGTCTTACATTGAAATCTCTAGGGCAGGGACCCATCTTTGTTTTTGGGAAGTGCCATGACGTCTATAGCACAAATAAGTAATACAACATTCTGATGCCCTGTGCTGGGAAGTGCCACAGTGGTCTGGCTGTATGGCTACGCTTTGGATACTGTCTTCCGTATGAGACTGTTATCTCATAGGCAGCAGTCTTGGGTCGCTATATTAGATAACTGAGGTGTGTCATCTGAAGCATCAATTTAGTTACACCCTTACACTGGTTTAGTACCATGGGTTTTATTTCCACGTACAGTAAAACGTCTGCATCCTAATCTTCATGCTCCTCCTATCATGATACATAAGACTTACTCTTATTTTTTGTCATTCGGGTCTAAATCATGAAGTGACATAATTAAAAACAAATCATGGAAAGCAGCCCCCGTCTCCCCCCGTGTCTCACTGTTAATGCTGGTGATAGCACTTTGCCCATCGCAGCAAGTGTCAACAGCCTAAGTTTACAATGCAGGCGGGAGCACTTTCTCCCTTTATAGAAAGTATACAGCACTAACGCACGCCAGACCCAGGAGGTCACAGAGTTTTACGGAAGAGCACTTCCCCTCACCCCATGGCCACGACAATTAGCACTTAAAATCATATCTGCTTCCAGTTGGTCCCATGAGGGCATGTGTCTTGTTTACAGGAAGAAAGAGGATGCTGGCGAAATTGAACAAGGGAGGAGGTGCAAGCAAAAGTTGCAAGGGTTCAACTTCAGCAGACTTAAGGCCAGTGTGTGCAGGGCCCAAGTCTTATTTTGTTAGGTAATGAGATTAATATTTTCCTGTCACTATACATTGGAGCCCCAAAACAAAACCCACCAGTCACAAGGCATTAACAGTGAAAATGAAGACACAAATGAGGAACCTGGGTAGGAACTAGGATAAGGCCTAGCAACAGTAAGATGCTTGGCTTCACAGCTTCTGATTTTGTCCTGGGCCTCCTGGACCAGCTGGGGAAGAGAAGCTGCAAAAGGAGAACACTCTGCCTCTTGGAAGACGCATTTTGTATCACTTTGTAGAAACTATCCTTGGACAACCAAGGAGCAGCCATGTCCCACCTTCCTTGGCTGGAAGGCACTTCACATGCATCAGATCCCTGAGGACACCTTCACCCCTTCCAGAAACAGTTGGCAGCTAAGACGGAACAATTAATTAATGTTTTAACCTTAGCATCTCTGGAATCCTATGTTCAAACATGCCTTGTCATAAGTTAAATGAACATGGTTCATCCCAGTTCCTAATGGTCTTTTGTCCACATTATACCTAGCACCATATAACTTGGTACAACTAACAGTGTTTTCTGTAAAGAGGTCAATGGCTTACTAGCAGAGATGTTACAGGTAGGTCAGAGCTGAGTGCATTAGCAAAGCTGTGTGTGGGAAGATTGCATATTGCCCACCTTGATTATAGCTACCCAGTGCTCTCATTCATTTACCTCCAAATTCTTCTTCATGCCATACCACAATAAACTGGCCAGTTGTTGGAAAATACTAAGTGAGCAGAGACTCTTATAGCTAAATACTGATCTTGCTTTACTTTCTTCACTTACGGCTTCATTCCCAAGAGTTTCCGTGGAACTAAATTGGATGTCACCAGACATAGCAGGAGAAGTTTAGAGCTCCAGCATTTTCAGGAGACACCTCTCAAGAACAGTCTCCCAGAACTGCTGATTGATTTATAGGCTTCCCTTGCATGTCATACCTCATGTCCCAAAGGTGAGGAATGGGTTGCCTTTGTATAAGAAGAGCAGATTTGAAATTCCTTTGACAACAGATGCCCCACAACAAAATCTCGGAATGTTTCTCATGTCTTAACCAGTTGCATCCCCAAAATCTATTGTTCAGATTAAGAGCAAAATATATACATCAAATTCTTTCCTGGGTGAGTACAGACTGCTGATTCCCAGGTATACAATAAGGCTTGGATCCTGATTATGGCTTCTCAGTGGGGTTGTATGTTTGTGCTGTAGAATCTCTGAGCTGTAATGACTGTGGGTGTTTGTGTGCATTACATTAAGCTGGAGAGGTCACAAAGCAGGAAACACTGTTCGTATTTATTTCACTCAGGCAATTTATGGAGCAGGTTCTATATAATTAGGACCAAACAAGTCCCTTCACACTTTACAAGCTTCTGCAGCTTGTCTGTAAACTTTAGGGCACGTTTCAGTAATACAGCTGGTGGCATTTAATTTTCATTGAAACTTGAAGAGTCAGCTATGCAAGAGTAGCTACTGTAATGGATGTAACCCCTTCATAGCAGAATGAAGTGTGGGGTATTTCCAGGCAGAATTTTCCTCAGTTGTGGTTGGCCACACTGGCTAGTTGGCATCCGATGAAGTGAGCTGTAGCTCACGAAAGCTTTTGCTCAAATAAATTGTTTAGTCTCTAAGGTGCCACAAGTCCTCCTTTTCTTTTTGCGAATACAGACTAACACGGCTGTTGCTCTGAAAACTGGCTAGTATGCTGTAACTTTCCAGTCAGTCCATGATGTAGAAAGTGGCTGCTGAGGTATGTGTTAGAGCAGCGGTGAATGTGTTAATCAGAATGACACGCTATGAGAATAAGAGACTGTCCATAAATGAACGCTGAATTCCAATGAATTTTTTATCAATGCGTATTGGAGATCCCTATAGACACAACAGATGAGCTCATCAAGATGAAGGATGTTACAATGATTGCACATAGGCTGGAGCATCTCAGACTTCACAGCCCTCTCTCTCTCTCTCTCTTTAATTAAATGCTATGAAAAGTCATGTGCAGACTCCTTTCCAGGAGTTTAGTTTCAGATGATTTTGCAGAAGGTAATACATTATAATTATTGGGTTACTTGGCAGTTTCATATTCTGTCACTGTAGCTGGTTCATTAGATACTTTAGTTTGTAATGCATATTCTTTGCTTTCTGCGTAAGTAATATAGCTCAAGTCCAGGCAGTCCAACAAGAGCTACACAGGCTGCACTTAGTTTACTTACTGCCTTCATTTTTCCTGCACTAATCAATTTCTTCATAACAAATTTGTTATGTCTGATGCCTATTTCTAAACAAACAAATATTAAATGACCAAGAGAAACTGCCAAGAGTAAGCTTAGTTGACTTTTTATTAAGCTGCAGGGTGGATCACTATAGCTTAATTGAGCACATATATATATCATGCTGTTTACCCTGTTCACGGGGTGGATTCTGAACAAGCAGTGGGAACAGGGAGAAAACAGCAGTGGAAATTGTCAGAGGCAAAAAAAGGCTTGCTATGAAGAGAGAATGAAAAGCTTTTCAGATTGTTTAGAGAAGTGATGAGTCAGAGTGGTATGAGAGGCGCACACACACTAACGAATCGTACAGAGAAGGTAAATCGGGGACCTTTATTTACCCTTTTTGTATTATATAAGAGCATGGGACTATCAAAAGAAGCTGAAAGACAACCCATTTAACACTGATGAAGGGAAATCCTTTCTTACACTGTGTAAATTTAACTTTTGGAACCCACTGCTACAAAGTACTGTACTGTTAAAGCTCAGTGAGAGTTAGACATTCGACATTTATGCAGCCCAAATGAGAACATCGGTCTTTACATTAGGCTAGAAAAAGGGTTATATAAACCCTTTTGCTTCAGGCCATAAAACCATTCCCTAATGGAGGAGGTTAGGCAAAACTTCCCCTGTGGGCAGGTTATTCCAAAATTGTCTGCTACACCTTTCTTGCATCTTCTTCTGAAGCATCTGACCCTGGCTACTGTTGTTGACTGGGTACTGGGCAAGATGGGCCACTGGGCTGATCCAGTATGACAATTTCCATATTCCTATGTGAAATTTGGTAGTGTTTAGAAACCTTGCTGGTTTCAGGTTTTCTGCTTGCTCAAAAAGGCCAGACCAAATTACCTAATAATCCTTGTATTAATTGTTTGGACCCTATTTGGTTGACAAGCAAGTTAAAATCTCTCTAATTTTTTTTCATGATCACAGTGAGGTTACGTTCCTGATCAGGTAAATATCAGCCTATCAGCGTCTCATTCTCCCTCATTTTCCATATCCTCAGAGTCTAATCCTCTAGGATGGGGAGCTCTACCTGGTTCCACTTCTTAGTTATGATGTTCTTTGCTGCCAAACTTATCATAAGTGAGCACAGTCCCCATAGTGATTCATTGGGAAGCATCCTCGAGATGGAGCTTTTATGGGTTTAAAAGGAGACTACCCAAAATTTTAGAGAGAAAATAAAAACAGAAGCATTGTGACTTCGTATGAGAAGAATGCTAGACAGCATGGGGCTGGCACTGCTCTCTGCAAATAAAACCTTTATTTGAGTCCAGGTGGAGTGGGTTTCATGGAGTAATATAAAACCAGCAACTTCTTTGTGATGCGCTAAATTAACAGCCACTGCACTCAGACAGGCTTTGAACCACACTTGTTTAAGTCGTTATTTAAAGGACTGGATTTGAAGATGCATAAAAAGCAGGCAGCCCTACAAAACTCCAAGGCAATCTGAAGAGCTAAAGCTGGCTTCTCATGTGGTTTACTTTTGTTTACTGAAGCAGAGTGAAGGGGGTGGAAGGAATAACAGTCACTTCACTTTGGGGGCTCTTTGATGGAAGAGGAGAGTCAGTAAGGACAGACACAGGCTGATGCTAATTGTAAATGTGAAATGTTGAAGGGTAGCTGTTATGGTGCTGCTAACGACTGGGCACAGGGAGCAGCTATGGGTAGCTTAACAGAAACTTGTTTTGCTGACGTTTACTTCTGTTCTGTCTGTGGTAATCATTGACCCTCCAACTCTCTCAGAGTTTCCCCTCCTTTGCTTACTGCTTATAGCATTTAAGGCTGGTTGATCTATTTAGAGATTTGACAACTGTAAGCAGGATCAGTCCCCTTCCTAGTAGTGCTTAGTGCTAAATCCTCATCCCTTTTCCTCTCTCAAAATGTATGTGAATTCTGGTGTGCATGCAATGAAGGGATTTTCCCACGTGTGATGAAACTTTCCATCAGGAGGATGAACAGTGTTGATAGCCTAGGTAGTTCACATAAAGTCTTATTGATTGTTTTTGTTGCAATTGCCTTCACAGGGTACAACATTCCGTGCAAATTGAAATAGTCCCTTCGCAGGGGGACACGTGTTACAAAGCCAAAACATGAAACAATATAAAAGTATTAAAATAACCAATAGTAAGATAGGAGACAGGATTCATAACAGGATGTGTGTGTGTGTGTGTCGGTGTGTGTGTGTTGAATGGAGAAGCCGTGAGTGAGCTGTGTGTTCCCAGAGAGTGCTAATAAAACCTTTACATCACACCCTCATGCATCCTATATGCAATACTACGTAGATATGCCATGTTACAGAACAGAGGGCAGCATAAAAACCTCAGAAAATGACCTAAATTGATTGTTCTATGTCTAAAAATGATATGGTGAAGAGAGTTGCTGCTTCCTGTCACTTTGCTGCCCCTCACAGCCCACTCACCCCATGACAGCCCAGCTTCTCTCCCTGAACCCCCTCCATGCCACCTGCTGGCCTAGCCTGCCTTTTTGGTTTTCCCAGAGTTAGGGGTGGTGCGGTATCCCTGTAGGGCTAATCTTTGGACTACGGGAAGCAGGCTGAGCACCCTCAGTGAGCAGTAGTAGCATTGTCATCTTTGGAACTAAATGAGGTTATAGCGAATAAGAAGAATAACATTGCGGTTAAGTTACATACCGTGAAAAGCTGCCCTATGTCTGAGCTACCAGAATGTGTGTGGAGTCTGTGTGACTCTCATGGGTTAGCCAGAGGGATTCAGAAAAGAATTAGAATTCAGAGGAAGTTTCGAAAAGGGCTTGTTTTTAAATGTTTCCTCTGGCAAAGTTATTTAATCTCTGACCTAGAAATTAGAATAGAAATTTCAACTAGCCTATGAAAAAGTAGTTGGTTAAAGTGGGAGACAAAGTGCAACCATTTATTTGTGAAATAGACAGTTTTAATCCTTCTTTAAGTACAAATCTCAATGCAGCCTTAACTGTAGAGTAGCTAGGGCCCCTCCATAATTACTGTATATGTCTCAAGTTGAGCAGTGTAATAAGTGGATTGTTATTCCCCATCTGTCCTTCCTGTCTGAGTGTTGTGCTTGCTTGTTATATGTGGATGTGGGTGACGTGAGCTGTCAGTGGTGTGGAAGCCCTGGGGCTGTGTACATGTGCTTAGTATGCTTGCAAGATCAATTACCTCCACTTTGAATTCACCAATAGTGAGTGTCCTTCAGTAGCATGTCCCCAGCTGTTCCTTTCTTTTTGTCTGTCTCTCTCTCTCTCTTTCCCCTCCTCCTCTCTCCTGGGTGAGTCTCAAGAGTGAAAAGAAGTCACAGTTTTGATAGAGTGCTGTTCTTCCAACAGCCGTCTCGCACTCTTGCACACACAATCAAAAATGGCAGTGGTGCTCATCGGTGGAGCAGGACAGGCAGAGAGAGATTGATTAGAG